>NC_026657.2:37143387-38388051 GCF_000004075.3 Cucumis sativus
AATAAGAGATTTGGTTAGCGTTAAAAACTTATAATCTAACAAATAAGGTTCAATTGACTATAGTACGAGTACTTGAGTTTTATGTAGAAACATAAATGTAGATCAAATTCGATTAAAGTTGTTTATTAGTTAGATTAAATTAAATTAAAGAGGAGTATCGGTAATTTTATTAGTAAAGAGGTTTTATTTTACCTAAATTTTATGAAAGATA
This sequence comes from Cucumis sativus, assembly GCF_000004075.3. NCBI lineage: Eukaryota > Viridiplantae > Streptophyta > Magnoliopsida > Cucurbitales > Cucurbitaceae > Cucumis > Cucumis sativus. The sequence continues at coordinate 37,143,599 of NC_026657.2, forward strand.
ATAATTTAGTAGTTGCATGCATCTAGCATCTAGTAGCATACTTAAAAATACTTAGAATTTTTGGTTTGTTACTTAAACAAAGGGGTCTCACTCTCTCTTTTGATCGAAGAATGATTCGATTTAACAGTGGAACTATAAATCAATTGTTCATTAGAGAATTAGTTGATGTCACTACATGAAAAATGACCTACCACGACACATTTAAAAGTTCTTAAGTTTAAAATGCTTGATAATTTTTTGCAGTAATTGTATCGCTTGTAAAGATATGATTATCTATGATAAATTGAAAAAACTATCACAATAAGTATTTTCATGACGAAAAATAAATGCCACATATTCAATAGTATTAAAAAATAATGAATGTCATTATTTTATATCTTATGATAGATATTTTCATCAGTTCACACATATTCAAGTACTTATATGTAATTTTTTGCATACTGACGACTGTTATGAAATATCACAAATTTATATAATTTTTTTACATTAATAAGGAAATACATTAATTAAAGGTTGTTATTTCTTGCAGCCATGTCATTACACAAACCAGTTCAATTATAAAGTACTTTTAATTACTTACCCATATGAAAATAAACAGTCAACACTTTAATATATATAAATTATCATACACTTTGTAATATTTGTACAAAAAGATTGACAAATAACCATTTTTGATAAAGAGTTTACAAGAATTTACATGTAGTAAAATATGATAGCTAGGTACATGACAATCCGAGTTTTAAATCCTTCGAAGGGAATAGTAGAGTTGAACATAATGAGAGTGCTACCATAACTTCATTACTCCAATAATTACGCGTCGAAAGGCACCTGCACCTACATATGCCGATGGTTCCTAAAAGCATCCCCAGCCAGTTGCATTAAGGGTGTATTTCAATCAAATCCAACAAAAATCAAAACAAAGTTATTAATCTAAAACCACTTCTTAGCAATGACAAAATTTTCGTTTTTAGCATAAAATTAATCTCAAGTCATTAAGAAATCTCTTCAACTTTATTATAGAAAAAAGTATTACGGAATTCCTTATATTTTGTTCGGTTAGCTCTTTTCAACATAAATTAGATAAGCAGGGAAACATGTTAACTTACTCTAGTTAATTTGTTCAATGTACCATCAATTTGCATAAAGTAAGCCTGCAACAAAGCAACCTCCATTATAAACCTTCTTGAAAATTGAATAACCATAAACTATATGTATTATAATTACCTACAACAGCATTTCAAGTTCTTCAGTGTCGTCCTCGTCCCCACGTACAGTTGCAACACTTGCTCTTCTTGGGTAGGAGAAGCAAGAAACCAATTGGCAGGAGGAAAACCAGTTACAGGAGAAGATGAGCTCATCTTTCTTAATAAGTACTAAAGGCCTGTCATATCTCATCAACGTCATCCAGTAATTGTTCAAGCTCATCTCTTACCTGTATTGAAAGAGAAAGATTGGAGCCACAAATAAAAAACTAGTTATAGTTATTTATTATTAATTTATCATCAATTTGTAAAAGAATTTAATTAATTATATTGTTTTATTGTTTTATTAAAATAATTTATTAGAATTATTTAATTAAAGAAACGAATTTTAGAAATTAAAATTTTTGGATTTTAGAAATTCAATTTAAGAATGTTAAAATTGTTGAGTTTATTCAAGCAATGGTGAATGGTGAATGAGGTAGTTGTTGCTTGGTGAGTTTGCCTTCTTCATCTTCAACCACAAATCCTACATGCTTTAATGGCTGTTGGCTGTATAAATCTAAATACGAAAAAATGGATGTTTTTAAGGAAAAAAAGTAATATAGATGTGTAATTAAATTAGAAAAAGTTGGAAAATGTAAGATGTGAAATAAGAAGGGGCCGTAAAAGAAGAAGGCAGAAAGAAAAGAACAAGGCCAAATCGTGGAGGATTATGGGTGGGCCATCAAAATCTGAGAATTGTCATTGATAATCCAGTTCAGCACTTAATTATTCTCGGTAATTGTAATGAATGATCATTTGAGAAATAATAATTAAGAATATATCAACATTTTAAAAAAATTGTAAATATAGCATAACTATCGTTGATAGACTTGTATCACTGATAGACTTGTATGATCTATCGGTGATAGACCAATTTTTACAACATGATCTATTAGTGATAAACTCTATCATTGATAGATTTTGACAAATTTTGCTATATTTGCAAATTTTTTTATAATGTTGCTATATACTTAATTATTTTGAATTTAATTACTAAATTTGCAACTATCCCAATTATTTTACAGATTTGCTCTTCCACATTTCTACTTTAGTTCGCAACCTCACTTTCTACAAGAATGCTTCTTTTACCTTTAAGCTCGTTCAGATCTTAAGATCAATACAATATGTTTAGGCTTTCCTTAAGAGTGAGATCCCTCACACTCACCATATTTAGGCTCTCCTAACTACAATATCCATATTGAACCCCTCCCGAGTTTTACAATAACTGCCGAACCAAAAGTCTCAACAACAAGACAAGCATTTTCAAGAATAATACATGAAGGATGAGATGTAGGCAAATCGTAAGCGCAAAATTAAAAATGAATAAGAACACCATATAAACATGACTTTTTTTTAGAATAAATATTATTTACAGGAGAATAAAAAAAGCAGATGCTGCATAATAATAAATAATTCACGAAATTTGCAAATCACTCATTCATGTATGGTAGGAAAAGTAGACCAGTTGTAACATTGTATGCTCAAATTTTATCATTAATAAAATAAATGAAAATAGTGATTATTTATGAGGTGGTAGCATTGTCTCTTCTTGGAAGGATGTTGTTTGATTTATAAAGTTGTTTTGAACCTAGTGTTTAGTGTTTCTCTCCTCGTTAATTAGGAGTTTTTTTCTTTCATATTGGTTGGTTCTTTTTTCATGTTTGCCTAAATAAAATCTATTCTCCCACACCCCATATATATTTGTGAAAATAGAAGATTTAGAAAAAGTATAAATCTCATTTTTCAACCTCATATAAGTCTTTCTTGGAAGAAGAAAATTTTGCTATAAATTGCCCCCACACATCACTTTAGCCTCCTCCATCCACTCTAACCATTTTTCTCTCTTTATTATTTTTTTTTTCTTTTTGCTTTTTGCTATTAAGTTTATGAACTGTTTTTTCATTCTTTTACCCTTAATTTTGAATTTAATTTTTATATAGCTTTTGATCTTTATAATTTACCTTTTTTACATTAAATACTAGGTTTTAGTTATTGATATTAATATAGTCTTTTAATTGATTTTGCATGAATAGTTTAAAATTAATTTGTCTTTTCCGAATCATAACTATGGCTAAAAATATAACATTTTATAGTTTAAAAAGCAAATAAAACTTAAATTTAAAATTGGAGTGTAAAATATAACATGACGAAATAAAAATTAGACACGAAAGGGTTGTATTTTTCTCATTTTTTTCAAATTACTTTTTAGGAGTACACACTCATTGTTATCTCTCTTTCAATTTTTCTTCCCTTTTTTTCATTTCTCAGTGCTTATTTTCTATTTTCAAAGAAAAACAAAACGTTTTTGGTTGTTATCTCGTTTTACTTGAACAAAAATATACCATTTAGTAACTTTGTTTTTTTACTTTCTAAAAGTTTCTTTTTCTCTATTAGAGTTAGCGTTCTCTTTTACCATAGATATCTATTATATAGTTTTGTTATACACTGGTTGCCTTATACTTTTATGCTAAGCTTTTATCACATTCAATTCCTCCTTTCCCTATCTTTTTGTCTTTTTCATTATTTAACAATTATGTGAGTGAGATACCAAAACAAATCACCGTCATTAAAGGTGGTCAATTGAATTATATTCTATTGATTTTTACTAAGTTCGACATTTATCATTCGATTTCTTTGAGTAAATAAAAAGCTCTCATACATATTGTGATGAAAAACAAGTTGAACTTCTCGTGAAAGCAATGAGTTTATAATTAGGAAAATGAATTAAGATCCACTACAATAAATTAAACATTCAAATACACATAGAGACAGTGACAATAATAGTAGAGAGGGAAAGAGGAAAAAACATTTATGATAAAGCTAAAATCGTATATTATTTTACGGAAAAAAAAAAAGAAGTATCTCGTATGTAATGATGTATTTACAAAGAAATTGATCTAGGATTTATTTCAACCTTTTTAGGATTAGAAATCTTATTGGATCAAGCATGAATTGACACTCGAGCTTTATTTAATTTGAAATCAAGTTCTCCCGATACACATTATCCCGAAAAAACACCTTATTATAAGTAAAAGGTATTTCAAAGTTGCTATCAAGTGGGCTAGCTTAGCTCTTATAAAGCTAGCAAATACCAAACTTTTATAAAGAGGAAAGAGTGGCCTATCCTATGGAGATTTGTCCAGTTTCTTTAGGGCACTAGAGACTCGTTAAGGTTGCCTTGCCTCAGTGCCCCAAGATGAGAAATAACTTTTAATGCCTCTGTCCCTTTGCCTTGTCCTCTTGCACTATCTTTTTATCTTTTTATACAAAAAATGCATATTTCTTAACCCACATATGCTTATTTTAGCTAGTGGGGAATACTACTCTTTTTTGGGATTGTTTTTTCACTCTTTCAAAATATTCAAAAACCAAAAAAATAAATAATAAAATAATAAAAAAAACTTGCAACCACCACCTAAACTTTCACTATCCCATTGAAATAATTGAGCAAAACTTTGTGTTTTTTGGAAACCTATATTAAATGTATGCAGAAATTTGTAAAAGAAAAAAGCCCTTTATTTATTTATTTTTATATGGATCTCTTGAATTGTACCTAAATCAAGAAAAGATATATATGGTTTTTTCTTTTACCTTTTAGAGATAGATTTTGATGCAAACAATCCTGTTCATCCACATCCCACTATCAAGACTTGCTCATTTTAATATCTCTCCTTTTATGTCAAAAAATAGATCAATAAGAGAGAGTCTAGTACTTGTTTATTGTCTAACAAACTTTAAGCTAAGGACCCATGTGTTACTAAGAGGTACCAAAGAAGACAAAAGTTTGATGGGGGTGAGAAATGCAAGTTGATAAATTAATGGTGAAAGATATTGCAATCCTTTTTCCCCCTTTCATCTTTTTAGGCTTTTCTTCAGTGTAATGAAGGATATTGGAGGATATCCCTACTTGGAACTTTCATAATTAAATTAATTAAATTCAAATTAAATATTTGGTGCAAATAAATTATATTTTAAATATATAATATTATACCGACTTGGTAAATGGTAATACTCAATATTCGATTTTGCCTTACTACACTATTTTTAAATAGTCCATTTTAGTTCTTTTTCAAACTTTCATATATTGTATTCTACTTCTTAAACACTGTCTAAAGTTATCATAGGTGTTGGTCTTTTTAATTTTGAGTATATAAACCAACTTCAGCCTAATTGATTTCTCTTTTTTCTTTTTATTTATTTATTTTAGGAAACCTCTTTCTTTTACTCCTTCAATATTTAATAATTAAAAAAGATTGATCCACTTTGATACTCAACAATATGGCCTATTGCATCATCTAACTTAAAATATCTGATTAGATGCATTCGGTTTTGGACTAAAATATACTTTTTTTTTTATTTTTATACTAATTTTCAAGATTAAAAATTAGAACAAATATTATCAGCCATCAATTAAAATAAAATTAGCATGTCCACCTAAGATTTAAACACAGAAAAGAAACTTTAATTTTTGTTGTCTTGAAATACTTTTTTTTTTAAGTAATTAATTCCTCCGTTTCACCTTTTAGTCTCTCTTAAAGCATATGTGTTTAAGATTAACTTTTTTTCTTTTACCGTCAATACACATACTATATGTCAATTAAAGAATGTTAACATATTTAATCATTGTTTAAAGGAGAAGAAAAAAACAAAAGAAGAGATGGTTTCTTATGTTGGAAGTGAGCGGGAAATAAATTCTATAGTAATTATAAAAGCTCAGGCGAGGAGAAAACAAAATTTCTTCCATTTTTTTATTTTTTTTTAAGTAGGTTTTATATCTAAGTATTTAGCAATATAGTAAAAAAGAAAATGAGATATTTTATTAATTGTAACTTATAAATAACTAATAACTTAATAAAATAAAATAAAAATTTAACTTGTAATAGTTCAACAAAATTAAATGTTTTAACTAATGAACACTTTCATAGCTAAGGGGAAGTAAAAAAGTTTCTCTTATGAATAGAAATAATTATTAATTCTTACGTAAAATACAATGAATGAACCTCTAGGAATTCTTAAATATGAATGTTTATAAAAGCCTTTTTCTACGTCAATTTGCACATAGTTTGGATAGTCTTCCAAATAAAAAGGAATATCTCAATTTCATTGCATGTTTTTGTAGGTTGTTCATTTTCTTTCTATATTTTTTTTTTCTTTTTTATGCTTTTATGGATGTGTTTATTTTAAAAATATATCTTTTGAAAATCATTTACATTTAATTGATATTTCAATATATACATAAAATATGCACTTTAGAACATCTCCATTAGTCGTCAATTGTTCAATCGATCTACCCATCTAGAGACTAGGCTTATCAAATCGAGAAGTTGACTTTGATTTAAGAAATCTATAAAGATCGGTAAAAATGAAAGCATATCTGAATACCAATACAAACAACAATAGAGAAATTAGAAAAATATATTATTAAGTGATAGTATGTGATTTTCGAAGTTAATGTTTTTTTTATAAAAAAAATATATCATTAATTAAAATCTTTAAAAATATCTAAACATAAGCTTAGCTCAACTGGCACCTCTATGTTCATGTGAACAAAAAGTTCTGGATTCAAATCTCAAAGACATTAATCAATTAAAAAAAATTAATCAATTCAAAATGAAGATACTTACCACAAAAGTAATCGTTGAGAAGAAAAAATCAATTAAAACATACGTGCATGGTTAAAAACTAGTAATAAAAAATGGAGAGATAAATTTAAAAGAATTAGGTATTGAATGGAAATGAAAAGGCATGAAAGATGTCAACCTTGTCCCAAAGACATTGTCATGGTGTTTGTATAAAGAGTTTGAAAGGTTCCAACGTAATGATTTGCCCACACCGCTAATTGAATCTTGGCTTTAAATAAACTTTAGTTTAACTGCACCAATTCCCAAAAAGCACCCATTTTACACCACCACCCTTTTTATTTCCTCCACTTTGATTTCAATCCCATTTTAAGCTGCCCATTACACAATTAATTCACTCCTTTTTACCATTATTGCTTATTTTTTGCCTTTTCTTTTCTTTAACATCTTAGGGTGAAAACATATAATCCAAACAAGTCAACAAAATGCTTTACGTACGGATACCATTTACTTTTATGAGTTGTATGCTCTTTTGATTAGATATCCTATGTGTCCCTCTTAAATTCCTAATTATGCTTTCATATGAATTAATTATAGTAAGTTCTAAATTTTTGAATATGACTCAAATTATAAATTTGTAAAACAAAAGCAATTTAGATGAGAGATTTCATTTAGATATTTTATTTCAAAATAGGTGTATTAAATTTTGATAAATTTGAGAAACAGGCCCTAGAATAGAAGTTGGGTGAGGTGGAGTAGGACTAACTTTGAGGACGGAAGTGAGCATATATAGTAGTAAAAGGCGATATTACCCTTGATCAAGGGTATTCAAAATAAACAAATAGCATTAATACTTTTAGATGGTTCAGCTTTTTGAGGTGCGACGTGTCGGCTTCGCAACTAAGGTGCAGTCAGGCTCCCGTGTAAAGTTTTTGGCTTCTTGGTGTCGGTGAAAACCGAAACGGGGGCAAGAAAATGAGAGTTTATAAGAAAGTGACAGAGAAGTGTATTTTTTATATTTTTCTTTTTTATTCTTTTTCTTTCATATTATAAAAAAATCAAATTACAATTTTGATTCTGCTACTAAATTTATCATCACATATGTGGTTTATGTTTTTTTTTAAAATATTCTTTTGGGTGGTATAATGTTATTTTCAATCCTATTAATATTTATTTTCTTTTTCATTTGTTTCATTGTCATGAATAGCAGTTTTAGTGTCGGTAATTGTGTATAATAATATTTTTAAAAAAATTAATAATTTAATACACTCTTGTTAATAATATAGTGGTAAATTTAGCTATATTTGAAAAGCCTTCTTAATACTTTTGGTATTGAATAATATATTTATAGTTGTCTACGTTCATTTTCGTTTTTGTTTTACCATATGTTTTTAAAATTTACATATAAGAGATGTTAGATAGATATAATATAGAGAAAAAAACTAGAATATTTGGATGTACGCATTTCACATCTAGTTTTAATAAAATATGTTGTCATGTGGTGTTTTTATTTTTTATTTTTATAAAATTATTTTATTCAATTCTTTTTTGTGTGGTAGAGAAGTGAAAAGCATAAAAGTTATGTGCATGTTGCATCTAATCATTGTTCATGTAATATTTTAATCATGTCATTTTAAATCAGTTTTATCTTATAAAAGGTTAATGCAGACACCATCAAAATAGAAAAGAGATAAAAAAAAAAATTTTTATCAAAATTGTGATTTAGAAAGTTGAGTTTGAAGATTGAGAAGAGTCGAATATACAATTGTTAGACAAAGTAAGTTTATTAATAAAAAGTATGTAAATTTCCTCATTCCCTAAATAGGTTTATTTATTCTTTAATTTGAATTTCTCATTTCAATAAACTCGAAAGCTATGATAGTGGACAATTTATTAGTAAGTGACCATGTTAACAAAAATAAATATTGGACAAAATCTAAATGTAGTTTTAGTGGACAATACATATGCATTTTTAAATATTGGCCGTTCGATTACCAACATAATTACCATTGTTTTAATATTTAAACAAAACAAATAATAATAATAATAATTTACATCAAAACAACTAAATAAAATCTGTTCTTTTTTAAAAGAATAAAAAAGAAAAGAGAGAAAGATTGACGATTTGAATGGATTGTAGCATGGTATGAATCTCATAGCGTTTAGACTCCTATCTTCTTTAATATCATATACCTTGAAATACTAAAGTAAGTTTAACACAAAAATACACCAAATTACAAATACCAACCTCTATCTTATTTTATCCCAACCTTTTAGTTCTTTTGTATAAAAATATTTAGTTTTAAATGGTTCGTTTCAACGTTCTTGTTTCTTATTTTCTATTTTTCATTTTCATTTTTTTAAAACAGATACGTTTACTTTTCGTTTCTAAATTTTAAAAAACATTTTTTAAAATTGGATAAAAAATAAAAAAATATGAAAAAGTAGATTCTCCTAGTTTCGTTATTGCTCCAAGTCGTGGTTCAACTCTCAACGTTAATATTGTTTTTTTCTCCCTTCTTTTATTAGTTTTCATATATGTTTAATTTAATTTTAAATTTTTAATATTTAGATTTGTGTACTATTTGATCCTCAAACTTCAAATTTAATTATAAATTTTCATTTCTATTTAGCTACATTTATTTTTTGTTTTTTTTTTTCATGTTTACATCTTTAATTAAATTTTAAATTTTAAATTGTTAACTTTTTGAATTAAAAGATTTAATAGGTTAATTTAAATATGTTTTTAATTTAAAATGTTTATTATTTGAAAGTTACTTAGAAATTTTTTTACTAAAATATTCATTTTAGTTATCTTTAATATTTCACAATCATAACATTTACCTAAAATTGAGTTGAATTAGAATCAGCACATTAAGATATATTAATTAAATGAGAAATTATATTTCAAATAAAAAATTAACCACATGTGATTAATAAAATCTATTGTAATTTATTATTAATTTTACAACAAAAATGATGGATAATTGATAAAACAAATTTTTATTTAGAAATGAGAATAATTATCGAATATAGTTTTTTTTCTTATTTAGAAAAAAACAAGGAACAATAAATATGAAAGAGAAAAGCAGAAACATTATAGAATAAGGTTTAAAGTTTTGATTTGTGCATTTTAGTCCTCCAAATTTACAAAATATGTTTAAAAGATGATTCTTCCTATTTAAAGTTATTTAAAAATAATAACACAACATTTTTAAATTTTTTTTAAAAAACATATTTTCTGTCCTCTCTTTCCATCATCCAATAGGAACTGAGGGTTGAATCCTCCACATCTAGAATGAAAAGGTATGTGAGCTAGTTAAATAATATTTTTGTCCACCTTAATTATTATTATTTATTATTATAAAGGGATAAATGGTTAACATTAAATTTTGAATTATAAATACTATATATAGTTTTAGGAGAAATGTAATTTTGATAATAGTATGTGGTATATGAAAATTGATGGGAGGTGTAGTCTACAATCTAAAATCTACGATGTACAACTGGTGGGGAGGCTGGAATTGAAGGGTTGTGAATAATCCATCAATCACCGCCCTCCCCGTTGATTCCAATTCCAATTCTTCTTTTCTTTTCCACCCTTCATTTTTCCTTTTCTCTCTTTTTCACCCCTTTTCTTTTTCTATATATTGCCTCCTCCCCAATTTCAAAATTCCCTTCCCCTTCCCCCTTCCCCCTTCTCCCTTCCCCTTCTCCCTTCCCCTTCTCCCCCATCCCCCCAACACTTCCATTAATTTCTACATAGATGCTGGAAACCTCTTCTTCCTTATCCCTTGACATTGATGTCTCCGGTTCTCAGTGAAATCCTCCGTTCCGGTTTCATCATTACCTCTTCTCTCCTCCGCCGTACCCATTTACTCCAATCTTTCTCTGTCCTCTTCCTCCATTGGTTTTACGTCTTCTCATGAACTTCCATTTTTTTCCCTTTCTACTATACCTTCTTTAATTTCTCCTTCCTCCTCTCTCTCTTTCTCTCTCTCTCTATATAAACTCAAAATCCCCTCAAATTTAGCTTCTGGGGTTTTCTCATCAACTGTAAATACAGAAATCCCTTTCTTTATATATTTATATATTCATATATATATATATATCTATAGTTTTTTTTTTTTTTTTTTGTGATTATGGATTGCTCTAGTGGGAATTCTTCAGGTTCATTATGTGAACAGATTGTGGTTCAGAACCAAAGCTCTGGTTCTGAAGCAGAGTTGAAGCAATTGATGGATCAAAGAAAAAGAAAACGAATGCAATCCAATAGAGAATCGGCGAGGAGATCCAGGATGCGAAAACAACAACACTTGGATGGATTAATGGTACAAGTAAGTCAGCTGAGAGATAACAAAAATCAAATGATTTCAAGAATTAATCTCACTACTCAATTGTTTCTCAACATTGAAGCAGAGAACTCTGTTTTAAGAGCTCAGATTCTGGAACTTACTCATAGATTAGAATCATTAAACCAGATCTTATCCCATATCAACAACAACAACAACATCGACGATGATGAACAACAACAACAACAACAACATAATAATAATAATTTTCTTCAAGATTTTTGGGACAACTTTGATGATTTTGATCTTAATCCATTGTTCATCAACTCCTTGTTCTTCACTCCACAACAACAACAACCACCCATTATGGCATCTGCTCATCATCACCTGCTTCACTACTGATTCATCTAATCTCTTTTTATGCTCTTGCGTTTCATGAGAATATTAGATTGTTTAAATCCATGAAAAAACTTCAAGTGTAAAATATTAGCTTTAATTTTGTGGGAGATGGGTAGGTAAAGGAAATCAATATTATTGAAGATTAATATTTTCAAAGTTGGGAAAAAGCAACCTAAAAAGAAAAGAAAAAAAAAGTGTAAACTAGTTTCTTGGATTTTATTTTGATTGGGGAGTGGGTCATTTTCATTATGATGTAATGGGGCTTTTCATGCGTTTTAGAGGGCCCCTACCTTGTTATTATTATTATTATTATATATTCATATAATATAATTAAAGTATTTTCTTTCTTTTTCTTATTTTAATTTCACTCTCTGCTTTTCCTTGCCGCAAGGAAAATATAATTATTCTATTTTTGGTTTTAATTTTATTTAATAATTTATTTAGAATAATTGCAAATGCATCTAAAGTTGTTTGAACCGACCATTTGTTAAAAGGGGCAGTAGGTCCCTTCATCACCATTTAAATCATATTTCATACCTATTTTCAACTATCATATAATAAAATTTAAGATTCTATTCTATTTAGGATCACCTTTGATAGACATTGATAAATTTCTATCAATAATAAAGTATAAAATTTTCTTTATTCATCTTTTCGACTAACAAAGTAGTAGGTTTGAATGTGTGATAGTACTATTTTTTTTATTTATTAAAGATCTCATGAATAGTGTTTGATTTTATATGTATGGTTTATATAAAATATGGAGATGAAAAGCCACTTGACCAGATCTGAATTAAAATAATTTTAAAAAAATAATGAGATAAAAGACAATAGAATGAAACTTTGTGTCTTTCGCTAAGTCACTTTATTCGTAAATGCTCTTCTTACAACCACTATTTATATAATTACAAAACTACAAGAATATCTATCTATATATATATATATTTATATTTATATAAGAAAATTGAGTTAAAAAGAATTTGTTATATATTTGGATTATACGTATGGACCTTTAAATTTAAGACAACACTCGAATTGTTATTTATAATATTTAGGCAATAGTGAAGTGTATATATGCACCATTACACTAGTTCAATGTATTTGGTCTTAACATTTTCATTAGGGAAATTAATGGTTTTTTTAGGTTAATTTGAATAACCACTCTCCAAAATAATAATTAAGTTTATGAGTGTGATTTATTGTTTATAGACTCTAAAATTGATATAAATTTTGTAAAATTTTATAAAAAAAAATAATGTTGCGTTATTTTAATTTTTATATATGTAAAAGTTCACAACTCTGGAGTTGAGTGGTATAAATTTGATATTTTTCTCTTTTTTTTTCTAACTAATAAAGGGTTGTTAGTGTAAAACAATTAATTAGTAATACTATTATTTAAGAAAACATGGAGGAAATTATAAAAAATATGGGGTTAGTTTATTAGTAGGATTGCCTGAAGACTGTTTTAATAATAATAATAATAATAAAAATAATAATTTACATAAAGCAAAAGCAGTATTAATTAAGAAAGGGAAGGGAAGTGATGAATTTGTTTGGAGTGTGATCACATGGTTGGTTGCAGTAAACAAAGGAAGCCTTAAAATGAATATTTCAAACATTAAAATTGTCCTTTCTGAATCGCATATTACCTTACCACTTTCTCCTCTCTTAACTTCACTTCTCAATCAATCCAAATATTAATTTGTTTCTGTCTCTCCATTCAATTCAATTCCCTCTTTGTTGGTATTTAAATGGTAGATTATTAATCACAACTCTAATTAATTATATAAAACCATTTTTAATTTTAGTTCCTAATGATATATATATATATATATGAAATAACTGTTATTGTATTGGGTGATACTGTATTTGTTTTATTTTGGTGCTAATAACGGATAAGATTTAAGGGTTGTTTGACACACATAACTAAGTTGGTAATTATTATAGAAGAGAGTAATTGAAAAAGTTGACTCGTTCATGTAAGAAATGGATGAGTTCCATAACCATCATTTTAAATTAAGGATGAACCAACCGATTTTACCCATCGAACCTAACTTGTGATCGTACATTAACTTTGTGTTAAATTTGTATTAGTTTATCTGTAGAATGAAAATTTTGAAAAAGAAAATATTTATTATTATTTTATTCAAAATCTCCATTTCTGCATTGCTATCTAAACAATGTGGAAGTCTCCTTATAAACTCTTAGATCCATTCATGGATTTGGGTTTTAAGGACACTCAAGTTCTGGAAGGAGAGAGGAGATAGGAGATAGGCAAATGCAAATATAATGCCCACCCCACTACTATATAAAAAAATCTTTCAACTTCATCTCTTTCTATACAAAGAGAGTAGAACCATCGTGAAACATCTTAAAGAAAGCGTGATTCGTACCTTACACGAGACATAAGGCGAAGTTCATCAACAATAATATCAATAGTGTATATATATATAATACAATATAAAAAGTTATTCAACAATGATCAAAAGACATGCTACCATGTGATATTTTTATTTTTATTTTCTTAAACAATATTCCTTTTCTAATTCTTTCGTGGAGCATAAAAGCTAACGTTTAGATTACATTTAATGATAGATAAATTTAGTATAGACTTGAAAACTTGAACCTCACCTCAAGTTTATGTTCTCAATAGTAATAAATAGCCTAATGGTAAAATTAGTTTTTATTCTTTTCTAAGTTCAAACCTTTACAATCTCTCCTAAATAATTTTCAAACCTTTAAAAGACACAATATAATTCTCATTTTTGTATGGTGTGATAAAACTCTCCTAAATAATTTTTACCCTACCTAAAAACTACTTACAAGAGTTAAAAGATGTCTAACATAGACATTTACTATTGGTATTAAAAGTGACATATTTGAACTATTAATTATATAATAATTTTCATTTTATTAATCTATTTGATTGCATTTATTATCGATCCTAACTAATTATGAAATATATGATATACAATTACTAATTGTTAATTAATTTAATCAACAAATATATCTCGTATCTCTCCACACTTCACTTCTTTGCCCAGTCCATTTCTCATTATTTGTTTTGTAGTTAACTTTTTCATTTTTTTTGGTGAGTTTATAATTTTTTTTCATTTTTATATTTTGATCAATTTTCATTCTATATACAATGTTTTGAAATATTGTTATACGAATTTTTAGGTTTTTCAATTAATTTTTTTGTTACAATAGTAAATCCTAATTATTTGATGAGGAATATATTTTCAATGTATAATGAGTATATTATATCCATTATCAATGTTATTCATATATTTAAAGACCATTTCAAAGTATCCATTATCAATGTTATTCATATATTTAAAAATGTTATTCATATATTTAAAGACCATTTCAAAGTTTTACAATGTATATAAACCTAAAATCAGATTACATATTTGTTTGTTATATATCAGATATGGACGTAAATTACAGGTATATATTTTTTTTCTTACCAAGTATGACCAACGTTCCAGTATATTATGATAACTTTTTAACGATTTGGACAACTATATTAGTTGTTGTGTATTAGATATTGTAGTCCATGAACAAATGTCATTTCAAAGTTACGTAATAGTTCATAAAAATTATTGTAAATGTGAAACAAATATATTATAGTAATTAACAACTGATTTTATTACATGGTATATTATTGGATCAGATTAACTAAGTCTTAAGAATATACCATGTTTAAATATTATTACCCTTCTTTATTATATAATATAGAGTATATGCAAAATAATTAAATATACATGTGTATATGTGAAAAAGTACATTAAAATATATATAAATCTATAATTATTATAGTTATATTTGATATAAACATGATACATATTTGAAATTAATAACTAAAACAATAAATAAATCATGACATATTTTTTTAAAACTATAAAATTCATAAAATAAAGAAATAAAATTTGAAAGGCCAAAACTCGAGCAACAAAATAACGTAGGAATGAAAGAAAAAATTATGTAAAAAACCATATAACAATGATAATAAAAAAAAATGAAATTTACATCCTAAAAAAATAAACCAAACATTAACAATTAAAAAATATATGTAAATAAATCAAATCTCATATATATTATCTCACAATGATAACTAAAATGAATAATAAATACCAAAATCAAATTTGAAATTATATCGAGCAAACTATGGATAGTGTCGGTCCTTCAATAAATTTAAATTTTAAAAAAAGATTATGATTTTTGAACTTTGAAGTAATTGAACCTGTATATTTGTACCATACGAGTTAAAAACCCCTTTATCAAAATGTTATTATGAGAACCAAATTCGCAAATTTATGTTCACCGTGCAGCTTCAGTCAGGAAATTTGATCTGAATTTGAAGAATCAGCAGTTAATAAGATAGGAAAGGTGAGAAATGCAGGAGAAGAAAGGTAATACCTATTTATATGCAAAAACTAGCAATTAAAACACTACCTAGTACTCCATCAAGCATATATAAATATATGTTGTAGTTTGAATGACTTCCCAATTTATGTAACATTTTCCGTCATTTTCTCCATCATTTTACTCTTTATTACCCGAGTGGAATCTAGCTTTATAAGTGAGAGAGATATGCTGAGCTATACAATGACTTCAACATCCGTTGAATCCAAAATTTACCCAATCCCCAGATAGCTCTGTATATATAATTGTTCTAATTATGGGTCAGATTCTGGTTCAGCATAGGGTACATCACCCACCCAATCCATCTTTTAACCTATAACTTCACTTGATAGTGACGTGTGACCAAAAATATGTACTTAACAAAAAATAAATTGACAAAATACCTAACAGTTTCCAGTGTAAAACTTTTTTTTACCCTACAATTCCGTGTGGTTGGGAATCTGGGACTCTGAACTGCAAATGCTTGAATAGTCTCTCAATTTACAATCTGGTTTTCTTACAAAATTACTGTCTTCCTACAAGCTGAAGAAGACCCTACAAGTTACATTTAAGCTAATGAACAGAATATTACCTCTTGCTCGAGCACCGATTCCTTCTTTGGGTGAGTTCAGAGGGGGAAATATCAGAAATTCCATGCCCATTCAACTCTTTTAAACATCAAATATTTAACAATACAAGCCATCAAATATTTACAATCCCGTGGTAGGGGGATCCATGTATTTACACAATTATGTCAAACAGGAGTTTCCCCCTGTCGTAAACAGAAGTAGATAGTTTTATTATTATATTTTCTTTTTTGTAAATAATGGGTAACAGAACAACGAAAATCAATAGTAAAAGTGGAAATGAAAATTTTGATCAGGTTATACACAGTTGCCTCATTGGTGTAAGCAGCCTTGAAAACCTAAGGGGAACGTGTGCCTGGACCAGTGTTCCATTTTCTGTATATTCCTGCCAGCATAATATAACTGAAGTTACTCGAGAAAAGAGGTGACCATGCATGAACTAAGAGATCAAAATCAACCCGAAAGAGGTCATCCACCGTTGCTAATTTTTCTCACTTGCTAGAAAATATATATTCTTTGGTTTAGAGCAGTCTATAGACGTAAAATAGAAAGTCGAGATAGGTAGGAATCACATTAATTGTGCATTTCACGTATCTTTTTAGAATGTCGCTCTTTTTCCTACACTATTTCCTTTTTGAAATAATCTAACAAAATGTTTCAACCTAATGCACACTCAAGATATTTATAATAAGTCAAGGGTATATAAGAAAACAAAATGAAAATTGAAACGGATCCTCCATTTACTTACAGCTTTCTCTACCACTCCAACCTGATGCACAGTGCTTAGGAGCTCGCCTCTATCAAACGGGATCAATGCTTCTATCCAAACCATTGAGTCCTGCCCATTCAAAACAATCATTCGTGATCTTGTGTTCAAATTTTACGTCAAAAGCAATGCCAACTGCTGCTAACAAACAACAGAGTTATCAATAATGTGAAGTTAATACACCTTCAATTTGCTCTGAACTGCATCACAGAATTTGTCCAAACCATCACCACTAAGCGCAGATACACAAACGACATCTCCTCTTTTATCTGCTTCCAGTCTAATATGTTGAGGATCAGTAACCTTGTCAACCTGCCGTTTGACATTTTGTAGTCAGATGAGCATGGGAATGAAAAATAATACTGGGTACATCCTAGGTTGCACCCATTTCTCTCTGTCCCTCTCTCTCTCCCCTTTTTCTTGCGGCCTACCCAATTGTTCAACAATAGTTTGTCGTGTGGCAAACTCATTCATTTTTTAAAAATATTTCTGAGTTTTTTCCGTTATGCAGATGGGTATTAGCCACGAGAATTACCAATAGGGATCCCTTACAAAAGCTACATATTTTCTTTAAAGCTAAAAGACAAACTTCAACAGCAAATGAAAGGATAAACAAATGGAAATAAAGATAATGATAGCAACATAGCAGCAGCAAAAACAATAAAATAAAAATATAAACAAACCCAAACCAAAGGAGCAAAAGAAAACTCAAGGAGCTCCAGACACCAACACCAAAGAGAGGTATTGAGCCCAGCTGAAGACCAAACTGTGAGACCACCAATCGTCCATCAGATAAGAGGAAGAGCAAGAATGTAATTGTGGGAGGAAGTTAGTTATGTATGGGAGTGAGGATCGGGAATTTTATGTAATAGGGATGAGGGGACCATGTGAGGACGGAGGGATATTTTTGGGTAGGAAGGGTAGTATAAGTAGTAGAGGTTGTTATTTCCTTTTTCTTCAGCTAGGATTTAGTATCAGACTCTCACAATGAGAGGAGTTGTAGCCTTCGGGGTCCTTCTTCAGTCAATAATACTTGATTGCAAGGAGATACCTTGCACAAACCTCCCCAAGATTTCTCCTCTATAGATCCTCCTCTTTCTCTCAAGCCAAAAATTCAACGTAATGACTAAAATGGTGGAGAATAACAAAGCTACCGAGATTGAGCAGCGAAAAACAGAAGCCCATTTGAAAATCCAATTTTGGTCAAACATATGATGATATTAAAAAAATTTCATAAAAACAAAAAACTCCAATGTGTCTTCCCACTACCAAGAAATAGTGATAAGAATGGTCCAGTGCATCAAACTATTATTTATATTTTATTTAATAATTTTGACGCAATTTTAGTATTTCTCAATACTATCCTTTTTTATGACACGTTATGTAGGGTTTTTCTTTTGTCATTTTACAATGATCTATGTATGAGGGTACATTAGGGTTTTCATATCAATTTTGTTCAAATCTTGGGCCAAGGAAAAGCTTTGAGGTTGAAATTTGTTAAGACTCTTCAACATGAAATTCAGAAAAATCTCAACAATGGTAAAACAGAGGTGGCTCTCTACTTAATTATATTGCAATATCAACCAAAGTTCTACAAGCCAGAAATATAGTCTGAAGATGAACACAAATGGAAAGCACAAAAACAGAAAAAGAAAGCAATAGACCAGCTCCTTCGAGAAGGCTGGAATCCTGTTCCTAGAAAGCTTACAGCAGCCTTTTACTAAAATCAAACGAAATTCATCAATCCCAAAACATTCCTTATTTATACCAACAACCTAGTGGGACCCTCAGGTATTTCCTTCCTCTCCAATGATCTCTCTCATAGTAATATTACATGGATTTCCTTTCTTGCCCCTCCTTTTATACGTTTGGAGGATTGGTGGTCTAACAAAGTCAAATCGATTTGGTTATTTTGCTCATTGTATCACTCTCTAGCTTAAGTCTCATTTTTATCTAATAAAAGAGACTTGTTTCTCTTTAAAAGAAAAATCATATTGATTTGAAGTTTTAGTGTTTGAGAATTAAAAGTCTTCGTACCAAAAGGGCTCCTAATTTCAATTCACAAGGGTTTTCATGTCACATAGTAAAGAGATTCTAGTAAAGCAAGTCATCACAAGCCATGCCAATGACAAAAGGACAAATATCTATTGTAAGCACAGAGAAAAATATTGAACAGTTTACTTTCTTTCTTTTTCTTTTCTTAATCTTTTATGTGGTGGTTGAGGGGTGGGGTGAAAGGTTGTATTACCGTAGAAACTTTCCCTGTTACCTTGTTCCATACCATCAGCTTTGGAATTGATGAAACATCCAATTCTGAAAGAACTTTATCCACGGCCTCTATCTGTTGCTCAGCCAGCGGATGGCTGAAATTAATAAAATATAGAATCAGAGAATAGATTAGGGTAATTAGGAACATCAATAGAATAACCAATCACCTGATGTCCACCACATGAACCAGTAATGACGATTCTGATATCTCCTCTAATGTTGCTCTGAATGCAGCAACCTGTAGGACTTAACCAGAAATAAAAATAAATCTATCTGGGGATTTTACCATGAATACTGAGAAACGAAAATGAGGAAACATCTGCAAGGTAAGCTTGGGTCATGTTGAAAGTCCAAAGGGTAGTTGAGATTTACTTTGCCCTAATTTTTTATTATTTTAATTAGGCCCATGTTGTCAATAAATATTTTTCCCTTTGTACCTTTATTGTCATAAAAAATATATATATTAGGATCGTGGTTTTTCTTCCAACCATGTAGATTTGTGTTTGTTCTACATCTCTACTTAAAAAAAAACTAAATCAGGTTTATGGTACCAGCAGATTGAAATGATGCTATCTTGCGACTGCAAATCTCACCAGCATAGTTGGTAACTTCTGGATGAAACCAACAGTATCCGTGAGTAGAAATTCATTCCCGTTCTTCATCTGGAGAGTGTGAAACAGGCATCTTAAGTGAACAAAATGAATTAAAAAATAGTTCTAAATTCGCAACTACTTCTTATATGTATTTTAATCCTTTTGAAAGAAAATAAAAATAAAATTATCATCATTAGTTTAAAAACGTTAAATTGCAAATTTAGTCCCTATAATTTTAGAAAGTTCGAATTTCTTTCTTATGATTTTACAAGATATTAGGGTTCTGTTCTATTGTAAGTTTCTCAATTCATAAACAATTTATCAGATTTTATTTCCCTACTTGGGGATCTTTTTTGTAGTCGGTAAAACTCAAGTAAAGAATTGATTGCTTGAGCCTTTGAATGTTCTCCCTTATTTTTTTCTTCCAATTCATTTCTCTCTATCTTCTCCCTCTCATATCTCTATTTCTATTTTCCTCCATATCACCCCCCCAACCCCCACTCTTAAAAACTAATAAATGTTTGATACTGTTATAAGGCATGAGCCGTTGTATACCGTGGTCATATGACAAACTCATTTTTAAAGATGTCGTACTTCCAGGAAGATAACAAATTGATTCAAAATAAAGGTCTGGCAGCAGATGGTTAGTTAGCAAGGAAAAGGCCCCATTATTTCATAGATCATGCAACTGTAACACATCAATCACAATATCAGAAATAAGACTTGATATGTTCTCCGGGAAACAGATTTTGCTCAAGTTGAAAAGTAAAATCATCAATAGATTCCGAAAAGGGTCAGTGCCTAGCTTAGCTCTCAATGGTGTATTTAGTATTCCTTAATCAAAAGACCAGCAAAAGCGCAAAACAGCAGGCAGTTATCTGCTCAGTGAACTTTTGCCTCAATTCTTTACAAGAAACATATTCGAACCTTCAATTTAAAGTGCGCTCCACTGCTCCTAAATATTTGATGACTTCATAAACTAGTTAAAAATATTTCAACCAATTTATTTTCAACTTTTTAAAAGTACAAACTCAGAATACCAAATCAGCCTATCACAATCCGCAAGCGTCATTAGACAATTTGAAAAATTAGTCTGAAGTTTGGAGTGTAAACTCCTGAGGTGCCTACTTTGCTAAGGCATCAGCAACGCCATTAGGCAAATGTGCGATTTGCTTGAAGCATAGACCATTCACATAAGATCCTGATCAAAAGACCTCACTTGTTAAGGACTTGATGGATGTAAGATTTTCATCCTCTTCTTTAGTAACCTGTTTACAGAGTGCACTCACATAGCTACCACAGTACTATTCAACAGATTTACCCCCCAACTATATTGCTCTAAGGTTAATAGTGACTCATGAGTATAATAGCGCTGCAAGATTAAAGGAAGTTGAAATTACCTGAACCCTCCTTGTAGTTGGATCAAGGGTTGCAAACAACCGATCCTCTGCAAGGACTTCAGCTCCAGTCAAGTGATTCAAGAGTGTACTCTTTCCAGCATTTGTATATCCAACCTATAACATCAACCGCGGCCTCTAAAATGTTGGCAAGAGCTACCCTCACACATAAGTAGAAAGTAAAGGAAGTTCATGCCCATGTAAATTTGCTTACCAAAGAAACTACTGGGACAGGTACTGAAAAGCGTCGGCTTCTGTACTGTTTCCGATGCACCCTGACAGACTCTAATTCCTTACGGAGAACACCAATCTGCAGTGGATGAGTATTGACACTCAATCTTAGTTTCAAAAACTAAGCCAAAAATAATAACCTTTTGAACTTAGTGTATCATACATAACCAGAATATCCTTATTATGTTAAAGTTGGCTGGAACATATTTGGTGAAAGTTTAAGAAAACTTTCATACATAGTTTACAGATTATAAATGGAAAGCTTTAAATACTTAAAATACAAAAATTCAATAAAAGAAGATTGCTTACTTGTGTTCGTAAGATACGCTTATCCACTTCAATTTGTTTCTCACCCATACCTTTCACCTGCCCTCCTGCCTGACGCTCAAGGTGAGTCCACATCTTTGTAAGTCGAGGTAACTGGTACTCCATTTGCGCCAATGCCACCTAAAGAGAAAGTTTACTTAATTTAACAAACATTACTGTGTATAAACTAAATCCATCAAAAAATAAGAATGTTAAGAACGTTGTCGCCCCCCTCCCCCCACATGTCCCTGAAGAAAGAAAAAAAAAGATAACAAAGGCCCATTTGATAACCATTTGGTTTTTTAAAATTAAGTTTATAAACACAGTACTCCAACCTAAAAGTTCCTTTTTTGTGATTCACTTTCTAATGATGTTTTCAAAAAGCAAAACAAAGTTTTTGGGGAATTTTTTTTTTGAAAACATAATTTTGTTTTGAAATTTGACTAAGCATTTGAATCTTTCTTTTTAAAAAAAGGTGAAAAACATGGTAAAGAAATTGGGAGAAAATAAACATGTGTTTCGAAAATACAAAACTTAAAACAAAATCAATAGGGCCCTAAATAAGATTCATTCAAGTGAATGAACATTTTGCCTGTAGAGATGCCTCATGCGTTGCTGCTCTCTGATTGAAGATATCCAAGATTAAGGCAGTACGATCACAAACTCTTACATCTCCACCAAATGATTTTTCCAAGTTTCTTAGTTGCCTAAGGAAAGAGAGAGACTATGAGTTCTATGTCATGGGAAAACAACTTAGTTCTCTTAAACAAGAAGATACATATAGAACAGAAAACAGTGCCAATCCCCTGTGCAATTTGCAAAATATCAACTCTAATCACAACACAAGCAAGAAATGAACGGAAAATTAAACTATTAAGGAAGCTTTTTGGCAAAGAAGTTTTGATAAAATAATATTAGTGCCAATGATGCACTGTTCCTCACTTATGAGAAATGATAACATGCATTAAAAGAATCATAAAAAAATAATGAATAAGAAGAACAAACTCACCCAGCTGAAAGCTCATCGTCAAATATCACAGTCTCTATTCCTAATGCATGAATTGCACTCTTGATTTCTGCAACTTTGCCCGATCCTATGTAAGTCCTTGGATTTGGAGAAGCTAGCCTGCATATCATTAGATTAGAGAGAAAAATATCTAAATATGTAAGAAACGTGGAAAACTAATCGCTGGAGGAATTTCAAAACATATTTCCATTGGACAATGAGAAAAGACAGACTACAATCTCTACAACGAGGGAACAATTTTCAGTAGGAGAGATAAATAATGAAAAATTCTTAGGGTGAGAATAAACAATTTAGCATTACACTTGTGGATCGGATTCTTAAAAACAAACATTTAAGCCCCTGTTTTGTCCCACTTCATTATATAAAATTTTGTTATTGAGAACTAAGCTTGTATTCCCATCACAAATTTATTTGTTTCTATTCCTACCCTTCCAAAAATATTTTTGAATTGATAACCAAATTTTAAAGGCATAAAATTTTCAGAACTTATCAAAATTCAAAATTGGCTAGATTTTTTTTTCCATTTCAAAAAGAAAGTTTCTCGGAAGTATATACATCACAAAGACAAAGAAAGAATGCCCTGAAGTAATAACTACTGATACAAACCAACAAAACATTGAATTATTCATTAGACTTTATCTAATAATTTTGATTTAATTTTAGTATTTTCCAGTTTATCCTCGTTATGACATTTTAAGTAGGGGCAATGTTGTCTTTTTATGTATTAGGGTTTTTATTAGGAGGCTATTGACACCTTCCTAATAGGTTGTTTTAAGGAGTTTTGACAACGAATCAAATTTAGTCTTTGTGCTTGTTTTCATGATTAGCAATAAAGCTTTTTGAATTTTGTAAGAACATTCAAGTGGGATTGGTCATCCTATTTGTGGAGTGTTCGAATCTTTGGGCAAAGAACTTGTGTTTTTGTTTCAAGATATTGATCTTAAGACAATCCGTGTCTGACCCAATCCTTAGGGTTGAAATCATATTGATTTGGAGGTGTTAGTGAGCAAGAATTAGGGGTTATCATTCCAAAAGAGTTTTTAATTCCAATTCGCTAGGGATTTCATATCAACTACCCTGAAGTATGCTGAAAAGAGCATGAAACAGAAACATAAAGTAATCAAAACTATTAGGAAGTTCAGAAAAAGGCTAATATGCCACATCAAAGTCATTTGACATTCTTGCACATTTCTTTTTAAATGTACGTGAATGTTTGGGCCCACTTACGTACATTTCAACAAATCTCATAAAACAACTGCCTATCCCTACAATATTTAGGTGTTACGGAACCTCATAGGATCTAAAATCCTAGGTAGGTGGCCACCATAAATTGCATTCTTCCACATTAAAAAAGCACTAAATAGAGATACAATTTTATATAAACATCAACCACCATTTGAATATATTAGTATCACTTTCACTATCAAGAAATGCATATTGCAGGAAATTTCTTGAAAACGTTGAAATAGGTTTCCAATAGTAAACTTAGTTCTTTTTTTCTTTTTTTGGATTGATTCCAAAAGTAAACATAGTAAATAATCTGATCATAAATATGCTAAGCCAGATCCTCTAATGTTCAACACCTGGTTTGATTAGAGAATATTCTTTTTTATTGTTATTCTTACTGCACAAGCACAGATGATTTCATTGAGAACAGAATAAGAGCCTAAGGGCCAGGCTGATTAGAGACTTCAAACAGCGCTTATGAATTAACAGAATAAAGTCAGAAAATGGAGGGGAAAAGAAAATATGACGATTCCATTCCAACTATGACCCAAAATCAATGAAAGGTTCCAACGGAAGGAATGTATTTATCTGCAGAAAGGAACGGAAGTATCACAGAACTCACTTTTGATATGTTGAACCGACGACCTTTAGTCCAGCTGTGTCAGCTAACTGTGCCAGTTCTTTCAGAGATTCATCGATGCTGAAAAGTTGGGCAACATCTCCTTTCCGCTCTACACCGACGAGATAGGCTTTTTCTTCAAAAACCTGAATTAATGAATAAGTCAAATTCCTCATTTCAATTTCTTTAAATACCATAGACGGATAGGACCCATTAATCCATGTTTTTAATTAAAAGAAAGTCACAAATGTTGATTGCAATCAACTGTTGAAGAATGAATGACGAAATCTCTTCCCCAAAATATTTCAACAGAACCTTTCATCAGACATGTTTTGATCACATATCCTAACTCTGACTGTATCATACTGCATCCTTTATGTCACTCAGAACTAAAATATATGTTATCCAACCTAATGGAATGCGCTCTTTCCTTCTGAAAGTACGTATTTTCTGAAATCAAAAGAACCCAGTCCAAAAATTTTAGGCAACCACCTAATTTGCATAACCCCCAATTGATGATTAACACCCTCTCTTTTGTCTCTGCGTCCTTACATCTGATATCTTCTTTTGCGGTTGTCGTTGTTCATCACGCCCAATGAAATTAGTAAATGTTCCACTCCACTCAAATATAGAATAATTCATAAATTCTACCTCTTATAGTTTAGCTAAATCATCCATCCTTCTAAAGTATGAAGCATCCTAACCCACATTCTAATATCTAAATCATGTGTGCCAAATGGATAAAAGAAACACATCAAAATAAGGGCGGCATCCATCTTCGTAATTGCTTCTACATTTCGAAGAGAGTAGTATTTAAAGGGAGGAAAAGGAAGGGTTCAAGAAACATACCTCCCTTCCATTTCGCAGCTTAAACCTACCCTCAATGCTATCTCCATCTTCTTGAGTCTTCTTTTTAACCCTACTCGGTAACTGCGATTTAGGCTCTGGTTCAGTGCTCGAGACGCCACGAATAGGCTCATCAACATCTCCGGTTCCTCCTACTTCCTGAATAGGCTTGATAAAAGAACCATGGAAAGGGAGATTATCAGAGGATACGACGGCAGGTTCTTGTTGGAAAGCACTTGCAAGGGTACAGATGGAATTCCTGGTATCTTTTCTTGAGATGAAGGGGAAGAATACGCGATTGTTGTTGGAAGAAGTGCATGGAGAACAGGGTTCCCGGATTGAAGGGCGAGGGAAAAAACCGGCGAGAGAGGCGCTCGTCATCGGTAGGATGAGCTACCGAGCTTCTGGAAATATTGAAAAACGTTTGTGACCGTATTTAAAAGAACGGGGAAATTATAATCTTAATTCGGAAAGCGAATGGACAAAATATTTATTATACAAATAAAGTCTAATGAATTTTGGTTGGTGTTTTTTTTCAATTAAGGGTAAATAATTGGTTAATTTCAGTAAAGGTATTTATAGCCGATAACAAAAAAAACAATGAAGTCATTAATAAATTTTAGATTTGTGTTCGATAGGAACATTCATTACCTCTCTTTCTTCTTGTTTTCAATTTATTCATCATCTCTGTTAGATTTTCTTTCTTATTTTTCTATTTTTTACTTCTAGAATATCAAGATCATTCAGATATCATTTTGATATATTCTAAACAATCGCTCACCTATTCAACTTGTACGTAGTTCATTAATCGTTATTAATAAAGTGTTATTATTATAATTTTAATAAATGTTATTGATTATATTATTAGTTTTGTCTTGATAACCTAAATCTAATAAATTAACATCATAAGTTGTTTGGTGAGTTTTGGACAGTATGTAAAGGCATATAGAGATCAATGTTCGAGATCAGCTTAAAATGGTCTATAGTATAGAGATAAGGTCGAGTACCTTGTCCTAGTAACACTATGGATACAACTCACTTTGTATTTGATACAAATGCAATGATCCAACATGTTCATGTAGGTGACATGCGAGTGAGGGTATCATATGCAATGAGTTTGCATAAGATCGGACCACAAAATAGTAACCACTAGATGTAATTTCGTTAACTAGTTAGGTTTCTATTTCATTAGGATGACCTAGGTAACTTAGTCTTAATCCTAAGTGTATTATGAACTTCTATTTGTGAATAATTATCATTTGATCTGTATGGGTGAGAGTGACCAGATTATGGGTGGTGTCCCCAATTCGGTGATTTTTAGATTCAGAGATGTCAACGGGAGTAAATTACTCTATTATGTAATTCTCTAATCTATAATTTGTTTAAGCATGCTTAACCTTAGTTTAAATTATAAGAAAATTTGTTTATGTAATTGTTTGCCAATGTGTGGTATTTTAAGTTCCCAATTAAATTGAAAAGATCTCTGCAAAATCTTTCGTTGTCAAGGGCTTTAATCCTTTCATAAGGATCCCTCTACCCAAGTTGTTATTGCTTTAGCCAAAGCCGATAAAACAGGACAATTTTTGGTTGAAGAAACTTATTATTGACGAGAAGAAACCGATTGTATGTTATGAGGACAAGTGATCTAAGGAAAAAGTTATTGCACGAGTGTTATGACACACTATGGGCAGGCCACCCTGAGTGGCAAAGGATGTATACGCTATTGAAGAAAGGCTACTTCTAGCCTAATATACGAGACAAAGTCATGCGGTACACAAAGACATGCCTTATCTGCCAACAAGATAAGGTCGAGAAAGTGAAAGTTTATGAGCTTCTTGAACCCTTGCCTGTTTCAACGAGACCATGGGATAATGTTTCCATGGATTTCATTACGCATCTTCTGAAGGTGGGCAACATTGAGGCCATCTTGGTTATCATCACTCAGATCTCAAAATATGTCACTTTCATTCCCACTACTAAACTATTTTCTGCTGAGTTAACTGCACAGTTATTCTTTAAGCATGTCGTGAAGTTATGGGAAGTCCCAACAAGCATTGTGAGCGATCGGGATAATAGATTCATTGGTACCTTCTAAATTGAGTTATTTACTTTCTTGGGGATAAGCTTGAACATATTCTCAAGCTACCACCCTCAGATTGATGGCCAAATTGAACGATTCAATTGTATGCTCAAGAAATATCTATGCCATTTTGTTGATGCGAGATAAAATAATTGGGTCCAGTTATTGGATGTGACTCAATTTTGCTTTAACGCTCAAACCGGGTTGTCAACGAAGAAGAGTCCCTTTGAGATTGTAAGTGGAAGACAACCCTTACTGCCTCATATTGTTGACCATCCTTATGCAGGAAAAAATTCACAAGCACACAACTTTATGAAAGAATGAAAACAAACTACAGATATCACTCAAGCTTATTTAGAGAAAGCCTCTAAGCGTATGAGAAAGTGGGCTGATAAGAAGCAACATCCTCTCAAGTTTTGTGCAAGAGATCCTCAAACCACCTTATCTGTATGTTTTATAATTTGTTTAGTCTTTTGCTTTTCTTTTGTTGTCACTGAACTAGAGTGTGGTGTTTCGGCATTTTCATATGCAAGTATATCAAAGCTAAAAATGTTTAAAATGTACTTTAAAGGAGACATAGTAGTTGAATCCCCGACCAAGCCTTATTGTACTATTTGCAGTCTAAGCTTTCTTTGCAATTGACAGTCTTAAGTGCGTTCTTTAACGATGTTTTCAATGCTTTTCTTTCTCTCCTACATTTTATAATAAAACCAATTTCTCTCAAAACATGAAGGGAGACTACATTGTACCGTGAGTTTGTCTGCGACTTTTGAATTTCATACGGTTGACTTGTTCATTGAGTTAGAACAAGTTCACACAATTGTCAGTCTCGTGTTTGAAAAGTTGTGATTGTGACACCGTGGAGCACCAAAGCTCCACGACGCTGCAAGGCAAAAGCCAAATGGCTTTTTTTACACTTCTAGACGTCTCGGCTTGCTTCGGTATGTAGATACACTTCGCCTTGTGTCTCACGTAAGGTACGATATCTCTCCTAGTTAGTGTGCCAAATGAACTCGCGTATTGATCAGAACAACAAGTGATTAAATCGCATGGTTAAACACAAACTGAAAAACAGAAAACAGGTTAGGAAAATAGTTGAGTCACGGATCATGCTCTCTTTAAGGCGTTTCACAGCTCTGCTCTTTTTGTGCAAATAGTTTGATCGCCTCGTCGACCCCAGGATGAAACAGTCTCGTTCTTTAGTTAGCTTTGCATCCAGACTAATTGGAATTCACAACACTCAAGAAGACATTGTATTGCTCGGTATCATAAAGAGAACTTTGGGAGAGTGTAAAGTCTTTTTTTGTTTTTTAGGTGAATAATGGAACTGTATATATAGAAATGGGGAGGCAACCAACAGTAACAAAACGTAGGAGGCCATCAACGGTCACAATGTTAACGACCAATTACTTTAGAAAATAAAAACGATTTTACCAATTAATTATATAACCGTTTTGGTTTTGAAAAGTCAAAGAAAACCGTTTATAATAAAGAAAATGTATGTATTATTATTTTATTTCTCCTTTCCCCTCCTCTCCACGCCCGATGAACGCGCGACGCATCCATGTGCAGATATGGGCATATCTACATTTGTCTATCTCCTCCCTCCTCTCAAAACTTGGGTACCCGTAGGCCCAAACCCATGAATGGATCTATGAGTATACGAGGAGACTTCCACATTGCTACCGAAACAATGTAGGAATGCAAGTTTTGAATAAAATAATAATAAATATTTTCTTCATTAAATTTTTCATTAACACATGATTCTTTGGTAGACATTTATAATTGTGTGACTTCGTAATGGCCCAAATTAGCTATGAAATGACATCAACTCCAAATTACATTATAAAATGCTCCTCATAAAATATCAAAATAAAAACGTAAAATCACTCAGCAAACTTGCATTAAGCAAAAATAGATAACATATTTCACATTATTGCTTACCTTTTAGGAGTGTCTCTTTAAAAATTGAAACACCCAACAAAAAGAATAATTAGCTAATGATTCATACATATGTGCATTGAAAGTAGGAAAATTGTGATAAAGAAAAAAAAAGTGGGAAGAAACATAAACACAATTTTCAAAAATAAAAAACAAAAAAATCAAATAGCTACTAAAAAAACGTCTACATTTTTTTAATATATTTTCAAATTTATTAGATTATGAACGCTACTTTTATCCACACGTTTCTATGTTTGTTATTTACATACTGCTGCGTTGTTTTCAAAAATTCAAATAAAAGGATCCTATGCTACCACTTCCTAATTATTCTATCTTTCTTACTTTGCTATTTTTATTGTTTGCTAAAATATTTTTCCTGTCTCTTAATTTAAGAACACACATAACAGTTATATATGAATATTCATTGGATAAACTAAATCAATTGATGAGAGAAGGAGAGTCAGTTTTCATATTTCCATTTCCTATGTAATTTTTCTTTTGAGAGAGACGTACGTATTTTCCTACCCTTTCTTGATTTGAGCTGGCATGACTACTGAATTAGGGAATGTCAATCTTATCTTACATATAGTGAGATATAATCTAGAGATATACTTGAGGCCTATGATCCTCATATTTTGAAGGTTATTAGTATGCTTCAACCTTTAGACCTTGATGTTTTAGACCATGTGCAGAACAGAGAAAGCTAATTCAGCTAAAAGCACATCTGACAAACCCTCTTGAGAATAAAAAATCGTAGAAAATAATTTATAAAAGGGTTGTTAGTCTAATTTATAGATTAAAAAGAAAGAATAATTATGACCTGAAATAATTAGTAAAAGTGTAAGGAAGCGCACCTAAAGAAGAAATGAAAGTGTGATCGACGGAGAAGTTAGGAGAGGAATGAGATTATCTATTTTAGAGGGGTCATTTTCCAATCAAAACGGTGGTGTCCAACCCTAAAGATTGATTCAATTCATACATTTTAATAAGCCATTTAGTAGAATTTTCATTAATTTTTTTTGGTTAAACTATCATTTTGTTTTCTATACCTTGGAGTAGGTTTAATTTGAGACCTATCTTTAATATTTATCCAATTTTAATTTCTACACTGTATAATACTTAAATTTAATCTTTAATAATATTTTTTTGGGTTAATTTTTTTATTTATAGCACTTTTATTATAAATTTTAAAAATATATTAAAATATTATATTATATTGTATGAAAATTATTATTATTGTTTAATTAATTTTAATAAAAATTAACTTGAATAGACTAAATTTAAAATTTAGTTAGAGTATACTAAAACTGAAACGATTAAAAGAATACAAACTAAAATTAAACCAAAAATAGTATTTTTTTAACCTAATTTTATCATGTTTATCATCCTTAAATGTATATTTTTAGTCTGAAAACTAGGCAGATTTCTAGAACATTTACTAAACTGAAATATACATGCAAGACCACAAAGTATGGGCAATTTTAGAACTTCACTCGAGTAATGTTATGTGTAAAATTGCGTTAGAAATAAAGTTCAAAACTACAAGTTACTTTACAATAATCTAAACAATTGTCACTACATAAAGGTTCAAGTCAAGAGACACATCTACTTAAGCATAACATTATATAAGTAGAACATTATATTAAATAGACACTGTTCAATGAAAATGTTTTCAAAATTTTCAAGTGGAGGATTGATAGTAAAGAAATTTCAAGTGGGGAATTGTTGAATGAAAAATTATTTATGCAAGAATACCAAACTATGAGTTATTCTTTATGCGATGCAAGAATACTAAACTATGTGATAGCTATGTTTCAAATAATATGTGAATGAAATCTTCAGAGTCTTTCGTGTTTTAGTTTTCAACCATGTAAAATTGATATGACCTTGCGATAATATGAGATATGCGAGAGAGAGTTATATGAAACGTCTTAAAGAAAGCGTGATCCACGACTCAACCATTACTTAACTATTCTTTGTTTTCCAGCTTTGCATTATGACCACTAAGCGTTTTGTCTACTTTACGAGACAACCAGTACGCGACTTGATTACGCAAGAAACAATACCTTAAGCAAGATACCGGGTAACGTACAACAACAGAAAATGCCATAGAATTTAATTGTGACAATATAAATGCAACTGAATTTGTTAAAAAAATTAATCAGGAATATAAAGAAGTGTTGATACTAAATAACTACTTTCTACCCACTACTTTCATGTTAAGTTAGTTTTAGCCTTTCATGACTAAAACTAGTGTGTGGTATCTACTAACAATCTAAATATAATGTACCTCACTAAGGGTCTGTTTGAGTTGAATTAAGAAAAAAATATTTTTTAAAAACTTATTTTTGTTTAAACTTTTTAAGATATTTTGAATGACTTCCAAACACTTAATTTTTTTTCAAAATAACTTAAAAATGTAATTCAAGCACACTATAAATTGGAGATCAATTTATTTTTGCATAAAAGAAAGATAAATACCTCCAATTTACTTTAGAATGCCGGTTGAATTGAGGACAAAATAAAAATAAGATCGTAAAAAATAAAATTTAATTAAAAACTATAGAAAGAAAATAAATTTAAAATTAGGATTTAAACCAAAAAGGTTGCATCAAAATTTAAATTATATTAGAATGCATATTTCAAATTAGACGTTTAAAGAAAAACGAGTGATGTAAAGAAAGCATGTGGCACACTCGTGTAGCATACAACTTGTGTTCGTGGGAGAATCAAAACAATCTGCCCGACGTAAACGGAACGGAAATCTAGCGAAGATCGCTAATTCCCAAATGCGACATTTTCCCAACGTCATTGGGCAAGGAATGGAGAAACAAACGGCGTAAGAACGGCGTCCATTAAACATATTTTCTTTGCACGCTACGCAATTTGCCCTTTAAGCAACCAACTATTGTCGAAGATACTCATGTTTTTCTTAACCAAAATTCTAATTGCTTCTGTTTTGTTATTAATTATTTTCGTTAATTACAAATTATTTCATTTCTCATGTTTAATATATATAAAAAGAAATTTCAATTTTATCGTATTTAATGCTCCCATTTTCGTAAAACTTATAGAATTGTTTTAAATTCTGGTATATGTATGCACCATCCTTCTTAATTTAATCTAATTTATTTAAAAAAAATCAATTTTGATTCTAAAACTTGTTATGTTTGGGTTAATTTGAATAAAAGTTTAAGGTCAAAATAGATTTTTTTAAAAAGGAGCATATTTTAGTAACATATTTTACACAAAGCAAAAAAGAAAATTAATAAAATTTATTTTGTGTATTGGACTTAATGTAAAAAAATAAGAAAATCAAACCTACCGTAGAAATGAAGAAAAAAATCACTTTTGAAAGTGCATTAGGTGCATGTTACAAGTAAAAAAAATATTTATACAAAATCAACAAAAAAAAATCAATGCAATTTTTGTGTGTATTTGGGTTAAGGTACAACTTAACTAAAAAAAATAAATTTGAATATAATTTTTTATTGTTGAGGCTTACAAACAACAAAAGTTTACACAAATGTAAAGAAATATTAGCACATTTTTCATTTTGTATTGGGTTTACGAAAAAAAATTCATACCCATGAAAAAAATTTCCTCATATTGGGGTTAACGTACAAAAAAAATTACACAGATGAAAAAAAACAAATTTTTTTGTCATAATCATTCCTCCAAACAAGGATTATAAATAATTTCTCATATTTCTCCCACTTAATCCTTCTCCAAAACCAGGATTGTAATAATTCTTTCATTCATGATCTCCATTCCCAAAGCTAGTCATATATATTGTATCATTATTCTTTTTTAGGGTTAATCGCTTTCATGGAAAAAATGTGTATTGAATGTTTTGAGCTTAGGGTTTGTTTAAGCCACAACTTTCATGTATTAATATTGAAAATTCTTATGCTTGTCGCTGAGACTTTTGATTCAGTAGCTATTGTAGAACTTGAGAGGAGTTCAATATTGATATTGTATTTAGGGGGAGTCTAAATATAGGTGAATGTGAGTGGATCTCACTCCTAGAGGAAGCCTAAGCACATTGTATTGAGAGGATCTCATATTGAGTTTGAAGAAGCATTTTTGTGAAAGTGAGGGGAAGTTTAAATTCAAGGAGAGCCTAAATTTAAACGTTGAAGAGCAAGTTGTATGAAAGTCACTGAACAGGGAGTTTGTTCGATAAGTATTTTTATTGTAATTGCTAAACTCTTTATATAGTGCAGTTTTATTCCATCGGGCACACTACACTCCATACGTGATTTTGTGCCGAATTGGGTTATCAATAATTGTGTCATTACTTTTATGGTTGTTTTTCTAAACAATATCTTATCAGATATACTGCCTATGACAACATGCTTAATATTCTGTCTTATGTCAAATTTACCTATTATTTTTTCACAAACAATCTCACAAAGTGACATATTATCTTAAAAAATCTTTTCCCTAAAACCATCAAAGCCACCAGACATAAAAGGAAGAATGGACCTAAAACACTCCACCAATCTTCGAGAAGGAAATAGTCCATGAGACATTAATCACAAATCATTTTTCATATAATTAAAGGATATTCTTACCGTATTTGTAGAACATTTTAACTGACAGAATGACAAATAGCAAATGACACAAGCCACACCAACTTAAAAAAATAAATGTTGAATCTCTAACATATTGAGTTAACTAAGCATGTAAAAGATGGTTAAAGTTCTCATTTGGAGTTTACTTATTTTTTGTTGTCTGTGGTTGTCAAATGAAGTTATTTATAAGATTATTCTTCAAATACTCATATGAGGTTAAAACCTAACGTCAACTATACCAAGAATGATTGAGGCCCTCAAGGTTGTGAAATGTTATTTTATATATAGTTGGTATAATTTCTTCAACTCAACCGGTCAACTTGAAACTCGGAAGTCGAATTTTTTCTGTTTTAATTTTCCCTGGGCTTTAGAGCCTCTTCGTAGACTTCATACCTTGCTTCAAGAAGCTCCACAATGTTAAAGTTAAATCTTGAGGACTAATTTATCAATAATTCAAATTGGTCTGATATTTCTTTTAATGTCGAAGGTTTGGTAGTCACCATAAAATTGTTGCATAAAAGAAAGAGAGTAGATTTTCCACCTGGAGTCGTCACTTTCAAAAGCTTTGATAATTTAGAAGTACAAAATCAAAGGTTGGAGATGAACCCAAAGTGTCCCTTCTTGCAAAGAAAATTATGTATTGTATTTATGTTATGTCTTTTCTAATAATTAATGGCTGATAGATACAGGATTACATTCAATTAATTTTAAAATTGTATCATTTTAAAGTACAGTGTAAAATAAAGTGGAATATGTACAAAGATCCAAATAAATTACTATCAAAATAAAAAATGATTTCGAAGCACTAAATTGAGAAAATTTGAAAGAATAATGAGGAAAATAATATTTAATAATTTGGCATTATGAATTGTTTAATGCATTTTGGAATGGATGAGACGCTGGGAGTGGGCTATCCAACAGCCAGGACAGCCGGAGGATGACAAGGCGAAAAGGTGGGGACATCGGCCACATGCAACCAATAAACTTCCTCCAATAATTCATCGTGACGCTACCAAATCATTAAATTAATATTATCCTTATCATCAAACTTTTAATCACTCTCTCCTCACTTTTCTTTCCCACATTTTTTCTCCTCTCCAACATAACGTAACACACGACGCTGGATTCAACCTTATAACCAAAAAAAGAAGAAGAAGAAGAAGAAGAAGTAGTAGTACCCTCCCCTTTGAGAATTTATATTGTTTACATTTGAAGATGCCAAAAATGAATATTTTGAGACAAGGGTAAAAGTGGGGAAATTAAATGCAAAGTTACTTTTCTGCCCTTTACTTTTCTCTCACCTTTTCAACATCTCTGCAACCAGTCACTTCCCTTTCTTTGTAGTTCTTTTTGTCTTGCATGATTCACTGAGAGAGTAAGGAAGAAGAAAAGGAGTTTAAAAAATGGGGTTTCTTAAGGAAGATGAAGAGATGAGAAAAGTGAACAAGATGAAGATCATAACGATTTAACAAGTAGTCTACATGCATTCTTCAAAGGTAAATTTTTTTTATTCAACATTCAATTTGAAAGTAGATTCAAGACAAAATATGAACATATTTTTTGATTTACTTCTCCATTAATTTATTCGATACATTTTAAGATAGTTCATCAACAAATTTTTCTATCTAATAGAAACATGAACGTGGGATATATTAGGTAAGTTTATTTTCTGGACGGGGGCACATGCTTAGATGAACAAGTAGCAATGCACAGTGGGTAAGATGTCACATTCAAAATGAATTTCTTTCTTCTTCTTTTTTTTTTTTTGTTGAATTATGAATTGAAAACGAATGAAAAGAAAAAAAAAGACTAAAATAGTTTTGCACTAAAGATCTACAAATATAAAAAACATTATAAAGATTAAAATAGAATCTTGGGAAAATTAATTACACCGGTAGTAGTTTTTTTAATATTAGTTTCAGAAATAGTAAATTGATATTAAATCATCAAAACATATAATAATCTGCATTGAGTTATTAATGAAGTGTAGAGTTAAATAATTATAGTCTTTTATGTTTTAAAATCAAATAATTAATTTGGTAAGATTCGTCAGTGATCTTACATTAAAAAACAACTGTCTTTTCCAGCTCTGATTGGGTGCATGAAAGTTAATTAGACAGTTGTTATAACGAAATTTATTCATTAAATAAAAAATTAATCCATATAATTTAAAAAAGATTAAAATTTAATGAAACTTATTTTCAAAATCAAACCTCCTTAAATTCAATTTAATAAATAATAGAGGTCGAAAATCTACAAATAAAGAAAACGATTTAGGGCATTCTTCGTCCACGGGTGAAGAACAATATTAAACGACACGTCTTCAAGCTAATTTGTAAATTTAATCAAAACGATTTTATGTAATCCATTTTTTATTTCATCCGAAAAAAGCTCATACGCTGTAGCTGAGCTGAAAAATAGGCACATTTATAAGCAAACTGATAATGCTACTGCTCACAATTCTCATTTATACACACACACACACAATAGTCGTAGCTTTTTGTAGTTGATAGGTTGTGACTTGTGAGTCTGACCATTTTTGGTGAAACGTTCACTTCAGGCTTACGCTTACAATTCAATGATTAATTCTTCTCCTTTTTCGGATTTCAACTACTAGCTACCATTAAACCACTGGAGTAGATCAACATTCCCATTTCAGTTTCTAGCTTGAAGAGTAAATTAAATCCATGGAAACTTTCTCGGTTTCCAGTTTCCTGTTCTTTGTTTTCTTGGCTGCATTGCTTGGTTTTCGATCCACACAATGCACTACTGTGACTTATGATAAGAAAGCCATTCTCATCAATGGCCAAAGGCGAATTCTCATTTCTGGTTCCATTCACTACCCTAGAAGCACTCCTGAAGTAAGTATCTCTCTTCTAATTTTGAACTCATTCTGCAATCGTTTAAGCGTTTCACTCATATTTAGCTTCTCTTTTCTTCGATTTGGTACTGGTAGATGTGGGATGATCTTATGCAGAAGGCGAAGGATGGGGGATTGGACGTAGTTGATACTTATGTCTTTTGGAATGTTCACGAACCTTCTCCTGGCAATGTACTATCTCATAACTCATTTTATGGATCCAAAATTTGGTAAATTTTGTGGTTAATTTGTTTGCTCTCACTTGACTTAGTATGATTTTGAGGGGAGGTACGATCTCGTACGTTTCATAAAGACGGCGCAGAGAGTGGGTCTTTATGTTCATCTCCGTATAGGACCTTATGTTTGTGCAGAGTGGAATTTTGGGTACACTAAACTTCTCCCCTTGTTTTTTATTGTCAGTTTATGAAGTAAATGATTGAAATCAGATGCAGTATTCTTTTCATCTCTCTGTTATTTCACTTTGTGATAAATGATACTGACATAGTATTTATTATTGATGACACTTGACAATTTTTTGTTTATATTTTATTGTATAGTGGATTTCCCGTTTGGTTAAAGTATGTTCCTGGAATTAGCTTTAGAACTGATAATGGACCTTTCAAGGTTAATTTTTCTCCATTTATTATTAGCTGATTCTTAAAATTGTTCATGGAAATTACTTGGGACTTTCACTAGCAGCTGATGAAGTTTACAGTTCGTGGTTCTTTTTTGGCTTTTTGTTTCTAGATGGCAATGCAAGGGTTTACCCAGAAAATTGTACAAATGATGAAGAGCGAAAAGCTATTTGCCTCACAAGGTGGCCCTATTATCCTTTCGCAGGTATGGTCGAGAACCTTTAGTGACATCTCCATCTAGGGTGATTACAATCAATGCTATGGATGCCGTTTATAAGTGAGCACAATAAAGTGTATTTGGCTGAGAAAGGGTCCCCAGAATAAAGAGCTACTCTGCTGTGAAGACGATTGGAATTGAATTTTGTTTAAGAAATTAACTAGCTTAGTTGGATAATTGTTTGATTTTTTTAAGATTGGACTTATAAACACTGCTTCTATCTATGAGTTTCTATTTTTTGGTATTTATAATGTTTTCAAAATTCATACCAAGTTCTAAAATCTAAAAAATATTTTTGTTTTAAAATTTTGGTTAATAATTCAAATTTTCTTTATGAGAAATGAAAATAGAAATTGAAACACTAAAAATAAAATAGAAAGCTAAAATAAAGCAGAGCTAATATTTACAATTCAATTTTGCTTTCTTAGATTGAAAACGAGTATGGGCCACAAAGTAAAGCTCTTGGAGCTGCTGGTCATGCCTATATGAATTGGGCGGCAAAAATGGCTGTTGGACTGAATACAGGAGTGCCTTGGGTGATGTGCAAGGAAGATGATGCTCCTGATCCTGTGGTAAGTCATCTCTTTCTTGTTTAACGACACATAAATTTTTCTTTAAACCTCACTCCAAAATTTTGGGTATTATATTCTCCATTTTTTGGTGACAGATAAATTCGTGCAATGGTTTTTATTGTGACTACTTCTCGCCTAATAAGCCTTACAAGCCTACATTATGGACAGAGGCTTGGAGTGGCTGGTATATATTTTATTTCTTAATCCTCTGGGATATCCAATCCACCAATGGAATTACTATTATAATCCTTCTATCTTAACAACTTACCATGTAATTCAAGGTTTACAGAGTTTGGTGGTCCTGTTTATGGTCGGCCAGTCCAAGATTTGGCATTTGCAGTTGCACGCTTTGTACAAAAGGGTGGTTCACTTTTTAACTATTACATGGTTGGTCAGCTTGCTCAACTAACTTGACTGCTTTAATGGACTTGATATGCCTGACATAAAACTGAATCCACTTTACTTGTTTGTGACTAATGGAAGTATCACGGAGGAACCAACTTTGGACGCACTGCTGGAGGCCCATTCATTACAACTAGTTATGACTACGATGCGCCACTCGATGAATATGGTGAGAAGGCTGAACATATCACAAAATAAATTGGACTTCATTTTAAAGACGAGGAATTTTTTTGTTCTTATAACTGTTTATTCCCTGAACATTTGACACACATCTTGAAGTATATTTCTTGACATTATTGATGAAAAATCAACTGCAATTCTATTTCTGCTACTAGAAAGTGAAGACACTTGCTTAATTACGTTTAGGTATGCTCAGACAACCAAAATATGGCCATCTGAAGAACCTCCATAGGGCCATTAAGTTATGTGAGCATGCTTTAGTATCTTCAGATCCTACAGTTACCTCACTAGGAGCCTATGAGCAGGTTGGCCTTTTTGTTTAATGTTTATTCAATCGTTTTCTTCCTAAATTGTGATGATGTTTCATAGCTTAACTGTGGTAATTTTCCAGGCTCATGTTTTCTCTTCGGGACCTGGAAGGTGTGCGGCTTTTCTTGCAAATTACCATACAAATTCTGCAGCTACAGTGGTGTTCAACAACATGCGTTATGCTTTGCCTGCATGGTCAATAAGCATCCTTCCCGACTGTAAGCGTGTTGTGTTCAATACTGCACAGGTATAAATTATACGGGTCGTTCTATGAAGATTTACTCTTGAAATTTAGGAAATCTTTTCTAGTACACGTACATTTTCTTCTCCTATGTTTTAAGAATTCAGATTGTTCTGTGCTTATCAAGGTTGGAGTTCATATTGCACAAACCCAAATGTTGCCAACAATTTCCAAGTTGTCATGGGAAACTTATAATGAAGATACATATTCCTTAGGAGGCAGTTCAAGAATGACCGTTGCTGGACTCTTGGAGCAGATAAATGTCACTAGAGATACCAGTGACTATCTTTGGTACATGACAAGGTGAGCCTGAAACTATATGGTATCTTCAGCTGCCTAGTTTATAGTATTATATGAAAGCTTTCTTATCAATATAGATTGAATGGCATCTATACATGGTAACTGGATTATTGCACGTCTACACCATATTGCATAAGGAATGCAAGTTACTTCAGAATGTAGTGAATGGTACTAAAGTACTTGTGATAGTCCTTAGTAGGAAACTCGTATAGAATACTTGTTCATTTAGAATTGATAGAATTGGAGGTGGGAGGTGAGATGTAATAGATAGGCCTAAATAATATTGTATGACGTTCTTTTGCATTGACAATAAATTTGCATTATATCTAGTGTTGGCATCAGTTCATCAGAGGCATTTCTTAGAGGAGGACAAAAGCCTACTTTATCTGTGCGATCAGCTGGTCATGCTGTCCATGTTTTTATCAATGGACAGTTCTCAGGTATGCCTACAATCCTTCATACTTCCTCTTCAATGTGGTGATTGAGATTATGTTATTAGTTGTTTAATTTTCTTGAATTTTAGAAGTAGCGTACTTTCACTCGGAAATTCCAACCAAATTATAGTGAAGTTTTATTGTAACATATAATACAGGGTCGGCTTATGGAAGTAGGGAACATCCAGCATTTACATATACAGGCCCTATCAACTTACGAGCTGGAATGAACAAAATTGCTCTACTTAGCATTGCTGTCGGCTTACCGGTTACTTCTTCACCATAAATCCACCTTTAAGTTTTGAAACAAGCAACTTGACTTTGCCTTAACTATAGTTTTAGGTGTACATAGTTGATTACATTTTTAACTGTAGTGAGCTAATTTAATCAGGTTAACTGATTGCGGATTTTCATTTGTTGTTAGAATGTTGGGTTGCATTTTGAGAAATGGCAAACGGGTATTCTCGGTCCGATTTCAATAAGTGGGCTTAATGGGGGAAAGAAAGATTTGACTTGGCAGAAATGGAGTTACCAGGTAAAATTACTCAAAACATGTACCAATCAGATGACCGGGGTTTCCCATTTTGTTGATTCAGTCTAATACTCTTTACTGGCAATAGGTAGGCTTGAAAGGAGAGGCAATGAATTTGGTCTCTCCAACCGAAGCTACGTCTGTAGATTGGATAAAAGGATCTCTTTTACAAGGTCAGCGGCCATTGACATGGTACAAGGTAAAATCTCTAAGAAAAGTGGAAACAGGTACAAATTGAATTAGCCCCTCAAATGATAAATTTTTTGTAACTAATTGGATTGCAGGCTAGTTTCAATGCTCCAAGAGGGAACGAGCCATTAGCTTTGGACTTGAGAAGCATGGGCAAGGGCCAGGCATGGATTAATGGACAGAGTATTGGGAGATATTGGATGGCTTATGCAAAAGGTGGTTGCAGTAGGTGTACTTATGCTGGGACATATAGACCTCCCACGTGTGAAAATGGTTGTGGGCAGCCTACCCAAAGATGGTAACTCTGTATACCAGAATAAAATTCTACTCTTTGTATGAGTTTAGATGATTCGTTGACTTTCACAAGCTGATTCCCCTCATTTATTTTATATTCTTGCAGGTATCACGTACCTCGATCCTGGTTAAAGCCAACTAACAATGTATTGGTGTTATTTGAAGAACTTGGTGGGGACGCATCCAAAATATCACTTATGAGGAGGTCTGTAACTGGTCTTTGTGGCGAGGCGGTTGAATACCATGCTAAGAATGATAGTTACATCATCGAAAGCAATGAGGAACTAGATTCTCTTCACCTGCAATGTAATCCTGGGCAGGTCATATCAGCCATAAAATTTGCAAGTTTTGGAACTCCTTCTGGAACTTGTGGAAGTTACCAAAAAGGAACTTGCCATGCACCAGATTCTCATGCCATAATCGAGAAGGTCCTTTCTTATCTAAACAATCTTAAGACTAACGTTCATATAAAGTTTTTGAAGGCCATTTTAAAACTAACAGTTCATAATTTAAAATATTTCTACAGAAATGCATTGGGCTGAAAAGTTGCTCAGTATCAACAACCAGAGATAACTTTGGAGTAGACCCATGTCCTAATGAATTGAAACAATTATTAGTTGAAGTTGATTGTGGCATAACAGATATCAATGGACACGGTTCATAAAAACATTTCAACAACCAACATCCTTGCTCCTTACCAGCATGTTATTTCATGTTGTGAAGCCAAGGAGATTTCAACTTACAAATTGAAGATAAATTTCATAGATCATATGCTGTATTACGCATTATATATGATAGATATGTGTAAGTTATCATTTGTGAACTCATAATCCCTATAAATGGGAAGGCTCAAGCTCATTACATTGTTTTCTTGAAAGATCATGGTAGTCATTTGCCCCATAGCCTCTATTCTCTAGGCATTGTATTAACTAAATGGTATAAGTTTAAGTTATAAAGGAGCATGTATTCATTATTCAAATTCTTCTCTTTTGGATTAGTATTTTAGCATCATCTTGGCTGCAAACTGATAAAGAACCTTATGAAACTGTAAATAGGTGCTGATTTTTATTCAAGAAAATAATAGATGCTCATTCATTACACAACAAGTCTGATAGCCTCTAGAAATAGTAAAAATGACTTAAAAACAATCCTAAACAAGAAAAATAAAAGTTGTGCTAACTAAAAAGCATCAATTTATAGCAACTCACAAAAGTTGCATAAACCTTTTTCTGGTTCTGATAGAAATCCAAGAAAAAAGAAAGGTGGTGGTTATCTCCTCAGCATAGAGTTTCCCCATTAGATTAGGCATGGTGTGATACGAGCTTCCGCAATGCATCTTTTCTTGCACCTACAAACCTATCCACCATCTTCCCATTCTTCAAGAACATGAAACAAGGTAATGCACTCACTCCCCACTCCGCAGCAACAGTCTGCACAAAAGATTTCCATTATTTGTTTGTAGTCTTAACAATATCACTCAACTAACGATACAATAGTTTTGTAGGGTAGAGATCACCCATTCTAGAGGCATTAATGCAGAATGGCTCAATCATGATACATTTTGGACAATTATCAATTGATGCTGCTAAGATTGAGTCATTCGTACAGACATCTAGAAAGCTTGAATTGAATCAACTTACAGTCAATTTATCAACGTCGACCTTCAAGAAAATGACATTACTCATCTTCTCAGCCAGCTCTACAAAAACCGGAGCAATGGCACGGCAGGGACCGCACCATGCAGCGGTGAAGTCCACGACAATCTGTAGAATTAAAATTGTTTAAAAAGAGGAAGAGAAGAGGAAGAACACATGAAGAAACCAATAGATTTGGATCAAGCAATACCAATTTATCAAATTGTTTCCCTTTGAGAAGCTGCTGCTTCCATGATTCAACGGTATGGCACGCAATCACTTGGCTCTTTTCCGCCATGTTCAATCTTAAATTACAAGAGCAAAGAGAGTAATAACTTGGAATTGGTTTTCCCTGTAAGACCGTCGTCCGACAGGGAAATTGAATTGAAGTAATAAAAATGTGAATGAGTCCATTTATAGGAAGAAGAGAAGGAAAGGAAGGAGTAATTGGAAAGCCTTATTAGCGGTGGATATGAAATGGAACCAATTGAGAAAGCTGGGAGAGCTCCGACTTTTTGATGTTGAAGAATCGGAACAATGGGAGTGCGTTAGGAGAGAACAAATTCAAGGAAGGTATAATAAGCAAAGCAAAATGAGAAGAGCATCAGATTTTGCGGCTTACACTACGCGGTACGCAACTAGGTAAGCATC
The DNA here is from genome assembly GCF_000004075.3 of Cucumis sativus. Classification (NCBI taxonomy): domain Eukaryota; kingdom Viridiplantae; phylum Streptophyta; class Magnoliopsida; order Cucurbitales; family Cucurbitaceae; genus Cucumis; species Cucumis sativus. Next base: position 37,187,435 of record NC_026657.2, read on the forward strand.
GATCGCACCTCCCAATCTTGGCTAAATTACATACCTATGATATATTAGTCTACATCTACATTGATAGTATATACAAAACCATACAAAGGGATCTAATAATGTCTGTTTACCATATTGCCCTTCCATTTAAAAAATATCTATTATACCGCTTAAACATTAGTTGCTACCTAGTGCCTTCCATTATTTCGAGGAAAGCTGGGGTACTCTCTTGAATATACGTATCTTGCTACATTTTGAAGTATAATACAATAAAATGTAGATGTAGATGTATCTTGGTACTCTGAAATCACCACGTCCACGACCTTGATTTCTTTTTCTAGGTTGTCTTTCTTGTCTTTTAATTTCAAATTTGACTGAAAAAGTTGTTCAATCCTCTGCTTGTTCTTCTTAAAAAGTCTCTTAACTTGATCTACTCCTTTATACACATTCTTCAAAATTTTCCATGCTTGATGTGTAGAAGTTACTCCATAAATTTTCTCAAAATTTGAATCATCGATGACTTGATAAATGATGGTGAAAGTTTTTTTTTTTTAATCTCTTTTCCTTGTATTTTGTAAAGTTTTTCATTGAGCTTGATTCAAAGCTGCATCACTTCTTGGTTATTCGTGGTCATTATTAACAATGTCTCACACATCTTGTAAAACAAGTAGATCTTTCATTCAAATACACCAATTGCTATAATTTTCTTTTGTAAGTCGAGGTACTTTGCAAAAACAATTTTTTTAAACTCCAGACTCAAGCTTTGATACCACTTTGTTCTCCAAATCAATAATCACCATATAAAATATTTGAGATGAAATAATAAAAGAAAACTGATTGGATGACATTAACTCCTTTTATGTATATTCTACTTCAGACTTGCATACAATACAAAACAACCTACCAATCCTATTTATGAGATTGTCTACATCCATAACTTCACATAACAATTGATTTTATACTTAATTAATGAATGTATCTAATTTAAACAATATAATGTTGCCAACTATTTATCAATTAATTGTATATAACTTTCATACGAACCAAAAAGTAGTGATTCTAATTTAAAATTTTGGTTAAACATTCAACTATTTGAATAAAACAAAATGAAAATCATAATTAAAAATTAAAAATGTGTGATAAACCAGCACAACTTTTAGAACTAAAATTATCACACTAAATTGTTATTAAGCAATTGTTTCTTTTATGCTAATTTACAGACTCGTCTTTTATTTTTTTAAATTAAATTTCTTCTCTTCTTTTCGAGTATGAAGGGATATTGCTTGTATTGATATTGAAAAAGAGTTCTTTCTTTCTGGTGATGCTATCTTTCTTGAGTAGATCTATTCTTTTCATTCAAAATACTCCACAAGATCATGATCTCTAGTTGATTTGTTTCCTAATCTTACCTTGTCTACCATCAGTCATATTGTCTATACTATTTTGCATTCTAATTTGGCTACTATTCAATGTGATGGACATAGTTTTTGAATAGGATCGAACATATGGTTGAGTATTTGTCTTTAGGATGTGAATGTTCCTTTACATAATGTTGTTGGAAGTAATTCTTCTTATTCCAGTCCAACAGCTAAAGTTGCTAACAATGTCAACAAACATAGATCGTGTATTGTAAGTTCAGAGTATTGATTACAAAGTTGTTAGGCTCTGCTGTCACAAATTTTGTTGAAGTTTAGGCTCTTCATCATTTCACTCGATCTTCCAGGCCTCCTTTATACTTGAAGTATTTTCGTTGCAGCTTGTTACAATCACAACCTTTGGTTTCTCTAATATTTAAGTGTCATTTATAAAGATATTTATGGATTATAACAAACTTCCTCCTTTGTATAGAAGTCTTTGTCTTGACAATTTTGTCAACTTTTGAACCTAATTTTTTTAATCATCGGGATGCTCCATATGAGCATGAAAGATGAGTTGAAAGTTACCGAAACTAATGTCACTTGATCTATTGTAAAGTGAAGTTCAAGAGCAATGATACAATTTAGTTGCCAAGGGTTGTACTCAAGAGGAAGATTTTGATTATGTTGATCAAATTGATTTCTTTTCATGTTGCGAAGCTTATAACTGTTAAAAGACTCAAGTGTAACTTAATTAATATGGTTACTTTTTTGAATTGAACTTTAGTTCAGTTGGACGTGGATACTGCTTTTTTACATGGTGATCTTGTTGAAAAAGTGTATATGGATCTATCGGTAGGTTATAAACAAAATTGTGTGTTGTGCATTTAGGGTGTGACAATCCCGAGCACTTGTATCAAACCAAAAAAAATAAAGGTGTGTTTAACACAAATATCCCACCTCCAAAAATTCCTTTCCAACGATAGGGATTTCTTTTAGGAAGGCTGAAGGAGGTGGGGTGTTGGATTTATTTTATGAAAGAAGTTGAAAGTTAAACTTAAAGAGCATAGAATGTGAAAAAGTTTGGTTCCGTGTAAATACTTTGGTGAAATAATGAATAAATGTGGGAAGATGTGCTTATTACTATTGTGATTGTAGGCTTAAGGTTCTTAGTTATTGTTTCACTTTCCCATTTGTCTTTTATTTTTCTTAGGATTTCATGAGAAATGCTGATGAGAGAGAGTGAGTTTGAAAATAAACCGAATCTGAGTTGCCTCCAAATGACGAATTTGGTTATATTTTGTAAATGGTTTCTATATTTTACCATTTTTAAAAATATTTATTGATAATTAAAAAGAAAAAGCAGTATCCACCCAACCGAACCCAAATTTAAAATGGGTTGCTTTGATTTTTCAAGGTTGGTGACGGACCGTAAACCAACCCAATCAGTGAACTAATTGGGCCTGGAGGTATATGCATTATTGGGCTTAAGAGCGAATACTAAACCTAATGAGCCCAATGAGAAAAAGTATTTTGAGAGTGGTATCGTATGGTATCAGCAGAATGTTGATTGTTCCGTTTCAAATCGCCCGTTGGGAATTCTGAATCCACATATTTTGACAGACTTAACATTCTCAATCTCAAATTATTTCCTCTCTCTCTCTCCATATTATCCACAATCTGAATTGGAGTTTGGCCTCTCCTTAAAACCACCAGATTTTTGTTTGATTGGAGAGAGACGAAAGAAAAAGAAGAAAAGAAGAAAAGAAGAAAAGAGATAGAGAGAAGTAAATAAATATTTTTAATTTCTGGGAGAGTTTTTGATATTTTTTTATTTTGTGAGGTAGAGAGCTCAGAACACAGTCTCTCTAACAAACAAGCAAACAATTTTGCTTCTCCTTTATCTATAACACTTTTTATTTTTGTGAGAACACTGGCACCTTTTCAATGGCTCTCCCTCAGCTCATTCCTTCTTCTTCCTCTTCCTCTTTATCCCATAAACCCATTTTAAACCCCAACTCCATTTCCTCTTCCTTAATTCCTAGCCCTAGATTCTTCTCTCCCGCCTCCTCCTCCTCCGCCGCCTCCCTTTTTCGCCACCGCCACCACAAACCTAATTCTCTCAAGTGTTCTGCTTCCTCTTTCCCCGAAAAACATCACACCGGCTCTCCTAAGTCAGACGATGTTGTTGAGCTTCCGCTTTTTCCCCTTCCTCTCGTTCTCTTCCCTGGCGCTATTCTTCCTCTGCAGATCTTTGAGTTTCGTTACAGGATGATGATGCACACTGTACTCCAAACCGATCTTCGCTTTGGAGTTATTTACACTGATCCAGTTTCCGGTACCACGGATGTCGGATGTGTTGGTGAGATTGTTAAACATGAGCGACTCGTTGACGATCGATTCTTCCTTATTTGTAAAGGCCAAGAGCGGTTTCGAGTCACTAATCTTGTTCGGACGAAACCGTATCTTGTTGCTGAAGTTACATGGCTTGAGGACCGGCCATCCGGGAATGGTGAAGAGGATTTGGATACGTTGGCGAATGAGGTAGAATCGTACATGAAGGACGTGATTCGATTGTCGAATAAGTTGAGTGGTAAGCCAGAGAAAGAGGTTCAGGATTTGAGAAGGAATTTATTCCCAACTCCTTTCTCGTTTTTCGTTGGAAGCACGTTTGAAGGGGCGCCGAGAGAACAACAAGCGTTGCTTGAATTGGAGGATACGGCGGCGAGGTTGAAAAGGGAGAAAGAGACATTGAGAAACACTCTTAATTACTTGACCGCTGCTTCTGCTGTTAAAGATGTATTTCCTTCGAACAGTTGAAAGGCAAGTTTGAGAGGTTTCTATGGAAATTCCAAACAGATTGAGCTAGATCGTTGAAGCCTAAAGAAGCAAATTGAAGGTAATGCTTAAGTTTTGCTTGCCTTTACAAGTACTTTATACAAGGGATGGATGTTATTAAAGCTGTAAATTTTGATATATAATTGAATTTGCTTCATCTGGTGTACCGATGCTTACATACTTGATATAGAAATTGCACATGATCTGAAGGTTTTAGGTGGATTACTTGTGTTCTTGGCTTTCATTCTTTCTTGTCAAATCAGATTTTGGTTGCACTTGGAAATTTATCTAGAGTTTTATGACTTTCAAAGTTATCTAGAATCTAGAGATGTTCACATTTAGGATCAGAGTCAGATATTTGTCTTTGATTGTATGGAATCATTTCCTGTACCTGTTAGCTCTTGTGGGTAATGCCAAGGTGGAGGGAAATAGCAGTACATTGTGTTGGAACATTGGATGGTTAAATTTCTTTATGTTCTGTTTTGTGATGATGGGTATTGTTCTATTAGTTCATTCACTGATTCCCATTGCAATTTAGCCCTACACAACTAGTTTGCTCCTTTAGACCTCAACCTACATCCATCTTCTAAACTACCACAACTTGCTTTGCACTAACCCCCATGAGTTTTGAAGGAAGTTCACAAGATCTTGAATTTGATATGTGCTTCAATTAGATTATTATTATCGAGGTCGTGGAGGTGGGGGACGAATCTGTTTGGTTTTGCAGTCGAATGTATGGTGTATGGTGAAATTCTTGACTTCACCATGACTTCCTCGTATAAGCCCTAAAGGTTGTACAGTATCATTTCCTCAAAGGTTTAGGGCAATACGAGGATTTGTTTCATAATCACGTGGTCTGTTCCGTTCATTTTTTGGTTATGACAGGAAAAGCAACTTCAGGCAAGAACATAAAAACTTAGAGTTGATTGTTTATAATGTTTCTATCTAATACGCATTTATGTTTTTTCAATTTTCCCATTGTCTGGATGCGAGTTTGGCTCAGTCTACTGACTACTCTACTGCTTTGCATGAGTTCTTCATGCTGGAAGTTTCAAATATTATGCTTGTAAAACTGTATCATTGTACTAAAGATCCTCCATGGTGAGCCATTAAAATGCACTGGAATGTGAATCTTGGTGATTTTTTATGAGTCAAACTAATTGAGATTTCACTATAAAGAGGGGCATGAACAAGCCGTACATCAATTCTTGTGGAGCGCTCTGCCTCTCCCTTTTTTTCAAGTTCCCTTCAGTCAAGTTGATATGAATTCGGGCTAACCCAATGTTTAGGTTGAGGAGGTTTTATTGATTGAGAATTAGTTATCATCCCAATAGGATTTCTGATTCCAATTTGTTAGGATTTTTGTATCATTTGTCGTCTTTTAATCTTGTATAGCCTTGTGCAATTCTGCCTCTTTCTTTTAAGTATAACATTAAGATTGATCGGATATGCAAATATTTATAATATATGATGTAGTTTTAATAATGGAATTGTATGAAAGGACCATCTATAGAAGTTTCTTGGTTTCACTTGTATTTGTATTACTAATAGTCCAATAGACTTTGGATTCCACAGAATAAGAGCATCAAATTACGTATGACCAATTCACCCCCAATCAATGAAAATTTTTAGGCTACATTACAAAATAATAATACTAATTAAAACACGCCCACACAACATTATTGATTGTTTTAAAATTACCGTTAAGGGTAAAAAATGGGTTAAAATTTTGGACAATAGCTGAGACTAAGAATATCCAATGACCAAAACATAAATTTAATCCTAAAAGTCATGTCACCATCAAACAAATCTCATTTTTTTCTTCAACGCTAATGAATTTCCGATCCAAAATTAGTTTTGAAAAGTTCATGAAATACCATGGAAAATAGTGCAACTAATGAAAAAACTATTTAGGTATATTATGTAATTTAGCATTATTCTAATATCTGAATTGGCAAACATACTAAAAAATGGATCATGCTGCCATGATTGAAAATGATGTAACATTGTGAATTTCAATATCCAATGTGAAGACCCCAAACATGGAGCAGTGACACTATATATGAGGAAAATGAGAGTAAAAAGGTAACCCACTCGATAGCTAGATTTGATTATCAAATTGTTTTCTAGAAGAATTATAAATAATCAGTAAATATCTTCAAACGTTTATGGGTAGTTAATTGGTCGAGGTTCTTACCGAAAATAACAAAAGGAAAAAAAGTTAATTGGTTTTACTTAAAAAAGTTAAAAAAAAGGAAAGATTGACGCCGTAACTTCTACTTTTATCCGGAAGTTTTCGCCGGAGCGCGTGAACAAAACTTGCGGTAAAAAAAAAAAAAAAAGAAAACTAAGCATCGGGCTGCAAAACCAAAATTTCCGATACCGAGTCGGAACATTTTCATTTTCGTACCGCGCAAGTCCAAGACGAAGATGGCCGATTAGAGAGATCGAACTCCATGAAACTTCTTCCTCCTCATCGCAACGCCCACTCCCGAATCGTACTCCTCTCCTCCTCCTCCTCCTCCTCCTCTGCCGCCGCTCTCTTAACTTAGCCTCTCAATCACTTCAACTCCTTTATTTCTCGCCGGCCGACGACCAATCATGGACGTCGATCCTCGTCACTACGACAACATCGTGAGTTCCTTTTTCTCTCAATTTTCGTTATTGAATTCTTTCAACTTTTCCTCTTTAAATTACTGAAACCACTTGCTCATTTCTCTTCTGTTTACTCGCCATTGCTCGATTACTTTGTTTCCCTTTATCTTTTGTCAATTTGTGAAGTTGTAATTAGACCCTGGCCGTTCCTTACGGTATTTCACTTACTTTCATAAACACATTTTTCTGATGGTGTTTCTCTTTATCTCTTTCTTCAGAGGAGGATTAATCGATCAATTGAAATTGCAGTTCGTAGTTCACTTCTCTTCTTGTTGATATTTCTCTGCTTGTTTAAAGAAATCGGATATTGGACAATCATTTTCTGTTTACGTCTGGATAATTTCTATTACGTTAATGCCCAACGTTTTAGTGATGTATTGGTTACTTGTTTACATGGTGATAAATATGGAATTGGATAGACTTCAAAGTATTGTTATTGAGTTCAGATGGCACGAAGTTGGTTGCTTCTATGTGATAAATTCCCTTGTCTGGTTCGTTTTGGGTGTGGAATAATACTTAATTTCTAATTTCATTTTTCCTTGTGGGTTCATCCTTTGAAACTTCATTATAGGTGAATAAGAAATGGATGTTGGTTACCGCCATAGTTTTGACCTGTTTGATTCTTGTTAAATTGTTAATCTTATTAACTTGTCCTTCATTTTAAGGACTTCATTTTTCTCATATTTCGTTACAGGCTGTGAATGATGGTGATATCCAGAACATTGTTCTATCGTACCTTGTTCATAATTGTTATAAAGAAACTGCAGAGTCGTTCACTACCTGTACTGGGCTTAAGCACCACACGGATTATCTTGTTGACATGGCAAAAAGAAAAAGTTGGTGAAATTTCTCTCTTTCTAATTGGGAATTCTGATACTGTTTTTTGTGTGCGAATATAGATCTACATCTAATTGCCAAATTGCCCAACCCTCTCAAATGAACTGAATAATTTAGATTTAGTCGTTTGCCTCTCAGTACATGGACTCTTCTGGTATGAATTGTGATTTATTTTAGAACTCTCTTGTAAGGAATAATGATCTATTTCCACTGTCTTACGTGTCCCCAAGTTGAGGAATAAATTCATGCAAAGGAACGCAGCCTGGACACTGAATTCCATCAAACAATCTGAATGATATGCATTTTATAATATTTGAGCTCTGTGTTAATTTAAATTTGTTTGTGTGCACTACATCTGCTTTTATATTCCCGAAAAATTCAATCCAACTTTCCTTAATCTTTTTGTTCTTTCAGGAATTTATGATTTTGCAGTAGAAGGGAATGCACTTAAGGCCATTGAGTTAACAGAAGAGGTGGCACCTGGTCTACTTGAGAAGATTGAGGACCTTCATTTTGATCTTTTAAGCCTTCATTTTGTTGAACTTGTTTGCTCTAGGAAATGGTGAGCCCCCTGCCATCATCACAATTTTATACCTTCCTTAACCTTAAAACTAGTCTCTGATGGTCAGATGGGGCATTCTGTTTTACAGCTTATAACTTTTGATTCTTATTCTTGTTTGTTTACATGGCAGCACAGAGGCCCTGGAATTTGCTCAGGTCAAGCTTGCTCCTTTTGGGAAGTTGCATAAATATGTGGAAAAACTTGAAGTGCGTAGCTGGTAGCTTGACTTTGATATCCTCCATCTTTTCTGGCATTCTACTCTATTTCCTCATTCCTCTGTTGGGCAGGCTGAACCAGCTTGCATAAATATGTTGAGAAATTTGAAATACTAATCATTATGTCGTTGTAGGATTTCATGGCCCTCCTTGCCTATGAAGAACCAGAGAAGTCTCCAATGTTTCATCTCCTTAGCGTGGATTACCGGCAAAGAGTAGCAGAAAGTCTAAATCGAGCAATTCTTGGTTTGTTCCTTTTTTTCGTTATGTGATTTTACTCTAACCCCCTATATTGTGCCATCAACTCTTGTTCGTGTGGTCTTGGTTGATATTAGCGCATGGAAATTTGCCAAGCTATACAGCAATGGAAAGGCTGATAAAGCAGGTGACTGTAGTTAGACAGTCTTTGAGCCAAGAGCTGGGCAAGGTAAGCTGCACATTCCAAATTCGTTTCCTTTCAGTTTGTAATTAATCAGTGCTTGAGCTAAGAGCTACAAGGCCGGTGCAATTACATGTGTGCATTTATTGTCAATTCTTTCAATGTGCCAGCTATTTCAGTAATGTCAAGAGACGGCCCTGATGAAAATATTGATTTGTAAATCCGCATTATGTTTTCCACTGATGCTAATTGTGCCATACAAGTAATTTTATTCAAGGAACGTTTTTTTTGTCCGAACAAATGATATTTCCAGATTATTCCTTGAACCTAAAATTGGTTATCTTTAGGAAAAGAGACATTGAAGTCAGTAACTGCTTGCTTCAATTACTAGATGTTTTATAAATGATTATTACTCAATATAGACCATTTAGTTGTGCTTGCTGACTAGAGCGATGTTCTTTTGATAATTGAGAATCCTCCATCGGCTTTTCAAAGAGAGGAAGTTTGTTATGCTCGTCGGGGTGAATGCACTATTGTGGGATCTTTGCGTTGGGGGTGGGGGCAAACAATGATGTGTTTAGAGGGGTGAATAAGGTCCCTGGCAAGGTTTGGCCTTCATAGTTTCCTGTTAAGCACTCGAGCACCTTGGAGAACCACTCCCCAAAACCAGCTATGGGAGTGGAGAACCATTTAAGTACTACATTGGTCATCCCATTCTAACCAATGTGGGACAAAGGCGTCCCATATTACCTTACTTTTTAAAAGTTCTATGTCTCTTTTTGGGTTTAATTGTTGAAAACTATATTATTCCTTGGGTAAGGAAGCTCTTTCTCTAGGGTTTTTGCAGGCTTGATCTTTTTAGTTTTTTTGTTTGTTTGTTTAGCAGCCCATGTTAAGATTAAAGAGCGATGTTGGAAACTAATCTTACATATTTGTTTATATCTCTGGATTTCCAGGATGGGTTTCAATCATTTTCTTTGAGGGATTTTCTGAAAAGCTAATCCAAAGAGTTCGTTTAGGCTCACAGCACTGAGATACAACCAGCTCCAAATCTTGTTGCCACCCATGGCTGGGTATGGAAGATTGTTGCTCTCTTCACATGCCTTAGGTGCCGTGTAGGGCCCTAAACTGAGTCATCTAGGTCCCTCGAGCAAAAGTTCGTTTCTTTTCAGTTTGGTGACCTCGTTGTGCCAGTGGCTTGCTTTGTATTGTGATTGTACATGCTGTCTCTAATTTTGCTGCTTGCCCTATTTTCCCCCTTTTCTTTTATTTTTCAAAATTTTAATGTATGGAGACATCGAGATATTGGCTACATTATTTTGTCATAGTCATGGTACGGTTTTGGCACGGAGGAACTATACTTTGTTATTTAAGTATTTTTTTACCAGAAAATCTGCATATCCAATTATATAGTATTGTCTCATGGCTAAAATATGTATGTTCTTAGATATTGGGACCCAATAATTTGACTTCGTAGAGAACAAGAATTGTCCTTTTTATTCATTAGTCGGTGTTCAAAAGAGGAGGATGCATTAGCTACTATGAGAAATTAACATTTCATTTTTTCACGAGTTAGGTTTTGCATTTCGCCTACAAAATAAACATTACTGGAAGAATGTATTCCTTTTTAGTAATACTTCATATTCTCTTGGTTATCCGGGGTGAATAGCAACCATCAATCGTGATAAAAGAGTGATTTCATCATCTCATTGATTCATTGGACAAATAGGAAGTGATGCAATCGCTAATATTGGAACTTGATCAATTTCTATTCTCTTTCAAATATTTGTAAGAGTAGAGTCAATCTTCATAATGTTTGGCAGGTATTTGATGAAATAGATTGGAAGAAGAATCTCAAAGAAAATACGTTAAATTGAATGTCAAAAGGTTGAGTTTTAACTTCAGTTGAGAAACATTTTACAATGGATTTTTAGCTTTCAAGAACCGTTAAAAGAATTGATAAAACTGTAGTTCGATAACTATATACAGATTATCTCAAGGTTGATTAGAATATAATTCTATGTAGATATATAATTACTTAAGAACTCATTGGAATTCAACCTCAAAAGAAAGATTAACCGTCATCAGAGGACATAAGTCAATACCAAACAACTTTGAAGGCATGAGTTAAGTCATGGTGATCATTCATAATTTAATATTTGATGGTTTCTCTTTTGTAAGTTAGTATTGTAGGATTGCAGCCCGATTGAGTTAGATTAAAAGTAAATTATGGACTAATCCAAATTTTCAGATTGACAAAAAGTAAATAATCCATAATTTTCGGATTGAGTCACTGAGTTAAGAAAGAGAATGATTGTGGTGATTCGAAAAGATTGGAGTAGAGACTGATGTGTGGGGATGATTGTGGTGATTCGAAGAGATTGGAATAGAGACCGATGATGTGCGAGGTTGGCTGGTTGAGAAAGAGGGGTGATAGATGTAATACCAAAAAAAATTAAGGTAATTTTGATACTTAGTTGTCTTCAATAATTTATGATTAGATTATTATAGATGTTAGATTAATTGAAATTGAAAGTTAAAGAATTTTTTTTTGGTGTAATCTCATTAATTATATAAATGTATAATTTTGAAATTTGCTGGAGAATGATATTAATTATATAGTTTTGTTTATATAATTAATGGACACTTGCAAAAATGGTAAATAATAAATTATAATAATTAAGTTCATAGCAAACTTTATTATTTGCGAAAATGACAAAAATGAAGCCCAACCCACATATTAAGAGATAAAATGTCACAAATGTTATTGTTACTTATATACGTTTGACACACCTTATACACGTTTGATACACCTGATACTTCTTGATACACTCGATACATTTGATTGATACACTTGATGCACCTGATACTCTTTGATACATTCGATACCTTTTGATACACACCTGAAACATTATTAATATATGTTTGATACACCTAATACACCGCAGATACATTTAATATTCTTCACTTATACAATTGATTGATTAAATGCACTTAATATGCTTGAAGTCCTACTTATACACTTGATATACTATTGATATACACTTGTAAACTTGACTCATATATTTGATAATGAGTTTGTAAAGTGAGTTCTAGGAATGGGAAGACCCTTCCACTGCTTTGTAGAAAGCTTACATATGGTGTAAAAATGTCGTCTACGGTATGGGTCATGTAAAAGAATACCATTGGGAGCAACGGACCAAATAATAGCATTAGAACCTGGGAGGAAACTCATTGACAAATAAGTTGGGTAGTGGAGAAACAAAAGATAATGATAAACTATTGAATCCAAGGATTCTGTGAGGAAGAAACTGTCGATGTCAAGCTGACGTTGGTCAGCTAACTCTTTAAAATAATAAGAGTTATGACTAGCCTTAACCTAGGATATTGAGAGATCAGTTTGTGTTTTTTAAGCTTTGTCAACTAGAAATCGACTCAAGGTCTTCAATACAGCATCCTCATAAACATTCATTCTTAACGTTGTGCAAGAACAACTATAAATATATATATGAAAGGATTTGTAGTCAAAAGATAAATATAAGTAATCTGTTAGACAAATGAATGAATGTAAAATAAAAAGGTATAAAGTTGATTTACATCTTACAAACTTTCTACTTACTTTTGATCAAAGAGAAAAAAAAGGAGACTTTTTTTTTATTAAGAACTTTGTTTACCACTAAGTTTAAATTAATGGTAAACGTGGAAAAAAAAAGTATTTCTTATCCTATTGTTATTGTTTTGGAAAAATGAATTATTGGGAAAGATTCTATTTTATGCTTAAAATTAAAAAGGAAAGTCTGTTAAAATTAAAATATATTTTAATTTTCAAAGGATCATATTTTAAACTTAATTCAAAAAAAAATATTAATAGACCAACTACTCAAAAACACAAAATTCATTTAATCACTAAATAATCACAAAATTCATATATATATTTATTATGTCAAATGTTATTTTTTTAAAGTTAGTGGAATTTTTGTGTGTGCGCCTAAGAAATAGAGTAGAGTTTGGGCCTAAAGATAATATTTGTTGGGCCTTGTTCATAAACGTGGGCCTTGCTTATCGGTGGACAGGCACTTCAATGTTGTTCATGATTTTGCAGAAAATTTGAAGTCCCAACTGTGAATCATTTCCGTTTTTCGCGATAATGGTATCAGTTCTTTCTCTTCCATCTTCTTCCTCGTATTTTGTTCATGACAGGAGTTTCTCCTTTAGCTTCTTCCCCAAGAGGTTTGATTCTACTCTCGGTTACTCTTCAATTTCTGCTCAACAATCAATTTTCTTCATCTCATATTCCTGTTCTTCCGTTGTAGTCACAACGTTCAGTTAATTGTGCACATACTGAACCTGTTTTACCATTTCTTATACAAACTTCTACATTTGTTTGACAATACCTCATTAATTTTGTTATCCATAGGTGTTGCCAAAACAGAGGTTTCCCTGGTAATTCGAGCTACTGCACAATTAAGTGCAAATTAGCTAGGGTCGTGGATTCTTCCGCTAACCCAGCTACATTGACAAAGGAAGCTCACAAGTATTTTGATCAGGCTATTATAACAGTTCGTTCAGGAGATGGAGGCCATGGTACAGTTCTTAGCATGCCTAATCAACAAACGAGCAAGTCCCAAGGAAGAAATGGGAAGGAGAAGGAGAAGGCGAAGAAGAAAAGTTTGTACAAAAGGGACTTTGATGGGTCTCTAATTCTTCCCATGGGTGGCCGTGGTGGAGACGTGGTAATTTATGCCGATGAGGGGAAAGACTCGCTGCTGGAGTTTCATACCAAAAGCCGGTATAATGCAAAACGTGGTGGCAATGTTGATGCAATGGGCGTTTTGACCTCCCAATTGCATAATGGATTTGCTGCCCCTACTCTGCGTATTCCGGTTCCTATAGGTTTGTTTAACGCATTGTTGATTTGGGTTCAAACTTGATAATGAATGCAAAGAGATGGGATAAATTGAATTAGTTCTTGAAATTCATAGATGTTACTTTTCACTTATTTCTTTCCATTTTTTGCATTATGATTTGCGGGTGAAATAATTACACATACAATTGCAGTTTTATTCTAACTGTGTGAGTGGGTTTTTATATTATAGGTACTGTTGTAAAACGTAAAAGAGGAAAATTGTTGGCTGATCTGGTTCATCCAGGCGACGAGATTCTTGTAGCTAGAGGAGGACAAGGAGGGGTATGATTATGATGAACCTTTTTTGTTTGTTCACTTTTTACTAATCTGAATTTGATTTTTTAAAAATAAAGCTTTAATATAGTTTTGGTTTATTAAAAGTTTCCAGTCTTAATTTGGTTCTTGAAGTTTAAGAACGTTATTTCACTCCCTCAAGTTTTAAGAAACTTTAATGTAGTCATTGGGATTAAATATGAGTTGAATAATCTGTCACTGCTTTCTGGAAATTCAAGAGATTAAATAGAACTTTTTGAACTTCAGGGACCAAATTTGTAACGGTTGAGCTTCACAGACCAAATCTTTCTAACAATGGTTGATTATCTTCCTGTATTTGACGACATTCTATTTTTTTATGTTACTGAAAATTCCTTGAATGGGACATGTATCTGTAAGACTCTTGAAGGCTGATAACTCAAGAATAAAATAGTATTATTATTTACAGACATGCTCAATTTTATTTAACTTTTTGTACAGATAAGCCTGATTGATACACCGGAGAACAGAAAGAAAAAGATGATGTCCCTGACCTCCAATGTCATGAGAGATGAAAGTGATAAGGTTAAGTTAAGATTGTGAACATTTATATATTTGTATTAATTATGTGAGATCTTAACAAGTTCCCTACCTTGATAAAGAAACAAAAAATTCATAGGAGAATTAGTTAAAATGCAACGATTCTTCCAATAGCAAACTGTCTCATAGGTTTGATGTTTTTCTTAAATTGCTGTGCTGTCTAAATCTTTGTTCACTTATTAATCGGAAATAATTTATTTTTAGGTCCTGGTATTTGGTCAACCTGGGGAAGAGGTCAGTTTGGAGTTGATTCTTCGAGTAGTTGCCGATGTCGGTCTGGTGGTGAGTACATCCAGTTAATTTTTTATTTTCTTCCTTTTTTCTATCTTTCTGCAGGGTACGTATCTCTGTAATTTCACTTGTAAATCCAATACAACTCTTACCCTCTTCAATGACTACATTTCAGAAATGAAAGGGTGGTTTGTCAAATCATTTGTGAGGATCTGAGTCATGAGTTTGAACTAGTTGTTACAGTTTTTAGTTATCTAACAGATGTTTATTTTGCTTTTGATTGTTGTAGGGACTTCCCAATGCTGGAAAATCAACACTTCTTGCAGCCATTACGCTTGCAAAACCTGATATTGCAGACTATCCTTTCACTACTTTAATTCCAAACCTTGGACGCCTTGATGGCGATCCCAGTTTAGGAGCAGGAATGTATCAATCTGAAGCTACTTTAGCTGATTTACCAGGTCTTATAGAGGGTGCTCATTTGGGTAAGGTATTGCAATGGTTTGTTTTGTTTTTTTTGTTTTCTCGAACAAAGTTTGTTTGGAAGCTTCAAATTTCCAACCTATCATATTCTTAGGGCCTTGGTCGCAACTTTCTGAGACATCTGAGAAGGACCCGGCTGTTGGTTCATGTTGTTGATGCAGCTGCACAGAACCCTGTCGATGATTATAGGACTGTGAGAGAAGTAAGTTTTCATATTTGTTTTGTTATTGAAAATTGCCCTGCCGCCTGTGTTAATGATGCTTTTTGGTTCATTCCTCAGTCTTCTCAAGATTGTAATGTCTTGTTGTATATTGTCTTATTGTTATCGATCAATGTTGTTGGTCGGTTAATCATATGATGGCAAGGCCGCATTATTGAATAAGATTTATCATTTATGTATTTCTTTGATGAAGTGTAAGTAAATATTCTATAGGAATTGCGGATGTACAATCCTAATTATCTTGGAAGACCATACGTTGTGGTGCTAAATAAGATTGACCTTCCTGAGGTTTGTGCTTTCAATAATCTTCTACCACTTGTACTTGGAAAGTTGGATGTTCGATGGATACTACAGTTTTTATTTGTAACTAACTTTTAAGCCACGCTATAAATGTTTAATTACCCATTTCAGGCCAAGAATAGGCTTCCATCTGTAACTGAAGAAATCTTGAGAATTGGAACTGACGATCGCTATCCTGAGCAAATGGGATCTGAAAACAGTGTACAATCTTCAGTTCTAGAAGACGATCTTGCAACAGTTCCGTCTTTGGAAATTCCAGTTGCTGATGAAAAGGATAAAGAGATTGAAGACTATCCTCGTCCTCTTTCAGTCGTAGGCGTTAGTGTTCTGTAAGTTCAACTCAGCTTATTTAGTCTTCATACATGATCACATCATTCCGTTGTGACAATACATTTTCTTTATACTTTTGTATTCTTCTAATGCCATTCTTCCAACAAGCAGGATCTGCAAAACTCTCCCCCAATGACCGATTAACACCTTAAAATTCTGCATTCATGTCACCATGCTGTTTGAGTTCTTGTTCATTTTCCCTTTTGACCAATTAGTTATCACGTCTTAAACCTTAAACATGTTTGTTTGGGCATTGTGATGCTTTACATCTCAACTTGGGTGTGTATATATTTTTAGCGGAGCACAATTTTAGATACCATGAGTGCTTTGAGGCATGTACAAGAAAGGATGTTTCAGATATGGTACAATGGCAACCCATCTTTAGAACAAATGGGGACTGCACCTGATGAAGTATTTGGAGGAGTTATGTTTTCCTTGGTTCATGGGTTTGCTTTTCAACTCATTACAAATTCTCTACTTTATGGAGTTCTTAGGAAAAGGCTTACAAAGGATTGTGATTGAATCCGTGTTCTAGGTTTCAACTATTAAGTACAATGGTTGAAACTCAAACTAATTGCTAAACCTGTCATGTTCGGTCTCATGTCATTCATACCTATCATAAACTTATAAGTAGGACTTGGGAGACTGTTGATTATTTTTGCAACATCTTCATTCTTCTCTGCTGCTTTCATTCTGTCCTGAAAAAGTAACATTTCCATTTGCAGGAAAGGTATCAATATAAGTTTAATGTTGAAAGAGATTCGAGCAGCATTGAGGAAGTGCAGAGATTCTGATGGCATGTCGATGAATTCAGGTGGTTAACTAAAGTCAGAAAAAACTACAGGTTAGATCAAGAATAACTGAGCTTCCTCATAATACATGCTATATGAAATTACACTCAATTTCTTGGTGTTCAATGAGAATGTGGCACATGATTTCACTTGGGATATCAGGTAATTGGGTGGAATATTAACATTTTTGAAGGCAGCTGCTTGATATATCATATATGATGTGGTTCAACCCTAGTAGATAGCATTGTCTTTTTCTTTACCCCATAAAAGTGATACCCTGATTTAAAGATTTGTAAGTTCTAATTTCTTAAATATAAAATATTATATATATGTGCGTGTATATATTTGGAGAAAATATCTAATCTATATTCTATTCTATTTTATATATAAAAGCCCTAATGTGGAGAAATGTTCTCTCCATTATACTCTTAGGTTTAGTTTTGTATTTCAACAATTCACTTTTTGTTTTATGGTAAATTTGTTTTCAATATTACTTTTTTTGTATTATAATTAATTACGGAAGATTCACTCTTTGTCAGTACTCTTAGAATTTCACGCTTTTCTCTTTCTCCACTAATATGTAAATTAAGAAAAACATCGGAGGCGTGTAAATTAAAAAAAAAAAAAAGAAAAAACCTTAAAAAGTATGTCAATTGTGAAAAGTTGGAAGGTAAATAGTTTTTTATTTACTTTTTAAAAATTAACGAATTCACATTAATTCTTATTAATAATAAACTTTAAAACTTCAAAAGATTTTATAACATTCTTTAACTTCACTACTATACTACTATGTGAAGGACTTTCTTGATTTTTTTAGTATCTTATTCAATTAGTTTGTTATTATTTTTCCCTCAAGTTTTTCTATAAAAGTTCAATATTTAGCATTTGGATGGAAATTCATTTGAAGAAGATCGAGGGTACATAAAGATAGGGTGAATATTTGATCATTCCTTGACGTCCATGATTCAACTAGCCATGTATACTGAAAAGAGAGAGAACACATACTAAAAAAAGATACAACCTTATGTATTACTTCTTTTAATAGAGGAAAAAGAAGGTGATGGAATGTGTTGGCTCAATTGTAAGTTTTAGTTTGAATTTTAAGCATAATTGCAAAGGAAAAAATGCTTATAAAATTATATAGACATGCTAATCTTTCTTATAAATGTCCAATATAATTTAACGAACATTAGTTTATAATAGAATATTAAGATTTTTATATATATAAATCAAGTCAAATGAGTACTACCTTGCACAAACTTTTAGAATAACAATAATGTGTATTACAAATGGCTCTCTTAAGGGTTGGAATGAAGCCCTAAATCATGTTACATTTATTGTGATAGTATTTTGACTGATTTTGATTAGGGGTTGTAATTTCATATTTAAATTATTCAAACTTGATTGAAAATGTACGAATATTATAAAGTGCATTATAACGTATATATATTAAAGTGTTGACCATTTGTTTCTATATGTATGTATTATAACATCATTGTCATTCAAATGGTTCGTGTAATAGCGAAGTGACAAGGAGAATAAGGAAAAACAGTAGTAATTGAGAAATTTGCAACATGAATTAAATGTCATAATATATAAATTTGTTACACTCTATAATTGTCGTCAATATTAAAATAATGACATTTTTGTTATAAAAACAATCACGATTGTCCTATATTTGACAGAAAAAAAAATGTCGTCAATAGCAAATAATGACGTTTAATTTTCTAAAAAAAAACAGTCACGATTGACATATATTTGACAAGAAAAATGGTTATAAAATACGAATTCGTAACATTTTTAAATTGTCGTCAATTTCGAAAAGATGACATGTATTTTTAAAAAAACTGTCAAGATTGACATATCCTTGACATTTAAAAAATGTCATATTAAACAAATTTATGAGATTGGTACTCGATAACCGTTAGAAATATCACTTATACATGCTACGTTTATGAGGTTGCTTTGATATACCATAGAATAACTAAGAAGATGGTAACAAAGAAATGTTTTTTGCTTGATTATTCTATGATAAGGTATTGGTATTGATGCATGTTACATGCAAATATATATGGTAAAAATTACAATACAAGATTGATTAAAGATAACCATAGGTGGAGAAGGAGATTATGGAGCAATTGAGAATATTGGAATATTCAGCTACGAGAAAAATATATATTTTTAAAAATCCTATTCTGGCCTTGTGTAGAAATGTGTCTTGGCCTTGCCTACTTTTTGGACTTAATACTCGTTTTCATTTCAAAGGAGAGAAAATAAAAAAAGAGAGGGACAAATTCTCCATTTTCATCTTTTAATTCCAAATATAATAAAATGTCATTGTTTAGGATTGATATACAATTATATATGTTTAGTGTGATACATATAAATATAAATAGGAGCATGTTTTAGTCTATTCCATACACTTGGAAATGATTTGATTTTGAAACCTTTTGTTACGCTCGAAAACATAAATGTTAGTTAAAGCTAAGTTCATTTTGACCTCAATTAATTAATTATATTTATTTTTTAATTCAACTACGTTGGGAGCATAGATTTAAATAGAACTATAAATTTATTTATTTATTTGATTCATTAATTAAAAAAGTTTGAATGAACAATTTAGCACTTCTCATGGTTGGTTTCATTTTCTTAGGAGTGATTTCAATGAAAGGTTTATTTATGTTTACACTTATACATTCCATAAAATAAAATTATCACAAAGTTATCTTAACATAATTTTTAGTAAATAATTCCTCCATATTTTAATATTAAATAAAATTATAACTCTTATTCAATTTCATTTCGTAACATTGATCGTATTAAATTTCACAATATAGTATATATCTCAACATATTCTATAAATATAAATGTGTGGTGGGTTTACTAGATCCATTACAATTAAAATCGATTGTTATTTTTTCATTTTTCTCTTTCTCTTGGTTGTCTTATTTTGCTTTATTGATATTATTGTGGATATTGTCTTTATTTTATAACAAAACAATATTTTCAAAAGTGATTTTGTAAAAATAAAATGAAAAAGAAACTTATATGCCATGTCAAGATGCCAAATAAAATATAAGAAATTAGAAATTATCAACCAAATATATAATAGAAAAGAAAAAGGATGCGATGAAAGAGAGTATGTACAGAGGATGTGAGAACAATTAATTAAATGGGAATCCTTCAATGAACAGAAAAATGTATTAAATGGATACAAAGAACGGATGATATATATCTCTGAATTCGTATCCAATTTCTACATTTACTTTCCATACAAGAAAACAAAAAAACAAACAAAAAACAAACAAAAAACAAACAACAAATAATTAATAATTTCGAAAGTCCTATCATTATGGGTCCCACCTTTCCTTCCTTTTGATGCCACGCTGTTTTCTCTATTTACTCTTCTCTCTTTGACTACATATTACTTACACCTAAAAGGCACAGTCCTTTGTATTGATATTACATACACCCAAAACCAAATATTTCTTAATATCTAACTTACATTTCTTTGCAATATTTACAACTACTCCTACCTTTAAATTATATTGTTACTCATTAACATGTCTAACATTAAATATGTGTGCTAGTTTAAAACAAATACTAACCAACTATCACCCATGGTTAAATTGTTGCTTAAAAGAAAATAACATAGATTTCATTACCTATGTTTGGTTAGGTTATCGGCGATAGAAGTTTTCTAAATAAAGAGTATACCTCGGCTTTTAAGCGTTGGATATAGCATCTATTTACTTACCCTTTTTTTACTTTGGATTGGAGATTGTTTAATAGTTTAGGTTTAATTAAACTATATTTATGTGAATTATTTTACTTAATTTAATAACGTATGCATGAATCCATTAATACATACG
Organism: Cucumis sativus; assembly: GCF_000004075.3. NCBI lineage: Eukaryota > Viridiplantae > Streptophyta > Magnoliopsida > Cucurbitales > Cucurbitaceae > Cucumis > Cucumis sativus. The sequence goes on from NC_026657.2 coordinate 37,208,240, forward strand.
TTGGAAAGCTCTTTAGTTGGAAAGCTCTTTAGTTTTGTAATTAAACACATGTAGTTGAAAATTTATGAGTTATTTACAATTTTAATTTAAGGTTTAGAGGAGTGTAATATATAAATTCTCTGAATTTAGTGGTGTTGTATTTTTTATATTATGAAAAAATCTCTTTAGTAACCTTCTACCACGTTGACTTAGTTAACACACTGTTAGTGAATCACGTATAACACTATATCGATCTTTATACGTCTTTTTGTATTTCTTAATTGTTGATTTCGTAATAACACATATTCAAAAGGACTATATTAATTTTAAAAATAATCTATTACACATTTGACAACAAACGAACTTATCTTTGTCACTGTATGCGTTAGAGTTGAACTATGTTCATATTTACTATTCTACTTAGACTAATTATCAGTAGAAGCAGTTGATCATAAACTAATTGAAAAATCAGACAAGATTCTAGCATCAGCTTAGTTAGTCTCAATGTGATCATCCATCAATCCACTAACACATAGTATGTTCAAAAGACTTATCGCTCTAATCATTTGTTTAACAATAAAAAAAAATCAAAGGAAGACCATAAGTAATTTTTACAAGGTCAATCAAAACAATGTTCATCCTAGTCCTTTTACTTACTTCAAACTAGAATGAATTCACTAATATACACAAACTTCAAATACTTATCTCCCTAGCCATTATTTGTTGAAAGGTATCAAATTACAACCCTTTTAAAAATAGGTCAATTAAGACCTAAAATGCAAAATATCAACACGACTTAAATTCAAAAGTCAAGAAAAGAGTTTGATTTAAAATCGAGTGATTCACACGTTTTTAGGGATAAAAGAAGGAAAGAAGAATTAGAATTAAGCAAATAGAAAAGCCAAGTGTATGCTTCATAACACACCACACACTCCACTTGGTGACACGATCCCACCGATTCGTCATCCCTCAACTAATAGACTTTCTTTCACTTCTAGCCACGTCTCTCTCTCTTTCCATTATCTATAAATATTTATCTATATATAATCCATTATATTTCCCGCCCATAATTATAATATTATCACCCAAAAATTCATTCCAATGGATAGAAAGTCCAGAACTAATAACAACGTTGCTCAAGCCAGCTCCCGCAAGGGCTGCATGAGAGGCAAAGGCGGACCAGACAACGCTGCTTGCACTTTCAAAGGCGTCCGCCAGCGTACTTGGGGCAAATGGGTCGCTGAAATTCGCGAACCCAACCGTGGTGCTCGTCTCTGGCTTGGCACCTTCGACACTGCCCATGAAGCCGCTCTTGCTTACGATGCTGCTGCTCGTAAACTCTACGGCTCCGAAGCTAAGCTTAATCTCCCCCAAACTACTACTACTTCTCATGAATTACCTCAATTGGAACATGGCGGCCAATCTCCTTCTAATAATAATATTATTGCTTCTCCCTCTCCAACCGGTACGACAACAACGGTGTCCTCATCTCCGATTGAGCGGATTGGCGGGCTGTGGGAAAATGAGAACGTGAATTTTGATGAGTCAATATGGAGAGAGGCTGTGATGTCTTTAGATTTTCCTATTATCGAAAATGATCAAGGGATTTTCTTCGACGGGGCTGGAAGTTGGGACGCTTTGCAGTGGTGCATGTGATCTTAATTTCATATATATGATTCTGTAGATACGTAGAGAGAATTATAGTGTGTAAAAAAAAATATATATATAGTTTGCTTTTTTTATATATACATAAAAAATATATATGAACACACATATGCTATATGTGTGTGTATATATATATATGTGTGATTAAATTATGGGGTAATTATTGTGGGTGTGTATTATAAATGTATATGCTACCTGGGGAAATAAAGAAAAGAAACCTATTCCTATTCCTAGCTAGGTTTTAATGGAGCTTTCTCCATCTTCATATTACTTGGTATCGGTATGCTTTCTATTACTTATTATTATAATTACTGTTTTTCTTTCATTAAAGCTTTATATATATATATATATATATATTAAGTTGCATGTATGTAAAAATAATTAATAAATACATATTTTCTCTTCATTTTTTTCCACTCTAGGAGTTTAATGATGCCATAAGTTGAGCCAGTATATGAAAAAGGCTATATCTTTTCCATGAAGAAACAAGAATTGGTGGTAGGTTGAAAAGATTTTGATATTATGTTCATAAATTGAGGGATTGTTTTCCCTACGTAACGCTCCGTTGAGATAATTATTTCATGCTTAGGATACCAACCAAATGTCAAAATGATCGATCACTCCATAGTTATTTTTATTGACTATATTTAGGTTACCCCAATTAAATGTTAACGACCTATATAAATTATCGCCAGTTCAGGGAGTTATGTAACGTAAGATCCTTGAGTTATTATTTTCTTCTTTCTTTTTTTCCTTTAAATAATAGGATGTTCTTAGTAATTTCCTTATAATTATTTCTTCTTCTTTTTTTCTTACTATACAATATTATCAGCCAAAAGAGCTCATTTGGGTCGTTCTTTTAAGAGAAATTAGAGAATTTAATAGATATTGTGATATAGAAAGATAATTAAATAGGCACCCACGGTTTGAGGGTTTATATATTTGTGGGTTTGTTGAGCTGTCGTTGTGTTTGTAATTTTTAGGGAGGTGTTATGATTTGAAGGCTACATGTGTACCAACGATATAATTACCATCACTTCATTATTGTTAAAGTGAAACTGAGTTTAAAGTGAAGGCTAATTATATTGGTAGATGTTAACTTATTTTATGCATGGTGTGGTGTTCTATTATTTAATCAACTTTTAATTGGAAACCATCAATTGGAAACAACAATGGAAGAGTTGAATACAAGAATTTTGTAAATATAAGGCTTTTGTATTTACAAAAGGCTTTCGCAAAAGCTCGAAAGCTTAAGTTAGTGTTTCTGTATTCAGCCGATACTTTCGTAAGAGTAGTTGAAGGCAAATTGAAATACATGTCTTTTTGGACCATCAATTTAAGATCATCAATTCATCGATAAGCTTAAGTTAGTGATAAGCTTAAGTTAGTGGTTGAAGACAAATTTAAGTGATAATTATATATGTGTATATATCATAAATGACAATAGTTTATCAAATATTTATTTATAATAGACCACAACATTTTGCTATATGAAAAGACAAACCCTTAAAATAATCTTTTTGCTATATGAAAAGACAAACCCTTAAAATAATCTTCAACTATAATAAATGAGACATCTCAACATTGAGAGAAATACAACTCATTCCATCCAACTCATTCCAAACGCCTCTTATAGATTTGATGTATGTTTGGCATTAGTTTAAAATAATTTTTTAAAAAATGAGATTATAAAATAAATCATTTTAGAGAAAATATATTCAACCAATTTTAGAATAAATGTTTATTTGGTGTTTAACGAGAAATATCTCCAAATATCTATTTTTATTCATTTCTATTCATTTTCACTATCTATTTCGTTCTTTTTGTTTTTATTTTTAAATGTTTTTGAATATTTTTTTCAATGTGTGTTCATATTATACATTTAAATATAAGAATTTGTAAATGTTCCTCTTTCAGCAAAATTTATTATGATTTAACATCTGTAAAAGAAACTATGAGGACATCAATGAAATGAAGATGAATGAAAAATATAATCGAATTGCATTTTTTTGTCTAATTAATATTATATTGTCTCGAAAAAACTATTTATCTTATTTATATTTTATTGTTGGAAATCAATTATTTTTTTATGGTTATGTATTTATATTTCAAGATATTTGTGCTCTTAAAATAGAATTGTCTAAAAAAAATTAATATAAAAAGATGAGAGTAATGTTTAGTTTCAAGTAACTAAAAAACTAATATTTTCAAGATATTGTGTGGTTAATTTTAAAATATATTTTTTTAAAAAAAAAATCAAAATGTGTGTATTTCTTTATAAAATTAATTCATAATTTGATAGTCTTTTATGATAATTTGACCTAAATATATATAAACATGGTTAGTATATGACAAATCAAACACAATTTTGCATATAAACATTTATAAATAGGTCAAGCCAAATATTGATAGGCAATTCGGACATACACTAAATATCCGTCTAAAATATTTTATGTAAACTCTACTTTTCCCCTTTAGATCTTTTGGATTTTGTTTCCAACCTCTTTATCTCTTTTTTTCTTTTCCTTTTCCAAAAATTAAAGTGCAAAGAAAGTAATCTTTCTTCTTACTAAGTTCTTCTACGCTTCTTTTTTCTTCCTTCCTTTTTCTGTTTTTGTTTATTCTCTTCTTTTATCACGTGGATTTATTGGGTATGAAGTTATTTAGTTGAAGCTAAATAGTTAATACTGATTCCAAATAAAATTCTCAATTATTTAAAAAAAAAAAACAGAATTACACAATTTAACCTTTTTTTTTTTTTTTGTTTAAGAAAAACTTAAAACCTAAAATAGAATTGTGTTAAAAAAACATTGCATTACTTAACATTAACATGAAATGGAATAAATTAAAATTTCCACCGTATCGCAAAAACGTAAAAAAATGTGTGTGTGGTTGAATATAACGAAAATAATTAGATTAATAAAGAAACGTTTTAATTTGTTTAATGAGCTTCCTGTTTATATAATCTATAAAAAGAAAAATTAAACATCAATTGAATCAACATGTTAGCGATATTTCTTTTGACACTTCATGCTAAAACATACATTAACATCACGAACACTATTAGGGTGAAAGAATTGCAATTTTTGTTATTGTTACATAAATCAAATGTGTTTAAGCTCAAATAATCATGGTCGAACTAAAATAAGTAACCATTTGGCAAACCAGGATGTCTATGATTCAACTTTCCATGTACATTTTGTTCTAAAAAAAATTCTAATATGTGTACTCTTATTAGTTTAATCTACCAAAATTTGAAGCATTTATGTTAAAATCAGACCTTTCCACAATACATATACACTAATTAGTTTTGTACTACAGCCTTAATTTTAAAACCAAACGCTACATAATTGAAACTTCTCGACTAAGAATTAGTTAAACTCAAACCTCCCAATTACTAAAAGGTTCAGACAACTGATCAACATTAAAATAGAAACTTTTTCTTAAAATTTTCTGTAAGAAATGTGTTGATGGGATTACATATATATATTAGACATGAGAGGTAACGTCGATGGATGAAAATAATACAATGGACAATCAATTTTCTTTACATATATACGAATGTGAAAAATAAGGCTTTTGTGAGCTTTATATCCCTTGTGTTTTTCAAAAGAAATATATTGATAATGTAAGTCGTCTCTCTTAATCACTATTATATGTTAATTTTTCTCTGGTGTTACATGTAATATTGTAAAATAGCAGGTACTTTGGGACGACACTCTCTTTTCAAATAATTCGTCTTGGTGGGGATTTTGAAAACGACTAATTATACAAAGGAATCTTCTTTGTCAGCTTTGGAGGGATTGCAAATTACACACCTTTTACAAAGAGATTGCATTCCCAATTTCTATAAAGAGAATTATATGAGAGGCAGAATTTTCAATGGCATTGGGCATGCAGGCCCCTTTTAACTTTATGATAATTTTTTTCTTGGTTGGGATGCCCTCTATTGCTACTTAAATTGGACCTTTGGGCCATCTTCTTTTATCAATCATTTCAATCAGCTCAATGCTCATGGATGATTTCTCACTCCCATCAACCTACAAAATCCCAATTGATCATCGAGAGAGAGAAAGAAAGAAAGTCCTATCTTTACCTCTTAAATGTTAGGAGTTAAATGTATGTTTTTAAAACAAAATACTTAGAGGTAATAAACAGGAACTGGAATATTATTTCAACTAAACTGACATATCCTTAGTACCTGAAAACTAGCAGTAATGCATTTAATAAAAGAGATAAGATTTGATATTGCGTAGAGAGGTAGAAACCAACTCAACATAAAAGAGAACGTGTAAAAATGTTGTTGAAAGGGTTAAAAACTATAGTAGAAATATCATGATTGCAAAAAATGCTTGATTTGTTGCACTTTGGAGGATTGCCAACAATATATGATAGGAAAAAGAAAGAGTTTGTTAGTAACAGCAGACCTCAGTATATTTCCACTCATTGTTTTGCTTTTAATTTCACTCCAATAAGGCATATCTTACATTTAGAGATAATTGTCCTTTCTTATAAACCTTGGATCATTCTCTTACATAATGAATCCAATTCTCACTAAATTAATATGATTATTCACATCAATTACCTCAAGTTTTATTGTATTATCAACTTAAAATTAATATGATTATTCAGATCAATTACCTCAAGTTTTATTGTATTATCAACTTAAAAGATAGTATATATATATATATATAAAACCTTAGTAGCTAGCCGTAAGATATATATATATGAAAATATATATTTTTCTTTCTTAGATGTTTTAAAACTGTAAATTAAGTTTTCTTGAGAAAACGTAAACTTCACTCTTTAATATTAAGAAGCTTGTAGGTCATACTGCATAAAACATTAATTTTATACTGGTAAACTTTTTTACACTTGCGGTCTAGAAGTTCACAACGGTTAAGGGCAAGACTTCTTACTATTCCACTCTTGCCCAACACCATTTTCTCGAGAATTTTCCAACACAATGTCAAAGAACAAGTTAGGCAAAAAAAAGGGTAAACCAAGAATAATAATTAATCTGATTTAAATCACAGTCTGTGATCTATTCAAAATTGATAAATGAAGTAGGTAATAAGGAGAGATTAGGAAAGATCGTATGATGGTAAAGAATTAAGATCAAAAGGAGAAAATTGTGATGGGATTTTTTTGTCCAGATATTAAATTTATGTTTTCAATCTAATACCAAAAAGAATAACTATAATTTATATTGCCTCACTTTCTCCTACCATGAAAACCTTTCCGGACGCAAAAACACGCCGGAAAAAACACAAAATGCATTGGGGAAGGTATTTTTGGCATCGGATGCAACGTCAGCATGAACGTCGGGGAAATAATTTTGGGGACACCTTCTCTGACGCACGTGATGCAAACGTCCATGTAACGTTCACCAGCGCAGAAGTTTGACGTCGAAAAAGGAAATCCCGACGTGATGTCAGCAAGTCGACGAAGTCTTTTTTCGACAAAACGTCTTCCCCAACGTCAATGTGAAACAGCAGGGTTTGGCCCTTTCCCCAATGTATATTGCACGTCGGGGAAGGATTTTATTTATTTTTTATTTTTTTCTTATCGTAAATTATCAATCACCAAACTGAGCGCCCACTGCCGCCTACTCAGAAGAGTTGTGGTTGCAAATGCATGCTCTCATGACTTTGATGATAATTATTTGGAAGATGATGGTGGAACCAAGGATAGGAATAAACACATAGTTATCAAGTATGCCTTTGAACACATCGATTTTGTTCATCTCCCTTGAACTTATTTTGTTGAAAATCTGCTAGAAGGAAAATTCAAAGTTAATCGAGTAGATGGATTTCGATAATGTAGTAAATAGATTCAAAAAGTGGTTGGGATTTGATCATATCATCAATCATCTCCCCATAATAACATAAATGCAAAAGGTTAGAAACAGTAACTGTGTTTACTCGACAAAACACGAATGAATTGAAGATGGTGGCGGCGACACAGATGGCAACGGCAAAGACGGGCGATATGAACAACAAGCTCTCTCCTCTCTCTTAGCCGTCTTTTTCCTTTTCTTTTCTCTCTGTGTTTGTGTTCTCGTCTGTGTTGAAGGAGGAAAAAATAGAACTGAAAATCTCCGACGTCTTCGAAGTCGTCGAGATAAGTGACCTTTCCCCAACGCCATAAGTGACACATTGAAAAGAGTTCACAATTCAAATTTATTTATATGCTTTGACGTCTTCGAAGTCGTCGAGATAAGTGACCTTTCCCCAACGCCATAAGTGACACATTGAAAAGAGTTCACAATTCAAATTTATTTATATGCTTTGACGTCTTCGAAGTCGTCGAGATAAGTGACATTTTCCCAACGGCATAAGTGACACATTGAAAAGAGTTCACAATTCAAATTTATATATATGCTTTCCTCCGACATGGTCAACGCAACGTCAGTCAAAAGGGGACTTAATAATTGTGACCAACATTCTTCGACATGGATCTGACAGACGTCGGAAAAAGTATAAATATTAATTAAATATTTACACGTGGAGGAACATCTTCGAAGCCGATACAAACAATCTTGCATCAACGTTGGGTGGTCAATGCCGACACTTTCTTTTTCGACGTCTTTTCTCAAGTTCAAATTACTCCGACTTCTTGTAGTACATAATAGTTTAGAAATTAATTTATGAGTGATTAATCACCATGGATTGAACCCATGACCTTTTAATTAGATATTGAGACTGTTTTCCACTTTTTATGAATAGACCAACCTATAAGTGTTAAAAATAGATATTATTAATGTTTGTGATTAGATTTGCCATCTTTCTAATTTTATTGGGTTTATAAAAGTATATAAACAGACATGTATATTTGAAAAATATAAAGAAGAAATTTGGATTGCCTATCAAAGAGATTCAAGTATTGTTAAAAAATCATTTTAGATATACACCAGAACCATTGCACAATACATTTACGTAGAACTTGAAAACTGTAACTAATGAAATAAAATTTGTTAAGATGTGACCAAAGTTTTATATCAGATAAGAAAAAGCTCACAGGTTTATAAGAGTTTATGGAATGAGGAAGATATTCGAAGATAAATCATCACGCCTTACGAAGTAATGGTTTGTTGGCAATTAGTTGTTGTTACAAATCTCATTATGTATATTTATCAATATTGACCAAAATTGAGTGCAAATATTTTGCTACCAACTTATAGCTTCTTAGGTATCCTAATCTATGATGTGAATTTGTTTGTCTAGAAGATAATGTTAACGTCCGATTTTCTTTTGGCCATGTAAGATTACTTTTTCATTTTGAGATAGGAGAGGCCCGGCCCCCACATAATGTGTGTACGACACTAAAAATCAAAAATAAAAAGAACAGTGTTATTTTAAAGAGGAGTGTTTTTCATTCATTAATTATTTTTTCTCTCTTAATTATATATCAAAATTTCCTACTCAATTGATATTAACAATACCAACTGGTGGCTCACCGCTGTATATGGGCCGGCAAGCAGAAATAACAGAGGTGATTTTTGGGTCGAGCTTGATGTGATAAAATCTATTTGCTTTCCAAAGTGGCTTATGGGAGGGGACTTCAATGTAGTTAGATGACATTCTAAAACCACGGCAAAAAACACAGCTACTTCAAGCATGAAACAATTCAATGTTTTTATAAATGGTTGATCCCCCATTAATAAATGCAAAGTATACTTGGTCCAATCTCATAAATCAGCTCATTCTATCAAGACTTGATAGATTTCTATAGAATCCTTTCTAGAGTTACTTCAGATCATTTCCCCATTGTCCTTGAATCCAATAGCTTAAAATGGGGTCCCTCCCCTTTTAGATTCACAAATCTCTCATCAAACAGGCTTCTTTTAAACAAAACATTGAATGTTGGTAGAACAACATTGATCAAGAAGGATATCCAGGCTATTCATTTATGCGGAGGCTCAAACAACTATCTAACACCATCAGAAGATGAAACAAAGACCTCAAAGAATCAAATGAAGAGGAAAGGAAGGCCTGGATAAAGGAGATTGATCTCTTTGATAAAATGGAAGCTAACAACAGTATTACAGACCTCCACATCTATTGTAGAACTGCGATCAAATCCGACCTCAACCAGCTAGCTCTCAAGGATGCACAAACATGGGCTTAAAAATGTAAAAGGTTATGGAATTTGGAAGGGGGTGAAAACACTGCCTTCTTTCATAAAATTTGCTCTCCAAGACAAAGAAGAAGCTTCATTACAAGTATTTCCACTGCACAAGAGATTCTCTGCACAACTGAAGAGGGGATTGAAAAAACCTTCATTGATCATTTCAGAGACATTTATATTGATTAGGATAGAGAACTATGGTTTATAGATAATCTTCCATGGATCTCCATTACAAAGAATGCACAAGGCGCCCTTTGCATTCCGTTTACGGTCGAATTCGCCCAACGCACTTAAATCTTTCTCGAATAATAAATCCCCTAGTCCTGATGGATTTACTATGGAATTTATAAAAGCTATTTGGAAATTAACCAAAGGAAATATACTGGAAATTCACCATTGGGTTCGTAATTAAGCTTGACATTGAGAAGACATTTGATAAAATAAACTGAAATTTCATTGATTTGCTCCTGAAGAAAGGGTTTCCCCCAAAATGGTGAAAATGGATCAAAGCATGTATCTCAAGCGTTCAATACTCTATCCTTATTAATGGTAGGCCCATAGGAAAAATTCAACCTACTAGAGGCATACGGAAAGGGGACCCTATTTCACCCTTCATTTTTCTTCTAGCCATGGACTATCTCAGTATTCTTCTGGAGGTACAAAACAAGATCAAGGACGTGAGGTTTCATGGGGAACAAAATCTCACCCATCTCTTATTTGTAGATGATATATTACTATTTGTGGAAGATGATGAATCAATTGATAATATGAGAAATGTCATCCACCTCTTTGAACTGGCTTCCGAGATCAACATGAATCCCAACAAATCCACCGTATCATATCACCCATCAATTTTGATGCCCAAAGAACAAATTGTTTTGAAAAAAAATGGGGTATATCCACAAAATTCCTTCTCACTCAATACTTGGAGTGTAATTGGGGAGCAAACCTCTCTCAAAAAATTTCTAGTATGAGATTAAAGATAATATACACAAGAAAATCAACAACTGGAAATACTCCTGTCTTTCCAAATGTGGCAAAATTGCACTCATTAATGCTACACTATCCACTATTCCAAACTACCATTTATCTGTGTTCAAAGCTCTCATATCAGTCTGCAATGAGATATTGAGAAAATTTGGAGGAACTTTCTATGGAGAAACACCTATGAGAAGAAAAACATCCACCTCATCAAATGGCCGATTGTTATGTCTCCCATTATTAAGGGAGGCATTGGCATCAACAATGTTTCAAATACAAACTTTGCTTTCTTGTGTAAATGGCTATAGAGATTTCATGAGGAAAAGAATCCTCTCTCGAAACGCATTATTATAGCAAAGTATGAACAACCGTATTTGAGAGAAATTCCTACAAAAGGTAAATTCAACAGCTCCAAAGCCCCTTGAAGATCCATCATTAAAGGAGTCGATTGGTTTCTACCACATGCATATCAATTGAAAAATAAAGAGTGGTGATTCCCTCTCATTTTGGCATAGTCTTTGGCATGAACACAGTCCTCTCTCACAACACAATCCAAGATTGTATGCTCTCACCACCAAAAATGGAACTCTATAAAAGTTATGTGGAATGCTGAAAACTCGGAATGAGACCTTTATCCTAGAAGACCGTTGAGAAGTGTGGAATCAACTTTTTGGGATGAAATGAAAATATCCCTCCACCCCCGACTGATATCGGACAGGACATTCTTGTGTGGAAATTGAATATCAATGGTTGCTTCACGGTTACTTCCATTAAATGTGCTCTTCATGACAGGTACCACTTAGAACAAAATAATTCTAATCCACGGATTTACCAAAATTTATGGAAGTCAACCATTCCAAAAAGGGGTAAATTTTTCATTTGGTCTCTCCTACATGAGTATATTAACACAGTTGATATGTTACAAAGAAGACTCCAACCATGGAACTTAAAACCTTCTCAGTGTGTTTTATGTAAAGCTGTTGAGGAAGACAAGAATCATTTGTTCATCTTTTGCCCCATATCAACTTAGTTATGGAAAAAAGTTGGTGCTCTGCTTAATAGATCTTTCTCCTCCAATAATATTACCATCCTTTGCAAAAACATATGTAGCTCAAAGGCTAAAACAAAGAAGCAAATTATTCTGTTCAATGTTGGAATGAAAGAAACAGGAGGATTTTGAATGAGGAAGAAAGATCCCTCGGTACGATTTGGGAAGACATCCAAGCTTTAACAAATTTTTAGACTAGTCAATCTCCTCTTCTCAGAAACTACTCGACCAGTAGTATCGCTTTAAATCTTAATGATTTCTAATTTATTGGGTCCATGAGGCTTCTCTAGCCCTTTTTGTACATCCATGTTTCGTGTACTTGACCCTTATTTATTAATGAAGCAGAAATGATCAGAGTGCTAAAGAGGTGTCTACCTAGTGAAGATGTTAGGATGCACCTACTAATCCAAAGTATATTTAAAAAAAAAATCAACAAAAAAACACTTCAAATTGTATTTGATCTTTTTCGTGGGTGCAGATAGAATTAAATTTTGCATATGGATGGAGATGACAACTTACACTAGGCCTTTGAATTTTATATCATTACTTTAATCCTCAAAAGTTGGTAAATCTTGTATTTTGTTGCTCACTCTGAAGTAATTACCTTGTGACTTTCTTTCAATTTTTTATTAGGCAACCAAATCATCATGATATATATAAGTATGGGTAGTAGCTACCATTAAGGTTTTGTTAAATTATTGGCCACGACTTTGTTTGATTTGAATGTATATGAAAACAATTTGGTTAATTATTACGTTTTAAATTCAAGGTTTCAAAGACCAAAATAGAAAAAAAAAAAGTAATAATGATAGTATTTAAAAAAATTTACCATCTTCTTATGACCTTTGGCATCGTCAAAAAATCATAGAATTTCCAACGTTATTATACACTCGTTAGAATGGTCCGCCGACGAATATTTTTCGACAAAACTTTCAACAATGTTCTTGTAGTCAGGAATTCAATTCCCAATGCATTTTTGTTACTTATTTTTTATGATTTCATGCATTAGGAAAATTGTGTTTTCTTGTAATGTAGTAATAGAATTTAAAAAAATTTTATACTTTGTAAATATTTTCATCATGTTTCTTACGAGTCAATCTACTTTTTTTCCCATTCTTTTGGTTGAGCTACTATATTCAAAATTTGGATATAATAAAAAGATATAATAAATATTATTTTCAAAATTTGTAAAATATATGTTAAAATGAGATAGTCCAAAAATCATATTTCTCAAAAACATAATCTCGATTATTTATCAAACACATTTGTTGAACTCGTTAAATTTAAAAAAAAAAAAGAATCCTGATTCTATGACCAGCAGGCTCTTAAGATTTTGAGTCTCTTACTCCTACAAGTTACTGAACTTCGGGAAAAAATGGCATGATATATACATCTAAAAAAATCAATCTAATTAAAAAGACTATAAATGTGTGATGCAAAACCTTAACCTAATCCAAAGAACTACTCATTCTCTCTCTCTCTTTTGTTGTTTTTAAAATAATATATTAATTGAAAAAATTGAATTTCTAAGTTCAAGGTTGATAGTTCAATTATCTATGTCATTTTGATGTTTATTTTTTTGTGTATTTATTTTCAGTAAATAGTGTCATATTGGCCTGGCCCAGAAAATGTCCTCCAACACTCAGTGTTGGCATGCAACAAATTGATGGTTTTGGAAAGGATGGTGAAATTTTGAGGGAACACAAGACATCAAAAGGCAAAATAAAACTCAATGTTTGTTTCCACTTTGATATTTGAGAGCACCATCATTGATCGTAAAGTAGGAGGAAATCACTTCAACTATCTACGCTATGTAATTAAGTGTATTATTATTATTATTATTATTATTATTATATATATTATTTATTTATATATTCTTATATTATTCAAAAACAAAAACGAGGATTCCAACTTTTAACATTTTGATTGAAGATATATATAAATACACACATATCACATATTGAACATTATAATAAGAGCTTTAAACTTTTGTTAGAGAATTGATATTGGATATACTTGTTTAAGGTTGGTTGATTTTTATCCTTTAAGCCGTGTTTTATTGATTGTCTTTGAAATTATGTTGCAGGATGTCTCACTGTGTCATGCAATCAAATTCTGTAAATTATATTTTTTTTAAAATAAAAAAGTCATGTATTATTATTTTTGATCACGATTAATCGTGATCAAGAATAATAATACATGACTTTTGATTGGGGTCGTTTTTCATTTTTCCACCGTGTAAACGTAGACTTGTTTAAAATCGAGATTAAAGATATGTTTGAGAAAATTGTTTAGAATTAATTAAAGTAGGTAGTCATCAATATGGACTTTTTTTTTTTTTTATCTTCTCTTATTTGTCTGCTTGTATAGGTAGAGTCATGTGGGATAATTGATTTTGCTATTTAATAAAAATTTTGAAGATGAATAATATTATTTGATTAATTTTTAGCTCAATTTAAATGACACGTAAAAGGACTTTATTTTCTTTTTTATTTTAAGTTCAACTCTTATTAGAAGTTCAAATAAATTAGTTTTAAAATTGTCTAAAGAAAAAGAGATTCACGAAGTTATAAGACATTAATTTATCTTTATTTGTTTGAAAATGATAATCAAATATTAAAAAATTAAAAGAGCAATATCATATGATTGTAGTCTTGTAGAAATATATATATATAAATTGGGGAAGATTTTGTCATTCATTTAACAAGGAGAAGAGAGTTTGAGTTAATTAATGGAGGAAGACAGGTTTTTGTATGAAATATTAGGTCATACCTAACTTTGATTTCAATCAATCTCTTAATCATTAAAAAAACACATACATATAGAAAAAGAAAAAGGGAGAATTAAATTGGATTGAAATATATATGAAATAATAAAGATAAATATATAGACAAAATTGATGACTGTTATTAACGTAATCAAAACGAAAAATTTTGACAAGTCAAAAAGAAAGAAACAAATTGGGAGGCGTTGATTGTTTAAGCATGGAATGCACATACTAATCAATCTTTATTAACCTTCATTATTACAAGAACCCATCTAATCATATCCTTGCCAATTAAAAAAGCAAACCCAAAGCACATTTTCCTTTTTTTTTAAAAAAAAAAAAAGGTCTCTCGAGAGATTGATCGTGTAAAAAAAAAAGTGTATATTTTTGGTGGGTGGAATAACTTTATATTCCACATCTTCCAAACAAAAGCTATAAAAAATCTCAAGTGGGTTTATGAAGAAACTAGTGAAAACTCAAAAACAGCCAACAAAATGAAGGCTTGAAAGATGAAGCCAAAAAACATAAAAGAAAAAAATGGCGTGTGGACAATGGACACACACATGGGCTTTCTGAATAATTCAAGGATTCAAGAATTCTATTGTATTCTACAAAGTATAGAAGTTAGATATCTTCTTAGGGAATGGGGATGAAGCATTAGTTTAACTGCTTCTTGTAAATTTTAGCATATAAATCGCCAAACCATGTCCAACCAAAAAATGTGCCAAATCTTCTTTTAACTTTGGAAGTTTGTGTAAAAGAGTATATGCTCTCTCAATATTTTTACGATGGTATAATATGATCACATTTTGAACATTGGTATGGAAGATTTTAGATTGTTGGAGGAATATAGAAGTGATAAAATAAAAAAGATAAAAAAAGTTAACAAGATAATTAAGGCAAAAATAAGTGATAGAGAGGGTTGCCTTAAGCCTTGGCCAAAGACAATATGTTTGACCTTGGTCGCAGTTGAGGTCATGCATAACGAGGCATGGTTATGCCTAAGAACATTATCCTGGGATCAAAATGGGTACATGATTTGAGGAGGTGCAAGCCTTCAACCATGGTTAAGGCTCAACCTAGCTAGCAAAATAGTCAATAAAGTATCTTTGTTGCATGTCACTACTTGAGGAGACGAAATGATTATTCTAATATAGAATCAAGCCTCTAAGAACAATAACCTAGGTTAACTATTCCTGTAAATATATTATTTATAGTCTCAAACAAACCAAGTCAATACTCACTTTTTTAAATCCTCAAACTTTCAGAGTTTTTCACTACTTGACTTGAATATTAAAGTGTGTATATAATAAGCACTATACGTAGATGTGCAAGTTTTCTTTATTTTGTATGTCATTTTCTTCTCTTCTCTAAACAAATTTATCTTTGTTTCTATGTAAATGGTTGGAGTCTTTTTTCTTTTCAAATTTTGACATATTAATAGACATAAACCCTTTCAATCGATTTTATAATCTTTGTAACTATTCCAAAAGGTCTTACTTAAATGAAGATTGTTATATCACTTGTATACTATGAATCTTCACTGCACCCATCTAACCAATGAATCTTCACTATATCTAACCCAAAGATCACACTTACTTGAAATATGGAATAATTCAATGTTGAACTGAGAGCTAAAATACGAAGATAGAGAATATGAAAAGAAGGGAAATTTGTGAAATGACACATTTTCTTTTCTTGAGTTGATATCTCTGCAAAGGGGAAGAGGAAAGGAATTGTACAATTTTTGATTCCCTTTGTGGGTGTGGGTGTGGGTGTGATGATTTGTTTGTGCAGTTGAAGCATCATATCTTTGTCCAATGGGTTGCCGTACAATCTATAATCTTTGCCCATTGTTCATTGCTTCAGAGTGTGGGGTTTACATAAATATATCTGATAAATCTTTTTTAGAAAAGAAAAAACACAAACACACACTAATTAGATCATGAATAATGAATATAATGTCATTTGGTCTTTGCACACTATGCCCCAAACACACGCAAACCATTTACTTATTATTTCATTTTTCTTCATAATTGCTCGAATGCATATGAGCTTTGATATTTTCTGTCTTCCTCTGCTCTCTCTAAACTTTAAAATATCTCTCATTTTAAATAAATTGTGATCTCATAGTTTATATTCATCTAACTTTTTTAAACTTTCATCTCATTAACCACATAATTCAAAATATTAGGTATATATTTATAACAATAATGAGAAAATGCCTTACTTCATTCTCGTTTGAGTCTTCGCTTTTTTTTGTTCAAGAGATTTTTTGAATTACCTAAAATTGACATTATTTACCTTAATGTAACTTTTTCTCTTTTTATTTTTTATTGTATGTTTCTCACATAACAATACATGCTCAATAAAGCCCATAAACTAAAACGAAAATTTTGTCAAAATCTAGAGAGATTAATGTTAAGAACTAAAATAAAACAAAATTTAAAACTTGAGGAGCACACCAGGATTTAAATCTATAAATTGGATTAAAGTGTCTATTATGTCAAAAAATTCTTGGTGGGATTTGAAATCTTCAAGTTAGAAACTCCAGTATACATCTTAATTCCTTTTTACAATTTAAACTGAGAAAAATCAAATTTAGGACAATTAACTCCATGCAATATGCTGCACACAACCAACTTTTGGTAATTATATATATGCCTGACATTTACGAGGAATCTTAACATTTTTAGTAAAAGAAAGATAAATAATAACAATAAGTAAATAAATAAATAAGATAAAATAATGTTTAGGTGATTTTCTAAACTAAAGAATGCATAGGATATCATCTTCAGATTTTAAAAAAATCTTCTACAGATTTGAGCCCACCTAGATTAACCATCAAGACTAACTTAATAATCATTCATTGAGCTTCTTCATCCAATAAAAAAAAGTATTATATATTCTTATTCCTAATTCTTACTATAGTTTTGAGATCTTTTCCCTTCTATATTATTGGAGTTTGACCAGCTACCTCTCAACAATATAGAGCTAAAAATAAATATTGATAAATAATACAATACATCTCCCTCCAATGATACACCTTTCTTGCTTTTTATATATTATTCTAGATTGGGCTGTTCCCCCTCTTCTTTGACAATTAAAAAGCCCCAAATATATATTTTTTAGAGAAAAAAAACTTCTTAATCTCCATTTTTTTGAATGCAAGAGTGAAGGAAAAATTATTTAAAAAAATTGTTGCATGTACAATTCAAAATGAACTCATTTGTTTTTAATTTAATTTGATGTGAGTATTAATGTAAAAGGCAGGTGAGAGGTTACAAATGTTAGGCTGAAACACCAGACAACATATTTCTGATTACAAGAGAGGGATTCATATATACAAAGAACCATTATTAATGGATAAGCTTTGAATGCGACACAACAAAGCAAGATGCAATTTGTGATATCCCAACAGCCTTGTCTTTGCAACTCATTTTGTATGGTAAGTTTTCGACATTTTGTCAAGTCTTGAATCAGACGACTCAGTGTAAATACTAACCATCTTCTTACTTAAACTAATTCCTATCCTTTCAATAATTATTAACATCCTTAATTTCAATAACATATATGTGTGTGTGTGTGTATATATATATATAATGTTTTTTTTTTGTCACCACGTGGTTCAAAAATTCAAAACAAAAAGTGTCATTTTTATTTAATTTGGTAGTAATTTAACCAGCTAGCTAGCTGCACCCACACTCATAATGAGATCAAGAGAGATAGTGATTTCAGCACTCGATTCATTTTATTTTTCCAACCAACCAACCAACAAAAATTCACCTCTTTTGAGAAATAATTCATCACCCACCGAAAGCTCTTCCGATCTTCCTGTTATTCTTTTTTTATGGGTTATTACAATAGTGCTAATTACAACTACTTGTCAACATCAATATAACGATCCAATTCCATTTATTTTTTCACTGACCTATGCTATCATAAGAACTTCTAATCTCCAACTTCATTAACACCTGCTGTTGGGAGTAGCTTATATATTTCATAAAGATATATCATATGTTTGATTTTAGTTTATGTTCCAATATTTTAAATTTGTTATTTTGTGCCTTTTTAAGTGTATCACATAAACTTTCAAACTCTTAGCACATATGAAATTCTGCTAGTAAATTACATAAATCTATTTTAATCAAATTTCTAAAATTTACTTTGATGGTTCATTTCTTAACCGATGAATATAGATCTATAGAATATGATTTAATAAGTTTGAAAATTTTGTATTTTCTACCACATACACATTACTAGAAAGTAGTCTGTTTGAAGTTGGTTATGATTGTATCACTAATACATTCCTCTACTCAACAGTTTTTTTTGGTTGGTTCCATTCTTCATTTAACACATATATTTTGAAATTTTGTGGGAGAGAGAAAAAATAATAATAAAAGTGGAAATTGATTAGGTTAAATATATAAAAGATAATGAAAGCTTAACTATTGTTTTCCGTCTTAGAGTTGACTGATCAAATATGGGATGGGGAAAGCGGTAAAGGGATAGATACTGCTTTTGTAAAATGTTGATTAAATGGGATAGGTATAATTGCTTTTGTAAAATGTTGATTAAATGGGAAGGAATTTAAGAAGAAGAAGAAGATGACGACGACGATGATGATGATGAAGAAAGAGTAAAACTGCTGACTAGAGGATCCAATTTTCTGTACAACAAAATCTTATGTGTGGCCAAATTGGCAGTGAAAAGCAAGAAGAAACGACTCCTATAATTTCAATATGCCACGTGCACTTCACATGTCACATGTGGCCGGCCATCCCACCACCCAAAACCCCCTTTAGCTTTTTGAATAAATTAATAAACTACACTCCTCAGTACTCACCTTATAAGATATTAAATTAGATACTTTTATGAATATAACCACATCTTTTTTAATTTACTTCAACATAGCTTTAGTTGGACGAGGAAATTCAAATATAAAATAAAACCGATGATTCAAAGAAGTACAATAATTCTACCAAATCGGTATGAATATTTGGTTTCTGGGTGGGTTTTGGTTGAATTCAAACAAATAAAAATTTTATAGATTGATTGATTGGTTGTGTAGTGATTAACTTTCACCTACTATATACAACAATACATACATTGATAAGTTTAGCTTAGTAGTAATTTACCCATGATCTGTTTTACTTGAAGTTGAAAATTTCATCTCCACACGTCATTAAAGATAATGGTAAACTTGGGATGAAAAATAATATATATTGAAATCATATGTACCAAGTCCAACATGGATTAAGAATAGTAATGTAGTATTAAATAACAAGTAATAGATTATATAAAGGTAAAAAGTATGAGCTTTTACAGAAAGCAGTAGAAAATCTTAGGTTTAAAGTTGAAGGATAGGTTTTAGGTAACCTTTAACGGTAGAAAAGGGAAAAATGCTAAGGCTAGCTGTTCTTTCTTTCTGCTTTTAGTTTAAGTCTATTTTTTTGCATAATTTTTAATTTTTGCTTTCGTTTCTTAAAAGACTAACGTAAGATATGGAAAGAGAGAATAATTTTGAAAATTTAAAAAACAAAACTTCTAAGACTTCCTATGATAAACATTTCAAATTTTGATTTTTATTTTGTCTGTTTTAAATTTTTCATAAAAAATATAAACAATATACATTTGGCAACTAATTTATTTTCTGTTTTACAAAATGTACTTTTTCAAAGCTTTTTTTTTCTTCATTTTCAATCTTTCAGTTTGAATAATTTGCAAAACACACTCATTTTTTAGTTTTGATTTTAAAAAACAAATGAGTTATCCAGTAGAACCTAAATAATTATAAAACCAAATCTAAAGAATTTAAGTCATGTTTATTAATTAGCAATCAAAATTGGTATAATCACAATGCGATTTTATTGATAAATTAACCATAATGGACTTCAATTACAAAAGTAATTAGATTTGATCAGATTTACTCGAATAACATAATTTGATTAAAATTGAGATTGTTTAAGTTATTTTGTCTCGTACATCATTATCTTTTTTTACCAAGTCAATTGGTAAAGATAATAGTAACAAACACAGTGACAATTTTATAACCCTCCTAACAATAATTAATTTGATTTCACTTTAACTTTCAAATGCATTGATACATACTACGCTCTACCATCAGATTTTATTTATTGTAAATTTTATATCTCATCAGGACCGTAGGATTCAGCAAGCAAACAAATCTTATCAAATTAAACTCCCTGAAGAAAGTGGAACAGTAGTGGTGGTGACAGGGGAGAGTAAGAGTGAGTTCATTGTTTGTTCATTGCTGGAGAAAAGAAAACCAAAAACCAGAGTTTAGCAGTATATATATATATAAGACGTCATAATTACAAAGCATGACCCCTCAAGACTTTTAAACCCTAAATATATTCTTCTTCCTCATCAGCCATTAAATATTGTCTAAGAAAATTTGGAACTAATGATGGCTGTTTCATTCAAGGGGAGCATTATGTCTCAACCTTTTAAAAAAAGAACTCCTCCTTCTCGAGTTGCCCTTTCAATGGAAACATTAAATTAATAGACTATATATAAAAAGTAGGGAAATTAAGAGAATAAATTAAAAAGGGTGGAAGTTTTTTCTACACTTCCGGCAAGGTGTGCAAAAACACCCTACCTGTAACTGACACATCTTACAGTTTCCGATGTGCGATTCCTCTTTGGTTTTTGACAAAATTCTCATTCACTCCTTCGGCTTCAGTTGATTTTTATAGTCGATGAAATTCATATAAACCAGTAACAGTGGATGTTTGGAGTATGGCCTATTTTACTTTTGACTGAAATAGTTTATAAATTATTTTTGTTGGGATAAAAGTAATAAATACTATAACAAAAAAGAAAAAGAGAAGTGAAAAACAGTAAATATTGTAGCATTTTAAAATAGTATTTAATATATTTAATTATAGATTATTGTTGGGTATCTAAATTAATTGAGTTAACTCACTCCACTAACTTTTATTTGCAGTCCAAAACGACTCCTAACTTTAATTATTCAAGTTCTTCTAATATATGTCTTAAACGAAGATAGATCAAATATTGTATTATCGATAAATTTATTGATGTTTTATTTGATAACTATTCAATTTATTTTTTGTTTTCTTGTTTTGTAGACTAAAACTATATTTTCCCTTATTCTTGTAACAGTATGCATAATTGTAAGTATAAGAGTTGAAATCTTATTCAAATTATCTTAAAATGTTGTAATATATTCAAATCTTAGTCTATCATTATAGATTTTGTTATATGTTTATAATTATCTTTAAAATGTTGTAATATTCAATTACGGGTCATAAATATATTTTTCGTTATAACTATTTTTTTTATTAAACATGTAGCATAGAAGAATCAAACTACTAATCTCAAAGTGTTCAAAGTCCATATTTACACACAAGGATTAAGAGTGATGGGAGTAAAGTTATTAAGTTCTTGGCTCTTTATTTAGCTGCTCCTAAAGAGTGGGTAACCCTTAACACACACCCCTGATACAATAATTTGATGACTTAACAATGATGAAACAACACTGTATTGTTTTCTCGAAATTACATATCTAAAGTAACATGACTCATTGTCTCGTACTCTTAGAAATAATGTTTTTAATTTTGAAAAAGAAAAAGAAAAGAAATATTGATGATAATAATTAGGGAAGTTGGGTTGGGGGTCGTGCGCGTTATGTTTATGTGTAATGGCGGCTGAGGGCCTGGGTGTGTGTTTCTTCATCATTAGTCGCATGCTGCCAAACACACACATCCCTCTTTTTTATTAATTATTAATTTCAATCTAAACTTTTCCAAACTTATCTTCCAAAAGTAAAACCATTTTCTATTAAAATTAAATACTCTTGCTTTTAATTTCAAATTATTACACCTACAAAATATCCACTTTAATTAATTTCACCTCTAATTTTATCCTACTCATTGAATAAATCCTTTTTTTCTTTTTTTTTGTTCTTAAAGTTGCATCAATTTGTAATTATTCCTTAAAAAAATACTTAGTTGAGTTCAATTACAAATTTTCATGTAGGAGATTGGTTTTTTTTTTTAACAAAAAAATTGTTTAGATTAAACTGAGTTTTTCTCTAAAACAAATGGACGTGTTCACTATCCATTAGATTTTAATAAATAAAACTAAATACTTGAAATTTCTTCAAGGTCAATATTTGAATAAAAAAAAATGTAACTTTATTTTTACATGAAATCATTGCTCCCCAACTTACAATTATGATACTAAATAGTGCTTTCCTCTGCTTTTTTTTTTCTTCTATAAATCCCCTACAAACTGACTGACAAAAGTGTAAACAAATATAGGGTTTTTTTTCTTTTATGAAAAGTGTATATGGTTTTTTTTTATAAAAAAAATATGATGGATCAGTGGAGTCTTCGAACATTTCCACTAAATGGAACGCAGGACACTTCATAGCACCTTCATCATTTTCGTTTTATTGAAAATATATACAATTTTCATACAAGAGAAAAAGTGTGTATACTTTTTAGTTTTACCTTAATACAACTTTTTATTATTATTGAAGCTGAAGTATCAACCTTTCTAACATTGTAAAATTCAAAGAAAAGAATATCAATAATCTCTTTTTATTGACAAATTAGTATATGTAACTTAAAAATACATTTAGTCTTTTAGTTGTAAACTTATTTCTCTACAACTAGGATTCTCTATTTTCTCAATTATAAAAAGTAATTAAATTTTGATTGTGCAAAAAATTCCTTACACTTTTTTTTAAAAGAATAATACATAACGAGTAAATAAGGCATCCATATTTCTCTACCAGATACTAATTATTAGCATCCTACCATCTCACTCGTTACACTTTGTTCTAAGATTCTATTAGCATCAATCTTTTCCTAACCATCATACAACAAATTTCTCTTGAAAAATTCTAAAATGTGTTTGAGAAAACACCATTGCATCGGCTCCATAATGGAAAGACAAATCTTTTCTCTTTATAAACAATTACTCTCAATTTTGCTTACAGAGATATAGGTATGTATCCCTTACATATACTTTGACCCTATTTTTATCCATTTGTGTACATTCAGGAACGTTCATTACACATGAACAAACAAAAAAAAAATTAAAATAATTAAAAACTTAAATTAAAAGTAGTAAACTGTTTTGAACCATATTTGACGTTGCTGTTATTAGTATAAATAGGAGGACATGGAGAGTGAGGAGTTTGCCACATAACCTATGTGTAAGTTAGTAATCAGCCTAAGATCATAGTAAACTAACTCGTATTTATAAGGCTAGAGCCAGAGCCTAAACCAAGATGTGCGATGGTATGTTTTTAATTTTAAAGAAAAAATGAAATGATTTAAAAGTCAAAATTTGTGGAAGATTATTTCACTACCTTTTTCTCTCTCATTTCGAAGTGTTGTAATTGAATGAGGTTGTCTAGTCAGAGCTAAGAGAAGGAAGGAAGAGAGAGAGAGAGAGAGGACGAATGTGGGAGACAACTTTCAAACATTTGAAAGCTACCAACAGTTGACACAACGTCTTTTTAGGTCTTTCCAATGGGGCCCTTAATTATTTCTCCATTTTCCCCTTTTCCTTCCAATTCTCCTATATTTATATCTCCCAATTCCTCCCCAATTCTCTTCACAAAACAAAACAAAACCCATCTTCTCTTCCTTCTCTATTCTTTTTCTTTATCAAATTCATAATCTAATTAATAATGGCTGATCATGGAGGAGGCTCAGTTTCTGGGTCGTCAAGATTTTGGTGTTCAATTCCTGAGAAACTTCAACTCCATGGCGCCATGTTGGCCTTGCAATTCGGCTATGCTGGATTTCACGTTGTCTCAAGAGCTGCCCTTAATATGGGCATTAGTAAACTTGTGTTCCTTGTTTATAGGAACATCATTGCCTTTTTCCTTCTCCTTCCCTTTGCCTATTTCCTCGAAAAGTACTTTGCAACTCCTTTTTCCTTTCTTCTTCTTCTTCTTCTTCTAATTCATTCATTTATTATGTACATCTCTTTTTGCTTTCATCATTTCTCACACAACAGTACTCATTATTTTATGTTCTCTCAGGAAGGAACGTCCTCCCATTTCTTTCAATTTTCTTCTTCAGTTCTTCCTTCTTGCCCTTGTTGGGTATGTCTCCCTAATTTATGACTATAGTACTTTTTTGTTCAATTTCTATATATATACACAGTTTTTAAAGAATTACAAATATTTCAAAATTTATCACATTTTATTTCTTTCAAACTTTTGTTAGAGATGATCATCAATAAACTCTAATAGCTGGTTTTAAATTAAGTGAGTTGTTTTTATATATATACAACCTGCATATTTTTATATATCAATTCCTATTATATTTTATTTTATCAATAAAGAAACCTCAAAAAGAAAAACTTTTACTTACTAGTGTGTAGTTAAGTATTGATACTTGTAAGACTTGAAGAGTTGATATAATTAAATTTACTATCAGTAACATATTTAACATATCTATAAATAATGATATAATTAAGTTTATCATAATAGTAGTGTATAACTTTTAATTTTTAATTTTGTATGTACCAGAATCACGGCAAACCAAGGATTCTACTTGCTAGGTTTGGAGAACACGTCACCGACGTTTGCTTCAGCGATACAAAACTCAGTTCCAGCCATAACATTCCTCATGGCTGCATTACTCCGGCAAGACATCTATAATTTACACATCCAGAACTTTTAAAAAATAATAATAATAAGATTATTGGGTGAGTACGTTTAAGTTAATTTTAATTTTATATGATTACACAGAATAGAACAAGTGAGACTAAACAGAAAAGATGGTATAGCAAAAGTGCTGGGAACAATATGCTGTGTAGCTGGGGCCACAGTGATCACTCTTTACAAAGGTCCAACAATATACAGCCCAACTCCTTCACTACAAATTGCACCCATCACCACCGCACCCATTTTCGCTTCACTTGGGGACGCATCCGGGAAAAGCTGGACCCTTGGCTGCGTCTTTTTGATCGGTCATTGTTTGTCTTGGTCTGGATGGCTTGTTTTGCAAGCACCCGTCTTGAAAAAATACCCAGCTCGTCTCTCTGTCACTTCCTACACTTGTTTCTTTGGGATAATCCAATTTGTCATCATCGCTGCCATTGCGGAGCGTGATGCTCAGGCTTGGCTCTTTCACTCTGGTGGTGAAATTTTTAGCGTCCTGTATGCGGTATGTATGTGATTTTAAGTTGATGAGTTATAATTATATATATTTTTATTTTTTTGGTTTGGTTTGGTATAGAAAGTGAGTGGGGGATATATATAATTGTGTAATGCAGGGAGTGGTAGCGTCGGGAATTGCTTTTGCTGTACAGATATGGTGTATTCAAAGGGGTGGGCCGGTGTTCGTTGCGGTTTATCAACCAGTTCAGACATTGGTTGTCGCTGTCATGGCTTCCTTCGCCTTGGGTGAACAGTTCTTCTTGGGAGGGTAGGTCCTCTTCCATTCTTACTCAATCTTCACACAACTTTGCTTTCTCCTTCAAAAGTGCATTCTTTTAAAACTACAATTTTCTGCTTTCCACCACTTAATCATTTCTCTCAAAACAAATGTGAATTCAAAATTTCATTTGATAATTTTTTAAAGAGAGACTATCAAGGTAAATACTCATTTCAGCTATTTAAACTTTAAAGAACATTTGAACCGGAGGTACTCTATTTAATGTTTGAGACTCTCATAGTATACTTAATTATTAACATCTATATCTTGCTATTTTAGTATTTTAACCTTAGACACACATTAATATAATTCATCAACTAACTGTAAGAACTAATTCTTTACAAGAGTTTAGTTTAACCCGTACTTCAACGTGCCTTTTGTATTAGAAATATCTATTTTTTCTAACTAATGTTTGCAAAATTCAAGTAAAACTTTTAAATAGTATAAAAAAAAAAAAGGAAAAAGACGAAGGGATACTTATATGTGAGATGGAATATATGAAGAAGCAAAAATCTGAGATACTTATTTAAGAAAGCTGAAACTCATATGAAAAATAATTACTGGAAAACAAATACAATTTGTAAAAGACAGATTAAAACCGAAACCAAAATTCCAAATAACCCCTGGCAAAAACAAACTTGTTTTCTTTTACAACTTGGAAAGGAAAAAAATATTTTAAATGAGACAACTTTCACGGTCTATTACGTGTAATAGACCAAAACTTTTGTTATATTTTGATTCATTTTCTTATATTTCATATTTATAATTATAAGCTTTATTTTTAAAAACTAATATATACATGTGTGTGTGATTATCAATTGGTTGAGACTTACAAAATTGCTTCATCTAATTTGACTCTTCCTTTGTAAAGAGTCCAAACACATACTTCCAAAATTATGTAATATTTCAATATTTGATTAATTCATGTATCTAAACAAATTATCCAATAAAGAAAACAGCTACAAAATTTTATCCTCACACGGTAAACTTAAGATTCACCACCCGAAATCAATCAAATTAATTCTTTAAGATGAGTTATTGGATGTTATATATATATATAAAGGAGAAGCTTAATTATATCACATTCACAAAGGTGGCGTCGTGGGTTAGACGTTCAGATCACAACTTTTAAATATTTATTTATTTAGAAAAGAATAGTAATAATAATAAATAAAACTTAACAACTTTAATCACCGATTAATTACTTTATACATAAATATATATAAAAGAAATCAATATTATTTATTTATTTATTATATGATGGTAGCTACGAAAATGATTGTTAATAATGAATGTGAGGGTGATGAACACACCACAGGATCATTGGAGCGGTATTGATCATCGCCGGTTTATACTTCGTTCTTTGGGGGAAAAGCGAAGAGAGGAAATTTGCACTTGAGAAGGCTGCCATCCTCTCTGCTCCCGACCACAGTGGTAACAATAGAACACCTCCACACATCATCAAGCCCTCCTCCATTACTCAGCCACTTCTCATCCATTCTTCAAACGACAGCAACGTTTGACGACTTTCACCAAACTCATAAATCTTTCAACTCTCACTTCTTCTTTTTTACCTTTCCAAAAGAAAAGAACAGCGCTTAATTATAAAACAAGGTTATGTGTGTATTAAGATTTTCTTTCATCTTCTTCTTTTTCTTTTGGCCATCTTTTGTTGACTTTGATTATTTTTTTTCTTTCTTTTTTCTCAATGGCTTTTGTTAATTAGAGATGGGTTGGGGAAAAGGGGGAAAGCTAAGGGGGGTTGAAAGAGAGATTCATATGTGAAGAGGGATGAACTTGTATTGATCATCAATGCCACTTTCAGTTTGTGTGGGCTCTAAACCCCATCTTCCTTTCCTTTTTTTTTTTTTTCTTCTTCTTTTTTCTTTTTTAATATCTAGGTCTCATTTAGTAATAATTTTGTTTTTATAAGTTTTGTTTGCTTTTTAACAATAACTTTATAAATACCACTATTTTGCTTTTGTATGATTGATTTGTCTACATTTTAGGGTATTTTTAAGTCTAAACTAAAATTTGAAAATTAAAAAAAGAAAAATTCAAACAACACTATATGGCCGACACGATTTAATATTTATCAAGACACATAGAAGCATAAGGTTATATGTTTAAATGGGTGACATTATTTTTCTCTACAATTAGTATTGATACTTACACCTAAAATCATTATTTGTGTTTAAATTTAGACATGAGAAAAGAAAACAATAAAAAGCTTGTGGCCGACAATCTAAACCATGATATAATAATGAAGGTGATTAGTTTAATGATGAGTGATTAAATTTATAATTAGGGATGAGAAATGGGTTTGTATCATCTTTTTGAGAATGGATCTTCTTTTTAGCCAAAATATCACTTTTCCATGTGTAGGAAGGTTTACTTTTTTCTTGGCTTTAGAGTTGTTTGGGGAAAAGGGAAAAGGAAAAGAAAAGAAAAGAAAAGAAAAGGAAGAAAGAAACAGGTCGTGCTCTCCTGAATTGTTGCTGTCTCCCTAGTGGAAATGTTGTTTTGAGAAAAAAGAGATTCAAAAAGCATAATTTAGATGAATCAGTATAATAATATAATAGCTAGAGAGAGGGAGAGCAATTAACATATAGCTTTGTTTGGTAGGAAATAATAATGCAAAGTTGGGCTCACACCATCATTTCATGAGATTAGATTTGATGACAAATTAGGTATGTAATAATTAATAAACATAATGAGTAATATGAATGGTTAATTTTCACAAATATAATATATTTGGGTGAGTGTAACCAAATAAAAAGTTCACGATATCAAACCGTAAATGTTTGTCTTTGAATATTGTTGACGATTTTTAACTTTTTTTCCTCTTTTTTTCTATTTATTTATCTACTTTTTATATTTTTTCATATTATTATTTCTTCTTCTGCATATTTCCATTTATTCTTGTTCGTGATTTCTTCGTTTCCTTTTCTAAAATTTCTTTTTTCTTTGTTTTTTGTTTCTTTTTCCACTTCTTCAAATTCTCACATGGTAAACGATTTTCGTCATCTCTCATATATTTCATCTTCTAGATCTTAACGGTCATAGTTCATGATCGTGTACTAAATATAAAAGATCTTGGTACATGATGTTGAATACAAATAGTTTAGATCATGGTACATGATTGTTTAGATTTGTATATTCACGATCATGTACCAAATCTAAACGATATTAGTACACGATCTTGTACTAAATATAAATGATATTAGTACATGATTGCTTAGATCTTGGTATGCAATTGTGTATCATTTCTTACATGATGACGTACCATGATCGTTTAAAAGAAAAGACGTGAATGTGTAGCCGATTAAACGTGTGTCGACTTGGACATTTTTGGTATTTCTCATTGTGGGTATGTGAGTTTTTTTTTTAAAAAAAATTATTCTATACGTTGTAAATATTTTATCAGTTTGTTATATTTTTTAAAGAACCTTAACATGAATATAGTATTACAATATAAAAAGAAAGCTATGTATGTAGCAAATAATATACATGTATATGAAATCATTTTCCACGCCATTGACTACACAACGTTTTTTTTTTCTATTATGGTTAATTTCATTATACTACAAAAGAAATTGGTTATTTACTCACAAAACTAATTTTGTTCTTGAAAAGGTATTTATAGCAACTACGTTTTGCGGCATAAAACGCCACAAAAAGGTCACTATTAGCAACTACGTATTAAATGGCTCCACTAAAAAGTTTAGCAAAATATAAACCAACGCCCCAAAATATATGATTTCTAGAACAACTTCATTTAAGGGACGAAGGCGTTTTGAACGATTGTCCGGACGGCAGCGTGCTTACGAGTTACGAACAATTGATGAATTGTTGTTGCTGAAAACGAACAAAAATGGGTGAAGACGAAATCGAATGGTAGCGAGTCAACGTGAAAGAAACTTCAACAAACTATGCTACATGCAATCGGTTGGCGAGATTTCGATTTTGATACTTCCTTCTTTGATTTCGTCCTATTTTCTTTTGATTGTTCGTCAATTTTATGTTTCTTTTATGGCTATGATAACGTTTGTTGTGTAGAAACCAATATTGGTAGAGGAATTCCTATTCATTGTTTTTCCCCCTTAAATTAGTGAACCCTCCCCTGGTTTTTGTTCCTATGATAATATTTGAATGAATGCCTTGTTGTCGGCTCTCCTTCTTGCTTTTTATTGGATTCGATTGTTTCGAGCTAATTAATATTTTATTTTATAAGAGTCTGAATCTGTTTGAGTTAGTAGGCTTTGTTAAGAACATTAAGGTTTTAGTTGTGTCGGCTTTTATCCGTTCCTTTGAGTGGTATCTGTGTTCTGTGAATTGGTTGGCTCATTGCTTAGTTAGATCGGTTGTGTTGCATGATAATTAGAGGTGTTGTTTTATGCTCTCCTCTTCTTGTCTTTTCGAGGAGGAAGATGGAGTTTCTCGTATTATCTCTAACCGGTTATCTCAACTATATTTTCTAATTAGGATTGTGTTCTTGTTAGCTTTTCTATATGAAGTTTCTTTAAAATAAAAAAAGAAAAAAAAGAAAAAAAAAATAGTGAACCCTAAGTGATGGATTGCGGTTGGATACCCTTGGCCTCAAGCAAGTAGTAAAAAGCGGATTAATTGTGCTAATGTTTATTCTATTAACTTTTAAAATATTAATAATAATAGAATCATGTAGACTAGGGCATGGGCCACCACTTGGGGCCTCAATGCATTCAAGGCATCAGCCCAAAGCCCAAAGTTGGTATATCCTAATTAACCCTTCCCCTCAACAGATATGTGTAGGAATGACAAATTTGAAGATGGTTGTAAATAACAAAAATGGATATGAATAAGATTTTTAGCAAATTGGAAACGTGTGAATTTATGGTTGTCCGTTAACCTCAACTCTGCCTCTAATTTCAGGATAATTCGTAGGTTCTTCAAAGTACCGTGTATTTTAATGGATCGATTAACAAAAAAGGTAGCCAGATTTACGAAATTGCATCAAATTTCTCTCTAAAATCACACGTTTCAAATACATTCTCAATTACTTATCTCAGCTCCATCTTTAATAAATTAATAATGTTTCGAAATTATATAATTAATTAATCCATAATATATATTTTAATTAGACACCCAAAGGATTGATTTTACGAAATAATTTATTTCTAATAAGTTTTGAAAATATGTTTATTTATCTTTTCTTTTTTTGTTATTTAAAAGGTACATTTTTTTAAATATCAAAATAAATTAAAATATTTATAATTATAGTAAAAAAAATTATTCTATTAAGGGTAGTCATTCATAAACTTCCTTCTATTACTGTCAATCAATTACTACCGATAGAACATATCGGTGACGATTAAACATTAATCGAATCTAAAAATTTTGTTATATATTGTAAATATTTTCTCAAATTTGTTCTTTTTGACAATTCACCCATTTATATTTTCTACATTTTCACCGTCTATATTTAAGATATTCAATTAATACAGAGCAAAATTGAAATATTGTTTATATGTTTAGATTTAGAAAATATGGGACAATTTTGAATTTTTGAAATAAGTATTTTTAATAAGTTTTGAAAATATGTATCTTCTCTTTTTTTTTTTCCCTTTTTATTATTTAAAATTGTATCATTATAGGTTTTATTTTCACATGTTCATAATGTAGATTTAAATTTTTTTTAATAAATTTGTATAGTTAGCTTCCCATTCCATCTTTAAAAAAATGTTGAGAATTGTGTATTTTGTATAAGTTTTTTTAAATATTGTTATTTATGTTATTTGTTTTTATTATTTTAATGTTATTTAAAACTAATTTGTATACTCTATTTTATTTGTTTAAAACTATTTGTATATTAGTTACATTCTTTATACTACATGTTTACAATATATTCTAAAAACTTGTGTATGTAATACAATCCGATAAAATAGAATTATAACAAACAAGCTTTTGTTACAGTTTTACAATGACTATTTTTTATGGTAGATGGATTGAATCTTTTCAGTATCTCAATTATCTTGTTATTAAGGTATATGTTTCATTTTCATCTTTGTTTTAAGAATTTGTTTAATGTATTCAAGGTAAAGTTTTTCCGTCCTCCAATCTATCTGTGTCTTGTTTTCATGGTTGTTGACTCCATATTGGTTAGTGCGGCCAGAAGTAAACATATTTGAACATGGAACTACCTAGTATTGAGTGTATTTAATGATTCTAAGCATTTAATTAAATAGCAAATATAAAGTATTTTATATTGAGAATTTTCATTTTTTGAATGGTAAAGTTTTCTTAAATCCATAAAAATTTAATTTAAATATGCTTAAATTTTCACTTTTGGTTAATACACTAATTTTTCTTGGTAATTTTTCACGTAGACTGCATTTCTTCCCAAATTGACATTAAAATATATGTTTATATAGTAAATATTATTAAAACATTAATATAAGCTATATAATATATAGAGTGGAAATATCTTACATACTTATTATCATTTTATATATTTTTTAATTATTAATATATAATTTAATATACCCGTAAAAAATAATAGTTTTTTCATGTTATTTATTATATATATATATATCCCATATTATTTCCAATGTTACTATTTAATGACATATAATTGTAATATTTTTGGCATGATGACCAGTATTGCAGTTTAGTTGGATGATTTTGTTTTGTTAGTCATATAAATATTTATATTTTAAATATACGATAAACTACATAATTCGGACATAATTTGAGTTCAAAATATATGTTTTTATAGTAAATATTACTAATATAGTAGTAAACGACACATTTACAATGTATCTATAATATATGCTGTGTGAATATCATACATATATATTATCAATTTATACACAAATATATCACTTCATATATGCAATAACACATGTATTGTTAGATTATTTGACAAATATGAAATTAGTTTTATTTTTATTTAAAGAGAGAAAAAATATCTTCCTTATCTTTAGGATCATTTACAAATAAAGAGTTAAAAGATCTTCTCTAAATATCTCATTAAACGGAAAGATAATGGATATTTCTTATATTTATGAATATTTTATGGTAAAGAAGTTATTCTTTCTTGGCTCTTTAAAAAGCAGAAGTTCTAACGTAAAATTTATCATTCACAACTGTTGTTCAAAGTTTATATTTTTTATGAATGGTTTGTATGAAGGTAAACCGGTTACCTTATGCATTATGACAGATTATTGAAGATTGTCAAAGGATTTGATAGAATATCAATTAATAAAAAATATGAATGAAGAGTGAGATAATTGTATTGGGATGAATCAAGTTTATTCTCAAACTAAAAAAAAGGGATTTCAATTAAGGATTATTATGGGAATTTGATGGGAGGGTGATTGAGAAAAAGCTGGAAATTAAAAATCCACCAAAAGCATCATTTTGATTCGTTGAGGAAAAAACAGAGTTAGGACTGGAAATGGCTATACTATACTATATAGTAAGAGAATGAAAGAACAAGAATATGAGTGTGACAAGAAAGTTTTACTGTGTTATAGGGTGTTTATTAGCACACAGTGTAGTGGTTGGAACAATACAACCCTCTAGTAATTCACTCTACTCAAAAGTTGTACTTCACCCTTGCCCTCTCTCAAAGACTGTTTTGTCATGGTTCTACATCTATGGGACCTTATCTTTGGATGGAGAGAAATTATTAATCATATTTTGTGTGACCAATGCCATCTCCTTAGCAACAATTTGGTATACATACTAACTAGCTAGGATCAGAGCCCTCCTAATTGTAATATTCTTCTTCCATTTTGCTCTTAATTGCGGTATTTTGCCGTACCCCACTTCTCTCCCCCTAATATGTTTCTCACATATGCAATTTAAGTATTACTATCTTTCTTCCAAAAACAAATATTGTGATTTAGCCTCAAGTAACTATTTTTATTTACAAAAATTAAGTCTTTCAACATTTAAAAAAAAAAAACAATGTTGGATACTCAAAATAATTTGCTTCATGTATACGTATATGTGTATATTATTTCTCCATCTTTTCCCTATAAGATATTCTTAGTAGAACACACAAAATTTAATAAATAGTAAAGTTAGTAACTTCCCACATTCATATTAGAAAACTAACTGTGAATAAATTAGTAATCAGCTCAAATGTTAATTTTTTTTAAGTACAAAATGGCAAACATTAGAGATTAGTTTTCCAAACCCTATAAAAAAAAATACTTCATCAATATTGAGTTTAACTTAATATATTAAAAAGAAAAAAACCCAAAGTCAATTTTAAAAAGATGCAAAAAAAAAAAACTCAAGTTAATATAAAGATAAACATTCATCACATATATAATCACAAAAATCTAAATTCAAATAACACCCAATATCCTCACAATAACAGTTTCTACAATAAACGTCAACATGATAACCAATAAATCAAATTGATAAAAGTGAATATAGTTGATCGAAAATAATGAAAAA
Source organism: Cucumis sativus (assembly GCF_000004075.3). Taxonomy (NCBI): domain Eukaryota; kingdom Viridiplantae; phylum Streptophyta; class Magnoliopsida; order Cucurbitales; family Cucurbitaceae; genus Cucumis; species Cucumis sativus. Next base: position 37,242,708 of record NC_026657.2, read on the forward strand.
TTTAATCGATATCAATTTGAAAAAAATTCAAACGGACAACATTTTAATTTTTTGTAAGACTTAACTAAGTAGATCAATCCATCCATGAATTTGTACACTAGTTCATGTTTGAATTTAATATTTACTGAACTGAAACCAAACCTCACCCTACTTCACAATAAAAAAAAACATAGTTATATGTCTAAAAAAATAGGAAAAAGAAACGAAAAGCATTAATGGTACTACTTATTTAATTAATAAAAAAATACAGAAACTAATTAAGAATGGACAGTGCCCTATAATAACATAAAAGGGCAAAATAAGAACTTCAATTGTCTTCTATTAGGAGAAACCAATCATGAGAAGGTACGGACAATCGTATGGATATGCGAGAAACAATTAGAAAAGAAAACAGTCCACTTTTTGTTGTTTTTAAGACATAAAATTCTACAAATTAATACAAAATAAAGTATAGATTATTGAGATCAAATAGAGATGCAGTAGCTAATGTTGATTAATTAATAATTACCACGTAATCACAACACGTGTACAAACACAGTTGCGCTGCGGGAAGAAGCATTAGAACACTAATCCACGTTCATCAAGTTTAACTACCAAAATATAAACCCTCCAATTAAAATTAAAATCTAAATATTTTTTAAAGTTGTTTGATAATAGTTAATGTGCTTATTAAATTAAATTTAAGCTTAGAAACATAAATTTTACATAACCAAAGTGTACATAGCAAACTAGAGTGAAACAACTAAAAAAAAATGTTTAAATAGTTGACCATGCTTTGTTCCCTCCCAGCAACTCTGGCCGATTAAACTGCGTAAAGCAACTTCGAGTTCCACACCAACAAAAATTTCACTAATCTCTCTCTCTCTTTTTGTTTTTTTCCTTTTTCTAAGCGCCGCTTCAGCCGCACAAACAGTACTTGTCAACCAAAAACATTCGCCTTTTTCACTTTTTATTTAACATTACATTAAATCACTTATTATCATACATATGGGAACCAACGCAAACATAATAATGCAACACATAGCCTCCAAATTTCAATCCAATTATCATCATTATCATCATATTCAGCTTAACTCAATACATTAATTAAACATCCATCCATCATAAAATCATTGAGTTTTCCTTTCTACTTCTATGAATTCAACTTGAATCCCATTTTCTTTCATGTTCTAGAAGAAGGGAAAAATTGCATACCGTTGTTGAATGAGTTGATTGGGATGGGATACAATGAAGATTCCACAAATGGGGTGGATTGGTTATTAACTCTCCCACTACCGTTTGATGCTCCGATCACCAAATCTAGCCCTTCCCCACCATCTTCTCCGTCACCGCCTGTGCTCAAATTTTGGCTGTATTCTGGACCTTGGTCGTAAAGAATTCCTTTGAACATATGTCCACCAATGTTCACTGCTGTTTGATATGCTAATTGTTCTTCTACATTGTCAATTGCGCTAACTTTGACGCATCGAAAAACAGCTGACGAATTGAATTCACCTTGAAAGTTTCCATGTTCTAACCCTAATTTTTCAAACCAATCTTGATCATTAGAAGAAGTTAAACAAAAACCACCATAATTACAGAGATGGATGGTGATTGAACTTTCAACATCCAGGGATCAACAAAAAATTTAAGTCACTACAGCATCCCACCCCACCACAAGTTTTGGCTTGAACGAAAAAAAATTTATCATAATCCATCAGCTTATGATTATGAGTTTAGTTAAGACGAATAATTACCTGAAGTGGTAGTAACAGTGAGAGACGGTGGATTTTCTCTATGAATTTTGGGAACAGTCTGATCTGACGATTGTTGATGACGTTGCTGTTGTCGTTCACGACGTTTAGCAGCTGGAACCCAAGTACTTTTGACATGAGTTTGACAATGAAACCCTCGACTCTTGCAACAAGTCCTACATCTCAAATGGGAACAATCCTTCTTAGCTTGATTCCCACAATCTTGACAATTCATCCCACCGCCACTTCCTCCGCCGCTATGTTTCGTCATCGTAAACCCTGATCTCGAAACAAAGTCATGATCAAAAGCGTTGATCATCAAGCTGGATCTTCTACTAGGCCCCACACCAAAGGAAATGTAATTCTCGACATTTTGGTGTGGAGGATGTTGGTTGTGATGAGAATAGTACTGCGGCCATATCTGGAATTCTTTGGAGCAGATCTGTTGTGGATTGTTTGATCTACTATTATACAAAAACAACTGTTGTTCTGATCTTGCTCTTTGATTTTCTGGATCATCTTCTTGCTTCCGATCTAAATAGAACAACTCCGTCATAATTCCTACCCACTTAATACTGTTTTTCCACCACCAATTTCGCCATAAATATAAATATCACTAATAAAATGGACCAGCTCGAAAGTTTTTTTTTGGGTTTAGGGCAAAAGTGAAAGAAAGAGAGGGTAGAGAAGTTATTATTAGATTTGCAATAATGGAGTTGGAATTTGGAAGATGGCCTGCAAACGCCGTCTTGCTTAAGTACTCGGATCTCTCTCTCTCTCAAATATGAGGCTTTTAGAATGGACCATTTTAGCCCTTAAGTTGTTTGAATTGTACATTTCAAAATTTTTGAAGAGTTTTGCTTCTTAAAATTTAAGAGTGTTTGGAGACAGAGACCGGGTTATTATAGTTTGATTATAATAATTTGTGTCTACAGTGTAGATTATTTTAATTTGTGAGGTTATAATAGGATGTGTTTAGTGTGTAAATTATTTTAGTTTATAAAAAAATAGTAAACACGGAAAAAAAAATGATAAATGTTAAATAGTAATAGTCGTAGCAAATAGTAAATACGGTAGAAATTGAAAGTTCTGAAAGTGTTTATTATAATTACTTGGAGATTTTTAAAATATGATTATTGTAGTCCTAAATAATATTTGTCCCAAACGACCCCTTATAACATATGTGTTAATTAAACCATCGTGGTAATTAAGTTGGGCTCATTTTAGATTTTTATTTTTGTTTGATTTTTTATAACTTTAAATTTTACATTTTTATCATTTAATTTTAAGTTGGGTTGTCTTTTATCTTTGGTTTTACCATTTTACACCTTTATTATCAAATTTTTACGAATGACTTTTTATGTCTTTAAATAATTTTTATATAGTTTTTTTAGGCCTGGTAAAAAAATTAGTAAAAATATTTACGATAATAGGTTACATGTTACTACGTTTTTTAAATTGTAAAAGTAGCACATTTAAAAGTCGATAACTCTATATTTACCATATGATAGCTCTATGATATTACTATTTTTTTCATATTTGCAATATACAAAAAATATGTGTCACGAACTGTTCTTTTTTAAATGTTTTTGTCATTTGATGTAATTTTTTATTTTTTTAAATTACTTTAAATAAGGATCGAAGATTATTAATTTAATTTTTAAAAACTTGATTAATATATCAATATCATATACTACAAGTGAGTTTAGCGAAAATTTAAGGTGTAAAAGTGTACCTTTTGTAATTTATAGACTAAAATAAAATAATAGATTAAAGTCTATTATAATTTTAATATTAGAATACCATATAAGAATTAAACTCAAAATTAATTGTGAAAGTATATTATTTTGTAACCTATGAATTCAAATTTTAGGGTAAATTTTAAGTTTGAAAAAAAAAAATCTAGAAACATTATTTTCTAATATAATCAGTAAATGTACGAGAGTTTGATTTGCAATTTGATAGTCGCTAAATAATCATATGTTAACTGAGATAAAGGTAAATTTGGCAAACTTAAGATTTAATTTTTTCTTTTAGGAGATGGATAATATTCGAAAAGGTTGATCATTATATTAAACCCATTAAAGACTATAATATGTTGATGTTGATGTCTCACATAGTGAGCTAGCGCTAGGTGCGTTAAACATTTTTAAAGTAAATTTTCATCGATACAAAATCAAGATTCTTAAAGGCATGACAAGTTTATTTTAGAAGTGGTAAACCTATTGAACAACAAGATGTATGATGTTACTCAAGTAATAATGTAATAATGTAACGTTGGTTTAGAAGATTTTTGTAATGGGATAGAAGACTTTTGTAGGGATTTGAAACAAAATATTAGAAGAGAGAAGAGAGAGGAGAGAGGGATTTAATGTATAGGTACAGATTTGAATAGTGAAGAACTTTTCAGTTCAATGAATCCAATCAACTAGTAATGACTAATGTTATTCTGCATGGAGATCCGACGGTATTGGATGGTCCACGTCTCAACATCAGCTTTAACCTATCGTCCTTCTACCGGAAAACCCGCACATACTTTTCTATCCCATAATTAATACTTCTCTTTTTCTTAACCTCAACTCTCAATACTTTTACGCACACTTTTCTTCCTCATATCCATAATTACATTAGTTGTTTTACCTTAATCTTTTATCTTTGGGTAAATTCTTGTCCACGTACCCAATCATTGTTAGCGTGGATTTTAATGTAATTCTACTCCAACAAAACCTACTTAACTACTGTAAAAGAAAAAGAAAAGTAGACCTATAGTCCATTAATGGAAAGTCCATCTGTATTTCAACTTTTTAAACAAATCTATCAACTACATAAATTCATCAACCACAACCATCCAATTTAAATGGTAAGAATTGAGTTAAATTAGCTAGCTTTATATATATATAACTTATATGAAAACTATCCAATTCAATAAATAGTATACTTGTAAATTGTATTTGTTAAAATTACAAAACCTTTTAACTCAATTCAGTTAACATTACTATTGCTGCAATATGTTAAGTTGAGAAGTTTGTAGTTAATTTAAAATAAAGAGTGTGATAATTATGGTATAGGAATTAGAAAAGATGTCTTAGTTGGGAATTAATTAATGATGGGAGCGGCGGTAGGTGCACATGTGAGTTTGAAAGACATTAGTAATTTAGTTGGTCAAATGGGAAATGTGTTTGCAAAATTTGCGGGTAATAAACGCGTTTTTATTTATTTATATTGTCAAAATATAATTAAATGATTTTATCTTTCATCTAATCATTTTATTTTTCTCTTCTTGCGCTATCGGCTGGCACCATTGAATTATTTTGTCTAATTTTAGACGCAAATAGTAACACGTACCCGCTAATTTACCGGACAATATACACCTTTCTCCACTACATAATTCAGTGTCTATGATTTTCTAAAATATTCTCTCAATAAATATGGTATATGTTATTTGATTTTAGAAACATCAGAATTCAGACCTACCACACCCTCATGTCTCCTCCCTAAGTTATTTTCTTGATTTTCTTTTATTCTTATACTCAATATGATAGTCCAAACAGGTAAGTAAGACGTCTGCGGACTAAAGAGAGAACTCATAACATCTATGGAGACTCTATGCTGAGTATAGAGATCTACGACAGAATTTTAGAGTTAGCTTATGAAGGAGTGGAACTATTAGACTAATGTTTTGTTATATTTGTATTCTTTCAGTTTATTCCTATACTAAATTTGTCGATACGTGAAATACATGATTTACAAGACATATGCATGAAAAATTTAGGAGACGCGTGGAGGACCTTACAAGGCCTTTGAAAGACTTAGAAGTCACATGGAGTGTTGGAAAAACATCCCCTACTACTAACACACGAATAAGTAGACAAATAATAAAGAAATTACAAGAAAGTTAAACAATGAACATGAAAAACACAAGAATTTGCATGGAGAAGTCCCAAAGCCGAAAAAAACTACTAGAAAAGTTCACTATGTAAATAATTCTCTTATTGATCTGAAAGAGTACTCCTTAGAAAGTTTTTGTAGTGCAGTCACTCTTTAATTCATTCTCAATTAGTGACTATCACGACGTGATCGCTACGCGGAGCGGCCGACCTCTCCGTTTATTTAATTTTAATAAATAAATAGTTTTGGAGTCGCCACCAACCATATTAGGGTGTGATTAGTCACAAAAAAAAGAAATGGTATGCGTAAATTCATGAGATTTAAGTTCGGGAGTCAATTGTGTGTAAGGAATGTGTTAGCACCCTACAACACCCTTAAAATGGTTACTCAATTTTATCTTTTAAACTAAATTATAGAGGTTCACAAAACAAAATTTTTATTTAAGTTTTATTTAAATGTCTCAAATTTATCAATTCACATCAAAGAAAATAAAACTCAAGCATGAATTGATAATCATAGGTGGCATAGGAGCCATTAGAAAAATGAAGTTTATTTTTATTTTAAAAGATTTTTGGTCCCTTACTAAATTGGGTTTGGTGTTATTTGTACTAGGATAGAGATGTTTAAGTCTTATTTGTAAGAATTTATTATTTCATTTTCTATCTTTATCATTTTTATAATTAAAATAAAATGTTGTTATTTTTACACAAGTAAATTTGAAATTTTGTGATTTATGTGGTCGCCAATAAGAGAAATTGGAGTATGGCATAGCAAGAGTTTTGTTCATGGGCTCCTGTCTTTTTGAGAAATAAATTCAGCAGCCCAAGAGTGGATATTCCAATGGGGCCATTAACTTGTTGCGGCCCACAAAGACTAGCCCAACTTGCTTATGTTAAAAATGTTTATCTTCTAAGTTTTGAAAATTACTTTAAAATATACTTGTTTACACCATAAGGGGGGTAAAGGTTTTCAAGGGTTGGAGAGTAGTACAAAATAGGGTGTGAATGGGGACATGAGCCACTGCCCTATGCTTTTATATTAAACTCTTAAGTAAAAGGAGTATCATTTCAAGTTTGGAAGTAACAATTTAATCAATTATCTATAAAATAATATTTGGCATTGTTTATTTAACATTTAAATATTTGTTAATTATATCTTTTATGGTCAATTATCTCACTTTTAATGTACTTAGTTTAGTTACTTAACTAAGTTGATTGTTAATATGTTAAAAAGAAAGAAAATAAAAAGTCCTTGTTTTCAATTTTTTTAGTTAAAAAAATGTTTGGGTTTCTTCTTTCTTTCTTTTTTTCTCCTTCCAAAATAAATAAATTTGTACAAACTTTTGTAAAGAATAAAATCAAGATGGTTTTTGTAATAGAACTCAATTACTCATAAATAGTGATAAAACTCTATCATTTGTCTTTGTTTTATTACAGTTTTTTTTTTCTTTTTAAACGGGTTGAAATTTGAATTTAGAGTAAAGGTTAGAAATTCATCGCTATCTTTCGATTTCTATAACTCATAAACAGTGATAGAACTCTACTACTCCTAAAATTATTATGGTCATCGTTCTTGTATATAAGGTTTTTCTTCTTCTTCAACTTGTTTCAACTTGAACTTAGAGTCATGGTTAGAAATTCATCTGATGTATGTCAATTTCTATTCCTCTTTATCACGGATAGATAGTGAAAAAACTCAATCAGTATTAAAATTATCTCTAATATAAACAAAATTTTCTATCTCAAACCTGCCATTTTTTATAGTAATTATCATTACATAGAGTAAGAGAATAAAAAATGTCTAACCTTAAGATTAAAGAGCATTTTTAAAAATAGCAAAGTAAATTAAAATAGGCTTCTATCACTATAGCATATCAATGACTATCAGTGATAGGATTTGCTATAGGTTGTAAATATTTTGTAAATTTTGCTACTTTTAAAAATTTCCCTAAGATTAATTAGTATGTTAATTTACTATATTTATTTTTTTAAAAAAATAAAAATTCACCTGCAAATATTTAAAAACATTAATAATTTAAAAGAAAAGTTTGAATTCTAAATAAAAAGTAAAAACGTTCTCTTTTAAAATCTATCCATTAATTGAAAATTCCAAATATATTCAAAGAAAATTTTCAAAAGTAACAAATTTTACAAAATATTTACAAGCTATAAAAAATTCTATCACTGATAGTCATCGATATGTTATAATGATAGAAAACTATCATTGATAAAATCTAAAATTTTGCTATAACTTGTAAGTATTTTAATTTGTTTTGCTATTTTAAAAAATTTCCCGTTCACACGAGATTTCGAAGAAATGTAATTCGTGGCATTAAACTTTAATATATTGATATGAATATTGTGAATACAATCTCTAGTATTTACTCATTTGATATTTTCTCTCGAATACAAGTTAAAAACTTAGAATTTTTTGATCTTCGGTCTTTATGATGTTTAGTTGCAAGTTTATTTGAGCTTCAGTCTTCTGGAATTCAAGGAAAGTTTGATCTTCCAAGTCTTTAATCTTTCAGAAGATGATGATCTCGAAGTTGATAAGAACTTGCATGTCTTAAGAGCTTTATAATACTTAAGTGCTTCAATTCTTCCTACAACCAAAAATCACTTGGCAAATGTCTCTATTTATAGAGAATTTTCATGGGCTTTAGGTGAGCTTGAGTCCATTTGCCTATTGAGCTTGGGCTTGGGCCGATCTGCTTATTCGGCGTGAGCTTGGGCTCATTTACTTGTTGGACTTGAGCTTGGGTTTATTTGTCTGTTGGACTTGAGTTTGGGTTCATTTGTCTGTTGGACTTGGGCCCATTTTCTTAGCTGATTCGAACTCCCTTGTTTGATCCGATTTTTTATCTAAGGCTTGCATGGGGTTGAATATGAGAAAACTTGACTACCGAAAATTCAATAAAATTATAATCATCACAATTTTGTTGTGATGGCATGACGGAATTTAATTTATCGAAATTTCTTGTTCAACAGCCCCTATATTTAAATGTACTAATAAAAAAGAGAAAATTTTGAAAATAGTCGATTTTACAAAATATTTATAACATATAGCAAATTCTATCACAGATAATTATTTATATGCTACAATGATGGAATACTATGAGTAATAGAATCCAAAATTTTCTTATGGTTTGTAAATATTTTATTTTATTTTACTATTTTTAAAAATTCCTCGATAAAAAAAAGACAATATAATAACTTAAATTGTTGTAGGGATATTTTTATAAGTTAAAAAATTAATATAAAAAAAATATGAAACCCATACAAACAAAAAAAAAAAGAAAATGTTAATTTAGACCAATTTTCTTTTTAAAGTTAAAGTGTCTAAAATATCTATTAGTTACTTTATGAATAAAAAAGAATGAGACCAGTAGACACCAAATTCTAGTTTGTTCCAAAATAAAACAATATTGTAACTTTGAGTATAGGTTATTTTTGTTTGAATTTTAAGTCATTTTAATTATATTATATGGTTGGTTTAAAGAAAACCCTAAACCCATTTTTGTCTCCCACTAAAATGACAAAATTAATAGATAATTAAAAAGTGATTAATCAGTTTCAACCCATGTCATCAACCTAAACCTAAACATATATAAAAAAATATTGATCAAATAAAATAAACTCTCACACACTGTTCAGTTCATTAACTCCAAAAACTGAGAGATTACAATAATTAGTACTTTCTATATTTTGAACCTTAAGATATTAAAATTCAAGAAAAACACAAGTCCAAGTTTAGTATGTAGCATACACAACCATTGAACCACAATTAACTTAAAACATCCTTTTATTTATTTATATGCATTCAAACTTAAATATCTAACCTACTTTACACACAAATCAATCTAACAGATTATGTTTTAAAATCTCTTTCAATTATAATAATCAATATTTTATTCTATAAAATTTTTATTATTATTGTTATCACTTCAATATTTTAGCCCTTGTTAGCTTCTGAAACTTACTTTAGTTATTGTCGTTGTTGGGATTTAGTTAACTTTTACTTTTGGTGTGACCTTTATATTTGGATGTTTACGGTTTAGATTCATCGAATTACTTAGATTAATAAATACCTAATAAATATTGCTAATTTATTGTATAATCTTTTATGCCAATCCAAAAACATAATCAAACATATTTATCAAATAAACACACAAACTAATCTTTGTTCTTTTTTAAATTTATCTCCAAAACTCAAATCTCGCACTTTCCCTCCTTACCTCCTGCACCCTTTTACTATTTATTTTTCAAATTTGAAATCTTGAAGCAAATAAAGAAGAGAAATTACATAAGTTGATCAAAAAGTTTTTTTAAATAAAAATCCATAACAATAGATAGATTAGAGGGTTAACCATTTTTAAATTTTCAATTTTTGCAATTTAGAAAATATAGAGACATGGACTCCATTATCTTAAACTTTTTGCTATTTTTATAAACGTCCAATAAATAATAATATTAAGTAAAATAGAACTGACACATTGGTGTTAACATTCATAACAATATAAAATACACTAAAAATAAAATAAATACAACTTATTTATAAAATAAACTTTACAAAATTGCATATAAATCTTCTAACAATGAAAGAAAAAAATACTTTAATGAATCACAAAATATAGACACTAAAAGTTTACGATTGCGGATGAAATTGCATCTAGCATAAATTTGGGGAAGTGAGGCAGAACGAAAGTGATTTTTTTTTTTAGTTTTTTTATGAAATATCAATTTACGATTGTCTTAAATTTTCAAGAGTGATTATCTCGTTTGAAGGGTCTAATCATCTAGAAGTCATTTCATAATTTTGTTAAATAGTTAACTAAATTATGAACTAATAAAACAAAAAAATGGTGTTTATAAAAGCAAGCTGGGGAGGAAAGCAAACTGTCTTAAAAATATAAGAAGAAAAAATAAAAGAAGATACAAAATTTGTAGACGGAAATAGAATCTAAAGGAGATTAGGTAAAGGGTGTAGAGGAAGAAAGATAGGGATGTGAAAATAGAAAACAAATTAACTACCAGAAATGATGGCTTTAGAGATAAAGAACGTAGTGTTAACAACCTGTCACTAATCCTAAAAAAGGCGGCTTCATTAATTAAAATTCAAAGATAAACAAGGAACGTCCATTTAAATATATACATATATATGTGTATATATAGTCAATTAATACATTTTGGTGTATCAGAATAGGATTCTCTAATTATTTTGGAGGAAATTTGCCGTGTGGTTATGGCATCGTCCGCCTCTGAAATCACCATCCTCCAAATGGAATCGCCTGGAAACGGAAGCACCGGTTACGAAGAAAACAGCGGCGCTTCAAGTCCGGGGGATGGGGATGGGATTTTTTCGGCGGTGGAGACGATGCTTGTGAAATTCCATGCAGGGTATTTCCGAATCGGAATGTCGGTGGGTTGTCAAACGTTGCTATGGAAAATCCTAGCCGTAGAAAATGATGATTTGCTTCATCCCATGGTTCTCATTGTTCTGTGGTCAATGGGTTTCTTTCTTCTTTTTTGTCTCTCTGTTTTTTACCTCTTGAGATGTTTCTTTCACTTCCGGTTGGTCCAATGCGAATTTTTGCATCATGTTGGGGTTAACTACCTTTTTGCCCCTTGGATTTCTTGGTTCCTTTTGCTTCAATCCGCACCCTTTTTGCCCCCTCGAGCCACTCTTTACAAGGTCCTTTTTCTTTCTTCTTTTCTTCTTCTTTCTTCTTTTCTTCTGTCTAATTTACTACTGTTTCCATTCTAAAAACTAACGTTTTTAATACACCCACACACTAAAATTTACCTAACTCTATACATCTCTTTTGCTTCTTCTTTTTTTATTATCTACCCTTTTTAAGAACAACTTAACTTAGCCCATGTTTCAAACTAAAAAGAGTACTTTTAATTTTTGTTTTCTTAGAATTTAGGTATGAATTCTAACTTTTTACTTTTTAAAAAAAGATTTATGGAAAAATATTTGAGAAGAAGCATATTAATTTTCAAAGAACCAAATTTCTTATTAGACATATCTTCATTTTGGGTTTTAGTTTTTTAAAATTAAACTTGTAAATATCAATTTCATTTCTAAATTTTTTGTTGTTTTAATCTATTCTCAATCATTGTATTAAAAATCAAGTCAAATTTTGAGAATTAGATTGAGGAGTTTTAAAAACTTATTTTTAGTTTTGGAATTTGCTCAGACTTCTAACTCTTTACTTAAAATAAATAAAAACTATTCTTAGAATAGAGAGAAAATTGAATTGATTTTAATAAACTAATAATGAAAAACGAAGGTTACTAAACAAAATCAAGAAGCTACTTTATAAATACTTATTTTTGCCTTTAGAATTTGAATAAGAATTAACGTGTTTCTTAAAAAAGAAAAACTAAGAACTAAAAGACAAAAAGGTCATTTTGAGAACCATTTAGTTTTGGATTGTTCGATTTGGAAGAATTAGTTGAATTCCATTAAATTTTTTAAACTAATTTGCATATTTCTTAATACAATATAAGTATTTTTAGTCAAATTTAAACTTCACAAATTTTGACGTGGTTTTGAAAAGTAGAAAAAAAGATGGCAGATGCATTCACATGACACATTCTTCTTATACAAATTTAATATCTTTGAACTAAATTGACACGTTCTTTCTACACAAATCAATATCATTAAACCAAAAGAGTGAATACACAGAGAAACAAATATATAAAAACGAGTAAGAGATGTGCTCGATGTCAAAAACAGCAAAAAGAAACAGAAAAAAATCCAAAGGAAGAACTTCTAATTTAGTGATATATATATTATTAGAGGCAGTAAAAGAAAATAAAAAAACAAAAAACTTAGTTACACCAAAAGCAACCAAATTCATGACATCTTTCCATAGTTGACAGACAAACCAAGAAATTTAGAGAATACATTGAATATTTATAAACTTAATTTTGAAAAAACAATAAATAAATGCTTGTAAACTCTACTTCAAATTCCTAAGTTTTCTATGTTATATTGTATACACTTTTCTTTTTCTATCAATGCTTTTGTAGTAGTGAGTGTATGAATTATATATTGTGATGGAATAGGTATTGTGGTGGATATTTGCAATCCCAGTAGTGGTGCTGGACGTGAAAATATATGGCCAATGGTTCACAAAAGGAAGGAGATTCCTATGCAGCGTTGCCAATCCCACCAGCCAACTCTCCGTCATCGGAAACTTGGTCGGGGCTCAGGCAGCCGGACGAATGGGGTGGAAGGAGAGTGCATTGTGCTTATTTTCTCTGGGGATCGTTCATTATTTAGTACTGTTTGTGACGCTTTATCAGCGGTTCTCTGGAGTCGACCGGCTTCCTTCCATGCTCCGGCCGGTGTTCTTTCTTTACATAGCAGCTCCAAGCTTCGCGAGCTTGGCTTGGGAATCCATTTCTGGGGCCTTTGATGCACCTTCCAAGATGCTCTTTTTTCTCTCCCTTTTTCTATTCACCGCCCTGGTAATAAATCTAAATTACTTTGTTTTCCTTTCACACTATCAGTATGGTTTAAAATTTAACCTTTATTCATTAGAAAATAATATTTTAATATGTTTTTTTTAATTATCAGAACATAGGCTATAAGTACAATAATAACTAAAATGCAACTTAGTCTATGTGGTTGATAGTTTCGTAATCTTTCGTTTCATAATCTTTAGCTACTACGTTCATTTAGTTTCAATTTTTTGTTTTTTTTTTAATTGTGTTTGTTCTTACTGGAATTCTAAACATGAAAAGAGACATATTTTATTATTCTATTTTTTTATAACCATTTAAGTTTAGTTTAATAGCCATTTAGTTTAAATAGGGTATTTAGTCTCTTTTTTAAATTAAGCTCAATGTCGTCTTCAAGAGGGGAGTTTTCATCTTTTATTAGCAAAGAGTTAAACTTCTTATCCAGATTTTAAAAACAAAAACTTTCTGAGAACTATATTTTTTTTGTTTTAAAAAATTGACTTAAACGTTTTTAAGTATTTATAAACAATTTTTATTGGTAAGTTAATTCAAACATGTACATAGTTTTTTGAAGCATTAGTAAAAATCATATAATTTTTAAAAACTAGAAACCGAAGCATATATAAAACATGAAGCGTAGAGATGGGTTATGGTGACATAAGTTTTCAAAAACCAGAAACTAAAAGATAAAAAACCAAATAATTTTTTTTTCTTATCTACTTTTTTTTTTAAAGGAGGTTTTATATTAAAAAAAAGTGGCAAATTTTGAAGACTAAAAGAAATAGTTTTTAAAGTTTTGTTTTGTTTTGTAAATTTAATTAAGAATTCATGTTTTTTATTACTCTAATTTTAAAAATCATGACCAAAGCAAGCTTCAAAACTTGGACCCTTCTTGTTTTGTCAAAATGGTTTTGAAAGCTAAGTTTTTTCAAAATTTAAATGAAGAAAGGCATTCATTAATTATGTATCTTAATTAACAATAATACGATTATTAATTGTGGGTTTGGTTTATGATATACGAAACAGGTTTGCAGGCCTTTACTATTCAAGAGGTCAATGAAAAGGTTCACTATAGCATGGTGGGCCTTCTCCTTCCCAATCTCAGCACTTGCTATTGCCTCCATTCAATATCATCACCAAGTTCAAGCTCTCCCAGCCAAAATTCTAATGCTACTTCTTCTTACCATCTCAGTTTTTGTCGTCGTCTCCCTTGTCGCCGCCACTGTACTCAACTCTGGCTTACTCTTGCCCGACGACGACCCACTTTTCAATCCCTCCACTCAACGCAACTCAACTCTGGACGGATCTCATCGTCAAGAACCATTAACTTAATTAATAAATGGATATTGAAGAAAAAAAAAATTAAGAAGACACCGACTGTTATCGTCCTTGCTTTGTTGTTGTTTAGATTCAAATATTGATTAGGTAGAGCTCTCTTAGATTATTACAATTTTGTATTCACTTTATATATCACAAGTAAATAATTTTCATAATCCAAAAGTTGCATTACAAAATGTTATTCATCCCTTTGTTGTCTGAACCCTAAATGCCGAGTTCTTTGTAAAAAGTGCAGTGATTTGCTTGAGAACGTGACGTTTGTTAGATAAACGGTTGATTATGGATATACAGACGAACACAACTATCTTTATTGCTATAAGATATCAAACTAAAAACAAAATAATGATAGTTTATAAAAGAAAAAAAATTATAATATATCATATCATTTGTTGCGGAGATATTTGAAGAATGGTAGTCTTTTACGTTGGTTTACATGTTTCTCTATTGGTCTTAGGAGCAACGTTGTGGGAGCTATTTTGTGGATTATCTGGCTGGAGAGTAAATGAATAATTTTGAAAGATACAGTCGAGGATGATTTGTTTCTTTTGGAAATACATCACTGCCACAACTACCTAATTGATCTACTAAATCCAAACTTTTTTAGTGTAGTTTTTCTTCGTGAAAATACACATGGAAACTAAACGAGATTAGTAGGTGCATTCAAGCATTCTCGACTAAGTTGATACCAAACTTGATTTGTTGTAGTTATGGTGTAGTATCATTCTTAGGGCATGGTCGAACATTTAATTGAAAGATTTTTCTTCAGTCACTCTGTTGTACATATTGAGAAAAATACACAGTTCATTATTGTTGTACCGATTACTATACTGTGCCTTAATAACAAAGAGAACAACTATGAAAACACATCAAAACATATATAGATAACACATTAAACGTTGATAATCCAGTTTGATGACACAACATCTATATTTGGGGGCCTAAAACCCATGATATATAAGAGATTATATTACTCGTGTAGTAATTAACTATATTACAATGTTATGACATAGGGTACAACACTCTAAGCATAAATCAACATGTTGTCTATGAACTTACTCAGCTATCAGAATTTTAATTATGCAAAAACAATTGTCATAACATTAATAGGATCACTCCCCCTTAATCAATATTCATTTGCAATCTGATCATCAAATATTCTTGAATTGCTTTAATCTTCTATCTTTAGTGTGCAGCATCGTAACACATAGGTCAAAGAAGGGATACACCGAAACTTACCACGAATTTGAATATATACATCATCACAAATACTTTTTCGAGAAAAAACCCTTTTCTCTCCACACAGCATAACCAAACAACCACCCAATAACAATGAGAAATAATCTAAACAAACTGAGAATGATGGAAAGCATAACAAACGAGCCAGACGACTTTAACAACAAAATCTAAATCGAAATATAATAAAGGAAGTGTGATCACACCAGTAACACATATATATCTCATTTGTCTAAACAAATAGCTTGTATATTTTTAATTTCTAATTAAAAAAATTAAACATTATTAAATCATGCAAAATTATTTACAAGCTAATGTTATCTTCACATAGTTCATATTGCCAACTAACACACAACTCAATAGAAAACGTTTAACATGAGTATATAGCACTAATTAGTTTATGGTAAAAGATTAAAACTCAAAATTGAAATAATAGTAAAAGTTTCAAAAAGTGAAATTCAAAATTTTGTCAACAAACCCTGTCTCTATTTAGTTTTTCAAAATGTTCAAAACTACAATTTTTAGTCACAAATGTTTTAACATTTTCTTAAACTTAATTACAAACTTACTAAAGAAAAATCGAAAGTTTATAGCGTTTAAACAGAAAATTTAAAATGAAAAATGATATTATTGATAAAGAAATAATGAATATTTATAAAAGAAAGGAAATGGATAGTTTAGTAGGAAGATAAAGATTTATGCATGTAAATAATAAAGAAAAATGGGCAACCATTATAGCCTTAAAAGCTTTCCATACAGAGCATTAGGCTGATACGATCCTACGGTGAAATGAGAAAGGTTATGAGCATTTTTCTTTTTAACAAATCACAAGTAGGTGATCAGAATCAGGAGATGTAACCGTCATCTCAACAAGAGAGAAGGCATAGAAGCAAAGAGCGATTTGAAACAAATACAAAGAAAGACGAGGAGTATTTAATAATAGTAAATTTAAGCACAATTCATGATCATGTTCTCTGCTGGCTTGGTTTTGGAGGTTGTAATACTTGTTTTGGCCTATAATGGCGGCTACACCCATCTTTCACAGTAACTCTAAAAAAACAAATTGAAAACACTTATTTAGAGAAAAGAAAAATTATGACTCGACAATTGTAGTTGGACTATTGGATGAATTACATTAATAGATCAACTTTTGAGATAAAAAATACGTATGGAGACAACTGATAATTTTTAAAGTTATAAAGAAAGTCTATTATTATTTTAATCTAAAAATATATGTGGAAAATATTAGAACTCTACCCCTGCCCTAAACTAAGCTGTTTGAGGAGATGACAGGAGAAGCAATAAGGACCACCATCGAACCACACAATAATAAACTATTAATTAAATTTTAGGAGTAGGTGCTTAAGTTTTGTTACTTTCTTGTTTGTCAAGCAGAAGGGACGATGTTTTTAATTAAGCTTTTGGCTTTATCTGTTCGTTAAATGTCACATCCATGGGATTTGGACATGAGCGTTTGTCTTCTCATACAAGAAAACCAAATAAGAAAAAAAGAAGGAAAAACAAGCTTTTGTCTTCTGGTTTTGTGTTGGGAAGTCAAATAAGGAAGATTAAGGTAATAAACAACAAAAGTATTGATAAAAAAAAGTGAGATGTTTCAGGTTTTGAGAGGTTGCTTGAGCCGCCATGGGACAGGTTTTATTGAGCTTTTAATTTATGGTGGTGCGTGAAAATTAAGAAGGAAGTCCTTCGATCTTGGGGATTTGGAGAGTCTTTTTTGTTAGACGTGATAGACGTTACGTACGTTTTTTTCCCTTAAACGTATCCATTTGGTCCATCCACCAGGAGTGGTTTATGTTAATTAATTAACCTGGAAATAAGTTCACTTTGGAGTTTGAAGTGATGATTGGTATTCAAATCTGAGATCAACTATTAATTAAATTTGTAATTTTTTTGGAAGTAATTGAACTATTGCTCTCAAAAATAGAGGAAAGTTTACATCGATGTGTGTTGTGTTTTTCCCTGCAAAATAAAGAAAACTCGTAATTTTGCTTTACAGACCTAGAAAAGTAAAAAGTTAGTTCAAAATGTATTTCAACTTATCTCAAATGCTAAGGTCTCTTAATTTTATATAAAAATAGATTTCGTAACGGACATTCTTCATCGATTAACTTATCGAGTCATTCGTTAAACTATTATGAATATTGTTGGATTTATTTCACTATAGAGGAAAGATGTGGAAAAAGTAGAACAATTACGTGCAACACCTATACTTTCGTAGAATTGATCTCTTCAAGTTCTATAATTATTCCTATATGTCAACCTCCTAATATGACTTTTTTTTTACATCAATCTTTATATTTAACCCAAATAAAATATTCATCTTTTTACCCATAACATGCATGTAATTATAAAGCTATCTTTATATATCCTACTCAATTTTCAAATTATAATTTGTGATAGTGCCTATTTTTCTTGTTTCTTTTTCAAAATACATGGCATGTTAGGTTCACACTCTAAATTCTATTCTATGTTCTTAGATTCAGACTTCAACCCATATATGTTTTATGGCGCTGAAATTCTTCTTTTAATTATTTTTGGATTTTGTAAAATAAAGATAAAATAATAAAAAAATATAATATGTCATGTTATATACGCAAATCAATTTTTTTTTTTTAAAAAAAATTCAAGTTGGGCCCCTAAGATTTAGATAAAGTTAAAAGTTGGATCCTGAGATTTTAAAATTTAGATTTGAGTTGATAGGGTTTGGCTGTGGAGAAAATTAAAAAATTTGCGGTTTTTAATTGTTTTGTTGTGTGGGTATGGCAGTCCGGTTGATCTGAAAATCAATTTGTATTTGTAGTCTCTCATTTTGTTATTATATACATCAGGTTTTCTGTCATCATAATTAATATTGATTATGCTTTTGGGAAGCACAAACAACATTTTGGAGTCTTGCAATCTTTTATTTCGAAACAACCTACCCAAATAGAGGAGGGAAAGAGAGAAGAGAACAAATGTTAATATACAAAATCAATAAACAATGTTTTCAAATCATTTAAATTCCTATCTTATTGTAAACACCCTTCACAATTAGCTTTTAAACATTGAAACTAAAATACCTCTTTTAAAACGTCATATTGACCAAATAAACATTATTTCATATATATAGCCCTAAATTCTTTACCAACAACCTAAATGTACTTTAACTCACCTAATTCAAACCCACCATGTGGCCAAATATTCAATTTATCCTTACATTGTATAATGTTACAAAATATTTTTCTTACATAAAACCTCATAAATGAAAATTTATTATCAACTTGATTAGAGTCAAATTTCTAAAATCCGTTACCAAATGTATATCTATTAATATAAAACACATATTTTACCCTTTATAATTTTATCTTTAGTTGCTTCCCCCAAAAGAAAAAAGAAGAAAGAAAGAAAGAAAGAAAGAAAGAGAGAGAGAATTGAATTTTTGGTTATGTTTATATTATATGTTATGATATAAAGTTTGAAGTGACATTAGTTGGGAGTTGGACAACGTTAAATGGTTAGTTACATTGGTTAACAAAGTTATGGTGAATGGTAGAGGAAAGGAGCAGCAGGTGAGGTGATCAGGTAGGTTGAGTTAGGGTTAGCTAATAGGCTACGTCCTGAGAGGAGGCTATTTTGGTAAGGTTGCTATTGCTATTCTCTTCACGGACTTTAATGAGATCGGGTGCATTCATAGTCACTGCTGCTTCCATTTGACCCAAATTATTTTACGATGCTACTTAACCGCAATTTCTTCTTCTTTTTTTTTTTAATTACATAAATATTTACGTTTAAGTTTATGAGAATGTTGTTTTTGAGTTTTCAAACTATATTATGAAACAATAAAATATTTTATTTTATTTTAGCTATTACCTTACTTAATGACATCGACAAATATATAACTAAACAAACAAAAAGATAAAATAACACTTCCGTGAAAACTCATCCTACTTCTAAATAGCCTTTATAGCTTAGATAAGAAGATTTTATTAAGATTTAAATGAGTAACCATGAACACATTTCAACGATTTAGAAGATACTCAACCTAGATTTGATGCTCATTTTAATATTTTCTAAATTATTATTTGAATTTAATAAAGATAGTCGGACTTCCCTTAAAAAGTAATTGAACCTATCTCAATTTACTAAGTTTTCTTTAAATCTCTTACCATTAATATACCTTGAGTTGTCTTTAAAAATATTAAACAATCTTTATAAAATATCTAAGAAGGTAATTACTTATCTTCGTAAAGATTTGTCAACGAACACCTCGAAGAACAATGATCTTTCTCTTTATAAGAAGAAAAAACTTTGAAACGGACAAGGAAAGAGATCTTTTAAAGATTTTTCAATTAAAGTTGGTTTTTCGATCATAAACTTTATAGATGAAGAACTTTACAATATCTTCTAAAAATAATCTCCTATAAAGATATATCAATCAATAAAAACCTCCAAAAACTTGGAAAATATTTTTTCTTTAAAAAAACCTAATAAAATGAAACTAAATATTTCTTTTCTTTTTAAAAATAGATTTAAAATGTATTAGATGTATTGATTTTGTGTTTGATTTATTTTAAAAAATCTATATGATATTTAAAATTAGAAAAATAGTTTTAGGGATGGTATGTTTTTTTTAGAAATTATTCTTCTATTTCAAAATGTCACATAATTATTTAAAATGAAAACATAAAGTTAATTATTTACTTTTTAAACTTATTTAAAAAAGTCAAACACTAAAAAGATTTATTTTGAAAATTCAGACATAAAAAAGTTATCTTTATTATATTAAAAAAGATTATGTTAGGAGAATTTTTACATGTCCTTTTTACCTAATTTACAATTTTCATAAATTCTTATATTACTTCCCTCGAGTAAAATTTTAAGTAACTTAATGTATTTAATGTTAATTGTGGGACGCAACTATTCAAAATAAGATATATTTGTTTGAAATAGAGATGTTTTAAGTAGCCAGATTTTATGGGCATTGCACCCATTTCTTGGCTAGTTCATACAAGTGTAGAAACTAAAAAGACAATTTTTTCTTTCTTTTAGAATGTATGTGGATTATTTATTGAAAAAAATGTTTTTAAAATTATGTTTGATTTTAAACAGCTTGTATAAAATGAGTTTAATTTTTAAACTCTAACATACCTAAAATAATTTTGTTCAATCTCATTTTTAAAAAATGTATTTTCAAAAGTTACCGAATACCTAAATTTTTTCAAATTATATATATATTTAATTTAAATACTTTAAAAAGGCAATCCAACACTCTTTTATATTACATGATTATGGAGAAATTTGAAGCATATGTACTCTTTCTTACTTTTGGTATGTTTGAATTATGCTCTCTTAGCACTATTACGCAAATGCTTTTAAAAGAAATTGAAAATTGTAACACATGTAAAGAGATATTATTTTAAAATTAGATACTTTTTTCCAATATATTTTTTTAACATGTTATTATAACACATGTGGAGGGATCATTTATGCTTGTGTTAATTAGCATTCCTTTAGCACTTTAAATTTGTTTAGTTATATTCTAGAATATTTGTAATAAATCTTTAGAATTGAAAGAAGTATTTAAAAAATTCATTAGAGGACATGTGTCCAAGCCCTAGTCCATAGCACCTTGGGATGGAGGCTAGGGAACAACCACAACCACAACCAAGCATGAGCTCCACAAGGAACTATACACCTAATAAAACCCATGAATAATAACAAAAATAGTAGGAATAGAAAGCTATGAATGTTCTCTTGCATATATAGAAGGTGATACAATATCCATTTGTACCATTTTAAGTCAATCAAAATTCAACCCAAAAACTTGAGGTTTAGGTGAGTGAGTGAAAGTAAATTTAATATTATATTTAATTATAACACATAAAAAATGAAGTAGGTAAAACTTCATTCTCGCAACTCTAACCTACTCGAACTTCTTAGACTAAACACCCACTAAAAGATTTTAATCATGGTTATGTTGTAAAAGTTGAGTTACAACACAAGTATGTAGGAAGTTGGGAATTGGAGTAGTTTAATTAAAAAATATAAAAAAATATGTATGGTAATGTGTGATTGTGAATTGAATAATTTTGATGGAAGAATGATTAAATGTATGATAGAAGGGATGGTCTCCATCTTTTCGCATACAAATTTGATTTGGTCACTAATTTTGTTTTTTAAAAAGTAATATTTAACTTTATTTTGTGGGACTTAAAAGATGAGAAATGCACCCAAGTTTTTGTATCCTTTAAACTCCCTTTTCGAGATGGTCCCGAGTGGGGAGTGAGGCAGAAAGTAAAAGAAGAACCAACAAGGACATATGAGGAGGTTTTTAAATGGTAAAACCTGACAATGCCTTTCACCAGAATTAACCCCTAACTTTCCATTTACGGAAGACCCTCTTCTTCTTCTTCTCTAATTCATTATTTATTTCACCTAATAATGTATGTCTATTTCTCCCACAAACAACAACACCAACAACAACAAGAAAGAAGAAGATCAAGAAGAAGAAGAAGAAGAAGAAGAAAAAGAAAAAATATGGCTCGTGGGAAGATCCAGATCAAGAGAATAGAAAACCCTACAAACAGGCAAGTGACTTACTCCAAGAGACGCAACGGGCTGTTCAAAAAAGCCAACGAATTGACGGTTCTCTGCGATGCTAAAGTCTCCATTATCATGTTCTCCAGCACTGGAAAACTTCACGAGTATATCAGCCCTGCCACTTCGTAAGTATTAAATATATATATATAATAAATCAAATCAACCACACCCTATCCCATTCTTCTTCTTCTTCTCCTTCTCCTTCTTAATGATATGATGATCTGTTTGATTTGATTTTTTAGGACTAAGGAGCTTTTCGATCAGTACCAGAAGACTTTAGGCGTTGATTTATGGATCACTCACTATGAGGTCAGCCTCACCCCGGCCCTCTCTCTTACCTTTCTCTCTATTTTTATAACTACTCTAATTTATATATTGTATTTCTATGGTGCGGTCCAGAGAATGCAAGACAATCTCAAGAAGCTCAAAGATATCAACCGAAATCTCCGAAGGCAGATTAGGTATTAATTATATTCTCATCATCATCATCTCTATTTTTTTTAAATATATAATTTAATTAATTTTTTAAATATATTATTCAGGCAGAGGATGGGGGAATGTATGAATGATCTGAGTTTTGAAGAACTCCGATGTCTTGAGCAAGATATGGATAATGCTGTCAGGATCATCCGTGAACGCAAGGTCTATTCTCTCTCTCTTATCCCTTTTAAAATTACTTCATTTCTATTTTACATCTATGTTTATAACTATCATAAATCATCTTCATCTATTTGGTTTCTTGACTTAATTACTTCTATAAACGATATCAGTAGCTACTTTAATTAAGTCTTGGGAGTTGAGTTTAGATTTTTTAGATTTTTTTGTATTATTATTAATGGTTTATGTGCTCATCTTGATCGATTAAAATCACTCCCTTTTTTCATTTGCCATTTTTCTTCGATGTATATGACTTTTTGAGCTATCCTCTAGCTATCTCATGTATTTTCTCTTGAAGATAATGCTTCACTTGTGGTATTGGGGGTGTTTAGATTTGCTTGTGATATATCAACCTAGTTGAAGTGAGATATCTCGGTCGCGCCATCATTTCCTCTATCTCTAGTATCTTGTTTAAAAAACAGAAGTGTATAGTGGAGGAGGGAGAAGAGCGTGGCTTCCTAAGAGCTTTGATTGTGGTAGACCAAATTCAACCTTACCAAAACGAAAAAATTTACCTTATCATAACTTTTAAAGTAGTTCTGAGAGTCAAAAACTATTCCGGGGATATTTGAGAGGAACTGTAATGTTGTTTGAATTACTTTGTCCTTTTCAAAATCACATTGAAACATATTTCTAATAATTTCTAATATATTTTGATGATATAAAAGTTATATTATTTAAAAGTGTACAATTGAGTATTAAATTAGTTTTGAGTGATTATACAAAAGTGATTTGAACACTCTTAAAATTGGTTCTCAAATATGCATCTTTTTATATTTAAGGATATGTCAATCAGAAGAGAAATATTTTTACTTTTTCAAATAATGTTTTTTTAGTTTGAGATTCTAGTCTGGGAAAGTATTGTTGCTTTTCAAATAAGCTCTAATTCAAACAACTATTAAACCGTAAATCAGGGTTATACAATATTAAGTACATGGGTTATATCTGAAGAATACACAATCATTGTGAAGTTCTAAACCCACGATCCTAATTTAGAAATCAATTGGTTGCGCGGATGTTTTTATAACAAGATACTAGAAGAAAGAGATCAGTATAGATGCATCAATGGATCAAGACTTCTCAACTATGGACGGTTGAAAATGATTAAATTGGTGTATAAAAAACTTACTTTGTAATTATGATGCATCTATCATTTCTCTAGGTTAGAAAATTTTCCACTAGATTCCTCTGCCTACATTTTTATTATTCAACGAAGGGATTTCGTTGTTTCCTTTTAAAAGAATGATTTATAAGCCCTTCATAATCTCACTTTTTAGCATGTCATAAATTATGTATGTCTTATCGACTTTGATTCTATATTAAATTTGGTAGACATTATTTTAGAGCTAGTTTGGATTCACAATACAAAATAATGTTTTTCAAAAAGTTATTTTATTATTATTTTTAATATAGATTGTTTAAAGTAATTCAAAATGTTCCACAAGCTGGTTTTCAAGCACTAAAATTTCTCATGTACTTATTTTAAAAACTAAATCAATGGTTAAAAAATATATAGTAGTGATCTTGCATATAAGTGCAATAACTGTAAATATAGATGCTTCTGTATGTGTTACATTAACCGATTCAAATTGAAACTTTGTTCAACAGTACCGGGTGATCTCAAACCAGATCGAAACACACAAGAAGAAGGTAATTCAAAATCATTATCATTTATATATATTGAAACGTTGTTTGGGAGGTCTCTTTAAATATCTTACAAAAATGTGTAGTTAGACTACTTTAACTGCTATCTAAAATGTATTATAAAAAGAATTACCTTTGTGATTGGACTAAAAAATGATTACCATCTAGCCAGCCTGCCCTTAACATGGTTCAAATACAAATATTCTCCTACATTCAGTTTGAAATGAATTTTGCACGGAGTCAAAAGGATTGTATTCAAAGTGTATTTGATTATCGCAACTAGTTAGCACCCTCAAATTCACACGAATAATATGCACTCTTTCTACACATTATATAGTTTTACGTCTTTATATATAAAAAAAAGCGTTAGTTATGTAGCAAACTGTGAGTAGATGATTAGATAAGGTATATAAAGATAAATGAACCACATGTATACATCATATATGTAAGTATTACTCATTTATTACTGGAACAATGTTTTCTTTAAAGAATGTGTTTATAGAAGAGTATTGCTTAGCTAGTTGGTGTCCATTTAATAGTTAAAAAGCTAAAAAGCCTACATAGAACAATATGATTGGACTGCAATATAGCTTGCATGTAGCAGTATTACCGTTCTATATTTATTTTTTCAAATATATTTCTTTTAGTAAGTTGAATTCTTATAAAAACAGTATTATCAATTAATCAAAATTATGTTTGTTTTTTTTTTCCTTACAAAAAGTAAGAACAAACCATTTAACTTTTAAGGTTGATAATACAAAAACTGCGTATAAGTTAACTTATATACTGGTTCTGACAGAATAAGTATCTGTTTAGAATAAATTTTCTAGTTTACATGATTAAAAAAAATTATTAAAAACTAAAGAACACTTTGTAAGCACTTGATGGTTTTACATCTTTTGTATATATATATAAAGGTTTGACACATATGACAAATGATAGTTGGATAATTGGGTGGACTGCAGTTTCAAAGTAATGTTATAGTAACATGAAATTGATTTGATGTGGTGAAAATGCAGTTAAAGAGCGTAGGAGAAATACACAAGAGTCTTCTACAAGAGTTTGTAAGTGTGATTAAGTTTATTGGTAGATATACATTATGGTGTGTTACTATGTAATGAAATGACATATATGCACATATTATAAATATTAATTTGTGAGAGTACAGGACATTGCAACAGAAGAAGATCCACATTATGGGCTGGTAGACAATGGAGGAGTAGGTGTAGGAATTGGAGGAGGAGATTATGAGTCAATTATGGGGTTCTCAGGTGCTGCCCATCCTCGCATTTTTGCATTGCGTCTCCAGCCCAACCACACCCACAACAACCATCTTAATAATATTCACCTTCATCACCCTCCTCCTTCAGATCTCACTACCTATCCACTCCTTGAGTAGTCTATATATTATATCATTAATTCCAACTCCTCTTTCAAACCCTAACTCATGATGTCTCACAACTATATATGTTTTTAATTTTGTTTAATTTTTCCCTTTTCTTGGTTCATTCAGTTGTTAAATTGAATGACAACACTTCCAAAGAGATTATATGTATGGTTTATTTCTAGATCATATGGGATTTCCTTTTTTCTTGCCTAAGTTTGTTATGAGTGATGAGGAATATCACAGGGTTTAAAATATGGAGAACAACACACTACACTCCATCTTTCTCAACATCATAAATAAACCCTTTTGCCCATTCATTCTTTTTTCCATTTTTTTATCTCCTCTTATGAAATCAATTCTATTATGGTTATGTGCTATCGAGTTATTATAGAATCTTATTCGTAATATATTATTGCTCATATTTACGTACAAGTATGTATATTATGAATTTGTGATAGATTCTATTATCACCGATATCACTTTTTATAATTTTGGGTAGCATGTACATGCTTGGTTAAAGTGAGAGCATCTTTGAATGATTTTAAGATTTATAAAAAAAAGGTGATAGTACACCACTTTTGGTTCGGTAAAAATGTCAAAACTCAAGTCCAACGTAGATAATTACAAATATCTTCTCATGTTGTGCTTCATTGATACACTTGAATTAGTTTGGTATTATACTTTTGATTATATACCATACGTCCATTTGTTATGCCTCACTGATATATTTGTTATTAGTTTGATACACATGTGATGTACTATTAATACACTTAATTAGGCTTCACTGATACATTCGATGAACTTAATATACTTGATATATTCCTAATAAACTTAATAATACTTCACTAGTTGATACACTCGACAAATTTCGATAGATTTCATAAGCTTGATATAGGTGATATGTTCGATACACTTCATGTACTGCTGATACACGCTATGTATGTTTCATTGATATACTCAATTGATTAAATACACTTTATATACTTGATACAATATTTATATATTTTTTATTAGAAAAGAATATGAGATAGGTCCAGTGCATCCAAGCATTCCTATTAGGTGGGCACCCTTTTAGCACATTCATCATCCCCTTCAAAATATATTCATTAATCGAAAGGAGGTACAAGGTGATGATCAAAAGAGGACTAAAGATAAGATTCGAAAGTAGAAAAGAGTCAGTCAAGTAAACACACTAATGCTTAGAGCTATTATAGTGGGAGTATAATTAGAGAAAATCTTGTTTCTAAAAGACGAAAAACCAGTGAGCTTGCAAATATCCTCCCAAATGTTAATAATGCTAGCAAATCAGTTGTTGAAGGTCGTCCTATTGTTTCTCTCCAGCCAAATTGACCATAAAGTTGCCACCACAATGTTGAAATGAACCATACAGTATTGATATATATTGATATACTAATATATTATTGATATACTTGAATGATACAATCAATTATATCGTTAATAGACTTTATAATCCATTGGTTTATACAATACACTTATGTACTTGATACAAGATATTTAAGTTTAGATTTTTCTTCCTAAAAGAAACACTCAAGTGATACGTTGTCCAACATTCCACACCTCCCTGCGAACTTCCTTCATCGACTACTCAACCCTGTTGCACATCCAAAACCTATCAAATGGGCTTAAGCCAACACAAATGAGCTAAATCGATCCAGTCGAGACCTTATGGACCGGTCTCCTCAAGTGTGGGCGCATCTCCAATTGAAGAGTGTCGCAGCGCTCATGTGATTCTCGACAGCACGCGACGCCTTGAGCTGTGCGCCACGACGCTTGTCCTCGAATCTGAACTCCCTGTTTTTGGATACCTTGTAATTTTCTCCAAATTTCACAAATTTACCGCCTAAGATCAATTCCAATGACTACCAAAATTACAAACTCTCAATGACACAATAAAGGCCGTACATGCCCACTACAATAATTAGTACACAACCAAACTTAATTTAATTGTCAAAATTATAATATATCCATGTTAGCTCCAACAACATTCATGAGATGAATTGACATCCACCACATACAACTAATTAATTAATTGAATGCCTAAGCATGCTCTGATATCGATTGAAGGACAAATATGCATGCTAACGGAAGCAGTAGGATCTAAAACAATCTAATTGTTTTTAATTTTATGGATTAAACATGCTTTAAAATGGGGCACGTGCCCGACGCGACGTTAAATGAAAGACGTCCTTTAAATTCATTAATTTTAAAATAAAACAACAAAAATAGTTTGTCATCAATTTTTTTATTGTGTGATTGGACAACAAAATAAAATAATTATAAAAAAAATGATCTAGAACAAATAGAGTTAAATTTGAGAGTTATTTATATATGAGAAAAGTGTTAGCACCCCACAACAATCGTTTAAAAAACTGGTGACAAATTTCAAATCTTTAATTAAAAATATTCTTTAATTTCTTTTAAAAATAATGTCTTATTTTACCCTTATTACTTAAATATTTGGAGCAATGATCTTACAAAATGAGTAGAGAGGATTTCATCAATTAAACAATATTGAGAAAAAAAAATCTCACCGTAAATGAGAAATTAGTACCATTTCTCAAAACTGTCATGATATTAATAGCCTTCCAACAGAGACACATTTTTAAAACATTAATTCATTTTTTTTGGACCAAATCTTGGACTCCCAAAGATGTGATCCTGAACATCAAGAATTCTATAAAAAAAATTCTATAAACGATATAAGTTATTAGAAAAATATTAAGACTTACATAAATTTTAATTAGAAGAATTTAAAATGTTGAAAGTTTTATTAGAAAGATTCATAAATTTTAAATAAAAATAAAAATGAGAATCAATAGAAAAATTAAATAAATAGAAACAAGAGTAAAGAGACATCATACGATATCATATTAAGACTTTGATAAAAACATATTGGAATTCGAGCTCCCACATAATCAACTGCTTATCTCAAGAATTTTAGAAAATCGAACTTTCAAATTTTCTAGATTCTCTTAGTCGAAAATTTTACAAAAATAATATATATGATAAAAAAGAATTTGAAAGTTATGAAAGCTTTCAAATATTTTAAAAGAAATTTAATGAGTAGAAAAATATTAAATTCAACGCCAAAATAGTAACTAATGCAAAATATTATATAAACAACCCATATCATTTAAAGAAACATAACGATGGATTAATGGACATAAAAAAACACATTAACATTCTAGAGAAAAATGATTGAAGACCGATTTCAAACTTCCAAAAGAATTGAATCCTCACCAAATTTTCTAGATTTCGTCGTCGGTTATTTGTTAAAAGAAACTTAATTTAAAATGTTTTGTGGTTGATTATTTTTTAAAAGAAAATAATTTAAAATGTTAACAAATTTAAGCAACAATTAGCAATAGCATATTAAATTGCCCACAAAAGAAGGAAAAAGTGAGAATTGTAAAAATAACAAATTTGACAAAATATTTATAAGCTATAGTGACATAGCAAATATTTGATAGTCAATTATATCATTCTAAAGTGACATTGATAGCTATTAATAGAAGGATATCACTCGCTACCATTGATAGAATTTAAAAAAAAATTGAGTAAATATTTTAATTTATTTTGTTATTTTTAAAAATACCTCGAAAAAATATAATTTTATAAAAAACGAAAAAATAGTGAAGAAACAATAATTAATGTTATGAAAAAAAAAAAGAAAACATAAGTGAAATAAATAGATCAAATACTAATTATAAAAAAAGTAAAATAAATATATAAAGAATAAAGCTCGAGAATAAATTAACAAAAGGAAGACATAATAATAGATAAAAAGAGATTTAATTGTTGGGTTTTTGGTCCTTAATTTCAAATTAATTAATTGATTAATGTTTCCATGATAACAAATATGATTTTTTTTGTTGACAATTTTATTATTTTGAATAGTTCGTAAGGTAAAGCTTGAAACAATGATTCTGACACCTCTTGAATCACCAAAATCAAATTTCAAACGAAAAGAATATAGTTAAAAGAAACTTAACCCGAAATGGTGAGATGACGGTCAAGTATTCAATTTGAACAAAGTAGAGAAAGTCAATTAGAGCAATGGAGGAGCAACAAACGTGGCTTTTAGTTTTGTTTTATTGGATTTTATAAAGAAAGTGACTTTATTATTATTATTTATCTTGATATCTAACGACTAGTTTTTTTTTATAAAAAAAGTAGTGAAGTTGCTTTATTGAGTTTTAAACAAAGTCTTTTGTAAAAAGACATATTATTATACTATTATTTCTATTGTATCTAACGGCCAATTAAGTTTATATCTCAATCATTCACTTTTCTTTTACTTACATCAAATGACCCAAAAATATTTTGAATTTATCTTTTCCCTCTTTTTAAATATACTTCATTTTCTCCAAAGTTTGAATAACATTATTAAACTTTACAATCCTCAAAAAGTGTAAGAGCGAGCATTGTTATTCTCTCTAAAGCTTCCAATTTTTATTCTTTTCATCTTGTCCTTGAGAGAATTCTTATTGTATATTGTGAGGATTAATGATCGAAGATTCAAATTGTATACTCACTCTTTTAAAGAGTTTTCTTTTGTGTGATTTAAAACTTCAACATATTGTAACGGTTGGATCCTAACCTGTGAAAAAGACCGGATTTGTTTTTGAACCGGAAAAAAAAGCAAGTAGTGGTTCGACTCTAATCTGTGGAAAGAGTTAAAAGAAGATTTTCAATCAAAATCTCGAGAGGTGCTTGAAAAAATGGATGTAGGTTGAGTTTAACCGAACCAATATAAATTTACGATGTTTTCTTCTGTAACTCTTTTCTAATTGTTTTTGCATTTAATTTTAGTTATATATTCTTGTTGGTTGAGTTTGATTGCGTACTTCCATTCATATCTTTTTATCAATATGTTATTTAACATATTTTATAACGATTTTTTTTAAAATTATCTAATTAATTTAATTTAGGTTAATCTCTTAAAAAGTTTAATTAAACCCTATTCACTCCCCTCTAGGGTTGCCACACTGATCCAACGTTAACAACAACATATGAAGGAGGATTCCGACGTTAGTGAAGAGTTGAATGTGAAAGAGACGAGGGTTTGAACTTAGTGGTGATGAGCAGATCGTGAAAAAGACGAGGGTGGTAGTGAGGGCTGAGCATGGCAGGCACGGGCTGGGTACGACGAACATTGTGGTGGTGGGGGCGACTGTTGTTTGTGTTTGGAGAAGAGAGGGAAAAGTAGTGTGAGATTTTGAGAAATGAAGAAAAATCGTGAAGGAAGCTGGATTTGCGATTGATACTTTAGGCATGATTGGTATATTTGCAATTGTCCTAAATTTAATTTAGTCATATGTTTATGTCAATTGATGAGTTATTGTTAGGTGTTAAAATGTTAATACTAATCGGAAGTTGGAATGACGTGTGACTTATGCAACTTAATATGTTTTTTGGAATGATATGGCCTAGTGAACTGAGCTAACAACAACATTATATTAAACGAACCCATGTCTAATGCAACTACACAAGTTTTTATGTAGACGAAGGAAAAAATCACCAGTTATTTCTATAATTAATGATCATAGATATTTTATTTTAGGTGAGAGCACTTTGTGGTGCTTTACATTTGAACAAGTTTTCATTTGCTACAGGATCAAAGTACTTGGAGAAATTTGCAGAACAATACTTGTATAGAATGAAGTAGCCAATGATCCAAACTACGAAGAAAGAACTGAAAATTTAAAACAAGAGAACAGGGGCAATTTTTTCGAAGATTTTTTAATATATCCACCACATACCAACTTGCTCTCAAGAATCAGATTCTTTATATGGTTAGGCTAAAGAAGAGTGTTCGTAAAACATGTGGTGTGATGTGTGTTTGAACGAAAGCATATTTACGACTCAAGTTTGCTTCAACTTGCATACTTCTTCTGGAACCATGAACTTGTATTTTTGTTCTACTATGCAGCATTTAAGTTGAGTTGACATTTAAATTTATGGACAATTTAAGGACTAAAATAGCATATAGAAACAATAATTTTTTTAATTTTGCTATAGGAAGCTTATAAATTTTATAACTTGTTTTAAACACAAAACCTACAAGGTGGTTTGTTGCTAGTTTTAACAAAAGGGTATACCAAAAACTAACTACCTATTTTATAATATTATGATTGTTGGAGTGTCGATTGCGAGAGAAAAATACAGTTAAACTATATATGGTTAATGTTAGATCATCCATACCCTTTAAGATAATTATCTTAAAGGATAGGCGTAGTACTAATTACTATAGCCAAAACTTACCCTTCAATACAAGTACTTAATGATGAATGGGACCTGCACTTCCTCTTCCAAATATAGGGCTTGGATTCCAATCATGGTAGTCTGTCACAATTTCTGACTCGACCTTCAAATGACCTTCATCTTCCTTCACTTGAGATTCATAATTGTCATAAAATGTCGAAGGTGCATTGGTTTCATATATCATTGTTATTATTGTAAACATCATTGCACCAAAGAATAAATAGCGAACAACAGATATCGATGCAAGTGTGGTTGTCGTCATGCGAAATTTTGGTGCCATCAACTCCTTGTAATTCAAGTTGATGTTTCTTGTGACATATATTAGATCTTAATATTTCCTGAGAGATGAGATTGAGTTATAAATAAGCATTATTAGTGTTTGAAGTAAATGAATTCTCTTCACACGAGGTAGATGCCATATCATGTTTCTTTCATGCACATGGTATTTTATTAAAAACTGACGCTTACAAGCCCATAACGCTCAATTTTTTTTTTACACTTTTAGAACATGTGAAATACATATTTTGTCCTCAATTTTAAATGAATCTCTTCTCACTTTTCCTCAATTTATATATTTTCCCTAGATGCATTTCTTCATACGTTAGAACATCACTTACCAAACAATGATCTAACTGTAAATCTTGTGAAGTCATTTAAAAATAGAGATGTTTTCTAGTTTTTACTACTAGTGTACTTCTCCGGAGAAGTTAAAATTGTGACTCATTTATAAAAGTTAATGTACTATTACGCATGACTTTTTAAACATTTCACAATTGTATGTGCATTATTAACCATAAAAATTGTTTAAACTTTATATAAACAATGTGAAATTAGGTCAATTAAATTTCGCATAATATTATTATTACTAAAAGATATGATACTTAAATGTGCATTTTTTTAAAAAAGCAAAATAAATTAAAATATTTTAAGCTATAGTAAAATTTTTGGATTATATAGTAAAATTTTTGGATTTTATCCATGATTGCCAATGACACTAATAGAAGGATATCACTGACTATCAAATGTTTGTTATTGATAGAATATGAAATTTTGCTAGAACTTATATATATTTTGTCAAATTTGCTAATTTTGACAATTTTCCATACTTAAAATTATATAAATTACATGAGATTCCCAAATAGATCATAAAGAGAGAAGAAGTTTCCAAACAAAAAACTCTATCAACACAACCAATTAAGATGTCTACAACATGAAAAGCTACGTAATGATGATGATGAGCCGGTTAAGGATAGACGAAGAGAGACGAGAGAGACGGAGAAGGAAAAAAGACCACTACACTTCTCGACAACAAGAAATCATAGCCGCCGCCAGAAATCAACAGCTTCGCCCCTAATATTAATTATACCCTACCATCAACTCAATCACAAATCATATACCATCAATCTCCATGCAATCAATATTTATCTCACCGGTTCTTTAACCAATCAATATACCTACCCACACTTTTCATCATTATTTTTGCTTTAACTCCAACAAGTTACCACCTTCTTCAAATACCCCATCCTTACCTCCTACCTCCTTCTCGTCTTTACTTTACCCTGCTCTCATGTGTCCTATTCAAACAACTTATCATTTTCTAAACAATTCCCTCGTTATTGCCAAGTTGAGAAAAAAAATTTACGTTGACAATGGTCAAAAAGTCAAGACACATACATTTTCTCATCATTGAAACTAGCCACCATAAGTCCTTTACCATTGTGGCATATCTTGATGAAATAGATTGGCAGAAGAATGCTCTGAAGTCTCTAATCGACACTCCAATGAACAATCGCTTTTTTTAGGAAACAAGAGGAGATGGTTTCTGCATGTGTTTAAGCAAAACACAAAACAAGGAAGAACAACTAACATAAATTTTCAAAGTAGATGATGAAGGTAGAAAAGACTGCCTCTTTGTCCCTAAGAGTGTTAGTCGATCTGGTTGGGAAGCTTTTATGAATATGCTTTCTTTCAAATCGCCAACTGAAGTGAGAGCTGCAAGTACGAGCTACACTAGTAAAGAACCATATTACTCATCAACTTCTGAATCATCTACAGATGCTAAACTCAAAAGACAAATATATGCTGAGGTGATTTCTTCTGATAACTCTAGTTATGCTAGGTCTTCTGAAAGTGTTTACTCTAAAGATTTAGCTTTTGATGATAGCAAAAAAAAAAAAAAAAAAAAAAAAAAAAAAAAAAAAAAAAAAAAAAAAAAAACTAAGGAACACGAAACAAACATTTCTTGGAAAACATTGTCGTAATGACAAAGGCGTCTTTTCCACGATGACTAGGAGAAAATATCAGATAAACTACAAAGAGAAATTGAATCACATTTCCTCATCCAACCTTTCCATGTAGAGAAGACCCTTCTATTCTTAGATGACAAGGAGTAGGTGAAGTTATTATGCAACAAGGGTTGGACTACAGTGGGTAAGTTTTATGTGAAATTTGAAATATGGTCTGATGATAAACATGTCTACCCAACACTTGTACCGAGTTATGGTGGATGGAAAACTTTTAGAGGGTTACCTCTCAAGGCATGGAACATGAGCTCATTCAAACAGATTGGTGATGCTTGCGGCGGATTTGTGTAAGTATCAAAGGCTACTTGGAGGAAAACTGATCTTATTGACATCAGATTGAAAGTGAAAGAAAACTACATTGGCTTCATTCCTTCTCAGATAAGTATTACAGATGAAAAAGGAACCTCACACTCGGTTTAGACCATCTCTTTCACAGAAGGAAGATGGGTCAGAGAAAGAAATGTTAGCATTCATGGCACTTTTTCCAGCAAGGCGGTAAGAAACTTTGATGAATACAATCTGGAGGCTGAAAAATACAATGTGAAGGGGAGTTTTGCATATCCACCAAAAACATTGATCGATAAAGAGAAAGCTCCCACCAGTAACAAACGTAAGCCTGAAAGAAGACAAAAAAATTCAATTTTTCAAAGCATAGGAAACAAGGCTATCATAATTTTTAATAACTCTGATGGTGGCAGAAATCTGGGTGGCAGGTTAAAATCAATCATCATAGGAAGCACAGATAAAGGAAAGAGTTTAATGGTTTATGAGGATCAACATACCCATTCATTAAATCCTTACCAGAAATGAAAAGTCTCATTCTCATCTCCAAAAAATAAAACTTTCTTTTACAACCCCGATAGTGCCTCTGCCAAGCCAATCAGTATTCAAAGTCCAAATACAAACAAAACTATCACACTAGAGTTAGTTAGATAGCCCCCCAAAACCTATCCAAATTAGCTCGCCCATTTATAGAAATGCACAAAGAAGAAAGAAAAGTCCTAAACATGTACACAGGGCTAAATCAAAGGTGCCAGTGTACTCAATAATCAAACATGAAGAGCAACAGACAATCATCCCACATGAGATACACTATGAAGGCATTAATCTTACAGTGGATATTGACAATATATCCCTTCTTTCAAATGATATGGATGTTAAATATATTTCAATCCAAGAGTACTCCATCATCGAAAATCTTATACAACAAACACCTTCTCAATCTGACATCATCAGGGACAACTTGACAACTCTAGTTAACAAAACAGAGGAGGAGGACAAGGAAGAAAATTGGCTAGAAAAAAGGACATCAGTGAAGAAAATTTTCAGTAGAAGTTAATCATCTAGCTCAAGAACAACAATCTCGTCTTGACTCCAAATCCTAAAAACTCTCCAAGTACTTCGGGGGCAAATAATTCAGCTGGTAAAATAGATGATAATAGTGTAGAACCATTGAGGTCAAATAGTTCCTCATGAAGGTGTTGTGCTGAAATGTAAGAGGGATCGACTCCTTCCATAAAAGAGCTCAAATAAAACATATTATTTCTGACTATACTTCTAATTTTGACTTTCGAATGTTAACAAAAAATTAGTGAAGTCTGTGTGAAGCTCAATCAACATCAAATATATAGCTAAACAAGTTGTTGGCAAATTGGGAGGTATACTTTTTTTGTGGGATAACTTAAAGCACAATGTCATCAACTCTATTATGGGTGATTTTACCATCTTAGCAAACATTGTGTAACTGGATGACTTTAGTTGGTGGTTAACCACAATTTATAGCCATGTCAATAGAAGAAAAAAGAAATTATTTTGGAATGAGATAACTAACATTGCCTCTACTTTTCTTCCAAATTGGCTATTAGCTAGAGATTTAATTGTTGTTAGGGGGAGTCATGAAACGTCATCTAGTAACCCTGCCAAACACAACATGAATAAGTTCAATTCTCTCATCGTTAATCTTGGACTAGTTGATCCCCCTTTGTCAAATGGCTTATACACTTGGTCAAATCTCAGAGATTCCCCAGTTCTATCCAGGCTTGACAAATTCCTTTATACCCCTTCATGGAAAAATAAATTTTCAAATCACTCTAGCAAGCTTCTTACCAGAGCTACATCTAATCA
The DNA here is from genome assembly GCF_000004075.3 of Cucumis sativus. Classification (NCBI taxonomy): domain Eukaryota; kingdom Viridiplantae; phylum Streptophyta; class Magnoliopsida; order Cucurbitales; family Cucurbitaceae; genus Cucumis; species Cucumis sativus. The sequence goes on from NC_026657.2 coordinate 37,279,375, forward strand.
TTTTCCTATAATGATAGAATCTTATAACCTTATCTACGGCCCGATTTCTTTCAGAATCAATAATTGTTTTTTGGATGATAAAGAGTTGCTTCACAAAGTAGTCTACTGGTGGACCAACACCTTTCAAGATGGTTATCCAGGTTATGCCTTTATAAGATGGCTAAAATAATTGACAAAAAAAGTCAAAATTAGCTAGCAGTTTGAGAAGAAAAATGCAAATAAAAGGGATATGGAAGCTATCGAAGCTGAAATTGATAAGATAGATTTGTTGGAAGCTCAAAATGCTATTACTTCCATTGATAGTTGAATGAAGAAAATCACTAAAGATAGTCGTGCTAATCATATTATCAAAGAAGCATAATTCTGAGCTCAAAGAGCGAAAATAGTGTGGCTGGAGGAAGGAGATTAAAATATCAACTTTTTTCATAAGGTTTGCAACGTCAAAAAAGGAAGGAATCAAATATCAAATATTATTGATAGTCTGGGAACACTTCAACTCCATATACACATTTAACAAAATCAATCCAACGGTCATAGAGAACCTTAACTGGCAGCTGATAGACATCACTCAAGCAACATCCTGTGTTGCTTCGTTCACGTTGGATGAAATCAAGGAGGCAATCTCATCTTTCGAAAGTAACAAAGCACCGGGACCTGACAAATACACTATCAATTTTTTTAAAAGAATTATGGAACATTTTCAAGTCCAATATATTGGAAGTGTTCCAAGATTTTTTCGAAGATGGTGTGATAAATAGAAATATGAATGAAACATATATCTATCTTATTGAAAAGAAAGATAAATTTTGATCAGTTACCGACTTTAGACCTATCAGCCTCACTACTCGCTATACATGATTCTGGCCAAGACATTAGCCACAAAACTGAAACCTCTATTGCCTCATACTGTCTCCAATCATCGAATGGCATTTGTCAATGGGAGGCAGATCACCGATGTTATCTTAATTACAAACAAAGCCATCTATTTTTGGAAAGCAAAGAAGATCAAAGGATTGGTATTCAAGCTCGATACTGAAAAAGCTTTTGACAAGATCAGCTAGAATTTTATTGACTTTATGTTGAAGAAAAAACATTTTTTAGACAAATGGAGGAAATGGATACATTCTTGTATTTCAACGGTGCAATATTCTATATTGATCAATGGTAAATCATGGGGAAAGATCTTACCAGGCAGAGGCATCAGACAAGGAGATCCTCTTTCTCCTTTTATATTTGTGATAGCTATGGATTATCTAAGCAGAATTCTTCAACATCTTGAACAAATTGGCATGCTATCAGGTATTCCATATAAGATATAAATCTTAATCACATTCTCTTTGCAGGTGATATCCTACTTTTCATTGAGGATGATGATGAAAACATTATAAATCTACAATTTGCTATACATCTCTTTGAAAAGGCCTTTGTCAATGGTAGGCAGGTCACCGATGTTATCTTAATTGCAAACAAAGCCATCGATTTTTGGTCTTAACATCAACCTCTCAAAGTCCACTATCTCACTGGTCAATGTCTCCAAAGATAGATAAGACCTTATTGCAAACAACTGGGGCATAAAGACAATTTTTTTACCCATCTCATGTTTGGGTATGCCATTGAGGGTAAACCAAATTCAAAAACATTTTGGGACAACATCACAGAGAAGATACAGAAAAAGTTGAGTAACTGGAAATACTCACATTTATAAAGGTGGGAAAATCACTCTTATCAAGTCCTCACTAACCAACCTCCCCACACATCGGCTATATGTTTTTAAAGCCCTAACGTATACGTGCAAAATCATTGAAAATTTTTGTAGGAACTTTCTATGGAGAGGCAATTTTGACAACATATGCATATCTGGCACACATAAGAACCACTTAATTCCAGTCAATCGGTCTACGATCACAACCCCTCTTGAGCTCGGGGGCCTTGGTATCACTCTAATCACTACTACAAACTTTGCATTGCTTACTAAATGGTTATGGAAGTACCATGCACAATGAACCCGATGCTCTTTGGAAATCTTTCATCGATGCTAAATATTCAACTACCGCTTTGTAAGTCATACCCACAATTGAAAAGTATAGAAGTCACAATGCTCCACTACAAGAAAATGGAGCTCTCCTGACACACATAATCATCGGAATATATATGAAAAGTGTTGAAAAAGGCTTTTTTGACGCATAAATATACGTTGAGATACAAGTTGGAAAAAATATATAGGGAGAAAAACTCCCGACACTGAATGTTGTGCGTCGGGAGTTCCTGGACATCTTCCAACGTTGTTTGAACATTGAAGACGCTGTCAATATAGCGTCAGGAGATGTCCAGGAACTTCCGACGCGGAATGTTGTGCGTCGAGAGTTCCTCTGTTTTTTTTTAGAAAAAAAAATACCTGCCATTTAATAATGGAAGGTATATACATCCACCCTTAGAATTACCTTATAGGTATCTTGTAATTTCTTGATGTCATATGGACTTTCTCCCTCGTCAACATCTATAATTCTTTAAACCTAAAATGCAAATGTTGTTGGTTAAAGTATAACATTTTTTATAATCAACCCATATGCATTCAAACATCAAGCATTCAAACATTCAAACAATCACAACGTATCTAATATCTTGTAGCAAAATAATCTCATCAATATCAATGAGTAAATTTCAAATCAAATTAAGTATCTATGAACTAACTACAATGGAACATGGACGTAGCCACATATGGGTATTGCTACATCTAATTATGCATATTCTTTTATTGTTAATACATATAGAAGAAAGAAGATACAAAAATTAGAACCATAGAGGAACTTTAAGGTGTTAGTTTTAAAATTTAAAAAATAGAAACTTTGATGAAAAATATTGCGTAACCTAATTTGGAGGCCAAAACGGACGTTTCTTGGGATGAAGGAAGGACAAGCTGCATTCGGTAGCTTGCCAAGGGCATAGATCTCAAAAAGTTACATGGAATAAAAAAAAAATACAATTCGGACAACTACATTCAAATTTATGGACTTCCAAAGTTTAACTATAGTTTTATGTAATTGTGAAAAAGCGCAACAAGTCATATGCATAAAATGAGTTAGTATTGATGGAGATATGAAACTCAAAAGATAAATGATGTGCATGTAAATGAAAAAGAACTAAAAAGCTTATAACATGGAGAAGTTTATTACTAAATAAAACTAATAACTTATCAAGTTGAATCACAAATATTGATGCAACAACATCTCACAGCAATAACAACATTCCACATCATTTATACATAAACTAACTCTAATTCAATCACTCATACAAAATCATATATAAATCCAATTCAACCACAAACTAACTATAAATTATAAAAGCAACATTCAATATAACCCTCCTTGAATTCAATATAATTTCTAAATTTAAATTAAAAATTTGAGATTCAAACTCAACTTCAACATTTCAATCTCAACTTCAACACTTCAAATTCAAAATCCTAAAACCTACAACTAATTCAAAATCCTAAGAACCCTTCAAATTCAAATTCAATACTAAAACCTACAATTAATTCAAAATCTAAATACTAAAACTAATTTGAAATCTAAAACCTAAAACTAATTTGAAATCTAAATACTAAAATTAATTAACTAAAACAAAACAATAACTAAACTAAACCACTTACCGGAATGAAGAGTGACGACAGAGATGACGACGAACGGTCGGACAAGAACAACGGTGAGCGGGGTGTGGATCTCTCTCCTTCTTGGTCTCTCTCTCAACTCTCTCGACCGTTCCTTTTCAGTTTTGTGAATTACAGAACTGAAGTGGGTTTTTATAAGAGAATTTCCAATGCACATCGAAAACGTCGAGAGACACCCCGTATTCCTGACACCATAAGTAAAACATTGAAAATAGTTCACTTCTCTCGACATTTTACATATAACGTCGGGAATGACTAAACTTTTCCAGACGACGTGAAAAAAGACGTCGAGAAAAATGTGAGAATTAAATATTTATTATCTTCTTCTGACGCCTTGAACTACGACGTCGAAAATACTTGTCTCGATCGACGTGTATTTTTTATGCGTCAAATATTGACCTTTGTTCTGACGTTGCTCGTTTTATGTCTTTTTCTGCGTTGGGAGAGCTCTGATTTCTTGTAGTGCTCCTTGGAAATCGATTTGCAAAGGCCTCGAATGGTTCAATTCTCAATTGGGTTGGAAAATCAACAATGGTAGACCACTATCTTTCTCGCACAACAATTGGTGCCATCTTGGTCCTTTGTTTTGAACATATCCAAGATTATATGCGTTATCAGCTAAATAAAATGGCTCTTTAATAGATATGTGAAATTTTGATTACAGAAATTGGAACAATCACAACAGAAAGCCTTTGAGGGACAGAGAAATTGTGTAATGGAGAAATGTACAAACAATTCTTCCCTCTCTCCCTGACAATAATCATAAGGTTTGCTCTATCTGAAAACCAAACAAAAATGGCTTATTCTCAGTTCAATTTGTCATACATGCAATACACAATCCCTCTATTATCTTAGACGACTTCCTTCCTTTCAAGAATCTTTGGAAGTCAAAAGACCCCAAAAATGCAAATTCTTCCTATGAATGGTTACTCACAAAGGGATCCTCTAAATTGAGTTAATCCAACATAGACTAAAAATTCATTGTCTCAACCCAAATTGGTGCATATTATGTAAAAGAAAAAAATATGAGACAACATACCACATCTTCCTCTACCGCTCTTTCGTTAAAATCCTTCTAGAGCAAAGCAAATGATATCATTGGTTGGACGGCTAATAATGTTGACAGCCTAAAAGCCCTTTGCAAATACATTTGTTATATAAATACCAATTCTCAAAAGGGTTTGATTCTCTTCAAACTTAAAATTTTAGATGCAATAGATGAAATGCAAAATATTCTATATAATTATAAATTATAAAAGAAAAATAATTTGGTATGCTAACAAAGATAATTTTGATGGGGTGAATTTCTCAAAAACAACAAATTAAAGCATAAATCTACGAAAATGTTTAAACTCTCAATAAACATGCACGTTCATAAATGAAATCTGTGTGATTCGTGAGAGATGCGACATCCGATATTTTGAATCATTATTTTATAAAAACAATTATATTTCGAAAAAAATAAATGTCAATCATATTTTTGTAAAACTTCAAATATATTCGTTACCTTCAAAATAAAGAAATAGTTGAACAATATAACAAAAAAAAACATAAAAATATTCTTACCTATAAGCAAAAGCAAATCGAACAAGTGTAATGATGAAACTCGTATGAAAATTATATTAGAACATGTATAAAAAAATATCTTTCAATAACTAACTATAGAGCACATGATTAAACAACACTATGTAGAGAGAAAAAAAAGGCTAATACTACATTGTATTGAAAATACTAACCTAAATATATATATAAAGTAGAGATAACAAAGCATAGAAAGGAAAAGAAGAAAAGAAACCTCTAATATTGTTTGTTGGAGACGAGTGAAAGAGAGCTTTTAAGGTTTGGTATGGTAGAACAAAGAAGAAAAGAAACCTGCAATTGTTGTTGGAGATATAATTGAACTAAAGAGAGCTTTTTATAGTTGGTAGGAAGAATAATGGTTATAAGACTTTTGACACTCTAAGATTAAATATAATCTAATGAAAAAAATAAAATTATTTATATATTTTTCTTTTAAAGTGTAAAAGTTTAATTTTCAATAAATTTTTTTAAAAAATTGCATCAAATGATAAATACATTTGAAAAAAAAATATTTCATGACACCAATTTTTTTACACATGGCAAATAGGGTAATATCAACTCCAATATTATAAATTTTTGTTATTTTAAAAGTCTCTTTTCAAAACAGCTGTTAATGAATCTCATTTAATGTAATATGGAGTGGAGCAAGATTTTAAAAAAGATTTTAATCTATATATATCCGTAGTTTACATAAAAACTATTAGGTGGATGACAAATTTGTGATTTAACACTATTTATAATTAATAATTGTGTTGTTAACAATTAAGGATATATGATTAATTCATTAATTGATTTTTTTTCAGATATTAATAATATTTTTTTCTCAAAAGGAAAACCGTCCTTGATGTAGTAATGAATCCTTAATGCCTTAAATCTTTCCACCTTCATTTATTGTTTACAAATAATGAGGAAAAGAATTTCTATGACACTTTTATCCTTTCATTCCTATACTTTTTTACTATTATGTGGTGACAAATTTGTCTCTTTACCCTATTAATAATTATAATTGTTAGTATTTAAGAATGATTAATCTTTTAGATAATAGTAACATAAACTTTTTCCAATGGATAGTCCTTCATTGATATAGTAATGAATCATTAATGCTTTAAATCTCACCAAATACAAATAAGGTTGGATTCTTTTTTTTCATAAATAAGTTAGTTTTTTTAAAAAATTAATAATAATAACATACACTTTTAGTTTCTAAAGTATGAAATTAATGTTTATTTAATTTCTAAAATTTATGAAGGGTGACACTTTAGTTTTATAGGTTTGTAAAATCATTTTAAATGACTCATCTGTAAAATTGATTGTTAGTCAACTAATAAAAAAGAGATGTGGAAATGTTGAATTGGTAAAATTAGGTGACTTAAAAATATTTAATAATTTTGATATTTTTAAAAATTTCTCTTTTTTTTTTTATATATTTATTATTATTTCAACATTCAAGATTAAAAGTGTATTTTCTTTTCGTGTTCTGAAAAGAAAAATATGCCCTTTAATATTACATAAAACTTTGTGTATTAAACTTCTTCAGTCTCCATTTATTTGGTTTCACAAGCATAACTAAATTTCTAATAATAACAAAAAAAAAGAAAAAACGTAATGACGATTAGTACGATAAGAAATAAATACTACTCTTCTTCCCCCATACTCCTCTCCACCATCTCTTTTTCTGTTTCCATCTGATGGGCTCTCTAAATCCTCTTTAAATGGGAATAGTTATGAACATAAAAGCAAAAGAGCATAAAACATTCTTCTTCTTTGCTCAAGAATTGCTAACGGAGACAAAGACAAAGTTCAAAACTCGAACCATCAACATCAATCAAAGATATCTTTTCTACCCCAACTCATTTTCTCTTTCTTGTATTGGTTGGTTCAATGTAAGAATGTTTAAATAATTTGACTCGAACAATACAGTCTATCCAACTAGAATTGTTGAGTTAAGTTAGTTTTTATTTTGCATTATGTTGAACTCTTTATGTTTCCTTCAAGTTGGGTTGAACTCGTGTTACATTTGTAAATGATACACTACAACATATATCCTTGTTATCTTTGAATGACAACTTTTATAAATAAATAAAAAATGTTATTAAACACCTTAAAATTTTGGCTAAAACATGGGGCTATTTTATTGATGAAAAATAAATAAACGAAACAATCCCTCAAATGTCCCTATCCAATATAAAAAGTACAATTATTTACCTAAACCCAAAATACATTGTAATTGAAATATCACATGCTATATAAAAATTTCTCACAAAAACATAAAAATTAGAAAATTTGTCAATAATGTAAAACTCCACATCGTGTCTGCAAAATTTAAAATTTATTTCAATGTCTAAAAGATGCAATTCATTTGAAATGAGTAATTGCAAAATTGAGACACATTCAATCAAAGGGTTTGGCTCCACACCTGTCGAACGGCCATAGCCGAAAGCTTCAAATTAAAAAGGGGTGCATTGTTGATATTACAATAAAGATGAAATCATGAAATTATACCATAGAATTGAAAACTTATATGCAAGATACGCATTTGTGAGTTTGTCCACTCAAATCGGTGAGTTTATTCATACATTCTAGATTCATTTGAGCTCTTCACTCTTGTTTGCAATAAAAAAATTCTTTTTTATATTGTGTTTATCTCTTATTGGTTGTCTCTCTCAATCTCTTTCTTTTCTTTTCTCTAATATATAATTTCAAAAATGTCATTCAGGCATAATTAAATCCTAAAATTTAAATTCAAATTTTTATTAAAAATATATATTAAAATTCAAATTCAAATTGTTATTAAAAATATATATTAAAATTCAAATTCAAATTTGTATTAAAAGCTATATATTACGTGTTATTTAATAAATATTTTAAAATATAACAAACTTGAAAATAGTCAATAGCATAAATCTAGCAACAAAATAGTAAATTTAGTTAACATTTACCAAATTTGAATATTGTTTGCAAAATACACTTTGAAATATAAATTAAAATAACTATCTATTATCTAATAAATTTTTCAAAAATAATTTGAAAAATAAATCCTTTGAAAATAGTGGATTAGTGATTGTCATTATTTTATGAATTAGATTTCACAATATTTGAATTCAAAATAGTATGATCTAAGGTAAGAGGAACCGTTGAAAATATTTTAACAATTTTTTAGATAAAATATTTATTAAACATAAGCTTTATGAATTAAATAAATAAATGTTAATTAATTTGATTTGAATATTAAAAATCCAAAAATTTGTTATGAGTTATAGGCATATATTTAGGAGATATTGAGAAAACCTTGAAAATATCTTAAATTAGTCAATATTTTTCAAAAGTTTGCAAATAATATTTATTCTCATTATTTGTATCATGTAAATACAAGTAAAACATGTATTATCTATTTGTATCATGTAAATACAAGTAAAACATGTATTATCTTACATAAAGAGATATAACACACGTATTATACTTCTTGATTACACATGCATAACAATGATAATTGGAAATAAAACGTCGCATACAAAATAAAACATCTAATTAAAATAAATATGAATATTAGTGTAATTAAAAAACACAATGTGAAAAATAATTATCTGATACAAGAAGCACAATAAATTATTTTTTTAATAAAAATCAATCAAAATAAGTGTATAATCATAATTAGCACGATTGCAGTGATGATAAAACTTTATTTTTAAATTATTATTAACTATAGGTACTATGTATTATCTGATAATTTTTTTAAAATAACTTGAAATATAAATAATACGAAATGCTTAATTTATGTTTGCTATTAAGGATATGATGTAATATTTGAAATCAAAATATTATGAAGTATAATGATTTGGGAAGGGTTGAAATTCTCATAACCATTTTTTATTAACCCTAGGTACTATGTATTTATATGAAAATAATAAAGTAGCCAACATGAGCTAAGCTCGTGACACCAATTTGTAACCGCAAGTTTTTTATAGTTATATTAAATTTGGCTACTTCGAGAGGGTTATCTCAATTTGGGGGTTAGGCCAAATAAAAGTCATTTCTAGAAATTCTTAATTATTAGAAATGAATGGTAAGAGATAAGTAGAGAAAATTGAAAAAATATAGGAGAAAGGATGGTAACCTAAATCTTATAAATAAGAGGTATGTATTAGAAAAAAGAAAATTAGAAGTGTAATAACACCTCAATTCTCTCTTCCAAATTTCCTGAGCTTCCAAGATTCCTTTCCAACACAGCTTTGATCTGACTTCCAAGGAGACTGCAGTATTATCGGTTGGTACTTAATTGTTTGGTTATTTTTTTCTTCAATTCTTTAGTGGATAATCTTGTTTTATGTATATCTGTTACTTATGATCTAACCACTAAGAATCTTCTCGCTTCTTTCTTATTCTTTAGTCTGATCGCGGCCAAGACCGTTCTTTTAAAAGATATGATTGAGCAAACGGTGGTGGTTCTGTTCTTCTGCCATGTGTTGCTCTTTGCCGGCATGTCTTTTACCCAGGCTGCTGCCGCCGGCCACTGGAAACTTCTGCAGGGAACCATCGGCATTTCAGCCATGCACATGCAGCTCCTCCACAATGATCGGGTCGTCATGTTCGACGGCACCGGCTTTGGCCCATCCAACTTGTCGTTCCCCACAGCAAGATGCGCAAGATCCTACAATGGACGTCGTATCAGCTTCGACTGTACTGCCCATTCCGTCGAGTACGACGTAGCCACCAACACATTCCGACCACTCGCCGTCCAGACAGATATGTGGTGCTCGTCTGGAGGAGCCATGCGCGACGGCACTCTGGTTCAAACCGGCGGTTTCAAGGCCGGAGACCGAACCGTCAGGATCTTTAAACCTTGCCCAACATGTGATTGGGAAGAAATTCCGATGGGGTTACTCACCCGTCGGTGGTATGCCACCAACCACATTCTCCCCGACGGCAGCCAGATCATCATCGGCGGCCGGAAACGCTTTAGCTATGAATTCTTTCCTAAACCTGCAGCCTTTAATTGGCCTTTGGCGAAGACCAATTCTGTTCCTGAGGCATATAGATTGCCGTTCTTGATACAAACCAACGATGGCCATGCCGAAAACAATTTATACCCATTTGTGTTTCTTCATATCGATGGAAGCTTGTTCATCTTCGCGAATAATCGAGCGATCTTATTCGACTACACCAAGAACAAGATTCTCAAAACCTTTCCGAAAATTCCCGGCGGCGATCCGAGGAATTACCCAAGTACTGGATCAGCGGTGATTCTTCCATTGAATTTGCAGGCGAAATTACTTGAAGTCGAGGTAATGGTGTGCGGGGGAGCTCCAAAAGGAGCCAGTATAAAAGCCCGCAATGGAGTTTTCGTTGAAGCATTGAACACATGCGCAAGAATCAAAATTACAAGTCCAAATCCCAAGTGGCTCCTTGAGATTATGCCACTTTCTCGAGTTATGGGCGACATGTTGTTACTTCCAAACGGCAACGTTTTGCTGATCAACGGCGGGTCGTTCGGTACTGCTGGCTGGGAACTTGCCCGGAATCCGGTACTCAATCCTGTTCTTTACCTACCCAATAACCCACACGGGTCAAGATTCGAAGTGAATGACCCGAGTACTACCCCTCGTATGTATCATTCGACTGCGATCTTACTTCGTGACGGCCGTATTCTTGTCGGCGGGAGCAACCCACAACCGGGTTACAATTTCTCAGGCGTTCTGTTTCCGACGGAACTTAGCTTAGAAGCATTTCATCCTCCATATCTTGATCCTGAATTCGCAGCCTTGCGTCCCACAATAATAGAACCCAGATCCCAAGTCATGGTATTTCATGGACAGAGATTGAAGGTGGAGTTTACGGTGATCGACGAATTGGATCCGACGAAAGTCTCGGTCACCATGTTGGCTCCGCCGTTCAATACCCATTCATTCTCGATGAACCAAAGACTGTTGGTGCTCGGCCGCAGCAATGTGACGACGACCATATGGCCGGAACTGATGTATGAAGTTGAAGTTAATGTTCCTGTTTCTGGTAATATTGCACCGTCGGGGTTTTATATATTATTTGTTGTTCATCAATGCGTTCCAAGTGAAGGAATTTGGGTCCAAATACTGTGATAATTGACGTTCTTGTTTCATTTTTTTTAATACATATATTTTGATTCTTGAAGTTGAGTTTGATCATTGAACGGGCTTGTGAGCTTCTTGCAATTCAATCAAATTCTTTTAGAAATGTGTTTATGCATGAAATCGTAATAACAAAACCAAAACTTTTCTGCCATTAGTTCTGTTTTCGAAAAATATATAAATTTCATATGACAGTTAATACTTCCAAATACAAAATTTATCCACAAGTTATTTAGGTCTCAGCACTATAATGAATTGTTCAAGATATAATACATAAATATGTATGCCCCATCCATATCTCAAATATAGCGTATAATTTTTTTGATGATGACTTACAAAATAAATTATCACGAGCAATAGGTTAAGTAGTGGGATATATACTTGTTGTATTAAGTATATATATGTAGACAAGAATTACAAGATTGTATCTAAAAATGTATTAAAGGACGAGTACATCTTTTTCCAACTGATAGGCACCGTACCTTAATCATCAACAACATGTTCATGAGCTCATCAATATCTGCACTTCTTTGAGTTTACTCATCCTCAGTGGAATTTTGGTAGAAAATAACAAAAACATCATTGGTTGTGGTTAGTGCACTAATAGATAGCAAAATTTGTATTGAAATTCTGGAACAAATAATACTCTTCTTAGCTTCTGATGTTGAGAGCAAGCAATGAGAGAAATGTGATATTTGTTGCATTATATGTATTAACTTATATATATATAGACACAAGAGTTACAATAGTGTAGCAAATTATCTCCAATATATAGATTAAAAAAAGTAATAGACCGATAACCTCCTGACCAAAAAGTTAATAATTATTAAAGTAAATTTAACCCAAACATAATTGAAATAATATTTTTGAGTTTTGATACTCATCTTTATAGTTGTTTTAGAAAACCAACACTTTTCTACCCTTGGTTATTCTAGAAAAATATATAAATGTCAAATATTAGTTAATACTTCAAATACAAAATTTATGTAAGACTTCCATAATTTATTTATGAAAAATTATCTAAGTCTCGTTTGATAACTATTTAAGCAGTTTTTTAAAAATATAATAAATTGGCAAAATATTTACAATGTATAGACCAAATTTGAAAACGGAAAAAGTCTACGTAGCCCATGATGTAAAATACCAAAATTATCTCAAACAACATGCGATAAATCGACCATATGCGATAAATCGACCATATGTGCGCAATAAACAATCGTCTAGAACGATACTCGATCTCGGACATACCATGCCTCAGAATGAAAGAATTGTGTCTTTAATTCATTCGATATCAGGCATACAATATACCGAGATGAAAGATAGAAGTGTGGATCTACACGATCATATCTACCATCAAGTCATATTGTCAACCGTCAATTATCCTTTTCATCAAAATAGTCCACAAAATCATTTGTTGATTTGTTTCCTAATCTTATCTTGTCTACCTTCAATCATATTGTCTCTGCTATTTTGCATTCTAATATGGCTACTATTTAGTGTGATGGGACGTGGTTTTTGAATAGGGTTGAGCATATATGATTGAGTATTTATCTTAGGATGTGAATGTTTCTTTACATAATGTTGTTGGAAGTAATTCTTCTTATTCCCGTCTAACAGCTAAAGTTATTATTAACAATGTCAACAAACATAGATGTTGTATCGTATGTTAAGAATATTGATAGCAAAGTTGTTTGGCTCCTGTCACAAATTTTGTTGAAGTTGAGGTTCTTCGTCAATTTACTCGATCTTCCAATCCTCCTTCATACTTGAAATATTTTTATTGTAGTTTCCTCTGATATCTAAGTATCCTTGGTAAAGATATTTAGATTATAACAAACTTTCTCCTTCATAGAAATCTTGTCTTACAATTTCATCAACTTTTTTAACCTACTTTTTATCCATAGTATTCCCATGAAAGATGAGTTGAAAGTTACGGAAACTAACGACACTTGATCTATCGTATCCTTACCTTATGGTAAAGACTCCAATGATTGTAAATGGGTTTGTAAAGTGAAGTTCAAGGTTGAGATACAATTAAGAAATATAAAGCTCGTTCAGTTGCCAAGGTTTGTACTCCAACGATCAAACTTTTTTTTCACGTTGTGAAGCTTGTGACTGTTAAAAGACTAAAATGTGACTTAATCAATCTGATTACTTCTTTGAATTGAACTTTAGTTCAGGATGTAGATACTACTTTTTTGCATGATGATCTTAGCTTGTTGAAGAAGTGTATATGAATCTACCTATAGGTTATAATTAACAAAATTGTGTTGTGCCTATGGGGGAGAAATTAGTGTGTAAACTTCACAAATATTTGTGCCCAAGAGGGAGAGTAGTCTATACAAATGGATTGGAACAAACAACTAGGCAATGGTTTGATAAGTTTTCTCATGGCCTTTATTCTTAGGTTTCAAACAGTCTAGGAGTGATTACTCATTGTTTGTTTTTGGTTCTGGTTCTGGAGCACCTTTCAGTGTTTTGATGGTTTACATCGATGATATATAATAGTATCATAGGTGTCTCTCTAGTTGAATTTACTCGTTTAACTAAGCATATTAATTAATGATGTTTAGTTTCTCAAAGACTTAGGATTTATTGATATACGTGCTTTCTAGGGTTAGAGATTGCTCAATCTACAAACCCTAAATTCTACAGTGCACTAACTTGAAAATACAATGTTCTTACCCTCAAAGCATTATTTTCTTAATTATTGCTATATATGGATCTTCATGTGAAATTACATACTGATGAAATTTCTCTTTTAGATGATCCTATTTTCATTGAAGATTAATTGGGAGGCTCTTGTACTTAACCTATCGTGTAGATGTAACTTTTATTATTGTCCATAATTAAACTCAACCAGTTTTTTCCTAAGCCAACTACAATCACATTTCCAAATTGTTCATACAATGTTAAGGTCTTGGAAGTTTTCTACAAGCCAAGGCATATATTTTTCTAACTACTTCATCTCGTTTAAGCACAAAGCCTTTTATGGTGCTGATTAATGGACATCTTATCTAGACTGAACGATCACACAAGTCAGCTAGTGGATTTTATGTGTTCTTTGAGAGAGTCCTTCGTTTCTTGAAAATCTAAGTAGAAGAGCATCATGTCTCTTTCATTTGTTGAGGTAGAATATATGACCTTGGTTTATATAACTAGTGAGTTCGTGTGGTTGACTTGATTGCTTACTAGTTTGTCAGGTCGTCCCTTTGTATAGTCATCTCTTATATATATATAGATATATAGATATATTGTAACAATGATGTTGCAAAACATGTTACTTCTAACCTTAAGAGCATGAAGCACGTCAAGTTAGATTGTCATTTAATTCGAGACCATGTTTGTTAAATGCGTTATTGTCAAATTTATATGCCTATTCAATCTCCTTCTCAGCTTATGAATGTATGCACTCTCTTCCTCCTTCTCATTTTATATTGTCCAAAGATCACTTCTTTATATAAACTTATTGAGAATGATTATGATCTAGTTCATGCCTTATTAGAAGTAGAAGGCGTTTCTAGTGAGATATCTCCATAGACAGAATAAGATTGCAATCGGTTTGAGAATGATCGAGTGTCTTTGCTTCTTTGGTTTGAACCCATGAATCCCTTAGATATGATACAAAGTGAATCTTTTTCTATTGTTGATCAGAGATTTCTCTATGAAAATTGGAAGGAGAAGGAGTCATCGACCCACAATATATAAAGTAGGATTTATTCAACTACATAGTTTGGGTCGTAGAATATGAAACCCTTTTTTTTATGTTGAGAAGGAATATTAGAATTAGCTATTTTAACCCTCGTTAGTTATGTCCAGTTACTCTCTAACTCTCTTGTAATTACCATGACTATCTAGCATATTTCTATTTTCTCAGCATAAAAACTACCCGCAAGTATTTTATTATCTCAAGTCTAATAAATTAAACATGGTAAGCTTTTCTTTTCTTTGGTTTATAAAATTTGTGCATAAATTAAGAGTTAGGAAACAACGATTAAAAAAAAAAAATAAAACCACCTATGATTAAGATAGAAATGAATATAGATATCCAATATGAACATTTGTTTGGTTGGCGTAAGGTCACCATAGTTAAAAATAAACTTTGAATTTATATGTTCTAATTGGTAATTTAAGACCGATAATATGTTAATTGCAGCGGCCATTTTCCCAAAAATAAAAATAGCAATCTTATATAAAAGAAAACAACAATACTAATTACTATTACATTATGTCCACGAGTGTCTCAGATCGTAACACCCCACCAACCAAAGCTTACTAATTAATCATTTTTCTTTTATCTATTCTTATTATAAACTTATGTTCGCTTTCATTGCATTTGGACCCATTGGGACTAGTTAGTTTAATTTTAATTTTCAAACTTTCATATAATTTTATATTTGTTATTAAAACTATACTTCTCACACAAGAAGAAAAATGTGAGTTCTCCTCCTTCCTCCGTGGGAAAGATTGGAAATTTTTTACTTTAGAAGATCTAGAGAAAATTCTCCTAAAAGCTACAGAACTCTCGAACTCCTGAAGTCGACCGTTCTCAAATATTGAAGCTCTTTTGAAGATACAGGCTTTCTTCTAATACTTCAACTTCAAGAACATCACGTGATTTGTTTTCTCCAAATCAAACATAGGCGAAACCAAGAGAATCAAAAGATCAAATTCTAGATATCAAACCATATCGCATCAAATCAATACAAGCACAACATCAACACAAGTTCTACTCCACAAATCAAATTTCTTCAAAAATCTCGTGTGAATAACAATCTTTCACTTAGATGTCGAATTTCGGTCTTTATGTTTATAGTTGTTTTACTCAAAAGTAATAACTAAATCTCAATATTGATTTTGTTTTGTACGACTTCAAGAAATAGTCCATTATATCTAGATCTAGCACTTAAGCTTAATATACATGTATCCTTGCTTTTCTTGCCATAGATAATGGTATAAATTTTTTCCCTCCTATTTGATTTGTGTATAGAATTATTGAAGAGATAAAAGTCAATGGCAACGGAAGATTCTATAGAATTATTTCTCAACTTAATTTGGCAATTTCAAAATACCTATACATTGGTAAAAATAATTAAGAAACTAGTTTTCTTATTAAGACTTAAAGGCTAAACATGCTTTCTAATTATAGATTAGAGAAAGAAAAACTTACTTGTTTATGTCTCTAAATTTACAAAGTAAAATCCCCAAATTGGGACACCACCCGTGATTGCTGACGAATTGTTGACATCGCGTTGACGTCATGATGATGTCAGTGCTTCTTCAACTTGACGAGTGATTTTTTTTTTTTTTTTTTTTTGTAAATTCTCCCTTTGGAGGCCTTCTCGTGGTTCGTTTTGGGCGAATTTGGTACCATTTTTCTCATAAAAATGCTATGAATCCAAAATTGGACTGTAATTTACAAGATTTACAATTAAAATTGCCCACAAAAACATGGACCTTTACATGACCATATAAAAAAAACTATAAATCTATGACCAAATTTTACCGAAAACATTCACAATTTCAAACCACATTCACAATGCAAAAAATCTCACCTAACCAATGCAGATTTTAAAATTTTTAATTAAAATTTGAGATAGCTCGAATACCAATTGAAGGGATAAAAGCTTTATTACAGTGAAAGATTTTAGGGAACCATTCCTCAAATTAATTTGGAAATCCCAAAATTCGAGTAGATTGGTAAAATTTAGAATCAAAATTGTAACTAAAAACTAAGCATTATTTTAATTTAAAAGATATAGAGAACTTACATTTGTTGACTTCTCTGAATCTACAAACCACCGAATTAGGGACACCACCTGTTAGAGACCTTTTTATTCTCTTGGATGAGATTGGTTTGTGGGAACCAATTGGAATGAAAAAAGATTTAGAAATATTTGAGAGAAACTTTTTCTTTTTGCAGATAGCAAAAGCGTTGATTTTTTTTCTTGATTAATGCGTTAAAGAAAATTGTTTTCTTCTAAATATTTATAATTTTCTTTCCTTCTTGGAATAGAAGGGGGAGTAGGAGAGAATTGTGAGATTTTATTAATTTGTTCTTATTCACATTAAACTAATATTTGAACTCATTAAAATATTTTATCTCTCACAAATTAATTTTGAATCATATCCAAGATTAAATTTATATTATAAAATTTGATAAACTTTATATTATAATGTATCACTACACATTATACTAATTCTCAAAGTAAATTTGAACATTTCAAATTACAATCAATATAAATAAATCTCATTACCATTTACGAGCTAGGAAGAGAACCTAATGGATTTATAGATCAGAAGCTACAACGATCTAAGATTAATTGGCTAAACTCATTAACCACATTAATCAGTATTCGTTAACTGTGTGTACACTCCACTAAAGACTCATAGCTGAAATCTTCTCACTATAAATATATTTCTATGTCCACATATATAGACCAATAACAATAAGTTAGTCCTTCACGAGTGTTCGTAACACTAGTTGGGTCAATTTACCGTTTTACCTATGGGTTACCTTTAATCCTTAAATACTATTGCTCCTCTAATGAACAACCAGTTTATGGCTATCAATAAACAGAAACCCATCTCGTGCCATAGAGAGGGTAGAGTCCTTTGTTCAAGTCCTGGAGACACCATTTATGGAAACACTCATCTACTTATCCTAAAGTAGGGAATTGGTGAATTTCATCTTGTGTAATTATGTTTCTACCTTTTCGCTCGATCTTGTCTCTAAAATGATAAATTTATTGAGTCGATGATCTAGCCATTCTCGCCCCTTACAAATCAAAAAACAATCTCTCGCAAACAGGAGTTCATAATACACTCAGGATTAAGACTAAGTTACCTAGGTCATCCTAATGAAATAAAAACCTAACTAGTTAATGGAGTTACATTTAATGGTTGATATTTCGCGATCCGGTCTTATGGAAACTTATTGCATAGGATACTCCCACTCGCATGTTAACTACACAAACGCGTCGGATCATTGCGTTTGTATCAAATACAAAGTGAGTCGTATCCATAGTGTTACCAAGATGAGGTACTTAGTCTTATCCTTATACTATAAACCCTTTAAGTTGATCTTGAACATTGATAATTGTATGTCTCTACATATTGTTCAAGACTCATTAAACAGATTAGGATGTTAGTTTATTGGATTTGGGTTATTAAAACAAAACTAATAATATAATCAATAACAATTATTACAATAACAATATTTTATTAACGGTCAATATAATATATTTACAATCTACGAGTTTTAGGATATAAATCCCAACAATTATATCACCTTCCTATTTTGTGGCGTGATAATCTTAGTGTTGTTCACTTAAGTGAAAATCTTATTTTACACTCCAAGACCAAGCATGTTGAGCTAGATATTTACTTTATTCGGGATCTTGTCCAAAAATAAAAGATCACGGTTTGTCACCTATCTGCCTCATAACAAATAGTTGATGTTCTAACCAAATCATTTGTTGGAGATGTAAGAGTCTCACATTAGAAAAAGCAAGGAAACTTAATTCCATATGATATTGATAAGCTACTATTCCCATTGTTGATTGATTTTGAGATGAAACACTATATTATCAAGCATCATCCTGAAGGGGGTAAGCAGCAAAACATCAGCTTGAAGGCTTTACAGTCAACTTCTGTTTGTATTCTATTGTGCGTAGGCCCATTCCTTTATTTATTAATCTTCAAAGCCTTCTAGAATATGTTTGTTTTGTATGAGAATTGATCTAATGTGTCACCGAGTTTTTCCCCTTGCTTTTCTATATATATTTGGTTCTCTTCGTATCTCATATTCCAAAATATCAACTCCAAATATAAATCAAATCATCAAACAAACAATGAAGTGCATACATTGTTGTGTCGTTCTTATTAAATGATTATAAGAAATGATACAACATATGTTACATATATATAATCTTATTCTTACTGCTTCGGACCTCTTTTATGTGCAAATGTCTTTTGATCAAATTAGAAAAATAGAAATTGAGGTATTAAGAGGGAAAAGAAGAATTTGTCAAAGCCAAATTAAAGGTTGCCTTCTTGTTCAAGTAGTGAACTATAAAAAAGTTTATCAACGGTTCAAAAAATATATATAAAAATTTATCAACTTCATTTCAATTCCTTCTTATCGCTATCATTTGTGTTTGAATGGAATTTTCTTTTATAGTTGGAGGATAATTTTTCTCTTTTTGGAAACTAATTCATATTTATTCCAATATGAAACCAAAACGGATAAGAAAATGACGAATATTTTTTCCCATTTTTTAAAATAATACATGAATATTAATTATTAATTAGTTGATTCTCTAAATTGATTGTTATTTGGGTTTCTACTTTCTACATTTTAATTCAATCACGAAACAATTATTAAATTTAAGTTGTGTGTCTATATTACCAATCTCTTTTATTTTTAAATTCACTTTAATAAAAAAAAAAAGTAGTTTAGGAAAATCGTGGCACAAAAAGAATGACAAATAGAATTTTAAAAAATCATATGTATATGCATATTTTGTTTTGTTCTAATTTCAAAATTATCAACCATACTTAATGTTAATTTAGCTCTCGTTTTGACTTTAAAAAGAATCGTTTTCAAACATATGTTGTAGCTTATAAAAGTTAGTTAAGCGTGCTGAAAATTTTTAAATTAAACAAAAAAAAAACATAATTTTTTATTATAAAAAACTTAGATACAAAATTATTATTGATATATATTTGAATGAGGTATGATAAGATGGTAAGGGTTATATAATTAAGAAACGTTTACTATGTTGTTTCTATATTTTGTTCTAATCTATTATTTTAATTTTGAGTTATCTCTTATACAAATATGGATAATATATGAGTGCATCCTTGAATCCAATGTCTTTGCAGTTCATGTCCATCACAAGGCAGAAAATATTTAAAAATATTTAGTAAAAATAAAAAAAGAAAAATTTTGTCATTTGATAATCTTTGATTGGTTAAAATAAATCATAAAAAAATGAGTCTTACCCAGGATGTGCCCTAATATGTCTTCTTTTTCTTTCTCTTGATAGAATAGAAAAACTTATTTATTGTAAATTAATATTTTTCCTATCATAGATATATTTTTATTTGATCCAAAGCTTGAAATATTGTTACCATTTCTATCACTTATGTTTGGAGTTTAAATTTTATTTTGAAATAAATAGGTTTCATAAATTTTTACCTTGAATTTTAAGTTTTATTTCCATAATTTCATTGTCTTTGGTTTTAAAATTTAAAATTTCAACTTTGATCATTTACTTGAATACCAATGGTTCTTTGATGTTTATTAATTAATTTAAAAATAAATAATTGACTATAATTAAATTAGATTGATTATTGATCATATTAAAATTAATTTAAAATGGGCGTTTACATTATAATTATTTTAAATTAGTTAATTAAACACGTCAAATACAAAAGTGAGTATTTGTAAAAATCTGAGTATAAAAATGTAAAATACTAAAGTTTAGTAGAGTGGCCATATGAAAACGAATTAATCACAAAATTCAATAATAGAAGTACAGTGATTATTTAGAATTTAGAGGACAAATAAAAATAAAATCAAAACCGAAGAACAACATAATAGCTAGATGTATGATTCACAAGACTTTCATCATCATCTTAGGACATCCTCGAGTCCAAAAGTTTTGAAACATATCTATTTGAGAAAGAAAAAGTGAAAAACTATTTCCACTTGATACCTACTCTATTTCTTGATTTTTGTTTTTGAAAATGAAGCATAGGAATACTACTTTTACTTTCAAACTTCTTTATTCGTCATCTACTTTTTATCGATTGTTTAAAAAATCAAGCTAAATTTAAAAGCTACACAAATAACTTTCAAAAACTTGTTTTGTCATTGCAATTTTGCTAAACATTCAATCATTGTGCTATGCAAATAATTTAAGGTTGGATTAGGTTTAAGGGTATTGTGGGACCAACCCAAATTTTTAAGTTGGTTGGGTTGGCTAGGCAAATGACTCCGCAAGGATTCTCGACTCAACCCTAAAGTTGGGTTGAGTTATCACATTGAATAGTTTTTTTCTCATTCCTAATTTTTGTTAGGATTAAAAACATTATAACGCCCTATCCATAAAATCCACACATCCAAAAATATTAATATATAAAGTACAACATCGTCCATACTTGAGAGTTACATTCACACATATATATATATATAATATCATTAATTTAGGTTGGATTAGGTTGAACCAAAATTTTTAGATTTCGTACTAATTCGGGACACAATTCAATCCTTATAAATCACAATAAGACACGAGAAAGAAATAGGTTTAATTTTTTTTAAAAAAAAAAAATGGGCTTGATTTTAGAAAACTAAGAATAAAAAACCAAATATATAATTTGTATTATTATTAGCTATAAAAATTCTTCAAAAACACCCACCATCAAACCAAGCATAAATAGGCCAATAGTAGGATTGCATAGGCAAACTCATAATTTAGCTAAAATTAGATTTATTTATTTATTTATTGTACTTTCATTTAATTTGTTGGGTCATAATTAACCCAAAAAATATATTGAATTCATTTGATTATTCAACGACAGGAAAACGTTGGGAAAATATTGACAAATTAAATAATTAATTTCATGTAAGTATGATTTAGTTAATTAAAATTGAAAACATATTTATATCTATCTACCAAATTTATAAATATAACCAATATGCAGCAGCTATCAATTATCATATCCACATCAAAAAAAAAGAAAAAAAATTGTAAACAATAATAAATAGCTGGAAGAGGGTTGAAAATAAATGAATTAATATTAAACCAAATAATTGGGGTTTGACAAAAACCAGAACTAAAAACTTTGCCGTATCAGATAGAATAATAAGATCGCATTAAATTATAAATAATATTTCATGACTAAGTCTGAAGCACGTCACACTAAAATTAATAATTACATCTTTCTGCTTAAACACACACAACCTTCACTATCTTCTCCCCCACCACTGCTGTTTTTCCTAATATATTTTCATTTCCAAGAGAATTAGAATTTAGTTCTTACGTTACCTTCATAATTAAAAATATGGTCTTCATAGTTTGATCAAAATAAACTTTTATTAATAGTTTATACAACAAACATTGTTTATGTGAGAGTTTTATCTAATCCCATGGCTATTATATGTGAAGTTATAAAATTTATGGACTTTTTTTCTTTTTTGTTATAATTTAGTCTTCTTTTTTTTTAAGTCTTTAAGCTTTCATAAAAATAATAAGTTTTTGTAATTTAAAATTTATAAGAATTCAATCCATGTGATAGAATTAATGGTAGAATTTAGTGATCTAGATTTGATGCATAAATGATAAACTAAGGAAAAACTCAATATTTTTTATAAAGTTTACCATCTACATATTTTTTTAAAAATGGCAATAATTTGTGTATGTTATTGGCTAACTTGTTACAAACTTAAAAATAATAAAACTTAAATTATTACAGTATAGAAACTAAACCTTGTTATAAATTAAATTTAGGAAACCTACGGTAAAAGTGTTTTAACATACTTATTTTCTAAACCAAGTAAAACCTAGAACTACTAGACAAGAAAAATGTGAAAAGTTCTATTAAAATGTAATGGCATTTTTGTTTGTATGTATATTAATTGTGATAAATAAATTAAGAGTAAAGTTTGTGTAATGCTCTAAGTTTAGGGAAGAGACACGAATGAACCAATATCACACTTAAATAAGAGATATCCTAAGAACAGGAAATTCGTAAGATTAAGAAAAACTAAAAAAGAATTAAAAACTACTATTTATATCAACAAGATGTACCCATACTTTTAAGTGGTTTGATCATAGCAATTTCAAAAGTTAAATGTGTTTAGCTCGAAATAATTCGTGTTGATTTGTGGGAACGACTTTTACTCTAATAAGCATTCACAAGATCATATGTATGAGAATGTCGGAGATTCTAAATCTGAGACGTTACAATTTGTTTAATACCATTATTACCCTGTATGAAGATCATATGGTTAATTACAAATGAGAGTGTATAGTTTGAATTGAAATGGTTGGGAAAACATGAATTTTGAACTAAAGAAAGTAAGAAGTAAAGAAGATTAGAATAAATATATCAAAAAAGGAAATCGTGAAATAAACTTGCTGTAGTAGAGTCCAGATATAAATTTAAATAACCCAGAAACTGACCAATAAATTGATTTCCATTTAGAATTATATTACTAATACCAAAAAAGTATGGTGGACGAATAAATTTGCAGTATTACACATCAACACACATAAAATGTTATTGACGAACCAAAACTGCTATGATTTATTTAAATTATGGTAATATGTCAATTCAATTTAAAATAAGGGATGGGTTTCTTAAACACCCTTACTGGAAAATCATGTTCTCCAGTTTGTCCTGTTACTCAGTAGTATCTATCAGTAAACAATTTTATATACAAGTTGAAGGTGTGTGGTTTAAACTATAAACCTTTTAATTTTTAAACACATATAGATGTTAGACATACTTATAAATGATGAGTATAGATGAACAATTCTTCTTATTATATTTATTCATTTTGAGATAAAACTCATATTATATATATAAAAGTTAATCTATGTCAAAGTGACTTGTGTGTAACAATTTGAAGTTTGTTCATTTAGTTTTTTAAAAAAGTTTAAAAAATGTATAATACTCTCGTATTATTATTATTATTATTGCTATTATTGCTAAATTATTAAAGTAAAAGTCACACTATGAAATTTTCTTTTCAAAATTTAAAAGTTTAAAAAATACAACTTTTAATATGAGATAAAAAAATTCCATTACCACTAGTTTTAGATGGATAAACCGTTAGTAAGTATGTTGAAACTAAAAGAAATAAATTAAAATACTCTTACTTTATATGAACAAAAATAATTAATATCCTCTTGTCTCTTTATTTTTCATGTTTTTCTCCCTCCCTTCTTTCATATCTTCTTACTTCTCCTTTTATTAATTATTGGACGTTTGTTTATCTAAAATAAATAAATAAATAAAATTACACACTTTAGTTAAAGTATATGAACTATAATAAGTCGGTCCATAATAAAAAAAATACCAAATAACTTTAAGTCATATATTTTAGCAAAATTGTACCGATGGTTAATAACCAAATATTTTTTTTAACTGATAATTATTTATAGTTTTGGTTCTGTTTTAAAATGAGATTTTATGTTTTAGAATTGTGTGAAAAATTATGGAGTTTTATGATTTAACATAAATTTTGGTTTTTATTTTAGCGCAAAAAATATGAGATTATCTATACGAAAAAAAATGAAGTTATTTATATAATTGGCTTTAAAATCGGTTTCTTCCAATCTAAGAAAATTTA
The DNA here is from genome assembly GCF_000004075.3 of Cucumis sativus. Lineage (NCBI taxonomy): Eukaryota > Viridiplantae > Streptophyta > Magnoliopsida > Cucurbitales > Cucurbitaceae > Cucumis > Cucumis sativus. The sequence continues at coordinate 37,304,087 of NC_026657.2, forward strand.
AAATACATCGATTGGCTTGTTAATGGTAGGAGCATTTTCTTTTACTTTATTTTAAACTAATTTTTTTTTTTTAATATGAATTAAAATTTTGTGTTTGGATACTAAATATTTGAACTTTTATTGAGTTCATCCTATTTTTAAATTTTTTTTTGAAAGTTAATAAATACTTTTTAAATAAAATTTTAATAGTTTTTATCCAAAACTAACCATCGTCATATTTATTTAATCTTTTTAAAGTTTAAAAGTATTTATTAAACTTTTAAAATAACTTTGAGCGATATTTTTTACACAAATTGTCTGCTTGTTTTTCATATATTCATGAAATTTTAAACCAATATTAAATATTCTTTATTGTCATCAAATTTTAAAACGAAGGATGCTATTATCGAGAAATATTAAAAACTACATTAAATGGGTTTTTGAAATATCTTTTAAACCTATGTGATTTTTATACCTAAAATATGAATGTAGTCCGATTAATAAATAAGTTAATGTGTTAATGAATCATTACTATTCATTTTAATTAATTATTAAATATAAATATATTTTTTAGACTTAAAAAATTTCAACAATGGAACTATACAATGAATACTATAAATTATTTAAATGATGATTTAAACTCATATGTCAAAATAAAAGTAATTGGACTAACTATAGTGTTTGTGCTATAAAAATTTAATTTTTTTTTTCATCTTATACATTTGGAAAAAATATGTATATCAAGTTTGAAGTTACCCATTCTCACTTTGTTATATCAAATGCTGCCATGTTGCATCAGTATTTAAATATCAATATACACAAGTACAAGTCTATTTCATGCTGAAAAACATCTTGTCTTTTAAAATTTGGGGTCCAAACAAATACGCATCTCTTTTTTTTATTAGTTCAATTCAAATAAGTACTCAAAACCTTTTGAAACAATAAAATAAATAAAACCCGAGTTTAGTTTTGATTGCATATACATTCAAATAATCTTAATTAAATAACATAAGATAGGGTACCCCTTTTGACGGGAACAATATAATAAAACAATTAATGAGTAAATTATTGATCGGAAATTGACATTCGAAATTAATTAAAAATTTAGAAATTTCAACTTTGAATATATTGCTTGGCAAAAGTAGTTTTAAAAAAAGCAAAGACAGTATTTTTAATTTTTCCTAATTCTCAAATGGTTTTGTGTGTATCCTAATATCCCCCACGCGTTTTCTTATTGGTGCAAGCCCATGTCTCATCCTCTAAACATTTGTATATATAAACTAACCATTTCGCCTTTAAACCATGCATTATTCAAAACCAAACTCCAAACCTCCAAATATGTATACTCATTATTCCATTGTTTTATCACTCATTTTTACCAATCTACTTCTCTTCTCCAGCCTCTCTCCGACCACGGCGGCCGGAGGGAGTTGGATGTTACTGCAGAGAAGCGTCGGCATATCGGCCATGCACATGCAATTGCTTCAAAATGACCGCGTTGTGATGTACGACCGTACTGATTTTGGTCCCTCCAATTTGTCTCTGCCTGGAGGAAAATGCCTTAGAGACCCTAAAGCCAAAATAAAAGTTGACTGTACGGCACATTCTATTGAGTACAATGTCATCACCAACACATTCCGACCACTCATGGTTCTTTCCGACGTTTGGTGTTCCTCCGGCTCCGTATTACCTGACGGTACTCTCGTCCAAACTGGCGGTTTCAATTCCGGGGAACGCCGAGTCAGAAAGTTCAGACCCTGTTCCACCTGTGATTGGGAAGAGATTCCATTAGCGCTATCGGCCCGCCGGTGGTACGCCACTAACCATATTCTCCCCGACGGTAGACAGATCATTTTCGGCGGTCGACGACAGTATAATTACGAATTCTACCCAAAAGACGAAGCAACTCAAAATGTGTTCGATTTGCGTTTCTTAGCAGAGACTAATGACAATGGCATCGAAAACAATTTATACCCATATGTTTTTCTTCAACCTGATGGAAATTTATTCATATTCGCTAACAATCGAGCTATTCTATTCGATTACACCAAAAACAAAGTGGTCAAAACATTCCCGGCTATTCCTGACGGCGAGCCGCGGAACTACCCGAGCACTGGCTCCGCCGTGATGCTTCCATTGAATGTGGATGCTAAATTCATTGAAGTTGAAGTATTGGTTTGCGGTGGAGCTCCGAAAGGGTCTTATGATAAAGCCAATAGTCATGGAATTTTTGTAGAGGCGTTGAGAACTTGTGCCAGAATTAAAATTACTGATCAAAATCCTCAGTGGGTTATGGAAACAATGCCGCAACCCAGAGTGATGGTTGATATGTTGTTGCTTCCAAACGGCAACGTTTTGCTCATTAACGGAGGTTCCGCCGGTGCCGCTGGTTGGGAAATCGGCCGGAAACCGGCTTTAAACCCGGTTCTGTACCACACGAATAACCCAGTTGGTAAAAGATTCGAATTGCAAAATCCTACCACAATTCCTCGAATGTACCACTCGACGGCGATACTACTCCGTGACGGTCGCGTTCTCGTCGGCGGTAGTAATCCACACTCCTCATACAATTTCACCGGCGTACTTTTTCCGACGGAATTAAGGTTAGAAGCATTTTCACCTTCGTATTTAGACCCTGAATTTGCATACCTACGACCCGCAATCCAATTCCCTGCTTCTTCGGTAAAGCTCCGGCATGGGCAAGCATTGAAGGTGGGTTTTACAGTCCCCGGTAAAGTTGACTCGACAAGATTGTCGGTGACGATTTTATCGCCGTCGTTCAATACTCATTCGTTCTCGATGAATCAGAGGCTGTTGATTCTTAGCACCACAAAGTACAGACTTAGAGGGAATAAGAAATATGAAGTTGAGGTTACAATTCCGGGATCGGGTAATGTTGCACCGTCGGGATACTATATATTATACCTTGTTCATAAGGAAATTCCGAGCATCGGTATTTGGGTTCAATTGAGTGATAGAAAATAAAATTTGACGTCAAATTCAGGAAATTTGTGTTTGGATTTAATAATTAATTTTTAATTTTCATTTGTGTTTTTGTGTTTTTTATTTATTTTTTAAACACAATAATTGTCGATAAAAATACAGGGAGAAAATTAGAAAGAAAAAAATATAGAGTGGTTTGATTCGTTTCAAATAAATAAATGTTGGATTAGTTACTTGTAAATTTCGTCGGGTGTAAATAATTAAAATTACATAGCTTGTTTTTCTGATTGGTGTGTAAATAATTAAAATTATAAATGGATTATTTCAAATGAAAATGTTTATAATTTATGTGTCTCTTTTTCTAATTTCAGCTTTCAAAGGTTGTACCCATTTTTTATTTCTCCATATTTCAAAACGTTTAATAATAGATTATTGAATTTGGAATTCCTGTCAATGTTAATTGATAATGATCAAATGAAGAAAATAAAAACAATTCAATTAAATTAAGGTCATAGTTTATATTTTAATATTCTTTAAAACAAATATATTATTTAAAAAATCATGCGACATTTTAGTGTCTATCTAATAGGTTGCACAAAGGTGTTTAATAACAATCATTGGCTAATTACTTGACAATTGACACAAATTTAAATGCGTTGTATAAAAAGTGAATAAAAAAGCTTATCAATGGTCAATAGTTGTAGGTTTAAACAAATGAGAAAAAGATTACTTTGTTCTTGAGATTGTCTTAATTTACGTGGGTATCTAAAATTTTAAACTCTAACATATAACTTTAAACTTTGATATAATCTCATTCTTATTTTTGGATTTTTATTTTTCTATCCACCATAGTTATAGGTATAGTGATTTAAATTCTTTTACCTCAAACGTATTCAAGTACACGACAATTAAGTTTACACTCTTTTATCTAAAATTTTTCATTTTTTCTTATGAATAATGTTAATTGAGAATAAACTCTAGGTAGAAAAAGAGATTCGTCTTTTTAGTGATTATTGGTACAATGAGTCGTCATAATTCTAACTCAACCCAATTAAGATATGATTATCTTGTTTGATCCAATAGTCATATTTTAATTAGGATTCATATTTTATGATAAGGATGATTCATATTCAACATCAGTCTATATTTCGTTTCATGTTTTTTGTTTCGCTAAATTCTAAAAATATGTGTTGGAGAGACAATCTCAATTCTGTTCTAAAAAACTGTTTTTCGAATTTTGTGATACAAACAATATAAATTTTGAAAAAATACTTTTATTTTTTAATTGTATCTAAAATTTAAATTTCAATATTTAAAATGTAGAGTTATATTAAATAAAAAAAACGTTTAGAAATATAACAATGCAATGTCATGTTAATAACTCTAATTCAACTTATTTTTATTTAAAATATGTATTATATATAATATTATAAGTTATATTAAATTCCAAAATGCCATATCTCTATAGTTTGAATAAAGTTAAAAGTGTTTTAAAATTTAGAATTTTATTCATAAATATTCTCTATGGTTGGTTAAATCCTTGTAAAGAGTCTCTACCCTATGGACTATTTATGAGTTCTTGTCAAACCATAAGAGTTTAATTTATAATTATGTAGGAAAAAGTTTCAATTTATTCTATACATTATATGAAATTATCATTAATAATTCTATCATTTTTCTTTACATAAAACTATGTTAAAAAATATATATAATTAATTGTTACTGTCAACTAATATACAACTAGTTTACAATTATTTAAATTAGAATTCAATTTCTAAATTTCTATATGAAAAAAATTAATATAATTAATATATCTGTTTTGGATTTCTTAATAGATTTAGAATTTTCTAGGTGGATCTAGGATTTCTTGATGGATAAAGACAAAAAAAAAAAAAATCATGAGCATGATCGAGAAAAATGATATATTGATGAGTATTGTCCATCAAAAAAAAAAATTTATAATTATGAGTTTATGATAAGATCATGGACAAGACCCACAAAAAAATGAAAAAAACTATTTTTTACGAAGCACGAAATTTAGACCATCGTTAACGGGCTCGGAAAACATGATATTCCTTAATAATATTTTTAAAACTTTATTTATGTGTGAAAAATTCTCCATAAACAAACTATACAAGTGGGAAAAAGATTACAAATATAATTACAATTCATAAATAAATAACCAACTTAACAACTCAATGAGCTGTCTTCTTAGTGCACCTCAGTTATCTAGTTTGTGAGGTGTAACAAGAAGTCATGAGAATAAAATAGCTTAGCTTAACCCTCTAAAGTTACAATGAGATGACTTCCAATACCTTCTTTCTTATTTGATTAAGACTGATCTATTTATTAATTCTTTTCTTTGGGTGGATGTATAATATTTTGCACAATATTCCTCTGGGTTAATAACTCTCTGGCCTCCACCTAGTGGTCAATATATCATGCCCTGTCAATCTAACAAATTGTATATATTTTTTCCGTACCATAGAACGTGATAGTAAATTCTAAACATCGAGTTTAGTTTGAAAATGTAGAGAGGATTGATATGGAATTCAAGAGAGTGCATTTTGTTTCCCTTTTAAACCAAAATAACTAGAAACAGAGAGAGATATGTCATTAAAACAAAACTAAATATAATGGGTTGGTGTTGTAATTTTCACATTTAAAGGATGTTATGATTGATGAGATATGGGGGATGAGATAAATATAGATGAGATTTTTAGAAAGAGGGTTGAGGGAAAATAGGGTTATTATTGGTTGTGATGGAAAGGAGTAAAGGAGTGAGAGAGTTATTTCCAAAATGGAAAAAAAGAGAAAGGAATGGAAGTGGGTGACTCTGTTTTGCTTTAGCCAAAAGAATCATATGAATATAATGAACTTTTACATATGGTATGGGATCATACCATCATATACCATGAATAATAATGGAATGAACGACAAAAGAAGGTGAACCAACTCCACGTATCCTTTTCGTCATCAAATTTCAACTTTGTCATATTAACTATGTATGCTCCAAATTCAATATAAATCAATTTCCTCTACGAATCAATTCCAAACCAAGAGAAGAGAGTTTGTTTTCATTTTCAACCAATCGTCGTCATCCATCTATATATTTTCATATTTACTTTCATTGTCAAATGTGTGTATATATATTTCACGTGTTTAAATCAATAATTAATTATATATAAATGGTTGATAATAATTCATGAATAAACTTAGTTTATTTACAATGTTAGTCATGTCCATACGGATAAAAGATATCACTTTTTTTATTTGATCGATGATATTTGATCTCACATCTTTAATGGTAAATTTAATTTATTGTTTTGGAGAAGAAATACAACAAGCAATATAAGAAAACAAAATATCTTACGCATAAATCAATATTTGGCAAAAGAGGTAGAACATGCTAGAGAGGGAAGATAAGAAGTAACTCTTTTGTTGGGCTTCCATGTTTTATTTATAACGAAAGTCGGGGTCTTCCTTATTATCCTTTCAGATTTAGAATCTAATTTTCCCTAAATCATATTTTTCCTTGTTTGACACATATAGTTGGATTTGAGCTACCAAGAACAATGTTTCAAAATGGAGGGTTGATCTAAATCAACCACTCATGTAAGATTATTAAGCTTGGCTTTAGCTCGGCCGTAGCTAAAAGGCTAAAGCAGGCCATAAAAGCTCAATTTTTCTGGTAGCGCAATTAATTGTGTTTTGGCCCAATTGTCTTTTCTCCCCATTTGTTACGAGCTCTCTTGACCTCGCTTACTCCTACTGCTCTCAGGTCCAGTTTTTGAGATTAGGCAATTTTGCTAAGTTTTTACTTTGATGATCTTTATTGTATTGACCCAAAATTATCCCTAACAATAGAGAAAGAAGAGCCAATAGAATTAGATAGTTTATATGGTACAAATTTTATAAACTATAGAGTAAATAACACGAATTAAATAGCCATTTGAAGACAACTTGAGTTTCAAGAGGCACTATTGAGATATCTGCATTGGACAATACAGTACTAATAACATAAGGAAACATTAATCTTATATTTGATCGACTACTTACATTTTGAGTCTAACGATTTTATAACTTCTTAAACTTCATAAATTATTTCACTTATTTCAAATATCCGTCTCTGTGTAGATAAAAACCGAAAACGACAATAATAAAAACTTTTTTCAAAATAGTGTTACATAAACTCTGTTAAAGATTATGTCCATTTTTGGAAGAGTAAATTTGAAAGTATTAGTTAATTTTAGAAAGTGAGAGGTTGAGTGAAAACAACTATTGTTAATGGTTGTTTTTGTGGCCAGTGAGCAGTATATGAACAAATTGTGATGATTAAAAATTTAAACATAAACCATCCAAACTATAATGCTATTTCATTGTAAAATATAAGGGCGTTATGATTATATTGTGGGTTATTTATGTGAGTTCATGCATTCCAATACATCTAATTAAAATGGTATAAAACTCAAAAGGAATGTACAGTCAAGACTTTGGTTGCAACGCCAGAAGCAAAAAATTCAAAGCAATCAAATTTAATAAAAGTAAAGTTGTATTTAGTATTGTCATACATGCATTTGGTAGTAAATTTAAAATACTTTCTATACTGTTTATAAATTAAAAAATTATTGTCGGTGTCCACTAAAGATTATTTTTTATACCATTATTGTTTTGTAATATTATATAATTTAGAAAAAATTGCATAAACCACCCAAACGATGGAGTTAGTTACCATTACAACCTAGCTTAAATTTTCAAATTTTATCTAATTGTGTCCATTTATGTTTATCCCCGCTTATTTCTATGGTAAAAATAGTTGTTGCACCCTGGCTAAACAAATATCGATTGCTTTTCAAGGTTAACACAGTTTTCTAGTCGAATAGAAAATTTTGAGACCAATCACAAATTGTCACTTTATTTACTAAATTAACGATGAAAAATACAAATAATTAATTTTGTGACTAATTAAAAAAAATTGACATGTGGTCAAAATTAAAACTGAAAACATAAATTGGTCCATTCTAATGTTGGATCAAGTTAATTATTTTATTCAATTAAATATTATTATTTGGGTTAAGTTCAATTGAGTCCAAAAATAAGTTTAATTTAGTTAACACAAATTTATGTGGTTGAACCTATAAATCTGGTTCATGGACTAACAGACTTAAACTCATAAAGCTGGAGAAGTCTACGGCAACCCTTCAAACAGATGAAGTTTTAAACTTTTGGGTCTTACCAATAACTTTTCTAACACATTATTATAAAATCATGTGTTGATGAAGCCAGGCGTAGTGTCATTTTATTGGGTGACAGTTAACAAAAGTGGGAAAAATGACACAAAAATCTGGAGTTCACCTTTGAAGCACCTAAGCAAACAAGAGTTGGATATGAAAAAAGAAGCATAAGGAATATATGTAATTACATAATTACTCATTAATTAATTTGGTCAGTGGATTTTTCATGCCCAACTGGATTAAACAGACGTGTTAATTACTTAATTAATTAATTGTGTTGAAAGGAAAGAATAATTGTCGGGAAGAAGAAACTACGGAATGAGTTGGCAATATGGAAATACCAAACACAAAGAGAACGTGTGGGCATGTCGAACCCTGAACTGGGCCCAAGGCCCATTATGGCATTTTAGTATGGATTATATTTGGGTTGGTATTAGATAGAGATAAGAGATAACTGGGTCAGGCTCATCGAGGCCTTTTAGTAGCGAGTCGGGCCGAACAAGTGAGCCGTTAGTGAATGGTGTTTATGATCGAGAAAATTGATAATCACGAGAAACAGTTAATAGGATCACGAGGAGGAGAGCACGTCGGAGCATTCCAATTTCCGAACCATTCAAACTTCCTTTTACTTTAACTCTTCCTCACGGGTTTTTGCATTTTAATAAATAAATAAAATTTGAAAATTTGAAAAAAGAAAAAGAAGAAAAAGTATATTCTTAAATGGAAAGATAAAAACGCAGAAGGAGAAGGAACGGTCAAGATTTAGGAAGAAGACAAGACAGACAAGACTTGGGATTAAAAAGAGAGAAAATCTCAGAGATAATGACTTAAATGAAAAGTCTTAGGAAACCCAAAAAAAAGAAAAAAAGAAAAGAAAAGAAAAGAAAAACAGAGTCCAATAAAATCTATTTATTTCTAATGCCTACTTCTCTTTTTCTCTCTCTATTTGAATTTATTTCCTTTATTAATTGAAAAATCTTAATTCTCGGAATGCCCAAACAAATCCACCCCACCACTTTTCGGTTTTTGGTTTCTTTTATTTTATCTTAAAAAATTTTCTCTTGCTTTTGCTTTAGCTATTTGCTATTGCTCTTTGCTTCCCATTTGGATTAGGGTTTCTTCTTGCTTCATCTTCTTCTTCGTCTTGGAGTGAAAAAAAAAAAAAAGAAAGGCTGATACCCTTCCCGATCTCTTCTACTAGCCGTTAACTTCCCCCCTTTTTCCCGCCAATTTTAGCTTCTCTTTACTTCCTTTTTTCAACCCCTTTGCTTTCCCCTTCCTCCTGTCGTTTTTTGCTCCCGGTGTCTTTTGGGATTTTTTTTTTTTTTCCGTTGCTCTCTCTGAGCTTGGCGGGAAATGTCTACGCTCGATGACGGTTCCAAGGTCGAGGAGGTTAAGGAGAAGGAAGAGAAAGCAGGGGAGCTTTTGTTTTGTGGTGCTACCTCTTGGGATATAATTGGTCGAAAAAAGGGTCCCGTTGAAGGCAACTTGGTCTCTCCTACTCGCCTTCGTCCGCTTGTCGGCATTGACATTCGTTTTGTTGCTTCTGGCTGCAGTAAGTTTTTGCCATTCTGTACAGGATTGGGTTTTTTTTTTTTTTTTTTTGGTTTTGGAATAGATAGAATAGGTTATGTTTGGTTTTTACGTTAGACTTTTTACTCTGAACTAGACAGAGTGGTTGTTTGATGTATTTTGTGGTGTGTTCAACTCTGATCCTGCATTGCAGTGAAGTGGTTTTTGACGTTTTGAATGTTAATCTTGGCGTAGCATCGTGTCATTGTGTGGCATTGGACGTGGAAGGTCGTTGCTATACCTGGGGACGCAATGAGGCATGTTTACTTTCAACTCTGAAGATTAAAGCCATTACATTTTCTTGTATATATATAGTTTCTTGTCTATTAATTGTAACTTTCCTGAACCATCAAGTGATTTGTGTTCAGAAAGGTCAATTGGGTCATGGAGATTTGATTCAGCGAGATAGGCCTACTATAGTATCTGACCTTTCGAAGTATGTTACTATATTTGACGGAGGTTTACTCCATTGGATTTTTTAGGTTTTGTATGCTTTTCTAAGAGTTAATGATGTATGTGCCAAGGTACAAGGTGGTTAAAGCTGGAGCAGGGAGAAACCACACTGTTGTGGTCACGGAGGATGGAAATTCTCTGTCATTTGGTTGGAACAAACATGGCCAGTTGGGTTCAGGTTCTATAAAAAATGGTGAGTTGAGTTAATTAGAGTTTTTACTAAAGGCAAATGCTTAACTCTTTATGCTGCATTGTTTAGGTAGAGAAATCTGAAATGCCCCTTGCAATGGATGTATATGGGAATTGGGTGTCAATGCATCTCCATATGTTATGTTAAATTAATTTGTAACTCACAAATTTTCTTATACTTGATCATTGTTTTTTGTTTGTTATTATGTAGAGATTGAGTCATCTCCTGTCCGTTGTCTTGTGTCTGAAGTGAAAACTACTGCTTGTGGGGGTGAATTCACTGCGTGGTTAACTTCTATTGAAGGAGCTTCCATACTGTATGGTTTGTGGTTATCTTTACATTTTAATTTTTTAATTGTTCTTGTTGGTTTCTTGCTTTGTTTCATCCTTCGTCACTCCCTGTAGCAATGGTTATTTTGTCTGTTTGGTTTATTCAGTACTGCGGGTCTTCCTCAATATGGACAGCTTGGTCATGGAACAGATAATGAGGTACTATACAATATTTTATTACTACTTTTTCTTTTATTCCTTTTGATTTGTATTGAACAAATGGAGAATCTTTCACTGATGTTGTGAGAAACATTGCATGATGTTCATGGAAGTATTGCAGTCTGCTATGAGATTACCAAGTTTGAGGCACATTTTCGAAATTATTGTTCCAGTGTGGAATCTGGTTTTTGCGATTTAAATACCCAAACGACCTTTATGGTCTATGTCTGAACCATTAGTTGTGATTGTTGAAGATGTAATTTTTCAACTATTGGCTTCCCTCAAAGTTTGCTGATTTTTTAACTTTCCATCTATTCCATGGTTATGAACTATAGTACAACGGTGTTTCAAGTGAAATGCTTGTTTGCCCAGCATTTTGTGTGATTTTATAATGTAGTAGGGTTTTATTAACATTGTGAAAAGTTTTCTGTGATGTGGTCTTGCTGCAACATGTTTTATGGGAATCTGACAGCATTTTAGGCCTTTTTTTGTTCATGAACCTGAGTACTTGCTGTAATTTTACTTTCTGTATTAATAATCTGCGAGAATTGGTGCATAATTATGCACATTCATCTTTATTTGCGATGGTTGCCTAATACCTTGAACACTAATGCACTTGTAATGATAAGATATGCTAAGACTTACTTTTACATGAAGCATTTCTAAAAATGTGATTGCAGTACAACACGAAGGATAGCTCAGTGAGACTTGCTTATGAAGCCCAACCACGCCCTAGAGCAATTGCTTCCCTTGCTGGAGAAAAAATTGTTAAAGTTGCATGTGGAACAAATCATACAGGTTTGTCACACAACTTTCCTCTATGATATGCAGCCACTTTGGAACCTGTTGGACAGGTTTGTTAATACTTCCATTTTCTGATATTTAATATATCTTTAAATGAAATGCAGTGGCTGTGGATTCTAATGGTTTTGTCTACACGTGAGTGTTTCTTGAGGCTACTTTTTTGACATCTCCTTTGTTTTGTCAAATTTTGTATACCATGTGGATTTTAATGGCTTCGTTTTGTTGATGTTTACTTCTACTTTTAGGTGGGGTTTTGGCGGTTATGGAAGGTTTGTGATATGAATCAGCTTGCATTTGGTTACTTCAAATCCACAACTTGAATACCCTTTCTAGCTCATCTTCTCTTTATCCTCTCACTCTCCACCTCCCCCTCTTTGTCTAGCTTTTAAATGTTTGTTGACTTTTTTTATGTTTCTATTTGCAGACTTGGGCATAAAGAGCAGAAGGATGAATGGGCTCCTCGACGTGTCGATATATTCCAGAGGAGAAATACATTGCCTCCTGATGCTATCATTTCAGCGGGGTCTGTGAACTCTTCTTGTACTGCAGGTACCAGTTCTTAACACGAGGGCCTGGACATTATTTTGAAAACTGATTTTCAGATTATTTTACGGTTTTCAACTGTTTCTTGTCTGAACTTTCTTTTGGAAGGACGAGGAGTAAGGATATATTTCTGTACTTGGCTTTCCATTTTACTCTTTGATGATTTGTCATTATTCAATTTTAGTGGTTATATACGCTAAAACAAACCGTTGAATTGTTGCTTTACGAAACAATGTAAATACTTGAAAACAACTAATTGATGCTTCTTCTCTCCCTTTGTGTGTGTGTTTTAAATAAATTACTTCCATTTAGAAAATTCTTCTATCGAGTGAATTTCCTTTTACCACCACTGCCTTTGAACTTTAAGTTTCTAATAAATCTTCTGTTTGCTATGTATGTTACTCATGCTATGGCATGCCTCAACTTCGTAGTGTTTTGAATTGTTATCCACTGATATTTGTGCAACCCTTCACTCATCTGTTTCTTGCTTTTGAGTTTGTTTTTCTTTATTGCCAGAAATCTTCTAGATTTTAAACTCTTCTGTCTCTTTGTAATTCAAGTATTAGTCTCTTTTTGTAATTATGACGTTGTTTCTGTTAAAAGAAAAAAAGACATGATTTATTGAACTTGAACTTGAGGTATGATACTAAGCTAGCTTTTTGGTACGTATTGACATTTTTTTTTCCAGGCGGAGGGCAGTTATATATGTGGGGAAAAATAAAAAATGCAGGAGATGACTGGATGTATCCAAAACCTCTCATGGATTTAAGGTTTTATTCTTTGCTATATGTTGCCTTATGTAGAGTTTTTCTCCCTTTACTTTTATTATGCCTGTGAATTTGATTTCTTGTATTGTACCTTTTCTTTGGAATTATTTCATATATTGCTTCTTCAAGCTATGTGCTTGTTTCTTTTTACTCAGTGGATGGAATATAAGATGCATGGATTCAGGCAACATGCACCATTTTGTGGGTGCCGATAACTCGTGCATAAGTTGGGGCCATGCACAATATGGAGAGCTTGGATATGGCCCAATGGGGCAGAAGTATGTCCTATGCCTCTTGCCTCTCTAGTTGTTCATCTTAAATCTTAGCTTATTCCAGCCTCTGCTGTTTAGGTCTTCTGCGTTACCCAAAAAGGTTGATATCCTGGAGAACATGCATGTCATAAGGTATATTAGTATTTACATGTATAGACTTGTGGCTCTCCTCAAGTATTGTTGGATTTTACAAATTTTCATTTTTGTTGTTGTAGTGTTGCATGTGGTGCTGGACACTCTATGGTTGTTGTTGATAGAACAAATGTAGCCGATCGGCTTGATCAGGTAACGATTTAAAAGTATTTATTCATCAAATGTAGCCAACCGTTGATCGACTTCACACCCAACGACATTTAATTTGCTTTCTAAATATTTTGGTTTCAAGGTAGATATCAATGCATTCAAAATGTTATGGGTTTAAGTTAATGGTTTATGGAAATTGTTTTAATTAATTGTAATTAGATTCCACAGATATTCCAGCCTTGTTTGATAAACACTTTTCTTCTCTATTTTCTGTTTCTTTAATTTTCAGAGCGCAATATTTAGGGACATGTATGAAAAATGAGGGGTTGGAAAACAATTCCAAACATACATCTTTCTCCTTTTGTTGATGACTACTATTTACCTATCGACAGTCATTTCCTTTTTGGTTTTCATTATACACTACTTTTTTACTTGGGTAAAACTGTAAAAGTATACATCTAACTTTTAGTGGATTTGATAACAGCTCGATATACACGATGGCAAAGCTTTTGATGAAGGTACGTGAACACTAGTAATAAACAATATATATGGTTATCAAGAATAATCAAAGACCGTTTTGGCCTGCGAAAAGTTAGATTACGATAATTATAGTGGGGATTTCGGAGACTGAAGCTGTTATTCTTGATGCAGTGAATGTGGTATTGGAAGCAGTACCACAGAGTAAAGGTTCAGCCATCAAGCCAAGTTCAAAGGCTGCTAAAGCATCACTGAAGGCCAAAAAGAGGAAGAAGTCAAAAGATTCATCAGACTCGGAGGAAGAAGAGGAAGAAAATGAAGATGGTGACAGTAGCGATGAGGAGGCCAATGGGCTATCGGATACGAGCGAACAGTATGGGAGCAAAAGTAAGGGTAGAGGAAAGGGTAGTAAAAAGCCATCCAGTGGTGGGAAAGGCAGTGGTCGTGGACGGGGTCGTCCCCCATCAAACAACAAGAAACCAGCAGCTTCTCAAGGAAAAGCAGGAGCTAAGAGAGGTAGACCTCGGAAGACATGAAGACATCCATTATAGTGTAGGTTTAATTGGTGACCCTTACTTCAGTTAAAGTGAAGCCAACCACTCTCTTACACCAGACGATGTATCTGCAGTTTTGAGATTATTTCACCATTTATTTTTCAATGATATGATTATTAAGAGATGTACACTAACTTACCTGATGACATTGATTATTCAGAACTTCAGCAAGTTCTTTTGAGCTTTGAAGGTTTATCGAGTGTAAAAACATTTCGAAATTTTTAGAGCTAAATGGAAAGTCTCTTTCATGTGATTGCTATTATGTTACCTCATAGACCAGCACTTTCAGCACCTACTGTAATCTTGTTCTTAAAACTTCTGCAATGGTGAGAACAGGGGACTTTTCAGAAGATTGACCCACAACCATCCGATATTTGGCAAATCTTGCGGAAGTTTGTGCCAGGGCCAATCCGAGCAATCATGTTTCCTTCAAAAGCAAGGAATGGGAGGAGGGTTCACCTCACTCCTAAGCTGGAATACAGCCATGGGATGAGGGGAGGACCCTCATCTTCAAGGACTCTAACATCTCAACCCTCTCTTAGAAAGAGGATGCTGTTGGATTACTGGTTGTGGAGAGCTTGTGCATATTATTCTCCCTTTGTCTTTTTCTGCATCTTTCCAGTTCATAAAGCAAGGTTCACAGTAACATCTTATGTTTGCCATATTGGTGACACTGTCACATTCAATTCAAAAAGGAATGAAAGCATAACATGCTACACATCGAACCGGGTTCAACATATGCTTTAGATAAACCCGGTTCAAAGTATATACAAAATATTTGATTGATTCAAATTTTGAGTTATTTGACATTTGTTATTGTTAGATGGGTCAGATCCCCAACTACAGTATCTCTAAAGAGAGAGCTTTGGGGGCTTGTGGGGGATCAAGTGGCTTAAACATAAACATACATTGATTCCTTGTGGTCTTCATAAATTCAAAGTTATGGCCAATTTTAGTACATTACACTTAGAAGGATTCACATGATTCTTCGCAATCAACCCATGTGAGTGTGGCTCCACCAGACATCCCATGGTGGGAGGTCCTTCGTCCTAACGGTGAATTGTCATATGACTAATAATATGCTCTGGTTGGTTCTTCAAACATTCTTCACCAACACAATTATTGTCTCTCTTGTCACGGATTTTGCTTCATTTCAACTCCAAATCCTTTGTTAAATTTAATCTAATCTATTAATTTTCATTCATAATTAGACAGATATTAATATCTACACTCAATCCAATAGGTCAGAGTTCAAATACATATGTGGTATGATATTTTTGGCAAGTGTTCTGTTATGTTTAAAAAACCAGCACTATAATTGTATTTTTGGATAAACTTTTAACTTTGATTTAAAATAAATTTTGTGTCTAGCAACAGTATGGTTGGTTATTATGGGCATTAATGTCAACACATGCACAAGTGTGGGTTATTTCCTGCTATTGGTTGGTGAGTGGTTGCATCTTGGAAGAGGTGTCCTACCAAAAACACATAGTTGTTATTTCATTAAAATAAGAAATATGTATTGGCACATGAGAAATAGAGTTCTAATTATGCTCAAATTTGGGTTTGTCATAAACAAAGAACGTGAAGGTAATAAGGTTTGGCTAGCCAAGCATATTGGCGAAGCCTATTATGATTTCATAACCACTCTTGTAAATTTGCACATATTGTTAGTATGATTTTTTTCTTCGAAAAAAGAAAATTCCGATGCCTCTTAAAATATTGGTTACCTTAGTTCGATATCCTCCATTCTTAATAAAGATTGTGTTTGTACTCAAACCATGGTTTATTAAAGTTTTTCTTCCTAAAAATGTAATCGTGGTTGTTCAATTTCAAATTTAATTTTATGTCATAATAACCACCTCTCTAAAAATTAATTTTCTACTAGTTTCTTTGACACTCAAATGTTGTAGAAACAAGTAAATTGTCTCATGAGATTAGTCGAAGTGGATGTAAGCTATGAACATTCACGGGTATATATATATATATATATAAAATAATTTCATATAATTTTAGTTTTCAATTGCTTATATGTTACAGATTATTGAGACATTGTTAGTTTCAACCCTCGACCTCCTTATATCTCTTATTGCGTTATGAAAATGATAATCTTGCACTAAAATAACGATTCACTAAAACATGATGAATAATGGTTGTGGGCTTGGATGTGAAACACATCTCCTACTTAGATGGTGATGTTGGATGAATGTTGAAATAGGGAAAAGACTACATATTAATAATTTGTGTGATTGAATCAAATAATATGAATGGAAAGAAAAGAAAAATAGATTAAAAAGAAAAAAGAAAAGAGAAATGAAAAGAAAATGATAGAAAGTATATAAGATAAAATTAAAAGATGACAGAAAATAGGTGATTGATCTGAAATTAATGTATTTAAGTAAGTCTTAAAAAATGGTCTCCAAGTAGAGGTACATCCATTGCCGCCAATTTCATTGAGTCTCACTGTCTTTGTCCATATTACTCTGTCACACATTTTCTGTCTCCTTCATTTCCAATCTTCCCCATCTCACACATGTGGTAAAATAATTGGGGACCTCAATCTCACTATTAATATCCAATATTATTTTATACTATTTTTTTAAATTTCTATTATTGTTATTTTAAAAAATGAAAATCATGAACAAAATTAGTGGCATTAATCTAGAAATCTTCCGTCCCATCTAATCTCTTTTAATCTCTCTATTTTGTACATATTATTTTATTAAATTGAATTCATTTATTTGATTTATTATTGCTGAAATTATAGAAGCAATAATTTAATTGTATAATTGAACAGTGAAAGAGATTGAAAAACACAAAAGTATATATAACCACATGATATTTTATTAAATTAATTAAAACGATATTTGACTTAGTAAGCGTAATTGATCGCGAGAAATTGTGGAGAAAATGAAAGATTAATTATTTTTATGTACAATAGTTGAAAGTTGAAAGGAGGCCATAAGCCTTTCTTCCTCGGCTACCTCACTCTCCTCTCGCTGCTTCTCTTCTGCTGCTACGGATTTCAAATGCCTAAATTTTGTTGAATTTAGTCGCCTTTTCAGTTCCAGATTCCTCTTTTTGGTGCTCCCGATGCTACTCTATTCGTGGAGGGTTTCTGTTTTTCGTCTTCTAGATCTCTGAAAACAGTGGGCGAGAGGTTTTGTAGCTATGGGGAAGTCTACTTCCTGCTTTAAGATTATCGCCTGCGGTGGCGATTCCAGTGATAAAGATGATATTGATATTTCTGAGGTATCTATGTATCTCATTGCCTCTTACTTCCCATTTTTCCCTTTTCATTTGCTTTCTCTACTTTTTCTTTTCTGCTTTTTTCTTTTCTTTTCTATACTCCAATTTAGTCTCTAATTACTGGAAGTGAGCAATGTACTTCCTCCTCGACTTTACTTAGTAAGAAATGTTTGATGTTTACTGGATTTGTGTTACTTAATGCTCTACTTTGTTTCTCGCTTATCAAATAATTGGAATTAACAGGAGATTTGTTTGGCATTTTATGAGAAATGGTGCTGCATTCAAGATTCAATTTTATTGCTAAGTATCTTCTGTGAGATTATGCCTTTATGTAGTGTTAGAAGGGTTACTTTTTCTAGTTTTGGTTCGTTTCTTGTTATGAGAGATTGGATTAAGATATGGAATAAATGTAGTTTTTATGATTTTTATGTTGCATTTTTGCTTTGCGTTATGTGATCTTTATTTGTATTTATCCAGAGTAAGCGCTTGAATGACAAACAAGGGTGGAGTTTTCGTAAGAGATCTAACCGGCAACGAGTACTAAGCAACACTGTGATTGCTGAAATTCCTTCTCCTGGAAATAAAGAGACCTTTGAAACTGTTAACATTAACTTCCAGCCACCAACTAACGGTTCTATATTAGAAAAAGATCCTGGTTTGCAGTGCGCGAGTGAGAAACCTCAATTACAGAGTACTGAAAATCTCAAGGAATCTGAAGTTGTTGATGTCATTCAAAAGGAGAGTAAAGTTGATGTTGATATTGAGGAACACAGCGTTATTATCATCCAGGCTGTTGTCAGAGGGTGGCTGGTATGCTCTATTTTTCAAATATTTAGGTCATATATTATAACTGCTTGCTGTCCTTGTCCATTCGTTTATGGGAACTTCTCTTGCAGGCCCGAGGAGAGCTTTTGAAGGTTAAGAATGTGGTTAAGTTGCAAGCCGCTATTCGTGGGCACTTGGTCAGGAAACATGCTGTTGAAACTCTTCGCTGTATTCAGGCCATCATTAAGTTGCAAGCCCTTGTGCGTGCACGCTGTGCCCATTTGGCACTTGAACGGTCAAATTCTGAAGAACTGGATAGCAATAGTTATAAGACCTTGGTAACACCACTTAACCCAGATTTGATTTTGAACTTTAAAAAATATGCGTACCGTTCTTGGCTTCAGATTACAAATCCAATTAGGCATGAAAGCAATGCTAACGAAAAAATGTTCCTGCTACCTCTTCTTTATTTTGTATCTCGTATTTCAGGAGAAGGAAAAGTTGAGGAAATCAAGAGAGACTAGCGTTTCAATTGAGAAACTACTTAGCAAAAGCTTTGTTCGACAGGTTTTCTTCTGTTATCCTGTGATTTCTTAAGATGTGAGCACCATGTAACCATTACATATTTTATATCTGATAAAACCTTTTTTTTCATTATTTGAAGCTGCTCAAGTCTACATCAACCACTGAACCTATCAACATTAGTTACCACCAATTTAAATCTGAGACAACTTGGAAATGGTTGGAGAGATGGACGTCTTTTTCATCAGTCGATGTTCTGGAGATCAAGGAAGCACAGTTCCTGACAGAGGAGCAAGGAAAAGAGAAGAAAGAAACACTTTGTGCGTCTGAAGTTATTTTTGGAACTGAATCCAATGTTCTTTGCAAGTCAGATGATTCAAGAACCTGCATTGGGGAATCAGTTGTGCATTCTGAAAGTGAAGATAACTTGATTACTTATGATATGGACAGTGCACAGTTTCAACCACGTCAACTTACCTCTTCTGAGATGGAGAGTTTGGACCAGGCATGGCTTGAGGAGAATACAGATGTCTCGAATGTGAAAGTTACCTTGATGGAGGCAAATTCTCACTTAGATCAGAGGATCGAATTGGTTGCAGATTCTCAGTTGCAGTGTAACACCCATATAGAGAAACTTGAAAAAGAATTCCAGCAAAACAAGACATCGACTGGGATGTTCACCTCAGAACAACCAGAGGTGAAGGAGAAAAAGACTATCTTTGGTTCCAGAAGGGCAAGCAATCCAGCTTTCATTGCTGCCCAATCCAAATTCCAAGAGCTGAGTTCGGTGGAAAATTCAGGTAGATCAATCAATTCGTCGTATCAAGAAACTGGGGCAGAGTCTTGTATTGGTGCTATGTCATCTGCTTCAGGTACTGCTCCAAGGACAGAGGGGTTGTCCACTACAGAAGACTACATCACAAATCAATCCACGACGGTTCGAGTTGGTGGCTCTGACTGTGGGACTGAACTTTCTATTACCTCTACTCTTGATTCACCTGATTTATCCGAAGCTGGAGCCTTCGAATATGAGCATGAAACCAATGTAACTGAGATATGTGTCCATGACCGTAGCAGCAATAAGAGCACAGAAATTGACGTGGGTAGTGCTCCCTCTAGTCTAGTGTCGAACTTGTGTCAACCTCGTTTGGGGTCTCCAGAAAAGTCTAGTGTTGTCTCTAGCAAATCCATCAACAAAATAACTATGAACTCTACTCAAAATGAAGTGAAGCCGGATGCAAATGCATCTGATCAGCAGAGAGAACAGGATGCCGAAACAGGTAATTACAGGTCGTCCCCATCCGCCTCTCCAAGAAGCCATGCCACTTTTCTGGAATCTCAAGGAACGCCTTCTAGTCAGATCTCAATAAAATCTAATAAGAGAAAAACTGATGCGAGCAGAAGCAACCTAAAGCGCAAGTCCCTCACTGCAGGTAAGAAATCACCCTCAAAGCTGCATCGCAATGTCGATTTGCCAAATCATTTTGAACCTTTGCCTAAAGATGAGAAGATTGAAAAGAGGCGCAATTCGTTCGGCTCAGCAAGATCTGATCATATTGAAGAAGAGTCGAGAGAAAGCAGTAGCAATCAATCTATCCCTCATTTCATGCGAGCTACAGAATCTGCTAGAGCTAAGGTGCAGTTAAATAACTCTCCAAGATCCAGTCCAGATGTCCAAGATGCAGAAATATACATCAAGAAGAGGCATTCCTTACCAGGTGCCAACGGAAGGCAAGGATCCCCACGAATTCAAAGATCAACTTCTCAAGCACAAAAGAGCGGAAAGGGAAATGGTACACATTGTTCTTAAAATTTTCATTCTTCTTGGCTTATCAATAAGTTTATAAAAAACCATAAACATCCTTGTACATTTGTTTTGCTTACCGGTTATGCTTTTTATTCTACTTTTCAGAAAGGAAGTGGCAAAGATAGATGGTGAATTTGGTGCTGCTTTGTGATCAACATTTTTTGAATTGATCATAATCTCAAAGACCAACAACATGGCTGCTGCATTGATCTGAAGCTGTGCCACCCTAATTAATCCGACTCCTCATATTAGAGTACTTCCGCTTTTGGGGAAGGGTCCGCATGCTTTTTGGTTAGAACCCACCAATGGGGTCCTAGTAGTTTGGACTTTGGTAAGATGAAAAAAGACCTACAACACCAACATTTTACTGAATATATGATTCATGTTTCTTTCGGTCCTTTTGAATTTCATAAGTACCATCGGTACCGAAATTGTTGAAGTTGTAATGTCTGTTCTAGAAGTTAGTTACCACGAAAAATGTTATATATACATTTGGGGTTAAGTTTGTGTAAATTGTGATAATCAGTTCGTCATTGTTATATTCTTATTATATAGAAGTGCTTATTAAGCTTCAGACTAAATAAAACTCGTGTACTCTTATTGTTGAAGTTAGGCCTATAATCTCTGCATATGTGAAAATATTCCTTAATTATGGTACTAAACTTCAGATAGTCAACTTCAATATGTTTAGTTTGGATATGAAGTGTTGCTTGACATCAAATTTTAACCCAACAAGAAGTTAGTATATCCAAACCAAATAACTCATGAGTTCTCTATTCTACTTTAGTATTTGAACATGACACCGATTTCTGTTTCTTACTCCTCTAAGAAATCAAATTACTACCAACAAAAATACAATACCCTATTGTTCATCTTCTGTGTTCCTTAGATCTAGTCCATTCAATGTAGGTGAAGTATTTGATATTGGCATGATATTGGTATAGCATAATCTTTATTTAATAATTCTGGGAACAACCTTCAAATAATAATACCAACTAAATTGTCTCAAACAAATTTACACTAGTTTTTTTAGCATGCTTTATTTTTTATCTCCTTTAGGTTTTTTCAACGTGTTTTGTCTTCACTCCTCGATTTTTGTTGAATGATTTTTTTACATTATCATTTGTTAAAAATATAAATTAGTTTTCACTAAAAACTCACTCTAATATTCTATCTAGCTAAATTCTAGAAATTGAATACTAAATATAAGATTATAATTTATAAGTGAAAATACATTTTACAACCATTTCTGTAAGCTTACCCTATGGTAAAAAATTGGTGCACTTTTTTTTTAAAGAACCCAATGCACTCCTTACAGATGGAGGAGAACCAAGTAGGCACAAAAACATGCCTACGCACATCTCCATAATGAAGATGGGGCTGACAAAAAAAGACCTATGACTACAACAAGAAACCACAACATGGACAAGATGAGGAATACCATTTTTCAAATGCGAGCACCAGAAACAACCTGAAAAAAGAAGAAAAGTGCAAGTGCAAGACCAAACCAACCTTCTCAGAAAAAGAAATGAATTCTAGGTCTTCTTAGCGATGGATACTCATTTGCACCTCTTATGTTGGTAAGGAGCCTGTGAGCGGTGGGTATTCTATTCTACCTCGGAGTGGGTCTACTACCTGAATGTTCGGTCTACTACCTGAATGCTCAGATGAATTTAATGACCATTTTCCTTTCTACCTTCCTAAATGGAGAGGAGAATTCTTTATTTTCCCTACCATTGGGAGTCTGGAGAAGCAAAGAAGCTGACTGGAGACTCTTAATATGTCTTATCAATGAGACCGTCCGAAGGATTATTAGCTATTCTAATACTTTGAAACCTTGATCATTCTTTGAGAATGAGTGAACCTTATTCTTAAATTGTATTGCGAACTGATTTTTGTAGCAAAGATTTCACTCAAACTACCGGAGATATTATGAAATTGATGGAAGCAGGCCAAGCCAAACAGGCAGCTTACTCTCCAACTAAGTAGAGCTTCTAAGACGGAATACCTTTTTTACTAAGTGGCTACAGCCTCTAATTCCGCTGACTCAATTGAGAATAAGCGCCTCTTCCTATATGTGAGACTACTGGATCTAGTGTTAAAAGTGCAACATAAATTTGAAGTCCGTGATAAAAATGGAATGGTAGTGTCTACACCTTCCTTTAAGCTCTCACAAAAGGTATTGTTTCATAAAAAAAAACCCCAAAAATAGGAATGACCTCTTTTTGGAGGCCTAAATGAAAGCTAACTTTTTTAAAGGTGAATGAAAAGTGGTCTTCTCATTGCATCAGCACCATGAAAAATTACTCATTTACCCTTAAATTTAGTTTGCACATCCCAAGGTCACTCTCTCCTCACATTTAATTTACATTTAATATTATTTTAATTAATATACTCTCCACAAGCTACACAATACTCGATCTAAACTTTGAAATACGGTATAACTTGTATTGTGTATCTTATAGATGTTTAGGTTAAGAAGTGCAACGAACATAGTGGTTGAATAAGGAGGATGGTGTATCTAAGGAGCAAGTGGCCCGAAGATGAGAGGTGCGTATCAAATTTAAGGGTAAATAAATAATTTTGCATGGCTTTTCATTCCCCTTTTAAAAAATTGGCCAATTTCACACAGAAAAAGCCCAAACCCCAACAACCTAGGCTTAGTCGTCCTCTTCTCGAAGCGAGCCTCAATCACTGTTGTTTGAAGGTTTAGGCGAAGGGAATAAGCAGCAATGTTGAAGTTCCTATCTAAGGTGAAGATCGAATTCAATGCTCTCGATCCACGCTTAGCGTGTTGTATGGAATTCTTGGCGCAGTGTAATGCTTCCAAGGCGAAGGAATCCAACCCCGCTTGCCAATTGATCGTCAAGCGCCGAACAGACGACCACCCTCCCCAGATCGCCGTCACCTTTGTCAATGGGGTCGAAGAGGTTTTTGACGCTACCTCTACTCCTGCTCAAACAATTAGGAGTATGATTCTTGAAAAGGGTCAACTCCTTGAGACCGAGCAAATGTTCCGAGAAGCGGGGGAAGCTTGGCCAGTTATCATTCCCGATGAGGAGCTCAAACAACCCTTTACCGGTATCAAGGTTCGTGCTTTTCTTCTCCCTTACTGTAAACCTTTTCTGGTCATCTTCTGCCGGAGTTTCATTTTTGTGTACTACCTGTGGCATTTTGTCGAACAATATATGTGCACGAATAGTTATTCGAACTTTCTACTTTTAAAATATATTAATTTTTTTTAAGTTTCGATTTTATTTCGTTGCTCTCGTTTGTGTAATATAGACACTTCATGTGCTTCGTCATTTGCATCTCAAGCTAATTTAAGAATACCCAGTGCTTCTATTTTAGTTAGCAAGAACTATGCTTTTGGCAATTATTTTCTGAACAGCCCGAACATTTGAGAATTCAGTGTTACAGCATGTGTATTGATATCCAGCATGCCCTAAAATTGATCTAAACATATGGACTATTATTTTCTTCGTTTTACTGACTTTTCTATTCCATGGAACAAATCCCTGGTCTTTTAAGTACCTTGAGTTATTCAGTTTATATTTCTTCCCCTTAGACCTCATTTTAGTAGGTTAGCAAATCTCCCTAGGTCGGTCTAGTAGTAAAAAAGAGCTACAATCCATGCAAATAGCAAAGGGGCAGAGAGTATTGGTTCAAGTTATGTTGTTCATCCAACTAAGATTTAACATCCTATACGTTATCTTGACAACTAAATGTAGGTTGTTTTACGAGAGTAGTCGAAGTGATTCTAAGTTGGGTCTAAGATTCAAAGATATCCAACAGTTAATGCTTTTTTTCTCTTTTTTTACTGACAAGGCCATCTGTATCAGATGTTTGTCTAAAAACTCAATTTGTGTTACCAGCTTATTCATAGTTTCAAGAGTTTGTTTGTAGAATGAATTTGCATAATTTACCATTGAACCAAACCAGCACAAGTAAAAGAGAATTGTTACTTAATCTTCTTTCAAGTAGTTTCGTTTTGTCACGTTCTTATTATTTAAGTTATACTCTCATACTGTATCATCTTTCCTTGTGGTGTTGTATGAGACACTAGAACACATAGGTGATATTGCAACTGGCTTGGTGTGTAATAGAAGAGAATCCATGACCCAATAGACGCTCAAGTAACCAGGAAAACTCTTACAAATACATTACTCATTATGAGTATTATTGACGAAATTACTTGAACAGGATCTGTTCTATAGGTTGTACAACTGTCCTTTAGTTTTAATACTTACATTATCGAATACAATATGATGGCCCCTGTCTGCAAAATTTCATTAGGCCATCAAAGAAATTTGATTGATTTTGAAATCCAAGCAAACTGTAGTAGTAAAAAGTTCAAAAATGTTCAATTAGCTGTTTGAGGCTTTAAAAGTAATATCTTAGACTGGTAAGCGTAATATCTTAGACTAGTAAGCGTAATATCTTAGACTGGTAAGCGTAATATCTTAGACTAGTAAGCGTAATATCTTAGACTGGTAAGCGTAATATCTTAGACTAGTAATTAAGAAGTATTTCGTGAGTTTCTCTCTTCATCATGTGTATTTTACGCTGAAGTTTGATTATGTATATGTTTTCAAGCACTTCATGTTCATCTTCTAGTCGTTCTTTGGATTAGTGGCAGAGATTGCTCTTCTGTTGCATTCGAATTTCATGTCATTGTCTCAAGTTCCGCTTGCTTTTTGTTGCAGCCTAGAAAAGCGGAAGACAAGCAGTAACTTTGTCACAGTTGATGAAATTGCGGATAGATTGGAAAGAGGGGTGGCATCTACACTCGTAATCTTAGGCTGTCAAATATAGAATCAGTTTCCATGGTTAGGAACAATAGCGCTGATTCTGAGATGTTTTCTGTTTTAAATTTCGTAGGGATGCTTCGAAATCTTTTCTTAGAATTCCACATCGGGTTCTAGATATGACATGTGGATGCTCTGTTGGTTTTCATAAGCCATTTATTTATGGGAACTCGTTACCAATACATCCGATTCTCGACTTTCTTTTGACTTTTAGTGAAGAAATGTGCAACTAATCTTTAAAAAAGAAACGATCGGATTAAATGAGTTAAATGTTTGTTTGGCTTATTTCGATATCAAATTTATCAACAATTTCGTGACACTTGAAAAATGTCGAATAGAAACCTGAGTAACTTTAACAGCTTGATTAGACTCGTGAACACCATTCTTAAAGTCACTATAACCATCTTCTATATTGTCGTGTAGTTGTAAACATGGCAATGAACACAAGCCAGGTGACCATACTGCCATTTCAGAGCAAAAAGCATATACCCTTGAGAAAATAGTCACAGAAACATTACACACTGTATATATACTACTAACAAATGTACACAGCATAGACCACTCGTAATGAACAAAACATCTCATCTCTTTCTAACGGTCTTCTCGTCTTACAGCATTTGGGTCGGACATCATGTCTAGCATCATCTTCTCCGGTGAATCTTCCCAACTAGCAAATGTTTTCAAATCAACCTGCAAATATTTACAGAGAAAAATGGATTGTAAACTTAATATTAAGATCCTTAAAAGAAATAGAATATTAATCATGGTCTTTTGCCTTTCTTATTAAGATGCTTAAAAGAAATAGAATATTAATCATGGTCTTTTGCCTTTCTTCTTTGCTCAGTGAAAAGCTCCTCTCTCTTTTTGTACGAATTTTGGATTTCCTTGGCCGTAGAACCGCCAAGTCCCCAAATTTCCACATCTAGAATGGAAGCTTCAACAGGCAGGAACCCCTAGATTTCATTTACATAATATGTTGAAAATTGGTGAGTAGCATGCTCCTCAAAGGAATGGGAATCAACTCGTTGTACTCTCGTCTTCGAATTATGTATTTGTATATTGTTCCTACCTGATCTGGGAAGAGAGGACCAGGCTGATAAGTTTTGTCAACCACATGATGACGAACAGTAACCCTGGCAAAATCTTCATCTATGAATAATCTCTCATTTCCCATAGTTCCCCCAAATCCAAGTCCAACCGGCTTTGGATGTGGTTCATAAACCCTTGCAGATGGATGTAAGTGGCTATAGACAAAGTTCTTTTCCTTCCCTGTAAATAATCATTAGATGTAAGTTAAGGAAGCTCGGTAAGCAA
This sequence comes from Cucumis sativus, assembly GCF_000004075.3. Taxonomy (NCBI): domain Eukaryota; kingdom Viridiplantae; phylum Streptophyta; class Magnoliopsida; order Cucurbitales; family Cucurbitaceae; genus Cucumis; species Cucumis sativus. Next base: position 37,331,071 of record NC_026657.2, read on the forward strand.
GAGAACCTAGAAGAACCTCAACCACATTGTCCTACCAGTCGCTGAATACACATGAAAAACTGGACTAAGAGCATAGATATTTCCTCCGCTTCCATAGAACAGATCTCTATTTTCAAAACCCTGGAATGTCAATACACCAACAGTCCATTTCAATTCATTGGTGGAATCATCACGAGTGTCTCCAGATGCAGCATGAACAACCACAAACAAAGGACCCTGGTAACCTTCAATATTGGACCAGAATCTATTCAAGCCTCTCCCATGAAGTGACGACCTACAATACATCAAAGTGTATAAATACATCAATAAATTACATCATGCACATGTGACATGCATGTTGAAACCCCCAATGGGTAAAGAATGTTTCAACAAGCATTAATATAAGGACAATCTGCAGAAAACTCTGGCCGCAAACCTATAAAGTAGGTGTTCATGATTTCCATCTCCACTGATAGAAAAACATATTTTTGACATCTCGTCCCTAATGCCACCTCTTTGTGTAAGGGAAACTGCCCATGCTGTTCCACAGGTCAGAACAAAAGAATTTGATGTCTCAGGTGAGGCAATATCTACAGTTGGTGAACTTGACGACTCTACTCCATCCTGTCATTGAACAACCAGAAAAGAAATAACCTGTAACCTAAGAACAGTTGTTGCATCTAACTTTAAGGACCTATGCATAAAATATGATCTAAGAAAGAGCATCACGTTTAACTTCGTCTAACTTCAAAATATTGAAGGCAGGTCTTTAGAATATGGAAGAATAACACCAAAGTTCATCCAAGAAAGACTAGACCTAGATTGTAAACCCAACTATGTCCGAATATCTTTGACTCGTGAAAGTATCATAACCAACTGGATCTCACGTCATCAAAACAAGAATACTGTAATAACTCTTCCAATCAGCCAGGAATTGCATTCTACAAGAACTCATATAAAATATAAATATCGAATAAATAAAATGGGAGGATAAACATATTTCTATCTATAGAAAGAGGAATCAATTACCTCTTTAGTAGAAGCTTGAAGAATTCTTGCATGTACAAATCGTGAGAACCCATCTGGAAGACTCGGAACAGTTTTCACTGCCCAAGTAAGAAACTTTCCTATGGGTACTTCAACACCCAACCCTAAGATATCGCAATCCCAAATGTTTACAGTACTACCAACCTCAGCACAAGATGCAACCGACGACAACACCAGATTATTGATATCTGGCAAAATTAAATTTGACTTTGATCCTAAAGCTTTGAAAGTACTAGAATCCCAAAACATAGCCCAACACATCCAAAGAAGCATGAGAACATCACTCGGAAGAAGGAAGCCAGTCATCTTAAATTCATCCTCATAGGATGTAAACTCCAATTTTGAAGGAAGTCCCAGTTTTACCATTGTAGCATCAAATACCCTAATTAATGCATTAAGCAACACAGATGCAGAAATTTTTCCACAACATTTATTGTAGCCCTTAAGAAATTCAACCCAGGTAACACCTCCTTTCTCAGGAATGAAGAACATTTCAATGATTGTTAAACCCACGTGATCTAGGATGCCTGGAAAGGATTCGGGCACAGCAGCTGTTTCTTGAGTTTGGTTTTCATAACCTAAAAAGAAGCATTTCTGAAACCAAACTACATGTTAATAAAATTGCACACATGAAGAATGAACAAATAAACGAAAATCAGATCTCTATGTGGCCCATTCAACTAACTGTATTCCCGTTCTTCAAGTTAAAAAATCTAGAGGAGGTTTGGCCGTGTCTTTGAAAACCACTTTATAGTTTGTAGCAGAACTCAGTGAAAAAAAACATGCATAGGTGACCATTCTTTCAAATTTCTTTTTGTTATTTTTTCATAAATTCTCATGAACGTTCTCTCTTTTTCAGATTAACTCAAGTTGTCTCCCAATTATGAACAGTAATCTCAAACCTAAAAAGCAATAGATTTGCATATACAAAAGTCAGCCAATGTAGCTCTTAAACATAGTTTAGAAAATTGCCTGTAAGGATTCGAAAGGGATTGCATTTGTTTGAGGATCCACCAGCTTAGAGAATGCACTCTGAAGCTGAGGAAGAGCTCCCGTTGAAGCCGCCAAGGCTTCAGCCTCTCTTTGGTCATCAGGAACCTTTTTCTCCGTTGATGTTGATGCTCCCATTGTCACTCAACAATGTTAGAAATGAAACAAATATATATCCAGTTATTGCCTATTTTTGCACAATATATACCTGACATAGAAAGAGACAACAATCTACCTGCTTATTTTTTTGTATGATTTTCAAGAATTGAATCATCAAACTGGTTTGATGAGTTTGATGAATGATTGTAAATAAGTAGCAACAACTTAAAGTACAACAATATTGGTATCAAAACAGGGGTACAGTAAGGAAACAAAAAAAAATCCGTAGAGAAAGATAAATTGAATAAAAAGATTAATTATAAAATAGTGAAGGAGAAGTCCTCAATAACAGCAAGGTGGTATAAACAACATAACTTTCTTCAGTTAAATACTAAAATTTACGAGGACAGTGTTTCCTTGATAGAAACAACATATCAAGAGATGCTAAATACAAAACTCCAATATAAGTATGTATATGTGTATATATATATATGTAGATATGCATGTGTGTGAGCGCATGCACACACATATATACATATTTAGTTTTGGGATAAAAAGCTAAGCTTTCATTGGGAGAAAGAAGACATGGGGAATATGAAGTAACAGTCATAAAAAATATACTATTGCAATTACTAAATAACACTAGAGTCCACAGAGCAAGTAATTGAAGGTTTTATAAATCAAACATGATGGGACAAGCATGTTAATCCAATAAATGTGGTAAGTGTTAAGATTGGAAGACTTAAGTTGCATCTTTCCCACATAAATTCAATGATTTAACGTGAACTGCTTAGATTTCTGCTACAACCGATCGTGGTGTTAATTCACTACCAAAAGTATACTAATGTTGTCGTAATTAACATACTGGCACAATCCACAAATATCCTTGATTAGTTTGGACACTCTTCATCAGAACTCACAACTAGAAAATGCTAAATGTATTATCAGATGTTATGAAGAAAAACAAAGTAGTCGTAAGTAGTAACAGACTAACAAACTATAATAACGGAAACAGTAGTTTCAACAAAATAAGGACAACAAATAAATATAAGCGGTAAGACCAAAAAAATTCAACTTGTTTGTGTTAATATCAAAAGAAATTAAAGCTGGCCACGGAGAATGGACATAGATCAATAAATTAACATCGTAAGAACGAAGAATAGAGTTGTCAGAAAATTTTGAGTCTAAAAACAGGAAATCCAAATTACAGTAAAGCCAAAAATATATGAACAATTTGATCTAATCAGACAGTCCAATTCATAATACTGAGGATAACGTAAATTTGCGAGCTCAGCACATGTGGATATAACTAGAGTTCATTAGTCTTTACTGAAAGATAATAAAAAAAAAAGCATTTCGTTTCCTTTTCACTTTCAATCACATAAAGGTTTTTCCATTTCAACGGACGGATCTCTTGTGTCTTAAAATGTTTTAAGATCCAATAGCAGAGTAGTGTTACACTTCGGAACATGATACCAACCATCACAACCGTCAATTGAAAAATTATTAAAAAAAAAAAAAGGTACTCTCTTCAAACAGCCATCAAAATTTGTAGAGAAAATGAAGAAAAACATTTGAAATCGAAATGACCGAGAGCCAGCTTCCTCTTGAACAAATAATGAGTCACCAGAATTCACTTAACAAAAAAAGAAAGCTCAGATGAAGAAAACTTATGAACCGTTGAAATTTAACTTCAACCGAGCAACACGTTTCAGGTATCTAAAGCGATGAGGGAAAAGTTAAAAGAGAGTAGTAATGATAAAAAGAACAAGAATTAGAGTGGAAAGAGAAGAAGTAAACCTGATGGAGATAAACTGAGGAGTATGCGAATATTATTTCTGATGGCATAAACGAAAGAATCCTTGTCTATTTTGAAATGCTAGGTTAAGTGCACCTTCAATTAGACTTGAGTGATAGCTTTTTTCACCGGCGACCAGAGAAGTCGACGTCCGACGAAAAGGAATAACTGATCTACCGTCGCGTCTGGTTTCTTTCATCAATTAAATTGATAAACTTTTCTATTACCGGAAAAGCAGAGCCGATCCACGTCGTGGCATCGCGTAAGGCTTTTGGATTCTACGTGTCACTGCAACAAGGGACACAAACGCTGCGGTTGGTTCCTGGGCCTGGGCCTCCACATTGGCCTACATTTCCCATGGGCTTTGCTCACTAGAAAATTTGAAACAGAAATTGTAAAATTAAAATAACATTTCACACTATATATTTTGAAAGACAGAAAATAATATAAAAGGCTGGACAGTTAAATAATATAAAAAGGTGGATACTCGAACTAACTAATTTACAAGTTTGATATATATTTAGTTATATATATCATTTCATAACGAAAAATGAATAATTGGAATGATAGGCTAAAAAAAATCAAACAAATACTGTTATTTAAATAATTTAAAAGATGCCAAAAAATATTTATTTAATTATGTATTAGAATAACAATTATGATAATATTACGATTTTAGCCAGAGGGGAGGTCATTTACCAAAATTACCCTCGGTTAATTTGAGTTCGATATTGGGGCACTCGCACGCACCCACAGCCCACAGGTTGTTGGAAACTTGGAATTCATGAGGTGATTCATTCGTATCCTAACAGCGGGTCAATTGGAAAATTAGGGTTTTACGATCTACGCATACTGATTGACAGTCGAAAGAGAAGACAACTTCAAGCATTTCTCTCTTGCAACTCATAATCATCATCTACATCTAATGGCGCCCCCTCCTGGCCCTTACTCCGGCACCAGCACCCTCGCTCTGGTATTTCTTCTTTCTTTTAACTCTATATTATAATCATCTGCGGACCTACTTTCTCTTATTTTCTTCGGAATCCAATGGATCGGTTTATTTTAGGTTTAACTTTTTTTTTCTCTCCTTTCATGTTCTAATTTTTTCTACAGGTAGCCCGTGCATCAGCTTTCTCCTTTGGTTTAGTTTACGGAAGCATTAAACTCAAGGTTCTGAAGGTAAAATTGGAATCTAACTGCTCGTTGCTGTTATAGCAAATTCATTGAAATGGGGTTGATTGTGTGGCGCATTTGTTTAAATCAACTCCGTGTTTATTAATAATCACCATCTCGTTTCTTCATTGACATGAATTCAACATTAGAACTTGATTTCATGTCATCTGTTTCAAGGTTTTGACTTGCTTTCTTTTGGATACGAGATTTCTTCACGACCGTATTTCCATCTATATTTACAATTTAAGGGAAAAGTCTTGTTGGAAATTTAAAGGTTCAAATCTTTTGCTATTTGATTGCGTGACATTTTTGCTGATAAGAGTTTCTTCAGCTTGCTTCAACCTCCATGCAATGTTTTTCATTTTTTAGATTAAATATGGGATAAATTTCTACCATGTAAGCACATGAAACATAGATTGGCATCGCCTTATGTACCCTGATCAGTTAATCGTATTGAATTTGAAGTTGGTTGTATACTTGTGCATTTGTCAGGCAAAGGCCAAGTCACGTGCCAAAGCTGAAGCCAAGGCCCATCACTGATGAAATCATTTATGATGTAGCTTGTAGCGATGGAGATTTCCACATAGGGAGACACTCTGATCACTGGTTGGAGAAATATGATTTTTGGCTTTAAAATTTAGTAAATTTTTTTTTTTTTTTTTACTGTTGAAACAAAAGAAAATTTCTTTGTTTAGACGATGTTGAGATGGTGTACGCTTAGTTTTCAGTTCCCATGGGCAATTCTGCCTCTGAGATGGCTGTTCTTGAAATAAAGGTGACACCTGATAAATAAGACACAGTTCGAGATTCTTTTTTTGTTAAGATACTACTTTCGTTTTGCTTTGAAGTTTCAACTTATGATTTTCTCGCTGACCTCTGGTTCAGTTTATAGGTTTGTGTTCTAAGAAAGGGATATACATAAGAACCTTTGCTGTTGATGTTCACTTGTTCTCATTTTGAAATTTGGCTTTGAAGAAGTTCGTATACAGATTCACTAAGATGTAACTTAGATGAAAGGAATGGTCATTAGTTTTTCCTTTCTAAGCATCTTTTTGTCTCACCTAATTTTAACAGAACAAAGGTTTTTTTTTGTTTTTTTATTTTTATTTTTTGTCTCCCCTAATTTTTATTAAAGTCATCCTGATGATTAGCTTCCATCCATTTCCTAATCTCTGAGGTTAAGAGTACTATAATTTCATCCAAAACTTGAACTATTTGAATTTACAAGTTCCTCTAAGGGCATATCACAATTTTTTTGGTTAGTTTAAGATAACTACATTGGCTTAGGTTATATGTAGTGATTCATCTAATGTTATCAGAATAAAATGTCCAAGTCATTACAAGTTTCAATTACTAAATGATGAATTATATTATGACAGCCTCTGGAAATAAAAGCAAACCAAAGCTTGAGCAAAAAACTCTTAAATATATTACATACTATAAAATCACTAGACAGTGGTAATATCCAAATGAAAAACAGGCAACAAAGATATGGCTCCATCGTGAACCTCGCATACCCAGATGAATAGTTTGTGAGTATCATCTAAATTTCTGGCAAGGCTTTGCAGAAAGTGAAGCGTAGCTAGGTTGTTGAAGATTAGAAGTCTAAGAATTCTTCAAATCGGAGAGCTTTTTTTTTTTCTTTTGGTTCTACTGAGTTCAGAAAGAGTACAATTTTGCATAAACTGATTTTACTTCAACTAGAGCTCTTGGCAAATGTCTCTTGCTGATACAAATAGGCAATTAACAATCACTTGCACTAAGACAAAAGCTTCATGCTAAACAGTTGTGTGATCTTTGAGCTTTTGTCAGTAAAATATAATTAACTCAGTTCTCGACTAACATAGCGGCAGAATAGACCTTGTGTCTGGTTTAAGGAAACCGAGTCTTAAGATCGCCCACCTTCCGACATGGGGCAATTGATGCCTTGCATCATAGCACTATTGAGAAGCTTCATTCCCTCTTCGCTCATTTGCTGAACTTCTGAAGGTGACAAGATTCTGATGCAGCGTACACAGCTAACAAATTCCCTGCAGAATTCCTCATGAGTTAGTTGGTGCATATCCAATCCGGCAAAAGATTACAATATAAAACTAGGATAAATATTGAATACAGTAAATGCTATTTCTCAACTATTCAGGATAAAGATAAAGAACCAATCATGCAACAAACTTGTGAGAAAGTAGACAACTTACTCCCAGGGATCATCACCGATAAGCAGGACGTCGTTCTCATAATCCACATATACCAGTTTCCATCCTGAGCCTCTTGGGTCATTAAGCAACCCTTCAAGTCCAAACATACATTCGATAGCAGAGCACAGTTCGTCATAGTTCTTAAAACTTGTGACATCAATAGATCTCCCAACGGATCCTGCCTTCTGGACCTGTAACCACACATGTCACCATGTTTGCGCCATATTAAAAACACATTTGTGAATGTAGGGAAAACATGAAACTGGTCAGAAAACATATCAACTGATGATACAATTCAAATTCGACAATCCATAGCATAACAAGAGCATATTATGATCTGAGCAATTTCGAGATAAATTCTCATTGTCACAGCATACGTAAGATATTTTATCAGAGTAGAAAATGCAAGCCAGTTAAAATAACAAATATAACGACCTTACTTGAACAGGATCTGTTCTATAGGCTGTACCTCTGTGTCCTTGAGTTCTAAAAAATAACAAAAATAAAAATCACAGGTTCCTACCTTCGTGTAAGTTCTCAACGGCGGTACCACTTGCTTCCATGAACCATTCTGTAGAAGACTGCCCTCATCGAAGTCCACGTTGCATGAGGATGTACCAGCTGAATTATCATGAAACTCTTGCCTGGAGAAAGCCTGAGAATCTCCTAAACTAGCAGAGGTAATCTGAGACTGAACATCTTGGCTCGAACTGAAGTTTCCAGCCAAGCAATCTGAAGGATGTGGGAAGTCAGCATCTTTCAATGTGCAATAATCGTCAAGAATGGTACTTGAAACTGCATGATCAACCAAAGTACTTCCACCATTACTCATTTCAAGGTTAGAACAACTATATATCCCACTTTGGTTGTTGCTTTCATCTGAAACATCTCTCATAATATTTGCATTAGCCATACAGTTGAGGTTAGATGCGTCTGCATGAGAGAATGAGATGAGATGATTGGTTTGAGATGAGAACCTTATATTATTAAGAGGGTCCCACATGTCTTGGCCTGTTGAAGGTAAGGGAAAATTAAGAACCTCAGGAAAGACTGTTGAGGAGTCTTGCAATCCCAACATGGAAAGATTTCCTGGTGATCTCATTACTCCAGGAAGAGGCAGACAGGATGGGTTAATCAAACATCCATCGCCATCCAAGGATGAAATCAAACCATTTGAATTCGTATACTCAGGCTGAGGCATGTCGATTGGTTGTGGATGTTGGATTAGTGATTCAAGCTGAGGCTGCATCGGCCATGATACGGATTGCAACTGCATGGGAATCTGATTCTGGTTCACAAATGAAAGCTGGTTTACAAGTGTTTGCATATTCATTTCATTACTAGTGAGTTTTTCCTCTGCACAACCTCCAACGGGAGGCAAAGGATTGGATTGATTGGTTGAGGCTGATAAGTCACGATCATATTTTGCCTTGTCTCCATCAGCTGCAGTTGGAGCTTCACTTTCAATGGCCACAGATGTTTGCACTTTTCCGGGTACATTTGCTTTTGGTGATGAATTTGGGTTGATAGGATCAGATTGTGCAGGTCCTGGATGATGCTGATTTTGATTCCCGGGAGATGCAGTTTCTGTCGGTATAAGCTGCTGCATTTTGGGATTCTGCATGTCCTTCATGTCCTGTATCTTGACCAAATTGTTAGTTGAATCTTGTTGTAAGGTGGTTCCGTTAAGGTTAACCATTTGAGGCCTCAGTAGCATCTTCATCAGTGGTTCGGAGCATAATGTTGGGGCATATGAAAGATCGCCACGTATATTTTCTGGAACACGAAGCATTGGTCTCTTCACCAGACTTCCCCAATCAGTTTCTCCTGCTAACATGAAAAATTCCCATATTTAAAAAATGGTCTTTTGCAAACTAGCAACACCAGTACAGGAATTTGAAAAAGGATCCAATCTTACCCAAGAATCCACCGTGTAATGGACGTTTAAGACCAGAAGTCAGAGAAGGAAAAATGAATAGACTTTCTGGAGTTTCTATTTCCCATGAACTAACCCTGTTCTGCTTATCGCAGCATCCTGGCTCATCCCACTCTACCTGTGAGAAAAATTGTCAAACAGAGGAGTGGAGAAAGACATCAAGCAAGAACATTCATACAGAAAAAGAAAAGGGTTGATGCTCAAAATGGTTCTCCATAATTCACCTGAAGATTTCGCCACTTGGAACCTGGCCATCTAAGTGGATCTAAATCGCTAATTCCAACAATTGTTCCCATATATCTGGCCACAACGAATAGCTTTAGAATGGTATTATATATAAAACTAACAAACGGATTTGAGAAAATTAAACTCACCGACGTTTACCGGACTCTTCTGTTTCAAACATCATCCCGAACCTCATGCCTGCAGAAAGCTGAGTTCCGTATACACATTTGCGATACTTGGCTAAAGGAATAACAAATTCTGAAGGACATGCCCTGCAGGAAAATGGAAACGCGTAGAAAGTGTGACAAAGATATCCCAAAATGTTGGAAAATTTTGAACCCGAACCACTTGAAAGTCAAATAGAACCTGGGGTTGTAGAAGATTGTGAATGGACTTCGATTAGCAGCAGCATGAGCCGCAGCAGCAAGAACTCCAATATGCATACTATCGGCAGATAGAACCGATGATGGCAATGTTGTTTGTTGTCGGTTAGCACGCCTCACTCCAATAAGCAACTGAGACTTTTCATCCCTACATAATTGTCACATTAGAAACAAATTATTCACACTTCATAGCATTGTCACAAAACAGAAGGGTGGCAAAAAAACGCCATCGTACCTTATAAAAAGAACAGAATCTCCTGCTCTAAGCCTCTTTGCTCCAACGAATAGACTCCAGCCAGTTGTGAGAAGGTGTCGTTTCGGCTGCCCTGTAAAAACAAGGCATAACCTCGTCAGGAAAACAATATAATCCTCATTTACATTATAAACTGTAGATTTTAGCTTGAAGAATCTAATGACAATCATTGTATCAAAGTATACTCACCGCGATATATGTGGCGAAAAGTCCAGGTATTGTCGTGCAGGTCTCTGACAATGAGCTCCTGAGTTGGCGGTTGCATTGTGTAATCCTGTTGCAAGATTAACCACAAAGCTATCCTTAACAAGAAGGAAAAGTGATTGTTAACGGTAACAGCAGGGAAAAAATGACATGGAGTTGAAACCTTACCAATGGAGGAAAGAGTTTTTCAGCAGCCCTGCGTGGCACTGAGAATCCACCGTGTGTGCTGGTGTCACTGGCAGTTAAAGTTTTGCAGAAGAACTCATTTGGGTGTTTACTTGGCCTTAATCCAAAGTCCGGAACTAGAAAAACATCTTTTTCCTGATTCAAAGGTAAATTCGAATGTGAAAAGAGAAGCTAATATAAACTGTATGATACAAATTCAACGCTGACCCAACAAAACTGCACAAACATATATCCTTACAGAGTTCACCGGTTGAAGACTCATTTGAGCATAGATTTCATCTGAATCTTTATCAGCCTAAAAATATTAATGGGAAAAGCAACAGATTCTTCAGAACAAATATATTTTACTGGATGATCCAAAAAAACAGAGTAACTATCAATAAGCACATACGTGTAAGGTAACATTTTGAACTTGGCACATCAACTGAGAGGGAAGATTAGGATAATTTGGAATCTGTGAGGTTGCTGTTCTCTTGGTAGAAACTGCCACCTGTTAACAAAAAATGAAAAAGAAAACATCTGTTTAAAGTTTCAGGAACTTCAATCATGGTATAAAACCACAAACTTATGTAACATTATTAACATCAATGCTACATACAGATTACAGGGATGTGTTGGGAACTTCATATGAGAAATTAATGTCAATCCCGGAAAAGAATTCTTACCTGTTCACTATGTCCCTGAGGAAAGTAATAAACAAGACTACCCACATGGGGCAAGGAAACAAGAGGACCGGCACAAGCATGCCACAGCTCGGAGTTTATAGCCTTCCGGGCCCCTGAAATCCCAAAAAACAGACGTTTAAGCAATACCCTCTTCAGAAAAGCATTGCCAGAATTGAGTTTAATTACAATGCCTATGAAATAGTTAGTAACAAAGGAAACGAACCTGATTGATCTTGCATTTCTTTCAACAACTTCATCTCGTCGAGAAGGTTAGTCTGTGGGGCGTTATTAATCAAACCCCCTGATGTCTTGAGCTTCTCTTCCACAGAGCCCATGACGTGCCCTTCTCTCAACTTCAACAAGAATCAACCCACGATTTACATCCTCAGTAAAAAGAAAAAGAAAAGCCGTAGAACCAAACCCTCTTGATCACAAAGCAATTTCACCTTCACCTTCTCGTCCAAGGAATGCCGAGAAGGATTAACGATGCCGCATATTATGAAGAGAAATTTACAGTTGGGACATGACTAAGACAGTCATACATACACAGAAGAAGAAAACAAGAGAATCCATCAGTCAAAAAAGCAAAAACGCCATCAGAATCCAAGACCAAGGAACAAAAACTGGAAATTGTAGTCTGCAAAATCTCATAGGTGGGGCTTCTTCTTGGCGATTGGGTTGGCACCAATGAAATGCATCTGTTTGCATCAAAAGCACGCAAATCGAAGCATCGAATGACCCATATTATCAACTGGGTCTGCTTGTTTTTTCTCTTATATGTTCGAATAGACACCGACCTTTCGAATGAACACAGTTACAACCCCAGTATATGATCCAAACTATTCACATAATGGGTTTAGATTAAACCATACTTAGTGAACGCCATAAACTGTGGAGTAAGAAGCATTTCCCTTTCAGAGTCTCTAATCCTCTGTGGGAAGAGTGTGCATGCTGTTGTTATCCTGCGCTTACATCCGTATGAGTCCATTTGTTTGCAGCTTTAAACTGTTTTTGAGGAACCCAAATGAAAAGGGTATGAAAAGAAAAGCAAATGGGGGGGGGGGGGGGGAAATAATAGTAAAGAAATGGTGGGAAAAAGCAGAGAAAGGCTAAGAGAACACGAAAACAGTACAGAAAGAAAGCTAAAGGGACTGTGAGAGAGAGAAAAAGGGAGAAGAAAAGAGAGAAAGAGATTGTCTTTTTGGAAAAAAGCGAGAATGGGATTGGTGGAATGGAAGAATGTTAAGAGAAGGCGCATTTTAGCACGTGGATTGGCGATGGTTTGAAAAAGAGCCTTTGGATTTTCGTCTTCCTCGATCCCCTCTCCCTCTTTTTTTGCTAAACTTCATTAATTAATCTCCTCAATTTTGTCATTCCTTTCTTTCTTATTTTTATATTACTATATTCTTTTTTTATTTTACTTTTTGTGTTTACCATCAATTATAAAATTCACTTTATTTTAATTCTCCAAAAAACTTTATATTATATTATAGGAATTAGTGAATTTACAATATTTTGATAAATTTATAGGATGAAACACCAATTTTAAATGAAAATTAATCTATTTTCTCTTGATTTGCCTTTTTCTTAAATACAATAATTGAATTCTTTAAACTATTGGTAGGATATATATAACAAATTAAAAGAATTAGGAGTAGAAGGAGGATTTGTAACCTTAATTTTTGAGCTACCAAATAATGCGTAAATGTCCCGTATACAAAGTTGTGTAATTAGTTATTTAAAAAAATAAATAAAAATTTAAAGTGATGGTTGTAGAGATTTGAAAATTAAAAAAGTTTGTGTAAAGTTAATAATAATAAATATAAAAGAATGGAAAAGAATAAAAGAGGAATGGAAGAGAAGGGAATGAGAAAGGTGATTTGATTTGGAGGTCTTCTTTGTGTTCGTGGCTCCCCTATATAAATCTTGACTTTCCGTTCGTCGCGCGTGCGATTCGCGACAAATTCACAGGAGAGGCCTGCAGACGAGGTCACAATGTCACACGCGGCACTCCCTTAATGGACTCCTTTCCTCTTCAGCTTTTTACACACACACACTTTTTTCTTTTCTTTTCTTTTCTTTACATCACCCTAATTCAACTCCTTAATTACTATCTTACGTTTCACACTTACCCAACTACTTCAATTTCAACCTAAATCAAACTGCTTCTTTGCATATACTATCAATCAAAAACATCGGACATTCTATTTCATCCACTCATAACTCACCTCTGTTTGGCTTCAACTTTTTGTTATTCTATACACGACACCATAATCTACCAACATAAAAATATCATAACGTATCTTTTTTGCCTCTTCTAAATCTCTTTTATGGTTGATATTACGAATCTAAATGCTCAAATTCAAGTTTTCTCTTACACGTTTTTGGTAGGTTCTCTTCTCGTAAAGAGAGTGCATGCTTTTTTTTGTATATCTTCGTATAATTCTTTAGTTACTCTTCTTGTGTCTTGAAAAATGGATATGCTATTGCGTTCGTAGTTAGAATTTTTTTAAGTGAGTGCAGTAAACTTTTAAAGATTTTAGCTTTGGGTAAAATATTTGTAGATACTCCCATAGCTAACGACTATTCTCTATATTGTTGGCGCTATATTTTGTTTTCTTGGTTCTTAAATAATGATAGCATGACATACCAAAGTTTTGCTAGTTTTATGTGTTGTATAAATCTATAAGCTCTTAAATTATTTATAAAACCAATCCTTATACAAAAGATATAATTGAAATTATTCTTTGATATAAGAGAGAAGCCTCTTAAATTTAATTAAAATATTTAAAATTAAACTTGTAACAACTAAAGGTTGTTGATGTGTAAGAAACACATATAATATGTAACATGTTAATTGATTGATTTATGTAAGATAGTTTGGTTTCATAAATGTTATTTTTGTTTAAGAAAAGAGAGAATTTGGGAAGGTGAGAAATGGTGAGTGGAGAAAAGGGGAGTTTTTTTCCATAATTGATGGGTCATGCTATGTAGATGATAAGGAATGATGTATTGAGGAAGCACGGTTTCTCCATTCATTCCCTTGGTGGGAGACGCATCATATCCCCACATCCTTTCACTTTTTTTTTCTCTTTTTACTTACTTTTAACCCAACATATATCTGAATTTACCTACATTTCCTTAAGATTCAAATTTGTGTATGGTAATTCGTCAATTGATCAACGCATTTTAAAGCTTAAATATCAATTAAAAAACTAAATTTATAGTTAAAAATTTGAGGAAGGTTTAATATACATCTATGCTAATTAGCAAATCAACGTAATTAAACATTAGAGTATTATTGTGTGTCTATAGTTCATCATCCATCATCCTGTTAATTTAATAAGCTTCGTAAATAATCAAATTGTATCAGTGTTCAACACTTGTGAATGTTTGATTCAAAAGTTTCCTTTCTCTCATCAACCCATTTTGTGTATTAACAATGAAGTAAAGTTTTTGAGGATGCTAATTTATTGAAGGTCTAATTATATAACAAAAATAAAAACAACACCAACTTTTAGAGACTATAGTCAAATGCTAATGAATTGTGAAATGAAATGGGGCCTAGTTTGGCATGCCAAATAAGTAATCAAGGTATTTGGAAATTGTATTTCCCCTAGTTTGTAAAAGAACCAACATATATCTGGAAAGATTGTGCAATATTGCACTTTGAAATATATAAAAAAAAGAGTAGAGAATTGCAAAAAGCAATAATGATTCTACATTTATACAAAAAGACTCACTTATTAACTTTTGGTTTTCATATTATATAAATATATATATATATATATATATATATATACTGAGAAGGGAAAGATATGAATAGTTTTATAAGTCTAAACTTAGTACATAAACTTATTGTTTTTATAACATATTTTGAATAGTTAATCGAATATTTTTTAAAAATAATATGTTTAATAAAAATTAAGTTGAATTTTAGAAGTTAAATGAGTACATTCAAAAAGATGAATTTAATCAATACATATGGAAATTCAAAACAACACATGAGACATTATTTCAACCTGTAATAATGTTATCACATTCACATGAATAAAAATCTTACAAAAACAATAATCACTACAAATATGTTTTTTTTTCTCTCTTCTAAACTAACATTTGACAGAAAAAAAAATACAAAAAAGTAATAATGCTACGGTGAGGAAATCTTAGAAAAGAATAATAAAAAAATGTATATACTTCTTTAAATGTTGTCTGCACTCTTATGTGTATTTAATATAGAAGAGACAAATAGTACAAAAAATTAATGACTTAAATTCCCCTATTTAAGTATTTAGATACAAAAGACAATCTAGAATCTTAAACACTCCACAAATTTATATATTTATGATTCATAATTGCCCACCTACTTTATTGGCTATGAAGTGTAGTATAAGGGTGATGGAGCATATGTAGCATTTATTTTTGTTTATATATAAAAGAAAACATAATTAGATTAGAAGCAAAAAGAAGACAATGACATGGAAATTATAGAGGAAAATAATATTTAGAAAGTGTAAGATTTTTGGTAATGGATGGATTAGAAGTTGAGATTATATTAAATTGAAGGAAGGAGATAAGAAATTGTTTTTAAAGGTTAAGGATGGAAGGAGAGTTAGTGAGACTTCGATATTGTAAATAATGTAAAGAAAAAACAAAAATCGTCGTTTTCGAAACGGCGTGGAGGGCACGTGATTGTCATGCACGTCACAGTCCCTTCTTTTTTTTTTTAATTTATAATTTACGTTAAACAAGGTTAGGCTCACTCACGCGTGGCCCACATTCAACCTTGTCAGACTTCTTCGATTCCTTCTTCCACGTAAACCTCACTTTTTGACTCTCTCTACCTACAATAATAAATTATTATTAATAACCACGTAAAAAACAAAATACAAAACCTTTTTTAAATCTAAATAATATATAAATAACAAATATCTATTTAACCAACTTCTTTACTCTCTCACTTTACTTTTATTTTATTCAAGTAAATGAGTGAATGGTTTCAAATTAATTACTTCATGCAACTTCTACCACTTCACTCATTTCTATTTTAATTTTACAATAGGATGATCAAACGTTATAAATATAGTAAAATATTGTCATCTATGTGACAAATATAAATTATTATATTTTTTTTATCTTTATTTATCATAATATATTATAAATATTTTGACTTATTTTACTATACTTAAAAATAATTGATAAAAGAATTATAACTAATTAAACTCTATTGTTTTTTCAGTTAGTTTTCAAACTTCCTAAATTAATTAACAGTTTAAGACTAAATATTAGCGGTGAAATCTAAAACATTAATTAAAATAAAAGACGGTAACATTTAGTGAGTAGAATTATAGTATTGGTAAAATATAAGGAGTAGTTAAAGAAAAAAAACATAAGGTTCCAAGAAAAGATACTTTTTGTTGATAACAATAATGATAATAATATATTTATATTATTGTAGTAAGAAACAAAAGTTGTGGAATGAATCAGGAGGGGAACCAATTAAGTGAAGAATACCTTGGAGTGTTCTAAGAATACATATCCCCAACAACTTTTGACGTCCACCAATTATTAATTATTTACTTCCATTTATGTAAATGTTATAAAGAAAAAGAAAAGAGATGATGAATTGGAAGAATTATTTGGTATTTGGCGGTGCTATTTTTGAGGAGGACGGCAAGGAGGGCAGTCTATTTAATTAAGGAGGAATAAAGTCATTTTAAGAGTATTCCAAATTTTGGGCTTCAGGGCCTATACCATACTAAGTTACTAACCCTCTGTCCATTCCCCCATTCATTGGTATGCGGCTAATAAATTAAATCCCATTCATTTTGCTTTTCAGACAATTTCGGCTCATTATCTTCAATAATTACCCCCTCACTCTTTCTCACCACCCTCATTATTTTCTTTTCCTTCATCACTCAAACCCCTCTCCATAAAACATCAATATTATTTCAACATCAGAAAATTTTATCAATTCACATTGTTTCCCTTTGGACAATTTAATGTATTAATACTACAACATAGACTCTATATTATGAGACATAAAAATGGTCTAAGGAGGATAACAAAAGCTTAAAATTTTGGCCATTAAAATTAATTACTACTTTATTGGATTTGTAACGATGTATTTTATGGAAAATGTCTAACCTATAACAATTGAACTAGCATTTTCATAATGAAACTAGTTTGAATCTTGAGTTATTGGTGCAAATACATGTCTATTAACCAACCTAATTACTTGTAAACTTCGTGAAATGTGACTTAGGTTATTTAGACTAAATCATCCTAAACTATAGCCATGGTTTGTACATATCTAAAGATTATAGATCTATGTTTAGACTCTAAAAGAAAAAATTCAGGAAACAAAGTGATTTTGCTAAAACAAAGGTAAAGGAAAAAAAAAAGAGTGAAGATAAGGGAAAAGGAAAAGGAAAAGGACAAGTTTAGAGGAGGTTAAAATTGGAATTGATGAGGGTGAAAAGAATAAAGAGGAAAGAAGGGAATGATTGGGATTAAAAGAGGGAAAGAGATTAGAAATAGAATGATTAAAAATGAGAGAAATTGAGAAACATAAGAGAAGCATTCATTAAACTAATACATATATACATAATATGATATATATATATATATAAGATGGTTGTTGAAGGGGTCCATAAAGCAGAGGGAAGAGACTGATAATTGAAAGGGAAAGGAGGCGTGGTATGAGGGGAACATCAAGCAGTGAAATGTGCTGGGATTTTAGGGGACATTTTCTTCTCTTTTTTCCTCATCAAAACACCACCTCCATTTTGTCTCTAACCTCCTCCCCTTTTTCTTTTACCATTTTTTTAAAACCTTTCCATAATAACAATAAGTTTTATTTTTATTATTTATCGGCGGTGGGCCGCCGTTCAAGGCTTTTTTTTCACTACTTCCTTTTATGATTCTCAATTTTGATTAAAAGTCATCTCTCTTTCCACTGATTCAACCCACTGTTTCCTCTTTTTCTTTTTATATATATATACATACATTCTCTAATATCCACCTATTCATTATTTCCAGTACAACTTTAAATCATTATTGTTACTCTCTTCTTTTTCTTTTTTTTCAGGTTTGTGAATTGGTCAAAACACAATGGATTAGTTATTTATCTATCATTATCTTTTTTTGCTTGCTTCTTCACTGAAATGACATAACTTGACAAAAAGAAACAGGCTAGATTTTGTTTTTTTGAGAGCCATTGAGTAGGCGTGGAAAGAGAATGAACGAGAGAGTAAGAGAGTGAGACCCAACAAATAATAACAACAACAATAATAATAAAATTGAGTCAAGCCTATTTTTTTGTTTGTTTATTTATTTGTACTTGATTGGCAATCCTTTCACAAAATCTATAAGCATGCAGTTTCAACTATCTCATGCTTTGTTTGGCATCAAATTCTTTATAGAAGTGATTCTAAATTATGAGAATTTAAAAAGAAGAGAAAAAAAAAAAACACACACACACACACACCTGATTTTGCTATGGGTTATTATGGATCTGGAGGCAAAAGCGTAAAGAATAAAAGCTACAGTGGAGCCATGGGTCAAACAACAGAGGCCCAGAGCAAGGCAAGGTCAGAAGGAGAGAAGTGGCATAGGCTTCAGCCCATGTGCCAAGGCTGACCCTGTCGACACACTTAGGCTATAGGAATATAACTCAAAAACCCTAAACAAAGGTTAAGTCGAGATAACTATATAAATTGGAGGGGGACTCACCAACACCAACGACATTAATTCCACTCCCATGCTAAAACTATCTTTTTGCTATATAGATTTGTTAGCTAACTTGGATATTCAGATTCTTCTTTGTCTTGAAACTACTTATTTCGTCTGAAAAAAACTATCTTTTTGCTATATAGATTTCTTAGCTAACTTGGGTGTTCAGATTCTTCTTTGTCTTGAAACTACTTATTTCGTCTGAAAAACATGTGAGACAATCAATAATATCCTCTAGCTACATTGAAAGTAATTAACTGAGAGAATAGTTAAAAAAACAGAAAGAACAAATATCACATAAGGTTTTGTTACTATATCTCTTGTAAATTCTTTATGGAAAGATACATATATAAAAAATTCTATTACGAAGGAAAATATTTTATCATTAAATAATATCATTTATTTAAATAACTACTTTTTTCTTCCCTACATCAACCAACCCTTAAATACATATTTCAGCTCCTTTCTACAACTAAAAGAATATAGATAACTACACTTTAATAAAATTTGACATTAATTAAAGTCTAATAAATCACACACTTTAACTAACCAAGACATTTTGTAAACAATCCATGCAAACCCTTCTTCCACAAGAGTGCAATCTCCAAAACCTACATCTTCATCTTTAACTTCGCGATCTCCTCAAATTTCTTATATTAATCTATGGAAAAGAGAGGAAAGATAATTTATGCGCTCTTGAATGGTTGTAATTTGATGGCTGTAAAAATTTGATGATTTTTTTTTTCATTCATATTGTTGAAAGTTTGTTACTATAGGAGAAAGATTGAGTTTTTGAAAATAAAATTTTTATCTTCTCAAATTTCTTACCATAATTTTCATTCATGTCTTATAGACCAATCAAATATGTTCACGAATTGGTAAAATGAATTTCTAATGTTTACGTGTTTGGTGTGCTGGTTCTGAATTTCTAGGCTTAGCTAATTTTTTTTTTCTTTTTTGTCAATTGTACCATCTAAATTTATCATGTATAAAATATTTAATTAATTTTTTTAATATTTTGTATATATAATTTAATTTATTGACTTATTGATTTTTATGACAATAATGGAAAAACAAAAAAATCTAAACTTCAATAACAATCATTTTGATTGCAGTTACGTTAACGTGAATGGTCTAATTAGTAATATTACAAACTATTCACAAAATATAACAAGTTATATAATCGGATGAAGTTTACAAAAGTTTCAGTTAAGTAAAACTGCATTAAAAAAGTGTCTAATATATAGGTTTCAAAATAAGCATAGCAAAATGTTCATGCAAAAGCGAAAGTCATGTACAGTTACATTTTGTGATAGTTATGATTATCTTCCTATGATGCATATGCAACGTAATATTTAAATTGCTTTTATCAAAAGAGTTTAAATAAAAAAAGATTTTTTTAATTTAAAAAAAAACACTTTTTTCTTAAGTCAATCCAAATAAGTTCTAAGTCTTCTAATTATAGTGATCAAAGAAAAAAAAAAAGTATATTTAAATCCTATTTTGTTATAACATACTCTTAAATTTTAAAATTATGTATAATCGTGTGTTTTAAAATTTAATTATGTATCAAATATATTCAAATTTTTAAGCTTTAATTTGCCATTTATTTTCTTCAAGTTTGGCTAGGGAAGGAAATTTATATTTTTTCCATACAAAAGATGAAAAGAAAAATTCTAACATGTTCATTTATCTTTATTCTTTCAACCAAAATGTATCGTTTTCTATTTTTTATTTAATAATAAAAAATATTGTACATATACAAAAGATAAATAAATTCTATATCTATTCGTGCAAAACAATAAGAAATTACACTAACTATTTTGGCTAAAAAAATCTTATTTAATACATAAAATTATAAACAAATTTTTAATATTTGTTAGTCAAACTAACTCAAATTATTTTAATCTTTAATTTATTTGTCTTATCATGAAAAAATTATAGTAATAGTTTTAAAATGGGAGTGAAAAGCAATAGTTTAAATTTGAGAAATAAAATTTAAATTAAAAAAAAAAAGCCTAAATTTACCCAATGAGCCCATGATTTTACACCATTGACCAAACATGAGCCTGACATTATTGGATTTCAAAGACAAGGGGCCAAACAGCCTTACAATGATTTGCATATTTTTTAACTATAACGATTAAATTTTTAATCAAATTCTAAAAACAAAAACAATTCTACGAGAAGTTTTTTCTTTTCAAATTAATGTGGTTTTTTAAACCATTGGTATAATGTAAATAAGACGTGAATAAAGTTTAAAATGTAATTAGATTTTTTTATATAACATCTCCAACTTTGTATATATGCATGTGTTTTTTGTTAGAAAATTTTTCAAAAATATAATACTTGACAAATTATTTACACCTCATACAAAAATCAAATGTAATAAAATTTATCTTTTAGTGGTTTTGTTTTATAGTCTAAATAGTTTGTTAATTTTTTTATTCTATAAAAAATCTCTATACGTTAACCAAAACAATTACTTTATTAAAATCAAGAAAGAAAATAGATGTAATCAAGACCATGAAATATATTAATTATAAACATAAAAAAAAAAAAAATTATTCCACAAAGAAAGAAAACTATAGAAAGAAAAGAAAAAGGTAGGAATCTCAGGTTTTGGTAAGAATGAGTAAAAGATGAAAAATCTCAAATGATGGTGGTTAAGAAGTCTAATTCAATTAGAGGTATTTTGGATTTTAGATAATTATACTTGGTATGCTACTTTTTTCACGACTGTTTTGCAGCCATCTTTTTTCAACTTTTTACAATTTTGCTATATTAATAATTTAAATTAATTTTGGTAGATAAATGTAAATCCATAAACTTGCTATTGCTATTTTACTAGTCAGCCCTTGTGAGTTTATTTATGTACAAACCCCTTTAAGAAATTCTCTTCTCTGTATGGGCCTGAAAGTGAGCCTTTGAATCCGGGGCTTTTGTGGAAAAAAGTAAAAGTTGGGCCTGTGATCCGTCCATTATTACTGAGGCCCAATTGTTGATTAGGGCTCACTCAGTTCATTTGTGAATTGTTTCGTTTACGTATTTTGTTTCAACCGAGCATCTGCAACGCACGTGCTTCGCAGATTTTAACTTCTTCGAGCGCTTTTTCTTCTCCGGCGATTCCTCTCCTCCTTGTTCCCGTCGCCTCTGTTTCAATGGAGGGGCTTAAGGTTTCCGATGCTAATATGGTTGTTTACGTTCACCCATCGAAAAGTAAGAAGATTTCGCAAGCGGTGCTTCGAGAGCTCGGCGCTATGCTTCTAAAGTAAGTCAAACTTCTTTTAGGCTTTCAACAATTACAGTGTCTAGTCTCTTGTAATTACAAGTTTTCCAGTTATTGACGCCTTGGTTTGTTGAATGTCTTGATTGGGGATACTATTTGTTAATGGCAGAGTTGGACTAGCACGAATTTGAAGTCAAGCCGCGTTTTTAACATTGAATTTAGCCTTCAATTTTAGCTTAGAAATAGACGATTGTTGTTTCTTTCTGCGTTTCTATCAAGTAGATTTTTTTTCCTGGCTTGCTATTTTGAATGGACGAAATAAACATTTGGATTGTGCTGTTTATGAACTCAGAATGTAAGTTTTTGTTCTTGATTTTTGGGGAAAAATTAATTCGTTACGAAATATTAATATTTTTTCACTCTCTTTGAACTCAAAGGCTTGAAGTTTAAACTTCTAGTGATTGTCACCCTTCTTTTGCTTCATTTAATCAACATTCAAGTTCATTGCTGTGGTCGCTAACTGCATTTTTTTAATGTTGTGTTCATCCTGTAGATTTGATGAAAAATTTGAAGGCGTGCTACTTGCTTACGAGGCCAAAATTATTGATAAAAATGCAAAGATTCTATCTGGAGTGCATCCTTATTTTGGCGTGACAATAAAGGCAAAGCTATTACTTTTTTCTCCAAAACCAAACATGCTTTTAGGTTGGTTTTCCATGATTCTCATTGTATGTGAAGGAGTTTCATTTGTGATCTGGTCTCTCCATTGTTTCCCCTTTGAAAACAACACATCTAGAATCAAGTTGTTAATTATCAACCTTGCATTTTAACATTCTTAGGGTACTTCATTGCATTATGATGGTAGACATATTAAATTGACTAATAGGAGGCCAGATGTTTTATTCCTCTTGTCCATGCTTTGTTGATAGTTTTGTTATCACTTCAGAGGGAAAGGTGGTGAAGCTTAGGCAAGAATCAATCCATGTTATTGTCTTGGGTTTTGCTTCTGCTGTAATAACATATGAAGACATACGCGACGAATTCAAGCATAGAACAGTATGTCTTGTGCATTGTACTTGTGAATTCATACCTTTCCCATTGATACACAGATAAGAAGGAAGTTTTCATTATCTTTTCTTGATTGTTTTGTGCATTGATTTTTACTTAGAAACATGGAGAAGAAATGTTTGTCAGCAGAGCTCACAAGCATCATATAATAAAGGTTGGGACAATGATACGATTATTGGTGAAGAGGTTAGATTTTTCTCTTTGATTATGCTTATTCCGTAACATTTAAGTTGAAAGTTAATCTTGAAGTTTTTGTCCAAATAATTGAAGAGCTGGAGTACCATGCTCATAGCTGATGGACAGCTCACCATAGACTATTAATATTTCCCTATTCTTGATCTTCTTCGGTAATGTCAATACGTTGATTATGTAACACGTGACTTATTCAACCTTGCAGTTTTGATGAGGAAATATTACATATCTCTGGATCTCTAGTTCCATCTCACACGGGGAGCATCCATTGGTTGGAGAAGAATTCGGTTGAGGGTTCAGTAACTATGAGGTGAGAAACTAAATTCTAAGAAGTTTTGAGCTATAAACCCCAAATGTCTTAAATGTCTTATTTTGAGCTATAAACCCCAAATGTCTTAAATGTCTTATTTTGAGCTATAAACCCCAAATGTCTTATTCTAATTTCTTTCTCTTCTTATTTTTGTAACAGTAAAAGGAAGATGAGAGAAAACGAGGGTGGGGTAACGTTGCAAGATAGTGTTGGCACTGATGTAAATGCAGTTATCTTGAACAACGACCATCAGCCGAAAACCAAAAAGCAAAAACCTACCAGAATATCTTGAAGACTACTAGTTGCCGTATAACATAGATCATTTTTGTATCAGGTAACTTTTGCTATACTCCTCAGTAGGATGGCTAAACTCTTACTCTCTCAATTAATGCCTAAAATCTACATTAGCCACAAATTTAGCTGGAAAGTATATTTGAATTTGATTGTATATCTAAGGTGATGATGATTCAAACTTCAAAAGCAGAGATCCTTTAGTAAGAAAGAATTGGGAGATGCACCTTGCTGTTGGAAAGACCACGTCCACTAAGATAATGACAACTTTTATATATTAGGGTGTGGACAAATGCAGCTCCTCATTTTTGTAACATTATGAAGTTATAGCTCAAATCAATGTATTATGGGCTTAAGCCCAATGGATCTTGGTGAGAGAACGATATTTTAGAGCCCAAATCTTGTGTCCAATATTGCGTTTGGTAGGAAGTTTAATAACAGATGTCAACGGCCTAGACTTTACTGAATATCGTATAAGATCTAGAACATCACATTTCTTAATTTCTTTCAAAAATCACGCACACACAAACAAACACAACACCACCAAACCGTTAGTTTATCAATCATTATAATGAGGATATGATTTTGGGTTTGCAAGTACATTCCATTTGCACCGTTGACTCATGATTGCCACTGTATCTCTCATCTCCATTATGGGTTCTTAAATTTCTTTTTTTTTATAGAAGCTGCAAATAATACATCATTTTGTTCATCATTATAAGGTATGGGTTGCTCTGTCAAAATCAACCCCCCCTGCAGAATGATATGAATCGGTTTTTGTATACAGTTGAACCGGGTTCACTCGATCCA
Source organism: Cucumis sativus (assembly GCF_000004075.3). Taxonomy (NCBI): domain Eukaryota; kingdom Viridiplantae; phylum Streptophyta; class Magnoliopsida; order Cucurbitales; family Cucurbitaceae; genus Cucumis; species Cucumis sativus. Next base: position 37,355,838 of record NC_026657.2, read on the forward strand.
ACTCCCATGTGAACAAGTGATTCATGGATTTTGTTTAATCAGATAAATCCAAATACAGCAATATGACAGTTTATATATATTTATATATATTTTCATTGGGCGAGAAAGGCGGATTCATAACATGGTATGAACTATAAACTAGGAAGTACAAAACCGTTCAATCCAATCAAACTACAGTTGAAAATTACATCCATATGTATATAAAAAAAACATATTGTCTTTTCTTCTCTACATCGTTTAATGTTACATTTGACTGTCTGTTAACTTGGAATCTGTGTTCGGTTTTTAACTTTCAGAATTTTGACCCCTCTGTTCTCTTCTGACATTTCTCTGTTTCTTCATGTCTAATAAAGGATTTTGAAGATCTTCAAAAGATATGCAGTGAAGATATGATTAAATTTCAATTTCAGAAATGATTCTGATAAAACCATCATCTTTATGTCAGAACAGTACTCTTGCACGTTCTTAAGAGTCAATTTTTTTTTTTCTTGTTTAGAACCTACAAACAAAACTTGCCAAATCAAAACCTCTTTCATTAGAATTAGCTTAAATGATTGAAAGAGTGTTAAAAAAATAAAGTCTTATTCAAAGAAAGATATTGTAAGGTCGGTTATGGAAATCCTATAGTTGGTGAATTTGAATGCGATGTTCAACTGAACTTGTATTTCAATTTTGATCAATAGTGGCTGGCTGGCAGGCAGGTATTTTATTTGAATCTCTAATCATGAAGTTTAAATAAACCTCAAACGAACCCAAATCTAATGAGCAACCACTTACTAATCATTGTCAATCATTTGGATGGCCTTTGAATAGCTCCAATGATATGTTTGCAGAAAATAATATGTACATGGATTTGACTGAATCCACAACAAACATGCATCTCATTCATTCAAACCATCCCATTCATTAGTATTTAACAATCTAAGTTAAAATTAATAACAAATGGATATAAGAAGGAAGTTCGAATGGTTTGATACGTTGGGACAAATGGCAAAAGCAGAGAGAGCGGCGGCAGCAAAAAGAGAGAAGGCAAATGAGTTGTGTTGTGGTGCTATGTAACAGCTAGCTAAGCGGCTGCATAACATGCTATGTTATAATATTTAAATGTTTTTTGAGTTATCGGTTGTCGTATTATCTTGAAGAACAAGTCAGAAAGTTGAGTTGAGAGAGCCAATAGATTTGATGAGGAGAGAGTTATTAGTTAAAAAAAAAGGGGAATAGATTTGATGATTGAATGAAATGGGGCGGCGGATTGATGAAGAAAAAGGCTTGAAATTGGGAAGCATGCATGGATGTTATGGGCTTTCTCTGCCAAGTACGGATTCCTTGGAAATGACCAATTTCACAATTTGCCGAATGGGCTCTCACACATTTTTAACTAAAAAGACAAAACTACATATTATTATTTTTATACCTTTTTATTGTGCTCAAACATTTCATCCAATCCAATGCATGTAACAAATACACGATTGTTTATGTGTTTTTATAATAACATATGTTATGGATCTAATCAAGAACTCACATTGCTACCGTTGGTAATGGTTGATAAAGAACACCATCAACAAATACCAAAACTTACACTTGAACTAGGGTGGTAGTTACCATTACACTATTGATATAAATTGTCAAAGTTGAGTTATACTAGTCGAAAAAATTAAACTCCCACGTAATAAAAACTGAACTCTTAAATTATAAATAATTGTTACAATTTCTATCATTATATAGGTTTGAGGGCAATTTCAACTATAACTATACATTTAAGAAGCTTTAGGGTTTAGTTGTAACTATTACTATACTTTAGAGGTAAATTTTGCAATTTGCTATTTTATTTCATAACATAGTTGAATTTGTCATTTTCTTTTATAACGTAGTGGTTGAGAATCTCACATTTAAAAGTTGGGAATATCTCACAATCTTTAAGTACTCCATTCCATTTAATATTATATTAGAGCGAATGAAACTCAAATAAGGTATTCAATAAACAAACAAATTAAAAAACAAGTCCAACAAAATAACTGTAAAACCAAAGACTCGTTGAAGATAAATCTCACATCGTTAGGATGGAAAGAGTTCATTAGTCATACTTGAGTTACTCATCTAATTATCAATTAGTTTTGGGATCGACTAAGTGTCATAGTATGTCATCCAAGTCTTTTTCTCTTTATATTTTTAATACTATCTTTTGAAAAGTATATAAAAAAACAGTATATGTTCGTTCATACAAGTTTGTTTAAACTGAAGTAATTGAAAGATATTTTGAGTGGTGGTTATTAATTTTAAAAAAATATAGAGATATTCAAATGATGGACTGGCAATTAAAAAAAAACACACAATAGAAGAATTATGAAGGTAGTATAAAATGATTGGAGTTAAAATAGAGAATATTAAAAAGGAGAAAATGAAAAAAATGGAGGAGAAGGAGAATAATAATAATGGTGGGAAGATAAATAAAGGGGTAATGGCACCGCCCAAAATGATGGGGAGCCTCTGAAAAGGCATAAATAAGAAGATCAAGAGAAGAGGTTAAAAGGCAATGCCTTACATATTCAATTTCGCATGCCTTGACATCATCATACCCATTACCCTCCTTCCCCAAAATTACTTTCCATTTTTATACATACACTATTCATATACACACTTCATACTTTTTCATATACTCTATATGCTGAAAAGTGTCTTATTCTTCTTAATTTGTTATCTATTGATTGATTGTAATTTTAAAAATAAAAGAAAAAAGAGGGAAAGGGAGTTGTTGGTGATGTATGTATTAGAGAAGAAAGAAAGAAAGAAAGAAAGAAAGAAAGAAAGAGTTTCTTCATAAAAAGTGGACTCTGTGTTGGAAGAACCAAATAAAGAATTTTGGTGTGTTTTATAGAAAATAAATGATGTACCTTTTAGTGCAACTCCATCTGTACTGTTTTCTATCTTTTGGCTGCATGACTTACTAGTAAGTGACATTTTGACAAGGTTTATATTAATTAATTTATGTATTTATATTTTTATATATATTGTAGATAAATTCTTTTTTTGAGGTTGAAAGCTAACATTTTTAATCTAAATTTTACATATATGTCAAACCACTTTCCACCAAAGAAGTTTGCAATTTGAGTCAGCATATAAATAATAAATATATAAAGGATTTGAATGAAAAGTGATTGCTTCTAAAAGCCCGACTCGCCAGCCATCCCTCTCTTCAACTACTTTTTCCAGTTAAAATTCTTTTTCTTATGTTTCTTTTCATTTCTTTAAACAAAATGCCTGTTTTTCTTTTACTTTCCTTTTTATTTTACCCTCACTCACATCTTCAAAATTGGAAATTTTATGTGTATATATTGCAACTTAAATTGTGATCAAACCTATGTTTGTCTCTCCCATTCACAACTTTCTTATTTTCTCCTTTTTGGATTTTGTCCATGTTTACATAAAGTATGGAATGTGTAATTTTAGTCGAGGAAAAAAATATTGAGGATACAATTATGTGAAAGTGTTGAATGTTTTGAATATCTTATATGACGGTTGGAACGATCTAAAATTATTTACGTGCGTTGTTACTTTAACATTATTTACATTTTTTATTTTAGAGTTTAGAGGAAGTCCACTGTTTTAACCATAGAGATACCTCTAGCTATTATGTATTATGTACTATTATTCTAATAAAATTGTTTTTTCTTTACTTTACAAATGTATTTAACAAATTGCTAACCATCCATAAATAAATCTTTATTGTTTTACATGTTTTTTCTTTATTTGTCAATTTCATAACATGAATGATAGTCAAACCTATCACAAAAACTTGCACAAAACAAATCAGAAATGTCAAACAATATTCCAAAGAAGCCTCTTATAAACACACAATTATAGGTTCATTTCAAAGTAAGTTTATCTTCTTTCTATAAAAGTTAAAAAGTATGTACATCAAGCAATTGAGTTAAGCATCAAGGTTTCTATTGACGTGTTACTGTTTCCTTATTTTAGAACCATATTTTATTTTCAAAACATAAATTATTGACTGCAAGTGGCAGGTAAAGGCCATTCAAATGTTAATAATCTTGGCTGATTTTTGTTATGGACTAGATATAGATGGAAGGTAGGATGCAATGGTAGGTGAACGATAATGAAAATAAAATAAGAAGAAGTGTATGAAAGTAAGAATCTTATCCAAAAGTATACTAGTTTTACCATGTAAAAAGTAGGAAACAATGAGAGAAATGAAACAGAAGTGGGGTGATTAGTCAGCAAAGAAGACCACAGTGATGAACAAAATAAGAAAAACAATAAAATTTTTGTTGTTGGTTGTTAAAAATGAAGGAAGATAAATTAAAGGTAATATATGTGTATATATAAGTTGTGGTGAAGTTGTTTACGTACGGCATGGCACCGAAAGTAAAGAAACCCCCACGTAAATGGAAGCAAAACGACATAGTTTGAATAAAATAAATTTAAAGAAGTAGTTTATTTTTTCTTATAATTTTTAATTAAGAAAAGAAAATAGCATGTGCCAGCTAGAGGGAATATTACAGTGAAGAGTATTTGATTAAATAATAATAATAATATAGACTCCCTCTATATTTTAAACTTTAATTAATAAAGAAATAGAAATAGTTTAATTATGAATATATTTGGGTTAGTGGATGAAAAAGGGTTGATGAGATTCCTTTACGACAACAACCAATTCTACTTTCTCTCTCTTTTCCCAACTTCCAACAAAAGTTTATAACTACGTACAACCAAACGACGTGTCGGATTCTATATTTTATCAATTATTTATGACCTTCTTCCTTTTCTTTTCTTTTTTCTTTTTTTATAATTAATTAATTAATTAATTCAAATAAAAGTTAGTAAGTAAATAAAGTTTCCATTTTTGCTTTTACTAATACTGTACTCTTACTTACTGTTTGTTTTCGATTCGAAGGTCGGAATAAATCTCTCAAGTACAATACAATACCACACATGAATTATATAATATTTTGTACCCTAATCACTTCCAATACTGTTTATTACTTTTATTTCATCTCTCCATTTCTTTTCTTTCTTTTTTTATATATTTCTGCCTATTCAAATGATTGTTTCTTCAATTATACACTTTCACTGTTTCTCAAAAAAAAAAAAATCCAAATACATATAATTAGAGTTATGAATGTTAATTTATACCAATTTTATCAATGATTTTTTAGTAGCAATAGTAATAGTATAATTCAAATGGTATCATTTATGTAATATCAATTTTAAGATTAGAGGTTCAATCTAAAAATAAGAAAAAAAAACTTTGAATAAGAATTTTATTGACTACACATATTTTTATTTGTTTTGTTAAAACATGTATTGTCCATTTAATCAACTTAAAAGTATATCGTAATTTAATTTAACGTTGAATGGGGGTACACATCCATACAGAAATTCGTACTCCACCCACTTTAAATAATTATTAATAATTCACTATTGCAATGTGAAATGGACATATTTAAGAATTCTAATGAATACTCCCCATCTCATCAAAATATATCAATTATTGGTGTTCCTGGAATTGTTGTTTTAATACACAATACACAGAAGACATTTATAAAGCTTATAATGTCATGTTAATCGTGTAACATATTATTTAACTCCTGATTTATTTTTAATTTTCCCGTTATTAAAATAAGTCCAATAATACTAACAAATTAAAGGTCTAAAAGTAATATTAACGTAGAAAATTTCACAATGATAATAAAATACTTTTATTATTGTGAGTTGATTGTAAGATGAAACTGTGTAGTATTTATAACATCTACCTTAAAAAAGTCCAAACATTGGAAGGGAATGGTTAAACTTAATTAAAATAGAATAATAATTAATTGTAACAGGGTTTTATAGATTGAAGGGTGGTGCGGATTTAGGTTAGAGAAAAAAAAAAGCGAAGTAAATATAAAAATAGAACGTTGAAGTCTTGGTTGGTTATGGACATATTAAAAAGGGAAAATGTTATAAGTATTGTTTTTAAAAGAAAAGGAAGAAGGAAAAAATGGAATAGAAGTCGTCCAGAATTGAAAAAGGTAAGAGTGTTGTTGGGGCCATTAATTAAATAATTCTGCAATTACTGAAAAGAGTGCAGTGTTTTTGCATTCACTTGTCTTCCTAAAAATAAAATTAAAAATACAATTAACTTGGAACCATGGGGAGGGGAGTCGGGACCCATTGTATTTTACTTTTCAAACCTATACTTTTGGATGTTTTCCTGCCAATGCTCCCCAATCATCTTTCATACTATTAACACTTCTCTTTTTTTTCTTCTTCTAATTTTTACATTTCTCTCTCTCTTTTTTTAACTCAATCTTTAAATGCTATGACTCTGCGCATTTGTAATGAATTGTGACTCTATTCTAATTTAAAATTCACCTTTTGTGTTTGATTTGTAAAATTCAACTTATTCTATTTCTACCATTTTTAATTCAACTCTCATTTTCACTATTTTTATGTTTTACTATTTTTCTTTAATTCCCTCCTTAATTATTCTTCATTCATCCTCACTCCCTTTCTAACAATCTTGATTCATTTCACCCTAAAAACTAGCCTTTATGTTCATCTTTAAATTAGTTTTTTTTTTTCTTTTTTACTAAAAGCGATATATATGGTTTACAGTTTCTATTTTAACTATATAATGCAACCAAATATATAATAAATAAGCAAGTGTATATATAGTAAAAAAAAAGGAAAAAATGTTAAATAGGATGCACTCCCTTTTTTACCAACTTATTTAAATTTAAATTAACGCCCAATTTATAAAAGATCTTAAATTACTGTATATTATTTTGTAGGGAAAAATAATAGAAACATTTTTAAATATAATAAAATCAACCCAAATATTTATAAAATGTAATTAAATTTTATATTTACTATATTTTATAAATATTTGTTACCATCATTTTCTAAAATATTATATAAAAATAATATAAATTGTATTAATTTAAAACAAATTTCAAATTTATAAAAAGAAACATGTTATATAAGTTTATATATATATATATATATATATATATATATATATATATTAAATTAATAAATAATTATAAGAACATTTTTGAAAATTTTAAAGATATTGTGGAGTAGAAGTAGTACTAAACAAACACAATAACAAAAATTATCTATAAAGATGGAAGAAAGAGAGAATTTTTGTAGAAATAGTGTTTGAATAATGAGAGTTGAGATTAATTACGAATCTCAAGTGTTATGTATAAGAGGAAGGAAATCTAAATTGGAAAGAAATTTCACGTGGGATGGACTATATATTAAATTTAATATTTATACAACAACTTGTTCAAAAATAAAAATAATATAAAATATCCCGTCTCACTCGACACTCACTATTACAAAACTGACCCCCGAAATGAATGTATTTAGCCGTAATCACTAATCCGTATACGGAGATCTCCAAAAACTACCCCTCCTTTCCACATTTAAGTCATTAATCATAATTAATAGTTGACTTTCATAATTAATCCATTTCAAATCTTTCTAAATGAAATTAAGTTCTCAAAACACAACAAGAAAAAACCACATCAACTATATTAATCAAATCAAATATGGTATTTTATGAAAGACAATGAAATTAATGTGGAAAAGATTAAAAAAGAAAAAAAGAAAATGGGTCCCAAGTGGCCCGTGACTTGGAAACACCGTGGTAGATTTAGTTTGTACAACTAAGGTAGCTTCGAACTTGGACGCTATTTCTAAAAGCTTTTATGTGCCTAAGTTTGGATATTTTAATATATATTATCTATGATTTCAATTATTTAACAAATAGCAATTCTAATATCCTACGCAAATTACACTGATTGGACCCATTTTAGGAGCCCCCACTTGCACACACTACATTACACTATCACCAAATTCATCCAAATTTAGCCTCACACATCTACAACCAAATCAACCAAAATAGATTGTGCTATAGTGCAAAACTTACATCAATATCATACCTTTTCTATAAAACTTTATTCATTTCCCCATCAGATATCCATCCTTTATTGCACATGTCATCTAATCAACTTGCTTTATTAACAGTCAAATGTGATGAATAAAGGGATTAATTGAAGTAGATTTTGGAAACTATGAAATCTACCTACATCCTCACACACTCTTCAAAATGCATAATATTTATTTGTATAAATATTTGATTGGAATGAATCTTTAAATAAGATCGTTGTCTTTTTATCATGTTGATTGACACCAAACATATTTCGACTACTACTCACATACTCTACCTAGACAAATCCAACAACTTATTATAGGAAAAAAAAACAATGAGACAACTAAGGTGTATTTTTAGGTTCTTTAGAAGTTTGGTCTAACTTGTGAACATAATTAAAAGAATAGTCCAAGTAGAAAGTGCTTATTTTATAATTTTGAAGTGACTAAAAATTAATAGATATGGCACGCAACAAGTTAATACAAGTTAGTCCAAGTATATTTTTTTATGGCCTACCTTATCATGCATCTACCCAACATATTCAATCTTATTGTAATATGAAGTCCTATATTATTAACATTATTTTTTGGCTACATTAATAAATATTAAAGTAACATACAAAGTTAGTAATGTTCGGTAAATAAAATAATACGTTTATGTGTAAAATTCTTCCCACACAAAGGTACTAAAGAGCTTCTTACCATTCAAATATTAAATATATGAAATTTAAATGTATTAAATATTTAATGACCATCTTTATAGACATATTTAATGTCTAAAAATCGAATTTATGTATAGAAACTTAAAATCAAACAATTATATAATTGATCCAACTTAATATTTTCCTAAATTTAATTTAGTGATATTTTTAAATCTAGAAAAATTAAATTAATGTAATTTTCCTTAAATTTAGCATTATTTCACACGTTGATATATTATATTACGAGTTATTTTTAAATATAGCAAAGTCCAATATATTTATAAATGTAACAAAATTTTACTATCTACCTATATGATAGACACAAACAGATAGATCACGATAGACTACTTATCTATGTTATGATAGACACATAAAGTAGTTTATATTATGATCTATATTCATAATTAAAGTGTGATATTTTACTATATTTAAACATATTTGGTTTAGAACCATACAGTAGATCTTTCAAAATAAAAATAAGTGATCAGTTTATATTAAAATTTTAGTTAAACCTAATTAAATTATGTAATTTAGCTGCTAAAAATAATTAAGCAAATATAGATGATTAAAATGTTAACCATTACTAATAGTTTTTTATATTAAAAAGTTAAAGATAACGTATTAGCAGAAATAGAATAGATTAAAGTGTAACTAATATATTTATATTTAAAATAATAATGATTAATTGATATTAATTTACTAATAAATTAAACTATAGTTTCATTGTTCATCTTTTAGGTATTAATATTGGTTTTGTATAGAAATATTAAACAAATCATGTTAAATGAGTTTTAAAAATTTTTAAAGTCAAAGGATATATGCAAACAAAAATATTAAATACGTGACAGGAAAGATATCAAAAGTAATTTAGGGCATTGCAAATTGAGGTTAAAATGTTACTGAAACTTGTTTTTAATAGAATTGTAGAGATGAAATGAATTGTTGGTAAGAAATTGAATCCTACCAAATTTGAAATTAAAAGAAATATGAACATAAACGTCATTTCAAAAGAAAAAAGTAACAATGATGTATTTATTAATGAAGACAAAATGTTACCTAGAGAAAGAGGGTTCGTGGATGGCAGTGGGAGTACTGTTATAATAATAATAATAATAACATTGCCAACAATTAACAACAACTTGTTTAACTTCACACACCACCAAGAAAAGAAATTAAAAAAGAAAAGAAAGTTATTTGAATAATTAAATAAAATTGATAGAAGGAAAAACGATTCCGTAATTGGGTATAAAATCTAGAAAAATACAAATCCATGATAATTAAAAAAGAAAACAATGTATAGAAACTAGAAAACATGCATGGGAATATTAATATTTGATGTAAGATAAGAAAAGGGTACCTAAAAATGAATGTGGTTATGGTTGCAAAGCAATAATTTAAATCTTACTCCTTCCTTAAATCTTGCAAATATTCTTCAAAATCTTTATCTCAGCATCAATGTCTTAATAAAAACACATATAAAGATCAGAAACTGAAGGCCGTAATCATAAAATTTGTTATATATCAAAATTCCATATAACTCCAACATAACAACTTTATAAATTAATTTAATTTAATAGAGGTGTGGAAATTAAAATGAATATAATGTTGTTTTCTTTTTTCGATTCTTAAAAATCTTAGCAGGTGGGATTTAATTTTTATCATTTTATTTTTTGGGGGATGCACCGTGGCAATGGAGGGTTTATTGAACATGGGGGTGGCCCCATTTACCCCTATACCTATACAAAGGAATTAGACTTTTTTTGACTCAAAATATTGCTAATACCCATATTGTTTTATAATATCACTAACATTATTATTATTATTATTATTGGACGTTGTCCTTAAGCGAGATGATTCCTGCTATTTTGAAGAGCTATTTTGTGCTAAACCAGGGAATTAAATGTGGTAATATACATAGATGTTGTGTATAAGATTTCATTACTTTAATTAAAAGAGGTTTAGTTTGAAGGGTATATAGCATTGATAGAGGAGAGAAGAGTTAGGTTGGAATAAGGGAGTGAAATGGATGGGAGGCAAAAAATGTGGAAATGGAAATGTTAAGTGTTATTAAAGAGAAAGAAAAAAGGTGAAGGAGGAGAAGAAAGGGTTTGATTGGTTGGAAGGGAAGGGAAAAGGGTATGCTAAGATCCAAAAGAGTGATTAGGGAGAGATGGGGCATAGCTGCACATGGGGATTGTCAGAAATTAGGAGAGTACTATATTATTTTAATCACTTTTTGACCAATAAAATATAACTTATCATTTTTTCTATATAAACATTTCTTTTTGTACATTTGGAAATATATAAATTTTCAAAATAGGCATCTTCCATACACCCAAACCCAAACCAAACACTTTGGTATGAATCATTAATCATAATAATAATAACAACAATAACAAAACCTTCATTTTCTTTCTTTAAATTATATTTTTGCCCTTTCAAACTTCTTTTAGGCTTCTTCTTCTTTTTTTTTCTCAACCCTGAATAACTCTATTTTAATATTTAAACCTCAGCTAAACTACAACTTTACTTCCCCTTCAAACTTATAAGTTTGTATTCATAATTAGTGACAATTTTAAAAATAATCATTTCATTTTTTTAAAAAAATAAAACTATAACAAAATTTATGAGCAATCAATTTTTATTACAGATAGACTCTTATCGATATGTATAACATGGCTATCAATGATAGATTTGAACCCTAAACATCTTGTTTATAGTATATACAAGTGTCAGTTGAGCTAAACTCATGTTAAATTAAATAATTAACTTTCACTTTTACAGTCTTGTATGTACTCTCCTCAATCAAGATCATAAGATAATATATTTTGGTGTTAATGTCAAAAAATTTATAATACTAAATTTTAACATAGATGGGTGTGTAAATTGAACTCATGTCATCTTAGTAAAGTTAAATGATGAGAGTTGGGTACAAACTTTTACGGACTAGAATGGTATTTATTTTGAAATGATTACGAAAAGATATATGAAAAGAGTGGGCATGTGGTGGGTTTGAATTCGCACTTCACTCCGTGCGCCAAAAGCAAAAAAGAAAAGAAGATATATAAATATAATGCACGGACATTGCACAAACTGTCACATTACATTACATTTCATTACATTGGCTTTTTATTGGTTTGTTGTCTTTATATGCCACAAAGAGCTGTCAATTTGATTTAAATTTAGGGAGTTTATAAAGGATACAGTAGAGATAAAATCCCCATCCTTTCTCATCTTTATTCACAAATCATACATCTTTGATCGTTTATACCCTTTTTCTCCACACACTTCCATATATCCCCTCACCACTCCTCTTTCCCTTTTCCTTTCCCCCCTAAACCTTATTATCTCCCTTCTTCATTTTCTTTTCGTTGTTCCTATTTTTACAACTCACCCCTCAGTTTCAATATCTCAATTCACTTTATCCTAATTTAACTTATCCATTTCAACAATTAATAGAAAAAGTTTAAGATTTGAATTGAATTGACTTGAATTTGTGAAGTTTGTTGGTAAGGTGCATGGTTATTTGATTTGGAATTTTAAATTTTGAATGATGTTTTCTATATATATACACATATACTACCATATATCATGTTAAAAAAATTGTTTTTGAAGGTTTCCATATTATTTGTTTTACTTTTGATTTTCAATTTAATCACATTTTATTAGGAATGTAATATGAGTGTATTTTTTTAAAACGAAAATAGAATAAAATTTAAAATATGTTAAAATTTAATTATCCGTATAACCAAATTTTGGTTTACATATGGAATATAGTTGTAAATTTTTTTTCTAGAATTTGATTTGATTCTATATATATATATATATAATAATTCATCACACCCACATTTACTTTAAATTCGTTGAATCGAAGTTAACATTTATCTCACTTTTACTTTTTTTTTTTATATTTAAACTAGACTAATTTGTGGACTATGTTACCATTCAAAAATTCTAAATTCTCAAGTTTTTGTTAAAATAAAAAATTAAGCAGTTCTTTTTCTTTAAAAAAGTATCAATCTATATGTTTTTTGTTTCTTGTGTTTAGATGAAATATTGAAAACGTTCAAGAGAAAAATGAAGAATAGAATGATGTTCTTGTGTATGAAATTGTTAATAGTACACACTCATAAAGTTTGTTGAACATACTATTTGACATTCAATTGTGAAACAAAATATATAAGTTAGTTATTTTAACCAACTCAACTTTGAGTGAGACGGTTAAATACCCTATAAATAATTTAACCTAATACAAACTAGAAGATATTAGAATTTAAAGATTATTTCAGTAACTATATGGTTTTCACCTCAATTGTTTGACTACTTATCTACTTTTTACTGGTATTTTAAAAATTCAAACTAAAATTTGAAAGCCACGTACGTAGTCATTAGTTTATTTTTTTTTTATAATCTACCAATATCTCTTTTATTTATTATTTTATTTACTGTTTCCAAGTGTTGTTTATTACATTTTAGGGTTTTAAAATTAAAAAGAGTAACTTTTAAATACTTGTTTTCGTTTTTAGAATTTCACTTATATTAAATATAATCGGTAAAAATAAATAGTTATAAAATGGAGTTTTAAAAAGTATTTTTAATTTATTTTTGGGGATTGGGCTAAGAATACATTTTTTTGAACTTGACTAAAATGCAAATGGTTGTAAGTAGTTGAGAGGAAATAGAAGCCAGAAAACCGAAATGAGTTAGTAGTTTAGTTTTGGTTTTTAAAAATAACCCTATAAACTACCTTTTAATTTTTTTTTGTGGAAAATTAGTATGTAACTTTTTTCCAACATTTTCAACCAACGATTAAGTTTTGAAAAATTTGGTAAGAACTCAACTCTTCCGCTAAAAGAAAAAACAAATTACTGAAAAAAAAGGCTTAATTTTAGAAACAAAATATAAAAAAATTATATAGTTATTGATGAACCTCACCCAAATTACTTATAAGTTACATAACCGGTTTATTATTATACTTCTGACGAGTAAGAGTGGACTTGTTGTGATTGGTTTTCTAAAAGATTGGGTTATATATTTTAGAAGTAAAAAAACAACTTTGGAAATGAGGCATCTAGAACATCATACATAAATAATAATATATATGTATTCTGAAATGAAAAGGAAAAACAGTAAAGTATGATTTGAATTGTAAAATTTTGGAGGGATTGCTATAGGGTAGGATAGATAGAACATGGGGTGTTTATTTATATATATATATATACACCATCTTGTTCTTGGCAGTGATATACATTAGAAGCCCACTGTTTTTCTTCATATCAACGTGACACAACTTACATTTATTCTAAAATAAAATACACCAATATTGTACATCCAATAAATTACTTCTATTCAAAGTACAATAATGTCCAAATCTCAACACTTCGTGTTAAAAAAAAAAAGAAAAAAGAACAGAACAGAACATTATTCATCCGCATGGTTTTGATAGTTATAAGAAAATTAATCAATATTGTTTTCAATATGCACAAGGTTAATTGATATACTAATAAACAATAATACAAATTTGTAACTTGTTTACGTACTGTAAAGTACTTTATTAGTTTTTTAATTACTTACTTGTGAATCACTAAGGACAACATTATTATTATTAATGTATATGTTCATAATATCTTGGAGACCTCCTAATTATATTTTCCATATCAATATCTAATTCCTTATAGTTTATTTTTTATTTTTCTTTTAGTAATTTCCATTAATCAAAATTTCTTTTATTCAAAGGGTCCTTTTACTAGTGGAAGAATGTTTTCTATGTATAACAAACTCATGGTCTTCTCTTTAATAAAATAAAATATAGGAACGAGTGACTTTAGATTGTTAATTTTTATATGGATTTAAGTTTGAAAACAAAATATTCAAATGTGAATTGCCAAATCAACGTTAATATATAAATATAAAAGAGTAATGAGGGAAATGACATTTAATTTTAGTTTACTTATGAAATATGAGCTGGGTGAGCAGGCCAGGCTTTGGAAATCCAAGTTTAGTCAACTTAAAATTGATATTACCCCAAATTACACAATTTTGTTTCAAAGGGGGCTAAAATTGGTTGTTTATTATTATTTAAATACAATAAAAGAAAATAGATGAAAAAACAAAATTGATTACATTAATTTTTGGATGAAGTATAAGTATTTTATCAAAATAACTATTTTTGACAATTTTGTAATTAATTTACTTGGAATTGAAAAGACTTAAAAAAAGAAGAATAATATAATTAAGGCAGCAACGTAGGTATAAATAAATAGAAGCGGGGGCGTAGTAAATATAAAAGAAAAGGAGGGGTATTATCGTCAACCGAATGTCTATAAAACCCTCCGCCATTGCCATTGCAAAAACTCCCCAACTTCCAAGCACATCCTCCAAATCTCACCTTCAACCTTCTCTTTTTACTTTTCCCCCACAATCGGAAAATGTCGGCCGGACTCGGAAAATGCAGCAAAATCCGTCACATTGTCAGGCTTCGTCAAATGCTCCGCCGGTGGCGCAACAAAGCTAGAATGTCAGCCAATCGCATCCCTTCCGACGTACCCGCCGGACACGTGGCTGTATGCGTCGGAACAAGCTCTCGGCGGTTCGTCGTCCGGGCCACTTACTTGAACCACCCGGTGTTCAAGAAGCTTCTGGTCCAAGCCGAAGAGGAGTATGGGTTCACCAATCAAGGTCCTTTGGCAATCCCTTGCGACGAGTCAGTTTTCGAAGAAGTTATCCGGTTCATCTCTAGATCCGAGTCTCCTAACTCGGGACGGTTCGTGAAATTGGACGACTTTCAAAGTTATTGTCATATCGGAATCAGAACTGGGCTGGATTTGTGGCCGGAATCTAGGCCTTTGCTTCATGGGTTGGCCGAAAAATCCATTTGGTAATGCGGGTGTTTTTGTAAATCCGTCTGAATTGGCAGCAACTTTGCAGATAAAGTGAAGAACATAAACAAGAACAACATCAAAAGGAGCGAGTCAAAGATCCAGATTTGACTCGGTTGAGTTACCCGAGATGGGTTGTAATTTAAATTTAATCTAATCTGGGTTTTCATTTTTTCCCCTTTTTTTTAACCTTCCACATCCCACTTGCTACATATACACAAAAAAGGCAAGAGGATTTATGGAGGGTTTTTCTTTGAAAAGAAAAAACAGAGTGAAGTAAGTGTAATGTGAGTATTGGGGAACTTGTTTTAGCTCCGGAGAATGCTTATGGAGATGGCAAAAACTGGTGGAGGGATCAATTCACCATGTCGTCCCGAGCTCGAATCGGAGTCGGGGCGGAACCGAGAAGGAAGAAGAAAAACAACAGAAAGTGTTGCTAATTCGGCCAGAGGTCTATTTTCTGTAAATTAAGTGATTGATTTCAAATTATTCAATGAGAAATTCTATAGACCAATTCCAATTCCAATTCCAATTCCAAATCCAAATCCAATGTGACTAATGATTTATTTAGAAAAGGAAAGGTTGTAAATTAGTAATTGGGGCAGGGGAGGCTCCAATGGGAAGACATGTGCAATATAAAATAAACAGAAGGGGCATATGTCCCATTTGCTCTGTTTCACCTGACTCCTTTTGTCTTTGTGACATTTCAAATGGGGGGATAGGGATATACTAAAAATTCAATTATAATCTTTTATATATTATACATACATGTATCAAAATTTTCATATTTTCTTGTTCTCATTACATGACATGTCCTTGTCTCATACTATAATCCATGTGTATATCTCAGACACTGCTCGTGCCCTTTTCCTGTACTGTAATTTTCCTTCTTTTTCTTTTCAACCCTGAAAAGTTTCTCACTAAAATTTGTTTTGAATTTTTCATCAACTTATTTCGCTTATGTGAAGAGTTAGTTTATCAACTCCCAAATTGTTTGTGTGAATCTGTTTTGCTGATAATTTTGCTTGGTTAAGGGCCAAAGAAATTTGGTACAAATAAATTATCATTTTTAATTTTCAATCTTCAACTTTAGAAAGAGAATAATAAATGTCAGCTATCAAAGAATTAAAAAAAAAAAAAAAGAAGAGGAATAGTATTAATTGCTTAAGTCAAGCCAATTAGAAAGAAAAATTCTTGCACAAATAATATATTCCAAGGGGTTTGAGTTTATGTAACGAAAATAATAATTGATTTATGTAGCTCTAAAAAATAGCGATCGTTTTAAGTTTTCTTTTTTAAAGATGTTGTCACTTGTCATCCATCTCCTCCTCAAGTCAAATATGAATTTCATTAACTTTGATCAAAGTATGTATGTTTTATTTGATCTTATGTGTTTGTGTTTGTCATACACAAGAAAGATACTTTTGATTGAATCTCTTATATGAATGTTGTTGAAAGGAGCCACATGGATGTTTTGATGTAGACATCTAATCTTTATTTTTAAAACATCACGAACAGTAGAATAAACAAGTATATCTCTTTTGGATTAAAAAGTAATAAAAAGAAAATAGACAAGCACTAAAAAGTATAAGTTGGAGACGAGGTAATAAGAAAATAAAAAATATGTATGTAGTTACAATATAAAATTAACTTGTGTACTAAACTACCACTAGCTCAAATAAGTTGGTATAAAAATGAAAATGATGGTGTGTGGAATGTGGAAGTTGATAATTAAAGTGAAGTAGGTTGGGGGAATTGATATTTGGAGAAGGCTTTTAGTGGAAGGCCGTATTAATGATTGTACTAACGACTAAGAAGCGTAATTTAAGCCCTAAGGTACTACATATTTAATACCAAAACAAAAACACAATAGGGATTTTCTTTAACATAATTATTGGGAACTTCAGAGTTGGGCCCCAATTCTTATGGGCCGTACGAATGATGGGCCGTGCCATTTTGGCACTGCTGGAGCACAGAAACGTACTACTTTCTCAAACCTCTTTATTAATTCTCAACTCTATCATAACGTTTTAGAAAGTCATCTGTTTTTTTTTCTTTTGTATGAAGTTCAAGTTCTCTTTTCCAAGATATGATGATGTATATTATGTAGGATAACATAGGAGGTATAGTTATCATCTTTCATGTACGGTTAAAAACACACTCTAAAAGTCTATACATAGTACTATTTGAATTCCAACCTCCAAGAGATGCAATGTGTTACTATACTTCACTATATGTTTAGGACTCCAATTATAATAGTTAGTGTTTTCAAATATTATCATCTACAATTAATTGTAACATTACTATTGTTTTAATCTCTCTTTCTTACAGTGTTTTTTATTTTCTATCAAATCTAAAATACTTTGTAACTCACTGTTATGAACTACATACAACAATAATTGCTACAGGTGATTTTTGGACTGAAAGTAGAAGCGATGTAACAAAGAAAAGGAAGCAACCAAGCTAAGAATATGATAGTGCCCATACTAGAAGAAAAAGGACTCATTTGAGTTTAAGTCAAAATGGTCTTGTCAGACTGTACAACCAAGGGCTAAGGTCGAGCTCATAGTGATGAATGGACATGTGCGAAATGTATGATTTAACCCATTTGACTTGAAAGATAATCCAATGTTACTTCAAAAAAATTTCAAAACTTTGATAATGAGAAGAATGTCATAGATCATGAATTTAATTCAAATATAGATGATAAACAACTTTATTATATTTATAAATTTTTTAAATATTATTACATCTAATTATTATTCTTAAAATTGTTGTCCATTGTAGTATTTTGTTGATATCGTAAATTATTAAAGAGATAACCATCGTAACAAATTAGAAAGGGAAACTCATATTTTGTCATTTCCCTTAAGCCCAATATTAAAATCTGAATTTGAGTTTATGGTTAAAAAGTGAAGATTTTTGTATAATTAATTTTTGGAAAAGTTGAAGTCAAATTGTGCGGTGTGTTTGTTAGTCTCACCCTATTGTTTATTTATTAATTTATAGTGTTGTTTTTGTTTTAGAAAAAAATATTTGGGATGGAAACTTAAAAAAGAAAAGAAAGAAAAAAAAGAGTTAATGTGGGTTTAGGGGTGAGGGGGTGTGTGTGTGTTTATGGAAATGAGAGAGAGATTATAATATTAAGGCCCACGGCGTCATTTCCCCGCGCCAGAAGCTGAATGTGTTGTCTACTTCATCACTTACATCTCTATTTCTTCACAAAACGAAAACAAAAATAACTCAAACACCCACTTTTTCCAACTCATAAAATGTATGTATATATATATATATATATATTGTTTAATATTTCTCACCTCTCTTTCTTCCCCCTCCTCCTCTTCATAGCCTCTACTCTCTCCTCCATCTTCATATCCTCTACTCTCTCCTCCATCTTCGTGTACTCTAACAAGCTTTATACTAAACAAACACCCAAAGCAACCACGCCATTATTATTTCCCCCCCTTTCTCTATGTTTTCCTCTTAAGCTTTCAAAAATGTCAATTTCTAGAGACTACTTGGAGATGATGATGGACAAAGAGTTTTTTTTTTTTTTTTTTATAATGTAACTTCTTGTTGGTTTGGACCTGGTTTACTTTGGGGTTCTTGTTCATTCATACATCCTTGCACAACAAACTTGTCCCCAGAAAAAGAAAAAGCACCTTTTGAAAGTTGTTAGAGAGACGATGAAGAGGAAAAAAGAGAGACAAAGAAGAAAGAAAGTTGGAAAATTAAGAATATATATATATATATTTCTTTTCAACATTGGATTCTAAAAATTGTCTACTGAGTTCTTTTTCTTTTATTGTTTTTGTTTGTTTCAAAAGAACATAATAAAATCACTACTATATTTTAGTTTATATTAGTGTCATGATGCTAAAATCTAAAAAAGAATGATGAAACATAGGCATCATATTGAAACTAAACTCAAAACTTACAAATAAAAAATATAGTTTTTTCTTTCTCGAATTGAAACAACAATAACAAAATTTAGATATAGGTAATTTGGTGATTTGTTTACATGCAAACATGTATAATCAATATCTACAGGGCTGTTCGGCCCCTCGACTTAGCATTAGGTGGGCCAAGTCCATGTTTTTGGCACAATGTAAAATCATGGACTTAATATGTGGGGTAAATGGAGAATTTTCTAAGTTGGTTTAAATAAAAAAGATTAAAAATTTGTTTATAATTGTATGTATTAAATAAGATTTTTTTAAATTCAAAATAACTAGTGTAATTTTTTATTGGTCTGCGTGAATAAATATATAATTTTTTTAGGTTTTATAAATGTAAAATAAAAAATTATTACTTAAATAAAAATTAAAAAAATAATATATTTTGGTTCAAAGAATAGAAATAAATGAATACTTTAGAACCTTCGTTTTCATCTTTGTTTTATCATTTTTTGGTATGATAATATATAAAGGAGAGTTTGCAAAAATAGCAAAAAAATTTTTATGATAATAGAGTGCTTCTCACTTACATATTAAAACTGCAAAAATAGCAAATTTAAAAGCATGTTATCGTCTGATTAGCATTCATATTTGCTAAGTTTGCAATACGCAAAAAATATATGTTAGGAACGATTTTTTTCTAATTTTTTTTTCATCTAATACAATTATTCAAATATGAATCCTTTTTCCAAATAAAACTTGAAAAAAAAATAAATAGCAAAAGCTTAAGATTTTGAATATAATTAACATATAATTAAATTTTAAAACACACGATTATACGTCATTTTAAAATTTAAAAGTATGTTATATCTACTGTACAAAATTTAGGATTTAAATATACATTTTTAATTCTTTTTTTCTTTGGTGACTTTAGGTGACTTAAGAAAAAAGTTTTTTTTAAAAAAACTAAAAACCTAATTTTTATTTAAATTTTTATATGATTTATTTGAATTGCCTCAAGAAAAAAGTTTTTTTTTTTAAAAAAAGCCTTCATTTTTATTTAAACTTTTTTTTTTTATAAAAGCAGTTTAAATAGTACAATTGCATGTGTATCTTAGGAAGATAACCATAATTATCACAAAGTGTAGCTCTACTTGACTTTTGTTTTTGCTATGCTTATTTTGAAACCCAACTGTTATACACTTTTTAATGTGTTGTTTAACTGAAACTTTTGTAAACTTCATCCGATTACATAACTTGTTATATTTTATTAGTAGTTTGTAACATTCCTAATTAGATCATTCATGTTAATGCAACCATAACCAAAACTATTGTTATTGAATGTTAAACTTTTTGTTTTTGTTTTTACATTATTGTCATGAAAATTATTAAGTCAAGAAATTGAATTATATGTACAAAATATATAAAAAAATCAATTAAATATTTGATGCATGATAAATTTACATTTTACAATTGACAAAAAAAAAATCATATTAGCTAAGCTTACGAATTCAAAATCAGCACCAAAACACAAACATTAGAATCACAAATTAGATTACCAATTCATGCTCTCAATTCCTGCACCACAAACACAGACATTTGTAATTTTCAGACATAAGAACCCTATCAAATAAGCTCACAGTTACTTAATTTTAAGACATTTGATTTTAAATCTACGTGTGAAATGATATGCCCCAAAATGTTAGAATGTTGTACATCAAACTTAATCATAGACCTCAACCAAGGGGGAGGGTTATCATACAACTTCCCCTCAAAATTCTAATACCCCACACAACTACTTATGGAAGCCTGTTCACATTCTTACTAATAAATTTAAACCTATATATGTATGTATGTATGTAGTTAGCATTAGTGGGAAAGGTGATGGACAAATTATAGATGGGCTTCTTTGGTCCACATTGGTTTGGTATGGGCCATATGTGAAAACCCACCAACACCATAACAGACTTGACCCACCAGTGAAAAAGCCCAACGTAATGGAATCCATCTCTTTTCTTGGGTTACCACTTCCCTTCAACTTCCCAAATAGCTGATTATGCTGAGAAAATATGGGTGGACAACTCTGGTTAAGTTAGGAACTCACAATGCAATTATAATATATATATTTGAAGTTACTTTTGTTTGAAAGGATGGAGTCGTAGGAAGTAGCCAAATTGGAGGAGAATCAAAGTAGGTAATTACCCAATTTCAAAGGTTGGCCAAAAGGTGGGTTTTAGAATAGGGTTTAAAAAAGAGGAGAGACAACGTAGGAATGAGAAAGATAAGAAAGAGAAAAGGTTAAGTGGGGTTTTAATTTAAAAAAAAAAAAGGATGAATGAATGAATGAATGATAGGGAGAAAAACAAAGACAGCCTTAATCACTCTGCTGGTTGTTGGAGACAACCATGTTTTGTGTATTTAAACAGAGAGTGATTCACTCCTTTTTTCAACAACCAACCCTCCTTATTTCTCTCCCTAATCTCCCCTTTTTCATCTCTTAAAATATGTGTTTTTCTTGTCCTCTTTCAATTACCTTTCTAATTTTTATTCTCACTATGCTCTCACGACAAAACAGACAAAATGACAAAATTAACATATAACACATTATAATATCAAAAATTTTACATCACTCTAATAACAATTTGATACAAGTTCAAAAGATGTTTAAAGTCGTGGATCATGTAGGGTCGAAAAGTTTAAAGTAGGAGGGGAAGTGGTGTAACAATTTGAGAGTGAAGTGAGGGACATGTGAATGGGGGGTGAAAATAAAAAAAAAGGGCGTGTATTGAGTATTGTGTAATGCATGGCCTCAAACACAGTGTCTTTCCCAATAGTGCAGCCTTGTAAAGCAGTGATGAAAAGGACACAAAAAAAACAACCAAAACGACAATAATAATCAAACCCTTCTCTGTTTCTATAATAACCCCAAACAATAACTTACCATTTTTTTCTAATACACACACACAACACTAAGGTTTTGTGTTTTTTATGTCACAACCAAACAAAACTTCATTTTGGACCACCCTCATCCATCTCCTTTATTCATTATATGTATTCTTTTTCTTCCTGAATTCAATTAATTTCTTTACCAATCATTTCCATCTCCTTAAAATCTGTCTCTTACCTCATTTTTTCTCTCCACAACAAAAATCTAAACAAACAAATCCATAATTAACATAAGATGACACTTGTCACACTAAGTATTATCATACAAATTCCAAGCACCAAAAAAGACAAAATGAGATTAGCTAAAGAAGAAAAGAAAAGAAAAGAAAAGAAAAGAAAAGAAAAGAAAAGAGAAAAGGTTTGTTATTATAGGTAATAATTGGGCATCATTAGATACTACCAAAAAATCTCCATTAATGAGTGCAAATTCAACTCTACATAATGCTTTGATTGATATTGAGTGAGATAATGATAGCGTTAGTAATGTACTTTTGTTGTATTTTATGAAATAAAATTAGAAATGCGATCATAATTGTAAAATGAAAATGAATTGAATGTAGTAGTGGTAGTAGTCGTAGTTGAGGAATAAGAGGCAAAGAAAAGGTTAAATTAAAGAATGTGTTGGGTATTAAGGGAAGGGTTTTGAAGGGCCCATATCAACTTAATTTAAAAGCCCTATTTATAATCCAAGTTAGAGTATGGCCCATTTTACTAGAGTTTTGTTTTTTAATATATATATATATATTTGTCTAATCTAACCCTTAGATGAGATCACCATTAAACTCACAACAAAAATATATTCAATAAATAAAATAAAATAAAAATTAAAGCCATGTTTTTACTATTTTTAAATTTTTGGGTCCATTTTTTTTTAAATGAAAAAAAGCCAGAAATTGGAGGAGTAAGATGGAACACCGACAAAAACTTCTTCTTTTTATTCATTTATCTCAATTTCAACCTTATAGGTGATTGATTCCTTTTTGTGAGGAAAGTTCTTCTTTAATTCTTTTTTCCTTTTTCTTTTTTCTTTGCTTTTCATTCCATTCTTTTCGGTTTATATATCAAACAAGAATGATAGGACTATTTTCTTTTTAAATGTTTTAATTTATGACACATTTCTAATTAAATTTTATCAAATTTCTTTGTGCTTTTTGTTACTTAAAGTACACCTTTAGCCTCTCTATTATTGGAAAATCAAAATAAAAACAAATCACACTTCTATCATAATGAAAATTAAAATAAAATAACAAAAACAACAAACTCTAAAATAATCCTCTCCATTAAGTACAAAATATTTATAATTACACTCAACATCTATCTCATACACAAATAAATAAATAAATAAAATCTCTTTTTTTTTATATATATATATAAATATGTATTTTTGGTCTTCAATTTAAAAGATGTGCACTTAATTTTTTTAAAAAATAGATTTATAAATTACTAAAAGTATTTTATGTTTAGTTTTTTTTAAAAAACAATTATATGATTTAAAATTGATAAAAAAAACTAGAGAAGATATTTAAAAAATAAAATTTAGAAGTTATTCTTCCTATTTAAAATTTAAAAGAATTATTTTAGGTAAAAATATAAAATTATTTAATAAACATTTTAAATCCTTGTATACTAAAAATAATTACATTTGAAAATTTGAAGATTAAAAATGTCTATTTTTAAAACTGATTGACCAAATACACATATTAATCACAACCTAGAAACTAAAAATGTAATTTTTTTAAAAAATATATAGTAAAAACTTTATACCAATCACCCGACTAGAGTTAATATACCATGTTAAAGTGTGTGGTTTAAAAGAAAAACTAGGGACTGTTTTTCGATTTTTAATTTTTAGTTTTTGAAAAACATCTACTCTGTATTTAAATTTCTTGATTTTATATTTATTTTATGTCTCTTTTTTCAAAAATCATTTCGACATTTGAAAAAAAAAAAAAAACACTTATTTTTTGGTTTTAGAATTTGAACTGAAGATTGTGGAAACGGTATTGAAGCCAAAAGCTTAAAACAAGATGAAGATGGTTACCATGTTTGGTATTCTTTTTCATAGAAAAAAAGAACCCTCTTAAAAGTTAAAAATAGTTGCATCTAAATTTAAACTCCATTTATTTATAGAAGCACAGAGTTTGGATGTAATTGAAAAATTGAAAATATACTACTAAGATTCGTTGGAAATGCAAATATAGAGTTTTATTGGCAAAGAAAAGAAAAGGAATATAGAAATAGGAATAAAATTGGATTGTAGTGAAGTGGTTGATTCATGGGGTGTTTAATTGGAAGAGAAAGTTAATATTATAAAGGGTACAGAAAAGGATTTGAAAAAAGAAATGGAAATGGATTTGAAAAAAGTTGCAATTTCCAAAGGGAAACAAATAGAATCCAATGAGAGATATTAGAAAATAATAATAAAAACAAAAATTCACCATTTAATTTTAGACATTGAATAGAAAGAGGATTTGTTTTTGTGGGAAAATGGAATTGTGGATTCAAGCTGTCTCTTCTATACGCGTGGGTCCCTCTCTTCTCAACACCCTTTCTCTCTTTCTTTTTTTCCTTTCCTTTTCTTTTCTTTTCATTAAATTAAATAATTAAATAATTAAATTAACCCATCAAATTAAAATAAAATCACATTTTCTTTTTTTTTACTTCCCAACAAAGTAAACCAACCCCTTCAAATTTATCATTAACAATCTTCTAAAATTTATTCCCTAATTCATGTCTCTCACTTATCCTTAAAGCAATCACAAAACCAATTCTTTGTTTTCAAGTCACAATGCTTTAATTATATTTATATCACCACTAATTCATTTTCCTAATAAACTCTATTTCTCTCCAATCATTATATATATATATATATATTAAAACATCCTTTATATTTTTCCATGTCTGAATTCCAATTATCTAACTCTACTAATGTAAACCCAATATTTTAAATTTAAAAAAAAAGTTGATCTTGATCTTGATCCGATTGAGTGTAGAATTGAACAAAATAGCTAGAGATATTATTTAAATACTTTTAATTTGATGAGAAGTCGCAATTAGAGAGATATAAAAAGACACAACAACGCTATCACCAATAAATAATAATTATAATTATTAACGTAATATCCTCTTCTTCTTCTTTTTTTTCTCTCCTCAATAAATTGGAAATTTTAATTAATAAAAAATATAAAACACAGCTTTTTATAACATATGATAATATTTTAATTATTGCATGTGGCGCCAACTTCCAACTTACTTTCTTTCTTGTAAAAGAAAAATGCTAATTCCTAAACGACCACGTTTGGATCTTTTGCACTTCTTTTTACACTTTCTTACCCATATAAAATCAAAATTATGCCCCCCCCCCCCAGAAAAATGGTCACTAATTTCACAAACTTAATTACGCTTCTTGGTTTTATATCTTCCTCGTATACCCATTCCCTCGAGGGAGAGGTCACATGCAAGCAAAAGCATCCATTTATAAGATTTACTGACGTACCAATATTTAAGGATGAATATTCCTTTTTGTCTCTACCTATCAACTTACATTTTTATTTCAAATCTTTTCCATTTACTTCTCCTTTTAATTTCCATTTCTAATTTTTTATTATTTTATTTTAAATAGCTATGAATTGAGATGTTAAATTTAGTTTTAGTATAGATCAAAATGAGTGATCATTAGTTTTAAATTTTTTTTAAAAAAATTATTATAGGTTATTTTAAAAGATAACAAAAACAAAATATTAGTATTTAAAAAATGAGTAGAAACTAAAGTCATAAGTCATAACATATAAAACAATAATATGAAGAAAATGGTATTTAATAAAATACTAAGTAGATGGTTAAGAAGAAGCATTGTGAGTTAATTTAAAAAGAGAAGGCCACGTGTGGAGGAGGTATTGGGTGAGAGGGTAGCAATGGATCTAAAGTAGCAATAAAAAGTTGAGTATTTTAATGGGGAAGGAGGGGTTTGTTTATTTTATTTCTGAGAGAGAGTAGGTGGGCAAATGGGAATGGAAATAATGTTGATAAATAATAAAGCCACTTAGGAAGCATATATTATCACATTCCCTTCTTTATCCCTTTTTTCAATTGCCATAATCAAATCACCCACTTAACCTTTTGCGTAATTTGGACAGCTATATCTATATGCATCATCAATTTCCCCCTAAAGTATTATTTGTATAATAATTAAGTTTATGTTACACATTATACCATCCATCACAAACTACGCAGTTTATCACCACACCTACATTCATTAACTCTATGTACACACTACTTACACTTATTCAAATCTATTCATTTAGCTTTTTTATTTTCCACTCTAATCCTACTACTTCTCTCTTCATTTTGCCTCAACTTAAACATACAAACTTATATGTACATATATAGTTTAATAATATATGCACTCACAAAGATATTCAAATTTTATATAGTTTAATAATATATGCACTTGACAAAAATATTCAAATTTCAAATACGTTTATTGATGATTAACACTTTTCATGACCATGAAAAAAGTGTGTAACAATATTTTAACATAAATGCAAATATAACAAAATTTATTGTGATCAACTCTGTTGTTGATAGGACCTATGTAAATAATAAACTCTATCAGTTATATAGTTTGTAAGATAGGTGGATTTAAATTTTGTTAGATTATTAATACTTTTTTCAGGGCATTTACTATTTTCCTTTGCCTCACATAATTTTCTTTCTATCTTATTTTTGACATTATTTCTAAAAAAATATATTTTTAATAGAATTGAAAACATTTTTTTCCTTGGAATTTAGGGATGTTGAGAATATTATTCCGTAGCTAAATTTTCTCCATTTAAATTTAAATCACATCCACACTATTTTTTTACCAATAATATTCATGAAATTATTTCTTACAGTGTAAGAATATTATGTATTCTTAAATTTTGTTCACGGTCACTGTTTGACTTCCATCTCAATTTAAAAGCTAAAAACTAAAAATGTTATGTTAAAAAAAAAGATTGATTTTGTCGTGGGTTGTCTTAGACAAGAAATGTTATGTTAAAAAAAAAGATTGATTTTGTCGTGGGTTGTCTTAGACAAGGGTCAAAACTCATAGGAGGACCAAAACTTAAGAGAATTCAAGAAGCAATAAGGGAAAACAAATGTTTCAAAGGTAAGTTTAAAAGTCTCGTGTTTTGGACCAATCAATCAGTCAAGCAAGTAATTAATATATATACCAAATGGAAAACATCACTCAATTTGGCACTTGCATAATCAAGTGTGTGAACTACCATAATCTTGTTTTTTACTAGTTAGTTTATCTATACGTTCTATGTCCGCAGGTTTCAAAGTATACGGCACTAGAATCATTTAAGTAGACTAGTTTAAAAAGCGAGACTATACTAAAAGTGGCGGACTAAAAATGAAGTTCTCAAGAAGGTGCGAAATTAACAAACGAAATGATAGATTCAAATGTGATGAAGTAGTGGAAATGAAACTATGAAATGATGTTTATGTAATTTGTCTGCAGATGTAATGTCAGATTTCTCCTTCTGCAGTCCAAATTATTTATTATTATTATTATTGAAATAACATAGGTTTTAAAAGCCTCACAATGGAAAGTTGGTATTTGAAAATAATATATGGAGAAAATAAAGTAGTTTTGCTTTTGCTAACATTGTGATTAGGTGGCAAAGGAAGTTGACTTTGAACAGTAAATAGTTTGTCCCTATATTTTCCCCTTTTCCAATATACCTTCTGTTTTGTTTCTTAATTCCCTTCTTTTCTTGACTTTGTCAGTGTTGTCGACCCTTTGTTAACTTGACCTTCGTTGGACACATTTTGATCTAATTTAGATAAACACGTATTATGTAAGGTTAGAGACTTCATTTGAAGATCACTCAATCCTCTTCTTTACATGTGTTAAATCGAGCATATCTCAATTATTTCATGATTGATATATTTGACCTATATGACATATCAGTCATCTAAACTCTAAGGTATGCTCATTCTTCAATTTCTTCTTCTAGTACCATTTTGGATTCAGCTTGCTTCTAGGTCTTAAAGCTTGCCTTTGATAATGCTCAACATGGATATACAATTATTTAACTAGCATGATTTTGGTCAATCATAACTAGTTCTAGTTAGAGATGTTTTAACTAAATAATAATAGATGTCCTTATATGTCATATCTTCTCAATATAATCAACACTCTATGTTATGAACAACTTCTTCATCCTAGACTCAAACCTTTTCCTAAACCAATCAAATTCTCAATTCTTTCAATTCACAACTTTATAGAAATTAATTTTAGAACAACTTATTTAGTATATATAAATCAACCAATAAATTTAGAATTCTCCTTAAAGATTCAACTCTTTATTTCAACAACCATTAGAACACCACACCTTTAAATAATGGAAGTTGACAACCACTTGAAGTAGGCATTATATTCACATAATTACATAACCTAAGCTATGTTGGATTTTTCCAGCTATATATATATATAATTTTATTATTTTCCTCTACTCTCACCTATCTAACTAACCTTAAGAGATCATTAAAATTATTTTGATACACACACTCACAAACACAAACACATACACCATATTCCATATTAATGTTATTTGATTTCACTCCAAAATTGAGGAAAAAGACAAACATTGAATAAATGTTTCAAAACAGAATCAAAGTAGGAGAGGGAGATGAATAATAATGCACACACATTAATAACTATAAAGTTATATATATATATATATATATTTAAAGTTAGATATATGTTTTTATGTGAATGCATTAAGTTAGTTGGAATGTGAGGGCAAGATGACCTGGTGAGAAGAATGGAATAGACATGACCTCATGATGGGATTTCAATTTCTAGTTTTTGTAATGTATAATTAATACAAGAGTTGGTCAGGATAAATATGCATTAAAAATTTAATATTTATATTTTGTAATGTGTTGGTATTGTTGAAATTGACAGTTTAATATTTTTGGGTAGTTAATGAATATAATTAAACTTAATATAAAGTTAATTAATCATCCATTATTGGGGGTATTGGTGGTTAGCTTGTTCCTTCCTTTGAGTACTATAGTGTTGGTGCTATCTTTTCAATTACTTTTGACTCATTTCCCCTTTTTTTTAATCTGATACTGACATGCATCCAAACATACATTTAATCCTTGATTAAGGATTCATTCATTTATCTTTTTTTTTAATAAAAAAATATTATTTATTATGTGATTGCTTAATTTTCTATCATTGACCTTTTTTTTTTCTTTTTTTTTTTTAAATGTATGTATGATAAAAAACCCACACATTAACCATAGAAGTATATGGATGGTGAACCAAACAAATGGATATATTATATATATATATATATATATAGGGACCTCGTTTTGTCATAAGTGGAATAAGCTATTCTAGTTGATTGATTTTGGGATTGTTTGACATGGATTTTTATTTTCTCAATTGAATAATGAATATTCTCATCATTATTATGGTAAGATAAATGAATGCTTTGGTTTAAAATAATAATAATAATTTTTTCTTCAAAATAATGGTAGTAAATAAATTAATACTTCAATTTGACTTACTTTCTATTTAAATCTCTAAATTTGACATAGTTAAGACATGTACTTTAAAGGAAAAATAATAAGATAATGTTTTTATTTTCTTTTTAATTTTTAATTATTTAAGAAATTTTAATTAAATTTGAAAACAAAAATCATTGTTACACTAAATTTGACATTTTGTATAATTTTAACTGTAAAACACCAATTTAAACAATTTTTTTTTGACATTTTATGAATTCCAACTTGAATAGAAAATGTGCAGATATGGATACAATAATTAATTAAAAATTTTAAGATTTAATACGATTTAATTAAAAGTTGTAAAAGTAAATACAACTTAGTAATGGAATGATGTAATATTGAAATTATGGATGATTTTGGTGGAAATGGTAAAGGGATGTGATGATCAAATTGTTAGTATTAGTTATGGTTGTTATTCCTCGTTCAACAGTGTCATAGAACTGAAATAAAAAAGAGTATTGAAATGATATAATATTAAAAAAAATAGGTATAAAAACGAGGGAAAAATGGTTAAGGAAGGGATGGGGGAAATTGAATAAAATAAGCGGTGGGTTGTAGAGTTGGTGAGTGCCGACGGCCGACGCTGTCAACTTCGGTTTATTAAAGCAAAAAGACCAAGGGGGGGGAGATGCCTCGGGGGTTCAAGAAGTGAAACGTGGTCTATTTGTTTGACACGTGTAAAACCTCTTAATTACGTAGATCTCTGCGGTGGCACCTGAGATGAATTGATTTAATAAGAGTAATCTGTAAAATAGAAATGAAAAGAGGAAATAAAAAGAAAAGTGGTGGGAGGTGGTACCCAGAGGGCAGTGAAACGTGTGGGTGAGGTGGGGAGGAGTGTGTCCGCTTTTTGATCTCATAGGATGCGCTGCTCCTCCACTATGCAAATGGGAATGGGAAGGGAGGAGTTGTGTGTGTTTCTGATGGGGCTTCTGGGCCCCTATCCCAACGCTCCTCTTTTGGCCCCCCACGCACTCACTTCCATCCTAATTATCCTACACCCTTCCAACAATATATCATATATATTTACCTTCTTTCTCTCTCTTTTCCAAACCACACTTTATTTTTTTTTAACTTTAATTTATATTTTATTCCCTATATTTTAAATGCTTACATTTTTACCTTTTAACCATTTTTAATCCAATGCACACCACACCTTTTATATAGGTTAATTTTCATAAATATAAAAAAACATCCCAAATATTTGTCCTTTTTTTTCATCTCCATCTCTTATGCAATTTTCTTTTTATATTTTCTTCAAATCATCAATTTTGTATTCAATCAATCATAAATCATATATTTTTTTTGTATTATTTTATTCAAGATTATATACCAAACATAAAAAGTTTTTAAAAAATGATATTGGTCTACAATCGTGGCTAGACAATCATGTAGTCAAATCTAAACGACTATTTAACAAAAATCATGAAAAAAAAATCATTTAGATTTGGTAAGAATGTTGAAAATAATTGTTTACATTTAGGTAATCAAATATAAACGATCATGTAGCTAAATCTAAATGATCGTGTACCAAATGTATTACACACGCAAGTGGTTAATTAATCGCGTGTTGGCTCGAACATTTTTGGTATCTTTCATTGTGGGTCTGTAGAGTAAATATTTTGTCAGTTTGTTATATTTAAAAAAAAAGCACTTTTATATTCTCCTTAATTTATTTCCATTCTAATCTCTACTAGTCATCCTAACATTTTCTTCTTGTTCCCTTTTATTATTGTATCACCTTCAAATGTCATTTGTATTTGTTGTCGTTGAAGTTTTTTATGGACTTGACTTTTAGTCTACTTCTCCAAACACTCCAATGCTAATTAGTAAAAGCTTTAACGTGTTCATTTTGGAGATTACTTAGGATCCTATTTAGTAGAGATTTCTACAAAAGTAAGGTTAGTGTTTTCCATCCACAACCCACTCCTTATTTTGGTTATAATTCTTACGAAATTTTCCATTAGTATGTTATATATATATATATATATATATAATTTATTACTTATTATTTAAATTCTTAAAATAATGTATATTCATCTAATTCAGAGTTATCTGCCTCATTAGAGCAATCCATGTGGGATAAACGATCATCTCTATCCTTAGGGATCATCAAATTTATTATACCCATGATGCTTGAGTTGTTTTCAATGCTCAAGCGTAAGGTATTAGATTGAGTGTAACTTGACTTTTTTTCTTAGTCAGTATATAATTATTGACTCCATTAGTCACCCTAAACACTAAGAAATTTTGTTTATGCACATTCTTCTGTGTCCCCCTCATTCCTCTTAAGCATTGAACCTTACCTCGAACAATTCTTAACAATCACTACCCTACTTAATTCCTTTTTCATGCACATATATTATGTTTGATTGAATTGTACTTTTAATATTTATGTCAATCACAAAATTGAAAAATTATCAACTAAGTGGATATTATTTGTAAATCTAAAGACTAAAAATTACAAACTAGACTTTTCAAACGAGACAAATTAAGGAGAGTGAGTCGAGAATAATTCAACAAAACCTAGCCACATCTTCAAAGCAAGAATAATAATTAGCAACAAACAAACCAACCCAATCACCAAAAGACATTGCGGCATAGGCCAAGTGATGTGTCATCTCATTAGCACTATGCACATATCAAATGAGACAACATAGGCTAACTCGCCTAACCTCACAATCTTATAAACAAAACCACAAACTCTGAAAAAACAAGAGTCTTACACTCGATAACATTAATTAATTAATAAGGTTAGCATAATACAACTTTACAAAACACGGGGGAGAGACCAATAGACAAAAGAATTAACCAAAACCTTCAAACATTTGATCAAAGCGAAAGCTTTGAGAACTTCAATGGGCCACTTGTCTCACAACCAACCAAAATAAGAGAGTCAAAGAAGTCATGAACCACCTAGTTGACCCCAACCAACCTTTCATAAATCAAACCACAAGGCATCAGAATTAAGCTTTCAACGATAGAACATAAACCCGAGTGGAGAAGCTAAAACATATGTTTGAGTTTCGACCTACCAGCTTGTGTAATGTAAGTTACGAAATTATTGCAAAATCTTTGGCCAATAAACTTAAAACAATTCTAGATGTTATAATCTCTCATACTCAAGCAATTATTGCTTCAGGTAGGTTGATTATTGACGATGCTATTCTGAGGCTCAAATGTATCCACACTATAAACAACACAAGAGGTTGAAAAGAGGGACAAGTGGCTTTTACACTTGATATGAGCAAGACTTATGATAGAGTTGAGTGACTATTTTTTCGTGCTATGCTCAATATATCTGTTGGCTTTAGCAGGTTTTAGGTAAGAAAATTATGAATTGTGTGGAGTCGGTTCAATTCTCAGTTATCTTTAATAGTAAGCCTCATAAGGAGTTTGACCCTCAGAGTCGTCTTCGTCAAGGGGATTCTCTTTCTCCATAGATGTTCTTCATTTATGTGGAAGGTTTGTCAGCCCTTCTCCACAAGGATGAATCTCTTTCCCCTTTTCATGGGCTTCATTTTAATAGGCATTGTCTCTCTATTTCTTACATTTTTTCTTGCCAATGGTAACCGTGTTTTCTTTAAAACTTTGATCTTTTAAGTGTAGGAATGTTTGTAATGCTCTCAAGGTGATGAGAAAGCTTTTAGACAATAAATTAACTTTGATAAATTTAAGTGTATGGTTATCACGAACGTGGGGCAACCATTAACTTCTGAAAATTGTGATATGTTTTGTGTGAAAAAACGAACTCTCTAGATATCTACCTTGGGATGTTTGTTCATAAACTACAAGAATAAAATCCTTTTGTTTAAGAGACTGAAGGAGAGAGTCTCTTCTCCCTTAGTGGCAAAGAGACCCTTATCAAAGTTGTTCCCTAAACAATCGCTATTTACACTATGAGTTACTCCAAGCTTCCTAGTTATTTAGGTTACATTTTTTGACAAATACGAAATTAGTTTCTTTTTATTTAAAGAAAATTAAAAGATCTTCCTTATCTTTAGAGATCTTTTCTAAATATCTTTTATCTTTTCAAAATATTTGTTGTGTGCATCTTCGAGAAGAAATTTTCAAATCTACCAATTATCTCTCCTCATTATAAATGGAGAAGGTATTTGTCATTCTCTGCATTCTTTGAAGACATTTTCCAAGCTACAGTTCCTGAAGAATCGTTTCAAAGGTAAGTTCTAATTACCTTTTTAGATATTATATGAAGATTGTTTGATATCTTTATAAACGATGTATTTGGTATAAGAGATTTAAAGAAAACTTAGTAACTTGATATAGGATCAATTACTTCTACAAGGGGAGCCTGACCATCTTCATTAGATGC
Organism: Cucumis sativus; assembly: GCF_000004075.3. Classification (NCBI taxonomy): domain Eukaryota; kingdom Viridiplantae; phylum Streptophyta; class Magnoliopsida; order Cucurbitales; family Cucurbitaceae; genus Cucumis; species Cucumis sativus. The sequence continues at coordinate 37,390,108 of NC_026657.2, forward strand.
AAATACAATTTAGGGGGATCTTGATAATTTTTAGTTTCGGTTTATAACTAAAAAAAGTACTAGATCTAGGAGGAGTGTCCTTTAGATTGTTGAAGTGTTACACCCTTTAGAATCTTAATAAAATCTACTTATCTGAGTTAGAAAAGCTTTCCAGACGTAGATGATTGAGTTCACCGAATTGGGTTAATAAAGCTTTATGTATGTCTCTGCATTATTTATCTTTTTGCTCCTTTAGCTATTCATCTAGTTGTTAACGTAATAGTTATTGTAAAACAAATAAATAATTTAGGGATGGAAATTGGTACAAACCATTCAAAACTCATTTTTGTTTCACAATCTTCCAACATTTGCTTGGAAATAACTTATTCATAAGCATTCTTATTTGGGAGAGATAATGGTTGGTTATTTATTCCTTTACAAAATAGTGGTTCTTCTCTTTTCCCTTCTCTATCTTTTTTTTTGTATATATAATTTCATTTTAAATATAGTTAATTAATTAATACTAATTTTAAAAACTATTATAAAATATATATTTCAATCTATTAAAATATTTACCTAACTTATTTTATAATAGACATTTATTAAATTTCTACAATTATTTCTCAAATAATTAATTAATTAGCTAACAATATATTAAATATATTTAATTAGTAAAATAAGATTAATTAAATTTAGTTAGGACAAGAATTCATATTTCAACAATAATAATTTATTATGTTATTTTTTTTAATAATAATAATAATGTTTGTCATAGTTAACACGATCATCTACCATGATCAATACGATCGTTAAATTTAAAGTTTTTAATGATCATTTACATATAACTACACGATCGCTTACCATAATCAACACGATCGTTTGTCATGGTTAACCAATCGTTTAAAATTGAAGTATTTTTTCTATTGTTGAAAAAGAAGTACATGATCGAGTATCATGATCTAAATGATCGTAGATAATTTGTTTAGACTGTAGTACACAATTCTCTACAAAATCGAAGATTACTCACGTGCATGTGGTCGATTAATAACATATTGACTAGGTCTAGGGTGGGTGTGTGAGCTTTTTCTATTTTCAAAATTGTTCTAAACCACATAAATATTTTAGATTTGTTGTATTTTTTAAAAATAACCCTTTAATTCGTATTACTTCATTAATTAAAACATATAATATTTATAAAATATGTTTTTGTATTCTTTATTAATATATCATATTCCTATCTCATTTTTTTTTCATCTTTTATATACTATTTTGTATTAAAATATATTTTCTTATATTATTTAATTAAAATTGAAATTACTAACGATAAATTAATTATAAACATGATTAAGTGTTTGATTATAGTTAATATTATGGTCATCAATTATAATAATGGATTAAATTTAATTATCAATTCTTTTAAAATATTAATAATCAATTGCTTAATTTTCAAATATTTATAGTTAAAATTATTATTGATTTCAAATCAATTAATTTTTATCTATATATTTTTTAATTAATTTAACTATTAAATTTATATAAGACTTTTATGTATAATTTCATAAAATAAATTCAAACGTAATTTCGTTCATAAAATTATGATGACATTTCAAAATAAATGTGACACTAATAGTGTGTTAACTATGTCTATGAGCATAGGAAGAACAAATATTGTTAGAAAGAATATTTTTAGAATATAATATGACGAGACCCTTATACTGGATAGTTTGTACCACACTACATGCTGAACTCAAGGCATTTCAAGATTGACACATAAATATACATGACACTAAAAGTGTGTTGACGACAAAGGGAGAACAAATACTAATAGGGAAAATGTTTTCATAATATAATACAACGAGACCCTTGTATTGGATTGTTCTTACCGCCACATGACGAATTCAAGACATTCCAACAAACACAAAAAGTAGAAGTAGAGAGAGAAAGAGCACACAAGAATTGTCGGTTCAATTCGATTTAACTTTGCCTGTGGTTGGGTGTTGATTTGTCAAAGAGGAAAAAGGAGTTTCACTAGTGTCAAAATGTTTACCATATGAAACAATTTGAATGACATATCCGTTGATTACCAAACAAAATGACTTAAACTCTCCTTAAATTTAAGATTGTTTGGTTCAAAATACTCTGTGTTTAAGCTCCCTTGAACAGAATGCTTCCAATTTTCTAATTTTGATGGTCTAGGCACCCTTTAAACCAAATACTCCTTTTCAAGAAATTGCTTTCTCACAAGAACGAATTCAACAAATAAAAAGTTTTTTCAACTCAAATATTGCACATACAACCATAAAATAACTAGGTCTCTACAACAACAAAAATAACAAGAAAGGCGTCATCCAAGAAAGAAAAGATGCCAATAATTACCAACATGTCAAAACGAGAAATAACAACAAACCAATAAATAAAATTTTTAAAGCCAATCAAAACAACATTAACAAGATCAACACTAAGACTTAAAATTATAATGTATTTTTTCCTCTAAAACCAAAGTTATGTAGGTTATTTTCTTGTTGACTTTCTTAATTTCTAAAGTTCTACAGATAAAAGTCACATAAGTGGATTTGAATTATATATCTACCACAAGACTTGCAAGTTTGCTGAGCTCTAACAAGGTAAATATCACTTTTGTTTTAATACGATTTATCATGAATATAATGTACCTAACTTTGTAATGTTGACAATATAGAAGTCACATCTTAGATGTCGTACTAGCTACCATAAGTCGTAAGGGGCATTTAGTAACTCATATTGGAACAATGACATGACTAAACTTTGTGCATAAAGATAGATCTATCTTAACTAGATTGAGATAAAAGTCTACCACAAAAGTACTATTTATCTCTTGTATATCAATATTATATGCTTATACAATACATATCATTACTATCATCTATAGTGTCAATGATGAAAATTGAAATAGTCCACTTTTTTTAATCTATAGATATTTTAAAAGGGAGGAGATTTGAAAACATTATTTATACCTAATTGCTTAATAACCAATTGTTTGATAAACTTTTTCATGTTATTTTAGCTTATTCGCTTATGATTATCAAGCAAAATTAAAAAAGCCAATAAATCAGTTTTCTTATTTAAAAATAAAAATAATTGTTATATTTGAAAATAACACTCATAATAATTTGAAATGTGCTTTTATAAAGACAATAAAAGAATTTTTGTATGGACTAATTACATTCAATGAATTTTAAATTTAGCGCCTGATGCTAATTTATTACTCACTCTTAAAAACCTTTTAGTTATCTATAATATTTATTTTATAGATTTTGAAAATATATTTCCATACTATAGTTTAAAATTTTCATTATTATTTAATCGATTTTAGAAAAATGAACCCTAAGAACTAAATTTAAGATTTAATAAATAATTAAAAATCAATAATTCAATTTATATAAACTAAAAATGTTGAAAATGAAATATAAAATATACAGGAGGACCTTAATTTAAAAAAGAAAATAAAAAAGAAAGTAAAAGAGAAAATTAGAATATCAATTTTAAAAGAGTCAAAGTAATATCATAGATAGTTAGCACTTTAATATTGGGTTCTGTAGCTGATATGAATGACATCTTAGCCCTAGCCTTTTCAACCAAATACACCCCTACGACTCCCACACACACATACATATATAACCCAATAGAAAATTAAAAAAAAAAAAAAAAAAAAAAAAACTCCAAGAGAAGTATATTTAAAAGTGATAATAATAATAATTTAGGAAACAATTATTTGTTGAATAGACGAACTGATAAGGAATGTTTATAATTGAAAATTTCAGTTGAACAATAATTTCAACACTGTTGACAAAATCTATATATATTTTTTCCCTTTCTTTTCAATAACAGAACTAAACCAATAATTTAAAACATAAATATCTCTATTATATATAAAACATACCATTAACAAAAAATCAAATCCTTAATATCTATTTTGTTTTAAAGAAATAATTAGTTGAAAATTAAAATGGTAGGATTTTAGAAATGAGTGGGTAAGAAAGGAATAGTGAAATCGTCCAAATGGAGCAGATGATGTCTCGAGTGTCGAGGCCTTTAAATCCTCACTCTGTTGCCGTACAGTGCCATGCAGGTTTTGACTTTATTCCTATTTCCTTCCATTACATTTACACCAAAACGCCGCCGTTTTTGTTTTTCCAAGCAACTCTTTTATTTTATTTTTTTATATATACTGATTTCACCCTCAAAATAAACCCAATGTTTGAGCAAAATAAGTAAAAAAGAAACAAAAATCTGATTTCTGCAGCATGAAATTAAATTAGGGTTTTGATTATTATTATTATTACTTATAGTAGAAAAGGACAGTGGTTTTTCTCTTCTTGGATACCCTTATGGATTCTGTTCTCCAAAAATTGTGTCTCTATTTTCAAAACAATCCAAAGTTTTACTGTCTTTTCTCTCTGTAAATTTATTTATGAAATGAATGTCACAAACCTAAACTATTCCCCCTTTTGTCCTTTCCCATTCATTATTTCATTTCATTTCTTTTCTCATTCACTCTCTTTCTTAATGTCTATAAACTCATTCAATTATTAATAATCTGTTTCCCTAATGTACTTGTTTGGCAAAATTGGCTGATTAGTGTGTTTATTCAACCACCCCTTTAAAAAGTAAACTAATTTAATTGGCTGACCATATACACACATTTTTATTTATTTATGTTCAACTAGGTCAGTGGTCCTCATGCCTAATTCACATTGCAAATCTTAGAGTTGGAGCAAACCAAATTGAAATAGCCACCATACACAAAAGCATTATGTCACCATTTTGCTTATCATTAAATTTTATAGTTCAAGAGAAAAAGAAAAAAAGAAAAAGAAAAGTCTCCCCACTTTCTTTTTCTCATTAATTTCAATGACAGATGCCAATTTTATGTATTTTTTCCTCACCCTACACACATTTATTTATTTATTGAATAGGGTATCTATCTCAAACCGTTTGATATAGGTTTGAATTACATGTAACTTCCACAATTAATAGTTTGATATTGTTATAATTTCAAATATTATTAATGATTTCTAAGTTTAATAATTATGCAGGCGTAGGAATCTTCATTGAAATGGGTTGCAATTTAACTTTTATATGGTAGATGTAAATGTAGTTCAAAATTTCATAGAATAATTATTTGGCAACTTTATAGGCAACCTTAAAAAGGGGGAGGAAAAATTGAAGTTGCATAACTTGTAAGAGAAGCATTGGTTAAAAATAGGGAGATATAGAGAAGCAAAAGAAAGAAAAAACTACATGCTACCAACTGTTTATAGAAGAAAAGGAAACTAAAATATTATTATTGTTGTTGTTATTTATTATTTTAAATAAAATAAAATAACTTTAGGAATGGATTCCTTGCTTCAAATGTTCTCATGTGTGACATTGCCTATTGTCTATATATTGGACCTTCTTACAAAATATTATTCAACTAAATTCACCAAAGCTAAGATATAGTTTGTTAGTAACTATTAGATGTGAGTTTTGCAAACCCGTGTGTTATTTAAAAAAAAAAAATCTTCTCCATCATTAGATATAGGTTTTAGCTTTTATTTAAGTATTAGATGTAATTTTAATAAATTTGCATATATTGAATGATATTAGAAAAAAGGGAAGAGTTAATTGTGGAAGAAAAAGAGGAGGAGAAGAAGGCATGTGGTTGATAGGCTGGAGTGGGAAAGAAGTTTATTTCAAAACATTCAATTGCGTTTGTCAGAAGTTTATTAATCCACTTGCTTTTTATTTCTTTCCTTTTTATCATTTCCCCTTTTTTCATTTTTCTTATAAAATAATCTCATATTACTTACTTTTTTTTTGTTTATTATTATTGTTATTATTTTTAAAAAAATGTATATACCTTTTTCAAAATTTGCATTCCACTCCTCCTCCATTTTCCAAACACACACATGTTCTAACAATTTTCACAAATCAACTTAAATTATTTTTCTGCCAACCTATTAAAACTTCCCTCCATGTTTAAACAAAAATGACAATCACCACAATCAAATCAAATCACCCAACACGTGAACTTTCTTCCCAATTATAATCTCTTTTCTTATCACTTCTAATTCATTTCTTGCTTATATTTCTGTTTCAAATCCTACAAAAATAAAATAAAATAAAATGACCAATTCACGATAGTATTATTACAAATCAAAATCTTACAAAAAGTGAACTGTGAAAAAGAGAGAGAGAGAGGATAAAATCAAGTAAAGCGTGAGAGGAAGCTTTAATGGTGTAGAAAAAATTAAAACAGATTGATTATAGTTTAACGTCACATCTGACATCCATCTTTTCTTTAATTAAATTTCAACCATAATAAAGAAAATTGTTATAAATAATTAAATTAAGATATTAAAAAACTAAGTGGAAAATTGCTAGAAAAGTAAAGATAAATAAATAAATCAGCATTTTCTTTTTATAAGAAACAAAATTGATGGTAAAAGGAAATAAAGTAGCAGAAACAAAATTGAATAAAAAAGAGAAGAAGAAATCAAATAAGAATGAGAAAATAAAGAAGGAAAAACCAGCCGACAATAATAGTAAAACAGAGAAGAATTAGAAAAAGAAAAAGAAAAAATAATATATAAAAGGACAAAATTGTAGATGAAAATATTTGGAAAATTGAGCAGGCGGTGGTGAAAAATGAATATTCGTTCATATATATTGAAATGCAATTAGGGAAAGGGAAATTAAAAAAAGAAAAAGAAAAAGAAAAAGAAAAAGAAAAAGAAAAAGAAAAAGAAAGAGAAAGAGAAAGGAATGATGAAAATAGAGAAAATGTAAAATAATAAAAGAGGGGGAAATGAGTTAGTTTATATAAATGAAGATGCTTAATTAATGATTAGAAGAATGAGAAAAGAAAAAAGAAAAAAAAGGAGGAAGGGGGTTGTTAATATTGGGATTAGAAACATAATAGGTGGAGGTAGAGAGAGAGAGAGAGTGAGAGGGTGTGATGGTGTGATGGTGTGATGGTGGGGGTGTAGAGTAAAGACGGGGGTAGGGGAATGTAGCCGAAAGAGGGGGAAAATAACAAAGAGATGAGCTGTAGCCTGTAGGGGGATTGGGGAAGGAGTGACGGTGGTCCATAGACCATAGTGGCACCGTAATGTAAATACTAACAAATCGAACTTTCTAAACTATCGGATACAGCTAAGGTGTTATTGTGTAAGGTTAGGTTCTTCAATCCTTCACCAAACCAGGCGCGGGGACTTGGAAGGACTTATCCGTCATTTTTTCTTTTAACCTATGGTCAAATCTGTCCAACTATATCTCTCTTTTCCTTTTTTCCTTTTTTCTAATTGTAAATTGTCCAGAAAATCAAATTGATATAAAAAGGACATTTTAATTTCAAATAAGTTTAGGAAAAAAATTTAAAAAGGAGATGGTTTTGGAGCTTTTCCAACGTCCTGGCTTTTTTTAGTGGACACACCGAGTCCGAATATTTTCATTTTTTCACCTCTCTCTCTCTCTCTCTCTCTCTCACCCACCCTCCCGCTCCTGCTCCACTACCGCCGTCGCCCTTCCTGTCGCTATCACCCTCTCCACCGTCACTTTCCCCTTCCCTCCCCCTCTTTCCGATCAACGATTCCCTCGCTTTGGATCTTCATTGCCGGAATTTCAACTCCTTCGCTTTCTTTACTTTCACGCTTTCTCACTATTCCTTCTCTCTAAACTCACTGTTTCCTTTCCTTCTTTTTCTTTTTTATCCATCTCTTACTTCTTCCTCCAAGCTGCATTTCTATTTGTAAGTCTGTTTCCACTTCTTTACCCTTTTCTTTTCTTCTCTACCTTTTGTTTGAGTCTATTGCCCGTTTCCAATTCTAAAAGGACGTCGGTACTGTCTCTTCCATTATGAAATTGTTTTCTTCTCGCAATCGCGATGTTTTTCTTTTTCTTTTTCTCCTTTCTCTCCTTAATTTCATGTTCATTCTTTATTTTTCTTTTCTTCCATGGCAATATCTTCTTCTGTTCTCTTGCTAATTGCTTCCACTGTTTCTTCAAATTCAATTTGGCTTTCCAAGTGTGGAACGATTTTAATTTCATCTTGGAATTTGGATAACCGTCTTTTTTGTGGTGTGCTATTAGTGCATTTTTTCGCCGCCTTTATTCTAAATCACTGCTGTTACTCTTCAACTAGTTTCGACGATTTTCTAATTAGTTTGGATCTTGCTTTGCCTGACAACATAATTGACCATTTCTTGTGTTTTTTTAATTATGTCTACACTTTTATCTTTTCGATTTTCAATAAAAGAATTGTACATTATCTCCAAGAGACGTAAATCGTCCTCTGGAGTTGATGATCTTCGTCTAGCATTTGTTCTCTGCTTAGATCTCGACGATTCCTGTACTAAATGGATACTGAAGACATCCTTAACATGCATGCCTATCTGCATCATTTTTAGTCATTCACCTAGTTTCTGAATCATTCCGCTAAATTTCTTCTCTAAAATTATGGTTTAAGATGAGTGGTAGAGTTTCTAACTGCCATGCCATACTTTAAATTTCTTCCCGTTCTGGTGTATCTGTGTAGCTACTTTTTTTTCGTGGTGTTGTTTGTGTCTCATAAATAGCATTTACATGGCGTTTGGGTGTGGTCTGTTTTGTTGCTAAAAATGTGAGCTTAAAGAAATGAATTTCCATTTTTGGAACCTTATACTATCATCACTCCATTCCTGCAAAAAGTTGCACAGTTACTTCCCTTAATATGTGCCCACTACCCTTATATTACCTTGTTGATTGGGGCTTTCTATTTTCTGGAAACTGTGAGCTTTTCTTTTTCTTATTATTTTCTTTCACGTCTCATACGCGATCGATACGATGTGTCATAGAAGTATTAACTACCACTTCAGAATAATAAGAACCAAGTCATTCCTCTGGCAGCTTCTTCCAAGTGAAGATGCCATTACAAGTTTGGGTCTCTAATTTTGACGGAATCTTGGTTTAGAGCTTCAGTGTAGTCTATTTTTTCCCTTCTATACCTCGTCAATTTACCATATGCTACTGGAATTTCTGCAGCCTGGAATGGACCGACGAGGTTGGCCCTGGAAGAAGAAATCATCTGAGAAGGCAGCAGAGAAGGCCAATGCATCGGAGTCGGCTGGAACTCAGGGTGATCAGGTAATTAGCAAAACTAACCCTCCCTCCCCATCTATTAAATCCTTACTGTTCACTTGAGTTGTTCAGTAGAGTACTGTTCTTACAATAGTTCTGTTTCTTCCCTACAGTAATTTTAGATAATTGAGGCGACATTTGAATTTGTAGTAGTATTTTATTTTGTATAAACTTTAACCAGTTTTCTTAACATGTTTCCTTCTTTCTTCGTACAGGATGGTTATAAGAAACCAAGTTATGTTCAAATCTCTGTTGAGACGTATTCACATCTTACTGGTTTGGAGGATCAAGTAAAAACACGCGACGAACAAATCCAGACACTGGAGGGTGAGATTAAAGATTTGAATGAGAAACTGTCAGCTGCACAGTCGGAGATGACTACTAAGGACAACCTAGTGAAACAGCATGCTAAAGTTGCTGAAGAAGCTGTCTCAGGTATTTATATGTCATTAGCTGATATCTTGAGAGAGAGAACTTTTATTGTAAACTTAGGTTGATTGAATTTTCTGCCTATTCTGTACGTTTCGTTACAAACCATTATCTTCACAGGTTGGGAGAAAGCTGAAGCAGAAGCTCTGGCATTAAAAAATCACTTAGAGACTGTGACACTGTCCAAGCTCACTGCTGAAGATCGGGCATCACATTTGGATGGTGCTCTGAAGGAATGCATGAGACAGATAAGAAATTTGAAAGAAGAACATGAACATAAATTGCAAGACGTTATTTTCACCAAAACTAAGCAGTGGGACAAAGTTAAACATGAGTTGGAATCGAAAATGGCAGACTTAGACCAAGAGCTTCTTAGGTCTGCTGCTGAAAGTGCTGCACTGTCAAGGTCATTACAAGAACGTTCCAACATGCTGATTAAAATAAGCGAAGAAAAGTCACAGGCTGAGGCTGAGATTGAGTTGCTAAAGGGCAACATTGAATCGTGTGAAAGAGAAATAAATTCACTTAAATATGAATTACATATAGTTTCCAAGGAGCTAGAAATACGTAATGAAGAAAAAAATATGAGTATGAGGTCTGCTGAAGCAGCCAACAAGCAGCACATGGAAGGTGTTAAGAAAATAACAAAACTGGAAGCAGAATGCCAAAGATTACGTGGTCTTGTGCGGAAGAAATTGCCTGGTCCTGCTGCACTTGCTCAAATGAAGCTGGAGGTTGAAAGTTTAGGCAGGGAATATGGCGATACTCGAGTAAGGAAGTCACCTAGTAGGCCTCCAACTCCACATATGTTATCTGTGCCTGACTTTTCTCTTGATAATGCACTGAAATTCCAAAAGGAAAATGATTTCCTCACAGAACGAATGTTAGCCATGGAGGAGGAAACGAAGATGCTTAAAGAGGCTTTGGCAAAGCGTAATAGTGAACTGCAGACTTCCAGGAGTATGTGTGCCAAGACAGCTACTAAACTTCAAAATTTAGAGGCTCAACTCCAAAATGGAAATCACCAAAGAAGCTCCCCCAAGTCTGTTGTTCAGTATACTGCTGATGGCTTTTCATGCCAAAACACAAGCCATCCTCCCAGCTTGACCTCTATGTCTGAAGATGGAAATGAGGATGGCCAGAGTTGTGCAGATACTCTATCCATAGCGGCAACCTCTGACATTTCCCATTTTAGGGAGAAGAAAAATGAGAAATTAAGTAAAACTGAAAGTGGAAGTCACTTGGGACTCATGGATGACTTTCTGGAAATGGAAAAATTGGCATGCCAATCAAATGACTCAAATGAAGCCATCCTTGCTTCGAATAGTACAAACAATAAGGACTCTGAAGTTGTTGTGCACCAGGAGTCCAATGGTATCCAGTCTGAACAGCATCTGGATTCAAGTCCATCTACAGAGGTTGTATCTTCTAGTGTTGATTTGTCAACAGAGTGTGCTGATTCCAATGGACTGCCTCTGTTGAAACTCCGATCAAGAATATCTATGATTTTTGAGTCTATTTCAAAGGATGCGGATACTGGAAAAATTTTGGAGGACATAAAATGCATTGTGCAAGATGCTCATGATGCACTTCAGCAACCCACAATCAATTGTGTGAGTTGTGTTTCTGAAGTGCAAAGTCCTGATACCACATGTGATAGGCAAGCCAATCCTGATGATGCTGGGTTAGGAGTAGAAAGAGAAATTGCTTTCTCCCAGCCTGTTGCACACAATCAGCCTATGAGCCAAGAGCTGGAAGCTGCCATCTCTCAAATTCATGAATTTGTGCTGTTCCTTGGGAAAGAAGCTTCCAGAGTTCATGATACAATATCTCCAGATGGGCATGGACTGGGTCAAAAAGTTGAGGAATTCTCATCCACCTTTAACAAAATTGTGCATGCCAACACAAGTTTGGTGGACTTCGTTGTTATTCTATCTCATGTTTTATCTGAAGCCAGTGAACTCAGATTTAGTTTCATTGGATGCAAGGATACTGATGGAGATACTAATAGTCCTGATTGCATAGATAAGGTTGCTTTACCAGAACACAAGGTTGTCCAAAATGATTCAATAGATGAAAGATATACAAACGGTTGTTCCCATATTTCAAGTCCAACTTCTGATCTAGAAGTTCCTTATGATGGAAATCTAGTCTCTAGCTATGAATCAAATTCCAGATTACCCAAATTCTCATCAGAAGACATTGAAGAGCTAAAATTAGCGAAGGAGAACCTGTCAAAGGACTTGGCAAGATGTACAGAGGATCTTGAGGCAGCAAAACGGAAACTGCAGGAAACAGAGCAGCTGCTAGCCGAATCTAGATCACAGTTAGCTTTTGCTCAAAAGTCGAACAGCTTATCGGAAACACAGCTGAAATGTATGGCAGAATCATACAGGTCCCTTGAAGCGCGTGCAGAGGATTTGGAAACTGAACTAAATCTTTTGCGAGCTAAATCTGAAACTTTGGAGAATGATCTTCAAGATGAGAAGAGGAATCATCACGAAGCTTTGTCCAAGTGCCAGGAGCTGCAAGAGCAACTACAAAGGTTAATCTTGTACTTTTCTCTGTTGCACAAACATCATGAGACCGCCTATATAGTATGTTTATGCAAAACGTTAGATGATGGGCATCGATATGACTGTCCTAAATTTCACAATCCAATTCTCCCTGTCATGCCTGATTTTATTATATGGATCCTCATCTGTTTTCATTTTATTAGTTTATCTCCAAGTCTGAATTTTCTTCATCTCCTCTGTATCGCATTGCAGGAATGAGGTTTGCTGCGCTATTTGTTCTTCAGCTATTGATGGCGATCCCCAGAAAAGTCAGGTAAAGTTGAATGCTTTTTTTTTATTTTTAAATAAATTGCTTTGACCCCTAGGAACACTTTAGAATCACCATCATTACATATTCATTAACGAATGAGCTTGAAGAAAAGCAGTAGCTTGTTCACAAAAATCGTTTTTTATGGAAAAGCTAATGCAATATTTAGGTGTGTTCCCGTTTTCCTTTATTGTATTTACAAATGGCGTTCAAGAGTAGCTTGTCTCATTTAAAGATGTAATGAAATAATTTTTAGGACTTTCTTATTGAACTTGGTAATCCTTTTGTTATATTAGGAGATAGAGTTGACTGCTGCGGCAGAGAAGTTGGCAGAATGTCAAGAAACAATTTTTCTTCTTAGCAAGCAATTGAAATCTCTGCGACCCCAACCAGATTTCTCCGGATCTCCATTCAGTGAGAGAAGTCATAGAGGTGAGGAGTTCATCGAAGACGAACCATCTAAAAGTGGCACCAATCTTCTCGACCTTGATCGGTCTGAAATGGATACTGCCACTTCTACAATGACACAAATAGTTGGTGCAGAATCCCCTTGCAGTGCTTCGGACGGTGAAGGAGGAAGCTTCTTGAGATCACCCATCAATTCAAAACATCCAAAACACAGGCCAACAAAATCAAGCTCCTCTTCTTCCTCCTCGGCCCCAACTCCAGAGAAACAAACTCGAGGATTTAGTCGATTCTTCTCCTCGAAAGGAAAGAACAACAGTCATTAGGCATGCTTCTCTCTTGCATGATAATATGATTCTGTTTAAAATATTTCATTCAATAATATAAATAGATTTAAAAAATTAAAAAAAAAAAAAAAAAACCCCACCAAACATAGACATCTAAGATCTTAGATGGGAAGTCAGTTTTGGGAGCTCTATGTGTTAAAAGTTAGCTCATAAAATGATGCTTTCATCAAAGGCCTCTTCTAGCTTCTGTATGTACCTAATGCTGTACATTATATTCACATCCGTTAAATTTTTATCTTCCTCCTCCATGATCGTTGAGTGTGGTTATTTTTTTCTGAACTGGAACACCCATGTATTACAAATATCTTCTTCCTACTTTTAACATTGATTCTATTTGGACTGGACTCTTTATAACAAAAACTTATGGATTCAATTGTGGGTGTGGTTTTATTGGGTTTTAAGGAGAAGCAAAGGCACATGAAAAGAGTATAGGGCAGAGTATTTTGATGAGTTGAAATGTAGTGTAGGGCTCCATGTGGGGTACTTTAAGCACATGGGTGTCCTTACTTCAACCAAATCATCAATGACAGCTAAAACTGTTGGTCCATAGTTCAAGTTTGCTGTACAAAAAAGAGTACACTGTATAATACAGTTTGGGTATTTTGCATCCAATAATTATTAACGACTGCGTTGGCATTAATTAGAAGGCGTTGGAGTTTATGATAAACCTGGTCGAGATTGGGTGAAATGTAGAAATGTGACTGGATCAATTATAAGATAAATTTCCCTTTTTTTCCCCAACATACTGCCTTTCCATTTTTAACAACTTATGCACCAACTAGATTATAACTTGTTTCAACCACTTTATAAAACGTGGTCCCATATATATATATATATATATGTTATTCAATTCGTCTATAAGATTTATAAAACAAAATTGATTTTTCACATTTATGTTTTGGTCATAAACGCAGAAATAAATATTTCATCTAAAAACAGTTAAAAGAAAACTAAAAATCATATCATTACCTATTTTTCTTTTGTTCTACTTCTCTTCTTTTCACATTCAAATGTCAACTTGAGCATGTTGTTACTGACCAATAGGTTAAAGCTTCGTTTTAATAGCATTTTGCCTTTTGTTTTGGAAAACATGTGTGTTTTCTCTCCTCATTTACCATGGTGTATATTTTCCCCATTACAAGAATTATATTTTTAGAACAAGAACAATAACAACTATTTTTCTTTGGTTTCTTTTATTAAATAAAATGTAAAAATAATTGTTTTGAAATCATAGTTTGATAAAACGTAAAATACTGTGAAAAACATGCTCCTAGTTCATCTCCTAACTAATTTTAGAGAAAATAATAGGTTTCAAATAAAATTTTCAAAGTCAAAATACTCAAAACATGAAACGAAAAGTGGAAGCAAAAATTGGGTTCTCATATGGCATGTCATTGGTCATTTTTGTCGCTCACCAACTTGCCTTTTCCTCTTTACCTTTGTCTGAAAATTTAATTAAATATAGAAAAATGGTACGCTTAAAAATTCCTAGTGAAGAACCCACTAATTGTCCTACTAGGTGATCTGTTAACTTCCCTTTAGTACCATAAAATCTTGTGAACTCGAAGGAACACATATGATTTAGTGATCTCGTAGGAACGCTCATCAATTTGGTGATCTTGAAGAAGCATGCAACAAACCGGGTTATGAAGTGATCTTGTCGAACCACACATGAAACATGACATGATAGACCGGTGGTCTTGTCAAACGCACACGATCGTGGAGCTGATAAAAGTGGTGATCCAAAGCTAACAGACACCACAATCCAATAGCTTGTAACAATCATCATTAACAAGACATGAAACACCAATCATAATAGTCGATAGTAAGGTAATCCATCGAACATGCATAATCATTACATAACATCAGCCATCATTTATAACATCTCCTTATGAATTTTAACTACTATCAATGCATAGTTAGTAAATACATACATGCTCTTAAATTTACGTTCCAAGATTTAATAGTAGAATCTCTTACTTGAGATTAGCTAAAAGATTATTTTTTTCAATTAACTAACGCTTAATTGTTGAAAGGGTAATTGCAGTAAGTAACACGTTTAGAGTTAATAATTAGATGTATAACAACATTTTAAAAAAATTACAACTATAACGAAATCTATTTGTGATAGAACTTTAGGGTGAATTATTGGAGTCTACTAATAAAATACTGTAAGAGCTAAATCTAAAATTTACAACATATTTACAAATTCTTTTGCAATTGGTTAAGTCTACCAATGCTTGAAGGCCAATTACTTTATTTGTAACCATCTCTTTCCAAACAAGACTATGAGATTCTAATACTCTAGGCTGAATCCAATCTTTTCTAACATTTGGATTCAAAAAAATGTTAGGCAAAAATTTTCAAATTGTTAACAAGCTAAGCAATAGTGGAGACTAATTGGTGTAATGATCAAAATATGTCGGTTGGATCCAAAATAAACAAAAGAATAGTTTCAAAGTTTAGGAAAATACATTTAAGAATTGATTTGAAATGTATTGATTAAATAGAGGACAGAACAAAGCAAAGGGCATTGCATTATTTTCTTCAAATTGATGATCCTTAGAATCGCCATTACAAATTGTTTTGTGTACGAATTAAATTGAAAGAGCATTAAAAGGTCCCCTTTTTGAAGTGCATTATTTCATACATATATGTTTGTGATGAAGAGACAGAGCAGTAAATATGAAGCAGAGTCCTTCCCTAAATTAAATAATGGATATTCATTCATAAACTAATAAAACTTATACCCATATGATTATTAATAAATAATAATGTTCTGTTCCCCTCCCACCATTTTCGATATATCACAAGACTTCCATATTTATTTTGTTAATTAAACTTCCATAAATTTAATTAGATTAACTTTGATATATACATAATCTACCTTGAATATCTACCCACGTGGGAATTATTAAAGATTTAAGATCTAATGTATGAAATTAATTAAAGGAGGCAAAAAAATCAAACATTAGGGCTGAAATCCGGCAAGGTATACCCCTATAACCCACCCAACTTCCCCCACATGTGACACCTTTTCTTCTTCTTCTTCTTCTTCTACTCAAAGAACCAAATACTTTTTCAAACACGACCCCGACCCCGACCCAACTTGAGATTAATATAATATAGGTGTCATTCATTTAATAAAGCCATATTCAAAAACCTTTGTGAGGGCCAACTGATGTCTTCTTCTCATCCTTTGATCAAATAATATAACATAAGAATGAAAAGACCAAATTCATTAAATTTGGTGATTGTTTTCATAAGTGTAATAAAGTTGAATTTAGAGTGTGAGATATTATTAAAAAGTTGGATTAGTAGAGTAGAGATGGAGAAGATGTTGTTTTGTTTTGTTTAAATTTAAGCCCATAAGTTTAAAAAACAAAGAATTAAATTAGTAGTAAATCCATAAAGTGACATGGGAACTACTTGATTTGATGCAATCACGAGCGCTGGTCTGTTGTTGATGAAAATCCCATTTGTTCTTCTTCTTTTCTTTCTTTTATATTCTTTTTCCTATTTTATTAGATTGAAAGAACAATATGTATATTCTATGTTTGTTCACTGAACTATATATTAATAATTAAATAAAGCTTCATATACTCATAATCTTAACTACTCTCTCCTTTCTACATCTTTTCAAATCTTATTCTTTTCCCTTTTTATTCTATTCTCAAATTTAATCTATTTCTTTTTCAGCTTTCTCTTTTTTCCCCCATATTCCTTCCAATTTTTCTCTTAAATATAATCTGTTTATTCTTAAAAGGGGATGCAATCATGTTAAAACAAAATGCATTCATTTCAGGATTATTAACACTAATACTGAATCAATCATTACGACTTCAATTGCCTTTCTTATCACTCCTATTTGTTATCTACTCAATAACATCTCATTCATTTATTAGTTAATTATATTAATTCAAATGCATTATTTAAATGGGGACTGAGAAATTATGAAACTCCTATCCTTGAAATATAAAATGAAAATTAGAACATGAAGTGGTATAGGGATCCGTAAAAGAAATTGAAACCTAGACATCATGGCCGTGTTTTTCTATGTCACGACCACACCAATGTTTCAACTAATTTCATGAAAAGAGTCTTAAGAATTTGAAATATATACAAAAAGTATAGGACGATCAAATACTGTAAGATTATTTTTTAAAATAAATAACAAATTATTGAGGTAATTTTTAATTTAACGAGAAAGGAAGTTATACAATGTTCTACACGTTGTCTTGGAATCTTATAAACAAAAAAAATCATTAATTTCAACTTTGAGTTCATGCATATAATATAATATAATATAATATAATATATAAGATGTCTAAGTTAATGCACATGAGTGCTTGCTATGAATATACATAAAAAATGAGATAAATTTGAACATATATGAAATTAGAAATTTGAAAATAGGAGACTAATATGTTTAGAGAGAGAGAGAATCTCGGGAAGAGAACAAAGGAAATCTCTTGCATGAATGTCGAAGTAACATTGAGAGATTGGAAAGGCCAATGATTTAAATAAGAAGAAAAAAATAAATCCAAAACAAGAATTTAAATAATCCATGCAATTTGGATATTAAAATTTCAATTTTACATGATGATGGATGTGTCCATATAAGATACATTGATATCACAAATAAATCTACAAAATATTTTTTTTTTAAAAAAAGTATTTAAATTAACAATTGAGTTATTTTTACCTTGTTGAAATTGATAATGCAAACTCATGCTAAGTTATTCATGGAATAGTTGCACGTATTTTTTATAAATGATTAATGTGTTTATAGATAATGCAAATATATACATATTCTATTACCATAATATAGGGATGGGTACAAAATACTTTTTCCATATAACCAAAGATCTCCTAAAAGAATAATCTATGAAAATTTTATTATATTTAGTAGTTTTAAATCTGATTTAACAGGCAATAATGACGAAATCTAGAAGAAGAAGAAAAAGAGAGAAAGGAATTAAATAAAATAAAAGAACAAAAAACATTTGTTGAAAAAAAGTTAGCACACAACAAGAGGAGTGAGGGATGAAAAACTTGAAGCAAAATCTTTTAGATTAATTAGTAATATAGTTAAGATAGTATTAGAGAAATGTGTTTTTAAAATGTTAATTAGGAATTTTGGAAAATGAAAAAGAAACCTTTTGCTAATTAGGAAAAGAAAAAAGAGTTAATTAAGAGACACTATTGATAGGTTTATTTTTGTTAGTTTTTTAATTTGATGTTTGCTATTATATATCATTATTTAATATATTGATAACAATTTTATCAATATGGGATTTAAAAATAACAATAAGTTTAAAATAGGGCAATGATTCTAAATGAAAAATTACTAATATTAGAAAATTTTCATTGCCTATTAAATTATTAATATTAATTAATGGAAGATAAAGTCCAATAAAGAATGATATTTTGTTAATTTTTGTAAAGTATATTTATTTCGAGATTATTTTGATTTTTGGTAATCTATTTGGTATAAAGAAAATCTATAATTGTATAATTATTTATTTCAAAAACAAAAAATATTCAACTTTTTTTTTAAAAAATTTTAATAATTTTCTTTTTCAAGGTTCTCTTTTAGTTATTTATATTTTAAATTTAGGTTAATGGTTTATAAGTTTAGACAGCAATATCTTGAAAAGATATCAACTTTTTTCTTTTTTAGGAAGAGAAAACCAAAAACCAAAATATATATTATAAAAATTTAAATTATATTTTAAGTTTGTTTTTGTTTAGATTCTATTTTGATATTTAAATTTATGAGCAATAATTTAAGATTCACTTAAACTAAACTAAAAGAGAATTAATCATTGTGTATAGTTTCTTAGTGTTATAATAATTCTATTAGAGTAGTAGTTTATTATTGAAATTTTTTGTTAGGCATCAGAAATCCAATTACGACATTTTTTTTATTAAAACTCAAACCCTAAACCATACATCCATTAATATTTTTCATTGTGAAAACATCTATTCATATTTATAGAAGGTTTTATATTCAATTTGAAAACTAACCTTTTCAATTGCATAAAGTTCAACTATATTATAATTTCATACTAATTTATAATATAAATTAAAACTATAATATATAACATATATTGTAAGTGTTTGGATTTTACTAAAATTTTTAGAAATACTAATAACATAAAAGAAGAAAAAAAAAAGAAAAATTATAAACGATGTATTCGAAATTTATAGTACAAATATATGCTCATTTTGAAGACTTGTGTTGTCTATTTGCAACTCGTTTATCTAAAATAAATAAATGATTAAAATTGATTTTAATTAAAAGTATATAAACTATAATAAGAAGAATGATAATAAATATAACACAAATAATTTTAGACATATATATTTTAACAAAATTGAACGACAGTAATGGTATTTGTTAATAATTAGTCGAATACTTTTTTTATTTGACTATTTTTTTTATGTTTCAAGAGAATACTTTATTTTGTAAAATGTTATAGAATTTTATGTTTTTAACTATTTACTTATTTATTTTGGTTGTTAAAGGAAATTGGTGTAACCAAGAATTAAAAAATTAAGAGAATTATAAGAATATTTATATAAAAAAATTATGATATCAACATAATTTGTTTGGAAAATTTCCAAACTAACTTTGAGTGCTACTAGTTATTAATGAGAGAGTTATTGTAAATTTGAAAACGATTGAAAAATATTTTTAAAAGATAGTAAAATTTTAGAATTAGTATGTTCAATCGTAGATTAGTTGTGCAATTTTGTTATATTTGAAAATGTCTCTTATTAATTTATATTTTGGAGAAGAAAACTCGACCTACAAAACAATTAAAATAATTTGCCAAATACACTTATAAAATTTAGAATAGAAAATCAATTTGATTTTAAAATGAAATATCATATGATATCCTCAAAATTAAATAACCTTGGTGAAATTGAGAATAAGAGAATTGATTTAATAATCAATGTTAAATGTAGCATTTCTCTAAATGACAAAAAAAAAAAAAAAAAGAGAATTTGCCATGTTATAGAGATTTAGAAAAAAAAATGCAATGATAATTTTATAATATACCCCAATGAATCATTTTCTACCATTAGATTTTTGAAAAAGAACATTATAACTATAAGTTATGTAATTTAACATTATGAAGGGATGAAGAGATGAAGGGATGAAGGGATGAGAGATAGTTAGTTAAAAAGAGTCCTCAATATTCTAAAAATAGGGTCAATTATAAGTGTTTACATTTAGAAAGTCTTAAATTATTTTGCGTCAGATGTTTTCCTCTCTATCTAACTTTCCATTTAACACTATTGCCATTGACCTATTAAACTATTTTTATAATTAAATAGTTAGTATTTAAAGACAAACGCATAAATGTCCTAATCAATAAATCTATGCATAACAACAACAATAACAAAACCAAAGTCATTCATAAATCTCCCATTACATCTATTTTCACGTCGTTTACTTAAATATTTAATCATAAGTTGTTGTTGCATGGTAACCTTTTTTAACTAAAATATTACCCATTAATATAGATCATTAGTTCATCAATATGTACATGTGTAGATGTTTGTCTTAAGCTTATACCCAATTTTTAATAGAAATACGGAACAAGTTGCAAATATCACCACTGAAAATAGTGTTAGTTGCAATTAAATCTCTAAATTTTCAATTATAAAAGTTGAGTTCTTAATAAAGGAATTTTTAGTTTTTTTTTTGTAGATAGTTTAAAAAATTAGGTCTATAATGCATAATATAAAAAAATATGAATACACCACAAATTTACATTTCATACACTAAAAAAGTATGATAGATTTCAATGGTTGGATGTTAAAATTGAATCTTAAAGGTGTAATAGTAATAGTTGTAAAAATGATAAGCACAAACTATACAATAAATAGGATTTGAATTTAGGAATGAATTTTGGAACTGAGTGTAGAAATGAAGAAAGGGGAGGTTTTGTATTTGTTGAAGTGGACCTAAAAAAAAAAGAAGAAGTGATTTCCAAATTGAATGAGGGAAAAGTGTGGATGTCCACCTATGCCTTACCCCTTCACTACACCTATACTCATCCTTTATTCCCAACCCTCCGATGCTCACAAATTTCTACTGAGCTTGTGGCCCCTACTCACATGCCTTCCTCGAATCCTGAGGGTTTCTTTTTTCTTTTTATTTGACACTGCGGAGTCCTCTTCTCTCATCTCCTTTCCTCTCCTCTATACTCAGTCTGCTGCTCTTCCAAAAATTGTCCTTTTCATGTTTCATCTTCTACTTTAATTACTTTAAATTATTACCATAATATAAGATCACCTCATCTCATCTCAACACCCTAAATCCTAATAATATGCATATAATAATTAATAATAAAGAGAAAAGGGGAAAAGGTAAAAGGGCAAAGAGCGTTTACAGAACATTCCATTGCGTTTTGGATTCCATATTTTTCTAACAGTTTTAACGGCTAAAAACGGTTTGAGTGAATCGAGAAACCCCAAACCGTGAACGCTAAAAATGGGAAATTTAAAACCAAAACAGAGTAGACAAAACCCTTAAAATCAGTGACTAAATTAGTGGATTAAAAGACAAACAAAATCACATTCACAATATCAAACAAACAAGCAACCACATTTCCACTCTTTTACTGTCATTAGTCAAATTTTTCATTTCCCCAAATTCTTTTTTTGTTACATTGGGAGTCGTGGCTTTTCCTTCTTCCTTTCAAAGTATTATATGGCAGAGAAGCAAGTGCAGCAGCTTCATCATTTTAAGCCAGAAGAACCAAAAAAAAAAAAAAAAGAAGAAACACTAACTACTAAGTTATACATATATATATATATGTCTGAATTTAAAGTTGAGTAAGAAGGGAAGAAGTTAAGGCTAGAAAGACTTGTTCATCGCAAGGAATAGTGAGGCCTCTGTCATGATCGAACCCAAATTCTTCAGCGGCTTGTTGGAGCAAGATTTGGAAAGGAGGATGGTCGAGAAATTTGATGGGGACAATGTGTCTGGTTCGGTGTTGACCAACGTAGACAACAAAATGGCCTTTGGGGACGTCGAAAGGGAGACCAGGTTGGTCGTAATGGGGCTTATTTCTGCCTAAGCTGGAGCAGCGTTTCAGTAGGTGTTTCAGCACCGCCGTTTGTGGGCTTTTGGTGGTCTTTGTGATCGCCATTTTGGGTTTAGCTAGGCAGAAAGAAAGAAAGAGAAAAAGAGAGTGGAAAGTGAGGAAAGTGAGGAAAGTGAAGAGCGAGAGAAGTGAGAAAGGAGAAGGGGGGGTATTTATGGTGATAAAAAAAAAAAAAAAAGAAACAGAGAGAAACAGGGCCTTTTGAGTTTTTGGGTTGGGTTTAGCTTAGGGTAAATATTAATAAGAGACCATTTGGTGTTTTTTTCTTTTTCTCTTGGGAGAAGTGAATTAATTACTTGTTTTGAGCCCAAAATGACCCTTTACTCTTTCCCACAACTTGGCCCCTCCTTCCCCTACCCTCTTCTTTCTTTCCCTCTTCTCTTTTCTTTATTCCTAATTAATTTAGACCCTCCCCCCTATTTCATATTCTAAATTGCTCCAATTTTAATAACATTTTACCAATGCTTATTATTACCCTTATACAATTATGTGGTCTAACCACACCAATAATGGTCCAATTAATAATAACAATAAACACTCCATACTACCAACTCTAATTCTAATACCTATACAAGTAATACTAATTCTAACAATAACCCTTAATGTGTTTACGTAAATTTCTAACATAATCAAATTACGTTCTTTCATAACATAATTTAATGTGGAGTCTACGTCTCATTACAATTACTAAATACACACAAACAACAACAAAACAAATCCAAGTGAAACACATTTTTAAAATTTTCCCTGACTTATTAAGTTATACGTCGATAAATAAACTATCAATTTACTAAGATTAGATTTAAAAATCGTGATTACATTCATTATCTTATATTTCTAAATATGTTATTTTTAATTTAATATTCTTATAATTTATTTTTCAAAAATAAATTTTCTAATAAATTCACGAAGATTCAGCATTAATCATGCCTTAAAGCAAAGTATTTTATTTTATTGTGTGTGTGGGTAAATAATCTAACTACATCAATTTCTATTGTTCTTAAATACTTCTTAAAAATACAATGACTTAGTTAGATAGAATTTTAACTTTCCCAAATTATAATTTAACTATTCTCAAGATATTTTTTTTTTGGCTGATTAATTAATTCTAGAGATTCTTAAGAAACCTTATTTTATTCAATTGCTTTAATTCTTGGGCTGCCCCCAAATTGAATTACAACCATTCAAATCCATACCTTTTGGCCTAATATTAATTTTGAAAGTTGTCGTCCACGGAAAAGAAAAAAAAAGTCAACAAATTTGTTGATTTGATTTAGAATCTTTGTTAGGGGGTTGGAATTAGAATGCATATGTTATATTAGAAATCGTATCTAATATAATTAACTATATATATATAGTCATTTAGGATATGACTGTTGTAGAGTTTAAAGAAATACACTATAATTCTTTAATCTCTGATAGAGGCAGTATTAAAAATGTTGTATGTAATAAAATAGTGTTTGTTTTTGAGAAACTGATAGTGAAGCAGTCTTTATGAAAATAGTATATGGTTGGAAGAAAATATAGAGTGGGTTTTGGTTTGACTTAATTTTGGTAAAAGAAAAGCACTGTTGAAGTCAAAGGATGACTGTACTCACAACTAGTGGTTGTACTTCCCAATACCAATGAATCTAAAAACAAAACACAAATATATTACAATCTTTGTAAACTCTCAATCACAAATATCCTATTATATTCCTTAATCATCTCATCTCATTTTTCCACCATCTGTGGCCATAAAAACCATATCTTCTTTTTCTTTCTCTTCTTCTTCTTTTTCTACAATTAATATTAAAGTTTTCTACTTTCAATAATGATAAATCTTAAAGAAAAGACTATTATTGTTTTGTTATGATTGAGATAACAGTGTTCTAGTGTTTATTATTGTTATTATTGGTGTATGTTTAAGCTGTACAATAATATGATACGGAAATAAAAAC
Source organism: Cucumis sativus (assembly GCF_000004075.3). Taxonomy (NCBI): domain Eukaryota; kingdom Viridiplantae; phylum Streptophyta; class Magnoliopsida; order Cucurbitales; family Cucurbitaceae; genus Cucumis; species Cucumis sativus. The sequence continues at coordinate 37,414,294 of NC_026657.2, forward strand.
TTTAATACATTGTTATTGATTAATATAATTTATTATTACCTTATATATGCATATGTTTTTGGTTACAAAATGAGGCCTCATCAATGCCATCCATTTGTTTGGTGAAATATTATTATTGAAAATCTCAATCATAATAAGGCTTCTTCTATAGTACCCTCCTTCTCCTCTCCTCCCTTTCAACTCTACAAACAACATTCAAACCCTCCAACTACAACTCAAACCAACTCCTTTTAACCTAATTATCCTCAAACTTAAATAAGTTTGATCGATACGAAATCGACGCAACGATATACACGATTTTTCACTAAACAAGAGTGTGTTAACTTCCTCTACAAATAGGGAGAGAAAAATATATTGAAGTTTATATAGCGTTAATTATTGATAGAGGCCTTAATTTGTATTTAAAGATTTTTTTTTTATATATATATAACGAAACTTTGTTGTTTATATGATGGTTAGAGATATTGGAGTAGAGAATTATTTGTCATATTTTTGTTAATTAAGGAGTGACTTGGAGGATTAAGAATCCTTACGTTATATGTGGCTATTGAATAAGATTGGACCTTAGGAGAGAATTATTATAGTTGAATTATTGAAATGTCAAAATTAAAGCATATGGTTTTTAGTTTTGTGCATGAATTGGAAATAAGTCTCTTAAACAGCCTACATGAAATGAAGAATTTGTCTTTTCTTGTTTAAGAAAAACTTAAAACAAAACCATTATTCAAATATTGGAAAAACCTAAGAGTTTAAAATTTGATGACACACACTGATTAATTAAATACATGGGTCACCTCTCATGTCTATTTCCTACTTATAATTCCAAATTATTCAAAACTTATAATTTTCCCTACAATTATTAAAAATTATCAAAAAAATTTCTTATTTATGTGTTATATTTTAAAAAATAAATCATGGGAAATCTCTCCATTTAACAAATTAATAAACTAAATTAGTCTCTTTTTTAGAAAATATTTGAATTCATATCCCTAAATTTTAAGAATTTAGACTCCATACAATAACTATTTGACTTTTGGTTTTTTATTTTTAAAAATTAAACCTATAAACATTCATTATACGTTGCACCACGAAACTTCTTGTTCTATCATTTATTTTTTAAACAATGTTTTTAAATCAAGCCAAAATTTGTAAATGAGGAAATTAGGTATTTTTTTTAATTTTTTTGTTTTTGTTTTCTAAATTTAGTTAAGTTTATGATTTAAATTATTATAAGAAATAGAATTCACTAAGGTAACTTTTCTTTAAAAATGAACATATATGTGGGACAGGTAAAAGTAGTTGACTTGGAATTAGAAAAAAAAGAAGATAAATGAATCCAAATTAGATGGTGGAAATGAGATAGAAAGCCATATAATATCAAAGAAAAGGAGTTGTTACCTTACACTACCTGTTGAAAACAAAACATACAAATAAATTTTCATCGATCGAAAAAAATGTCAAATTATTTATAGCAATAGATCGGAATAGATAAATGATAGATCTTTGTATTACTATACAATTATGGATGGACACTAGACAAACTTATATCAACTTCTATTGGCGTCTCTATTACTAATGATCATGAATAATCTTTTACTACTAGATCCAGAAGTGTTTATCTAAATCGTAAAGAAAATAGAGAGTTTATTTTATCTCGTACATAATTGAATCTATTTTCTATATTTAAAATGAATATCTTTATTTTTATTTTAAAAGAAAAGAAATGTGTTGGATCCTTCTACTACTACTCCTCCACGTTGTGTGAACCAAATTGGTTTGGCCATTTGAAGGGAACATAAAAACAGAGCAACTATGTATATGCTCCAATTATCTCACCGAAAGCCAATCACTTCCGTACCTATTTTCTATGTTTACAAACATAACACAGTCAGACACCAAATTCAATTCTCTTTGCTTATCACATGAAACTCCACGTTACTTTTTCCCCCAAACATCCTCGACGTATCATTCTCAACAATCTTATATCAATGTATATATAAAAGTAAGGACAACTATCTTCGAATAATGATTTTTATTTTCTATAATTAGCGTAACCCACAAGATAAAAAGGTCAGATTGTTTGTGCTGTGCATATCACACTGCCTTTTGTTGCTGCACTGTTGTACTTTCCGGATGTACCTAATCCTAGTAATGCATATACCAGAAAATTGGTGCTTTTTGGCTTTGCTTAGTTTCTTTATTGAGAAAACAGGCTAAAACCAGTGATGTGGATTTGCCTAATCTCTCTCTCAATTTTATGTTGTAAATTTGTATTGGGTAATGGTATATTATTAAGGGGATATGTAGGACTTTTTTCTTTGTCTGTTTTCAGAGTTTGGATTATTGAGGAAAAAGAAAAGACAATTCAACACAGGGTGGCTGACAAAAAAAACAATCACTTTTGTTTAGTTGAAACTACAATCTAAAGATATCTACTGTTGGTTAAGTTCACTAGTTACAAGTATTGGTGAATAGTTATGGGGTTAATAATATCTATCTCATCTGTCCATAGGCTCAATCCTATTAGGCCCATCAAGCCCATGAGTCTACAAAACCGAAAGGATCTTCAGCATGCCATCTAGCTCACCCATTATTTGGAACCTCACTTTCCAATCAAAATATGTAATGTAATCCCAGTTTGGGTCCAATACTAAGTTGAGCATTAGGAGAATTGCAGTGGGTGGCAACTCTAGTCAAAGAAATCGCAAATGTAGTTCGGGTTCTTTTGATTTTCTAGAAATACAAAAATCCTCGCTCACTCCCACTCCCTACCTTCTCACTTGTGTCTCCCAATGACAGGTTCTAGTTTCGATCTTCAAGTCATCCCCATCCATCGATCCTTGCCAATCCAATCCACTCTTTTCTAAATGCTCGCCTTTGCTTCAACTGTTCATTTCATTCATCTTCATTTTCTATTCTCTCCCTCTCCTCTCTATGTAGCATCTCCTCTTTCCAACATAAATGTATCTCTCATTAAAGAAACATTTATTTTTTTAATTACAAAACTGCCTCAACTCTGTCTTTATTCAAATGCTTACCAACTAAATTTCATTCTTGTATTGGATTTACTTACCATTTAATTTTACTCTTCAGCGACGTGGTTTCTACTATAACCATCAACTGCATATACAAATAAATAAATAAATAAAAGAGGATCCAAAATATAAGAATATCATTTCACAAGTAAAGAAAAGCTACAAACAATTCACTTTCACAAGCATATCTATCAGACATTTGAACAAAAATAGAATCTAAAAAGCATAAAAACCGAGAATACATGTAAGATTTATACACAATTGAAGTTGGCATTCTGCTCAAATCAATCCTCGGCAGCTTCCTCAATCAACTCGCATAGATTTACTAAACTCATTCCTTCTCAAATGACCACAAAAAACCCTCCCTAAACTGACAATGCAGCCTGCTGTGGCGACGCCTCTTCCGCCTGCAAGCTCTCGTAATAATTGACCAACACTTTCCATCCACCAGGGCACATGAAACCATCAGGAGGATTCTCACCTGTCCTTGCGTACGTTCGCATCTAATACAAACCACATGTACAACTCAGTTACTATTGTCACAACAGAATTAAAATGACATCCTGTCCGAACTCAACTTGGCTCTTACCTTTGTTCCAGAGATGAAGAGGAAATCTTTAGCACGAGTAGGGTCGAAGAACGCCATCTTCTTCGCAACAGTATCGTATGCTGCTACCTGCGGTCAACTGGATGTTAAAATGAAGAGGGCAGAAAGTAGGAAAAGGAAAAGGAAAAGTCGTTGAGATACTGACCTTGAAGGGCAATATGTTTAGCTTCTCAAGGCCAGGGGCCATACTTAAGACCTTCTTGCCATGATCTGGATCATATAAATCTCTCTTCTCTGTTGGGTGACCCATTCCAGCAGGATCTCGACCAACAATGTAAAAATTTGCACCTGCATTGATCCTTGCTTTAGCATGCCATTGTACTTCGGTTGGACCAGCATAATGCATTGGCGACGGGAAAATGGAAACAATGGTCGTTTCAGGGTCAAGGATTCCATCTTCTAAAACCTATAGACATAGAACGTCTCTCTTAAACCACAGAAACTAAGTAAACAGCTAAGAAAATTGAGCACTCATATTAACTGAAGAGTAGAGATGAATCATGTCATTCAACCAACATTCTATTGACTTTCTTGGTCGAGAAAATCAAATCTTTCATTTCAAGTTATTGAATGTTGGAAAAGTTAGAAAATTGTACATTTTCACTTATAAAGAGTAAAGAGTCTGAAAATGGGGAAGCTTTTGAATGATAAAGAAAACAACTCTTTAGAATGATGATAGTGGAAAACAAACCTTGCTATGTTGCTCCATTCGAACATCCAATGGCACATCATCTGCTTTTGTGAAACCTCCCAAAGGATGAAGCAATAGAATTGGATTCTTGTAACCCATATCTAGAAGTCGCTTTCGTGTATCATTCATTAACAAAGCATGACCATTATGTACAGGGTTTCTCAATTGAAATGCAAAAACAGCATCGGCCTGACGCCTATCAAACTCTTGCCGAAGTTGTTTCGGAGACAGCCTATAATGATCAAGTCCATCATTGTATTTGATGGGGTTTATTACTTCAAGATCTCCACCAAGAAGCCAGTTCCCAGCATTTGTAATGACCTCATCAACATATGGTAACCCAGGTGCAGTTGTTCCCCAAGTTCTAGCTATCCTCTCTTCCTTATTATGCTTGAATATCTCGATGCTGCAGAATTGTTCAAAGTGAGGATGGAAAATCACATGATTTGGTTCCAGTTTGACCAAACATATTTCTGTACATATTGGCCTTAGTTTTCACAAAAAGAAAGTTTCGAGAAATCCAACACTAGGCGTTTGCATTTGTAAACCCATAAATCTAAGATCATCACCATTGTCACCTTTGTTCGAACTTCAAATAAATATGTTATAAACGAGATTGTGGAGCATTATTAAAATATTGTTCTCCAACATAAAATATGACATGATCAACACAGTTGTTTCAAGCAAGTGGAATATTATGATTATTATAATTGTAACGGAGCATCTCTCAGGATTTAAATAATTTAACTTGTGTCATATCATAACTTCAATTATAGGTGGCCAAACATAGGGTGGAAAAGAAAACAAACTCATATTTCATTAATCAATACTTCAAACAAAAATCCAAAAAAGCCCATCGCCATATCTCCACATCTCCATATATAGAGGCTAAAAGATCGAATGAAATTAGATTAACCAACCCTTCAGAAAAAAACTAACCTGCGAAGAATACCAACCAAATCTCCATTGGGACCAAGCAACCCCACATTAGATGAGGACCCAATTTGGTCCTTAACATCGTCGCCAATGGCAAGAACAATAGGAAGCGACATGTTTACAAAAGACCCATCCTTAATTTTGATGCAATTGAAATGCAAACTCTGCAAATACTCATCTTCTCTCATGAACCCTCTCAACGGGCTCGCCCATCCTTCACTAATGACATGGACCCATTCTAGATCAATTTGGGTCAATTTAACCTTCGGCAATGGCTCGGCCTCCAAAACCCTCGAGGCCCTTTCACTCTCAGGCACAACCAAGTCGACGACAACCCCACCATCGGGGTCGATCAACGAGCACTTGATCGAGGAGCGAAGGGAACGAGGTGAATGGCTCTGCATTGTGGATTTAAACAACACTAAAGGGTGAGAAACGTAAATGTGTTTGGATTGAATTTTGGAGTTATAAATGGGAATGGATGTTGTTTTTTTTGTAGTTTGAAGGTTGTTGATGGTGAATTGAGGAGAAATGGCGATGTGGAGTTTAGTGAATAGAGACATATTGGGTTGAGAAAGGAAAATGGGGAAATGGGTTTTGATATTGCCAAAATAGGAATATGGAGGTCCGATGAAAATGGAGAAATGGGTTAGATGTATCTGTAAAAATGGAGAAGATGAACATGCTTGTAAGGGAACCAAGAAAATTGTGTAGTCTTTAGAGATCCACACGTTTGTTTGTGGCCTTTTGTGCCTAGAGAGGGGAAGATGCGTTTGGTTGCGGCTAATCGTCTCTCTCTCTCTCTCGCTTCGTTTGAGACTAAAAACACTTTTGTGGCTGTGGTTGTCAATGTGATGATGGGCTAAAACCCCTATGATTCTCCTCCGAAAGCAACGTGCACACGGTGAGACAAAAAAACACCCTCACTCAATCGATAGACCCTATAAATTTGAATCAACAATCTCTTAATTAAAAAATCTTGTAATTTATAATTGAATCATGCACATTATTACCTATTATCAAATATAAAGTTGTAGTCTAATGAAACTGTGGAAGTTTGTGGAATGTCATAAAATGGAAAGTTACGACATAAAGTCTTGAATTGGTATAGTTGAATCACTTTAGAAAATAGTAATAATTGAGTCGAGCTTCATGATTAAAGCTAAAACTTTTGAAACCTTGACAACTAAGCCTACCTTACACTAATAGTGCATATGTCTCAAGTAGATGTCAAACTTGAGACTCTACAAATAGTATCACTATACCACCTCAAGGGATAAATAAAGTTATTGTGTATTTAATCTAACAAAATACTACACACGCCAACTTAACTTGACTCTACATTAATGTAATTTCTTTTACCAGCTAATATGTATGTCTACGCACTCTCAATTTTATTTTGACTAATTCATTTAGTCCTATCCAACAATACAACTTTAAGAACGCTAAATTTGTGAGTAGAGCAAGGATGATGATGAAGACAAGGAAGACAACCATTATAGCATATTGTTCATCCAAAATAAATTCCCTTGGCTGACTGTGGTTTGAGCATATGTAGAAAATATCTAAATATTTTACTTAATGGTTAATAGATGTTTGAATGTAGACGCTTTATGTCTATATCATGTTATATAATGGTAAGATTCTGACTTGATTTGAAATTCAATCGTTATGTTAATTCTCATAAAGTTTAAATAGTATTATGTGTATTGTGTGCGAATCTTTTGACTTATATTTAAATAATAAGGATGTTAGTGTTTGTTTGGAATCTAATTGAGTGCTGCTTCTCATTCAATCTTCTTCCTATAAGGGCACAAGAATTAGCTGCCTTTCATCAATTTAACTTTATGCTTCCTCTTTCCTAGTTTAATTATATTCTAAGTGAGAAGAGAATTATAATTTATTGCCCAAACTTAATGTAAGACCAAACCATTTAATTTAAATTATATTACACGATCTATTCAAAATGAATATTTTTTAAAAAATCTAAAACCATTTGAAAAACATTGTAAAATTGTGTAATTATTTTTAGCTGCACTGTTATAAAAATATATTTTTATTAGAGTTATTATGAGTGAAACTTGAATGCAACTTTGGTTGTCTTTTAAACCTTTTTTTATAAAGGATATGGTACATCTAGACATCTCTCCATTAGATGGACACCTCTTAACATTCTCATCATTATCGCTTCATTAATGATCAAAACAAATAGTATAAGAAGCAAGGAATAATACATAAAAGGCTAGAGATAAGCCCAACAACGACCCGGAAAACTATGTAAAAGTATGAAGGTTTAAAGCAATAAAGCTAGCACAGTAGTTGAAAAATAATTTAGATCTGCTAAACCAGAAACCAGTGAGAGCTTGCACATCTTCCCATAGTTCATTATCGGTTTTTTACTTGTTTTTGAAAACTTTGTTGTTCCTTTCAATCCAAATGCTCCAAAGGACAACCACAATGGTGTTGAAGATCATAATACCTTTTTTGTATTTTTGTTGGTGTTGTTATTTCGCTAATTAATCTGGATCTCCCACCTTCTCCCAAATATTGTTAGCAACAACACAAGTAATGAACAATTGGTTTCTTCCTTCTTCTTCTTCTTTTCTTCTTTCTTCTTCTTCTTCTTCTTCTTCTTCTTCTTCTTCTTCTTCTTCTTTTTTTTTTTTTTTTTTTTTTGCATATGTAAAACCCTAGTTGTTGAAACTTCCTAAAAGTTTAAGTGTTAAGTGTTATGAGAAGTTAAGTGTTTGTTGTTCTTTATTAGGTGGGGAAAAAGAAAAGAAATATAGCTAAGTATGGAAGGCGTAGTTGGCGGCCAAAAGGAAAGAAGAAGGCTTGATGGTTAAAAATTTGACTAAGTGTTGAGAGGTTATTTTATAAGGTATTAGGCGTTTTGCTCATGTCCTAGGTGAGAAGAGTGGTCTTTCGCGAAGAGAACGTCTAAGAGACAAGGTTGGGCATGGAAATTTCTTGGCTTTGGGCGTTAAGGCTAGGCGAGATAACCTCCAAAGAGGTTATCTAGGTGTTGAAGGCTAGTAGGCGATAAGCTTTGTGTTGTTGTGTGCAGCCGAGATTGGGAGCTTGGGGAGGGGACCTTGGCTACATGAGGAAAGGCTAGCATGTAGGGAAGCTTGTGGCATAAGAGGTTATAGGTGAAGGCTCTTGAAAACAAAAGCTTGGCGATGAGGCTTAGGCAAAGTTAACTTTGCGACAAATTGATCAGAGGTTTTTTTTTGGTGAAAAGACATGCTACGACTAAAAGTGCTTCTAGATATTTTGGGTAGACGGTGAAGTAGTTTTCAAGTGTCCTAAGCATGCAAATGATGGTTTCATGCAAGCAGAAGGTGCCAAAGTCCACTTTTCAAAAAACTCTATAAATAGGCTCGTTTCAGAATTAAATTTCTCTCAATTCTCTCGTGTAAATTGAGTGATTCAAGTTAGAGAAGCTTCATTGATGGGTCTATTTTTAAGTATGAGGCCTTCGGATGAAAACGTTTAAGGAAATGTTGAGTTTGAAGTTCAAGAACACTTGAAGGTCGGATTTCAAAGGATTCTAATCAAGGTTGAATTTCTGTAAGCTACAGAACTAAATTCTTCAAATTTAAAGCTAATATTTTGAGGTAAGATAGTTTTCTCATTTCTAAGCAAGTTTGAAGAAGGAAGTTTTGAATTTTGAGTTCTGTTTTAAAAGTTATGAGCAATTAAAGTTGATAGTAGTTTTCTGAAAAATTTTAGTGTTCTAGGTTGTTGCTGAGGTTGGTCGAACATCAGGGTGCAAGGGTGTGTGTGTGCGCATGCAACGCACGACTGTGCGAGGCGGGATGCGTGGCACCTGAACACGTGACAAGGCCAAGTGCGCACAAAAAACATGCGGCTAGACCTCTTGATGGTCTGCCTGCGCGCGTGCATGTCTGTCACCCAGGCCATGTAGTCAATAGTGTGCCAATGTGCCATTACACCCAATTTTGACAAGTTTTGAAGTTTTTGAAATTTTTTTAGTTTGGTTTGATAATTTGATTCTGGAAGGCTGGTTTAAGTTAAAATTCTCAAATTTCATGACAAGAAAGTATTGGACAAATCCATAGACCATAGAGTTAAACAAGTATTTGTGTGTGACCTTTAAACATTTTGAAAATAATTTCTAAGTTGAAGTTCATTGTTTTATAATTATGCTTCTCAAAGGTAAAAGTTTACTGTTTGGGCTTGAAGAAGTTTTTATGAATTCAAGCATGAATTTTTAGTAAATATCACGAGCATGCAAAGTATTATTCAAGTGAAGGTTATAAATTAAAAATGTTTTATAAGTAAAGTGATTTTAGTATGGAAGTTTTAAGCATCATTTGAGATTTATGAATGTGATTTTTTGTAAACATGTGATTTGTAAGTTTTAAGTCTATACCGAAGTTATTAAGAGCTTTCCTTGTTATGAAAATTATAGAAAAGCTTACTAAATGGTCTACAAAATGCTTTTGTTGGACATAGAACGATATTGTCATCCCAAAAAATAAAGTAACACTAAGCTCAATCCTCCACTCATAACATATATTCAACTAAGTTCAACCAAACATACAAAAAAATTCAATCCGACTTTCTTTTTTTATTTTTTGGTAACTATAATAGTAGTAATTTTAGGATAATAATGAAAGTGCATACTGTAACATTTTTTAAAAATGGTTATATAAGTTAACACTTATAACATTCTCTAGAATACATAATTAAGTTAGGGGAATAAATGGGCCAAAGCCTTGGGCTTCTCTCTCGAAGCTTTATATAAAATGAAGATTTTATGCTCTGGTTGAATAAATGAAAAAATTGAATATATCTTTCTAAACAAAAGGTGAAGATAAATATATATATATATATATATTATATATATATATTCATTTAGAATTATTTAATTCTTTTGTTACTTAATAACTATACATAGGACTATTAAATGAAATTTATGATTTTGATGATGGTCACTTTTGTTTATAGGTTTGGTAGATGATTTGATAATCTTCTATTCTTGTGTGCTTGAAAGAAAATACAATTAATAAAAATAAAAGTCACGTGTTGTGCTGCATAATTAATAACTCTTCTAGTTTCAACTAATTAAACAAATATATTAAATTTGTATAATTATTATTTACATTTAATAAAAAGAGTATGCTTTTGATTTTTAAATAAAACCAAACCCAATGATTCACGTGCAATGCCTCTTTCTCAAAGTTGGTGGAAAAATGTTGCACCCTTTTCTTTTTCTTTTTCTTTTTTAGAAAAATAATTATTATACAATCATTTTAACATAAAAAAGTTCATAAATTAATTAGTGATGGTTTATAATACTAGTGAATAACTATGTGATTTGTAACATTATTTTTAAGAATCTTTTACATTAAAATTTAATTTATGAATCAATTACCAAAATTTGCAAATATAAAATACAAATAATTATACTTTTAAAATTTTATTTCTTTTTATCAAACAAACCATGGTATTAGGAGGATGAAGTTGGCCAAAAGAACGAGCATGTTTGATCCAAATACAAATGGTCTAGTCTTTCAAAGTTAAAGTCGAGCTCGTTGTAGTAAATAATAAAAGTGAATATGAACCATGAAAGGTGAGCCGAATTGAGATTATTTTAAAGAAAAATGAGATTTCTTGATTTAAACATCAAATCGAACCGATAGTTTTTACTAATTAACTTATTCTCTTAAAATACAAATTTAAATTGTTACGACATCTCACTATTTTGACATCCATTTAATTTAATCATTATATATAATCAAATCACTTTTTCTTCCACCAAACACTTTTACACGTATACTTAATTATCCAATAACGAACCAACATTCTTGTTCCTTCAATTCTAACAATATATTAAATTTTCCCAATAACACGTATAGTTTAATTTAGTTTAGGGAAATGACAAGATGACGATCATCATATATAGCTTCACATTCACGTCCGCTTGGTTTCTTTATATTTATTGTACAATCGAAAAAAGTTAGCAAAAATTTATACTTTTCAATGGCACTTTTATCACATAATTACATTATTTTATTAATGCCTAATCATGAAATTATATTATAAGGTTGTTAGAAGAGATTTGGGGTCGTTGGCTTTAAGGGTGTTTGTTCCAATTACGCAATCTCTAAACTAACTATCCATATATATACCCTATGGGCTATTCCAACTACCATAATATATATAACATCAAGATACGGGTTGGATCATAATATATAATGGTAGAAGTTTCTTGTAATATATTTCTAAAAAGTAATGAAAAGTAAATTAAAAACAAATTTTTTACTAGAACTTTTTCTTAATTTCTAATACAAGTGTAACTGATTCAACCTTCATTTTGATTATTAAATAATTATACTTATATTATGTCGGTTTAACAGTACTTAACTTTGACGATGAATAATAATAATACTTTTTGATACATTTTATTCAATAAAAGAATAGGACTTTGATATATGCAAAACACATGGTTGAACATGATAACACATGAATTAATTTAACCGTAATTGACAGTTAGACTGATCTCTTAGAGTTTGAATGGTTCTTATTGTGTTTAATTTTATTTTAATTGGTGTTTGAGTTAATTTCCATAGAAGATAGGTGTTTGAGTTAAATCATTTTGATCAACCCAATGTTGGACAATGGTAAATTATATTCATATCATGTATATGCACTGCAATACTCTCCCTTACTGTGAGTTTAAAAATTGATTGAAAGACTCAACAAACAGAATTCCATATAATATTGATATTGAAAGAGGAAATGGCTTTACGATGTTTTGAAGTTTAAAACTCAAAAATTGTACTATGTTAGTTAAATCATCAATCACTTGATCAATACTTGTATATATCTAATATTATTTCCAACCTGAATTAGAAAATGAAAGATTAAATTAAAATAATGCTGATTTTATGGAAGGAGGATCGAAAGTGTTGATGCCTAAATTTTGATAGCAGAATACACCTTGTACGACCTTTATGCGGCAACAATAGTAAATTTGTAATTTGATAATAACACAACTCATAAATAGAAAAGTATGATTGAAAATATCAATATATATATACCTGTTACGAACTCAACAACTAAACAATAAAAAAATGTAAAGATTGACACACAAATATACGTGGTTTACTTACAGTGTGTTAGCTGAGGAAAAAAAATATTATTAGAAGGAATATTTTGATAATACAATACAACGTCACTAGGTTAGAGAGTTTATATATGCAATACTCCTCTAAACTCTATGGTTAAAATCGTAAATAACTACATCAACGAATCGTAACGATTTTAAGACTTTCCAACAAATCTCTATGTTGATTTGAATTTTCTCCCAAATAAATGAGGTATATATAAAATTGCACCAAAAAAGTGTCAAATGCAACATTGTTTAGATATACACATACTTCTCCCTCGTGTTTCAAAAGTGTCCCATAAGAGACAATTGATAATTCAAAACATTTAACAAATCCAAACAATGTCGTTGGAACTTTACTTGTGGAACCGGTTTTGTGAACATATATCAGCACGTGGTTAATCACCAGTATCAATTTTCATCATCTTAACTCTCTGTTTATGACTTCTTAAGAGAAGTAATATCACACATCAATGTGCTTAGTTCTCTCATGATGAATAATTTGATCCTCATCTAGGCACATTGCACTCAAACTATTATAGTATACAATAGCTCAGTCATGATGTAAACCAAGGTCCCTAACTAGACCTTTCAACCATATTACCTCTTTTAGTAGCTTCTATCAAGGTCATGTACTCTACTTCATTAGTAGACAAAGTAACTTTTAGGTTGTAAGGTTGTCTTCCAACTAAGAATATAACTATCCAAAGTGAACGCATAGTCATAAACCTCTTGCTGTCAACATCTCCAGCATAGTTAGAATCTCATAATAATTAGTCACTAGACATTTTGTGTCATTCCCATAAACTAGACCAAAATTAGATGTACTTGTAAGATAACGAAAAATTTCTCTGAACCTGCTAACAACACTAATAGTGAGACTCTCGTACTGGGTTGTTCGTAGTGTCACATAATGAATTTAAGATATTTCAACAATATCAACGTGGTACTGATGCTTAAGTAAAAAACTGTAATAGTGTAGCAAGTAGAAAATTTAAATATTTAAACGAAATGCACTCATAATGAAATTCTAACCTAGTTGTGATGTCAATATCAAGGTTATTATTGTTATAGCAATTCACCTAGAAGGAGTGATGAGAATTCTTAATGCCTTGTATCTCGTGTAACGTGTTGGTATAAGCTCACTGACTAGAATGCATTCTCTTGCCAGCTCGCATAATGTTTAAATCGCCAAATAAACACCTCACCTTCTAATCAAAACGCCAACTGATAAACTCGTGTGCCGATCAAAACATCTAGTGATCACCTCGCTTGTCACTCGATCAAAACGCCTGATTAAATCACCTAGTCAAAACGTGTACTGCAAAACAGAAACAGGTTAGAAAATGACCGAGTCGCGAATCTTACTTTCTTTAAGACGTTCCGCGACTCTACTCTTTAGTGCAAACAAATTTGATCGCCCCGTCATCCCCAGGGTAAAACAACCTTGTTCTTCAATTAGTTTTGTCTTGAAACTAGTCGTAATTCTCAACACACTCAAATAGACATTTTAATGTTCGGTATATTGAAAGAGAATTTTAGGAGAGAATGAAATTGATGTGTTGTTTTTTGTGTATCTTTTGAAGAGAAGAATGAGATCCAAATATATATTGAGCAGGGAGAGACTACAACGGTCATAATATTAATGACAAAAGAAAAACTTATTGATAATTACAATTTATTTTGAAACGGTTTTTGTTTTGGAAAGTTTAATTTACCAAAAAACATTTATAATATAAGAAAACAGCAAAATTATATTATTATTTTACTCCTCTCCTCGCTCGACGAACAACGGCGTGCTTGGAGATATCGACAAATCTACTTTTGTCTATCTTTTCATTCCTTCCAAAACTTGAGTGTCCCTCAAACTCATGAATAAATATATAAATTTATAAATGAGACTTCCATAAACAACGTGGAAATGCATGTTTAGAAAATAATGATAAATATTTGCTTACCCAAACTTTTTAATTAAAGGGTATGGACCTCGTTCTTAGTTGAAGAAATAGAAGACAGATATAGCAGCAACCAATGGTCCAATAATTATCTATAATGTGTACACATATATTAAACGAAATGGGGTTTGAAGAAAGGATTGAGAAAAAGGGGATTATTAGAGAGGGTGATGGGAGAATGCATGGAGTGAGATCCAGAAAGGAGTGGAGTGACGTCGTTTTGGGACTATGCTTCTAAGGCTAACAATTTCAACGTGAATTTCGTTGTGGATAAATACCAATTCTCCACGAGAGGAGAGAAATACATTTTGTAAAGAGATGTGATATGTCGGAAGGGCGGCTTTTTTTCTTTTTCCTTTTTAATTTGTTAATATATATTATGTATATATTTTTTTTAATTTTGTTATTGTAGTATAAATTAAATTGGGAGTCACCAACACTCCAAACCCTACCTAATTTGGACACCCTCACAAATGGAAACTCATCAACTCTTTCAAATTACCAAAACCAACTCTAGATTTAAACGAATTTGTGTTTTCTGTGGTAGCAGCCCCGGCAAGAACCCATCCTATCAACTCGCTGCTCTTCAACTAGCTCAACAACTCGTATGTTTTATCCATCTCTCACCTTTAACCTCTTATAGGGTTACCATTAACTTGATATTCTAGATATATATCGATTTCTTCTTCTTCTTCATATTTTTTATACTTTCACTACCTGAGATATGAACTCAACTGGTTTTGGGGTTTAGAGTTACTAGTTATATTTTGTTTTGATGGGAATTACTTATGGTGAAACCTTTTTGGAGTTTAAATTAGAAAATAACAATCTTCCGATCATTAAGAGAAAAAGGTTGGAGAGAGATGATTAATAATTTAGTGATGTTTGCTTTCCTAGTAATATCATTTCTTTTCTCTTTTTTCTTTTGTTTTTTCTTCAAGTTCAAGTTTTTTGACGTATGAATAATTAATAATGTGTTGATATTAATTACAAAAAAAACTTAGTTGGGTGTATTTCAAACTGTTCCGGTTAAGTATTTAATACAAGTTATGAAGTGGAAATTTTTTTCTTTCTTTTATTTTATATAGAAATAGTTATAATATTGGTTGCACTTAAATATTAATTGCTCCTCAATTTAAAAAAAAAAGGATTGTTAATTGAAGATAAAGTAGTGCAGGTGGAAAGAAACATTGACTTGGTTTATGGAGGAGGGAGCATCGGTCTCATGGGTTTAGTCTCTCAAGCCGTGCATGATGGTGGTTGCCACGTATTAGGGTAACTCTTTCTTTCAAATATACTTGTATGCATTCCAAGTTGCTTTCTTTTTTTTTTTCAACATAGTGGCCAATCAATACATACTAACTTTGGCAATTTTTAAAAGTATATATACTTGAATCTTTTTTTCTTCTGGTTGCTAATATGGCCTAAAAAGATGGTTGCAATCCCGTACCAATCTAAAGAAAGGTGAAGGGTTTTTCTTTTTACAACAATCAAGGAAACGAGTTTCTATCATAGTTGCAAGGGCTCCAAAAACCTTTTTAACTACACTGCAACATATTGTACCAAAATAATGCTTCTTCCTTTCAGTTCCGGTAGGAAAAAATATATATAGTTTTATCTCATGACAAGATCATTCTCAATTGTCCAAAATAATTTGATGATAATTGAGATTGGGTTTATATTTGCAGTGTGATTCCAAAAACGCTGATGTTAAGAGAGGTAAATCATAAATGTTTTTCAATGATATATATAGTTATTAATGGGATATGAGAATGAAAAACAAAAATATGTAAAGAGTTAGGTTACATGCGTACGTATATATTATATTTGGAACACAGCTGACCGGAGAAACGGTGGGAGAAGTGCGACCTGTATCCGGCATGCACCAACGTAAAGCTGAGATGGCCAAACAAGCTGATGCATTTATTGCCTTACCAGGTCTCATTCGATCTTCTTCTTAGTATACTACTTACTTAATTTTAGATAATTAAAACAAAAGTTAAAATTGCATGCAGGTGGGTATGGCACTCTAGAGGAGCTACTTGAAGTAATCACTTGGGCTCAACTTGGAATCCATCATAAACCCGTAAATATTAAACCTCTCTCTCACTCTTCACACATTTTTCTCTTCTTTTCTTTTTCCCTTTTAAGAATTAGTATTAGTATTAATTAATTGCACCCAATTGAGCCTCAATTTCATGCATTTTCTTTGATTATTATTACTAAATCCAATCCTTATATATATATATGTATTAATAGAGCTTTCCACAAAAGTGAGTCAATAAAGCATATATAAAAACACAGAAACGTGAATGTGTGTGCGTGTGTGTTGTTTTTCTTCTTCTTCTTTTTCTAATAATAATGGCCACTTCATCAGTAGGCCAACCATTATCCATATACCAAAAGTAAAGTGCATTGTTGCCTTTAATTTCATCATTGCAACTCAGAACAACATTCAGTAATTATTACCATTTCTTTAGCAATGAAAACTTTTACACTGCATATTCAAATTAAAATCTAAAATCTAAAGGATTTAGGTTAAGAGTGAAACAATGTCGAGAAAGGAATTACATAAAATTGAAAACTTTTGGAGTTTATAACAATTTTACCGTATAAAACGTTGATATAAAATTGATATTTTTAACTAAGATTTATAAATTTAAGTTCACAAATCTATATGCTTTCCTTTAATCAGTTGCTTCTCAATTTCTCAAACAAAACACATTTAAATTAATTTAGAAAAATAGTAAACTATCCAATAATTAATTTGTTTGTTTTCATAGTCATATATATATATAGTTGTTCATGAGAAAATATATTATTATTATTTACTTTAGGAATTTGTTTTTATGTTATATTTTTGTAAGTTATATAATTATTATGTATTTTAATATTTTTTTAAAAAAATACTGAATTTATAACACAGACATAATATAACTTTTAGTTTAATTATTGTTAGTTTTTTTAAAATTTAAAACCTAAAAATATTATTTAAAATTTTGCAGGGTTTAGAAAACATAATTAAGAAAAGTTTCTAGAAACACAATTTAGATTACTATTATATTATCTATTACTATCTTAAAGTGGACAGTATGATTATTTGTGGGAGTAATTGTTGAAGTAAGAAAACGATTAGTTGTTAGTGATGTGTGTGCCTGTGGTGTTGCATTTGTAGGTGGGGCTGTTGAACGTTGATGGTTATTACAACGCCCTTCTCTCTTTTATAGACAAAGCAGTGGCTGAAGGTTTTATAACACCAGCTGCTCGTAACATTATTGTTTCTGCCCAAACTGCCCAAGAACTCATCTTCAAGCTTGAGGTATACACTTTCTATTTTACCTATTCAACCAATCATTTTCTTACACCTGGGAACCATTTATTCCCTGTCCCCATACATAAAGTCAAGAACTCATCTTTGAATGAAGGATTACAAGCCCAAGCACTGCGGAGTTGAAGGCTGGTGATATGGTGTGGGAGATGGAGAAACAACAAATGGGTTTTAAATTTAATAACTCAGATATTAATTGCCCGTTGAGTTAGTTTCATTGATATTAAATAATAATAATAAAAAATAGAAAAGAATTTTTATGTCTGTTTTTTTGTGTCTTTGAGCTTGATGCCATCACAGTTTTGTTTGTTGTTGGCTGTGTTGAGATCATATCAAGCGTTTTCATTTGACTTGTAAATTAAATATGTCTGCTTAGATATTTAATAAATATATGTGGTGGAACTGATTCTTATTATTGATGGGAATCAGTTATTCTTCTTCAATATACTCCTATTTACTTTTTTTTATACAACTACCTTCTTTTCTTTTCTTTTCTTTTTTATCATGAATGTGATTAACTATTGTGTTATGGGTAATTTTAGTTCTAGAGGTGAAGCTAAGACTATTATTCAAAGTGTATCCAGCACACCACCAATTCAATAAAGTCGTAAATTATCTTATCATATTGCTGTGTGTTTTGACAAGTATCATATTTGCGTGTATATTTCTCTTTTGGAGACCATGTTATTTATTATTAGTGTCGCGTAAAAATTAAAAGAGTGTTTGATTTTGATACCTCCATTTGTTATCTTAAACCATTTTTTATTTTAAAAAATGAATTATTTGTTACTAATTTACAGACACGCACACTTTCTGTCACTTGTGGTATAAATGGGATAATGAAAAAGTAATGCTTTTGAACAAAAGTACTAATTTTTTAAAAAGTGTGGTCTCAATGCACCTTTTGATTAAGGGAATCTAGAAGCTATCATAATCTAATTAAAACCAAACACGGTGGGTTGCACTATGTCCAAAATTGGAGAGGACAGATTTTCCAAGTCCATCCAAAAAAAATTGTATCTTTTCAGCCTACCACTACAAAATTATTAGCCCTCCCAAGGTTTTATGGTTGTGGATAAAGAACGCACAAAAACAGAACAAGTGTGAAGCTTATGTTTTATTTAGTTTACCTTTTTCTTTTGTGCTTCTAAGAACCCATAAGTCGCCATTGACATCTGTAAAGTTGAGGGTTCTCTACTGAAGTTGGCAAACTGAGACATCAAACTTACCCTCCAATTTCTGTGCAATGTCACGTCATCTTCTTCCTTTTTGTTAACGTGGAACAGAAGCATCGACTTTTTTTCAATTGGCCAATGGACCTTTCAAACCAACTCATCTTGTCATCAACAATGAACTGAATGAACATGGCAACAACAAATTACAACATATATCTCACTCAAATAAAAGAATTACATACCATAATTGTTCAAACAATGGCTCACTTCAGATAATACATGGTTAATTTAATTTCACTGTGTGGCGGATTGGGTTTTTGTTAGAGGATTGATTGGCAAACGCTCACTCATTTGGAAGAAGTAAACTCATCATAGCACTAATATTTTCTCGTACAAATAGGTGGTAAGCTACAAGATATAATACAATCACAATTTTAGATAATATGATATGGTTATATGCGTGTATGGGTTGCATTAGGTGAAGGACTGGACTGCTGAAGAGGTGGTAACTAAACTCGATAGCAGGCCAACCACAAGAGCACTGTTATATGTGCTCGGTTCCCCTTGCATTGAATTGTTTCGTGAATCTATATAGGTGTCGTTAAGGAAAGGACCACCAACAAGAGCTCCATAAGCTATATTTGGGTTGGGTTCAGTGGAGTCGAGCCACTTAAAGCCATCTTTACACTTGGTTTTGGCATCAGCTGGGATTGATGCACCTCTGTGGTGGACATATTGTGGGAATTTGTCACCATATCCCACGAGATAGCTCATTTTCAAAGGATTGTTGCCCAACACATAATCAGCCTGGAAAGAGAAGCGTTCAACTTAAAATCATTAGCACTTTCTCAAGAGAAAAGTATATGCTGTTGAGGTAGATAAACTGTTTGCTAACCTGAGATTTGGCAAATTTCCGTAGGTCTGCTGGTGTGTAGGTGTCTCCATTGCAAGAAAATTTTGCAGTTCTGGAGGTAAGCATGTAATCGCTGTAAAGAGAAGCTAAGAATGCTGAAGACACAGGATGCTGCAGAGAATTCCATTCGCTGACCCATATGAGACCATCTGTCCCAAAAACATCGTTAAATAAGTTAAGAAGTTCTAAACGACAATGCAATATTCCTGATCCTAGAGATGACAAGAAATTCCATCTTATGTAGTTTCTGAATAGTTGAAATAAAGGTTAAAATGCAATTTTGGTCCATGTACCATCAATAAATCTTCAATGTAGTCCTCCAAAGGTATCCTTTTTTGTTTAAATAAAAAATGGTCAGGTAAGAATAAAAAATTTCATGCGATAGATGACAAAAAATCTTTTTGGAAAAAATCAACAAACTGTAGGGACTAATTTTAAGAATTATTGAGGATGAGTAGATGGACTAAAATTAGATATTTGAAACTATAGTGACCAAAATGATATTTCAACCTCAAATAAACTACTTACTGTCTGTTCTGCTGCTTGTTGCTGTTGGAGACTCTGGGATTAGACCACACATGACAGCTTCGGCTGTTTTCTTGTAAACTTGAACCGACTTTGAAGCGCTTTCGGAGCCAAAGAAGTTTAACCGAGACAGTAAAACCTGCATGGGCATTGCAGAGTTAGTGACAAGGTTAAGATGTCAATGTTCATTTGTTTATCATTTAAAATAGAAGGATTTGAAATAATTTAATCTGCAATAAGTTTGAAACAAATTCACTTGTTTATCACTAAAAATAGGAGTCAGAAATCAAAAGTGGTTTACAACCTTTTTCTTGTGTAAAAGATTTTCCTTACTCGTGCTTGGATTTCTAATGATTTCAAAGCTAATCCCAGACGTAACCACATAAAATTTTAACATCCCTTTCATGAGTCTATGATCATAGAATGCTTACTCTATTTTCATCTCAATTTTACTTTCAAAAACATTTTATACAATATTAAGAATGTTAGATCATTTGTAGCTTTAAGGTAATTTGCTTGTCTTGATTCCAGACAGAGTTACAAGGGGAAAGAAATGTTCTATTGTGTATGAGATGAATGGTATCGAGATAATATGTTTAATGCAGGAAAATGAAGTCATGCTATGTCTAATCCTACAGGAGATGAGTTTAGATTGAAATATTGATCCAAAGTTTAGCTCTCATAACATGAATTGGTTCAATCAAGACTTCAGACATTCTTATTCCCCTTTGTTACAACTCCTCACTATTAGCTTCTAGATTCAATGAGAACTGATGTTCATGTAGGCTGTAGACCGTATAGAGCTACACAATGGCTTAAGGAGAAACATAACAAATTAAAAGAATGTTGAAGTAAAATGTTCTTGTTCAGCTAAAACTTCAGCTGATTTCTTTAGCGACAGCTGACATTAATAAAATTCTACATTTTACCACATTGATAGGAATCTATCACCTAGTTAAAAGAGATACGTACTTGAGTTGCTGCATGCTTGTCGTCCCAACTAAACCAGGTAGGACTTCCCCATTTTGCATACAGTTTCCCATTGCTTCCAGCTACATAATCAAGGTAGGATTCATCCTGTGTTGCATGGTACAGCCAGCTAGCAGCCCATAGAAGCTCATCTCCATATCCCGATGAATTGTAGTAGGTCTGAACTTCAGGAATATTAATACTGTATATACCTCGATTCTCATCAGCAAAGGAAAACAATTCTTCAGCATGTTTAAGAAGCTTGCTTGAATAGGAGGGATCAGATTTCTTGTATACAAGAGATGCTGAAGCCATAGCTGCAGCAGTTTCTGCTGCTACTTCTGTCCCTGGAACAGAGGCATTGATCTGTATGAGTGGCCTTTTCTCTACCATGGTTTCAGGCCTATCCCAACAGGCATGATCTACCTCAGGATCTCCAACCTGCAAAGTATCACTAAAAGATTATATGAGACGTATTCTACCGCATAACTTACAAAACAGTTGAGACCAATTTGAATCTACAAAGAAAGCCAGTAATACCTTACATTAATCTGTGATATAGAATAAACCAATAAAGGGGTCATTCGGCCCACCAATTTCATAAGTAGTTGAAAAACAACTTGACTTCAATAGTAAACACTATTAAATTTACACATTTGTCGAGTAATTTCATCTTCTTTTATATTTTTTTACATTTGTCAAGGAATTCAATCCTCTTCTCTATCTCTGCTTTTCACATTTATCAAGTAACTTCATTTTACTTTTTTAATCTACTTTTCATAACTATCGAAGAACTCGATCTTACAACTCTACACCCTAAATACAACTCCAACATGTTAACTCCACTCGGTGGGTCAAATGTCCCCATAAAAGTGAGCGATCCAGGCTCAATGATCTAAGCATGAGCATCCCAAAAAATAAATTGAAGTTTTTTTAGTAGTTACCCAGTATATAGATTTAGTTTTGAAGGATTACATAACCGACATACAACAACTTCTTCTTGTTTCGAAACTGACGGGTTCTACAATTCAGGTCATATAGAGATGCAAGAACACAGGAACAATACTATGAGTAAATAAACGGTTACCTGAATGTAAAGCACATTTTCTGAAGGATGAGCATTGATAAGATAGTCGGTAATCCACTTCAAAGAATCTTTAGCAGAATCCAATTGACCAACTGCATCCATCTGATCTCCATACTCAAGAATAGACCAAGATAAGACTGTCGCAGTAAAAGCCATTGGAAAACCAAACTTCATATGATCCCCAGCATCATACATTCCCTTAGACAGATCCAAGTTCGCGTCACTTCCATCTTTCAACCCCGAATCCCCTCTCCAAGATATTTGATTATCTACCAACTTTCCAGCTGCAAATAGACACATATGTACATAAATTCATACAACTAACAAACAAGACATTGCAAAAAAGAAACATGTCGTAGAAACAGAAGATATTAAAATGAGAAATAAGATGGAGAAGATTACACTTCTGCACATCGAAAAACTTCATGGCCATCTTGAGAGCATCAGAATATTTCTTCTCAATTGCACCAGGAGGACCTGGAACTGGAGCAGGGTCATCATCAGAGTGACTCGACTTCTTCTTGACTGCAAATACTATAGCACCAGCAATCAAAGCAAGAACCACCAAAACAAGAAACCATCCACAACAGCCTCTAGACCTCGATTTCTCCCCCATTTTGCGCAATGTGAATCTCTATTATTGCGTAAATGCAAAGCTCAGAATAAGGAAAGAACCAAGATCTAGTTCAAACTCTATACATTGCGACAATGGGGAGCATTCCAATATAGGGGTCTATAACAGGGTAGGTGGAAATCTGGAAGTGATAGAAAAAAAAAGGGTGACAAATCAAGATCTGTTTCCTAAAGAGAAGTGTGATTAAGGAAATGATTGGTCGAGATTGGAAGTTATTGAAACAAACCCTAATTAAAGAAATGGGGGAAGTTGGATCTGGGCCAGACGCCAAGGGGAGAGGAAAGGACTTCTGACTTATATGTCTATGTGATTTTTGGTGTGCAAGAAAAGAGCTTCGTCACCGACAAATTTTGTTTTATCAAATTTCACGATGTAACATTTTTTTCATTTTTATATTACTATTTGTTACTTTCAATGTATATATTTAAGTCTTTTTCATTACGACGAATGTGGGCGCAAGTGGATGGACGGTCACATTACGGAGCGTGAAACCACGCGCCGTCGGTTATTCATTACCTAATTAAATGATTCCCCCACGTTGTAACCCTAAATTGTTGTTTATGGCCAAATGGTGTCCCCCTCACCCCCTCCCATTTATCATCTTTTCTTCTTTTCTTTTCTTGTTTTGGACACCACCTAGTGTAGTGTAGGAGTGTGCAAATTTGAAATTTCATCATTACTGTTCACCTTACACTCTTAATATCCAATTTCAAACTCAATATAGTATAATTGATGTATAGTATGAGTTAAATGACCAAGAATGTTAAAATATATGTGGAATATATAAATATGATCAAACTTTATTTCAAAATTAATTGATAGTGAGATAATCTTTTTTTATATATTTTAAAGAGATTGTGAAATCTCATCTAACGGAAGAAATATCCTTGACATTTTCTATTCGAAATTATGTATATATTTTTTTAATTGAGTTAAAAGGAGAAATTTCAACTCATCACATATTGTCACAAAATAATTATGAAATTAAAAAATATCAATTTTTTTTAATGATGGCAAGTTGGCTCATGTCCCAAATTAAAATTGAAAACAATAATTGAGTGAATTCTAATAATATCTCTATTTTATGTCTTTTTCATGACCGTTATATTAAATTAATGAACAAGCTAGTTTATTCCAATTTGGTGAAACTATTTTCAAGAATTCAATATTTGAAATAATTCAGCATTCACACATCTACCGAATGAGTTATAAGCTACAAATGCTAGTGAAATTTTAAACAATTGAAGACCTGTAAGCTTTAAAATTGAAAGACTTTAACAAACTAATCATCTCCTCGTAACTTACAAGTTGAGGATTCAATCACATTAAACTCAAGAAAAAACTCACAAACCCAAACTAATAAAAAAACACATGATCAATACATTTAAAGGTCAATCATTCATTCATATAGATCAACTTATAGTCATAAAATATTTGATTGGCCAGATAGCATTTAGATACATATGAAATTCACTCCAATTTAATTAAAATAGAGAGAGTTTCCTCGAATTCTTAATTCTTATCGTATCCAAACCCATCAATTAACCGTTAATTTCGTTGGTTTTTATGCTAAATTTTAATATTTTAGTTCACTGTCCTAATGATATCTGATTACTTTAGTGTGAAAGTGATATTGTTGTATTAAACTATTTGGTTACTTCAGTGTTGGACGGTGTAACCTAAGGAATGCATGTGTGATGTGTTTGTTGTTTGCAATAAATTATCTTACATCTAGTGGGATATCATTGGGCCAAATTGCATATAGTTTCTTGTAATTTCCTAATAAGTATATTCCCATATAAATAAAGCGTCAAACTTTCTCAAATAAATCCATATCATGGACTATATTTGTCTAACTATCACTTACAATGTTACCAAAATTTAATGTGGGGTCCTATTACATACTAACATTTGTTGGATAGTTAACATATACAATTAATATGTTTTTTTTTAAAAAAATAAGTTTAACTATTCAAATTATTCTTTCAACTTTTTTGTTAATTGGTTGCAAGCCCGGAAGTTAACTTAATAGACCTAAAAACAATATAAACTTTAATGATTCAATATTCAATTTATTAACTATAAGACAAAACACTATAAACCCATAGTTATACTTTCACCGTAGAACATGTTGCCCTCCATGAATATAATCATTACGTGTAAGTTGATCTTTCATGAGCTACTCGTACTACAAGGATAGTAGGTATTGTCGACCCAGAATTGCGTAAAAAAATGAAAAAAAAAGTCAAAAGAGTTCTCTCCACGTCGAAAACCCTATCGGCTAGAATATTGGGAGAACTTTGGCCGACGGGCTAAAGAGATGACGTCGGGCATGTCTTATCCTGATGTCGTAGATGCCAACATAAAGATGACATTGGTAATGGAGTAAGTTTGACGTCACCTCCTCACGTCGAATAATGATGTCTCGACATCCTAAGGAAACCCCTTATGCCGATGTACGATATGCGTCGGGATAAATTTTTATATTGTTTTTTATTGCTTTCTTTTATCGTGATTTCAGTTCCACTTTGGAAGGCAACAATTAAAATTTATAACAAATTATCAAAAGAAAAAATTTGCAATTTATATAATAAAAGTTACAATTACAAAATTCTATTGTGTAATAAAAATTGCAATTAATATTGTTGTTCAAATTGTTCAAAAGGACAACCTTAAAAGAAAAAAAAAAAAACTACGCCTATCTCCTAAAACCTCAGCTGCCAGACTCTAAAATAAAAAATTTCAAACCTACAAATGTCATAAAAGTACAGTTAGATATATATCATAGATGAGAAATTAAACAAATTAAAAGTTGAAAAATATGTACCCAACCGTGTCCACGATCCTCTCTGTCCCAACTCATGTCCTCCATCATCTTCCTCATCTTTGCAATTTGTCGATCACGCTCTGCCTCCCTTATTCATTGGTCTTCAATTAGGCAGATAGCATCCTCAAGGCTTGTCTTTAGTTTGCTAACCTCTCTCAAGTGTGTCTTATGGTCATAAAAGGATTAAGAACTGGAAGCATATCTCTTCCAAGATTTGGGCTTGGGACCCCAACCAAGATCTTTTGAGTAGTTCAGTCTAAAGGAATATGATACATGCACAACAGAATTAAGTGTCAATTCTACTCTAATTGCATCTAAACTAATTTAGAGATTAACATGCATAAAAAGCCCTAATTGAAACAATTAGGTTAATAGGAGTCATACCTCCGTAGCTTCCTGATTCCTCAATATCTCCTCACGATTATGAACGCGGGACCATCACTTGAGTTTATCCGCTATTCTCCGAACTTAGAACCGGGTTGTGGGACCCGTTAAGTGAAGGAACTAAGAGAGATATATGAAAATTGAAAGGTAGAATTTTAGAGTTTGATATTTGGGAGAGAAGTAATTTATTGTGATAATATTGTAATTTAAAATTACAAAATTGGCAACCGTTTTTATCACATTCGAAACTTATTTATAACCCAATTACATGCAAAATTGCATGTAATTAGTTGGCCAAATCTCAACACCTACCATTCCACTAACTATTAGTGGGGTATGTGTTTACATCTTATGTGGCCACCTATCCCACCAAGTGCTAGTGGAATTATCCAATAAAATGTTGGATTTTTCCACTAACTTTAGTTTAAGGGCAATTTGGTCATTTGAGTATTCAAATCAAAGTTAAACTTTGACTTTTTTTTCAAATCAAAAGTCAACATTTTGACTTTTTACTATTTGTCCGTCTTAACTAATTCTGACCTATCGAGCATGAATTAGCATTCACTTTTCTGTAATTCAAATCACATTTGAATATAGAGCCAGTCAAAGTTTGATTTTTTACAACTTTGATCATTTCCATCCATTTTAAACTTTCGAATATGAATTTGTATTCATATTTTTAATATTTAAATCATATTTAAACATCAAGCTTTATCTCAAACTTATAACCGACGACTATATCAAATGTATTTGTCGGTTTCTCTTTTTTTACCTAATTCAAACAATTTAAATTATTCCAACATATTGTTCTAAGTTAATTTTATATGAGATAGCAAATGAATCTAATAGACCTATAGATCATGGGCTTCAATGAACCGAGATTAACTGGTTAAACATTTTAGACAGAGCTAGTCACAATTCTTTAACTAACAGGTCATTTCACTAAAGTCTCGTAGTTGCACTCCCCTCACTATATATATATTTGTGTTCATATGATATAACCATGATTAGTAAGTTAATCCTTCACATGTTGATCGTAATATCGGCTGGGTCAAAATACCATTTTACCCCCAAGATTACATCTTCCTCCTTAAGTCCCACTAATCCACTATTGAACAATTGGTTTAAAGTCAACCTATAAATTGAATCCCTCTCGAGCCAATGAGAGGGCGTGGACCCCTTGTTCAAGACTTGGATTCAGTTTTTAAGAGAACAACCTATCTACTAACCCTGAAGCAGGTAGGAGTGAATTATGTATTGCACCCTATGTCCCCAGCTATCCACCCAGTTTTCTCCTTGAAATGAGAGGTTTATTGGGCCAACGCCGTTTAGCTACCCTCACTTATGTAGACTTAAGGATAATTTTGTGTGAACAGAAATTCATATAAATGGAATCCCTCTCAGATCAACGAGAGGGTGGGACCCCTTATTCAATACTTGGATTCAGTTCTTAAGAGAACAATCTATCTACTAACTCTAAAGCAAGTAGAAGTGAATTCCATCTTGCACCTATGCCCCTAGTCATCCACTCGATTTTACCCTTGAAATGGAAGGCTTATTGAGCCAGCGTCGTTTAGCTGCCCTCACTTATGTAATAAGAATAATTCTGTGTGAATAGAAGTTCATAGTTAATTCAGGATTAAGATTAATTTACATTGGTCATCAATAACCGAAATAGTCAGTTTTATATAGTCAACGATGTTATAACTTAAAAGTGACTAGCTATTTCATAGTTTCAGTCTTATGCAAACTCTTTATATAGGATGCCCTCACTTCCATGTTTTTACATGTCATGAATCGTTTGCACTAACTATACAACGGGTCACATCCATAGTTTTTCAAAAATAAGGCGTCCAACCTTATTTACACTATAGACCATTTGGGTTATATACTCGAACTTGATCCACATTTATGTCTCTACATAAAGTTCAAGTCTACACTATATAGCCTCAAGATCTTAGTCTATTGGGTTCAAGATTATAGTATTCTATTTTCACTAATAAGTCCTCAATAACCATTCTCTAGGGACGAGATATATGAGATCGTTTTTGGTAGACGACCATGTTTGAATTTATGTCCTAAAACTCGTATTTTACACAATATAGGTAATAAGTTGTGAGATGATTAGAATTAAAATAGAAAGTACAAAAAAAGTTTTCATAAACTTACATGTGCATCCACTACTGCATGTGAAATGAACTTGCCAATCCTATTGACATGCGTTTCTCGGAACAATTTGACACGGTCCACCAGGTGACTGCATTTTTCAGCAAGCTCATCTTGGGTTGAAGGAAGGACTTGGATCTGCTTCTGTGATTATAAGGCTGCTTCGCTCTAGCATATTGTTGGCCCCTAGTTGCTCCTAGATTCAAATAATTATAAAAAAAATGTTACATCCCAACAACAAAAATGAAGTATTGTTAATAAAATTAAAGTAAACAATATAAATCACCTTAAATTGTCGAGTTGTATAATAATCACAAACGAAGTCCTTTGCTAACTATCAATTACAATGTTATCAAAATTTAAGGTGGGAACCTATTCGATACTAATTAACATTTATTGGATGTTAACACACTTAGTATATGTTTTTTCTTAATTAATTTTAACTTCAAATTGTTCATTCAAAATTTGGTTCATTGTTAATTGGTTGGGAACTAGCAAGTCAACTAAATAGACCTACAAAATATAAACTTTAATGATTCAATTCAATTTATAAACTATGAGAAAAAACACTATAAACCCATAGTTATACTCTTGTGCAGTATAGAACAAGTTGCTCCCCATAAATATAATTATTATGGGTAAGTTGATCCCATCATGAGTTACTCGTAATAATAGCTAGGTCAACTAATTGTATTATCCTAAGTACGGTTTTTTTAATGAACAATTTGTTTTCAAGATAAAGATTAAGTTAGATATAATTGAGATTCAAACCAATATTTCTCTAAACTGTTAAAATTTTACTAGTTATCTCTTGAATTTTCGAGTGCATCTATATTAGATTTTAACAAATCTTCAAAATCTTTTATTCTAGTTTATGTGTTTCATAGCCGAGTGGACAAGATTACAATCAAAATCTTATTTGCAATAACCTTATATAAAATTTGACAAGTTTGAGGAAAGTTAGTTGATTAATTTAATTGGATAAAGTTGTACCTAAAAATAGAAATTTAAATATTAAAGGAAAATGAGAGATAGAGAAAAGATGTTTAATAGATTTTTCTTTAATAAAACCTATCATAACCGTGTTAAAAAAAAATTGTAGTATATCTATAAAATTCTCTTTCTGTTTTCAATCTCAGTCGAACTCGACTGGTGATAGCTTGAGTTCTAAGCTTCTTAACTTCTCTATTTTCCATCATAGTTGGACAAGGACCGAGATTACAATCACTAAAGCTTTCTATCCGTGAGAAACACCAAGATCTATCTTGACAATTTCACTTTTTTCTTTAATTTCTTCTAAGATTGCGCAAGCGACACTTGAGACTTGGAATTTGATTATATATATATATCAAACCCCAATATTTTGAGTTGGGTTGGGTTTTGAACCAATAGCGTTCATTTTCTATACTTTGGATGAATATAATTTTCCTTCGACCAGACTTTATGAACACCCCTGCCTATTAACCCGTTTCTGACCATTTCCCAGGATTTCCCGCTCGCCCCCGCATGGCCGTCGCGGCCCCATTTCCCAGTATGTTCCTGTGCTAATTTTAGCATTTAGTTATTCAAGTCGGTGATACAATACCGAGGTTCATTAAAAACATGGTATTGGATGTCAAAAGGCCTGTGAATAGTAAAGGCAAGACACTATTACGCACTGCAAAGGCCATGTTTGTTTCTGGTTAGTCTGTCTAAGCTGCTTTGACTGTTTCTTTTTTATATT
Source organism: Cucumis sativus (assembly GCF_000004075.3). NCBI lineage: Eukaryota > Viridiplantae > Streptophyta > Magnoliopsida > Cucurbitales > Cucurbitaceae > Cucumis > Cucumis sativus. The sequence goes on from NC_026657.2 coordinate 37,444,390, forward strand.
CTCTGGAGGTTTAGGTTCTGTTTGGTTTGCTTCCCTTATACTAAAAAGAAGCTTCCTTAATTCTTGTTTCATTTATAGAACTGTTATTACAGCCCGTTTCTCTGATTTAATGTTACAGTATGGATTATGCACAAAATGAAGATAGAAGCTATTTGTTTGACATTTTAGTCTATCGATGATCTACATTAGCTTGGTGTTTTTCATTTAGATAAATATTATTCAGTCAGGACCTTTGAGGAACTAGATCAAAGACGGCTCTGAAGTCTATAAATACTTCGCTGTTTGATTAACATTGGTATCTTCAGCATGTGCTACTCACATATAATATCGTCCTGTATGTGTTAGAAAGACAAGTTCCTTGGTTGATGGACCTTTACTGGCGTGCTGTTTAAATTCCACTGTTTTACATCAGTTGCCGCACTGTTAAAATGAATGTTTGGTATTCACTAATTTGAATATCTTTTTTGAAGTGTTGGTGTACTTCATACTGTATTGGCTTACTTGCAGTTGCAGTTGGCACGATAACGTCTACGTGATTGCTCTTGTAGTGTATTAACTTTTGTAAAAAAGGAAATTAGTTCCAGGATAATTATTTTTCAGGAGAAAGTACGGGGCATACGGTTTTGATGTACATTGCCTCTGATTCATGTAAATGTAGATATGAATTATATGCAACCTTCCGAATCTGTTGATTTATATTATACTTTGGTGATATACTTTACAATGTTTACACGCACATTCAACAGAGAGACAAAACAACGTGCTTGACAAGAAAACATGAATTCACATTCGTGATGAACTCAATAAGCGAACTGATATCAACTTCCAATAACAATTGACCTCACAATTGATGATTCATGTAGCACTGGGTTTGATTAGGGGGAGGATCTTGGGCTACATTGCTTTCCTTCGTAAGCTTACCTAGTTTTGCCTTACAGGTCTACCTTAATTTTCTGGTAGATTCTTTTCATAGGTCCAGAATCAGTTTGAGATACTCAAATTCGGAGATTGTCCCATCATATATGAGCAGTTGTGCACAATGTTCACCGAATCAGCTGCTGGTAAGAAGTATGCACAATCCAGCCACTAAGAATAGCTGGATAGATCTGCTGGAACAAATAGATTAGTCATAAATTCATGTCCTGATGGGTGGACGTGGAACCATGTCTCCTGAAAACCCTAACCAAAACTAAGCATGGAAATTAGTTATTTTCTGGAAAAATGACGAAGGCCGTGGTAGAGCAAGAAAAAGCGACAGTTAGATGCACATACTTCCATAGGTCAAAGCATGACAGGACAAGAAACCCATCTGATAATGGCATAAGCATTGTTAGACTTGTTAGAAGTAGAATCTTTCAAGAACAGCTGAAGAATGCCTACTGATCGAAGACCTAGAATCAGTATAACTAATTGCATAGGTGCCCTGGATGAGATTGAAAGCAATGATAACCGGCTGTATTTTGTTGCTTTGGATCTCTTTGATACCCCAAATTTTAGGGAGACTTTTATTTTACTTAAACGGAACAAGATACGTTTGAGGTGGTTAGAAGAAAACTGTCGTAAATGTAAAGCTACCTCATGTTAACCTGGATGGCTTTTGTGCTGGTGCTGCGATATTCAAAGTGTAAATATACGCTTATTTGCCTCTGCTAACTCCAATGAGCTGGTTTTTGCTCAGAATCAAGCATGCTTTCTTTTGGTTTTCAGCTTGCATTGTTTCCCTTTATTATTTTGATGATGGGGCCTAAGGAATAGCAAATGTTTTGGTAGCAGCGCATTAGGATTCTTCATGGTTCTGTCACCGGCATGGTTACCAGGGAAATATGCTTCCAAATTCATTGTTTTTTTAGATGCCCATTGCAGTGCCTTGAAATTCGTCTACTTGAAATGTCTTATAACAAATGTTGCCGATTATTTGATAGGCTCATTACGGGAATGATCTCCTCCCTGCCTGTGATTTAGCTGCCTCTGCATGTTTGGCTAGCATCTGAATTCACGGACTTCACGATTAATTATATGGATTTTTCATAGTGACCCTTCCAGTTCCAAATTCCTGATATGGTTGCAAAATTTTTAACCATGTATGATCTGGTAATTCAGCTGTTCTCTGCTTGTGCCTAAAAGATGAGATCCACCTGCACCGGCTACTATTACTAGGTAGTGATATCAGATAGAGTTTGATCCCCCCATTTTACTGACAGTGAATACAGATGAATTCACAATCTTGGCTTAGTACAGTTAAATTCTTCTCTCCTCTATTAGCCACAGATATTCTTATACTTTAGAAGAATGCACGGGAAAAGTACCAAAAAGAAGTGCTTGTGATTATCAGATTGCGTTTGATCCCCCATTTCTGATTTCACTGACAGTGAATAGAGATGAATTCATAATCTTGGGATAGTACAGTTAATTCTTCTCTCCTTTTACAATGTTTGTATTATTAACCACAGATATACATTAGAAGAATGCATGTTACCAAAAAGAAGTGCTAGGTAGAAGTTACCCAGCTCTTCAATTCGATGGAACTAACAAGGTTCAAGCCATCAAATTAAACACAAAATCGGAATTGGTGATGTTGCCGGGTTTGGTTCTGCAGGGGTTCAATCATCATCTTTAAATTCTCTGTTCAAAGGGAAATGTAAACACTCATCAACCTCTTGGTCTCCACAGCTAGATTTTCGGGCGAGTTTCAACTACCAGAGGAAGAAAAATGAAGCAAAGATCCATAAAATAAAACATACCTGCGATCTAGGTATCGAGGTTGAATTCCAGAGCCCTGACATGTAGTACATGTCAATGTGCCAACACCATCACAGTTAATACACCGGGAGACTTCTTTGTCATCTCCACCAAGTTCTACGGTCACATTGCCAGTTCCCATGCAAAATCTGCATCTCTCTGTGGACGAATTATTCATTTCCAACCAAGGGTTTGTAAGTTTATAATACAACCCACTCGCCATTCATTTGTTTCTAAATAGTAAATACGAATATGCATTTTGTCCTATGAAGAGCTCCTTTCTTGATAATCATATTTCATATTTTATTTACTACATTTCGAGGGTTCAAGTTTACATAATTTGGAGTTGAAAAGCTCCCGTTCAATCTGTGGCGTTATTTTAGATTTTACAGATTAAGCAACGAGTCAGTTTATGTAGTGAGGCCAACAAACTAAAAATTTGATGTGAATAACATATATTATCAAATGTGACTACTTGACAATTCTAAGTTATACAATCTCATCCTTGTAATGTTGTATGAAAATTTAGTTTTTGTTTTGCAAAACCAAAGGATATAATACTATTAAAGAAGGACAAGAGAATTCCCTGGGCTACAATTTAGAATGATGGAGACCTATTTCCTGAAATCATTTCATGAAACGAAGATATACTCTGAAACACCGAAATTAACTTACGTGCTCCTGAACCACTGCAGGGAAAGCAGGGCTGAGTATTTTCACGCTTTGCCTACAATACAAACACATGGATTATGAGCTGGAAATGAACGAAAACTCAATTTACTAGGCATAGACTTGAAGAACAGGTGAAGAGCACTTACAGCATTATCAATTTGGGTTTCGTAGAAGACGGGAATACCTATTCCAATTGCAACACTCACCAGCCCAACTGAAAGTGCCACCACCTGAAACAAAAGGTACTTCTTTCTTCATTTTCACTTCCTTTTCAATCAAATAGAGAGCATAGAAAAATTGGGGGAAAGAATAAGTTAGCCAAAATACTATTTGAATGAAAAATCATGGGAGTAGACAAATAAGAAACCGTGTTTTGGTCAAGATCTATTGCTCTGATGCGTGGATATGATGGTGGCGATCGTTGATTTCCAGAGAATGTGACTGATAAAGAGGTAGATGGAGTTGGCTTGAGAGGACAATACAGAAATGGAGAATGGAGGCGGGAAAGCGAAGGTGCTACTGTCATTTCTGAATTCCTTGGACTCAATTCCTTTGCTTCTGAGAGCTCCGAATCAGAAAGAAAAAGAAAGTCAGTCTCAGTCCTAATTCCTAAAGAAAACACTTGAGGCTGTGGTTTGTTTCAAAGCTACAAAGCTTCACCACGCATTCCAGGATTTTGGATATCCGTTACTGGCTGCCTCTGCTCTACTACAGACCCACCACTCATCCAACTGCCCGTCGTCGTCATCATCATAAAAAAAAAAAAAAGAAGCTGTTTTGGGCCTTCCTTTCTCAGCGAATGTAGCCCGAAAGCCCAGTTAGGATTCCAATGGCCCAAGTTCTATAAGGCCAAGTATGTGGGAGTACTCACTACTCATGACTAGAGAAAATGAAAGGGTGATTGCAACAAGTATAGCATTTTTGGGACTATAACAACACTTTAAGAATTGCAAACAACAAAATCTATTAGCAATGGACTCAGTTGTGAATAGACTCTTATTGGTGTAAACTATCATTAATTTTCTCACCTTAGCCATAAGGTCTAAAGCTTATCTAAATTTTGTTATATTTGGAAAATTGTTTTGCATCATTTTATATCGGCAAATACTATATACGTGGCCTTTATTAATATTTGCAGCTGTCCTAAAATGAAAATGACAAAGCAACGACCAAAAGATGATATAATTAGCGGGCACATGTGTGAGAAGAGAAGAACTTGTTGCCCACTGCACAGCTTCACAAAAACGTAAAATTCAAGTCTCATGGAGCCCTATCCAAAACCACTTTTAACACATCCTATCCTCAAGGTAAGGCCCCCACTCCCTTTTTTTTTCCCTTTTCCAATTGCACCACACTCTTCTCTTCATTAACCTTTAACTTTCTTATGAATTACACAAACACACAATTCAAAAGCTAAATGCCATTTGTAGACAGAAAATAGAAAAGCAATCTCGAGAGTCCAACTATATGTAATGTAAGTATGTTTGTTAAATGAAAGCTTTGAATGCAAGTTTAAGTTTTGAGAGTTGCTGCTTCCTTTAATTTAATTCCATTGGGCCCAGACATTACTCTCTTATAATTTCATACCAAAGTCTAGTTATTTGATGGTACCTAGCTCATTAATAGACACCACACCGTTATATGCGAGAGTAGAAGAATAAAGTATAGAAATGTGCCTTAAAATTTCCAGGGATTCTGAGTTTGATTGAATGAAAGTGTTTGTGAGTAATTGGAAAAGAGAGGAAAGGGCGAGGGAGGTCATATGTTTATATGGCCCAATTTGAAGAGAGTAAGGCCCTACAAAATCCTACGTAGAAAAAGAAAAACATGGGCCCATAGAAAAAGCCTCCATGTCACGTGCCCTCTTCTAAGCATCGGATCTTGTGAAGATGGTTAGATTCTTTATTTTGTTTCAAGTCATGGGACATACAATATTTTCCCATAGCTCTCTGCAGTTGGGAGCAACGGAAAAGTTGAAAAAAATATTGTCTTTTTCCTGGGCCCCTAAATGTTAATTATTTAAAATTAGAGGGGTCCGAACTTGGAAGTATTATTTTATTTGGATTCCATTATTAATATTGACCTTCTCTGGGGACGTTGAGTGATATTATTAAAACATTCTATCTCTCCATTGCGTTACGTTATCCAATATATCCAATATATCCAATATCATATCTGCATATACTTTTTTTCTTTTTTATTTAACACTCAATAATTCTCTAATCCGATTCTTCATTTTGCTCAGAAACAGTGAGTGATTCCTTCACCCTGCAGGGTCACATTCACAATGTCGGTGCAAACAGTGTTCTATTATTTCACTACTTCTTACCAATTTACGTAATAAAATCTCAGTTTAGGGTATATTTGTGAAAACGGTGTCTGAACGGTAAAGTTTTTATTGAGGTTGACGCTTGCTACATCACAAGCGGGTGAGAGGATAGTTATCATACCAAATCGTTTTCCATAAAGTAAAGAGACTAAAGAGGAAATAAATAAATAGAAAAGGGAACATACGCTCCGGTTCCGTGATACTGGAGAAGGGGTATTAAGAGAGCCGTTTGATTCGAATTGGACGGTGATTAAGAGATGAAGTTAATACCATTATTGTCCTTGATTTCACAGATTCCAAGGTGTCCGTCTATTTTAATACGGATTTTTATGGAACTTAAAAAACGGGGTTCATTTAGCGAAATGAACTTCACCAAGCCAAATCCTCAATTGGTTTAAGGATTTCAAACGCCTTCATTTTGACTGCACACGCTCTCTCTCTCTCTCTCTCTCTCTCTCTCTTTCGCCTCTCCATCTTTATCTCCATCTTCCTCTGCTTCTCCAACGGTCCGCCGAGGCATTTTGGCGGCGCCGATCGCCGATTTCTCTCGATCTTCTACTCTCAGTTTACGATTCTCCTCTTTCGCCTGCTTCCGACTCAACTTTTCCCGCTTTTGATTCTCCTTCTCTTCGTTGATTCCTTGATTTTGTCTCAAGGTAATAATTATTAGGTACTTATATTTGTCTCTCGCATTTCCTTTCTTCAACCTAAGCCTTTGTTGTGTTTTTCTTTATTTCTGGCATTCAGTGGTATTTAGTCTTCAGATTGCTCGGTTGAGATGCTTCATGTTTTGTGTATTAGATCTCTCTCACTATCTTATTCTTGTTTTTCTCGGTCTTGCTGGTCTTAGGCTGATAATGTTTGGAGATTTTACTTTATTTTTTGGAATTTGGATACGGTTTCTTTGTGGTTGTTTGGCAGATGCTCCTGACGTTTTGTTATTCCCTAAATTTGAAGTTGTTTCGAGTTCTTTTCTCTTGGAGTTTTTTGTTCGATCGCCGTTGATGAAATTAAGTTGCGATTTCATTATGTGGAAGGCTAGAATCGCTCCATTTGGTTTGTAGTAGCCTGATAATGGCCAAGGAATACAACATTTTACGCATTGTATTGGCCAATTTATCTTCTCATTTTTTGCTTTATAGTTTCTTTTGATTGCTTATTCACAATTTTAGCCTGTTTCTGTGATACGAGAAATGTGGTTAAAAACTGTGTGGCGCAGTAATGTGTCTAGTACTGTTACGAATTTCTGATTGAGGAAAGTTGTGGTACTGTCTATCTTTTTTTTTCTTTGTGCTATTTCTTGCAATTCGGTTAAGTTGATTGTTTAGAAGAGTGAGAACATACATTAACTGTTCCTTTTGCATCAAACAGCAATTATTATGTAACTCTTCAATTTTTTTATTCCTTGTTACTCGTTGTGATCTCCTACTTCTTATAAGAATAAACGATTTTCTCATTGTTAGCTTCATTGATATCTATCTATGGCGTTTTTAATTTAACCATAACTGATCTCTAAATTTTGTTAGGCATTCAAGATGATTGGCTCCTTTCTTACCAGAGGACTTGTGTAAGTCCATTTGATAATTTGCTTGTGTCATTATAAAATAGAAACTATCCATGCGTGTTAATAAATAATTTTTCAATCTGTTGACAGGATGATTTTTGGCTATGCTTATCCTGCTTATGAGTGCTACAAAACTGTTGAAATGAATAAGCCAGAGATAGAGCAACTTCGCTTTTGGTGCCAATACTGGTACATGATAGAATTTCTTTTGCGCCAATTGTCTACAATTTGGACTTGAGCATCTAGGTTTATTGGCTTTCCTTTTGGTTTCAGGATATTAGTGGCTGTTTTGACAGTTTGTGAGAGGATTGGAGATGCATTCATTTCATGGTAGGGGTTTGATGTAGATGATGTTGTTAGGATGCCTTTGTTTTTTCCATTTTAGAACCTTTGGTCTGGAATTCAGTTCAATCCTTATAGTTAGCTGCTCTTTACTTTTGAATTGTGAATTGTTAATATTATTATTATTCTTCATTTGTGCAGGGTTCCTATGTATAGTGAAGCTAAACTGGCATTCTTTATATATCTCTGGTACCCTAAAACAAAGGTAGGGAATCAGAATCTTGAACACTGGGTTTTCTCTTTCTTCCCCTCCCTACTGGACTACCTTTATAAAACCACGCATTTTCTCTCTAATAACTTCTCATTTGTCAGGGAACAACATATGTGTATGATTCCTTTTTTAGACCATATGTAGCAAAGCATGAAACAGATATTGACCGAAATTTGTTGGAACTAAGGACGAGAGCTGGTGATATTGCTGTTATCTACTGGCAGAGAGCTGCAAGCTATGGTCAAACAAGGATATACGAGATCTTGCAGTACGTTGCTGCACAATCAACAGCAAGGCCTCGCCAGTCTCAGGTATAGTCTTGTAGATAAGTTCAGTTGAGTCGGGATTGTCTTAATGTTCTTCATCTCTTGGTTTTGAAATGGTATTTACATCAAGTGGCGTGGAAATAGTTATACTGCAAATGCAATGCTGTTGTGTGTTATTTTAACCATTGCTGTTGTATGCATTTGAAGTTTCGCGTAGACCTGGGATTTGCCAACGTGTAATGATTTCTCTCCTTTTGTTCTCAGATTCTGAAATGTGCAAATGATTTTTCAGCAATTCATGCCTACTCCACTTTGACTCGATATTTTTCTTTTTCTTTGGAATCTAGTGGAGAAGGAGTTCAAGTATCACTTTCGTTGCATGCATATCTGACATTTGTTTATACAGTGCATGTGGCTGATTTTTTTTTTTAAAATACATTATAAACTGATCGTGGCATTTATGGCACTTATCTCCGACTTATTTCCATAAACCTGCACAGCGACAGCAAGGGTCAAGAGTTCCAGCAGACAACGTTGCACCAAAACGCCCGGCAAGCACTGCAAATCAAGTGCGAATTGAACCGACACCATCTCCATCATCAAGCCAACAACAAAAAGATGTAGCTGAAGAGACGGGTGCATCACAAGTTTCAAAACTAAAATCCACATTTGAAGTTCCCAATACTCAGAAAGTGCTGAAACCAACAACCGTAGTCGAGGTTTCTAATATTCCAAAAGGTCTGAAACCATCAACTTCACTCGAACCTCCTAATACTCCAAAAGGGTTAAAACCATCAACCTCAATGGAAGTTTTGAATGCTCAAAAAGCAGTTGCTGCAGCATCTGAACAAGCCAGCAGCAGCCACACTTCACCATCCGAAGTGGAGCCAATGGCCATCGAATCAGTGCCACCACCTCCAGTGATTGAGAATGAAAATCCTCCACCAAAAGACACCATCATGGAAGAACCCACAAAAGTAACTCGAAGATTGAGAAAGACTCGTTCGGGCGCTGCTGCTAACCGTTGAAAAGGAGGTGCAGTGTTTCTAAATCTCAATTCCTTTCTTTAGCCCTTAGAACAACAATAGTAGATGGAACAATGATCAGTGCTGAATTGCTGATCCTAGCATGGCATTCATGTAAATTTGTTGTTTTTATTTCCAGTTTATTTTTTGGACCGTAGCCGATGGTCGGGTGGTACATCCAGCGGTTGTCAAAATTTCATATCATTACAATGTTGGTTTAAATGTATACTTTGTATCTATCGGTTGGATAAATTTTTGATATAGCTGAATTCAGGTCTCTCTTTAAAAGTGTGCTTTTTGCACAAAAATCTTTCCTTAGAAGTGAGATCTTCAAGAACTCTGTTCAACCATTTAATTGAATTCTAAGACTATGTTTGGGGGTTGAGTTGAATATAAAAGATTGAACTTCTTCACAAATGTGCAAAAGGAGAGAAAAAGATTAAGCAAATTTGTACGGCAAAGTTGAGTTTTAATGGTGGTGTTGAATTTGTTGGATTAGACATTTCCTAATTGTTTTCATTTTATCACCATAGAAGTGGTTTGTAAGTAACTATCGCCAATAAATTAATGAACAGGAGAATTGTTATGTTAGCCTATTTTAAAATTAAAAAAAGGAAAGAAAAGAAAAGAAAGTTAACAATATAATTAATGAGGTTGTTGTTGGGCAAATGGTCCATTAGAGAGTGGGATATGTTACCCCATTCCTATGTTATAAAAGGAAAGGAGTGGGACAACTTAAGAAAACCCTTTTGGGATTAATACCACTTTCCTAATCACATCCCAATGGTCACTTTTGCCCAAAATTTGGACTTTGTTGCTTGCTGCTGAGATTTTGTTATTTATCTTTTAATTTTCAATTGGAAAATTTTAATGGGTTTGAACGTTAGGTGAGGTTTAATATAGACTTTCCAGCAACTGCTCTGCTAATCAATCATTGACAATTTTACACTCTAAAATGTAAGTTTAATATTTAAGGAAGTATTTGAGGTAATGAGTGAGTTATTATAGTATGAGGTTTTTGTAGTTTGATTAGAATAGTTTGTATTTGAATTGTAGATTATTTTGGTTTGGATTATTGATGTGTAGACTATTTTAGTTTGGTAAGAAAATAGTAAATGTTGTAGCAAAGAAAAACAAATATGATTGTCAAATAGTAAATATAGCAAATTAGAAGTTTTGAAATAGTGTTTACTGTAGCTAATTTAAAGAATTTTAAATAGTATTTACTAGCATGAGATGATTATTATAGTCGTATATAGTCTTTGTCCCAAATGGTTCCTAAATCTTTGTTGTGTCAAGTTGTTGAGGCTAGAAAAAGATTAAGTAACTACAATCTTGTAAATAGGTTTTAACATTTTGATTGAATTTTAGAAGGCTAAGAACATAGTATTTATAATCTAATGTTAAAAAACTAAAATATATGGTCACGTTTAGTAAGTATTTGTTTTCTAAAATTAAGTCTATAGACATTACTCACACCTCCAAAATCTTCAGTTAAAATTCAATCATTTCCTTAAAAAAAAAGATGTAAATTATTATAAAAATGAAGAACAGAATGATTGTCAAACTTAACCTAAAATAGTTGTTAAATAAAGCTTGATTGCTTATGTATAAATGGCAGTGAGTCTTAATCGCAAGAGGGAATTGATTCCCTGACCATGTTTACTACATATTGGTGCACTCTTTTAAGAAAAAAAAAGTCATTTTGATCCGCCCGAGTTTCGAAAATGTACATTTTTAGTCTATAGGTTTATAAGAATAGATTCATTTGGTCCATAAATTTTCAAAATATACTTTTTTTAATTCTTAAATTTAAAAAATAGGTCTAGAAAGTTTCTTAATTTTATTTTAAAAATTTATATGACATCTTTAAATAGAAGAATAATTTCTAAAAATTATATACTCTTTAAAACCATTTTTCTTAGTTAATATCATATAATTATTTAAAAAGGAACAACCAAAAATATATTTTAAGAACAGAACAAAAATGTACATTTTGAAACTCAAAAATCAAATAGACCTATTTTTATAAATTTAGGATATTTTTTAAAATTTAGAGATCGAGCTTATATATTTGTTAAATCTTGTAGACTTAAAAAGTTAATATTTCTAACAAAGAATATATGTCTTGTTTACTTGGTAGAAAAACCAAAAGAAAGGAAAAATAAATGAGTGTCATGATGCCGTTTTTATAATTCTAATTAATTAAAACATGGTTAACTAAACAAAAAGATAAACAAGAGAAGTTATTACAAAAGATGGTGTCTCTTCTACATAATTGGATTAGTGACTCTTCCCTCGACAATTGAATTATGTTCGTCATAGTCAAATATATTTTATAAACCACGAGTAAACAATAACAAACATTAAAAGGAGGAAGAAGAAGAAAAACATGGCCTAAACACAACAAAGCTTGAAAGGAGGGGAAGGAATAATGTGCCTTCAATTTATTATGATTAGTATGATTAAAAGTTGTCACAAAATTGAATATAGTTTAATATCATTTTCAATTTCACGTGTAATTCCCTTTAAAACAATTATTATATAATGCTTTTTTTCGTTTGAATTATATTCTTTTGCACTATATTTGACAGTAAAAGTTTTGCTTTTTCATTGTTTTCAAGCAATATTGCAATTTACACTTTAGAGTTTAGAGTGTTGTTTTTCATTCAAGAAATCATTCCAAATCATTTTTTTCATCATATCCCGTGAATTATAAAATATATATTTCACATATAATTTATAGGATTTAAAGAAATATGATATTAGAATTAATCCTTTAATTAAAATCTGTATGTTTTAATTAGTAGTGGAATTATTCTTTTTGTTATTCATACCAACTTTCCTTTGAAAAATATATACTTTTTTTTTTACCTTTGTTAATTTAATATGAGAACATGTAAAAGAATTGAGGTTGATGTCTATATTTAGTTTTTTTAAAAAAAAATGTTAACCTTTAAATATGGATATGAATGAGACATCATTTAACTACTTCACATAAAAATATTTGATTAGTTGTTGACAAATAATTTGAAATTAACAACTGTTGAAGTATTAAAATATTCTAAAAAGCCTTTAAATCAATTTCTTCGTATCTATCATTTCCTTTCATATCCTCCTAGTTGATGCCAACCAACACCATTTCAATTTTTTGTTTGGGTTTTTCAATCCTTTAGTTAGATGTTCAAATAAATTTTGGTCATGAAATAGTACAAATTTTTATAAATATAGCCGCGACCAAATCTGTTCTTATGTCTGACTAACTACTTTTTATTCGATTGGTTATGATCAATCAATTAGGTTTTTTTATTAGTAGTGATCATCCTTATTTGATAGGAGTAGACAAACTTGCTCTTGGAAATTTGTAGTAAATAATTACAAAATTCTCAAAAGAAAGAAAGAAAAAAAAAAACTAAGAAGAAGAGAAAGAACAAACACCTTAACGAATCACAAAATATGTCAAATTTAGGTACTAAAATTTTGTATGTGAATGAAATGCGTTAGAAAAGTTCCAAAATAGTATTGATCAAAATCTGGAGGATTGACTTTTTCGTTCTTCGATAAAACATTAATTTATTATCTAACTTTTAATTAAAAATTAATTTTTTTTAAAGCTGAGACTAAAATATTTTTGAAAGTTTAGTTAAAAATATAATATTATATAACAAAGTTTAAAAACCTAAATTTCTCATAAGTAAACGGAAGTAAGGTATAAAAAGTGAATATGGGTATGATGAATGTAATGGAAGGCCCAAGAATGTTAGATATGATGGGTCATAATCTGCTTTTAAAATAAGCCCAAACCCAAACCACTTCCACTTTCCTCAATTATCATCTCACTTCCTTCTTCGCCTTCTTACCACCACCCTCTTGGTAAACCCTGTTTTTCTTTTTACTTTCACAAAGTGCATATTATAGAAAAAGTGATATTATTTTAAACTTAAAAAAAAAAAAGTTTTCTCAATTTCACCACCATTAGTTCTTGTTGGAGTAGAATTAGATCTAAATATTTGGGTTGTAATTGAATTTTATGCATACTTATTAATTAAATTAGATATAATATTAAATGTTATGCTAATGGGTTGCACATTTTTCGAATTATATATCTATATGGCTAAAAATAAAAATATGGTTTCACACGTGTCTTCAATTAATTTGATTACATGTGACATACATATATAATACAACAATCTTCAAATTTTGAAACTCCTTCAAGTTTAAAAATATCACTTTGGTTTAATTTTTTTAATTTCAGTTTGTGAGAGGTTTGAATAACACAAATCAGTTTATTAGTCCTAAATTCTTTTCTAAAAAAAGCATACCATCAAATCCTCAACATTTACAAGACATTTCAATTTAGTACATTTTAAATCTTTCAAGTACTCGACTAAAATTGGAACCTTAATGACATTGAAATCATAAACAATAAATTTTAAGAAAGAAAATTCACTTCCAAGTTGCTTTCATAAAAAAGGAGAAAAAAATCCTCTAAATTTGTTAAGAGAATGTATACATATATATGTATTGGTATTGGTACTTGAAATAAATGACACTCTTTATTTCTCAAATTTTTTTGAAAAAATGACACTCATTAATTACGATAATTAATAAGATATATTATAAAGATGCACTGTACTAATTAATAGATAAATAATAGTTGATGGGGACAAATAAAATAAATAATGATCTGTTAAGTCATAAAGAATATATTAGTAAATATAAAAAGGTTTTGTTGGGATGAATAAATATAAATTATTATACCCATTAAGATGATGTCGAATGTGGAGATTATTGTTTAGGGTTTAGTTTGATTTAATTAATATAATGTATGGAGTAGATTAATGTCTGGTCTCCAAGGTTGAAGAAGACAATGCAGAACACCATACCTTTTAGCATTTTATAATTAATTTGGTTGCCCAAATCCATGGCTCTTGATCTCTAGCTAACCACTCCTCAAAATAATTAATTAAACTAAACCCCCCTTAATCTCTTTCATTATTTTATTTTCCCACAAATATGAGTTGGATGGCTTTTCTTTGTTCTTAGATGTGTTTTACTTCACAATTTTAACAAATTTGACTTGCTTTAGTCTATCTTGTGTTGAAAGTTTGCATTTATGTAATAAATTATAACTAATGACCAAGTAAAATATATTGACTTAACATGTCAGCGTATAATTGGTGACTAAAATAACTTGAGAAATTATAAGTTTGAATTCTCTTCACATATATACACATATTATAATGTCTATGAAAAGAACTAATTAAAAATAAAAATTGAGGGGTAGAATATCTCAAAATCCAAGGTATATGTATAGTTTATGAAATCAATAAATTTATGTTTGGAGTAACAAAATGTGGGTTAGACTTGCGAGAGCCCGTGTGGATCTCGAGTCTTTTGTAATTAAGACTTCTTCTTTTTCAAATGGCCTATTTTCCTTAATAATAATAATAATAAAAAGTAACTTCTTCCATCATTTTTTTAATTTAATTAAATAAGAAGAAAGAGTCGTACACTTTATATCCGCTAGAGATAATCATTAGTTGGTTGGAGTTGATTTCTCAACCAAATTTGGTCACTGAATCTGGTCAATTTAATCAATATTCGAATTGACATCGACTGAGGAATAAAAATTTTCTCAAATTGACAACCACTAACCTCTCTTGTTATCCAATCGACTAATTTTGGTTCGGTCAATTTGCTTGGTTTTTCGGTCTATCATATTCACCTCTATACTATTCGCTACTATTTGTTTAATTTATAAAATACTTAATTGCACCATCTCTACTAAAATTTATTTGCATACACTGAGCACTCCGATCACGATTTATTGTCATGTGACAAATTCTTTTATTTTTTAAAAAAATATTTAAAGCAAATTTCTTCACTATTGTTAAGATAGATTAAGAAAAACATAGGTGGATTCAAAATGTAGTCAAATATTGCTTTTAAATTTATATGTTAGCTTAGGTAAAGGGAAGAATGTATATAAAAAGTGTCTTAAATGAGACTAATTTATGAGGAGGGTGTGACATCTAATTTAATTTTAATTGAAGGTTGACTATATTTACATCCAAATAAATTCCACTTTTGAATGATTAATTAATGGTATAAATTAAATAACAATAGTTAATCTAGTGGCTGACTTACTCCATTTAATTTTGCCTTCACATGGAATATTTATGGTTAGTTTTAGAATAATAGAGACCTCCTTCAAATATCTACTAGAAAATATAAAATTGCATACGGTCAATATAAATTTGTACTGATATATAGTATTACCATTTCAAATTAAACACAAAAAATTAAAGATTTTAAATCTTTAACCTCGTTATAGAACGAGGTTAAAAAATGTAATTTAGAGTTTCATTATTCCATAATCATGTGAGTTAATTACCTCATAAAATCTAAAGTAGAAAAAAAGGGTTTCATCCTTGTAAGTGCTTTTAAGAATGAGAAAAGGCATTTATCTCAAATATAAATGGAAAGGAAAAGATTGAAAGTAGAAACTTTTAAACAAAAAGACTGTGATATTGGAATTAATAAAATAAAGGTTAAATTACCTTAAATTTTGGTTCTTACTCTATTAAATCTGAACTTTAGTCTAAATATTACCATTTATTTACAATAGACCTAATCTATCTATAACATGGTAGACAAATATAGTTTACTATATTTTGAGAAGTTTTATTATTTAAAATAATTTAGAATATATAAATGAGATTTGACAAAAGAAAGAAAGAAGAAAAGTAAATAGGAAAAAGAGATGCATGGTTGAGCGTGGAAATTGAATGAGTACCAAAGCTGCACGAACTTTGATTTCAGCAGAGGAAGAGTCGTCCACATAACAAAAAAGAGGTAAGGGAAAAGAGAGCATTATACTATATTATATCATAGCTATTGAGTATATGAAGAATTTTGAATAAAACCAAAGTGCATGGCGACAATATTTGGCTCTTTCTTTCATGATCCTTCCCCAACCCATCTGGTCCGACCAACCCATTTTTCTTTCATTTATACATTAACACAACCTCCCTCCCTCATACCCCACTTCCCCTCTCCAAAACATTATTCTTTTCTACCAATTTGAACTACCAGTTTCTCTAATTATAACCATTCTATTTCTTACTGCATGGGACTATCCAACTATGTTGTTTGTTAGTACGACCCCATCTACTACTCATCTTGATGTCGCACTCAATAAATTAAACTAATATGAAATTTTTTATAATATTGTACTACTTAACATTTTTCTTTGTGTTTTATTTCTAATTTGACTTGTATTATATAATTTAAAACTATGTGAATTCATTAAGACCAGTTTACCAATTTATAATTAAAATTAGGATTATTTTTTGAATAAGTAAATTTACTTGAAATTACAAATTTTCACATTTATTGTTTTCATTATTATTTGACTCCAACGACAATAAATTAGTAACGTATTATTAGAAAAGTATCTAATAATTTTAAAATTAAAAGTAATAGCACTCTTTATTCTTCTGTCAAATTGTGTATATTGATACAGATTTGAAAGCAGACGTTACAATTCCTTTTGATAGGTAAATAGAGCACACTATCCATATTATCTCATCAATGGATTACAGTTCACTATACATGAATGCAACTTTAAATTATTAGAAATGAACAAAAGTAAACTCATATGGGAGTTTGAGGTTAATAGAAAAAATTTACCGTTTCTTAGCAGCCACTTCTCTATCAGACTCCACTGTCTATTGGGTAGAAGATAAGAATAATGTTTAAGAAACCAAAAACAGAGCAAAATGTTGTTTTCTTTTTGTTATGTGTTTGGCCTTATTCACTTCAGCTTTTACTACTCCTTGGAATCTGCAAACCATCTCCATCTCTATACCCTCATTCTATATTTTATATAATCAATACATTTGACCTTTTTGGTTTCTTCACTTAACACCCAGTTAACCTAATTTCATTTGCCCATACCCCCTCTTTACATCCTTTTTTTTTTTTTATTCATTTTCTATATTTTCAAATTAGGGTAACCCTTTCCAACTCAACCCTTCCCGATTGAAATGAAAACGGAATGGATGATACAAAATATTGATTTAGATGTGAAAATGAAATGAAATTTAATACCATGCTTCTCCATACATGAATTTAATATTTCCAACTCCACTAAATTGTCTATAACTATCTATGACGTCACAGTAAAAGGTGCAGTCTCCAATGGAATTTATTGAATCTGAGTGAAGTGTTAGTAAAGTTGTATATTTAACCATCCATCATACTGTCCATTTAATTACCCCATATATACTTTACCTTAATTTATTTTACTTTTTATATTCAAGAAGTTTCTAATAAATATTTAAATTTTCAACTTTAAGTTTTAATAAAGTTTTCTTATTTCAACGTTATATATATAAAACAAGTATCTAGGAAAGATGTACACCTTTGGGCCGATTATCAAGACAATTATTTATTGAAATGTAATACTTCGAGATGTATCTATTTTGATGCATTTTTTTTTCTCTGGTCACCAAGTAAGAAATTAAAATATTTTAAAATAAAATTTGTTACATCACCAAAATTTGATCAAACATAATTCAGTAGAATGTACAAAAATGAATGATTTTCCTCTACCAAATAAAAAATAATTAAGATTTGTCTAATCTAACATCCTCAAACAATGAAAACAAACATGACACTATTATTTATTTTACACGTAATAACAAGTGATTAATGTTAGAGACTTGGCCTCTAAATGTGAAGAGTGAGTAGTCTTCCCTCGTTTAGTTAAAATAACACATTTCATATATTGCTTAAGACATCCGAATCACAAACTAAATACTATAATAGTGGAGGAAGATCCTCTCAAAATAACTCTTAACCAAATCCAATGAGAAGCATATGAAGGTTCGCAACATCATCTAACTAAAACAAGATTCGAATAAAAAGATTATGATAATAGAATCTATGTTACTACATTTTTAAATTGCAAAAATATAAATTTAAATGTGAATAAGTTGTTTTTGTAGTTGTATGATAACCATTTGATTATTAATTAATTACCTGTCTAAAAAAATTTATTAAACGATTTTCTTCAAAATAATTTTGTGATATGATGAAAATTTGAGAAACAAGATAAAAAGTTAAATTTATTAAAGTAAATATATATATAAAAAAAGAAAGTTTCACATTTATATATTATTTAAAAAATAACCATCACATAATCAATACATTTTAAATCTAGAACTTAGGGAAAAGAAAAGAAAAAAAGGATAAATAGCAAAGGAGAGGACAGTATCCAAAAGTGGGAGAGAGAGAGGTGGTAATAATAATAATAATAATAATATGTTGAAAAACGATAATAAAATGAAAGAAAAGAAATATTAAATAAAGGAGAAAAGGTCCACAAAACCACTCCTCTTTAAGCTTCTTCTCATTACATATCTTGGATCCCTCTCCATTTCCTTTTAGCTATGTTTCTCTCTGTCTCAGAAAATTAAGAAACAGAGCAACTTCCATTTGTTTTCATGGCACTCTTAACTAATTCCTTCCAAGATCACAAGAAACCCCTCTCCAATAAACGCCGCAAAAAACATCCAAACCCAACTCCCCCTCCTTCCTCCGCCCAATCCTCATGGGACCATATCAAGAACCTCATCACCTGCAAACAGGTACTCTCTCTCTCCCTCAATTTTATTTCATTTCACTCAATTTCTTTTTCCTCAACCATCTTCTTGATTTCCAGGTTGAGGTTTCTAGAGTTCAAGAGCCGGGGAAACGGTCGCCAGCCTACTCGAAGTTGGGATCTTCTTGTAGCTCTATATGTAGCTTTAGAGATGTGGTTCATGGCAATGCTAAAGTGGTCCATAGAGCCGATAACTCACCGGAAAGCAGCTCCGTCGGACAGGAAACTAGATTACTTACTAGGAAATCTGCAAACGGTTCTTCTTCTCGTTCTTTAACAGCGCCGACTCCGGCCAGAACTAAAAACGGTGGTTCGGGTTCTGCTTCGTACAATTCGTCGTCTTCTAGAGGAATACAATTACGAAAACTTTCTGGGTGTTATGAATGTCACACCATCGTCGATCCTAGCAGGTATATATTCTCTCATTCTACTAATCATTTATTTATGCTTTTTTTAATCCTTTTTTTTCCCAATAATATTATGTGATTAAGTGATCCAATCAGTTCATATTGCTTAAAATAATTGGATTATATATGAAAAATTTGAAATTCAGGCTTCCAATTCCAAGGAGTTCTATATGTCCATGTCCTCAGTGTGGAGAGGTTTTCCCCAAGATTGAAAGCTTAGAGCTTCATCAATTAGTTCGCCACGCTGGTAAATTTTCCCTTTTCTTTTTACTTTTACCTCTTCTTTCACCACTATATATATTTTTTCCTTGCATGTTCCAAAAAAATGGTCCCTTTTTTTCCTTTTAATTGGTAAAGAATTTAGTAGTAAAAGAAGAGAAAAAATTTCTATTATTGAATCGGTCCCAAAATATTATGATTTAATTTGTTTCCATCAAAATGAAGGAAGCACTTTATTGGTATAGTTGAAAGAAAAAAGAGTAATTTGATAATAGCATAAATCGCTTTCATGACCATGGGGACTCTGCCTTTACTGATACACCATTGCTCTCAAGGTTTCAATGCTCATTAACATTAACATTAATATTTACAGCTGTGTTTCTATGTTATGACGTGTCATGGTTTTTTATTTTTACCATATTGTAAAAAAGAAAAAAGAAAAAAGAAAGAAAAATGGTGCAGGACCCGTTGACCCGACCGACAGAGAGATACGTCAAAATTAAATCCATTAATTTTGTTTTTTTTTTATTTAATTTGATTATAGTATCGGAATTGGGTCCTGAGGATTCTGGTCGAAACATCGTGGAGATTATTTTCAAATCAAGCTGGCTAAAAAAGGACCGTCCAATTTGCAAGATCGAACGTATATTAAAGGTCCACAATACCCAACGCACAATCCAACGGTTTGAGGATTGTCGTGACGCAGTGAAGACACGTGCACTTGGTAGCACCAGAAAAAACCCGCGATGTGCGGCCGACGGTAATGAGTTACTGCGCTTCCACTGCAGCGCCTTGTTCTGCGACCTTGGCTCACGTGGCTCAACCGGCTTGTGTGGCTCGATTCCCGCCTGCGGTGTCTGCACTGTCATCCGTCATGGATTCCAGTCTAAACCCGGTGGCCCCCCTGGCGTACGCACCACCGCTAGTAGTGGCAGGGCCCACGATTCCTTCGACTGCGGCGACGGACGACGACGGGCGATGTTGGTGTGCCGTGTCATCGCCGGCAGAGTCAAGCGGATCTCGGACGATGCTGCCGCCACTGGGACGACGACGACAACGGCTACGGAAGAGGAGAATGTGGTGTCGGCAGCGGCGGCGGCTGCCTCATACGACTCTGTTTCACGGCACTCCGGGATGTACTCGAATCTGGAGGAGTTGGTTATTTTCAATCCAAAGGCTATCCTTCCTTGTTTCGTTGTGATCTACGAAGCGCTCCAAACCTAATTAATTAACGACCTGGTTTTGAAGAAATATATGGTTGCCTTAATTTACTTGTCTTCCTCTTCCTTTTAACTTCTCTAGCTTCTTCTTTTACATTTTTCAATTATACTATTACCCTTTTTGTGGATGTTAAATGTGAGTAATAATAAGGATATCTAAACATTTAATGAGCTCAAACAAATTTAGATAAGAAATTAAGTCACTCAGAAAAGAGAGAACTTAAAATATTTCTCTCTAATGTGGTTTAATTTTTACACTAAATTTTTTTGTCAACTCATTGAGTCCAAGCTTATTGTTGACTACATTTAATATTTACTTATAGAAATAGTATAATTGTAAAATTCTAAAGCAAGAAGTTAATTTAAAACAATAGAGACTTTGATTAAAAATTTAACCGTGTTATTCCATTGGGGTAGCTAACTTAACGTATGTAATGTACAAAGCTTTTGACATTATTGTATTGGTAATTGTCATAATTGTTTTCCTTTTATCTATTTAGTCAAAAGTAAAAGCTTAGTTGAATTGTAATAGACTTGACATTTTCTTTAGAGATAACTATTTTTTTTCCCTCTGTTTTAAAGTGAATGAATGGCAGGCATGAGTACGTATGTATTATAATTATGTGAATGGGAGATTTTGTCTTTCGGCGAATTTAATTTATTATTAATTTTGGTAGATAATGATTGAAAGTAATTTTATTTTATGGGTAAGTTATGATGGAGGAGGAAGAAGAAAAAGAAAAAGGGAAATGATGAGGGTGGAGGTGAGAGATTCTTGGGAAACATTTGAAGGAAGAAGAGTGGGGCCTTGGAAGTCTTAGGCTTAGCTTTTTTGACCCGAAATTTAGACAGCTATCCATGGTTTCATTTCACATATATTATCAAAATAAGAAGCATATGCCAATGCCATGTTGAATTATTAAGCATTGGAAAATGATATATTCTATGACAAACATTATTTGATTTATTGACATTATATGCCCACCTCTCTTGCCCTTTCATTTCTTATCAATTTTAGTTTTCAAGGACAGCATTGGCTATACCTACCTAACATAATTATATACCTAAATATTATTTCTCAATAAATACCTTTTTTATATTCAGAATGTGTACCTATCTACCCTACCATTATCTCATTTGGGAGTTAGAATTAGAAACTACTTTCAATCTGTAATAACATCTATTCATATTTTCATGCAAAAGTATGGAGATTTTTTATGTGGGGATCTATCAACAAACTCGGCGCTGTGAGTGTACCGCAATTAAGGATAGATGTCGAGTGTACCGTACTTAAGGATAGATGTGACATAAGTTATAGGAGACTATTCCTTTGAATAACAATGAATATAATAGGAGTAACTTGACCATGAGTTGAATCATCTATAAACTATAGACCACTGTTTTAAAGGTCGTCGGTCAGTTATAGATGATTTTAAACTAAAAGACATAATAATAGTCGACATCTAACGAAAAACAAAATTAAATAGCAAAGTTAGTAAGATATATAACATGATTTAGGTCAATAAAGTGGCTAGGCTTGGACCTTTTACTCAACCTTGACCTCGAGTTGATGTTGAGTCAAATGCATAATGGAGCAAGACTCATGCATAACTCGAGATCCAAGGGAACATCTTAGATCCTAAATAATGTAGATAAAAGAAGGTGTTGAACCTCGACTTTGATTCATGCTGACTCTAGAAAAATATCAAACAGATCGAGCATAACCCAACCTAATGAAGCAAAGAATAATTTGATCAATGCAACTGCAAAATCGACCATAAGGGGAAGAGGTCAACAACACCTATAAATATATCATGATATAGCTCAAGTGGAAGTAAGTCTATCATGATACTCAAACTCCTTACTTGATACACAATTACATTTTCCGACTTAAGCATCAAAATCTATATGACAAACATCACACCATTGTGTAGATTTTTTCATCTTGCATATTATGTTCTTCTCCAAACTATAAAGATACCATTGTTGTCACGCAAAAATATTAGATAAATTTTCTTCCAACCAAAAACTTTAGGATAAAAAACTGTGTTTGAATGCCATGACAAGAAAAAAAATTAGTATTTAGAAAAATCAACACCATCATACAACTTCAGTTCGTTCAACTAATCAATCTAACTTGATTTGTTTCTATTCTTGCATGTCATTTCATTACATTACATGTGATCAATTCAATTAGGTTCCCACCAATCCAACATCTTTTAACAATTATTCAAAAAATATATTTTGTGATGACATGCAACTAAGATTTGCAAACCAATGCTCTCATCCCAATAAAGGAAATGAGGATGAGATGCATGAATCTTTCTTTTTTTTTTTTAATTGTCATTTTTCCATTATTGATCCATTAAACTTAGAAGAAGAAACCTCCCAGCAATGTTTTTATTGAACTTTATTTTCTAAAAAAATAGACAAAATTAGAATGTATCATAATTAAAATTGAATCTGCCCCTGGGTTTTTGTTTCTCAGTTGTTATACGTTGATTTACCCTATTATCTCTTTTTGTACTTGAGTAATTCTAATTTAACCTCTTTGCATTTCGGCTTCCAATGGAAAAGGATGACCTCAAAACAAAATAAATAAAGTTTCTTTGTTTTTTATGCCCACGTTTTGCCTTCTCTTTTGTTTTTTCTTCTTCTAATCATTTTAGGCTTTTTCTTCATCTCTAACGTGTATATACTCTTCAATGATGTTTTTTTACCAACTCTTTTTTTCAAGTACAAACATTGTGAGATGGATGATCGAACCTCCAATCTGTAGAATGGAAGCCATGTACATACTATCAAACCAAACTCACTTTAATAAAATGAAAGACAAATTACATGAACTGAATCAAAATTTTTAAAACTACATTGTTGTAGCTATGGAAGAAATATTGTTTGAAAGCAAAAAATATCATGTAGAACCAAAAGCTACAAGCATATTTTTTAGATCCATCTTATATATAAAGAGTAAGTAGACTTACTTTGATACCATGTCAGATAGTATGAAGTTTCATTTTAAAATCAACTGAGAATGACAATCAATTGACATACGTAATTACTAATTACTCAAATTTGTTTCAAACATATGATTGGGAGAAAAGGAATTGATGGATATTAATTGAGTTGGGTACACTATTTTTTTTTTTTTGAAGTGAATGCTTCCAAGGCAAGCATCCTCTATTAACTATAATTTAATTTTGTACCACATCTGTTTCCCCACTACTACGTCAATGGGGTGTATTCAAATTCAATGCAAATTTAATTTCAATTTTCTTTTATGGAACTGCAAGTGTTGTTTGAATCATAACGGGTTGGATTATGAAAAATGGTGTAATGTTTCCATTATATTTTAGAAAAAACAATGAACCATCCAAAATAAAGTAAATACCAAAATGTTCCTACTTTTTTTTTTTTTTAACTTATTTGATTTTATTATTTTACAATGGATCATTAATCAATCAACTTTGATTATAAATCACTCATTTTACCATAATTGTAGTTAATAATTCAATTAATATTATTACTTCATTATTAAATAATTAACTTCTTTTTCCAAAACTTTGAATTGAATTTGTTTTTTGTCTATTAATCTATAAAAACTTATAGAGTTGCCACACTCCATTTTATAAATATAATTTATTTCTATAAAATCTAAGTGACATTTAATTTTTAAGCAATCTTAGTTTTACAGTTTTTATTTTCAGTCATTCTTCATTCTTACTCATCTATAAAATCTAAAACTAAACAACCTTTTAGGAATAAGCAACAACAATAACTTTGATTCATTGAAAGATACGTGAAAGAAATGTTAATGGTTCTTAAAGATTGTGGAATGTTACAAATTATGATAAACTTTCTTTGCTTCTCATATTAATTATATCAAATTTCTCAATCTTTACATCTATTAATATAATCTATTGCCTATTCAAACATTTATGAGAGATTTTGATCCAAATATATACAAACAAACACGAAGAAATTATGAAATTTAATTTCAAATTAACAAATTGTACCATTAATAAGACCCTAAATGAATTTAGTTCAATTGGAATAAATGTGTGTTAAGAACCAACAGATTTACGATGAATTCACCACTTCATTGTACTTTAAAAGAATGGTATCATCAACTACTTTTTGTATAATTTTTTTTTCAATATAAATGTGAGAAGTTAGTTTCAATCAATCAAATATAACACGAGCATTGCACGTGGTAAGTCACTAGCAGCCACTATAGGCATTACGACTCGTTACATCTTTATATATATACACACACACATTCATCAACAATAAATTACAACAACTACTTATAAATTACACACCTTTAAACTTTGAATATTAATAATTAGATTTTTAAACTTCTACAATTAATGGAATTGAATCCTCAAATTCTCAAATTTCTATAATTGGTACAATTTATACAACTATGTAAATGAAAAACATGGTTTCCTAATTAATTTTTAAACAAACTAATTTTATTAATAATTTCCAACGTTCTAACTTGTAAAATGAGAGTAACATCAATATATGTGTTGTGAGTATCCAAAATGTTTCACAATACATGTGGGTTTGGGCTCTGCCGGCCCATGTAATGGTACATGCTCCGTTCCTTGTTAATCACATGGACACATATCCCAATTAAAATAACATACAAACAAAAAAAATTCATAAAGACAATTTTCTTTTTATAAATTTCAAAAAAAAAATTATTGGTTTGAATTTCCACGGGATGAGTATAGAATTCTTGCACATTTTCTTCATATATTATTACTTTTCATTCTTTATATTTACAACTTCTTTCTTATTCGCGATTTCTTCAACTTCTCTTCCGTAATTTCTTTCTTATTCATCATCTCTCATCTTCTTTTTCACTACACGATTGTGTACCAAAATCTAAATGATCAATCATCTATTCTATATAGACAAATATAGATCAATATCATTATCTATCTCAGATAAATAAGTGATATATCTAAATGATCGTTTACCATGATCTAAATGATTGTGTACCAATATCTAAACAATCTTGGTACAAGTTCGTGTACCAAAAAATTATTTAGATTTGATACAAAATCATGTACCAAGATAGTTTAGATTTAGTAAAAGATCATGTATCAAAATCGTTTACCAATATCTAAATTATAATCAACCGTCTATCCCAAATAGACAGAAATAGACCACTATCACTGTCTATCTCATATAGATAAGTGATAGATTTAAACGATCGTATACCAATATCTAAACGATCTTTAGACTGTTATACGCTCATTTAAATTAGAGGCCTTTTTGCTAGGGTGTGTGGTCGATTAATCGTGGAGTATTTTTGTTATTTCATGGTGTGAGTTTGTGGATTTTTTCCTCTTTCAAAATTGTTCTATATATACGACATAAATATTTTTGCATTTGGTTCTATTTTTGAAAAAAACCACAAAACATATTGTCAAGTGACAAATTATATAAGGTAATTATAATTGGTAGTAATTTTAAGAATAATGATTAAGTATATAGTAACATATTTTTAAAAATTGCAAATACATATAACAAAAATCTATCGGTGATAGACTTCTATTAATAATAGACTCTCTCTTATAGTCTATCATTGACGGACCAATATTTGTAACATGATCTATTAGTGATAAACTTCCATCATTGATAGACTTTGATAAATTTTGCTATAAATGTTAATAGTTTGAATCTAATTGCTATATTTGATCAACTATCCTAATTGTATATTATACTAGTTGTGCTAACATTTTAACTCTAAACAAAAACTATTTTAATATTTTCTCCGTTAGCCATGTAAAAAAAACTGTGTTGTTTATTATGTACTTTCCAACTTGAAACTAGCTTATATCTTTTCCAACAAAAAAATGAAAAGAACTTTAGACTGACCTATTAACTAAGAAATAAAATGTTCTACTCTCATAACATACTCATATTTCAATTAGGTAGACATCTTCATGGCATCATCATCACAATCTTACTCCATTAAAAGAAAAACGATCAAATCAGTATTTAGAAAACTTTGTAATACAAAAGAAAAAAAAGGAGAGTAAACAAAGGCATAGAGGGCGTAGAGGCAAGCTCCACAACAGAAGAAAGAGACAAATATAGATTACACAAATAATGTGATTGTTGAAATCGCTTCACTGGTACACTTTGTTAGAACAACAAAACCTGCAAAACAGAAGTAATAAAGAGATCTAAAACAATGTCCTCATTATTTGGCAAGAAAGAGGACGAGAGTTACCTTTAAATCATCTCAGTATTCAAGAAAGCCAAATGTACAAGAGTTGATACATTCTAATGTGTGTGGTCCAATGAAAACAAAGTCGCTAGGGAGTGCATCGTATTGTGTGACATTTACTAATGATCATTCAATGAAAATATGGGTT
This sequence comes from Cucumis sativus, assembly GCF_000004075.3. Lineage (NCBI taxonomy): Eukaryota > Viridiplantae > Streptophyta > Magnoliopsida > Cucurbitales > Cucurbitaceae > Cucumis > Cucumis sativus. Next base: position 37,471,449 of record NC_026657.2, read on the forward strand.
TACACCTTGAAGACTAAGGATCAAGTGTTGCAAGCGTTTAAATAGATTCACGTTTTTTGTTGAGAGAGAAACTGGTGAAAAGCTTATGTGCATTAGAACATATAATGGAGGTGAGTATTGTGGACCTTTTGATGAATATTGAAGAAATCATGGCATTCTACATCAAAAGACACCTCCTAAGACCCCACAATTAAATGAAATAGTTGAAATATTGATCAGAACATTGGTTGCGAGGGTGGAATGCTTAATATCTGCGTCACAATTGCCACAATCATTTTGGGGGTGAAGCATTAAATACAGTTTTACATGTTTTGAGTCTCATACCAATGTGCTCCATTAGGATAAGAAGTTCCGAACAAAATATGGTTAGGTAAGAATATATCTTATAGTCACCTACATGTCTTTGGTTGTAAAATTTTGTTCACGTACCTAAAGATGAGAGATCAAAGCTTGATGCAAAAACTAAACCATGTGTGTTCCTTGCTTATGACGAAGATGAGTTTGGTTATAGATTATATGATCTAGTTAAGAAAAACTCATGTATTTGTTGAAGACAAAATAATAGCATACATTGAAAAAATAGGTGAACCAAAATCTAAGTCGTATAGTGATAATCTAATTGATTTGAGTTCAGCTTCTTTAACACAACCTTCTACATAGATAGAAAATGAGGTTCAAAATGAACAGTTTTTTTAATATAGATGAGAGTTGTGTGTTGGTTGGGGCAGAGAATAGTGTTCAAGAATAGTTAGCTGAAATAGATGTTCCTACATATGTTTCACTCAGGAGACATGTCAGAGATCAACGCCCGTTAACAAGATACTCACATAATGAATATTTTCTATTGATTAACGGAGGAGAACCTGAGAGTTATGAAGAGGCTATAGAGAATTTGCACAAAAGAGAGTGGAACAATGTAGCAAAAGATGAGATGAAGTCTTTACATGAAAACCACACTTTTGAGCTTGTTAAGGTTCCCAAAGAAAAAATTGCACTAAAAAAGAAGTGGGTTTACAAAATTAACCATGAAGAACATACCTCAAATCCATGTTACAATGCGAGATTGGTTGTCAAAGGGTTCAGTCAGAAGAAATGTATCAACTTTGATGAAATTTTAGCTTCATTTGTCAGGATGTCCTCCATACGTGTCATTCTGGGTTTGACAGCTAGTCTTGACTTAGAGGTTGAGGCATATGGATGTTAAGACTGCATTTCTTCATGAAAATTTAGATGAAGAAATCTATATGGAACAACCATAGGATTTTAAGCAAAAAGGCAAAGAGCATCTCATGTGTAAATTGAAGAAAAGTCTTTATGAGTTGAAACATCAACCGAGACAAGACAGTGGTACGAGAAATTTGAGTAAGTTATGGGGGAGCAAGTGTACAAAAAAAACTAATTCTGATCACTGTTTTTTTGTCCAGAAATTTTCTGATGATGATTTTGTTATATTATTACTCCATGCTGACTATATTTTAATTGTTGGTAGGAATGTTTCGAGAATTAATAGCTTGAAGAAACAATTGAGCAAATGTCGTGCCATGAAGGATTTGGAGCCAGCAAAGAAAGTTCTTGAAATTCAAATAGTTCGAGACAAAGCATCCAAGAAGTTATACATGTCATAGGATCAATACATAGAGAAAGTACTTGAACGTTGCAAGATGAGTCAAGAAAAATCAGTTAGTTCTCCTTTACCTAGTCACTTCAAACTAAGCAGTAAACAAGGCCCTTCTACAGATAAAGAGAAGGAAGATATGAGTAAAATCATGTATGCTTCAACAGTTGGGAGCTTAACGTATGTCATGGTAAGTATTAGACCTGATACTGCTCATGTTGTTGGTGTTGTTAGTTGTTTTATGTCTAATTCAGGAAAACAACTTTGGGAGGCAGTTAAGTGCATCATGAGATATTTTACAGGTACTTCCAGTTTGAAGCTCATATTTGTGGATGGAAAGCCGTACTTGTTAGGTATACTGATTTAGATATGGCAGAGGACTTAGACAACATAAAGTCTACCGCTGGATACTTGATGACATTTGCATGTGGTGCAGTGTCATGACAGTTAAGGTTGCAAAAATGTATTGCACTTTCTACAACTGAAGCAGAGTATATTGTAGTAGCAGAAGCATGTAAAGAGATGTTGTGGATGAAGCACTTTATACATGAGATTGGCTTCAAAATATATTGAGGAATTCATTGATACAGGCCATTAATACAATGAACAAAAAGATGATTCATTGATATATATGTTTCATTTTGAAATTTATATTCTAACTTGAAAGTGACAAACATTTTCATCACTCCATGTTCATTTATTGTAACATTTTTCATATGGCCCTTATGTATACATATATAAGATTTTTTTTTTTTAATTTTCATATATATTTATATGAGAACTTCTCGTATATAGAAAAATGTTAAATTGTTTATAAAAACAAGAAAAAAAAATATTATGAATAGTATATTTCTATCTGTTTCTATCAATTTTTATTTTTGATAGACATCTTATCAGCCTTTATTAACGATAGACTTGTACCAATTTTTGTATATCACTAATAGACATTGATAAACCTGATCTATTAGCATTTATCAGTAACTTGTATCAATTTATACTAGGGGTCCCTTGCAAAAATAGCAAAAAAACTTAGAACTCATGTCACTATATTTTTTAAATTGCAAAAGCAACAAATTTTAAAAGTCGATAACCTTATATTACCATCTGATAGTTGTTCGATAACTCTATGATTACCATCTGATATCACTAATTTTGTCATATTCGCAATATGCAAAAAATATATGTCATGTGTTATTTTTTTCTAAATGTTTTTATCATTTGATGCAATTTTCTTTCTATTGTAAGAAATGACAAAAAATAAATTTGCTATAACTTGTAAATAGTTTGGTCCATTTTTCTATGTTTAAAAGGACTCCTACAAATATAACAAAATAAGTTCAATAAATTAGACTCATATCACCTCCATTTTTTATTTACAAAATTGATAAAATTCAAGCCTTAACTAAATTTGAAAAATGCAAAATTACAAACCTTCCAAAAACAAAACCAAAAATGGTGTTTGTGAAACAACTAGTTTTCATTATTAGATTAGTTTTTCACTGTATGGATACAAATATGATATGGAGATTTACAAACAAGAAGAAGAGAAAGTGGAAGAGGGAAGCATTCAAGGGAGATGACCAATAGAGAGAAGAATGTGTGGAAAGTTTGGGAACCATAAAAATTTAAAAGTAAAGAATATTTTACAATTTTTAGGAATTGAAATTTTCCATATTTGAAAATTTTTTAAAAATATGTGCCATAATTGCTAAGCACTATTCACATATCGTTACCCAACACAATTTTTTATTTAAAAAAAAAAAGCCTAAAATTTATATATTATTTTAATTTTCAGTATTATTGAAATAAAACTATTTCTAATTTTTTTAAAGAACCGATAATTTCTAACATTCTAATGTGCCCTTGCTAACACATAAGTATACAAATTTGATATTACAAAAGAAAAAAGAAAAAAGAAAAAAGAATCAATAGCCTAAACTTCTTTCTAGGAATTTATGAGCATCATAAGTTATGAATTCCCAAAGGCATGTGAGATCATCTACTAATTTTAGTTTTATATTAATTGATTTTGAAAATTGAAATGGCATACAGTATTATTAAGTTATTTATGTAAATAAATATTTAAAATATATCTTCGAATGTGTTACGGAATTGAGCAACAGATGAGATTTAAAAAGAAAAATAGAGCTGAAGTTGTGATGTCATTATTATGGAAAGATTTAAAAAATAAGAAAGGGAAGTACAAGACATAATTATAGCGTTTTACAGAAATGATTGTATGAAGTCCTAATTAAATAATTAATTAAAGAAAAATACTCATCTTATAATTTGTCATTTTACAAAAAGGGGTATTTTAGTACACAATAATTGGTTAAAAATGAGGGTCAATTATAGGGCATTTCAGTCCATTGGACCACTTTGACCCTTCCCCACCCCTCTTACTCTTCTTCTCTATCATCATCACTCCTTTACTAATTAATAATTTACCTTCCCCCATCACTAATTTTATACTAACTAAGTTCCTTTCTTCCTAATCTCTTCTAATTCTTTTTAATTAAAATCATAAATATCATTTTGGGGTCCACCAAAGGTTTTGAACATCAAAGCATTGCACCCTAAAGCTAAAGCTGCCCTTTCTAATACTTGTTTTTATCAATAAATGGGCCACCAACCTCATCATTCTTACCATCTTTTATGCCTACTTAAAACCTTTGGGGAATATTTCGTTTTTATAATCTTTACTTCACCATGCCAACATTCATCTTTTATATATATATACATATATGTTTACCAGATAATAAGAAGCAGAATCATGATATATAAGTGTTGATTTCAAATTTTGGTATTCTTTGACTGTGAATGTATGTTGCTTCATCTCAATGCCTTACACAAGGTTTAGAGATTTGGAGAGTAGATTGTTTGATGTGTTTTAGCGTCCCTTAAATGTCACGAGCTCTCTTGATTATACAAAATTGTATTTTGTGATGGCTATTAACTAATTAAATTCTCAAGTAATTAATAAAAATAGTTGCTAATTGTTGTGAATGGTTGGATTTAGTCCTCAAACATATACAAAACTATAAAACAACTTAGACATAATCTCTATTTTCTTATAATTAGTTTCTTTAAGCTCTATGGTCGTTCCAATTGTTTGACGTCCATACTTAGACATTATGGCTTCATGACATCTTATAGATCAATATTTGTACTTAGACAAATAAATTTATAATTTTACAGGCTACCCTGTGGACCAGTCTCCATACTTAACCAAATAAGTATTTACTTTTTCACCAAGAACAACAAGTGTTGACAACAAAATCTAGCCAAAAAAAATCTCACCATAATCTATTAGTAATTAATATGCAACTGATCACATACCAGCAAAGCCTCTTCTCTAAGTTACAAATTTTTCATCAGTGATATGAACAAAATTTCCAAGTAAAGAACATATTAAATAATATAAAGTCTGTTAGATATTGATGCCAATAGAAAACACATATAGAAGAAGTCAAGCACACTTTGATAATATTATTGTAACTTATACAATTTGGGGTATAAGTTAGTGTAAATTTGGAAGCAAATGAAGAGATCAACAGACTTTGTTATTATTGTTATTATTATACAAATTTGTTTGTTTGCGTGAGTTGGAATTCTTCATTGAATCAAACCCAAATGAATACTTATTCTACATTCTCAAATACCATAATTAATGATGGAAAAAAAAATATCTCCTTTAATACTCGTTTTCATTGGGACTACATGAGAATTTGTTTTTTAAAGGGAAATGATTTGTGCACATGGAGAGTTGGACACAATCTTTTAATATATGTATATATATTAAAATTAATCTCCCCTCTGACTATATGCTCTTCAAATCTTGGCACATAGAAAAAACCACACACATAAATTACAAATATTAATTCCTATATATATAAATCACAAAAGACCACACACATTATAGCCATTCCCATTTCCCCAAAAGAATTTTTACACAAATATGCAAAGGCCTAAAACTAGTGCAGCCCTTATCACTGCTGTTTCTTCTTCTTCTTCTTCTTCTAACTCTCTGAACTTCTCTTCCATGAAGCTGTTTCAACGAATCCGTAAGATGCTCGTACGGTTCGTCTTTTCTATCCCATCTCGAGTGTCATCATCGTCGAGACGAAGAACAAGCTATGACAAGTCGTTTGATCCACCAAAAACGTCGTGTAGCTCTTATTACTCTTCTCATTCCCACTATGATGAGGCCATTGCCGATTGTATTGAGTTTTTCAACAAGTCGTCGCAAGATAGGGGTTTTGAAGATCAAAAACCAATCACTAATTTGATGTGATATATACTGAGAGTACACCAACAAATTAAAATATCGTCCCATAGTGGACAATATGTCAAACCATGGTAGAAATATGAAGAAAAGTTTGTTAATCTCGATCGATCGAGAAAATTTGGTTTGTCCTTTGATTTTTATGTGTTGTTTATTCTTGTATTTATATCTATCTTTTTATTTAAGGGCTCCGAACGAATTCTAAGTGTGTTGTATCACCATTTGTATGTTCTTTTATTCTTCTTTGGTACTTTATGGTATTCGTTGTCACAAAATTGCAATATCAAAACATTTTTTTTAAATGAAAAAAAAGAAGTTTATATATATGCATGGAATTTATTATTACATGACCAATCTCATAATTCATTCGTCGTCAAACAGTCTGAACTCTTATTTTTTTTAGAAAAAGAACTAGTGAGTGTGTCTCTAATTTCCTTTTTTCTTGGAAAACATGCCGGAAATGAGTGGGATTAATGTCTTCTTGATCTTATTTTTCTCCCTCCTAATAGAGGATAGCCTGTCCAACTTCTCGACAGCGGCGGGAGGTGGAACAGTGAGGTGAGTGACGGCGGCTGCGGGAGGGTTTGCAAAAGTGACATAACGTTTTTTTTGGAATTCCATAGAATCAGACTGATCTACAAGAAGTTTAACATCCTCGGATTGATGGTTTAACAATAATGAAGATAATTCTCTTTCCTTTAAGAGTTGAAGCTCTTTTTTGGTTTTCTCAAGCTCTTCTTGAAGAGATGAAAGACAATGAGCCATTACCATGCTTTCTTCTTTGGCTTTTGAAAGGCTTTGCTTTGTTTCTTCTAACTCAGCTGCAACATTTCCTAGCTTCAATTGCCTTACCCCATTCCTCTCTTTATTCTCCTCATCTCTCCCTTGCATCTAATTCAAAACCCCACCTTTATATCATCAATTTCTTGTTTTATATCATCATTTAACACGATTCAATCTAATTCAAATAACAGTTTAATTTTCTTGACTCAACTATCTTACCTTCATATTATAAAATCCTATTTCATATTCACTGAGTTTTTTTCTTTAGAATAAATAAACGAATAGTTAAAAGAATTTAATGGTGAGCAATATGAAATTTTATTGATTACTATTCTTTAGATCTTGACTTGTTGAGACACGACCAAATAACTATTTTCTTTTAATTGATTTTGCTAATTAATTTGTTAAACATTATCTATTTTGACTCTTGAAAAAGTGAAATATATTTCTAAGCTTTCAAAACTGTATATTGATACTATTGTTTTATATTGAAAAATGAGAAGGGAGAGAGGATAACCTTCATTTTAGTCTATATACTTTAACTTTGGTTTATTATTTTAATCTACTTTTAAAAAATGATCATTTTCTTACATAAGTTTTCATTTTCAATTTTAAGAAATAAAATTGAACTTGGTAAAAGTTCAAAGATCAAAATAAACAAAAATTGAAAAATACAAAACAAAAAATATTTGAAAGTACAAGAACTAAAATGAATCAAGGCTAAAAAAATATAGAGACTAAAATGAGCATTTTAAAAATATAGGGATCAAAAGTATAAAAACTAAAGTAGTGTTTAAATAGTCTCGTACTTTCATCCCTAAGTTATAGACATCTATAACTATTTAAATCACAACCGTTGTTATATGTGTAAAGAATTTTATAATTAGAAGGAGGAGGGACACCCAAAAATATAAATTATAAAGGATTAAGTTGAAACAAAGTAAGACTACCTGCTATAACAATCACATTTTCGCATTGATTATTTATATATACACAATTAATTTTCTAGTCTAGTACAATTCATTGAATTTTTTTTGGTCCAATTTAACCTAATTACAAAATTAAACAATATGAAACGTGTATATTGTAAAATATTTTATTTGATGATTCGGCTACTATATATCTTACTTCAAATCGAAGCAAAGAAGACAAATCAGATTCCAAATTAAAGTTTTTGCTGATCTCAGTAAACAGACCAAATGCATCTTTGTTCCTTATCAGTTCATACCTATAATTTTTGGGTTCTCTTCTCTCTATCGAAACTTCAAAACAATAATAGTATCAATTTAATTATGCATATTTCCTAATTTTTACTCATATATTTATTATTAAAAAAATTAGTAATTTTGCTATATAAAATAATTTCTTAAATATTTTAATGTAAGAAAAAAAAATGTAAAGATCAGATAGACAATTATAGTTCTTCATTGAATTTGAAGTCATCAATTCGTATTTGTTTGTTTAGAACAAATTAGATGTTGATATTTTAGCACTTTTACGTATAGAAAATTTGGGTGATATCGAGTTCGTTAAATCAAGTAAAATAACTACAAAATAGTCTATAAGAGAGTTTTTTAAAATTTCTGTTAGTTGAAATTAGTAAATTATTAGTTTGAATTTTAATCGAATTTTAAAAATATAAATTGATATTTGTTCTAAATATTTTCTTACATAGTGAATCCGACTCGATGGAGATAAATTATCTGCTAACCACTAAAGGATAGAACATTTTACGTTTAAATTTCAAACTTATATATTGAATTTTTTTAGAAAATGAAATAACACAATACTATGTGCCTATATTTTGATTGTTAAAACAATTTCAAATATATTTTTAATAACTCAAAATCACTACTTTAAACTCATTAACAAACACATTTATGGTATTAAAATTGATTTTAAGTGATTTAATTAGAACAGTTTTTGATTGATATATATTGAAAATTACAAAGAACTTGAGCGGTAAAGAAGAAGAAGAAGAAGAAGAAGACCTGTTTAATTCTGTTGCTATAAAGTTCTCCAGCCAAAACTTTGTCACCGAACAACGTAACTGCTTCTTTTACTGAACGAAATGGCTTTCTTGTATCAATCTCTGCTCTTTTAAATCTCACACTTCCATTTTCCATCTTTATAAATTTGAACTAACAAACAACAAATATCCCACCAAATTATAAAAAAACTTACTTTGGTTGGGTTTCTGATCTACAAATTTGTAACAAAGACAGAGTCGGACCAACTAAATTTCAACTTTGTCGTTCCAACATTCAAACAGAGAGAAAGTAAAGAAGAATGTTAATATATTAGAGGCAATATGAAAGTAGCATAGCTTCGTTTCTTGGCTTCCAAGTTAATGGAATTCTGTTAGTTCTTTTAGGCAAAAAAAAACCAAAAGAGTGACAGTTGAAATCTATGCTTGTAATTGAAGTCTGGTTTGGGTCTATTTTCTTCCCCCTTTTTCACTTAGTTAAAGATATATATATATATATATACTGTGTGTACTTACTTTAATCAAACATATACTTAGCACACTTATTAAGCTTCTAATCTATTATTCCTCTTTCTGTACGCTTCTCTCCTCCTTTCCTCTTATTTATAATTCATTTTAATTCTTTCTTTTCAAATCATTTGTTGTCTCATTTATTTACTTCGTAAAACATGAATCAAATACGCAAATATTGGTAAATCAGTTTGGTGATAACCATCTAAAAGTTTGGGACCATTTTGTAAGAGAAAGATATATAGTTTACTGAAGATATATATATATATAAAGTCAATTGTTTGCTTATTTGTAAAGTAATGAAGAATACAGTGATCATACAGTTAGAGCCCAACTTGTATAACACCTTGGTTATCTAGATGGACATGCCCACTTGTTCTCAAAAGAATCCCTTAAGTTCAAGAGTTATTGTATCTCTATCAATGAATCCTTAGGGTCTTCGTTGAGAATCCATTTTCAATCAACTTTTTCGTGAGGAATGTTCCTATTACAAATTAATATAATGCTTCTCCAAGTTGAAACTTTCATAGCAAAAACCGCCAAAAGTCAAGATTGTTGTTTTGTTTTTCAAACGACGAACCCACACAGTTGCCTTGTTAAAACTTGATAAATGATCTCACACAATAGTACATGCAGCAACACCTGATAAGAATACACCAGATAAGGATACACCAAGAGCTTAAATAACATAACGAAAATAAAGAAAATATCTTCTAATACTATCGATAAAACAGTACCAATCAGAAAAACATCCCAAACAAGATAATGATATGCATATATACTTGTGAAACGATAACTTTCTATGGCATACTAGGAGACAACACCAACACTGCCCAAGGCAAACCACATATACCTTAAACAAATATACAGCTAACAATTAATAACAAAACTCTAATTACAAGTCTAATGTATACATCTATGTTTGAATAAAAAAATCTATCAATCACAAATAGTCATGTCAATTCTTAAATTAATAAAAAAAATTGTTGAACTTGAGATTAATAACAAACAAATTGGCATGTATTTGAAACTAAGATTGAAAACAAGAATTCAATTGGCCGTAATAATGTCATATGTGTCTATGCTATATATGATTGTTTAATTGAATAAACTAGCTTTTTTTCATTAAGTCCGGTTATTTGTTTTCAAGTTTAACGAACAAAACTAAGATTATTTGGACCTAGAGGTTAACCTCAAGTTCCAATTAATCGATGAGCTTCAAAGGTCATGGTCAAGTCTTTATTGACCTAAGATATATAACTCTATAAATATAATTTATCGATCTTATTAAAAGAAACATATCATCAAAACAATCTACTAACCATGATTATTTGGCAGCCTCAATGCTTTATAGGTGATCTTGTAGCTTACAAGGTGTCAACAAAGCATGTTGTTTTTATTTTCTAAATATTAAATCAGTTTGTAATTTGTAAAGTAATGTGTGGTTATTTGTTAGGATACCACGTAATAACAACATGCTTTGTTATTGTCCAATAAAATTATGTATATTTGAATTTTCTATTCTATATAGGTCGAGTGAACTCAAAAGAAGGAAGAATAGAGTATTTTATGAATGGTCGTGACGATACACTATGTAAGCTTTTATTGTAAACAATAAAATTGAAAATGACACAATTTGGTTTTTGTTATTTCATCAGGTTGATGGATATTTTATGAGGAGAAAATTTTGGATGCTACCAAAGTTACACCTATCTATCTTGATACAACTCAAACAATTGTCCAATAAAATTGTAACGTGTAACTAAAAGAAGAGGAGCATATGTATTATATTTGTAACTCTCTCAATTCTCAACCGTGATTAATACAAGGAATAGTAATTTTATTGAGATTTAAAACTCTTCTATTACAGTTTGAAAGACTCCAGGTACAGCAACAATAACCATAGGAAAATTATGAGTTAAAAACCTAGACCTTTTGTTGGGTTGTGCATATTGAATTTCATAGTGTTTCGAGAATGAAACAGTGTGCTTCAAACGTTCACATGTACCCATCATGTTGTTCCAAGAATTTTCTTTTCATATTAGTTAACACATGTTGGATATATAAAATGAAAATAGTCCTTGAGTCGTATTGTACCAACTTCTTTAAATAGTATATCAAGAACGTTATTTTAATTTCAATATTATTAGAATAAGGTAATAGCAAAATAACTTAATTACAAAAGATACTCGAATGAAAGTTGGTTTTTAAATTAAGATTTTGAGAGTATAATTATAACCCTTAATTGAAGTAGATCGTAAGAAATTTCAACTACCAATCTCTAATTCAAAGATATTAAGGACACACGGTGAAGTTATTTAGTACAAACAAGTATTAAATCTTAATTGTTTGATTGTGAAATCTAAAATAATAAGAAGTTAATAAGTCATAAAATTGATGCTTCTAGTTACGAGACTCGTGAACTACTTTTAAGTTAAACACAAGAAATAGAGTTAATATTCAAATTTCCATTGGTATACAAGAATGCTAAAATATGGGTTGGATTGTTGGATTATCAGGCTTAAGTATTAACCAATATTTTCTTCAATTAATAATATATATATTAATTCGAATTGGGTTAGGTTGAATCTAATTTTTCAACCTCAACCGGAGACCAAATCATATAATAAAGAGAAAACTGTGAAAGTAGCAAAATAATGGAGTACATTTGACAAAATAGCAAACATTAAAAGTAATTTGATTTTTAGCAAAATCTCATAAAATAGATATTCTTTGATATTTTTCACCCGACTTTACTCCTTGATAAAATTAATATTAGAGTGTATTTAAATATTATTCAATTTTATCTCCAAACGAAATTAAATAAATATTTATTTTATTTATGGTAACAAATTATCTTTCAAAATAATATATTTTACCTAAAATTATGCATTTTATATGCTTCACGATTATTTTTTAACTAGCATGTGCATAATGTACAGTATTAGAGAGATTTTGAGATTGTTGGATTTTTGTGTACATAATATACAAACACTAAGCTAACTCTAATATTTGTATCGACCTTGATTATGCTAGTTGGATATATTTTGGTATAAAACTTTGGAATTGCAACAAAGATTTAAGCCAATGGAGAGATGTTTTGTGTTGTAAAAGAGACGAAGTGGATCAAAAAGCACCTGAAGAAGAAGAAGAAGATATAGACAAAATATGCTGAATTCCTATTAACGAACCAAACCAAATATGCTGAAAACTCCACTCCATCTCGTCTTCTCCGTCCCCACTTTTCATTTCACTCCATCTGTCCTAAAACTCTAGATTTGATCATCGAACCCTTGTTCACCAATTAGGATCTTTAATCAATGTTTTGATCCTTTTCATTAAATTTTAACTATTTCAACTACCCCACCTCAAAACACCTCCTTCCCTCTTGATTGTTGCAACTGTATCATCTCTTTCTTTTTCCTCTCTCTATTTTTACTGTTTCTTACAATGTCGGTCGCTGCGGTTGGATCTCTCCCTCCACTAAGATCTCCCACATGGATCGCCCGCCCTCGCTTCACCATGGCCGTCGGATCCAAAGCCGTCTCTGTTTCCCCAATTTTGACTAAGTTTCAGAAGGATTGCGACACCCCTTTGCCGGTATTGCGCCACGTGGCGGATTCAATGGCCAATGATATGAGAGCTGGGCTCGCTGTCGACGGTGGCAGTGATCTAAAGATGATTCTTAGCTATGTCGACACTCTCCCTAGTGGGTAAGTTTCAAAGTTCGAACTTTTTGGCTTAGAACTGTGTTGTTTTAAACTGATTGTTGATGGCTTTGTGAAAAAGAAATGAGGAAGGATTGTTTTATGCATTGGATCTTGGTGGCACCAATTTTCGAGTGCTTAGAGTTCAATTGGGTGGCAAAGAAGAACGTGTTATTGCTACTGAATTTGAACAAGTTTCAATCCCTCAACACTTAATGTTTGCCACATCTCAGGTTCATTACTTCTTCAATTACTCTGGATCAAAATCTTACAATATAATATGGTTAGCTAATATGGAATTTAAAATACTTAAGTTAAGGTCACTCGTGAACTTGAAAATTAGCGTAGGATTCTTGAAGGGGCTGTCAATACTAATCGTAGAGAAAAATGACATTATTAGAGGTCAAATAACTCTTTAAGCTACCACCGAATCAAGAAACTTTAAGTAGATAGATTGTTGTCACTTTTGAACGTTAAAAGTAGCATATGACTCAAGAGGAGATTGTCGATACCATCTGATCGAAAAAATCTTTAAGTAGATAGGTTGCAGTCTCTCGTGAACTTGAATATTAGCACAAGACTCAACTGTCAATACTAATTGGATAGGAAAAGGACATTACAAGAGATTGTGTACAATCTTTAACTCTGAGATCATGTTCATTTTAAGCTACCACTAAATCAAAAAAAGAGACTGTCAATACTGATGAGAGAGAAAAATGACATTATGAGAGGTTGAATACGATCTTTAACTCCAAGATCATGTTCAATTTAAGCTACCACTGAATCAAAAGACTACAAGTAGGTAGGTTACGGTTAGTCGTAAGCTTAAAGAACTCAATCAATATTAATTTGGTTTGGAGAGAATATCATGTTAAACTGGATTTAGCAACTTATTGATATCCTTAGCATCATCTGTTAACTATGAACTTCCTTGTTGTTCTGAAGGAGCTCTTTGATTTCATTGCTTCTGGTCTGGAAAAATTTGTAGAGAGTGAAGGTGACAGATTCCACCTTTCTCCTGGAAGAAAGAGAGAGACTGGATTCACATTCTCATTCCCTGTTAAACAAATTTCCATTGATTCTGGCATATTGATCAAGTGGACTAAAGGTTTTGCTGTTTCTGGAGTGGTATTTTTTCACCATATTTCACTTGAGGAATGTCAAAATGGAAGGAATTTAGCTTGCCTCTGATTGTTTCAAACTAATATCAGGCTGGGAAAGATGTTGTTGCTTGTCTAAATGAAGCCATGGAAAGGCGAGGACTAGATATGCGCGTTTCGGCCCTTGTATGTTCTTGCACCTATAACCAGCCTTGGAAAATGTTTTTTGCTTTGATGCATTGTTGATTGTTATAAATGAAAACAGGTTAATGATACGGTTGGAACCTTGGCTGGAGCAAGATATTATGACGATGATGTTGTGGCTGCTGTTATTTTAGGCACAGGAACTAATGCCTGTTATATAGAACGAAAGAATGCTATTCCTAAGCTGCAAGGCCAGGGATCTTCTTCAGGGAAAACAGTATGTACCAACACTTACATGACCTCTATTCCTCTAGTTCGGTAAATTATTTCATCGGCCACAATGTAATGTCGTTTTATTGACGAAAACTCGTTTCAGATTGTTAACACAGAGTGGGGAGCATATTCAAATGGTCTTCCTCTCTCTGTTTTTGATAGAGAGATGGATGCTGCTAGTATCAATCCAGGGGAGCAGGTGAATCGTAGTGTAATAATGTTCAATGCAATGCACATTACCGATATGATATTGTAATTTTGGGACTAATGCAAATGCAATATATATATATATGGGTGCTAGAGATACATAATTAAATTTGCCTTCAACTACTAATTTAAGCTTTTTTGTGAATTGGTGGTTTAATATTTAACTTGTGGCAGATTTTTGAGAAGACAATAGCTGGTATGTACCTTGGTGAAATTGCTCGTAGAGTGCTTTTAGCAATGGCTGAATTCTCCCCTCTTTTTGGCAAATCCATTCCCGAAAAGCTGTCAAGGCAATTCATCCTGAGGTACCATTTGCAACTGATCCTTCATTCATATGTCCTCATGATGAAATCATTTTAACACATGTTCAGTGTGTATATTTAATAGCTGAACAATTCTTCCCTTGAATGTAATGCAGCACACCAGATCTATGTGCTATGCACCAAGATGTCTCTAACGACCTTCAAGCCGTCGGGTCAATCTTGTACAATGTTTTCGGGGTAAACAGTTTTAAACATTCCATATCAAATCTTCGTCAAACAGTTTTGTAAATTAACGATGACATAGTTTTCCAAAGTCTAGAAAGAACAAAACAGCTATAATAGCCAAATATTATTCAGTTTTCCAAATCTGATTGGAGCAATGAAACCAGGTCGAATCGGATTTAAGTGCAAGAAAAATCGTCGTAGAGGTGTGTGACACAATTGCAAAGCGAGGGGGACGATTAGCAGGGGCGGGAATTGTAGGCATCCTGAAGAAGATAGAAGATTTTGAAGAAGTAAAGGCTGGAAAGAGGAGAGTTGTGGCCATGGATGGAGGATTGTATGAGAATTATCCACAGTACAGAAAGTACCTTAAAGAAGGGGTAACAGAACTCCTGGGGACCGAGTTGGCTAAAAATGTTGCCATTGAACATACCAAAGATGGATCTGGCATTGGGGCTGCTCTTTTGGCTGCTTCAAACTCTATTTATAGAACATGATTTCTTGAGGGGAAATCACATGGTTTTGTCCCTAAGAATTGTCCCTTGTAATTTGTTCTTATTATTGTTTCCATTAATATATATATATTTTTTAATCTTTTGGTCTGATTTTGTATTGGAGTAATTATTTACAATTAAGTTTTAAACTCAAAGTTGATATAGTGCTTCTAATTTTGTGAGAGTATATAGCAGGAAAGTCTTTCTGCTTCGGTGTATAAAGTGAGTTTTGTCCACTCTACAAGATTTGTATCAATATAGGGGAAGATTACATAAGAATAATAGTCCATCCCAACCTAATATGTCATTGAAATAAGTTAAATTTTATTTTAATTGATTGGCATATTGATTTTTGTCCGGATGAACTAAAATTAACCAAAAAAGATGCTATTTATGAAAAAAAAAATATATTTGTAATATATTTTTAGCAGATAAATATAATAGATAACAATTTGAAGAATAATAATAATTTTTATGATAACAAACATTGAAAATATATATGAAAAGAGAAATATGAAAATGTAAATTTGGTGTAAAAGAAAAAAGAAATAGAGTTATTTTGGGTGCTTCGTTCCTTTGATCCATCCTCTAACAGACCAAGCCGAAGGGGGAGAAAATTCAAGCCCAGTGGTATTGAACTTTCAAAACACCAATTCGCCGGCAACTTGTGCTCCGAATTCGGCTTCCGATAATCAATCAGAGCTGCTTTCATCTATTTTCCTTCCTCATTTTCAAGAATGGTCTGTGGACTTTCTCATTTTGACGATCTTTCCCCTAGTCTCATATTGTAAGGGTTTTGACATTTAACATTTCATTTTTGCAGATCCGGTTCATACTTTTGCAGAACAGGCAGGGCAAAACCCGTCTCGCTAAGTATTATGTTCCTCTTGAGGAATCCGAGAAGCACAAGGTCGAGTATGAGGTATTTCTAACTCTCTTCTGAATTTCCTTTCTTAATTCTCTGATTCCAATTTTCTCTTTCCAGCCTAAGTTCTAGGTCTTTTCTTTTGATTGACTTCCAGGTTCATCGATTGGTGGTTAATAGAGATCCCAAGTTCACAAATTTCGTCGAGGTGTGAACTTTTTTGGTTTGATTCTGTATGTTTATGTGATGGTACTTGTATCTTCTAATCAAGTGTGATGATTACGGGCTAGGGAAATGGCTATCATTTCTGGTTTATGCTGGATTTCTTGTTACTAAACTTGTGTTCCGATGGAGAGTTCGTTTTTTACTGTTCTTTGTTGGGATTTGTTTTGTTTCAGCTGACATTTTTTTTAGTTTCCCTTTTTGGGTATGAATCATAGCATTTGTTTATGTTGCACGTCGCGTTCATCTGGTTTTTACGTAAGCTATAGCTTATTCCAATCTTAACTGCTGTTTGCAGTTCCGAACACACAAGGTCATCTATAGAAGATATGCAGGATTGTTTTTCTCTCTTTGTGTGGACATAACAGACAATGAGTTGGCCTACCTCGAGTGTATTCATTTGTTTGTGGAGATTCTGGATCATTTCTTCAGCAATGTGTGTGAGCTCGATTTGGTTTTTAATTTTCACAAGGTTTGTTGATCTTCATTTTCTTTCTTCTTCATTTTTGTTTTCCATTCTATTGTATACCAATGAAGGTTCTCTATTTATGTTTTGAAATACTGGTCTTGTAACTCTCCTCTTACTTCTTGTATTATATCATATGATGTTTGTGTTGGGAATGCAATCAAAATCCCACATTGGGACAGCTATCTTCATTCTAACGAGACTTTTTGGAGTGAAACCAAAGGCAAAGTGATAGGGGTTTATGCCCAAAAATAGCAATATCATACCATTGTAGAAATATTTGGAGGGTCTGTTGTCCCTAACAAGTGGTATAAGCTCTCGACATACCCATGTTAGTAGAATCCACAAGTGCTAAACAAAGATGTAGTTGAGCCTCAGAAGTAGTCACGATGTGATATGTGGTTGAACTTCATCAGATTAATGGTGTGCTTCAATGAAGAGAAGTTAGCCTAGATAAGAGTTAGATGGATGAATGAATGACTATCTAAGGAGAGTCTAGATGGCCCTTTGTTCAATTGGAGGATTATTAGAGGAATGCAACCAAAGTTCCACATTGGTTAGATAAGGAAATGATCATGGGTATATAAGCAACTATCGCCATTGGTGTGATGCATTTTGGGGTCAAACCAAAAACAGTCATAAAGGTCTATGCCCAAAGTGAAGAATATCATACAATTGTGGAGATATTGAGAGGGTTACTATCCATAACTGTTTGTTTATCTATTCTATTTCATAAGTAATTAGCTATCCCGCGCATTCACGGCATTCTCTATGTGTGCTCTCAATCAGTCAATACCAAGGCTCCAATTCAAATTCTTTGTGAACAAATCTTCCATCTTACTCTATTCAGTTTCATATGTCCAACAATGGCAAAAAAAAAAAAAAATCCTTGCATATTTTCTCTTTTCCTTAACTTGATGTTCATACTTGCATTTCTATTTCTATTTCCCTTCTTGTTGAAAACTGTAAATTTAAAGATTCATCGTCTGAGATTTCTTAATGTGGTAATTGTTGTGTTTTATCTGCTGCCATACTGATCCACATTTTTGTTCTGAATCTGATGAAGGTCTATCTGATACTTGATGAATTTATTCTAGCGGGAGAACTCCAAGAAACGAGCAAAAAGGTAAAAATAGTACCTGTTTATTCCTAGTATTTGTGATTTTCTCTTTACCAGACTGTCAAACTACCTGTCAACACAATCTTGCATAGTCATAGAATTGTAATTGTTGGCCATGCATGGGCATGGTGCCACATTACGAGAGTTGATTTATATGGGTTTTATTTGGCCTAAATGGTAATATTCAATCTCATGTTTAAATGATTTTTTTCCATCTTCAAAAAATTTTCAGGCGATAATTGAAAGAATGGGGGAACTGGAAAAGCTGGAGTGAAGATAGTACACGTTAGAGAGCTAAGACTGCAATTTATTTTTTGTGGCCGAATTTATTGTGTTAATGATTTGAGTTTACCTTGTTGTTTCCCCCACAGTATATTTGTCCGTGTGATCTTGTTGTGACAAATAGAACAAAAAAAAGTTGAACAAAATTTGAGGTCCCTGCATCTCTCTTGCATAGTTTTTGAACATTTCCGAACATCAACCGTCTATAAATAGTGAAATCTACAGAATTCATTCTTGTTGATATACTTCTAGAATCAAAGTTGTTATCTCATTAATTTATTACATTCAGAAAAAAGACCATCTTGATTTTAACATCTTTATTTTGGATATCTGTGATATGAAATCAAACATCATCATCATAGAATCAACAAGAATATCTAGGGACACTTGTGCCTGCCACCATGTGTGGTCATATTAGCATAGCAGGGACAAAAATCATAGTTGCCTGAAGTGCCTGGCGGAACGCATTGACAGCGACTGCAACAGGTTCCACATGCCCTCTCACAGATCTTCTGCCTCGACGATAATCGGCACCTCGCATCACAAGCTTCGCCACAATCTGCAATAGGCACATATTTTGGTCACGAAGCAAAAGACATTAACATAGCGATGTGGATGCAGGTGCTCAAATCTCATTGTTACCTATGTCTTGAGGAAGAGGGTTATCCACCTGAGTTGTGATAACCTGAAAGACCATGCCGTGTAAATGGTAAGGCCAAAAAGTTGAAAGTATCGAAACTGAACAGAGAAAACAAATGGAAGAAGGATTACCATTTGGCCTGATTCCATAAGGAGCATAGCAAAAGCAATGAGAAGCAGAACAAACATAAGACCTTTAGTTGCTGCCATGGAAATTTTGAATGGTGTTGTTATACAAGAGGTGTCTGTTTATAGGGGTGAATTTTCGAAAGGGCATACAGGGAGAAGAAATGGAAGAAGTTAGGTAAATCTGTCAGGTTGAGATGGGAATCTAGAATGTTACATGGTTGGTTATGTGGTATCTGGTAGGTAGGGTCTTATGTAGAAGTGGTATGGAAATTGCTTTGATTGCATTGCATCTTTGATCATCATGTTCAGGAAAACAGTTTGTGGTTTAAAAGATTGTGGCATATGAAAGGTTCAAGGTTACTCAAGTTCAAGCTTTGAAGTCAAGAAATGGTAAATTCAAGAGTCTTGAATGAGTACATGAGTCTGTTTTAAGAGCAGAAGAGATGATGAGTTCAAGAGGCTCAATGAAAAATCAAGAGTTCTATCTTAAGGAGCAGAAGAGATGATGAAAGAGATTCAGTAAGAACTTGAGCTCGTCTAGAGTAAGCAGGAAAAAGGTGTTGAGTTTGTTAGACCTAACAAAGATAAAAATAGCCATAGGTTCAAGAAATACAAGTTTATCAACGTAAGTATTGCAAAACTCGATTTTAGGCTCTACTAATGTTTAAAGTGTCAATATCATTCAAAAATGTCGACTACAACATCGATGAAATATCTCTTTTCATAGATAATTTTGGAGAAAAGATCATACATACATACTAGTGACATTTTGTTGTATTTATAGATACAATGAAAATGTGAATCATCTTTTATATTCATGTCAAACTTATATGTCACATATCAAAAAAAATCTTAACGTATCGATAAAAATTTGATATTATAAGTTGAACGTATTCTTGCCTCTAGAAGATGAACGAAACTTTTTTCCAAGTAAAGTTTGTCATTTACCATTGATGTGAGTTCTAAAAACGTTGCAAACTCATATTTCAAGTGTTAGTGACATGTCGCCGAACCACTTTTATATTCATTGAAATTAGGCAAAGTCATTTTGCCCATAGACCACGCGGTTTTGAATGAATTATTTGTGCTCCTCTATTTTTAGCAAATAAAGTTGTCAAACAGTTGTTTAGAACTCTCTTTATTGTTCGATTATTGAAAGATGTTTGACAAGCACTATGCAATATCTCATAATCAACTTTTTTTTATCCTTTAATTTTGTGATATATTTCCAATTTAATTTGTTGCTTTCCTTTTGCACAAAAGTTACGTTGATTGTATCAATATTACGTGTTTGGTCCTTTCCAAATTGTCCTTCCCAATCAAAATTCATCCACACCACTTAACATGTCATATCATATTCATTTGGATTATATGTTAAATCAGAAAGTGAACTTACTTTTGTTTCACTAATTTTATTTTTTTTCTTCTTCCATAGTTAATATTCTGTGAAGTCGGTTTCAAAAGATAGATTATTGAGAGTGGTTGTCCGTCCATCACTTGTATCTTCGTAGTAGTATGATTGTTATTAAAGGAACGTTTAATCGAAAAATTTAACGTTTTTTTAATTTTGAATTTAAGATTTTTTTTGCTCTAACCTTAAAGTTAAATCAATAATCAACTCAAAAGCTTAAGTTTCGTGGCTTCTAACAACTTTGACATTGTCTCAATACTCTAACAAATGATAGTGGGTACTTTAGGCGTATCAATTTGCTTTTGAATAAACTTATACACCATTAAACTTTTCGTTTTCTAATTAATGTGAGATTTTGTTTACACTTACCCACAAGCTTAAGTTTTTTGATTAGTTGATGATCTAAAATTATCCTTTAGTTGTTGTTGGATATGCATTCAAGAAATTGCTATGTAATAACCGTTAGAAACATATATATTCGAAACATTTTTATAGTTATTGCTTCTTTAAACAAAAATTATAAATATGCAAAGTTAGGGATTTGAATATCTCTTTGGCTATATATACTTTCTTGTGGTTCATTTAAAGAATGTTTGTTGCTGCTTACTAATATATTTTGTAGACGTAATGAATTGGGATTTTCATAACGAGATTTGTGGTTTTCATTTGTTACCCAATTATAGAGAGGGTAGTCGATACAAAGTACGTTTGAAAATTATATGAGACTCAATAGTAACTTTGTGTGGATAATTTAAAGTTTTTTTTCCACATTTGTCCTCACATGTCATCATTTATCGTTACAACAATAATCTATTGTTTTTAGTGAGATTATTGATATTGATTTTGCCGTTTCATTTGAGTAGTAAGAAGAAAGATCACAATAAAGATCTTTTTTCTTTTTTCGGGTTTCTTACTTTTTTATTATGGATTTTTTTTATTTCTTTCTTTTTTTTCCTTACGTTTGCTATATATCGAGCATCTACCCTTAATCGTAGATTTTGTTTGAAATTTAGTTTTTATTTGAAGATTATATATATTTTTCTTTTACAAAAATGATTGTTTTTTCTAAATTGAAATTGAAATTACTCATTTATTTTCTAAAATTATGCAATTTGTAAAAATTTTGAGTGAAGTGTAAAGTTTTTAAAATACACAAATTTTATTAAGTACGTAGAAGTGATAAAAGAGTATTTAAATGTAACATATTACTTACTATTTTAATTAGATAGAAT
Source organism: Cucumis sativus (assembly GCF_000004075.3). NCBI lineage: Eukaryota > Viridiplantae > Streptophyta > Magnoliopsida > Cucurbitales > Cucurbitaceae > Cucumis > Cucumis sativus. Next base: position 37,493,405 of record NC_026657.2, read on the forward strand.
ATAAAAATGATATTTTAGTAATCATTTTGTATTTCATTACATTGATCGAAATTAAACTAACACCAATAATTTTTTTTATTACTATTATTACACTAAGTAACGTGGTTAAACAAATCTTATTCTTCTACTTTCGATTGATTGAAGAATCATTATGATTCATAAATGAATAAAGTAAAGTCGTTAAGATTGGGGTAATTTTCATCATAACAAACGTGTGACCTTAATTAAAAGTTCATACGGTTCTTAGGTACTCTAATGCAAACCTACTAATGAAGCTATAACTCTCTCTTCCAATAATTTCTCCTTCCAAACAATACGTAAAGAATAATGATGACAAATCGGGAAATAATCGATCTAACTTAAATTAGAGAGAATGAAGTTGCAATTATGAAAACTGATACCAAATTTAAGATAGGCGTTTTAATAAAGTTTTGGTCAATTAATTGTAGCTTTATTACACACACAAATAAAACAACACTTGTAACGTACAAGAATATAATTCATAATTTGTTTTGTATATTCACTCACATAACTGGGAAAAGAAAAACAAACAAAATAAAGGGGACATATAGAAATTTTATTTTAGATAAATAATTCATTATATTAAACAACTCCTTCAAATTTTTATTTATAAATCAAAGCTTATAAACGTTGAAGATGACGATGAACAAAAACAGAACAGAATACAGACTTTTGCATGGGAGAGATTATGACGGACTTTTCAACACAGTATCTTTTTTAACAATGAAATAACTTAAGGACACTTTCGCCGGCCGCCGTGAGTGGTCAGTGTAGCGTAGCAAGGGCAAGCCTCATAGTTTCCGGAAGTGCCCGGCGGCACACAGCTGCAACGTGCACAGCACGTCCCACATGCCCTATGGCACAAGTTCGGCCTTGATGATAATTTGCACCTCGATGCACAAGCTCCTCCACAATCTAATATACATATAATTAATTTTCACAAATTTCACAATCAAAATACTTCAAATAAATAAATAATCCCAAATAACAATAACTTACCAATATTTTGAGTCTTAGTGGGACTACTAGCTGCAACACCAACGACCTGAAAACAATTGGAATATGAGAATGATTCTTGTAGGATTAAAAACACGTTTAATTGAGTATATGAAATTAGAACTTATACCATCTGATCATCAGCTTCAACAAAACAAAGAACGAGAAGAGAGGACGCAAGAAGACAGACGATGATTTTAGGAAGTGCCATGGTATTAAGATGAAGAAAGAAAGAAAGGAAAGACGACTTAGAAAATGCAATGCAAATGAGAAAGGAAGTGTTGATATTTATAGTAAATATAAAGGGGGGGAGGTGTTAGAGTGTTAGGTGAATGAGAAAGTAGGGGACTTTTCTTTTTTAATTTTTGAAAATTTTCGTGGCGGAAGGGAATAATCCATTTTCTGGTGGGGGAAAATATAAATAAATGAAAATAAAATGAGTCAGTTCCTTTTCGTCTCTTTCTTTTTAATTAATTGCAAGGGTGGGGTCTATACATTCATACATTTCCACTTCGGATCATAGCCTACAACTTTGAGACATCTTTTCAAGATGCTGTTTATTAGTCTAATTAATTTCATTCAAGTACCAAATTTTTGTTACTCCATAGCTAAGGAATCAAACTATTTAGTATTTAGCTACCTGTGATCTTCATTATCCATCAATTGAGTTTAGTTCTACCATCATTGGAATAATAATATTCATTTTACGTATCTACAAATTTTGTATTAAATAGAGAAAAATTTAATGAATTAAGTTTACTCAAACAATAAAATATAACGTGCATATTTGGTAGTAAATTATAATTCAAAATTATCTTGATGTTTAATTTTACGAGGTTAAATGTAATTTTTTATATTATCAAAATTAATTTAAATAATTAAAAGCAGTGTGGTAGAGTATTTTTTTAAAAAAAATTAAAATAACAAAATGATTTAAAATATTTATAAATACAAAGTTTTGTAGTTTAGAATATTTTTTCTTTAAAAAATAACATTTTAACTATTTAAGAGTCACTTTCAACCATATTCTTAATTTATCAACTTTCTTGCTTTTGAAGCTATTAACTAAACAAATCTTTTATGTTTGGTAAGCTATTTTTAAAATCTCCATTTTATGTGTTATAACCTTTCTAAAAGTTCAATGAAAGTTTAGAGATAATTAGACATATAATTTAACTTTATGTGTAATAAATGTATTCATTTTTTTTATTTTAAACATAAAATTAAAAATAAAAAAGTGTACCAAATCATTTTCATGGGACTTAAATGGTAAGTTATTGTACAAAATTGCATCAAAAGTTGATGTGTATTAAAATATAATGTAGAAGACAATTATTAAAGACATAAGAGTTATAAATATAGAGGAAAGAAAAACTACGCGTTTAAATCTTATTTTGGTTCATAAAGTTTGTATGATCACTAAACTTTTAAATGTATTTGTTTTAGCTTTCAAATTTTTTAAAGAAAAAAACTTACTTTGCTAATGGTTTCTGATATTAAGATTTTGTTAATTTTTTAACGAAATAATGATATGGTTTTCATATTTAGATAATGGAGTTCTAAATTCATCGTATTACTACAAATAACCAAGAAAAACATACTAATTTATTCTATAAATATTTTATGTCAACACAAAAACATAATTACATTTATCAAATAAACTCAAAATCTAATTTTATTATTTTTTCTCCGAGACGCAATTTGTCACAACCCTTCATCGTCGTCGTCTCCATAGTGACGATCAAAATCTTGAAAACAAAATGATTATTTAAGTTTTTCAATAAAATATCAATTTACTACACGACTTCTAATTAAAAATTAAAACTCTAAACTTTTTTAGAACAACTATCTTATTTGACGATCTAGTCATCTACATTATATATCGAATAGAGTCTCTACTTTTATCTTAAAAAGAAGGATATATAAACTAAAACGTACGTTTTAAAAAGTTTGAGACAAAAATAGAAGAACCAAAATATAATTAAACCTAATGATATTAATAATTAATAAATGCAAAAGAACTTTAGTTGAGCTGGAAATTAAGTAGAAAGCAAAGCAAAATTGGTGTACAGCTGTACACTTGGTTTATTGAAAAGCAAATGTGTTTAAACTAAGATTGATTAAAGTGTATTCATAATCTACATATTATGCCAACTCAATCAATTATGACTGCCACCCTTCACTAGGATAATGTTATATAATTTTTATATCTATATAGATATAATGTTATATGATTAGATAATGTCAATGTCCCTTTCTTATTTTTAGCAAAGTTTGGATTATAATTATAGCTAGTTGTTTTGGTTGATATACAACCTTTAATGTGAACTAATTGTAAAGGTAGTGAATATAAAATTTCATTCGGGGTGTATTTTGGGATGATCAAAGGCAATGAAAATATGTTTTCTAACAAATTTATTTTTATGTAAATTTTTTTAGACATTTTTTAAAATAACAAAATAAATTTATAGCAAAATTTTGAATGATATTGATGATAGTTATCAGTGTAGCATATTAATGATAAAATTTATTATAGATTGTAAATATTTTGTAAAACTTGTTATTTTTAAAAATATCAGTTTTTTTTATAAAAATTATTTCAAGGAATTATCAAGTAGCTTTAATTTTGTCCGAATCACTTGTTTTTTAAATTAAATAATTAATATTAAAATTGAATGTATTCCGTTCATAGAAAAACCATTATTTAAAATATTGTTATATTATTTGAGTTTATCAACTAATTTAACCTCTCTTTTTTTCAGATTTTATTACAACAATCAAAATTGTGAATAATGTTTAGAAAACTTAATTGCTTTCAAGTTATTGTCTTTAGAAATCATTCACTGTAATTCAATTCCAGATCTAACTTTGTTTACTTAATATAAATTAATACTATATCAAAATATATGTGCTGAATTTATAATGTATCAGATTATAAAATATTTAAATATAATTTTTACTATTTTTGCAAGCATCTCTAATATAATTTATCAGAGAAAAAAAATGTCTTTCCAATCTAATTTCTATTTGATCATAAAATTAACTTCAATTTAGTTAATGTTTCTTTTCTTTATTAATCTCTAAATTTGGACCTTTAGTGTTAATCTCTATCAACTAACTTAAATGAAACAGAGTTAATTAAGCTTCATCATTTTTCATTACTAATAAAATTAAAATTTCAAGTAAACAGACAATCACACAAACAGCTTAGACCAAACTAGATTAGATACAAGCCTTTCTTTGGTCACAACTAAGAGTTAGGTTAAACTTGAAAACAAAGGAAATAAGCAGGCTTTACTTGGTACAAAGATGGCAATGAGGATCGTTTCGAAGACTCTTTCTTCCGCTTTGATCGTTTTATGAATTTGATTGTCTATTGTGTTTCCTTTGGTGCACAACTAAACAAACACCCTTTTACTCGCTTCACCTTATCTATTCCAATATGAAATGAGATGTTTTTATTGATAACAATAAAAACTGTGAGAAGACGTTAGAGTTGGTTTATGATACCTACAGAAAGATTCATCCATTGGATATAAATATTTCCCTTACACCTTTCTTAAATGCAGAAATAGACAATACAGGCCATATGCATTGCAGGTTAGGCTTAACTATGGTTTCATCTTCAACAGGAAGCAACAAAACCCCGTGATACATATTATTTTCCATCTTAAAATCATACCTTTTGTAGAGAAGATGATGATAGAAAATCTAGAGTAAATAAGACCATGTTATATAAAACAAAAAAAAAAAAAACAAGAAAACAAAAAACTGTTACAGACCATATCCTATGTCTTGAAAACTTGTGCATCCTTCACATTTCACGTATAACCATTAGTCCAACTGAGACCCATATCCTACCTTCCCAATTAGAGCCTAAGATGAGCAAGACGGTCTCTCATTCCCTGTCGTGTGGCATACACCTTTTTGTTGAAGTTACACCACTCCAGAGGGAAGGCGTAGAACAAGCTGTCCACCAACAAGACTGCAACCAGAATGGCATGTTATGTTAAGCTCATCGAGGAGTTGTCTAGATATATTAAGATTCCAATGTCAATCTATATTACCCACCTCTTGACATAATAATAACAGAAATCAGCAAGAATGAAAGTCTGAACGATCTCTGATAGGAGAACCATGGATGGCCATAATCCATAACCCAATGCTGTTAACAAACGTCCACGTGTATCCAGGACCTGCAGTAATTAAGGAAACATAAGAGTGTAAGGTACTGAAGTAAAATATATACAGGAATCAAAGTAGAATATGAGTCTCCGGGTTCTATTAACCTACCTGTAGGACCCAATGTGCACAACTCAAGAACCTTGCAACTCCTAAGGCAAACACATAATGTGCGGTAAACGGCTCAACAATCTAGGAGAGAGAATAACAGTGAAAACAAGTTATTGAAAGCTTTTTGAAAAGTATTAGGGAGGAAAACAACAGAATAAACTTGAAATACCAAAAATGCCAATATTACTTGAGCAAGGCAACCTGCAAAATCCAATCTACAATCTTTAGATGTGGTGAAACACGGGAAACATTCCCCATACCTTTGTATTTTGCATGACGCGCAGCTGAGGTAGTACTGAAACAGCTTCAAGATAAACACAAAATGCCCATGCTATTCTATTAATTATGTTATGCACAGTTGTTGGATGGATCACAAAAGATAACAGAGCACAGGGTACCGCCTAAATCAATAAATAAGAAAGGGAAAAAAAGGGTCAGAAACAGTAACTTCAAGAACCAAACTTCATATCTCAAAGTTTTACCAAATCATCACATTCTTCCATGTTCACCGGGGATTTTAAAATATACATTTTAAACTATTCCACAATATATGCTTCAAAGAGATAACAGATTAATGACTTATACTAAAACATTACAATACAGTTCTAATCACTTTATGTCGTGCCTTGGTTGAGATACAATTCTCAAATAATGATTTTGAATCAATGGCAGAATGAGAAAGTAATGCTACCTATCCAAACATCCAAACATTTGGTTATGTAATTTAAAAACCAGATTGAACAAAACAGTCCCACTCCCAGCTCCAATCTGCTATCAGGAAATCTGAACAATTGAAGCAAATAAACATTGAATTGTTGACTCAGCCAAAAGGAATCTACTCTTGACTCAGCTAATTTAGATAGAGCCTACTCTTGTTCAAGTGAATAATAGCCTTCTTACTTGACTCTGAAGTGACCTTGATTATGATTTATTAACCATTGCAGTAAAACGTCAAAACATAAACAATGTACATTTCTTTTCATCCTTTTTTTTGTTCTTTTTCCCTTTTTTTTTTTCTTGGTTGAGAATAGATGTGACAATGAACATTCATAAAAAATCCAATATCCTACTCGAATCACACCCAATGTATTTCACATTGCAATAAAAACAAAGTAAATGCTATAATGTTTTTAGGACCTTACGGTTCAGCTTTAAGTTGATCATCCAATTGTTCAATTGTAGAACAACAGAGTATCAGGTCTACCTTTAAAACAAATCCAAACAAGCAGCAAGGTTATCAAATGTCATTATTATTTGGTTACTCAATAGCAGAATAGATCTCCCACATCATCCACTTTCAAAAATGGTCAAACAATATTAAGCAGAAGATCAATATCGATCCAACCGTAGGTTCTTTTGAACTCGACTCTCATAAAGCAAATCCCATATTTTGAGTTTGTGTTTAAAAAAATGCAAAACAAATGGTTGATGAATTAAAACTAAAAAAAGTTTGCGGTGAACTTACCACATAGTAAATGGGGAAATTATCTTTGTCTTCCATGTAGCTGGATCTAAGCTTAAACCGAATCATATAAATAACCCAAAGAGTCGTTACCAGAGTTGCTGTATCCAATAGTGTATGTATATCATATTCCATAACAAAACTACAATAAAGTCTAACAGCTAGAAAAATTGCCGTTAGTTCCTGAGATTTTAGTGAAAGTCCTGCAACCAAAGATGAGTACGACAACATTACAAACAAAAACAATCACAAACACGGCAAGATCCAACAAAACAAAAAATCAGAACTGAAATTGTTTATTATGCAGAGGAAACAAAAAAAAAATCTAAAATCCTATTTCACAATTGTCTCTCATAAGACCGCACACAATTTGAAGATTCAATGAGCAAGAAAGACGAATTGTTAATGGATAAAATAATATTTATATAATCAGAAAATAACAAAACATCGATGGAGATTGCATGATACTACAGAAAACAAGAACAAATTAAAACCCTAAAACGAATTCAGCATTTGAACACGATGAAGAAAAGAGTCAAACAACAATGATTAAACAAAAATAAATAATAATAATAATAATAATAGAAAAAGGCCACGGCGAGACCTGCGCAAGTCCTCTCTTTCATGAGTTTGTAAATGAGGACGGAGATTCCGATGGCGTGAACAGCCTCGGCAGCGACGAAAAGATTGTCGTGGTCATGAACCACAAAGCGCAAGAAAACAAGGGCAGCCATTCCAGAGACGACGGCCAGAAAGGCCTTGATCTTGGGGGGTTGACGTCGAACCCATGTGGCTACGGCCTGAATTGGCCTCTTGGTTGCCTTCATTACAGGATTTGGGACTCTCTCTGTCTCGGCGAGAAGAGGGATGAAGAAGAGTCGGGCGAGAATGGTTCGGTTTCTACGGCTGTGGGTTTGAAGGATTTCGTGTTTTTTTTGTTTTTTTTTGCCTTTTTGTGAAGAAATATTATAAATCCGGACCCATGGGTCGGATCCATTACCATACCCCGTCAGGATCCCGATGGTAAGTCTTCCCATTCATTTATTGTGACACGTGTGATGTTGGTGAGCGGGATTTAGTTGGGCTTGCCCCTTTATTAAGTTAGGTTACTTGTTTTGATGTTTTTTCTTTTCTATTCAAATGTAATTTTAATTCCTCTACTTTTTAGTTTAGTATTATGTGTTTTTTAAGTATCTAAATTTAGCTTCTCTACTTGGTAATAAATTTTTTAATTAGTTTTATACTATTTTCTCTTTTCAAAAACAAAATTAGTCTTTATCAACTTTTTTATTACACAAAATTTTAAAATTTGTGTCCACAATTGAGATTGATTTTTTTCACATGATCTTAAAGAAAATTGGGAAGAGGTGTAAAAGTCGGAGTTTAGATTTATTATTTGAGTCGATAAATATATGTCAATTGAGAAGCAATCAAGTTCTACTTCGTCGAACATACTACATTCTCGAGCACTAAGAACAACCTAGTGTCGCTAAAGTTTTACACCCAACATAGGTAATTGTTAGAAGAAATGCATTATAAATAGACATATTTTGACAACCTGAAGAGTGAGTAATTTTTAAGAGAGAGGTTTAACATCATTTTTCATGTTTTTAATTGAACTAACTTAGGCATCAAAGTGTGATAGACTCAACACTACATTAGTGCAAGAATCTCTTGTGCAAGTGAACTCGATAATCAATACTAGACTAAGAGAAGTGTGTTAGAGGTCAAATCCATAAAGTCATACAAGATTCGAATAAATGGTTTGTCGATTGCTAGATAGAGGCTTCAAGGAAAAAAAAAAAAAAAGCAAGGAGGATGATAGGGAGGAAGAAACGTTGGCCATTATGTTGTTTTGTAGTAATCAACGTAAAATGTAAAGTAGCTATAAAGCTTGAGTTTATGATTGATGTGAAGGTGAGCATAAGTGGGAATAGAAAGTTTAGGAGATTAAAGTTGTTACGTATTAAAATTTTAATAATAATTGTTAGCACGTAAACGGGCTCACTCATATTTAATCCAAATGCATTGCTTTGCTATAAAGGTGAGTTAATTATTTTTTTAATGTAAATATGAACTTAAAATTTGTATTAAATAATAATAATAATATATTTTTCATGAAATATTGTTGGAAGAGTTGAAATTTAGATTACCGACTTTGTTTCTTTTATATAAATATTTGTTGGATAAGAAACAACGATTAAAAAATAAATTAGATTTTTATCTTAATTAGGTTTTGGTTATTGCAAAATTATTTTGTCACCTTTAGTTATGAAATTAAATAAAATAAATATATACATAAGTAATGTAAATATGTGAATTTATAAATTACATAAAAAAACAATATATTTTTTCATATAATATTGTTGAGAGTTGAAGTTTTAGACCACGTGACTTTGTTGCATTTTTTAAAAATATTTGTTAGATAAAAAACTAGGAAATAAGTTATAGTTTTCTTGTTAGGTATGTTTTTTTTCTTTAAATAAAAATATATTCCTTTTAAGAAATCATCGAAATTTAGGAAATAAAATAAATAAGTTAGGTTTTAGATTTATTTTCCTTTTAAAACAATTATATTGTTTTAGAAATTGATTGAAATTTAAGAAGAAAATTGATATTTGCAAGAATTGAACTCTTAAACATGATAGTTTTATACTAAGGACACCGTTACAGAAGACCCATAAGTTAGTTAAAATAAAATATTATTTAATACATATTGTAATACGGCACTTTAAAAACGATAATGTGAGAGGCACGTATCTCTGACCTCTTAAAGTTTATGAACTAACATCAATTCAGAAATTGATGAACAAACATTTTAACTTTACATAAACATATGTCCTCAAACATAAAATTATAAATGTAATGGTAACTATATGTCAATTTTTCTTGCTCTATCTAACAATATTACACGATTTCAATATTAAATCGATGTATCTAAAATTATATTTATACTAACTCATGCCCCCACTACACAAAAGTTGGGATATGCCATTGAGTGTGCCTTGAAGGATGTATGTGCCATTTGCGAGCTCTGCTTAGCTATTTTTGTTCGATCACTCAAGTTAAAATTCGAAGAAGTTTGACTTTATCTTTTTAAATGTACAACAACTTTTTAGTTTGTGTAAAAAATACCCTAAATTTTTAAAAGATTTTAAGAAGTCCTAAATTTTTTTTAAATGGTTCAAAAATATCATTATCGATAATTTTGCATGAAACTTTAAAATTTTGTTTAAAAAATAACTTCACTATTAGAAAGTTTCATAAATAGATTTTTTTTTGTTGAACTTACATAAGTTAAAGTCTATAAAATATAATGATCAAAATTAACAAGAATTTTTCAAAACTTCATAAATTAAAAGGTAAACTTCTTATATTTAATAAATTAAGCTTATCAAACCTAATCTATTTTACTGTTATACTTTGTTATCTACATTTTAAGAGTGTTTTGAAAAAGCAAACTAAAATCAGAAAAACTAAAAAATAGTTTTTAAACATCAACATTTTCAAATATAGTAACAAAAAAATATTAACTCAAAAATCAAAACAAACTGAAAGAAAACAAAATTATATTTTTCTCAAGAACCACTTTTTCTTTTAATAAGATTCTAAAAAATCTATTAGTTTAGCCATTTAGTAGCAAGTATAAAATGGCAATTTCAAACATTCTTCAACCATAGGGCCAAAAATCGACCGTTGAAAATCGTAGCCGTGGGAAACCAATTTCTCCCCTTCATTCAACGGTCACTTTATACTCATCGTCGAACACTGTCTTCTCTTGTTCTCCTGTGTTCCTGTTCTGTGGATCGTAAATGGGAAAATCCGATAGATCTAAACCTTCGATTGAACGGCGAAATTGGGGCAAAATCTTCAATGGTCTCACACAAATGCTACGGACGCAACAAAATCAGCTCGAAACACTCGTCACTGAGCGAAAACTTCTCGAAGACCGCGTTAAAATGCAGCACGAACGATGGGTCGCTGATATTCGTCTTTACGAGGACCATGTTTCTCAGGTTCCTTTTTATATCTCTTCATTTTTGTGGAATTCTTCATCTAAGAATTGGAACTTCCACTCTTCCTCTGAAAATTAGGGTTTCTGATGGATTTTTGGAAATTGCTTCTTGTCTAGATGAGGGATGAGTTGTTTTTGCAAGATATGGAACGCTCATTTCAAGCCTCGAAATCAGATCTGCTCGCTGGAATGAAGCAGACGGAGCTCTATGTCTGCCGATTGAAAATAGGTTTTTGTTTATTTTTCCCCTTTTGATCTTTTGAAATTATGAATTGTCAAAGCATTGAATGGAGAAAATTCATGATGTTTCATAGGCGCAATCTTACTTTCCTCCGTATTTTAGTCAATTTTGAGGAATGCAAATCGAAATGCGACACTAAGAAGTAAATTCAAGGACGCTTGCGTATGCATTAGATTAGCTATAAAGTCAGTGTGAGAATGAAGTTCATCTTCATTATGCAACTTCCCTTGAGGAAATAAAACTCTAATTGGAATATTTTAGGAACCAAGGTAGTACAGGTGCTTTGTTCCACACTGGTTAGAATGGGATGACCAATGTTATACTTGCGTGGCTTAACTCTTCCACACCAATAACTGGATTTTGGGTTGTGGTTCTCTAAGGTACTTAAGTACCTAACAAATATGATTCAAAATACTTCAATGAACTCTCGTTTGTATTTGCTGTATTGTAATTTGTTTTATTACAATAGGAAGAGAGGAACGTCTATACCTTTGGCAATGTTGGGATTCTCAGATCTGACTATATTATACTGGCTTGTGTTTTCCTAATGCAGAACATTCAGAAGCTGAGTTAGAGGATTTTAAATCTTTCTTTGACGATTTCATCGCTCATAAGAACTCCAAGCTACAAGTATGGTTCATCGACTTCTTTATAATTCCAGTTAAGAATAGCAGGACAAATTCTAATCTTCTGTCTCTGATTGCAGGAATCATTTTTAAGAAGTGCATCAGAACCAGCTGAAGCAAATGGTGGAGGAGAAGGTGGTATGTCCAAATTTGGAAATACAGATGAAGTGAGACGTTCTGAGGCATTGGAAAGCGAAGTAAGGAGGTTTAGGAGTGAGTATGAAAAACTCGCCTCAGAAAAGAGTTCGGAGGTGTCTGCGCTGGTGACCGAGAATAAATTTGTATGGAATCAATATAATGTTATAGAAGCCGATTACTCTAGTAAATTGAAGAATAAGCACTCAGAGCTTGAACGTGCACATCTAAAGGTAGAGGAACTTCTAGCCACATTGGAACAATTACAGAGCTCAAACAATGAGAAGGATGATGTTATTGCAATGTTACGAAACCAAGTCGGGAAGATGGAAACTGACTCATTTAAATTAAAAGACGAAATTTCCAGACTTTCACACGACTTAGAAGTGCAAAGGAAGTCTGTGAATGCAACTGCCACACCCGTGTTGAAACCATGCAAGGCAGGACTTAGGACATCTGGTTTGGGAGGCAAAAATGGCTCGCGGAGCCGAAGTAATGTCATTGTCAACAAAGATGCATATTCTGCACAACCTTCTCATTCGGTAAGTAGACTATGATAATATGTAAATTATTTATGCAGATAATGATTTTGATTTTGAACATTTTACTTTTTGTGGTCCATTTTGTGTGTTCATATGGAAAGTTGAATACCTTGGGTAATTGTCAATTTAGGCTGGTATTGGGGTAGTTTATTTAAGATTCTAACTCAAATTCAACTTTTCACTGTGAGTAGGGAAACCAAATGAAGAGAGGCGCTGGTGATATTTCAGATCCAGGGACTCCAAGGTTGTTCACCTCTAGTTTCAAGGTCCCTAAACTGAAGAACGAAATCAATTTGTAGATTTGCTAGTGTGTTACTTATAGCTGTGTGTGATCAATAATAATGTATTATTGCTGTTGCTGAAAAATGAAAATAGTTGTCAGTTATTTTATATATAATGTATAATGAATTATTCATTATTTTTCCAATGTAACAACTAAATTATCAATCAGAATGTCTGTTTTAGGAAACTTTTAACATAAAATAGTAGTATTGTGGGCATATTGATAATATGCCGTCAGCCTCTATAGAGTAGACAACTTCCGCAAAACTTCTTATATCTAACAAAGAAAACTGCAACTACATTTTACATCATACTTACGAATCTTTTCAAAGTATGCCTCCCATATACTATTTGTTATGCATTAAGTAGGTTTCGCATCGGTGCTGGACAGTTACGACGGAGGTGACCACTTGGACCTAAAGTAAGGACGGTTCCACAGCAATATCAGCAGCAGAAACAGCAACACCGCGGCGCCCCAAGGTGAGGTCCTCTCTGCCTCCTGAGCCGACCTGCTCTTAGTTCTCATGGAAGCAGAACCAACTGTACCAGACACAGCTACAGAATTTGCAACAAAGATCATCAAAAACGGCAAAGCCAAAAGTAATAGCTTGAAGTCCAACACCATCTGCTGAGACTGCAAAGAAAGCAAAAGAACGACGACGCCGAGGAATGCGAGCAGCGGCATAGGCGGGAGAGACATGGAAGACATTTTTCTCTCAGTCCATCCATACTTCCACTCGGGACCTCTTTCCTCCACCACCCAACTCATGGTCTTTTCAGGTTAGAAGCTTTCCTTTTACTTTTTGGTGTAACAATCTGCAAAATAGACACAGAATCTGATACGCAAATGGTGAAATATTGAAGAGGGAGACTTGGCTTTTTTATAAGTAAATTCCCAACCGACCTTCCTCTAAGCACAGGGATGTTCTTGGAAGATTTGATCTCAATCTGTTCCAGACAGCAATAGATAAATATGAGAATGCGGCTGTTTAGATTTTTTTTTTTTTGGTTTGTTGTTTTGCAGTAAAGAACGAACACATGGAGGCCATGCAATGGACTTGACAAAAGCTTGTCATATGTAGTTTGTAAAGATATTGTTTCTACTTTTCTTTTCAAAGGAGAGATAGTGTAGGTTAAGTGTTGCTGCAAAAAGAGAAATTGAATCCAAAGTATTATAGCATAGTATAAAAGAATTTTGCAAATTTAGCTATGTTTTTAGAGCCTAAAAGGTAGATCATATTGTTATAGCAGTAGCAGTAGAGTATATGATGTAATACTAAACCTACCCTTGTAATTACCAACAATATAAATAAAAGGTATCTCCATAAGCTAGAGATCAATTCATTTTTACATGCGTATTGTTCTTGTTCTTGAAGTTGATGCTCCCCTACCATGTTCTGTATCTAGAAGTGATCCAATTTTTTATATACTTCATAACTTTTTTTAGTTAATGGGTATTACCATTTTGCAACTTTTTTTCAAATAAAGTAAAAGCAGCTGATTCACTTTTTCATTTAAACTCGATAAAAATTGTTTAAAATAAATTTAAAAATTTATTTTTAATGGCTGTCAAACATTTTAATTCTTTCTAAATTTTATCACTTTTGGATAAGATAGTCTTTACTTTGTAAATTGAAGCACAATAACCGGAAAGACAAACATGCAAGTTAAGTAATACATGAAACAGAGTTTTTGGCAAAGAAGCTTTACCTTTTGGGAATGAGGGAAAACTTTGAAATAGTGCTTGAAGATAGTAGAAAATTCGTTCCTCAAAATATGTTTTTCAATTGTGTAGTTTGAAGCTTGATTTGTTCATCAAAATTGCAGAAAAATAAAAAGCAAGGGAAGTTGGAGTTTTGGTCAAGTGAAATTTTATGTGTTTACAATTCAGAGGAAACCCCAAATCTATTTTGTAGAATAATTTGAAAGCTAGTTTTAATTAAGTGTTTATTTTCCTTTTAAATTACATACATTGATTGGTCGTTTTCCTAAAGTTTTATTTTTATTACCCAAACTATCTAAATTTTAGTAATACATTGGAACAAAGTTTTTGCATAAATAACTATACATATATATATCATGAGTGTCACATCTCACTCATTAAATGAAAGAGGTATGAAAAATTTGCATACAACAGTGACAAACACTAGAAAAATTTCCTATTTATCATACATGATATAGGCTGTTTGAATTTGAACTAATTATTTGGGTTTTTTTTCCTTATGATATAAAGGTATTTTTAATATTTCTTTTAATAAAATTTTGGTTGGTTTATTGGTTTGCTATTTTAATTGATAGTCTGATTTTCAAAACATAAGTTTAAATTTAACTATTTTTTTTAAGTTAATGGCACTACCCAACATATTGAAAAATTTATAGACGAGAAGCTTAAATGAAAATTGACTTAAATTTAGAAGACATTAAGTGTTTTGACCTTCTTGTCTTCTACCTTTGTCATCCAAAATACCAACAAATCATGCATATTTCTTCTTTGTATTTTCCACACTGGATGAACATTTAAGAAACTAAAGAAATCAGAGATTTGTAGTGTTATCAATACATGTTGAATGAGCTTAAGTAATTAGACCTCACTCCTACCATCCTACTCCCTATTCGATACTGAAGTGAGGTTCATCCTTGTCTTCTTCTCTTTCATATTCACAAGAAAATTTGTGAAAATTAGATTGTTAGAAGATCCAAACAAAACCTCCAATTAGTTGGGGTAGAATTGATGATGAGTATAGAAAACGAAATATATTAATGTGAGACCTCCTAGATGAAACAAAGTATAAATTCAACCATAATTTATGTTCAAAATATACATTATCACAACCTTAAATTAAAAAGTAATAGGAACAATTTTTTTTAAAAAAAAACCTAGAAAATTTATAATTGGGTAAACCAAGAACAAAGAAATATAGGAGTAGGAGTAGGGCACTAATTCCCCAAAAGAATCAAAGCCACTGGCGGGTTTCTTAATTTTCATCCCAAATTTTTTCAAAACGCTTTTCTTTCCTTTCCTAATCCCCAGTGTTCTTCCTTCCAAGTCCTATACTCCACAACACTCAACCACTTCACCACCATAGATTTCTTCCAACAAACCCTTTGATTTTGTTTCTGTTCCTAGAATGTCTTCTCAAGATCAAAAGCCGCTAAAGAAAGCCAAACCGGAGCTGGACGATTCCGATGACGGAATGAGCCTCGGTGCCCTTTTGCAAGAAAAGAGGAAGAAACTCTTAAATGTGGGTTCTAAACTTCTCTCAAAGCCCAAGAAGGAAGAACTTCAGGGAGTTGATGGGTTGGGAAAATCTCCCAAAATAGATTCTGGGTCTGCTCCAAAGGGCTTCAAGGTTAAGAAAGAAGAGCGTTTCAACACTGTTGATGATGGTTTTGACGATAAGCCTGCTAAAAAGAGCTCTGTTGCCAAACGTGATACGGTTCATACATCTTTCTATTTAGTCTTTTTTTTCTTCGCATTTTGCTTCTGTTACTGTTTGGATTAGTGAGTGTTCGAAAGTAGAGATATTGATGTAGTAGACAATAATAGGGAGTTTTATTAGTATGGTTCTGGAGATTTTTAGCAATGTGCATCTCTAGCATGTGGAATTTGAATGATTGTTAACCCCCCCCCCCCCCCCCCCCCCCCCCCATTTTTCTCAAAGTTTCTAGCGCAGAATTTTGGTTCGTGTTGTTATATTTTCCTTTTTATACACAATGGAAGTTATTAACATGTTTGCGTTTTGAATGGGCTGGGGAGACAGGAATTGAAGAAGAAGAAGAAAGTGAAGGAGGAGGAGAAGAGCAAGAGCTCCAAGGAGTTGGAGAGCCTGATAAAAGATAGAAAACAAAAGAAGGTATATGATTTGCCTGGTCAGAAGCGAGATCCTCCAGAAGAGGTATTATATGTTCATGTTCTATTTTAGTTTTGGTGGGATCAATTTTCTGTTTGAGAATTCTTTAGCTGATGCTCTTCATGTGCTCTTGGTTATTCAGAGAGATCCGCTGAGAATTTTCTATGAATCGCTCCACAAGCAACTTCCCCACAGTGAAATGGCACAGTTTTGGTAAGAAATTTGCCTCTAATTGTTTTTCCTATGATATAATCAACTATGTGATTTTGTTGGGTTGCATTAGTAGTTTTGATTCCTTGATGATGTTTTGTTTTGATTGAAATTATGGATTGCTTATTGCCTACAAGAACAAAGATGTTTTTTTGTGGGCTAAAGTTTCTAAGAACACTCTAGTAGACTACTTTTACTGGTTGAGTTTCTTACTTCCCAATAGAGTTTATCCCGTCATGAATATGTTTCCAAGTTCTCATGGATGGAACTAATTTGGTGGCTACATCACGAAAGATGTTAAATTAGTTGTCTTCATGTTACTGCATACCCAGTACCTAGTTACATTGGAGCAACTCATATTGATCTGGATGGTCGGATGGTTTCTGTTACCCAACATAAAATTTATACTGCAAAGTAGACATTGATTTAATTAATGCAGTCTTTATCAACAAGAAACTAGCAGTGACAACTTTGGATGATCTATATTATCTGTACATAACCATCTCATATATCAAACACGGGGAGTTGTACACAACACAACACATTGAGTTTTTTATCCCATCAACTTCTGTTTTACGTGTGAAGTGTTGTTTTTATCATATAGCTTTAAATTTTAATTGTATAGAGAAAAAGGAAGAATGAATGAAAATCCTGGAGTGTACACACTTGTTAACTGAAACTAAGGAGTTGTATCTTTATATTTTCTGTAGTCGCCAATGGTGGCCTCAGCTTTATCTCTATCTTCCACTTTGGAAGTTTTCTTTCGGTATTCTGCGTGAACTAAGAACTAAAAAAGGGAAATTACCCTATTAACTCACTATCTCATCTGTTACATTTTTAATGAGGCCCAGAATCCCTCTACATAATGTTCTGCAGATATTGTGAATCCTAAGCTGAAAAGTACACTAAAGTCTAAACAAATTCTTTGCAGTGTCTGATCATATTGAATCTGTTTTTCTTCTTCAAACAAAACGGTAATGGAATGGGATTCAGTTTGTTGTTCATTAATGCTTATAATTGTGGTCTTGTGTGGATGGATGAATTTACAGGATGATGGAGTATGGTTTGTTATCCAAAGAAGAAGCAAAGAAAGTTTTTGAAAAGAAGCAGAAAAAGGCACCATTGCAAAAACTGAGCTCCCCAATGAAGCCTGTGAGTGCTGTAAAGAGCGTGACGAAGACCGCCATTGTCAAGAAAACTGTCCAATCTTCTCCACTCTCTTCAAATAGAACGACAAAAGTGGACTCCAAAGTCGTTACAAAACTGTCGAAGAAGCGCAAGTCCAAAGATGACAGTTCTGAAGATGAATCAGACGACTACTTTATCAGTCAAAGCATAAAAAAGAAGCAAAGAGCAGCCTAATTCACGTGTAAATGAACAAACCCTTCTATTCAGAAGCTCATTTTTAATTTCTGATTAGTTCCAAAACATTGCATCAACGTTTTAATGATATTGACACTCATCTGGTCATTTTTCTCCCACAATGTATGTGTACATATAACTTCATAACTATTTACTGTTCTTGTGCCTGATCCTAGACCTCACTTGCTAGTGGAGCAATTAGAAATAGAAGGTTCTTATTATACATTCAATGTTGATATTGTTATGAACCAACTTTTGAAGTAATATGAAGTTATCACTAGTAACATTTTTAAAACTTAAAACAAAATGAAAATCATGATCATGTAAAAAAACACTACTAAAAAAATCTAATTTGGGTTTTATCTAGTTTTAAAGAAAATATAAAGAATTGTTTATAATCTTTTTTTAAAAATATATATTCCATATGGGAAGTCACATGTCCTTTTTGTTGCTTTAAAATATACTTAGGACCCATTATTGATCCGGTTAAGTGAACCTATATCTTGTGAAGGAATACACCTCAATCATAAAATGAACATGAATGTGGTGTCCCTCGGTAGAGAAGGTGTTGATCCCCACATGTAGAGAACACTAGTCAGGTGATCTCAAGAGACACCGTACATACAAAGTACACTAGGCGATGAGTAGCAATGTGAAAAGACACAACAGTACAGACAGAGGAGGCCGGCTGGATGTCGTTGAAGGTTGGCCGGAGCTGTGGGGGGCAGCCTAGAGTAACTTTGGGGAGATGAATAGTTTCCCAAATTTCTTTTCTTTTAAATTCATGAATTCTCATAAGCCCTAACCATTTATAACAACTAATGTCCTTTACTGTTATATATATATATTCTATATCCTCTCTTTCTTGATTAAATTTTTATCTCTTCCCACCAATTAACATTAACTCTATTTTTCAACGATTATAATTATATTTCAACATACAGTTATCTTTAATTTTTACAAAAAATAAATAAATTATATATATAAACACATAATTAATAATATTTCTACCATAACCAAATTTCTTAATTAAATATACATATCCATACATATATATCTAATTAATTTCAAATTCACAAAATCAATTAACCTCAATTTAAAATAAAATAACACCCAATAACAACTCAAACATAAAATAAAATTCCTTAATTTTGGGTGTTAGAGAAATAAAATAGAAATCAAAACCCGACGAGCTGGAATTGGGAAAAACAATTGCTTCAGATCAAAGATTAAAATATGTTCGTAAATTCAACAGTTCAATATCGATATTAAACGTCCACAGATATATCTAACATCTTTTATTGCTCACAAAAGATAATATGGCATCTATTTAGTCTGAACTTTGAAGTAAAAAAAGAACTTAATTATTAATTTAAATACCTTTTATAAATGGTGTGACTTTTAGAAATACTTGATATTTTATCTATATATCTAAAAATGAAAATCTTCAATATCGACATCCATATTTTAGTTCTTATTAGGAGTGAATTGTAGTGGAGTTGATTATGGTCATTCCGAATGTAGAGTTTCCATAGTCATTCGGACGATATCATTTCATTGTGAAAATGTTTAGAAGGTAACAATAGTTGAAGAAGAGTAAAAACCAAGTAAATGTGGACTGTCGATCCATAACTGGGAAACCGAAATCTTAGTTAAGCCACTTTTTGAATTGGGATTGGGCTTGGGCTTGGGCTTTAAGTGGGCCGGTCCATGGCTATGAAAATGAAAACCTAGAACCTTCTTTTCACTCTTATATATGAGTTTAGGGGTTCTCAAAACACATACACACAATGACACACACTTGGATCTGCTAATTCCTCCATTTTCTTCTCTGTGTTCATTTTTTTTTGTATTATTCATTTGTTAAATTGCAAGTGGGCAAAAAAGCGGCGAACAGATGATGATTCATCAATTATGAACAGAGAAGCTTGCAATTCATTCTGCAAGCAATGCTCATTCTCATACTTCCATGACTCTGATGTGCCAAACCTTTTTCCCTTTTTCTTTCTCATTCTTCCTTCTCTCATCCTTGATTTCATACCCTCATCTTTTTTTTTTCTTCTTTCTTTCTTTTCTCACTGTGATCATAGCTTTGTGAATTGCCAACTTTTATCTTACTCTGCATGTTCTCTTTAAATTATTTTTCGCTCGACTGATCATCATTTCCACGGAGATCATAATTGCTGAAATCTGTTTTGCTATTCAAACACAATTAATTCCATGAATCCGTACAGGCCTTTTGCTGTGCATAGATTGTATCGAGGGAAATTTAAGAAATATGGTGATAAGTGATACGGTTGTGTTAAAGCAGGGGTGGATCGTTGCCGTTGAAAGTAAGCAATTGATCTGCCACAAATAGTGATGCATCGGGGTGATTTTAAAATTTGTTTAAATTGACTTTATAGTCAATCAATAACAATATTTATAACACCGAATTTATGTTCAAAATCCATATTATTTGGTTATTTTGCCAGAGAGAATCCTAAGGTAGTTTTGAATGTGATTGTATCAAAAGGTTAACGATTCTTAATGGGTATGGAATACAAAGATGTTTCTATACTCCTCTTTCATGGGAAATAGTTAGAAACAGCGTTTAATAGTTTTTTTTTTTAAATCGTTTTTAATTTTTCTCGTTCATCTGTTCATCCTCGAGACTGTCGATATTTTTTTAAAAAAAAGTATTAAAATTTTCAGTTTCGTTTAGAATTTTTTTATCTTTACTATTTTACCATTTTTCAAATTTCGCATATCTTAACTACTTTTTTATCTTTTCAAAATTATCTTATCAAATATTAAAAATATGATTGGATAAACTATGCATAATATTTGGAAAAAAATTATTTCTCAGTATCAACTAAATCTTTTTTAGCCTGTCAAGATTTCAAGTATAATTTTGTGAACATGAAT
Organism: Cucumis sativus; assembly: GCF_000004075.3. NCBI lineage: Eukaryota > Viridiplantae > Streptophyta > Magnoliopsida > Cucurbitales > Cucurbitaceae > Cucumis > Cucumis sativus. Next base: position 37,514,348 of record NC_026657.2, read on the forward strand.
TCGAATAAAAGATTTTGAAAATTGTATAATCCGGAGAAAATTAATTAAGATTCAAAATTGAAGAATAAATCTCGGTTTTCGAATTTATAAGATAAAAAAAATAGAAAATAATTAAACTTTGGATTGATTTGAAAAATTGTTTTAAATCTCACCTGTTTTTGTCAATTTCTCCACTTTCATAGCAATAACAGTGAAAGTTAATTTATTTATGATAAAATATCATTTTTTTAGAAGATAAAAAGTATCAAGGTTCACTATTTTACTATTAAAAATGCGGTACAAAGAAATATATGGCTTCAATATATAGAGGGCAAATACTATGATAGCATACGATCATTCATAATTTCATACAATATTCATTACATTTATATTTTAATAATTAATGTTAAAAAGTGGAGGAATAAGAATAAGGTAGAAAGGTAAAGAAAAAAAAGAGAAACGGTGGAATAAAATTTTTAAAAGAAAAGGTGAGATTGCCAAGCAAAGCACATGAAAAAGTTATTTGGGTAAAAAACTCCCTTTAAGTGTATCTCATGTACAAGTTATTAGGGATTTTGCAAATGTCATTTGATCACGATTGACATCATTTATTTAGCATTGTCACCCTAAATTTTCTTTTAACACCCAAATAGTGGAAATAGTGGGATTAGTCGGAGGGGGCAAGATGTATATATATGTATAAAAGAAACTATAGTGATAGTTCAAAAGTATATGAAAAAGTTAGTGGATTATTTGGTTCAGGTAAACAAACATGACCTAATCAAAACTCCAAGTCTCAAGCAAGAAGCAATGAATTGGAGAGGTGATTTTAGGTTCAACAATTCAATCGTTCGTTACTGGGCTCTATAAAATATGACAAAACAAAATGCCATGCCAAATCATGGTCGTTCAAGAAGATCAATGCCCAGCCCTGTTGAGGATCGTCCAGTGTTTCTGGATTTGAATCCTTTACCAAATACAACGATCCTTAAAATTGAAACTCACATCAGTTCTTGATCATTTACCTTGGAGCAATCTTAATCGAGGAAGCACTAGGCAGACAAACCCCAAAGGGGATGGCAAAATCAATCTAAGGACCAAAAATTAGGAATACTACTACTCTACTCTAACAGCTACTACTATACATAATAAACTGTACTGACATATGGTGGGAATATTGACTCACGTTGACCAGAGTTTTCATAGAACCATCAGCATTGAAGTTGAGCCTCATTGCAGTACCTCTTGAAACTCAACGCCTCATCAGCAAGAAACTCACTGTTAATATTGAATTGAATCCGTGATTGATTAGTGAATGTATATGCAAATGAAAATAACGAGAGGGAAAGATGACTTACAAAATCCGCTCAGCCATTTGCAATGGCTCCCATCTAGGACTCCAAGGATAGTCGGTAATAAGCTGCGACTTGATGGGTGCACCTTGAGAGTTGAAATGCTAAAAAATATAGAAAGAGTGGATATTAATAATAAACAAGTTGGCCCATCAAATATATTAATAAACATGAGGCAATCTCAACAACAATGCCATTCGTATTCAGAATGAACAGAAAAATCCTTGGAAACTAGAGTTACACCTATTGCAACACCTATCATGTCATTTGATCATCTCTAGATGCAACCTTATACAATTTAATTCACCAAAGATTCCTTGTCAAATAGAAAAATGTAAATGAGAACAAAGTCTGTGTGAATTCCGCCAAAACTATGTGGAGTTTGGACAACCAATGGAGAGAAACGTACAAGCATGTTTATGGCATTAGTCATATTTAACTACAAACCAAAGCCGATATACACAAGAGTTTTCAAGATTCACGGAAAAATTACATTACCTGAGAACTTTGCAGCACCAGAGAAGGCTGTTTCTTTGGAAATTGGGTTGAAATGAGGATGTGGACCTAGCATTAACAAGAAATTTCCACAAACATAAGGAAAATGCAGAAAATAAACATTTCCATATATACATCGTTTAAAAAGATGCAAAACATTTAACAGAAGTTGGTGATAATTGCTTGCTAACACGTTTTACCAAGTCCACATTCAACCATGTTGATCAAAGAACATGAACAGTGTTTCTTAACCTATCTTATCGGACACACTACCTTAGTCGAAGTTAAAACCTAAAGGATTTTCATGGAACAAATGTCATTTACCACTGATTGAGAATGCTTTGTGCATGTGTGCATGTGTGCATGTGTGAGCGTGTAATAAACCAGTCACCAACAAGAGATTTGCGTCCAGCATATGTTCTGTTTCCTGTAAATTATTGTGCATGTGTGATAGCAAAGGATAAATTTGTGTGAAATCATGTCAAGAAAATGTCGTGAAGGAACTTGACAGAAAAGAGAAACAATATGAAAGGATAAATAGTTGTAAAATGTCTTGGCTATCACCCAATTCAACGAGAGAACCCATTTCTTCATCTTAAACAATGAAGTCTTCAGTCAACATAATAAAAAATGAGGTTCACCTATGGTTCGGGGTCTAGGTAGTGTATTTTACACAGAAGGGCATTGGAAGAATTAAATAATGATTCATGGAGATGCCACTTTGTGGGGAAGATTTAGGGAGAAGTCTCAGTGATTAGTGAATAACCCAAGTACAGGATATTGGTAGATGTCAGAGCTTGAAAGCCTCTCTAGCAGACTGCAGACAGTGTTCTTCCTTATTAATAGGATCATCAGATTAGAGAGAGATAGCAAACTGCAAACAATTGAACCTTCAAGAGTGTAGAAAGGTCTCGAAAGGGGAAGTTTAGAGTGAGTGTTGCTTTCTTCAATGCCTCTCTTTAGAGGCTCTATAAAACTCTAAACCACTGTATTGTTTTTGTTGTTGAGGGATATTTTGTTTCGGAAATTTCTTTTCTTTTTGGATAACAAACGATTTCATTGATGAAATCTCTTCAAAAAATGAAAAAATTGAGGCCTGATGGCTATCTTTGTGATCAATGGATGTGGAAATTGTACGTACCAGATACAAGGTGGTGATCATCTCCAAAGTTAATATTATAACATCTGATTCTCTACAGACCGAGGTATAGATCCTAAATAGGGAAGATTTTGATAAGAATTCAAGAAGGAGAAATTCTGGTGAAGAGTTAAAATAAACCTACCAAAAGCACTCACCAGAGTTAACCACCCATTACGTGAATAATATTATTTTTCATAGTAAATAATTGGAAAATTTTCCATATAACATGATTTGTGATAGTGATGGGATGCCATATTAAGGATAGAGAAAGTCACTTAATACCAGGAATGTGAACACCCCGGAGGCAGTGATAACTGTAGCTGTTCGACAAAACACCTAAAAAACAAAGAAATTCATGCCATTAGTAAGATTTGATGACCCCTCTCCCCACCCATTCACACTTAAGCTAAGATTTAAGTAACAACTTTAAAAAGAACAATAAGATAAACAAAAGTTTTGTAAGAATCCTACCGGGTCAGCTTCCAAAGGCCTTCCAAAGAAAGAGTTCAATGCCTCTATAAAGCCTCTCCTGACATCAATCAATGAAACAGCCTCCAGAACCTTCATCAGAATGATAGAAGTACAAATGCTCTACTTTAGGCAACTTCCAAAATTAAAATCATAGTTAATCAATCCAAAATAGCCATCAGACAAAAAATATGTAACCAACCTGTTTCTCAAGACTCTCTTCTAGATGGGGAAGATATTCAGCCATGCACCTTGAAGCCAGTTACAAAAAAATCACTTTTAGTATCCAATACTGAGAGCCACAGAAATAGAAAGGACATATGAGAGAGAGAGAGAGAGAGAGAGAGTAATACATTCCATCTATCCAGGTAGGAAGTTTGATGTCCTCGATGGATAACAGAGCCTTCAACTCAGAGGTAGAAACCAACTTCAGACGTGGTGCAGAAGGAGTAGTTGCATATTTTCTCACCACAGGATATAAAACCTATGAAAACATGATGTGTGAGAATGGGAAAAATAAAGGAGAGGGAAGACCAGAAGTTCGAAGACAGAAAAGTACAAGGCAACCTGCAAGAATATCTTCTGTGGATGCCTCCATGGGCATCCAGGTATCATCTTATTAATATTAATGTCTACCAGCGGCACTGCAAATTTGACCTCCTCTGGCTATGCTAAAGTTCAAAGGCATAGAAGCCACATGTATGAGAATAAAGAGAGAGAGAATAGAGACCTTAGTATTCAACTATTTCAAGGAAAGTATAACCGTATACTTTAAACTATTACCTTCTCAACACCTGAACTCAAATGCATTTCAATTCCCTGCAGAAAGGTACAATGAGTTACTTTTGGTTTTATTTAACCGTTGAAAATCAAAGAATTCTTAAGGCACGACAACAGATAACTGTATAAAGAGCAGCCTGGCTAACTACACATACACATAGTTATAAAAGAAAAGAAAGATGGTTAACCTTCTTTACTATTATTTTTCATGCGTAAAAGATCCAGCAACAACTGTCTCATTCAAGTTCTAATTTCCAAGGATGAAAATATATAGTTTTACACGTCTCAATAGACAACCACCAAGAACATTATTATCAAGAAACTGAGCCCAAAACCTCGCCCCTCAAATTCATAAACTCATGTGATTGATCACCAATACACAGTTAGGAGCCTATCAAATGTTATAATGAAGAACATTACCTCCCTCGATAACATAGTACAAAGTTCAAACTTCAATCTTTCATCATCAACACCTTCAACACGTTTCCTTTGGTATGACACATATCGATCCCTTGAAGAAAGTAAATTTGCCCTCAAATTCAAAAAGAGTTATAGTAAAAGGCATTAGAAAAGAAAGAATTATCAAAGGAAAGCCTTCAAAAACCTCAGTTCTTGAAGGAGGCTAGTGAGCCGAGATGGATCTTTGCTGTTCCAGTCACGTAGACTGTTATGTAATGAATTATGATCTCCTTCTCCTTCATCAACCTTGCTACTGAATGGATGGAAATTTTCATCTTCTGGTCCAAACACAATATCAGGAGCAGAAAACGGTGATTCAGCATTGTACATGATGTCCCCTACAACATGTAGCAGCAACCAAACAGCTAGCTATAGCAAATCTATCAACCATTCGGTACAGGGAAAGGGAAGGGAATTGAAAGCACATCATGATAACAAAAACGGAAAACAGGTCTTACATTTGACGAATTCAAGGCAGTAAGGCATGACTAAGGTGAACCTATCCATGATTCCAGGGTAGTGTCTACTGCCAGACCACATGTGCTCAATCTGAATATACCGAAAAAGTAAGAATAAGTGATCCGTTCAACACAATAATCCGTTTGCTTTCCATTGCCATATGAAAATGACATTAAATACAATCCATTTCCGATCAATTCAGTGAACTGATCTAATTCCAAATCACTACAAACAGTCACCATCAATTTCAAAAGCTAGAAAATCTAGAAATCGAAATGAACTTTGTAATCGCTAAATTCTCGAGGAAGAGATAGGAATTCGAAATGTTACCTTAACGGGGAGGGGAAAGTGGTTGAGCAGGTAATTAATATGAGCAGCAATGATAGGAGGAACAGTGTCGGAGGACATGGCCGTAGAAGCAGAACAACGGAGCTATTAGGTTTATCGCCGTCGATCGATCTGGAGAACCACCGTCAAATTCAACTGAAACAAGAATGAACTCCTGATTCGTCTCAAGAAATTCACACCACTACTTCTTTGCTGCAGAGACACCTCGATTTCCGATCAAGAACAGCTCGACAAACTAGAAACGCTACCGTTATTCACGACTTTACTGAACCGCAATTCTAAACTGCGACTTCGTTATAGTCCAACCGCCGAATGGGCTTCATTTAAGTTTGGGCCTTGTACAAAGAAATGCAACATATCATGGGCCTGGAAAAAATTACGGCCCAACAAGAAAGGGTAAACTTGTCAATGGCTAATGGAGAATGAAACCCTAAAATGACGTGCCGAATCTCCTTTAAATAGTACACAGCATATTGAATCGTTAATTCATTTTATTCATCGTTTTCATTCCTTACGGCACAAAGTTGCCTTCTTCCCCGGCGAAAGCTTCGTCTTTGTATCTCTTTCTCATGGCTTCTTCTTCGTCATGTACTGTATTTCTTTTGTTTTAGTTTCTGCTTGATTTATGAACCATATGACGAATCTGGATTCAAATTCTCACGACGGTCGTCTGAGACGCATTACGTGTCCAACTGATGCAATGATCCATTTTTTCTGATGGTCTACCTCGACTTCTTCTCTTTCTGGAATTTTCATTATGTTGTTTTTTTCTTCTCTTACGACCGAATTACAATTTCGATTTTCTTACGGTTTCTGATCGTTGCAAGCATAGTGATGATGATTTAAACATGTCCGATCAATTTAATGACTGGAATATCAACCTCCTACTCATACTGAATGCTTGCTTTGTTTTTCTTAAACCGTTCCTTCGTATGTGTTCTCAAGGCTTTCAATGTTTTTGTTTTCCTTTTGGTTACTTAGATTGATCTCTGGTTTCGTTTGCATTGGCATCTTGAGGAGAAACTCGTATTTGGAATGAGGCGAAATTGAAATATATAAATTATAGAGTTTCTCTCTAAGTGTGAAATATGAGTTTAGGGATGTGCAACACGCTGGAGGAATAATTATTTGGTTTAACTTTATAAGAATCATTGAAATTATTTTTAGTCGTTTGATGTACTAAATTAAGTTTTAGAAATCGTTTTGAGCGGATTTTCTGAGAAATTGAATTTGAAGAGGTATGAATGTATTTAGTTGAATGTTTTATAAATTATAACTCTTTTTTACCGCGAAAAAGTTAATAAAGTACATTTAGAAGAATTGATAATTGTTAAGCCAGTCTTTTATGGTATTAATTAAGTACGATCATTGTGAGAATATTTTTATTATTTACAAGATTGAAATTATTTAGGTTTTTCAATCATTTGTCTCTTTGCTTTTTTGTATGTGAAAATACACAGAAAAACCTGGAGTGATTTATAGAATAGGACAAGCTCAACTAGGTGGCATTATGGTTCAGACTTACCACAAGTTATGGAAATACATGGATGAGTGTTTTTTGATAACCGTATGCTTCGATGGACTGAACAATCAGATGAAATGCAAATTGAACTTCTCTATTTTTTTACTCAAAAAAACAATTCAACCTGACCAGGATTTAAATGAATTTCTCTAGCCCTAGTAGAATCGTTATTAGTGAGGTTTGGTATTTTATTTATTAACGTAAAATGAAATATATAAATCATATACAATTACAATGCACCAATTGGAGGTATAATCGTATCTCTATTACTTAAGTTGAATAATGGTGTGATATGCTCCCCGTTTCATGGTCATTCAAGAGCCCAAACCTGTGTTCATAAAGAAAATGGAAAGTTAAGCTATGGTGTCAAAATTTTCTCGTGGGGTAAAAATAAGGACGAGAAGTTTACAAGAAACCTGTATCTTTCCATCTGAGGTACCAACGAGTAGCAATCCTCCATCGTCTGTAGTTAGGGAAGTGATTTTTGTGTGGCTACCACTAGCACTGCTACCTATTTTAACTGAACCAATTTTTGTGTGTTTCTCTTTCGCCCAAATCTCTATTAACATCCCCAATCTGGAGGCTGTAAACAAGAAATCGGTGCTTGCGGCCATGTGATGTATGTCAACTCCAGTTGAAAAGGATCCTACTGTTGTCTTGTTTGCCAGCGAAAACGTCTTTTGCAGTGGGAAAAAAGATTTAGGATGTAAGTTACTTCACCGAATGATTATCATCATAAGTCTAATTGATTCAATTATTTGGTTCATTTGTTATACCTTCCCTGCCGTTCCATCCACGGTCGAACCGGCAGCAGACAGTAGGTCACCGTGGATGTGTAAGGAGTAGATGTTTTGTTTCCAAAGCAATTTTCTTACACCCGTGTAGAACGTGCTTGTGGCATTTTTGGACAAATCCACCTCCTGCCAATTTAAAGTTTGTCCTTAACATTTGGGTGCATATTAGATGTTGTGTTGAATTGGTTATTATTATTAATGCCCTCTATTTTACTAAAATTGTTAGTATTTGTTACCCTACTAATCAAGCAAAAGAAAGTGGATCTTCAGGACTTGGGCGTACCATTATGCTGTCACCAGAACAACCGCAGTAGAGTTTATCTTCTGATAGTGCCAGGCATTTGACGTATTTGTTGAAATTTATATGCTTGGGAACCCCAAAGAAGTTGAACACCTGTAATATCCAGTCCATTACATATATGCCAGATTATTGATTTCAATGGATTTTGATTTTTCAAATCTTGTAGCTTAAACCACGGTTACCTTAACACCATTTCCTGGAGAAACAAAGCATGCGAGTTTGCCATTTACTTTCAAGTCATAAACTGGCTCCTTCACTTCGTGGACTTGAACGCACTGTATTTCTTCAGATTTGATGCTCCATACCTGTAAATGTTGTAGTTTCCGAGAATCAATGGTAGAAGTTTGATCAGAATAAGATTTGCTTTCAGATGTAGTGATAAAAGTAAGGCCAATTTGCTATCATCCTCTTATAGAATAAATGTGGAGTAGAACCAGATTCATAATCAGATTGAATCTTGTCCTTTAATAATTGATCTGATTACTATTGTTGTAGTTTCTCTTTTAAAGAAAACATGGCACAACATGATGAAGAAAGAAATCTACCCGAATTGTTTTGTCTAAGGAACCGCTGTATACTGTGTCGTACGAAGAGGAAACACAAAGGCATGTTACAGCTTTTGAGTGCTTGCGAGCTTCTTGGATCAACCTTAATACTTTATTTCTAGCATCCCAAACCTAAAAGCAGGATATCAAGTGTTGGTCGTAAGAGAACATAGTGAGTTTACACGTGATCTTAACTGAGACCAAGATTCTGTCGTTTGTTTAGATTACCTTGATGGTGCCATCCGAGTGACTACTTAAAACCCGCCCTTCCAAATGAAGCAGAGACAAAACCTCTCCATTTGAGCTGCAATCTATTGCACCAACTTCAGTGTAACTCCAGAGCTCCGTCTAATGGACAAAAGATAGAACAGTAGTAAGCTCCATCACATGGACAAAAGATAGAACAGTAGTAAGCTCCGTCACATGGACAAAAGATAGAACAGTAGTAAAATCATGAATCCACTTTTAGTATGAACTAAGAATAGAACCATTTCCCCCAACCCGACTTACTGTGTCAACAGATGGCAAGTTCATCAAGGCTTTCATTATAGCATTGACCACCGATGAGCTTCTCCTAAGCTTTCTTAACGTTTTGTTGATGGATCTTGCATGAAGCCCTAGTTCCTCAAGTGCAGCTTTGTAATTGGCAACCAAGTTAGTTCGATTTCAACAAAATATATATACTGTCAGCATTGCAAACAAACCTCACCTGGGTCGCTAATGAAAGTTTTTAAAGCAAGACATGCTAAAATCTTATCCTCCTGGCTATTAGAAGATTGTAGAACGTTTACAAGTTCATCAAGCAAGAACCTGCGAGCAGTCTCTCGTACCCCAGTATCTGGGAGCGTTGAAACCATGTGGCACAGCCAGGAAACGATGACAAGACAGGACTTTTCCATCTCTAAGGATTTACTCTTCAGGCATTCTTTCATAACTTTAAAAATGTACCCCTTTTCATGGTTACAAATAACCAGTGCTACTCTTTTTTCCCATACACTGATTGCCTTCTCTTCCTCCTGTAGCATATATCTAGATTTAGAAACGAAAGGATGTACAATGAAATAAGTTCCACAGAAATTATAAATTCTTAGATCCAAACCTCTCTCTCTGATAATTCGCTGTCAGGCTTCCTCAGTCCCTCGTCCTTCATCAAAGCATTGTAAGGCTGATCAAATCCTGCAAGTTTGAGCAACCACGATTTTGCATAGCACTTTCCTGAGGAAGTCAATCGCCCAGATAGATATAACAAAGCATCTGCAGCTGCAGTTTGAACGTTATAGTTGTCCTTCCTACGAAAAGCTTCAAACAGTGCATCTATAGATTCTTCTCGGTAAATGCTCATTTTTCGTGGTTCAACCTGACACGAAGCAGAATTGTCTGTTAGTTTCCATGAGGAAAATGATTTTCGCATGCTAGCTATTATGGGATCTAGACTAACCAGGAGATCCAGCTGGAGAAGAAGGGAGGCGATGCTAGGTTGTTGCTCAATTGTAGCCTTTGGAAGATGTGTAAGAAGTGTATGCATCGTACTGAATGCTCCTTCATTTTTAATTTGCTGCAAAATTTGATTGCATTGTGTCCTTCTGTAGTTTCTCAACAACGACAAGGAATTGAACTTGAGTTATGATGCAGAATTAACCAAATGCAGATATTGAATAAACATTGGAATGTGTAACATGTCACATACCGTATAGGCCATACCACTAATTTTTAGAAAACTGGTTCATAGCTTTGTTGCTATTTTAATTGAAGAAAACTGGTTGAAATGTAGCGTGTGGTCACCAACATTACTCATACAACAAAAGTTTAATTTTGATTCATTCCACACATTCATCAGAAAATAAGTTTTCTTTTTTTTTTAAATGAAAAGCAATTTCAAGATCAGTTGATTTTCAGTAGTTGAAGGCTGAAACCTAAGAAGCACAGACACATCAGTTTGGAGTTTGAATACCATGTCGGACATTCTTACACTTGGTAGACACCTATTAGACGCTTGCTAATCTAACAAATACATTAGACATGCATAGGACACTTACTGAGTAAACTAAAAAGACATATATATGATAATGATAATAATTTTTTAGTATGAAATATATCAAGCTAAGTCTTGTAAGCATATAAATGCATCCATTCAAAATGAATTTTCTTTTACTATAAAAATGAAATTTTAATAAACGTATCATTGTCGTGTTCTAAATTTTTAAAATATCATGTGCGGCATGTGCCGTCGTGTCCAGGTCATATTCGTCTCTCATGTCCGTGTCTATGCTTCTTAAACTGAAACCTTTACCTGCACTGTTATTATTATGAATAACAAAACCTTAATTTTCTATAATTCGTTTATGAAATAAAGTCCACCATACAGGGAACTTAACGACAGAAGTAGTTTTTAAAACTGATTGCACACGAGAACTTTTATTTTCAAGCGAATTAGTATCATTATACCTGTTCATTTGAACTAGCTCTGACAGAAAAGCCACACAAAGGCCTCTGTCGTCCTCATTTCCAGTATAAAGTAACTCAAGAACCGGAGCAAGCTCGATCTTCTCTACGATTGAGTCCTTGCAACCTTTGTCGACTCGCATACAACATAAAAGCATAGAAAGTATTGGCCTCCTCACTTCTTCCCCATCCAAAAACTTGACTAATGCAGGGCATCCTTCTGCAGAGATAAGACTCGCAACATTCCGGGATTGGCTATATTCATCCCCTCCCATCAAAATTTGTTCAAGCATTGCGATAGCAGCATCTTTTGGCTCTATTACAAATGGCAGATCATCGAAATCTTCATTTTTCTTCTGGAGCAGCTGGGCTAGGGAAGGTATAAGTTCATGAGCTGACAACTTAGTAAATGTGGGCCTTAGCAAGCACATAAGAACGGAAGCCTCTGACAACCCACTCGTCAGCAAAGAAGCTAGGCAATCAAAATCTGAATCTAGACTACTAAGGGACTCTCCAACACTTCCATCTGCACAAATAAGCTCAGAAAGAACGTAAATCGAGGTTCTGAGGACTTCTCTTTCCCGGGAATTTAACAGTATTTCCATAAAGCCGTTCACTACAGCCAATTCGGATAAGTAGGAATGAACCGCTGGATCACCTTTTGAGTCCTTCCAGAACCCTGCCATAGTGAGCACAGCAGTCTCGCATTGTTTCAAGTTCTCGAAATTACAAAGACAAGAGACAAAAGGTTTTAAACTGTTGATGATTTTCTCGACTGTGGCTTGAGATATTACACTGGTGGGTGATAAAGACACTGCTTCTTGCATTAATCTTTTGCCTTTTTGATTAAGAGACTCGTAAGTCCTGTTAAGAGGACCATGAAATGGTTGGCAAGGAGTAGTTGCCACAGAGCTCCTCCTTTTGAAGGTAGAACCGACAGTACTTACCGATGTACCAGTCCACGAACAATCCTGAGCAACATCAGGATGCTGTTCCTGCCAAGATGTTGTCAGTCTTTTCAAGACATAATTCGTTTTAGGCATTACAGTTGAAGACAATGGCTGCCGCGTAATGGGGCAAGTTGTATTTCCTCTTTTCAACCATTCCTGAATAGCTTTTCTTTCATAAGTCTGCCCAGTTTCGAGAGTAACAGGATCACTGAAAATCTGACCTGTTATGGGGCATACGAAATCTTTAGGGGGTCGCACCATATGTGTCACATTCTCAGACGAGCGGCTTCTACTTTCATCCTCAAGTTTATCTATTGAACTGTTAAAAATTTAATAAGTTTCAAGGTACTTTTCTTGTATGAAGACAACGGATCATGTTAGTGGAACTGAAATATTGTAATTACCAATTCTCGAAGTCTTGGCTACTCACGTTGTCATAGGTTGTATTGTGCGTCGGCTTATATATTATTCTTCTGTGGCCATCTTTCTTCAAGTAAAAAACAAAGAGCAGTTGCAATTAAAAGACGCTTTTCCAAGTGCAGTTGTGCAAAGTAAGAAAAATGGAACAAAAAACAGAAATACATCGAAAAGAAGGGTTAAGAAAGCAAGTGGGGCAAGACAAACACTTACTTCACCATCAGACTCTACCGAATTGGAGCTGTAATCACTTCTTGTAGCTGGTGATCCAAGGGCAGAGGTAGCAACTCGTTGTTCGCCACGACTGGATAAAAGTCGCAATGTACGCGATTCACTTTTCTTCTCATTTACTATTGGATATAGAACTCTCGGTGAAGGAACTGGAGGAGATGCAATTGGAGAAAAAATGGTGGGAGAATGTTTGCGACTCCCCATTTTCGACACCTCCTCTTTAGGTCCTATTTGCTCATCCTCCGACGCCCTTGTGCTACTCGGCGATAGTAATTTATAAGTCGCGGTATCACTGAGATCGTAAGAATCGTAAGGTTCCTGATCAGAATCATCCTCATTCTCCTCTAGCAAATCACTCTAGAAAGAAATCAAAACGTAGCTTATATTATTACTGAATTACAACTCAAACCAGCAGAGTTCCTTCTGGCGTATATATGTAGACCATTCTAGCAATTGAAATGATGAGAATGAAATTTGAACTCGGGACAAACCTGAGAATACTGCCCTGCAAATTTCTCTATGTTGTTGGCTGGACTGGAAGCCCCCTTTGGCCTGTTTGGAAACCAAATATTTGGTTAGAAAAAGGGAAGTAACAACTAACAAATTGGAAGCAATTCCAGTACTTGCTCGTTTGTAGAGGAGGCGTCCTCAGAGTTTTGGAATCTTACCAACTTGCTTCTGCCGTGCCATCTTTAGATTTTGGTTTGATGGATGAAAACCCGGCACTCTTGGGTAAAATAGGTCCAAATTTTATGTAATCGGGAATTGAGCGGCTCACTTCATGAAGAGGAGTCATAGGTGGCTCTGCGATTGGCAACATTGGGGCAACCTTCTTGGTGGAGCTTGAATCAGAATTCATACAATCTTTGAAGTATTTAGCGAAGAGCCTCGTATTCTCATCCAAAGATGCTCCATAAAGCTGCTCCAACTTCTGCAATTTCTCAGCTTGATCAGGCCTCAGCGAAAATATCAAAGATTCATTGAAGAATTGATCTAAATCAGCTGTGAAGGATAAATCGGAAGAATCAGGAATCACTTCGATCATAAGTCTATGCCTCTCCTCTGAATACCACCCAACAATTGAGCTCATGTGTGGAAGAAAGAGTTCTTTCCAGAGTTCAGGAGCAAAATCGTTGCGTGAAAAGAAGGGATCCACAATAAACATCTCAAGAATATGGAGGACTGAGTTGTGAGCATTTCCTCGCAATTTCCAGAGATATGAAAGATTTAGGTGAGCCCAAGCAGCAAGGTAGAAATTGGGAACTCCAGCAGTTTTCTCGTTAGAATTCAACAAGGCACACACTTGAAGCATCTTCTCTGCATGGTCAAGTCGTGCAAGCTTAGTCTCCATATTGGATGTGTTTAAAGCCTCCTCAAGGGCTTCAATACCCCAATCCAAATTAGCCAGCACTGCTTGATCCGAGTACCTAACCTCTGTATCTTTGTCATTACTTCCACCTTCAGATGCCAATCTCTCAGCACACTGCTCTTTGTGAAGGTTTCTCTGCTCTTTATTGATCAATCGACCTCGGGTGAAATTATCAATGGTGGCCACCAATATCCTCACGATGTCCTTTTGGTCCATTGAGAACCTATATTCACCAGCCATCCTTCAGCACAGTTCTCCTCCTCTCCACTTCTCTCTTCACTTGTGTTATAACCTAAGACGTAAAATCATTGCTTCTGATAGCATTTTCTTCAGTTGCTGCAAAACTATCTGGAAGGAGAAGAAACTGGATAAACTAAAATTGTTTGTGCGTTCATGTATTCACAAACCAAACGGGCATAAATTTCTTTATCAAATCTACGATCACGTCAATTTCACTGGCACTTCTTCATATACCAACAATTAAATCAACTGATCAAAATCGTGTCACGAAACAAACAACACAGTCTATAAAGGATTGTAAGGACAGAATTCTACTAAAACAATGACAGAACAGATGGATAACTGCTAAAGGTTACACACAGTGAAAATATCAACGAAAATTAATTTCAGAAACAATTATGCATAAGAAGCAATTAACAGACTTCCAATAGAAGTTGCCTGGAGTTCTCTTCAGCGAATCAACTTCATTCTGTCGTATGAATCACTAACCAAACTACAGAGAGAGTGAGAGTGACTACGAGGGATTAGGACATGATTTGACTAAAAACAATGACAGAACTATATCTACAAACAGTTACACGTAGAGCAAAAGCATGAACAAAATTCAGTTTCAGAGTGAACTGACCTACCGATCGAAATCGAAGTTGATCAAGTACTCCTCTTCATCGAAGCAACTTCATTGTCGTGAGAATCAATCAGCAAGGTATTCTTGCACCCAGAGAGATAGAAAATGACTGACGGCCGGCCGCTGAATAGTGGAAGATTGAGCTGCCGGCTGCCGTTCCCAGAGAAATAATCAAACCGAAGACTTGCAAATCATTTCTTAATTAATAACAATCGCTTTCAGCATTAGAATTAAAAAACTAATTAGGAATTGGAAGTCGTCGTTTAGCGATTGAGAAAATATGTAGAAAACCTAGAAATCTTCATTAACTTTGTTATCTCTAAATTTTTTAGGAAGAGAAGAATTCAAAATTTTACTTTAACGGGGAGGGAAAAGTGGTTGAGCAGGTAATTGAGAGGAGGTACAGTGTCGGAGGACATGGCTGTAGCAGCTGAACAACGGAGCTATTAGGTTAATCCCCGGCGATCGTTCCGAAGAACCACCGTGAAGTTCAACTGAAACAAGAATCCTACGGAGACAATGACAGAGCAGAGTAAATTAATGAAGAATTAGAAGCGTCGTTTAGCGATCGTGAAAAATTGTAGGCCACCGTTTTATTAATTATCTTCAAATTTCCAAATGACCGAAACGGCCAGCTTTTGGCGGGATATTTAACTACCCCAAAGATAGTTGTGATGTTTCGTTTTGATCGAAGGTTATTCTGGAATTTCGCATTTTAAATTGTAGCACTATTTTTCTTCCTAGGACTTTTAGTATTGCCCTGATAGTTGATAGTCCGTATACAATTTTGGTAGTTTAAAATTTCGATGTCGATAGTATGTTTCGTGGACTTTTATGATATAATAAAAATATTTATTTGAGTTCATGAAAATACGAAAATATTGATAATAATGAAGATCTCTTCCTAGCATCTAAATGAAATGTTATTTTAGTTTATAGTTCCTAAGATTCTTGATCTTTCTTTTCTGATAAGTAATAAAAGAATGCAATACTTTTTATCCATCTATCACAAAGATAATTATACTGAAATTTATTGTCACAACATTTGTTTTTCATATTGGACTAAATGTAATCACTCCCTCCTAAAGAATTAAAAATATAAATTATATTGTCTTATCAGACGTAAATTTGTTAAGGTGAATATAATGTTACTGATACGGAAAAATAAAGAAGAAAAAACTAAGTTGCAATGTGTAAAATTAGTCTAGGTTGATTGATGTGTCTTTATTTATCTATTTTAAGCTTATACAATAATTAAAATATTTGATTTTCAAGATAAGTGTAGTCTAAAGATCGATCAACTCTAAAATTTGTTTTATGGAAGAGATCTGCTCAAGTGATTGCAAGAAAATTGAGGGTAAGCATGGGTGCGATGTCTAGCCACACATACTCCGACGCTCAAGTCAATTTTGTATTTATGAGTAGTTAGACAATAGAAAAAATAGTAGAGTATTAAGGTATTTAGGCATACTTTCAACCAATGGCCTTAACTTTTGATACAATATAGTGATTCGTAATACATGAGCTCATAACTGCCCTAAATTTCTAGAACCATTGGGTTAATAACCTATGGAGAGTTACACTATCATTATAACAAATCCGTAAATACTCTCAACGGTCCCTTCATGGCGCTCGTTCATTCAAAATTCAAACGATTTCACATATAATCGTTGATTGGGTTCTCTAAGCTCTCTTGGCACTGACCTAAAGGTACTTTCTCTTATGGGCCATTTTCCTCTCGCAAGCTTCTTTTAGGAGACTAGGCTCGACCTTGTGGGTTATCCTTCTATTGAGAGCTTTTCTTAGAAGGTTATAGTCTCATGTACGGGTCATCCTTATATTGCTACTCTTAAGAGACTTTGTTTTATGTTTCTCTAAGAGTCTCTTTAGCTTTCTTCTCAGCTTTGTTGAGCTTCCCTTGAGCTTTCATCTAAGGTACATATGAGCTTACTCATTTTGAGTGTTCGTCCTCGGCCTCACTGAGTTTTTTAAGCTCTCTCTATAAGTGCTCCTCTTGAGTTCTCTTATAGACTTAGCCTACCTCATGGGTTCCACCAAGCTTACCCATTGAGTTGCATAAGCTCTCCCTATGGGTGTTCTTAAGCTATCTCATCCTTTCAACTCCTCTCGAGTTTACCTCATGGGTCCTTTGAAACAGTGTAAGTTCTCCTCCATGGATGCTCTTAAGCTTTCTCCTAGGTCTCTCCTAGCCACTTACGAGATTACTTCTCTTGAGTTTATCTCATGGGTCTCACTGAACTCTTAAAGGAGCTCCTCCATAAGTGCTCCTCTTGAGCTCTCTCTTAGGCTCTTTTGAGTTCCCTCCTAGGCTCTTTCGAGTTGTCTAAGTGCTCCTTTATGAGTGCTCTTAGTCTTTCTCTTTGGCTCCTCTTGAGCTTATCTTATGGGTCTCATTGAGCTAATTAAGTTCTCTTCCATAGACGGCATTCCTCTTAAGCTCTCACCTAGACTCCTTTGAGCTCTTCTTGAACCTACCTCACACCCTCCATTAAGCTACTTTTAGGTCTACCTTATGGATTCCATTGAGCTACCTAATTTCTTCCCATGCGTGCTTTTAAGCTCTCTCATAGGCTCCTAGGCTCCATTGAGCTTCTCTAAGCTCTTCCTAGTTTATGAACTCCTCTCACAGCGTCCTTATAAACTCCTATTTAGCTCAAATTATAGGTCCATTAAGCTACCTCTAAACTCACTTAGACTTCCTTATTAATTTTTTTAAGTAGGCAATTCACGTATAACAAATATGTAATATATATTGACTCTAGTTTAGTTTAGCTACAGTATGGTTATAAGATTCCAACAAAAAGAAAATTGTACTGAATAGTAGAAATATATGTTATTCTTAAAATCAAGGGGATATATGTGATCACAATTTTACCTTAAATACTTGTTTTATTAGACTTATTCAACTCCATTTTCAAGAAAATGTGAAGCCTCTTAGAATAGTTTTCAATCTTTTTTCCCTCTCATGAAGATATAAAATAAAATTCCAAAGCACACTAATATAATGCAAATTGTTTATTAAAAAAAGTTCATTTTTGTTTCACTTACGTTGAACGTTTTTTAGTACCAATTTTATAACGAATGAAGCTAAGAAATTGTTTAGTGCATTTCTATAACGTCAAATGTTTAGGGATCCACTTACTATGAGATGTATAAAAGTTTTTGTTTTTCTTTATTTTTTAATAATGTTTTTTTTTATAATGGAAGGTTCGATGTCTCATTTCTATAGTTGTTGTGCTTCAATAATCGTTGAATTCATCTCACTTTGCCGAAATGTATAAAAGTTAACACTTGCAATATTAAATAATAACAAAATAATATTAAATGTAAAATATATATGTAATTTAGCTATATTAAAAAAATTAACATCAAGCTAGAAAGAAGGTGAAAACCCGCAACTTTATACAATTTATTTTCTAAGGTCCTTACAATAAAATATCGGTTTATTATAATTTATAAGTTTGTTGGTCCTTTCTGTGCATGCATCACATTATGAAACTATTGCAATAGAATCTTGTAATACACATAGGAGCTCTTGATACTTGATTCTCGCAGCTGTTCTTTCACTCTCATTACTTGTTCTCATTTCTCATTCAGTTACTAGAAGACTTGAAAGATGAAAAAACGAGAAAAAAAATTATGAAACTTTACATATATATTCATATTTGATATATACAAAGTGAGAATTATGACAAGTAAAGAGAGTGAGTAGAAGCAAGTATGTTGATGGGCCGAGCCGATTGATCTGGGCCGAACCGATGGATCAGGGCCGAACCGGGCTTCGTCAATTTATGGTGCCGGTATCCGCCGTGAACTGATGGACATCAACCATGAGTCATATGGTTCGAGCTCTCCGGCAATGGCCGTCGATGGTGCAGAAACATTGTTGTGGTTGCGCCGTACATCATTTTTTATTCTCATCTCCGCCGTGGGTGGCCAAAAGAATATACTCTCGTCGACTATCTTTAGCTACCGTTCATTCTGCTCGCCGCGAAGTCCAATATGAATCAAAAGGACTCAGATTATCCAAAGCTCCAGCACTGGCCAAATCCCAAGAACATGAGAGCATTAACGATGATGATTTGGATGTTAGAAAGAGCCGCAACCAGCTTAAACGGGAAGCTCGACGAGCTGTTCAATGGGGCATGGATCTCGCGACCTTCTCCACTTCTCAAATTAAACGCATCCTCAGGTATTTTATATCTTCTCGCAACATTATCCGAAGATGCCTAATTATTGTATAATGTTTATCACTGATACACTTCGGGAAGGGTTTAAGGAGTTTGAGTTTCGAGCACTAACGTGAGATTTCTATTACTTGTTTGGGGTGATAGTGTGACGTCCCTCGAGAAAGATGTCTTCGACGCAATAATGCTTGTGAAGGTGCTCCTTACTAGCGATTTAATTTTGTAGTTTTTCGTATCCTTTGGTAATTTGGCGATGCGTGAATTGTTTATGTAGCTAAGGTGTTTGATTATTTGCCGCAGAGGCTTGGGAATGATGTAAGGGAAGGAAAGCGAAGGCAGTTCAATTACATTGGTAAGCTGATATTTGATAATTCATTCTGTTGTGAAATTTGTATTTGGCAGTCAGTGTTAGTAGTTAGAGCCCCATTTGATATTTAATTCTACAAAAATGAAACCTGAAAAACCTCGACGTAATGCTTTATCAAGATCTATCGATGAAAAAAATATGAAAATTTGCTGTCTTTTTGGTCATTGAACATTTGTCAGCACGAGATCCTGTAACATGTTAGGCAGGAGATCTTAAAAATACTCTCTATAAATCTAAAATGGAAGGTTTCAATCTGTCAAACAGTGAATAGAATGGCTTAAATGGTCTTGGCCTCGAATTGATCATAACTAGTTAGAGTATTGTGATCAGCTTTGTTTCTAGGTTGCCACATATCCCACTAAACTGCATTTCGGTGACTACTCAACTAGTTGATGCTACTAATTCAAGGAATCTACAGGCTCAATCTAGTTGATTACTTTTATGAAGCTTACTTAATGAAAAGTGATAATACGATTTGACATTGTACAGGCCTCATCAGCAGATGATCTTTTGACGAGGCAAAACGCTAAAATGCAACAATTTGAACAGAGTTTACCATTGAATTTTCACTGGTTTCAGATTACACCTTAGGTTTCTGATTATATGAGCGTTCTGATTCCTGAAGCGATTTACACATAACCTTTGTCATAAAAGATCCAACCAAAACAGAAAATCATCTGTTTTGCTATGGAAGTGGAAAATTTATTTTTCTAAACATTTGTATTGTGTGGCGCTGACAAGTCGATTTAATTTGCATAGGAAAACTGCTGAGGGATGCTCAACCTGACACTGAATTAATGGACGTTTTAATACAGTCCACAAAAGCCGGTGACCATAAGATACTACAGAGATTGTGTGCTTCAGTAGATGATGAAGTTTCAAAGTATGTATATGAGGAGGAGGAGGAGGAAGAAGAGGTATTTTGTGATATGGTTTCGTTTACATATTACCCCTCCGTATTTGGTATAATAGACAAAACATTTGTATTTGGCTTGCAGACCAATTGTGAAAATTATACTGCAGCGTGGAACAAATAAAATGAAAAACTTCAATTAGAAAATGAAGGCCAGAGAGTATAACAACTGTTCGCTTTTTAAATTTAAATTTGATTTGATATAGTGGAACAGGAGTTGAAGGGGTTGATAAATGCCATTTTATACCGTGTTGTTTCTTTTAGTTTTATAAATTCATTTTGTTTTTTCTTTTCTTCTATCTAAACTAGGGTCCGCATGTAGACATTGCTACAAGGTGGCTTGACGGGTTAATCAGTAAGAACAATATCATTACAAAGGAAATTTATTCGCTACAAACTGTTGAATTTGACCGTCAGGTACTTCACTTGCTGCATCATTCTTTTTCATTACCCATTTTTATCCCTCCTATCTCTTTAAGAAGTTATTAACTCATTCGGTTCATGCCACTTAAATGCTTATTATTTTCTTTATAAGAAACTTTTCATTCATGAGATGAAACGACAAATAAAGGGGAAAGTTGAAATACCGAAAGAATACTTCCATTGGGCTATAAGTGTAGATAAGCTATAGCTATGAAACTGTGACGAAAATTGAAGCCAAGTGATTGCCAAAACAAAAGGATCATGTTTACAGAAAAACATAGAAGAGGAATCAAAAAAGTTATTTAAGATTGTCGCAATCAAAAGAGCTCCTCCCTAGGCTTCTAGCTGAAAATGTTCTACTTAGGCTTGCTTCGTCTACTATCAACTAGCCAAGAAAAAATAGGACAAGGGTCTTACGAATGATTACGACTTTAAAGATTTTATTAGCTAGTTTAGTGTTCTATTCCCATTCAATTCTAACTTAATGACAATCATCAATAGGAGCTGCGGAGACTTGTTCGAAAAGTACATATGGTTGAAGAACGTAAGGCAGCAATTGAAGAAAATGGGGATGAAGTCAATACAGCAGTAACAAACGCCAGAAAGCCCCTTGCTCGTTTTCTTTGTAGAATGGCGAAACAGTTGCCCTCCGATGAACTCTAGTACGAATTTATTTGTGCACTATATTGATTTCTCGCATTCTTTCCTATAAGCACTTACTTTTTTTTACAACTTAGCAGACTGTTTATTCTCACTTTCAACACCTACTTTTTCCTTGTCTTTCACACTTACTAGTTGAGGTGCTAACCGGGATCATAGAGATTGTTTATCAGTTTCTTGTTGTAATATGCTTTTCAAGGACTTTCTTGCTTCTTTCTTGCTTCTTTTCTAGGAATGCCTTTTAATAGTGGGGGAATTTATTAAACCCGAGATCTGAAAGGGAGAGGTTGAAAAGATGGGCACTGGGGGGGGGAGAGTTTTGGCCTATTGATGATGCAAGTGGTTGCATAATTGAAAGAAATTGTTAGGAAGCTAACAAAAGCTTGCTTACATTTAGGGATATAGTCATGATATTGTTTAAAATTCTGGTCTTGGCCTTTTCTGCATCAACTTATGCGCAGTTGAAGGTTGCATAAACCAACAAAACTTTTTGCTTTAAAATTGCAATTTCTCCTCTATGATGGAAGATTAGTATCAAATGACGCCATTTCTTTTAGTGGTATTTACACGCTGATTAAACAATGATTGGACGTGACGCAGGCACCTAAATCAATCCCATAAAACCAAGAGTCAAGACCTCTTTTTGAAATTTTCATGTCATCAACTTCAATATTTTCGGCCAATTCTTAACTATATTTGCTGAAATTTAACCCCTTGACATTGACAGGGCAATGGCCAACCTGCTGTTAAACTCGAAGAGGACAAAAGGGTATGCGAAATTTGAATAGAATTACTCTTGGACATCGTGTGAATTGTGGGAAGAAAATAAAACCCACCACCAAAATGATGGTCCTGTCCACCGAAGAAGACAACTTCCTGATAAATAGGGATTTGTGCTTGCGTTTGTCCTGTAAGTTAATTTGTTCGTTTTTGTGATATTAATTTATTATTACATAATTAATAGAATGGATATATTTCTTCTTTTACTACCACGGTAAGGTGGGAGATTGAAACTCTACCTACAATGACCTATAAAGATGAAGTTCATGTCAATATTACTAAGCCAAAATGACTTTTGTTTAAAGAAATATGCTTGAGTTTTGTCACTTATTTAAAAATTATCAATGTTTTCACAAAAACTGTCATATTACCAATTGAGACCATTTATAAACGTTTCAAAACTATTCTTGAACTAGAATTCTCTTAGAATATAGGATAAGAAATTAATTTGGATGTGGAATGATATAGAGATGATTAGGACACTCGTCTAAATTAAATCTTTAAAAGAAATTTTAACTAATTTTTATACTCCAAAAAAAAATTATATATTTTGAAACATTTATATAAGGTGAAAGGTAACATTGTAACTTATAACCTAAACATATTGAAGATTTATATACCCTAGAAGTTAAGAGCGGGCTTACCACACCTTCCAAATATCTTGAAATCATTTGACATGTCAAAACATCTCTTTCACCATCAAATTGTGAGTAAAAACGTGGTATCTAGATATTTTCATCACATGCCATCCTACAAAATTTTCACACCCTATCTTTCTTTCTTTTGAGTTCTAACATCTTCCATCAACAATTTGAGTATTAAAAATTATGTTGGAAGCTATTTCATCAATGTGAAGGCAAGGCAAGTGTATTTAGCTGCAAAATACAGCCATTTATTTGCAAGTTGAAACGAATTTAGAAATGAGAAAAAGTGTTTTAAATGACACTAAGGATGTTTATTTTATTTTGGTCGACAGGTCGTTGATATATAAAAATATCAAAAGTGTATTCAAATTATGTCTCTTTCCCTTCTAATTGAATACGCCCAGCTGTTTAAATGCCATATTATGATAATGATATCAATATAGGTGCTTTGACAATTATATATATTTTAGTGGTCCTCAGTATTGAAAATCAAAGGGCCTCATGAATTTGGTCATTACCTTTCTTTTCAAGAGATAATCTTCAATTTTTTCTTTGAACAATGTTCTCTGTTTCTAATGGAATATGTTAAAAACATTACTTTATAAAATAACGATAATAATAAACACATAAGAGAATAGTAAATTTTTATCGCAGTCAAAAGATATTTAAAGCACTTTTCTTTGAAGTTTCGTGCCATAAACAAACTCCAAAAGTTTAATATTCGATTCAGAAGATGAGATTATTGTTACTGTATACTTCTCAACATTTTTCCAGTTCAAAATTTTACTTTTGTTTCGTTCATCAAATCAAAATTTGATTCTATATATATATAAATATAAAAACTCAACTCTTTTAAGGAACTTGTATATATCAATTTCTGGTGTGATTCTTTGTTTGTTAGATTGTTATTGTTATGACATGTAACGATATTTTTAACTTTATAATCAAAGAGCATTAATGAAGAAAAACACATTGAATCACATGTTAAAATTCAAAGTTGAGAGCCTAAAGCTCCTAAATAATCACACTAAAATAAGGATCAAGTGTTGACAACCAAAAGGCGGAGATGGAAGTTGGAAGCAACCATCCTCTTAATAGTTAATCACTGCTCTAGCTCAATGGCATCAAAAATATATCAAGACTTAATCAAAGCACGAGTATTCAACTTTAATAAGTAATGATTTTATTAATGTGCTTTACAATTTATAACATAAAATCTATCCTAATATAAATCACAAAATGAAATGTCACTACGTACCAACTAAGTATATAGTATATAAATAAATTCAATCCCTAATTATTTTATCAATATAAACGCGTAAAAAAATTTATTAAACCATACTAATATTTTTTACCATAGAAACCAAATTAAATCATTATCAATTATAAGGTAGAGGACTAAATCATTACTTAATTATAAAGTTCAAAACTAAAACTCCATATGATAACCATTTTTTTTTGTTTTTTTGTTTTAAATTAAATCTATAAACAATGCTTCCACTTTCAACTAGAAAGCCAAAATTTAAAAACAGAAAAAGAAAAAATAACTTTTAAAAATTTTAACTAATTAAACTAAGAATTAAAATGTTGTATTTAAAAAAGATACAAATTACTATGGTAAAATGTGAGCATACAAGTAGACAAACATAAAACGAAACTATTAGTAAACGAGGCATAGATTATAAAAGATAGGGTGAGAAACAAAAAGTGTTGTTTTGCGCACTATTTGATGAATGGCTGCGGCGTTTATGTGTATAGAAAAAAAGAAATGAAAAGGGAGTTAGTGGGAGACATTGAAAAAGGTATAAGGATAAGGTCAAAAATTCTAACTTCCATCCATATATCCTTTCATTATATATTATTAGTTCCTCTCTATTTCCTTCAACTTTCGCCCTTTGCCGTCACACACTGATTCAGCTTCTACGTTACATCTACTTGGCTCCGCATTTGCAACACACACTCACACGCACTAAAGTTGATCATCCTCATAGATGTATGACTTAATATTAGCCAACCCCTAATGGTACCCAATTCCCTGTTTATCTACACCTTTAACTCCCCCATCCCCATTATCATTTGTCGCTCTCCAAAACTAAAAAAAAAAAGTCTCCTTTATAGCCAATTGTCAGTGAGATAGATTCAAATAATCTCTTAAATCATTCTAACAACAATATATAGTTAAGAACGAGTGTTCAAAACCTAGCACGAAGGTTGTCGTAGATCCTCATGTGTTGGTTGTAGTTGGAGTTCATGTGTGCATGACATGACATGGAACAATCACAATATCAAAAAGAAGTTTCATCTGAAAATTATTACAACCACTAAAAGTTCTCACTCATCCTTACAAACATTGTCTAGAAGCCCATTAGAACATTTAAACACTAACTATAGTTAAACTAGCATATTAAGTTTAAGATGCTTTAAATTTGGATGGTTTAAAATCAAAACTATATGCTTCTTTTGTAGTATTTAGATCAACATATCACTTTTTTTTCAACATTTTCAATTTGAGATAATCAATCACACAATATTTGTTGTCAAAACCCTACAATATCTCAAGTTCAAATTTGAATAATGTAATGTATTATTTTTTATTCATTTGGATTTACTCGAGAAAAAAATGTTTTTTAAAAAAACTTATTTTTATCCGAACATCTTTGATTAAAAAAATTGTTTAAAATATAATTCAAAAGAAAAGTTATTTGAGCGATTGTAAATTACTTTAACTTTTTTTTTCAAAACAATCCACTTTTAAATCAAACCCTCGAAAACGTCTATCGTAAATTTAATTAATGCTACAAGTAAAATAAAAATAAATAGAAGAGTTTTGTGTTAGTTGTTGAATTTGCAATAAAGTTTCTACCATTTTGCAACAACATTGTTGTGAAGTAGAAATGTTAATTAGGTTGAGATTTGGTTTGAACATCGAGAGGAAGAGGGGTCTTTGAAAATTGGAATGTTCTTGGTTTAGTTGTTGTAGGTTAAGACTATACAATATTACTCTAATTTGATATTGGGAATGGGAAGTTGCATCCAACCTCAAAATTATTTGTCAACTTTGGTAAACAAACTGAACACCCAAAATTTCCAATTTGTTGACTAAGCACACACAGTTGGCACCCTACGTGGAACTATACTCATTGAAGCCGCCAATTATAAATTTCATTTCTTTATCAAATATAAACGTGTCCCCGTCGAATTCTTGACTTTTTCTTTTTTCCTTTTTATAGGTTCAATTCATGTTTAAAATGTTTTTGCCAATCAAAACATGGCCATAAAAATTTATGTAAACAAAAAAGTTCTAAGAAATATTTAAATTAGGAGATGAGCGTTTTTATAGTTTTTAAATAAGCTAACTTTTTAAATTTGCTCAAATTTAGTCCTTATAAAAATTAAGAACGTAGTTGACAAATAAATAATATTTTTTTCTCAAAATTAGAGGAATTAAGAATTGCAATTTTACAGAAAAGAATGTGTTGGTGCGGCTTTCTGACTATGTATTACTTTTCCCTTCATGACTAAAGTTATCTTTTGTGTTTGGCCACTCGTTTTTATTCATTTGGATAAGTTATAAAAAAACCACTTTTCTTTTTTTCTTTTCTTTTTGGTGGTGTTGATTCACTGCTCAAATCTTAATTATCTATTTAAATTTAGGTTATACCAAAAAGGTCTATAATTAAAGAGAAATATGATTCAATTTTAGGTCTTAGATGACAACAATAGAGTTGCCTTGCCTTTGCCTTTGCCTTGTACTTTTAATAAATCTTAAAGATTAAGTTTAATTAAAATTTAAATGGAAATTAAATTAAACACATTTAAACAAAATTTAAAGTACTGAAATAGTATTTTAATTTGATTAATTCATTTTATAATTTGGTCATAGGATAAATACTAAAAAAGTTGGAAAGAACAACAATACTATTTAGAAAAGAAACGAAAAAGATGCTACATTAAATAAACTTTTGGTAAAGAATTTTGGATGTTGGGCTAAAATAAAATACCATAGGCTCCAAAATTTGATACCAATCGAACGCTTTTCTTATCCAAATTCAGCACACAAGTTGATTGGGAATTTTCATTGTTAGAAACCTCCACCCACCTTAGTTTAACCAATTAATTTGTTAGCAATTTCAAAATGTTAGTCTACAATAAGTCTTTGAATTTGTTTCTTACTTAATTTAGTTTATAGTTTTTAGAAATTAAAACCAAAAACTCTAATTTCAAACGTAAAATTATAAAACTAAATATGTAAGGAAAACTATACCTAAAATTTAAAATATATTGATGAAGGCAAATTTCTAAAACAAATTCATATTACAATAATAGTAAATATGAGATCAAAGCTTCCACGGAATGGCTGAGCTATAACTTCCAAAATGAATTAGGTAATAAGGTTTTGAAGATATTTGAGGGGAGATGGAAGATATTAATTTGTAATGCAGTGATCTGAATTATTTGATGCAATGGATACCGAATTTAATGTCCCACCTAATTACTATACCATCATTCCATAATCCACACCCAAAATTTGTGGAGAATAAATGAAACAAAAAATATCTTCCATCTAAACTTATGAACTAATTCAATTTTTGGTCAAATTTTCGTTGATATTATTTTAAATATCTTGGTACCATACCTTACCTTGCGTGTTCGTAATCTTATTCTAATTTTCTACTTTTTTTTTATTTTTGTCTTTACTTCAAATAAGTTTACAAAAATTATTAATACATAAATTTTAGATTACATTGTAATGAAATTCAATTTCTATTATGGGTGTATTCAAACAACTTAAAAGAAGGGTGAAAGGGATGGGTTTGAAGTTATAATTAGACCTAAAGGTATTAAATATTAAAGAATGGATAGAGGCTTGGCTTTCTCAATTTTTAATTATGTTATAATGTTCCAATGTTTAATAGATTTGAAATTAGAATAAATAAAAGATTAGAAATGGAATATGCACACGAATTTTGAATTAATTACAGCATGAATAGTTTGACTAGTTATTTATTAGAAAGAAAATTTTGGGTATGAAATAATGGTTATAAAATGTGAATTAAGAATGTATTGACCACTTGGTGGTGGGCTGCTTTAAGTAGTCAAACTTTCCTATGTGACTTCTCCCCGTGAGGAATTGACCATAGGTTAAATATATAATTGTAGTCCCTATTCTTTGGGTGCATTTTTCAACCTAGTTTTTTTTGTTCTTTAAAAATACATTCTCCTCTATTAAAATGGAAAACAACAAATTTAGAGAAAGTTTGAAATCCATCTATAATAAAATATTTTTTTAAATAACAAAATAAATTAAAATATTTACAAATTATAACAAAATTTTAAATTATATATAAAAATTTAATAACTTCCGTTGTTGTCTATAATAGTCACTAATACAAACATAGATTTCACTTTTTTTAATTTAAAAATCTTTTTTTATATTTAAACTTTTTTTTATATAAAACCAATTTAAATTAAACTTTAAAATAAAATTTTAAGTATTTAACACTTCATTTCTTTTACAAAATGATTTATTATGAAAATTAAGATGTGTCGAAACTAAGAAGAAAACGAAGAGAATTGGTATTCATTGATGTAATGAAATGACTCCCCTAATACCTTAAGTATTTTAATATTTATAATATCCTAATCTGATTAGACAATAAGTTGCATGAAAAAGGAAGACAATAACAATTATATTACATTGTATAACAACCAAGATGTGTATGATTCAAACCCCTTTCTCTTCCTAAAATAATTCTAATCTAATTTTAGTGATTTTTAATTTATCTAATTAGTTGCTAAATCATGCAAACTTTTCTGGATTTATTAAACGAACGCCATGTATAATTTCGTAAAACTATTGACTATATATAAAGAGAAATTTATTTAAAAGTAAGAATCAAATTCATATAAATAATGAATGAAGGATTTTGGAATTTAGCCAACGTGAGGGCTAGATAATTGTTTAAATAACATGGCATATATAGACATGTTTTCTAAATAACAAATAATACCTATCTTGTGCCCAATCTTAATTAATTCAACTATAAAAGATTTTAATTTAAACATAGTCAATAAAATGACAAACACCCATTTGATTTTTTTTGCAATTGACATAAACAAAACTTCCAATGTTTGATTTGTTTGTTTCTTATTTTCAAAGCCAAATCCAATTTTAAAAACTTAAAAAAAAAAAATACAAAAACTTCTTTTTCAGAATTAAACTTGATTCTGAAGAAAAGAATTTAGCTTCAATTAAATTATTTACTAAAAATTGAAAACTATAAATAAAAATTATATTTAAAAAAAACAAGTTTGATTGAGATTGAATTGAATTCTTAAAATCAATTTTGTTATTTTTGACAAATTTTCAAAGAAAAATTGAAATGGTAATTAAAGAAACCAAAATAACCCATGATAAAAGTGACTAAGTATCTATAAATAAACAAACTTAGTTAGTAGTGAATATTGAATTTCATAACATAATTCCAAATTCTTAAAAAGACACAAATCATTTGGTGTTCCTTTTTCTTTTTATTTTTTTTGTAAAAAATAAAATAAAAGAAAATAAATCAGGATGGGCCCGGGTCCAGGCCCACTGAGCATGAAGCTAGAAAGCTCCGTCGTCCTTCCTCTGCTTCTATAAATACTCCATCTTCATTCCTTCGTTACAAACCTCACTTCAATTCCCTCGGTTTCTCTCTTCCCTAACAATACAAACTTAAAACCTCCATCATTTCTCATTTCTTCTTCAACTCTGCATTCAATGTCTACACAAATTTCATTTCTATTATATCTTCTACCAATCCTAACTTCACTCTCAGGTAATTAAATCCCACATCCCTGTTTCATTACTTTTTCACTTTCTTTTAAATCAAACAATGTTTTCTGTTCAATATTCTTAATTTTCTTTCTAACTATGGAATTACAGGAGTATTCTCCACCACTTTCAGCATAGTAAACCAATGTGATTACACAGTTTGGCCTGGAATCCTCTCCAACGCCGGAGTTTCACCACTTCCCATCACCGGCTTCGTCCTCGCTGCCGGTGAGTCCAAAACCATCTCCGCTCCAGCCTCTTGGGGAGGCCGATTCTGGGGCCGAACCCACTGTTCACAAGACGCCACCGGTAAATTCTCTTGCCTTACCGGAGATTGCGGCTCTGACAAAGTCGAATGTATCGGAAACGGGGCGAAACCACCGGCAACTCTGGCTGAGTTCACTCTCGACGGCGCCGGAGGACTTGATTTCTTCGACGTGAGTTTGGTCGACGGTTACAATATCCCTATGTTGGTTGTCCCACAAGGCGGCACCGGCGAGAAATGCATGAGCACGGGATGCGTTGTGGATTTAAACGATGCTTGTCCTCAGGAGCTGAAGGTTACGAGCGATGAGGGCGGTGATAACGTCGCATGTAAAAGCGCGTGTGAAGCATTTAACCAACCGCAATATTGTTGTAGTGGCGAGTTCGGGAGTCCAGATACTTGCAAACCTTCCGCGTACTCGCAGGTCTTCAAAAGCGCTTGCCCACGAGCATACAGCTACGCCTACGATGACAAAACAAGCACGTTTACATGTGCCGACGCTGATTATATTATTACTTTCTGCCCTTCACCCAACACTAGGTATATTTACATAATTCTCCCCTTTGACTTTCATTTCGAATAGAGGGTATTTTCGTACATTACATTCCCTGACAAATTCCATGAAATCTGAACGTTGATGAACATAAGGAATCCCTTACAATTAATGCTCATGCCACGTAGGATTTAGAGGGGTTAGTTTGGTCATTTTCCAATCCTTCATCGACCGACTCTTTAGCCCACACTTATCCCGGTGCATCGTGGGGCGGCGACACCGTTAAGGTCGGCGATTGGAGTTTTAATTAATCGTCTCGGGGGAATAGAGAATTTTCACGTGGTTTTTCCATTTTTTTAAGTTCAACGGCATTAAATCGCGTACAACGAGGAGTTGTAATTCGGCACGATTTTCTAGCGTTAGATGATTACGCAACGGTCAAAAACACTGCATGAAGGTCCACTGAAAACATGACACGTTGTCACTTAATTATGTGTCAGTTGAACTGAATGTCTTTTGTTTCTTTTTCTGTGGGTGCAGTCAGAAATCAACGGACAATCACAACACAAACACACCGGCGATCAACGGCGGCAACGGTACAATGGTATACGAAGGGGCTGCGTATGATTTTAGCGGCGCGTCGAGAACCACGCTCCGTCGTATTCTAGGGGTAGTCGTTGCGACGGTGGGAATTCTTCAAATTCGGCAACTCTTTTGAAGGACGCAGTGGAGGAGGAGTTTCTGCCCAATTTTTCCTGGAGGGTAGGTGACACGTGGAGGGTGGAGCCCATAGGATTGAGTTTGATTGGTTGAGATGGGAAGATGGGCTAAGTGGGTGGGCCGGGCCCATAATTAGGGCCCAGATGATGTGGATGTGAGTCATGATTGAAAAGGCTGAACCGCACACGTTAATAGAGGGGGAAGCCAACCAATCCTCCACTTTCTTCTACGCCAAAGCTGACAGAGAAGACGGAATTTTTTAAAGAATACTTTAGGAATTCTTTTAAAGGATTTTTAATTATTAATTATTAATTATTATGTTACGTTTATTCTTTATAATTAGTTGTAAGAAGGAACAAAATAATGATATTGGGATTCATTTGTTGGTATTGGGGGACAGAATTCAATATTGTTAAATTAAAGTTATTCTTCTTATGATCAAAATTCCTGATTAATATGTTTTATGTCACATTCTAATAGTGCTGTAAAAATACACAAAAACGAAATTGATGATTTCAGTCGACGTATCACAACCAATGTGTCACGTTCCGTTAAAGAAACTCCAAATTTTGTGCCCAAATTAGTTATATTCACACATAGAAGTAACGTCATAAATCAAATAGAAATGAAGTGAGATGGCCGAATCTATTGTTTATCAATCTTTTGCTTGTCCATTTTATATTCTATGGATTTCGGACGGATATAAAAGATCGTAAATTGACCAGCTTGACGGGGGAAAATGGAAACGTGTATTCAGCCCAAGCAAACTTGCAATTGCATTAGTAGGCAAGCAAGGCAATTTGGCCAATGATTTTGGGCACTTTCCTCGATTAAATCTTGATGTGCAAGCAAGAAAAAAATTGATAAATGTAACCTAATTTAGAAGATAGAAGTGTGAACTTTTTGTTTAGATAACATTAATCAAGCCAATAATACTTCAAATGAACATAACTCAACTCATATGATACTTGCATTACCTAATTTTGATTCCCCATTCTCATATATGGGAGGCATGGAAGTCGTTTAAAATTGGTATTTGAAATACAGCTACATAAAACCTGTTTGAAATGCTAAAGCATTAAGAAAAATACTCCAAGCTCATAATGGTGTAAACCATTGTTAGATCAAACGAAAAGAAAATAAGTAGAAGAAACAGATGGTGGATGTGATTTATATTCTTAGTGATGAGAAGAATAATTGAAAGGATAATTTCAAGCAGCTAAGTCAAAGTTGTAAAAAGTATAATAACAATACGTTGGTTCTTATCTGAATTGCAATAGGCACGATTTGGAATTAACTCAACGCTAACTCTATGCCATTCATACACTTTTAGTTAAAATGTAAAGACCCTACTGCTAAAATTCTGTGATGTATGGAATAGAATACACAGCTACATGTACCAAAGCCGCCTTCTTTTCTTTTTTTTTCTTTTCTTTTTGCAATGGCCTTTCTATGAAAACACCATGAGATAAAAAAGGAACAAAAAGAAAATAAAATATATGAGAACCCCAAGAAGAAAGAAAGAAAGAAAGAAAGAAAGAAAGAAAAAGATGCCCCTAAATTTTCCCTCAACAAATTAACTCGTGAATCATATAACAGCACAATTTACCCAGCTTTATTTAGTCATAAATGAAACCCTTCCCCATCACTATGGCTATTGGGTTCGGTTCAGCCTCCTTGTATGAATCAGTTTCTGGCAGTGATCATCAGTATACTTCTGTGGATTAACGAAATGTGCGATGCGAGATCATGATTGATGAAAGGAAGGATTACTGTTTCCATGGAGGCTGCTGATGTTTATAGCTTAGGAAATAACTTTCCCACCCACCGTCAGGGCCATCTGGCTCTTTCCTTTTTGTACCAACTCCAGAACTTGAGGGTTGCCTCAACTGCTCTTCCACGGATCGAAGATGGCCGGGGAATAGAAGCTGCTTTAAACCCCCAGAATCACTCAATCCAGAATTCAAATCGAATTTTGGACGCGAGTGAGCAATGCCATTTGGAGTTAGCTGCGCATCTGCCATGATAAATGGCGGGTGCGAGTAAGAGGAAGGCGGAACAGCTGACATAGGGCCCATAAATTGAGGCATAACAGCAGCTCCTCTTGAATCAACCATGTAAGGCATTGAACCACCAGGTTCATACATGGTCGAGAATGAAATGGTTGGCCCCGGTGTCAATCCATTGTAACCAATAAAAGGAGTCTGATGGTAAGAAACTGCAGAACTCATCCCTAGTATATCTCCTGTCCTTGCCAAAGTAGCACCCATTCCAGTGGGCTCAACAGTTCTGCCATTGGGCAACGGTGAAGCATGAAAAGGAAAATCTTTTCTACTCACTTCCACCTTTGTACCCATAATGGATATAACAGAAGCATCCGAATTTGGCCGTCCATAAGCACTTGCATTTTGACCATACTTACCAGGACCTTGATCTGGGGCATCACCTTGAACATATGGCCTATCATTCAAATCAATATTCCTTACCAAAGGTTGCATTGACGATGACGAGCAGGCAGGAGAAGCACTGTAGCTATTCTGGTTGTTGAAGAGTCCCTCAATTCTCAAATCTGATGCTGGAGCATCAACATCGTCACCAACACAGTTAAGATCCAGCTTTAATCCCCCAGATCTTCTTGGTCCACTTTCAACTAAGAACTCTCCAGGTTGTGGGAAAGATGACCCTAGGTTTTGCTTCCTGGTTTCTTCTCCAGTCTCAGCCACATTCAAATCAATGTCAAGAAAATCTTGCCTCTGCTTTGAACTATCAGAATTTCCCCCACTAGAAAAGGTTCTATCGCTATCAGGAACTTTACGTGGGGAAGCAGGCCGGAAAGCACTAGTAGCTGCAGAGCCTCTCCATCCAAGCGCCCCTTCAAACTGTAAAGGTGTTAGAGGCAACCCAGAAGAAGCAGCTGGTCTGGAAACAGAGATAACAGATACAGGTATAGACACTGGAGTTGCTATCTGCTCTGCATCATCATTAAATACATCTTGATTTAGATCAATTTCACAATATTCTTTTCCTGTACTTGCATCTGCCCCTCGAGCTGCTTCTGTGACCATGGAGGATTCCATTTCATTCAAATTTTCTGGTTGGGTATCTAAATTATCTGGATCGGTTAAGCATGTCTCTGCATCGGAATATGATTCAGCAATGTGACTTTTTGCAGATTGGACCTCCCTTTCTTGTAGATCAGCTGGCAGATCCTGTTTTTCAGTCATGGAATCTGGTTTACCCAGCTGCCTGATTCCACCATCAGAAACTTTGTCAGAAGAAGAGCTGCAGGATGGCTCTCTATATTCCACCACTTCTCTTTCTACTTCTTGAGCAACTTGCCGAGCAACCTCCAGAGCATCAACTATCCCATAATCAAGTTCCATGTCTGACCTATTATCAATTATACTTGAAGTTTTGGGATTTAATTTCGGTTTGGAAAAAACAGAATTATTCATTCCACTGTCATCTTCCTTTCTCCGACGTTGCCTGTCTCTCTTCATTCCACCAAAGTCTTCCATCCTGGAAAAAGAAGGTCCACGATCCTCAAGTTTTCCTATTAGACTCCCATTCATAGACAAATCCCGAAAAGTACTTCGATAGCGGTCAGCATCTTTGCCTGTAGGTTTGAACACAGGCATGCTACCATAATTTGTCTTTTTATCAGACATCCCACTTGCTGATTCTAATGTGGAAACTCTCTCACTATCTAGACTAGAACTACGCTGACAGGCACCAGCATCGTCAAGACCATCGTTATCTTGTTGAGCTGGAGCTTCTTTAGCAGACTCTTCACCAATTGCAGCATCAAAACCTTCCAAAACAGTTCCAGGATCCTGCATGGGAGAATGTGAAGAGGTATCTGATTTCTCTGTCACGCATGACCTACCGGAAGAGCCATCAATCTTATTCACTTGGTTTTCAGGCTCTTGTGACTCACTACACTTTTTCAAACCAGCTAACTGTTCATTATCGGTGCCTTCCCTCACAGCTGGAAAGCTACAACCCACACTAATTGGGGCTCCTCCGCCAACAGAACATAGAGATGTTTCATCCTTCTTCAAAACATCCTCACTTGGCGCCAACATA
Source organism: Cucumis sativus (assembly GCF_000004075.3). Lineage (NCBI taxonomy): Eukaryota > Viridiplantae > Streptophyta > Magnoliopsida > Cucurbitales > Cucurbitaceae > Cucumis > Cucumis sativus. The sequence goes on from NC_026657.2 coordinate 37,549,641, forward strand.
ACAGGAGAGTTCGCTGTTAAATCTGGAGATCTATCTTTCACAACTGAATTTCCAGAAATTGAATGAGAGTTGAGCTCGTTTATGGGAGATTGAACCTTTGAATCCTCGATCTTATCTGGGTTAAGTGCATCAGGGGTTCCAGAGGATAATATCTTGTCCCCAACAGGTTCTGCTGTTTGTCTTCCATCACTGGATAATTCTCTTGAAACAGATGCACCTGAAGGAGATGACCTTCCTGCTCCACCAACAAGATTTAACTTCTCTTCATCAAAATGTACAATGTTTTCTGCATCTCGAAGCAAATCTTTATCATTAATCTCCTGCATCCACCTATCAAGAAGGACACTCAATTCTTTCCCAAACCTTGATTTTCCATGGTCAGTGCTTTCATGCAGACCCTTAACAGTAAACAAAATCCCAGAAGAAATAGATTTCTCAGCAGTTATATGTAACTTTTCAAGTGCTTGTAACAAAACAATGATAGACTCTTCCACGGTGCTATCATTTGTATCATTACTAAACTTTTGAGCATCCTTAAGCCATCTTTGAATGAAGCTAAGTCCATCTAATTGGATAAAAAGATCAAGACAATCTTTATTCTCTGTAGCAGCAATAGCACCTGCAACAGCAGCCCAATGCCGAGTTGCATCACTAACATTCTTCACAAAACAATCCTTCTCCTTTTGCATAACATTGATTAATTCCTCAACTCTACATGGGGCCGTAAGCCCATTTTTTATTTCAGTCAAGGTGAAGAAGTCTTCAAGTGTCATCATGCTTCATATACCATCCTTGAGAGCATGAGATGAGAGAACCTTTTCGTCCATCTAGCAGATCACCAGGTCAAAATTATGAAGCAACGCTGCAAATAAAGGCAAACTACGTGTCAATCAAGAGAGATTCCTAAAACTAAGGAAAATATGCATGCAAAATTTAACCGATTATTGCACTTTGGTCATCAAATGATTTATGAGGTGACAGTTACAAACTTTACACCAAGTATAAGAAGCAGCAAAAGGACAGTTATACACACGGAAAAATAGTTACCAGCTGCAGGGGTCATCAACGATGTATAAGAATGTTCAATCAAGAATAACGGATAAATCTACTATTGTTCTACACAACAAAAAGATAGCAACCCAATTATAAAAGGCCTGAAATGAAGCACTGATAAAGACACGAGCATCCAGCTCAATATATTAAAATATCATATGAATACACCTGAGATAAAGTACACTGCACATTATGAAAAGTATTTGAAGTCAATAAGCTAAAAAATCAAATCAAAATGAAGCAAAAAAAAAATCACATCTCAATCTTATAGCTATGCAAGTAAGTCACTTAAAAATTACCAATGAATATACATCTAAATTGATTGTAAGAATTAAAACATTGTAGTGTCTACAATTGATCTTGAACCAAAATTGCCTTGATGTTAGAATTTCAAAAGTATTCAGCAAATTCGTAAACCAAAAGAAAGACTTTCTCAGTCTAGTATTCCAATAAGAATAACTATAAGCAACGTTCTTAATGATTACAGACCCAGAGAGATTTACCTAGAAACTACAACAAAAGGACAATATTACATCCAAATCACTCTTCTTCTTCTCCTTTTTTCTTAAAATAAGAGACATCAAGAACTTCATTAAAAAAGTCAAGGGCAACCCAAGGGCCGGGTAGAGAGAACCCCCTCCCAGCAACTTAGCTAATGGATTAGGATTATAGGAGTAACAGTTAAAAAAAACCCATTTGATTATTGTAGGAATTTTCAACATATTCACCAAAAAAATGGATGGTAACGAGCAAGCACTTCGTCCCTGTCAAAACTTTGTAAAATGAAAAACTAAACACGATGTGCAAATGAATCGTGATTTGGAAAACATCCCACCACTGTTTGGATTCCAACTATCGATTACCAAAAAAATTCAAAGTACTGCCCCTTACTACAATCAAGGGCAGAAGCCCCTTTAAGAAAAACCCAGTAGGAAGGGAAAATGAGAGATGTTATTCACTAAATCACAGTTTTCGCTAAAGAAATTGCAAAATCATCCAATATACGTAGATGGTAAAGACGACAATAATTCCAAATAACAACCAGAGTTAAGTAAGCAGTTCGTCCGTATTCCCAGAAAAAGCCAAACGAGATTTAGAAACTACCCATGGTCGTATCTCAGTATAAGATGATAGGTTAGAACAAAGAAGAAATGGAAATTATCAAAAGAAGCCACCCTGCCTCTACAGCTTTTAAACTAAGAACCGGCGTGAATGAAAATGAAATGCAAAATTTCAATAGGTGATTGTGTAAATTAATGCGTAGATACCGATTAGAATATAGAATGAAGAAGGAATTAAGAATGAGTAAATATAAAAATGCAAAAAGACGCAACAGTAATAAGTTTCTTGCCTTAAGAAAAGAACTCGAAACCCTAGGTTTAAGCTCCTGATGAATATGAGCTCCAAAAACTTCTCTTCCACCTCCGAAATTCTCTCTCCTATGGTTGATGAATGAGGATTTTCTCTCTCTAGAACTTGAGCTTTTCTTTCTTTCTCTCTTTTCCGTTTTCACAAAACCCTCGTTTTGTCGTCTGTGAAACCTTCCCCCACATCGAGCGAGAGAAAGAGAGAGAAATAACGAAAATGGCTGATTCTTTTTTTTCTTTTTCTTTTTCTTATTATTTTTTGGAGCGATGAGACGATGGCACGTGGGACACGTGCGGAGTCTTGCGACATGTAGTTTTGGTTCAGGTTGGGTTAAGGTTTAATGAACCGGACTGGTTCGGACCGCCCAGAGCAAATCCAAGAACTGTCACTTTCTGCTATACGGAATGCCTTTTTGTAGGTTCTCTTTAGCTATTAATATTTTTGGAGGAAATAATTGCAATGTAAAGGAATGACCAATTTGTCTAAAGCTTTTACTGATTTTTTCTTATTTAAAAATTGTGTTATATTTTGCCTAAAAGTTTTATTATTTTATTTTTCTTATAAAGAATGAATTATGTTGGGAGACAACCACTTTTTAGACCAATTATAAAATAAGTTAACATAGTTTTAAGTTATTTTTAGTTGGGTGTATATTGGTTTTTGTGTTGTGGGTCACTTTAATTTGTGACATTCAACTATGACCTTATTTAAATACTTTCAAATGTACTTGGTACAAAAAAAAAATGTCAAAGATAATAAAATGGTCAAATTATTTACTTTTATGATAAAATCAAGTGAGGTATATTTTTTTAAAATTTGTATTTTTTTTGTTCCAAAGTGTAAATTGTTTTTTTTATTATTATTCTTTTAAAATTCCAAGATATAAGAATTTAATCTCAAAAAGGTAAATTTGTATTTAAAGAGTAAATGTTGATCTTAATACATAGAATAATTACTAGAGGAGTTGTGTTTAAGGACATTTTTTTTCAAAAAAAAAAAATATTAGTATTTTGTGTATAAATCTTGCTTGTTAAGATATTTGTTTTTATGCTAAGATGATTTTGAACGAAAAACATAATCAACGTCAAATAAAAATAAGAATAATAAGCATCGTAGGATCAAAATGGGCCTAACAAATAGACAACTTCGAGCTCAAATTAACACTTTTGGCCTTAGGCAAGTCTACCAAAATGTGTCAGCATTTCTTAACTTATTTAAGTGTTTCAACACTCTATTTGAGATCACTTTAGTCATTGTCTTCGTGTGGATTTAGGTCATTCTCACTCACAAACTCTTAACTCGTTATACTTATCAACTTTCTAACTTTAAACATTGAATCTATATAAAAAATATCATAGATTTTCCTATTTTGCAAATCAAATTCTTTTATTTAGTGACAATGATATCATTAGAACGTAATGCTCTTTTCTCTACTTAAATTTAGGTATCTCAATTGTTATTGGTTTTTTAATATTTTATAAGCTTATACATATAACTCATTCTCATTCTAATTAGTTTTTCACACAAATATTTATAATAAAAAACTTAATATCTTTTTTTAAAATGTATTTTAGCTTCAAGTTGTTGTGACCTATATGACTTTGATTTTTCTTTTTAATTGAGCTAACATACCGACAAATGTTTGTTTATAATCATTTCAAAACGTATAAAATAGCTAAATTATAATTGTTATCGTAAGTAAAGACGAATAACAAACATAAATTCTACGTGAAAACCTAGTGTAAATCTTTCTTATTGTTTTTTTTATATCATTCATGATAGAGGGAACATTAATTTATAGGCCATAGGAACCAAAATAAAGCAATAAAAGATAATTAGGAAAACATAAAATGATTTTATAACTTTCTAAACATAGTACATGTTCATAAATAGAGTAATAACAATTTATTGTCAACTAATTCTTAATGGGCAAATACAACTTAAAGTTATAATTTATGCATATTTGTATTAAACATATTTTATTGGAGAATTTTAAAAAATAACAAATTTTACAAAAATATTTACAACCTAGAGTAAAATTTGTAAATTCTATGGTTGATAGTCGCTGATATGCTACCGTGGTAGAAGTCTATAAGTGACTATCATTGGTAGAATCCAAAATTTTGCTACACCTGATAAATATTTTAATTTATTTTTCTATTTTAAAAAATGTCTATTAGGCCATGTGGAGGCTGATTTTGAGAAATAATAAATTTAATACGAGAGATCTTTTAAAAATAGAACAAATCGACCAAATATTTTCACTGTATACAATAATTTTGAAAATGTAAAAAGCTCACAGACCCACAATGAAAAGTTCTTAATATGCCCCGATTAATTGACATCAAGCGCTTATTAATTTGAGAAATCATCATTTAGTATTTGGGAAACATCTATGACACTCTGAAAATTAAGATAATTTTTTGAGTTAATTATCTTAGTTTTGTTTAATTATGTCTAAATTTATTGAACGTCTATTTTGAATGATTATTTGGTTACATGAAAATTAGAATTAATTAAATAATTTTGTTGTTATTTAATTAAATTGAAGAGTAGAAATTTTGTGGAAGATTTGATAATTAGGTAATAATCTTCCAAATAAACACTCAAACGAAAAGATAATTATATTTATTAAAATATAATTATTTAAGAGAAATATATTGTATTTTGTAGAGAAGACAAACATAAATTATCTGTGAGAGGATAATTATTTTGAGAGAGTATATCTCTTTAGAAAGAAAAAATAATAAGAAAATAAAAATATACTTATTTGTAAAAGTATAATTATTTTGGTAAAAAATAAAGTTGATTGGATTTAGGGAAGAGAGAAGATTTGATATTTGAAAACTAATATTAGATAATAATTAGAGAGCAATTATTATCATTGACAATGAAAAAAGATCAATATCAAAGAACAATAAAATATAATCATCAAATTGAAAATCAATATAATAAAGTATTTAAATAAAAATTAAAGGGTGTTATGCTCACCAACATAAGTTGAGTTGGTATAATATTTCTACTCGTGCTTGGCTAACCAACAATTAATGTTGGTGGATTTGAGTTGGTATATTTTACCAAATCACTCCACAACTCTCCCTTCTTTAAGTTGTTCTTATGCTCCACTCATAAGCCACGGTCAACGAATATAGTTTCTCACACTTTAATGACCAACTTCAACAATCACTTTTACGCTCTCAACTCTAGTGACCTACTCCACGCTCCGACAACAACTACGATGATCAATTTCTAGCTACAATAATCACACTAGTGGCAACTCCAACGACCATGTCTGGGCTCCAACAATTACTTTAATTACAAACTCCGATGACCAATTTTGGGCACCAAGAATCATTCAATGACAACATCAGTGACGACCTTCACGCAAACAACTCCTACGATTAGTTACTATTTCCCGCATCCATCATCAACAACAATTATGACAACCAATTTCAAGCTTCAATAACCTCCTTCGTGTGACTCACTTCAACAACCAATTTCGATCTCTATTGTTTGTGCATGGTCAACTCATACATTAAATGATTGTTAAAATGTGTTGTAGGGTGGTTGATTATATAAATAATTATATTTTGTCTACTTAAGTGCAATAATTATAGTAAAATGAATTTTTATAAGTGTTGAAGAATTTGGAAAAGTATGTATGTAGTAGATCGTGAAGATAAAAAAACCAACACCATATATCACAAATCAACTCACCGACATGTAAATTTGCCGACATATGAAGTTCAAACGTATTATATCAACTTAGCACCTAAAACAACCCCTCACTACCAAATAACAATAAGGTATTAATTATACAACAAAGAATATCATTCACAATTTACACGATAACATTGAAAATAAGCAATAAAAAAACAGAAATTACCCAAGCGGAATGAATCACATGAAAGCAGTTTTTTACTTTAAAATTAAAATGGTGAGCGGATCGATTTTTAAATTTTTACAAACTTGGTATAATTGGACTATGAACTCAATTTATGAAAGCTATTTTATAATTCTTGCAAGTGAGGAACGAGTAAGTGACAACTTTTGGATTTGCTCTGTTCCAAAAGCCCTCGAATGACATATTCGAAGTTGATTCAAGTTCCTGCTTCACCATACAACGTGGCCAAAAAAGAGGGGAGTAGAAGAAACAAAAAAGAAATTATAGTTGCTCCATCATTTAAATTTGTTATATCTCACCTATCCAACATCACTATTCTATCAATTATCTTAAACTTCTTCCCTACAATATTGTTGAATTGGAGATCAAATTAAGTTCAGACTTTGAAGTTTATAATAACAAATTTATATTAGTTGAATTAGGTTAATCTGAACGTTACTGAAAGGTCCAAAGTCATCTAACATATCACTGAAAATACTTTTTCAATCTTCATAAACGATCTTTAAGAACTCATATCCTATAGTACTAAAACAAAAGATGAGGGTAAAAACCATATAGTTTTACCCAAAACTAGGGTTTGATATAAGATTTTGCCCTACTTGCTAAATTTTAAAACCTTTTTCTTTTGCTTACATAATATTTACGTCACCTTGTCTTTGATGGAAATCAGATTAAGGACATTTTGGTATTTTCTTAGCCAATCATATTATAAACAAAAAGACAAAACTCTTCAGTTTCAGAATTGAAAATATCCAATTTTAGTTTTTATTTTGAAGCTTTTATAGAAATTTGTTTTATCTTATTCTTTAAACTATTTCCTAATGGAAGACTAGGACAGAAAGCCAAGAAATAGGTTACCCTAACGTACTTAAATGTAACTAATCATATATATTTGGTGTTATCATGTAAGAAAAAAGAAAACAAAAACAATTAACCAACTTGTATTTTTCCCCACAAGTAGAGAGACTGAGACTATGGGCCCATAATTGATTACAAAACTGAACAAGACTTCCACAAATAACTGCAAAAATAATTATCATACTACTAATAGAAAAAATACTCTAATCTTCCACCTTTCAGCTTGCCCTCACACAATTGCATACGTCAAAATTTATAAAGCAAATAGCAACAACTTTGGCATTATACCAAATAAAACCCTAATTAATGATGTAGTATAGCAGTGGTATTATTTAGTAACACTATCAAATGCCTGCAATTTCTGACCAACTTTTGAATCCAATCCAACTCAACCCTTTAGTTAAATTTAACATCAAAGGCCAACATTAATTACAACTCTCCATCAATTCACAAACTAGATGACACAGTTTAAAAGGCACACCATTAATCACCTGATCATAACATCAATTAATTACACATAGATTTAAAAGGTATATTGTATAAGCTGACTTCATTTCTTTTTACGGTAAAGTTTAGGAGATTAATTTTATTATTAGCACAAAAGGGGGGGTGGGGGGTGCTATGATTAAATATTAGAGATTGATTAGAGTAGGGGCAGACCTTGGGGGATTAGAGAGCATGTGAACAACTTCTCTCATGGTTGGCCTTGCAGAGCTGTCTTCTTCAACGCACATCATGGCTATTTTGAAGAGATGAATTACGGCTTGGAGTGGGTATTCTGTGAGGCGGGAGTCTACAACAGCTAATACTGAGGCTGCATCGGAGGGTTGAGAGAGTTCTGATGTGGTTTTTAGGACCCATCTCACTATGTCTACGCCTTCTCCAAAATCACCCACTGGCTTTCTCCCGGCTATAAGCTCAAGCAGTACTACACCAAAACTGTACACGTCGCTTTTCTCGTCCACTTTCAGTGTGTAAGCGTATTCTGTTGTACGGTTATACAAAACATATCAAATACTTTCTTAGTAAATATATAATCACCTGAGAAAGTTTATTCATCTCAATCATTTCATTTCATCCATCACTCAATCCGGGAGATATTACCACCAACTTCAGCATGTTTTTATAAACAAACTAAGCTTGATGACAAAATTTTAAATTCAGAACGTTTTGACTAATAATTAGAATAATAATCTCCTCTTACTATGATAAATACTACTTTGTTATCTTCAATTATCAAACATTATTAATTTCAAAACCTTATATTTGAAATTCATAATTAGTTGGTCTTTACAACTATTATAAACTTATTGTTAATACTCTACTAATATTTGAAATTTACAACCCATCCATGTCACAAAATGCAAATGGTACTTCTTTTTCAATTCCTCGACAGGAACAATAAGCAAATCTTAGCCAGAGATAAAGATAAAAGGATCATAGATTTGTAAACTATGATATGGTATAATGTTCCAAAACATTTGTCTTCTTTATTATAGACAAAAATAAATTTGTTTTCAAACGTTTACCACTAATTATTTTAGGTTTCTAAATTTTTAAAAATATATTTACAAAATAAATTACATACCTCACAAAAAAAAGACTTACTAATTTGTTTTTCCGAAAGCGGGAGAAACTAATTAATCATGCTTATTATAATTTTGTCTTTTGAATACCAACCACCCATAGTCTAACACTCAACAACCCATCTCACTTTATTAACTAAGGGTTTGAAATATAAAGTCTCTAGTTTTAAAAAAATTGTCTTTCTTCGAAAGTATTCGGCAAGTAATCAAAAGATTTAAATAAAAATTATTTAAAAAATATATATAAAAGAAAAAACTTTTGAATCTCAAAGCCAGAATATTATACCCTATGTATTATAACAACTACTATTCACACCGATCAACTAAACACCTCAAACACTCGCCTAATAGGGAACTTAACAAATGAAACACAACCGCATCCAACTCCTAGTCGCTAGATTAAGAGGACAAGGCATTATAAATAGTAGTAAACCATATATATGGGCTTTCATAGGCCCAAGTCAGTGGGTGTCAGCCCATGAATGGTGACACAAATGAAAGCAATAACTTCTCTTCTGGGGTTATCTTCTTCGAAAAACGACCTCGTTGATATTTTTCTAAGAAATAACTAGAACAAGAACTCCTGATTAGCTAAATGCTAAAACCATATTGGAAGTGAAATCTAATTTAGTTCTTCAAATAATACTAATCCTATATTAATCCGACTAACCAAGACAGGAATGACCAATCAATAACTTATCCTTCTTAAAGAACTAAGTTAATGGGAATTACTAAAAACGATGAAGCAGATTAGAGGACAGACCTGGAGCGATGTAGCCATAGGAGCCCGCAATGGAGGACATACACTCGGAGGCGCCGCCGTTTTGCAAGAACTTGGCGAGCCCAAAGTCAGAGACATGTGCCTCAAACAGCTTGTCCAGCAGTATATTGTTGGATTTCACGTCTCTGTGAATGATCAACGGCGTACAATCATGGTGCAAGTAACAGAGTCCCTTAGCGGCTTCTATGGCGATCTTGTACCGCAAGTCCCAATGCAAATGACCGCCCTTCACTCCATGCAGGCTCTGATCCAAGCTACCATTAGGCATGTACTCGTACAGAAGCAGATTCGTGTCTCTGTTCGACACGTACCCCAAAAGCCTGACGATATTCCGGTGTTTGATTCGCCCTAGCGTCTGAATTTCAGCAGAGAAACCGTGGTCGTTCCGGCCGCTTCCTAATAACAGTTTAATAGCCACGACGGAGCCGTCTGGCATTGATCCACGATAGACTACTCCGGCTCCGCCTTTCCCGATGATATTTTCATCCTTCAAGCATTCCAGGACGTCCTCTGCTTTGAAGTTGAGGCGTTGGAACGCTGTGAGTTTCCACGCCTTAGATTTCTGAATCTTCTTTCTCTTCCGGAGATAAAGTGCAGTGAGTACACATAACAGAACGATGAATATCGCGACGATTGGGATGATTAGTTTAACATATTTTGAATTCTTACGTAAAGATGCGCATGGCCCATGGTTGGGGAAGCAGAGATTAGGGTTTCCGATGAATGCACTGACGTTGAATACAGAAAACTGACCGCCGGAGGGGATTTTGCCGAAGAAATTGTTGTAAGACAAATCAAGAGTTGTCAGACTCATCATCGACCGAATCTCGTTCGGAATTTGGCCTGTCAAGTGATTTCTAGACAAATTGAGGACGCTCAAGATTTTCAGCTTCGAAATTCCTCTGGGAATTACGCCAACAAGATAATTTTCGCTGAGATCAACTAACGTTAACGAAGTGCACTGAACAACCGAATACGGAATTTCGCCGCTAATATTGTTAAAGCTGATGTTAATCCTCAGCAACTTGTTTAATTGAAATATTTCCTTGGGCAAATTCCCGGTGAATTGGTTATGTTCCAGAGAAACAACCTGCAAGTTCTCTAAATTCTTAATCGCCGCCGGGATGTCCCCGGTGATATGGTTGTTACTAAGCAGTAGACTTCCAAGAAACTCCCCTGACATTTGCGCCGGAAGAGCCCCGGAGAAGTAATTGTTACTGATATCGAGTTGCTCCAACGCCGGAAAGTTGAAGAACCCTGCCGGAACCGTTCCATTGAAGAAATTTCCCGCAATTCTTATTTTCGTAAGCGAATCACACCGGCCTAATTTCTCAGGGATGGGCCCAAAGAAGTAATTATCTAGAAGAATCAAAGTCTTTAACCTACCATTACATAAATCGGGAGGAATGAGGCCAGTTAGATGATTAGTCGCCACATCGAGCAGAAACAGCTTGCTGTTACGCCCGAGATTCTCGGGGAGCTCGAGCGTGAAGTTGTTATTCCATAACTGAAGCACTTCTAGATGAGGAAAATCACCGACAAAACCAGGAATTGGACCATGAAGTTTGTTATTGAACAAATTGATCAGCGTAAGATTCTGCAGCGCAACGAAACTCGACGGTATCTCTCCGGTTAGTTCGTTCAGCGAGAGGTCCAATGACTTGAGGCTAATCAGTCCGGAAAGTTCAGACGGAATCCGACCAGTAAGATTGTTTACTTGTAGAAATAGACTATGCAAGTGCTTCAAATTCCCCAAACTCGGAGGAATTTCACCAGTGAGGTTACAGTTAGCTAAATCGATAAGCTCAAGGGAACTCAAGGATCCAAACTCTGCAGGAATACCTCCGTCGTAATGATTAAAATATCCGGCGTACAGATACCTAAGATTCTTCAACCGCCCCAAACTCGCTGGAATCCTTCCGGTAAGCATGTTTCCCCGAACGCTCAAGAACTCCAACGACTGCATCTCCGAGTAAACAGCAGGAATTTGACCAGTAAAGAAGCAACCGCCAAGGTCAAGATGCTTGAGCTTCTTCAATTTCACAAATTCCACCGGAAGCAGACCGAAGAAATTATTGTTATAGATATCAAAAACCTCCAGTTCCGTCATTTCTACCGTGATTTCAGCCGTTAAATTATCACGAAATGCATTGTTAGATAGGTTAAGAAACTTAAGCGACGTGAGTTTCGCCATTTCAAGAGGAAGCTTTCCAGTTAGATTGTTGCTCACTAAAGTCAAGTTCTCAATCTTCTCCAACATTCCAATCTCCGGCGGAATCGAGCTAAATAAACGGAGATTGGAAACGTTAAGCGCAACAACTCTATTATCACCATCGCAAGTAACACCAGAGAAATCACAATGAGCAGACGGAGACGACGTTGGGGACGGCTCCCAATCACCAAGCTCCGACCTCCCCGGTCCGATCATTGAACTCTTAATCTTTAACAGCGCTTCCATATCGCGATTGGCAAAGCATAAACTAGCATAGAAAAGGAATATGAAAAAGGAACTTAAACGGCCAACAAAAGGATCAATCGGTCTTCTCTTCATTCCTGCTCTGTGTTTCGTGTTTTTGGTTGGAAGAAAGTGAATAGGAAGATGGAAGAATGTGGAATTCGGGGAAATGGCGATGGCATCAAATTAAACGAAAATTCGAAGGGCTCTAATAGGCATAGGCGGTGGCGGTAAAAAGATGGAAACAACGGAAGAATAAACAAATCCGAAACATCCAATTCGAGTGCGAGGGTGAGTGAGAGAGAGTAGAGTAGGGATCAGGTGAGGCCGTCTTATCCTAGACCCTGCGACTCCTATCTACTCACCTTATCTGGGCCCTACATCATGTACGAGGCAATTGATTAGACGGAGACCGACGGATGGATGATTTGTCTTTCAAGCCTGCCTTCATATAATCTAACGCCGTTTAAAACTTCACTTTCTTTAAATACATTTTTTCGAATTTTAAAATGTAGATTTTCATGTATATATTTTTCAATTTTTGTTATTTTGGTTTACTTTACTCTCAAAATTTCTATCATTATTATTATTGTTACTTGTGTTTTTCTAAATGCTAATTTTAGTCACAATTCAGGAACTAAAATTACATAACTAAAGTAAGTATATAAACCAAAGTAAATTAAAGTGGAAACTACATATACCAATTTTAAACCAATGATTAAATTGATTCGCTAAACATTATGCCACTATCAAGATTAAAGATTTAGAGGGAATTTGCACTTTGTAAAAAGTTGTTTATCCATAATAATTAATGCAGTAGAATATGGAATGGAAATTTAGTAAATAGATTGCCTCCATTTTTGGATGGGTCAAATTGAACTCATCACTTAAACAGTTATTTATTTCTTTTATTTTCTTTTTTAAGTATATTTATTTATTAACTTAAATATTTAAAATTATCTACAACAAATTGACAACTAAAAATTCATAAAATTAAAATCCTAAATTATTTCTTATAATCATACATATTAATTATAATATTTATATGTCGTGATATATATTTTAATAATATTAAATTTTCGGGTCAAGTTAGACATGTCGACTATCTTAAATACGAATTTTATTAATACATAATTAACAATTTGAATTTGCATAATTTAAGTATTGAGTAGGTTCACATGCTTTTCTTATTTTATAATAAAAGAAGGGTATGTGTGATGAATAGAGAGGTAGGAGTAATTTAAAAGTGGAAAATAAAATGTAAAGGTAAAAAAATTGAAATTTGGAAGGAAGTCATCTGATACGTGTGGTTGACGCCGTGTAATTTGGCGCCTCACAGTAAGCGAGAGGCCCACAAGATTTCTGGTAAGTCATCTCGTGCATCTTCGTCTCCTTCCCCTTCTTCCCCTTCTTCCCCTTCATGTTTTTCTTTCTCATCCCACCTCCAAATTCTAATACATTTCTTGGAATTAATCTAAATATATATATACATCCACCCTCACATTTTACGATTATTAAGAATGTTGCATAATGACATTAAATTACAATCTACATTTTCAAATCTTCCTGAATTTGACATCAAATAAAATGAATGAATAGACGATTTTCACATCTTCTTGTGAACGAGAAATGTTAATTTTATGTAAAAAAGGAGTAAGGATGGGATGGGGGTTGGTTTAGTTGTAGGGATAGTTGGGGGGGGGACCCGATGAAAGGCTGTTTCTGTCTTTTTGGAAACAGACAGTTTCCTTTTTTTAATCTCTGACTCTTACTTTCGTCTTTCAGCGCAAAGTCCACTCTTCTATTTCTTACACTCATTTTCTCTCTATCTATCTATCTTCTTCTACTACTACTAATACTTAGCCAACTGCTGTGGCTCCCACTCTCAAGTCTCAATTTCATCCCCTTCTCTCCTTCTCTCCTTCTCACCCTACCTCCCCCTACTCCCCCTTCTTCTAGTACAACCTATATTATTTCATTCATCTCCTCCAACCCCAAATCTACGTCCTCAGTCGAAAATATAAACACGTACAAGTGGTTTACATGAACTGGGTTGAAGGGATTTTTGTTGGACCAAAATGTGAATATTGCCAACTAAAGTATTCAAATTCAATCTTTTAACTCACTCCAATCCAACTCAATTCTTAAAATTCGTGTCGGGTTGAATTTGAGCTAGGAAGTTATTATTTTTTTTTGCAAGTATATCTTTTACTAACGTAAGATACTTAAATTTACCTACAAACATATTAATAGCTAAAATTTCATAAAACTTAAATGCTAAATATCAAAACTCAATATACCTATTACAAACTTTAAAAAAATTCCCTAATTATAATACTTGTAAGTTATAATATATATTAATAATTTTAAAAAGTTGGATTAACTCGAACCCAACCCGACCTAAAATGAATCACAAATCATATGGGACTTAAGCTTTTGGTTTAATATCTAATAAATGATCAAAGATAAAAAGAGATTATACTCTTGATATGATTTTAATTTAGGTTAAATTTTTATTTTTTGAAATCTTAGTTTTGTTTCAATTTGTTCTTTAAATTTTAAATTTCACATTTACCCTTTTATGGTAAATATGTTATATTTCAAAATTTATAAAGTAAATTGAAATTAAATTTATAATGTAACATTTTAAAATCTAATGATAAAATGAAAACTAGTTCGGATATCTTTTTCAAATTTTCTTATAAGTGCGTCTCTTCCCTTGTAATTACTAATTTCATACCGTTAGATCTCTTTTTATCATGCTATATCTCAAATTAATGTTATTTTTATATGTTATAATTTGAATATGAATTATTTGATGTGGTCATCATTTTCTAATAATTATGGGTAAGAAAATGATGTTTTTTGCTTTCATGATTAATTAAGGAAAATTTTAGTCAAACATAAAGAGTCTCAAATTCAAAGTACTGTGGACTCATGGGTGTGTGTTAAGAAGTAATTGATCATATTGTCATTATCAATAGCATAATCAAGAAAAAGGATGAAGAACAATTGTCTCCTTACTTTCTCTTCAATGAACAATGTAAAGAAAATGATATTGGCCACTTAGTTACTTTGTCCCAACCCTCACACACTGTGTAAATTGGGATCTATATGTTTTTCCATTTATTTTATTTTATTTTTTGGCCTAAGACAATTTAAAAATTTTATGTTATTGATGTTCAATATCCGACGTTACTATCCACATAAATATATATATCTCAATTTGTTAAAACAAATACTCACCATCGAAAGCTTTAGGAACTTAAATTCTCACATGATGTTGAACTAAAATAAAAACATAGCTGAATTCTAATCATTATAATGTAACGTGGATGTCACTTGTGCAACCTCATTGTTTTACATTGTCGTTTTAGGAATAGGCTAAGTACATAGTGAAAAATCAATTGATCAATGTTAAATAACAAGATATACGTCATTTTCATAAAAAATAAAAATCTAACTTGTACGGTTGGGAGAGGGATTTGAATTTTTTATTTATTAGTCTAATAAATACGTTTTAGCTAATTGAGTTATATTCATGTCAACCTATTATGAAATCGACAAATAAAAATAAATAGAGAAACGTAAGATTCATGCAGTTCATTAATAATGTATTATCTAAAACATTATAGAAAAATAATATTTTTTTTAGAGTGATTAACTGAAAATACAAAAGAGAAAGAGAGTTTATGTGTTGTACTTCTGTTTAGGTTAAAGTAAAATTCATAAACAAGGTAAATATATAATCACTTTTAGGCGAAAAGCAGTTAAGAGTAAAAATGATGCAAGAAAGAAAGAATACAAATTATGGTTTGTGGTAGTAAAAGAGAAGTAGTTTTGAGTGTGCATGCTTCAAGCTTACGTTTTTAAAGGAAGAAAGTGGGATTTGGCTTTTCAGGAGTAGTTAAAGGGAAAAGTGGGAAAAGTGGGAAAGTGGAGGAAGATAGGGATGGACTACAAAATACAATAGTGGGTATAATTTGAGAGCCTCATAAATTTGAAATAGCATAAATTCCATACCAAATATTTGAAGGGTTTTTTTTTTTTTTTTTTTTTTTTTTTTATCCACTAGCTAGGAGTTGGAAGAACATATTCCAATTCTCACCATTAGTGGTGAAGAATTGATTGAAACTTTACTCTTTATCAAATTAAATGGGAATCCAAGGTTGTGATTTGAAGAATAAATGCTTCTACTTTTGTATCTAACAATTCCTTTTTGGTATAATTTTGTGTCATTGGGTATTAAGGAAGAATGAGAAAAAAAAAACAATGATATATAAACTAATTTGTACCCAAACCTTTGACATTCCACACATTGGGTGTTGTTTGTTTAACACATCCATATGCTACTCTCCCACTTCTTTCAAATTTTTCCTAACTTTATGACTTATTTATAACAATCTATTATTATTATTCTCTATATTTGTGAGTATTGGTACCATCTTACACGTTCGATCATGCAACATTTGGATTAACTCGTAGAATGTTAAATTCTAGATAGACATAAGTACCGTGGATTGAACTTGTTTCTTCTTAGCTCTTTACTAACTCGATATCCTTTGTTTTTCATTAGATCAACTCATGATTATTTACACTTATAGATTTAATATGGACTCAGGAGCTCAAGCCCGCTCAAGCTTTTTATATCATGTATAATAATAACTTAGTGGTAGATGCATGTCTTTGTTCTCCCAAATTTGATTTCTCATTTCACGCCTTTTCTTTTTTAAAAAATTCCTTCCTTGATATAGAGTTTTGTTAACAAATTTTTTTAACATGCCGATGATTTATAACATTTGGTTTATGGAAGGAAACGTTTTTTTGTTTCAATACCTAAGTTATGATAAGTTCTAGGCAAATATCTATTTTACCTTATATTAGCCAAAATTTACATCATATGCATAACTATATATATATATATATATATATATTTATTTATTTATTTATTTATTTATTTTACAAAATTAAAATTATAGACATTATTTTCACTCTTTTTTGTTTGGTAACTTTTAGTTTCACTTTTTTTTGAGAGAATATAATAATTTATATTCCTAAATTCTAATACTGGTATCAATTTAAACTATAAATTTTTGAAAATGTATCAATAATTATATTTCGTTTGAAAAAATGTCATGCGAAATTTACAATTATATTGATCAAACTTCTAAAAATTTCCATACTTAAATCAATTTTGATTTTTATTTAGATTTTTCTTTGAGAATCGTCCATATATTTACTCTAAATGTCAATTTTACAAAACCAATATTTGAGAAGATCTATACAAACATTTGAAAACTAATACAACGTAGCCATAAAGTGTAGAGTCTAAATTGATTGACCGGTAAAAATCTAAGAGTTTAATTAACTAACTTAAAATATAAATTTCATATCATATTTGAACGAATCAAATCTTAAAAGATTTGAATTAATACTTGCAAAACTTAAAAAAATTTAAAATTCATAACATTATTAATTCACACACAACATAATTTTGAACAACTATAACATAATTTTGAACAACTATAAGTTGCTATTATTATTAAAATTTAAATGTGTTTTTAAGTTAGATGAAAAAAATTAATGAAAAAAATTAAATATATATATATATATGAAAAGGAAAAAGCAAAATAGTTATAAGAAAATATATATAATTCAACTCATTCAAATTTTCATTTGAACAACCTAAAATCTAAACAGATTAAGAAAATATAACAAACACATGCATTGCCATAATACTACCATTATCTTATTCAATTTCAATATCACAAATAAAATGAGTAAAAGTTTAAGCATATAATTTCTAATTTTACATATCCGTTTGGCCTTCAAATTATGAAGGAATAAAATATACTACTTCATGTTTGTCTCCAGAATTATCATAATTCTATGATTAAGACTATTCTACTTTTTTTCTCCACATTTCTCTCATTCTTAATTGCTCCTTTCCCTATTCCTCAGAGTCTCCTTTTGCTATTCTTCACTCTCCTTTTATTATTCCTCACCCCTCATTTCTCCTACATGTCACCATTTCTCACTCCCTCATATTTTGAAATGGTGACATATATTAATAATATGTACTCCAAACACAGACTATAATAATCCACAAACCATTATAACCCACGTACTATAATAACTACATATTATAATAACTTGCTTCACACCTCAAACGTTCATTTAGTGGTTAAAATATCACTTATACAACTTAAAAGTCATAGTTGATTGTTTATATGTATACACATCACAAATGGTTACATACATATATAAACCAATTTTAAATATAGTAACATCAGAGTCTAATAATAATAGCTATTAACACTTCTTTATCATTATTGAATAGACATCGATAAAATCTTCTATCAACGATAAATTTAACACAATTTATAATAATTTTCAACAGGTTTGATAAGTGACAACTACTTACATGATGCGTACAACAACATTAAAAAGATAATATATGGTTAAATAGAATAGAATGATGTACTTAATATTGTCTAACTTTTCTTTTCCCTCTTCTTTCTGAAATTCAGGCATTCTGCCAATTAATTTGGTTTTGATCCCTTTGTAAGAATATAGAAAAAGTTGGGTTTTTCTTTTTCTTTTTGTTGAGTATATGCTTGCTTCTTAATTATTGAATAATATAACGTAATGAAATGGCATTGGCTTAAGTATATGTTTAGTGCTTAGTTAACAAAGATCATATTAGATTAATACGATATTTGGATGGAAGGCCAAACAAATTATGCTTTTGCTTTATTCATTGTAGTGGTGGAAAGCTAAGAGAATTTTCAAATGCTTTCCTCTTGGATTCCAAAATTAAATTATCCATTTAATAATTCCCCTGACAGTTTTTACAAAAATATATTGAATTTAGTCTCTAAAAGAGTTGAATCAGTCGAAACATTACACATATTTTTTTTCAAAAGAATATTTGTATGTCAAAGGGTCCATGCTAATGAATATAATCTTTTATTTTAGAATGGAAGATTCAATCTCCAGTTGTATAATATGTAATTAATTCAATCACCCGTTTTTATAATTGTTGTATTGTATGTAGTTAAGCACACTTAGTAGATTGGTTTAAAGTTTCTTCTAGAAGAATTTAAATTATGGTATAAACGCTCCTTCAACTCATAAATTTTGGATGTTTTTGTTATTAATTGTCTACTCCATCCTAAAAACTTAAAATCTTATTTAGTAATCATTTTTAAAATTTTAAATTAATCATGTAAATATCAATTCTATATATTGATTGATATTTATGTCTTGTTGCATGTACTTTTAAAAGTGATTTTGAAATTAAAGTTAAAATCTAAAAACTAAAATAAAAAAGTTAAAAATATATAGAAAGATGTAGAAATTTTGTTTATAAATTTAAATTCAATAACTAAAATCCAAAAAACGAAGGGTTAACAATATTGTGGTTTCATACCTTTGTTTTTGTTTTTTAAGATTGAACAAGAAAATTCAAATGATAAAAAATAGAAATAAAAACAGTAAGTAGAAAGTAGAAGAAAACAAGCAAAATTTTTAAAAACCAAAAAACAAACAAACAAAAAAATTTCAAACCTTTCTTCCACTTCTATTATTTAATTAAAAATTCCAATAATTTTCTTAAGATAAAATATATATATATATAGAAAAACTGAGCGGAAAAAAAACTAAATTTTAAAATAAATATTGTATTAAAAAACAAGAAAAATCGTAAATTTAGTCGTGCAAAATAATTAAGTATACAATAACCTTTTAAAAAAATTGCAAATATAGCAAAACCTGTCAAATTTTATCAATGATAGAAGTCTATGTCTGATAGACCATGTTATAAATATTGGTTTATCATTGATAGACCATACAAATACCATACAAATCTATCTGAGATAGTTTTGCTATATTTACAATTTTTTTTAAATTTTGCTATATTTCTAATTATTATTTCTAAAATGATCGTCAAATATAATTACTTTAAAAAAAAACAAGAGATTCATTTAAACCTAAAATTACAAAACTTAATTTTAAAATAAATAACATTTTTTTTTCAGAAATAGAAAAAGTTGACAAACTATTTACACTTCAATTTTGTTATTCCCATGAATAGTAGTCTATCTAGTCCAACCATCTTTCCTTAGAGATTTTGTATATGCATGTTATTACTTTATAATCATATCATAAAATTTATTGGATTCTTTTACACAGCTACAAATAATTCAAATGCTAAGAGGAAGACGAATGAGAAATCATTAATGGGGGATTTGTATTTATAGAAACACAAACACCACTATTCATACATACAACTCATTTATAGGAAAATATAAAGATTGAAAAATGTTTGAAAAGACAAGACATTGCATGTGGAACAATTTATTCCAAATTGTCCAAAAAAAAAAGTTTTAAATTTTCATGTCCTTACCATTAAAAATAATAATAATAATAATAAATTAGTTTGGGAAAAGACCATCCAAAGTACATATGGGAATGGGGGAGCGATAGCAAACGAAAGAGGGAGCAGTCAGCAGAGTCAAAAGGATGTGACCCTAAGCCCCTCCAACACACAATTTTTAAGAACATAGTTGCTATCTTATTTCAATTCTATTTATTCTCTTTTCACACTTTATAAATTAAATGTAATCAATTCAATTTTTGTTTTACTATCATTATCTTTTCAAACATAGTTACTAACATGTTCATATGTCGATGATTTACTATCGTTTTGACGATGTTAGATGATTTGAATATTAATGAATTTGTGGTTGTAGGAGGTTGTATAAAGAAAAAAGATATGTTTATAAGATTTATTTTAGAAAAGGCAGATTTTATTTCAATCAACGTAGTTTCAAGTTGAATAAAAGGATGGAGTGTTGAGCTTCACGTGCATATAAAATAATGAGTGGATTCTGTCTTGTTTGTTGTCTTATGAATCATAATGATGGCCTGAGAGAGATCAGAGAGTGAAGAAAGAAAGAAAGAAAGAAAGAAATGTAAACTTTTTGTTTGTTTTTGTTGTAATTATAATTAAAATTTAAAACTTTGGCGAGTGGAAAGATTTGACGGATTGATTTATGATTACGACATGACGACTTCAGCTAGCCGCTCAGTCGTTTCTCGTTTTTCAATGCCAACCCCAGCCTTTCTGCCCTCAAGAAGATTGTACTTCCCACCCAATCAATCACCCACCACTAACTCTACATGGGCCCCCTCAAGCCCATTTTCTTTTCTCAAATGGGCTCAACTTCCCCCCTCCCCGAGTCCTCTCCAAGCCCATTTTGTTATTTCTATTGTCTTTGTGGAAAGAAAGATCCACTAAAAATACCTCACTTTAGTACCAAACTTGATAAATGTCCCGAACTAAAATATTATTTATTTATTCAATGACACAAATTTATTAACTCTAATTAATGTATGGTTTTATTATGAAAATAATTTATTTTTTAATATAAAATAAATAATTTATAATACTAAATAATGTAATAATTAAATATAAACTTATATAACTATTTTCATCACCATATTAAAAATCTTATAAATTTCTACTTCATCATTTTTTTATTTGTCACATATATGCTAATGTATATATATATATATATATATATATATATATATATATATATATATATATATATATATATATATATATATATATATATATATATATATATATATTTTGTATGTTTTGTGATTTTTTATTGTGTATGTATATCAATATATATACATATTATATATCCATTCAGTATTTTTTTTATTTCTTACATATATGCTACTGAATTATTCATTTATGTTTTGTGATTTTTTACGTATATACTATTGCATATATTCAATAATACACACTTGTTTTTTTTTTTTTTCATATTTTATGATTTTTTCTTACTGCACTAATCTATAAATTATGGATCTATCGTTATTTCTTTTAATTCTTACATACATACTACTGCATAATATATATTTTTTGTGATTTGTTATATATATACTACTTCATATATTCAATAATACATAAATGATGTTATCTTCAATATACTCAATATACTCTAATGTATTTCGAATATGAAATATAAATTCTTACTAACCTTAATTTTTTGACAAATTTTTTCGAAAGATCACTATACCAGTTAGCCACCGATGTCCTTCTTCTTCTCCATTTATACTTTCACCAATATTCTATTCTTCGGCGTCTTTTATAAAATGGAATCAATATTCAATGTATTCGAAAAATGAAACTTTTACTCTTAAAAAAAAAAAATCATAACCCACGTTCCCGATTAATCTTTTCGTTAGTCCACCTTCTATAAACAAATTGATATAAAGAACCTTTCATTTATAAAATATATACCGTATTATTCAATATATATTATACTTATGTGCAATATACGGAAAAAAATGTAAAACGAATGAAAGAATGGACAAAGTGAGAGAGATGTAGAGAAGATTTTTTGAACAAAACAACCAAAATAAAAATAATTAAGAATTTTTTATTATAATATTATCGTAACAGAATTGTTGACTTACCATATTACATAGAATATCTAATAAATACAAATATTGATCATTGTCCACTCTTCTTTTTATTTGTTCTATCTTTTAAATATATTATTAATAATAAATATGAGTAAATTAGTCATTTGGGCCTTACATTTGTGTAAAATATTAGTCAACTTAGAACATTTATGAAAATTTTGAGAAATTTATGTCAATCTTGTAATATATAGTATATAATTTTAGGCTATATAAGTTAAAGACCCCGTGAAAATAGCAAATTGAAAATTAAAAAATAACAACAATTAAAATGAAAAAAATCTTAGCAATAATTCAGACCTTCTATTTTGCTAGTTTTTGTTTCTCGTGATTATTCTTTTATTTTTTAAAATATATTTTTAAATACAATTTAGGGATGAGAAGATTTGAATATGAGAACTCGTATATTAAAAAAGATACAGATGACAGTTAATATAGGTTTTTGTTTTCTATTATCACCACTGATATCTCGCCACTTATAGCAAAAACGATCCCTAAATTAGTGTTAGAATTGTGAGATGAAATAAACGAATAAACAATTAGAAAATGAATACATTGAATTAGTGTGGGAGACAAATGATCCCTAAATTAGTGTTAGAATTGTGAGATGAAATAAACGAATAAACAATTAGAAAATGAATACATTGAATTAGTGTGGGAGACAAATGCCCTAATGCACAAAAATAATTATTTAAAAGGAAGCAACCTTTTGAATATTGGCACACTCCTAACCTAATATAACCTCTTGTTTTAACATAGAGGAATAGAACCCGAGAGTAAAAGGAATTTTTATCTTCCCTATATTGAGTCATCTTCTACAGACGTGGATCCTTCATCACTTTTGCTTTTTTCTCTAACAATATCTTGCTAGATAATCTTTAATAATCCAATCTCCTGACTGCCAATAACTTGCATTGCAAAAAGATTTTCACTTATTTCTGTGTTTTTTCTGCATATGTCACCTAGAGTCTATACCTGTCATATGGTTGGGGGTGTAAGTTTTCAAGCAAAAGAAAAACAAGAGATTATTATTTCCATCTTTCTTATGTTGGCTTGTTGGTTGTGTTTTAGAGGTAGGTGGTCTTCCAATAAGTATTGGAATTGCCTGTAGTTCTTATGTTTCGAGAGAGAGATGTAAAACCTTAGAAATCTGAGACCTACTTTAGTAGATAGGTGTCTGAGATCTAGTTTTGCTCAAGATTTGGACTCAACTTCAGACCTTCCAAGTGGGTTATTCCTCTAGGTATATTAGCAATTAAAAACTGAATGCAGATGCAGTTTGGTGGTTGGTAAGTGGCAAAGATGGTTTGACTTAGATTGATTTGCAACCATGTGGGTCATGAGAGATTTTGGGATATTGCAAGTTCATCTAGAGCTGTGGATGAATGTGCAAAAAAACATCATTGGAGGGCTTATATCCTCCCTCTATTGAAGTGGAATATGATGCCTTAAAGTTCCTCAAGCTTTTGAATAGGGATAACTTCATCTTCCACATAGATTGAGGTCCTCATCCATAATAATGCTCTTTCATTTCTTTTCTTTTTCTTAGATGGAGTGTGTTCTTCCTCCACAGTTGATAGATGTAGACAATTGGGGTTTTTTTTTTTAATGATGTTGGTCACGTGAATTGTTTGTGGATTAGAAAAACAACAAAACAATTAAATGTTAAAATAAAGCCGACCAAGAATTTATGAAGTATTTATTTAAATGGAAGCAATTCATGCCCTTCTATGTCAGGAAGGAATCATCCAAACCTTTTCTTCAAAAGTTGTGATCAGTTTTCTTCCCCTTCAAACATCAAACTCTCTCTCTCTCTCTCTCTCCTTTTTTATGTTTAAAATCTCCCTCTTTTACTACAAAAACAAAGTTGTCAAACCCACCGACCATGTCAGTGTGTAATTAACTAAACAAAAAAATATTCATCAAATGTGCCCAAAACTATTATGATATTTTCAGTTTTCACCCAATAAATACCAATCACAAAAATTATATCCAAAGTAAATTAAGAGATAGATTGATGTTTATATCGTTTTTTTTTATAAATAATGTATATATCTTAGGACATATTTATTTATGTTAGTATAAAAATCCATAATTAATTATCATTTTTATTCGAGATGGAAACAACAGAATAACAACAATGGGTACAAACAAAAAAAAAATTATAAATCAATGGTTGAATTATTGAAAGGAGAAAAAAAAAAAGATAAATATATTGTTGATAATTTTATTTTTAAAATAAGAAACTAAATTTTATAGAGAAGTGTATATGTATATATAGTATAGATGCTAAATAATGAAAACTTTATAATGATTTATATTCATGGGATGTATAGACAAGTACTTTTGTTTGAAAATAAGTATATGACAATTTGGATGTTAGCATTCAAATATTTAATGTGACGTAACTTACTAATGTGTCATACACATTTAATTTGTTTTTATTTTTAATTTAAATACTTAACACAACGAAGCTATTTTCATGGGGGAATCATTTATAATCTAATATTATTTTTCAAGCAATTTAGTATATGGTTTTAGTAATTTATTGAAAATTATTGATTATTATAGGAATAGCAATGGTGATTTTAATTTTATTTACAAGATTAAAGTTAAAATTTAAATACTCCAACCCAAATATTTCAACTATAACGTGGTTTTAAAGTTAAAAGAAACTTTTGGACTTAAATATTACAACCTCTTTATTTATTTAATAAACTATAACATTAAGAATGTAGCAATAAGTGTCATTTTAATCTATTGATATTAGAGGTGAAATCTTACGTTATCGAATATCACTATTGTTTTTCGTTAATCGAGAATTTTCAACTACCCAAACATTGTTTTTTTCAAGATGTTGAGAAGTATCACAAAATGTCTATGATTATTTATATAATTCATATCTATTTCTTCATCCACCAACCATTTCTTTTATGAAAATTATTTAAGGAGAAAACTTGCCAAAAAGAAAAAAGAAATTATAATTTTACTTTTTAAGTAAAATAATGGTTTTTTTTAAAAAAAATATATATAACAAATTATCAAAATATGAAATAATTTTGAAAATGAAAAATGTCAACTGTTTCACAATAAAAAATACCAAAAATTTCTCAGTCAACACACAATTAATTGCTCACTCGCCTACTAATATATTTGTTACACAATCATCATTTCTATTTGACTATCCAAATGTTCGTGTCAATATCCAACTATTTTTTCAAAATTATTTGTAGTTTAGATTTGACTGTATGGTTTACATTTGGATTTCTTTAAAATAATTGATATCTAATCGTTTAGATTTTACTAACTATTATCAATTTTTTTATCAAGATTCTTGATACGATCATTTAGACTTGGTTGACTACGAGTGAACAATCTAAACAATTTTTTTTAGATGAACGAATGTATTTGGATAACTCCAAAAGAAAGTGAAAAAATTAGAAAGAGGAAGAAAATAAAAAAAATTGAAAAATCGTCTCGCAAAATAATCAATTTAATTAACGCTAAATTGTTATATTATAACATAGATATTTATCCGTTTTTGTTATATTTAGGAAAATTTAGTTAAAATAATAATGAATACAATACTAAATTTTTGTATGAAAGATGGAAGAACAATTCAACTACCGGTTGTTTGAAAGAAAAAAAAATGATAATAAATGGGAAGTGAATAGAAGTGTATGGTTAGAAATGGGAGAAGAAGATTGAATCGAAGGGTGATAATGAGGTGAAACGTCAATTATAAGGAAAAAGGAAATCGGAGGGTGTAAATTAAATAGACGGCAGCCGCCCATCAAAATCCCCCCACCTTGTTTACGCCAAGACCGGGGCTGGATTTGGTCGGTGACTTAAATATGTAATTGCAACCTTTTCATATTATAAAACTTATCTAATACACTCTTTCCTTCTTAATACTTTTTTTTTTTTTTAAATTTCCACCTCCATACATTATTCCTTTTTAATTTAAAATTATTCATTCTAATTTTCAATTCTTTTGTTTTCATAGCCCACCTAATGAGTATTCGAACAATGGATCCATGAGCAAAAATAATTGGAGAAATTTCAATTAAACAGTTATTAAATTGGAAAAATCATTTTATTATTAAAAACATGGTTTCTTTTTTGCCAACAACTCAAAACATGAATTCTACAGAATAATATAGTAACATGATAGTCTAAAAAAATTATATCAAATTTGATTTATACTCATAAATTTTGGTATTGTATAATTAAGTTTATGTAATTAAATAAACCATAAACATTAGATTATAATAAATAATATGTTTATATAAATATATATTGGACATCTTTAATGTAGCAAAACAAATGGAAACATTTTATAAAATTCAGAAAAATCTATTAAATTTTCTATAATTTACTTAGGTTTTTCTTGGATTCATTTTTTTTTTTTTTGTCATTTTAAATATTGCTTCATAAATGCTGTAAAAATGAACACACAATCAAATAACATTTTTGGTTTAATTATGAGGAAGTCTTCCTTTTCATACAAATATCATTAACTCTTTAATCAAATTTTCAATATTAAGAAACGTGTGATGGAGAATTTTACACTGAAAATATAAGAAAATGGTTGGAAAAAAAAAATCCACTATTTCATGGAATAAATATAAAAATAAAAGATAAATAGAAAGAATAGAACAAGTGAAAAAAACTCAAAATCAGACTTTAAAAAAAAAAAAAACGATGAGAAAGCACTCTTTCAAACACATCATATCAATATCAAGCTTGCAAGTACTTCAATTGGGATGGTTTAGACATAAAACTTTTTTTTTTTTTTTTAGTAATTGGGGTCCATGACTTTGGTGAATATAAAACAAAAAAACTTCTATTATTTTACCGAATAAAATTACTTAAATACAGTTTAGTGAAAATATAATTTTTTTTTGTTTGTGGGTTAGAAAATAGAGAGCATGGGATAAGGTGCAACAATTGCCTTTTGGCCAAAATTGAGTAAAAGCTTAAGCAAATCTTTAAAATATATGCATTGAGATCAAATCCTATATTTACAAAGAAAAGTGTCCATCCAAGAATGACGAACTCACAAATGCATCGAAATGACTAAACTATAGTATAGTTGATTTAAGAAGGAAAGAAAAAAAAAAGAATAGCACCTACCAAAAAGAGGAATCTTTTATATAAAAGGATATAAGAAAGAGGCAAATCCAAACCCCTCCCCTCGGGTTTGTTTCTAATTTTCTGGGGTCTTACTCTTTCAAGTCTTTCCCCATGTTTTTATTATATGCTTCTTCTTAAACCAAAAACAATAATAGTTTGTACAAATTTCTCAATCCCATCCCTTCTTCATAATTTCCCTTTTTCTTAATTCCTTACTTTTATTCATTCTCAAATTTTCAATTCCGAATCCCATAATTTGAACTTGATATTAAATTTAATTTCATGGCCGATCCCTATTTTCTAGATCGATCGCCCTCCACAGGCCACAACCTCACCAGAATTTCAAATCATTTCCACCTTGAAAATCTCGCTGCCGTCTCCGGTTTCTCCCACGGCGGACTTTTACAAACGCCGCCTCGATTCCTCTCTGCTCCCTCATTCCACACACACCAATCCTACCCTTTCTTCCAACAAAACAAATCACCACCTCTCCTCCCACCTCCGCCGACGCCGACGCAGTCGAATATACGACCCCACCGCTCTCTTCCTTCACAACCCCGATCTCACTCTCTTAAGAAATCTAAATCCACAAGAAAAGAGAAAGACTCGGCGGCGGTGGTTGATCGGAGGATTCCTTCTAGAACCATCTCGTCGGCGGGGGCGGGGGCGAAGAGGGTGGTTAGAGTAGAGGAATTGGAGAAATTGTCGGGGTGTTTTTTTACGGTTATTTCTCCGCCACCTAGTAGTTTGCCGTTGCCCAAGTTTTCTATGAGGCCGGCGAAGGCGCTTAATTGTAATGTGGAGGCTGTGGGAGTGGATGACGGAGCTGCTGCTGCAGATGATCTCCGGCGACTTCTTCGGCTTCATTGAAGACTTGTGTTTGTTTTGTTATTAAGGAATTGGGTGTAAGTTTGTTGTGTGTGTGTGTTGGGAATGGCTTTTTCTTCATGCATTGTTTTTTTATTCTCTGACATGAGGAATACTATAATACTATATATTAAACTTTGATCTAAAATAATTATATTAATGTTTCCTTTTTCTTCTAAATTTTCTGCTATCAATTGGCTTACGAAGATAACAAAATTTTTAAATATATATATATATATAAATCTATCAACTATTAAATGGAATTTTCAAATAACCCGACCATCTAAAAAATTCAAGAAGGGTTAGATTGTATTAGTTTTTATTTTGATTTAGATGAATTTTTATTTTAAAGTTGAATCTGAGTTTGGATTATATTTTTTAAAATTCAAGTTGATCCAACGTAAATTTTTAATATTATTAAAGAATATATATTATAAGTTATAAGTATTATATTTTATACATAATGTGATAAGAGTTTGTAATATATATGTACACTTCAGTTTTATAAAATTTTAATTATTATTAGATGGTGTTGATAAATTTAAGGGACGTTTTTAAAAATAACAAAATAAATTAAAATATTTATAATTTATAATAAAATTTTGAATTCTATTAATGATAGTCTTCTATCCATCATTTGCTATTGATGTAAGTATTTTGTAAAATTTGCTATTTTTGAAATTTTCTCTAAATTTAATGTTTTAAGTTAATAAAAATATACTTAAACAAAATAGGTTGATAATCCCAATTCCAAAAAAAATCTCAATTCAATCCATGTACCTTTCTAGATATATATATATATATATATATAATTTTGATATATTTTGTAAATATCTTAATTTATTTTATTATATTTAAAAGCGAAATATGATATTTTTTTTCATGTATATATATTTGGAAGTTTGAAAAATTGAATTCTAATAGTAGTTTTTCATTGCGTTTGTATGGATGTTATTTTCTTCATCTTTCGATATCGAGAATTTATCTTCCACGTCTATGTTTGTGCATCCTACCAATACACAAATCATAATAACTTAGATTAGTTCGAGGGTTTAGCAAAATTGGTGGACATATAATATAACACAATTTGTGTAATTAATTAACCATATATAGTTATAATATACTGATTTTCATTTGTCCGCCGATTTTGTTTAAAGTTGTGCTTATTATTAAGCACCTTAATTTATTTGTTTACCTCTTGTACTTTTATTTTCTTGGGATATATTAAAATTTACAAACTTTTATTTATAATTATTTTTTTCTTATGTACTTTTAGTTATGTAACAATTTAGATATGATTGTGGACTATACTAAGAAACAATTTAGTTTTTATATTTTTAAGTTTGTAACGATTTATCTCTTATTCTAACAGTTATGTTATAATTAAATAAGAGTTTTTTAAAAACATTTTTAAAAATAGCAAAATAAATTAAAATATATGCAAGTATAGCAAATTTTTGAATTTTATCACGGATAATTTTCTATCGCTCTAGTATATCAATGACTGAATTTACTATAAGTTGTAAATATTTTATAAAATTTGTTATTTTTAAAAATTTCTCGTTTTTTAAACCAGTAAACTAATTAGCGACTCAATATTTTTACAAAACAGTTAGTAGGCAAGTAAAAAAATGGAGATCTTGCAAAAATAGCAAAACAATTATGATAATATAGCTCATGTCACTATATTTTCTAATTGCAATAATAGCAAATTTAAAAGTTGAGAACCCTCTAATAACCTTTCGATAACCGCCTAGTAGCACTAATTATTTGTCATATTTGCCATATTCGCAATATGAAAAAAAAACGTGTTATTAACTGTTTTTGTCATATGATGTAATTTATCTTTAAAAATATTGTCATCTAATTTTGATGGTTTTCTTAACGTTAAGGCTTAAATTGTTACAAATTTAAAAATATAAGAACTAAATCGTTATATACTAAATTCAATGACTAAATTGTCAGAAAATAGAAAGTACAAACTAAAGTTTACCGACTAAATTGTTACATGAAAAGTGTTTTTTAACCCATTTATATAACTTGTTATATAATATATCATACATCAAATTAAAAATGAATCAACTTAGAAGTGGTTCCCGGTAAAATTTGTTTATTAAACACACACTATATGTTGGGGAAAATATATATAAGGTTAAATTGCTTTGTATTTCTATCTTCCAATCGTTCAAATAGGGAGATCTAATTAAAAACTTGAGAAGAAAAATTAACCATCTGTTTTTGGTAATTCATTTGCTTTCTTTTGTTATTTTTTTTTTTTAAATTTACTTTGAAGAAAACGGACGTGTTTGTTAATTAATTTAATTTTCTATTTTTAAATAAGAAACTTGTTATGAATGAAAGTTGAAAAAAAAAAACTTTAAAAGAATAGATTTTTTTAAAAGACAAAAACAAAAATTGAAATAATTAATAAACCGTAGCTTAATCAACAAAAATAATACATAGTGTAATTTTGGATGAACATCACCCTAAAATTCAATTTTTATTACATTTTAACTAGAAAAATTAGATCATATAAAAAAAACAGTTAGAGAAAAATAGTCGGCATATTGCAAATATGAAAAAAAAAATTAGTGATATCACACGTCTATTAAAGGGTTATTGGTTTTTAAATTTGCTACTTTTACAACTTATAAAATATAATGACACGAACTCTATTTTTATTTTTTAAAAAATAGCTACATTTTTGCAAGTGCTCCTTTATCTATAACTTGAACCATATTATAGGTAAATTAGAAGTTATGCATGTGATTAAAACAAGTAAGTGAACATTTCGATTATTAAGATATGTGACGTAGAAATCTTCCAAGTACAACATTGCAAAAAAGTATCTATAAACATGTTTATGTCAACTATTAAATTAAATTAAAATAAAAGAATATTCGTTCCACGTGAAAATAGTTCAATATGGTGAGAGTTCAAAAGTTCAAATTTTTACTGACAATCATAACATTATTAAAATTATACTCTCCAACCAAAAAAAGATTTTTTTTTATGCTTTAGGTTTTAACTCTCGCCAAACCAATGGTCGTATCTCTTTAAATAAAACTAATAAATACACTATGGAATATGATTGAATAAATGAGCAGTACTATTAATATTACCCTTTTACAAAAGAAAACGGTTACAAACTATTAATATTTAAGATTTTGTAGTATAACTTAATTACGGAGTGGAAGATTGAGCCTCTATCTTTTTTAGATAAAAGTGATGTCGATAATACTAAGTCAAGTTTACTCTGACACGTTTGAGTTGTTATTAACGTAAAGTTTGACTATTACAACTTACAAATATCGTAAATAAGTGTATATGAAGGTTTTTTTTCTCTAGCATAAGTTAATAGAACATCGTTTAGTCTTTGTAAATTACACTATTCATACACATATTCATAGAAAAACGGTTTTAAATAATACAAATGTTTAAAATAATTTTAAATATAACAACATCATACTTTTTACTATTGTATTTTTAATGATTTTGTTATATCTAAAAATAACCATATATATTTGTTTTGTTATTCAACTTTGCTTATATTTTTAAGAATCATGTGAAGTTTTAAAAACAAATAAGAATAGGTTTCAATTTTTTTAAAAAAATTGAATATAGAATGCAATTTTTTTCTAAAATGGAAACCATAGTTCAGTAGAAAACAAGTACAAATTTCAAAAATAAAAAATGAAAACGAAATCCTTATCAAACCGAATCTAGCGTGCTATAGATTAAATTGGATGAAGCAATTTAATCACATGAGAGATGAATTTAGAAGCTCATAACTTGACTTCAATGGCGTCTTCATCTCCACGTTCTTCGGCGTGGGAAGATAATTTCCCTGCATGTATTAACTCCCCCAGGCCCCATTAATAATGGGTTTTCACTCCTTTCATTTGATCAACCATAAATTTTTTTTCAATTCTTTGTAGTGGATCAGAACTGGCATATCCATTTAATATTTTTTTCCAACGGTCCTCACATTGATAACATGACCATATCTTGGGGTCCCAACCATAATCAAATTCAATGCTTAGCATTCACCACAAATTTGGAAATGGAGTTCTTGGGTTGGCTTAATTATGAGGAAAATGCCAAGCTTTTACCATACCGCTGTTCAAAACGGCAGTTGAGTCACCGCATTGTTCGTTAGCTCACTGATCATTGTGGTCTTCACATTTATGAACACTATCAACTACTAGCAACTCTATATCTGAAACGTAGTTCTTCTGATTTAGTTGAAGAGATGGAGCTTGCCTCCAATGGGGAATTAGACCAAAACCCACCTACTAAAATGGAGGAACAAGAAGTGAAATTAAGTAAAATGTCCTTTTTTGGTTTGTTTGGTGCTGCTGATGGAATTGACTGTTTGTTGATGGTGTTTGGAAGTTTAGGAGCGTTTGTTCATGGGGCTTCCCTTCCTGTTTTCTTTGTTCTGTTTGGTCGGATGATTGATTCTTTGGGACATTTGTCCAAACATCCTCATAGATTGTCTTCTCGTATTGTTGAGGTTCATTACATCATCTAATTATTATTCTATTGTGTGATTCCAACTCTTCATCATATTTTGAAACTATGTTTTTTTGGATTGGCAGAATGCTTTGTACTTGATCTATCTTGGCCTCATTGTGTTGGCATCAGCATGGATAGGTGATTCAAAATCCCATATGAAAAGGGTTGTTGAGAATTTGCTGGAATCCTTAACTTGAGTGATCACCAATTATTTGATGATTGGTGTCTTATAAAGGCTTTGTTTATAGGTGTGGCATTTTGGATGCAAACGGGAGAGAGGCAGACAGCGAGGTTGAGAATGAAGTATCTCAATTCTATTTTGAAGAAAGATATTAACTTTTTCGACACCGAGGCCAAAGATTTCAACATAATGTTTCATATCTCAAGTGATATGGTTCTGGTTCAAGATGCAATAGGTGACAAGGTAAACTTTTGTAGTTAAAACGGATTAGAAAGAGTTGGATTGTATGTGATTGATTGTTCTAACTTAAAAAAATTTGAGTATAGCATCATTTTTTTTTTTTTTGGTTGCAGACAGGTCATGCTATGCGTTATTTCTCCCAATTCATAGTTGGATTTGCCATTGGATTTACATCAGTTTGGAAACTGACGCTTCTGACTTTGGCCATTGTTCCATTGGTAGCCATTGCAGGAGTTGCGTACACTGTCATCATGTCAACTTTGTCTCAAAAAGGTGAAGCTGCCTATGCTCAAGCTGGAAAGACAGCAGAAGAGGTAAACGATTTTTCTTATTTTTCAAAGTTGATTGGATGTTGAAACATGGAATAGAAGTTTTTGGAAAAGAGGTTTCCAAGCAAAATACTTTTTGCTGGCTTTTTCCTCAGGTTATTGCACAGATTCGAACAGTGTATTCGTATGTAGGAGAGAGTAAAGCATTGGAGAAATACTCTGAATCGCTTCAAAATGCTTTGAAACTGGGGAAGAGGAGTGGTTTCGCAAAAGGCTTTGGCGTGGGGTTTACATACAGTCTTCTGTTTTGTGCCTGGGCATTGCTCCTCTGGTATGCCAGCATCCTTGTCCTCCACCATGAAACAAATGGAGGGAAGGCTTTCACTACAATCATCAATGTCATCTTCAGTGGATTGTAAGTTCATCTTATCTTGAGGAAGCTGTTATGAATGTGCATAAAATTTGTTGGTAGTATAATGTGATTGTAAAACAGAAGATTTGCGTATGAAAAATGCAATTTCCTTACTTAGTGTAGAAGTTGTTGTGTTGGATTCTTGTGTACCTCCTCTTGTTTAGACTGGCCAACTTCGTTTTCTTAAATCAGGTCTCTTATCTTTCAGTGCACTGGGTCAAGCTATGCCAAATCTCGCAGCCATTGCGAAAGGTCGGGTGGCTGCAGCCAACATTTTTAGCATGATTGACGCAGATTATGAATCTTCTTCAAGGTCTAACAATGGAGTCGCGTTGTCGAGTGTAGCAGGGAAGATTGAGTTTTCTGAGGTTTCCTTTGCTTATCCCTCTCGACCCCAACTGATTTTTGACAAGTTAAGCTTCTCCATAAGTGCTGGAAGAACAGTTGCAGTTGTTGGCCCCAGCGGCTCAGGGAAGAGCACCATTGTTTCCATGGTTCAACGTTTTTATGAACCTTCTTCAGGTTGGTTGAATCATAACAAATCCTGGGTAGTTCTATGATCTCATGTCGGCTTGCTGACTAATTATTTGAAGTTTATTAGGTAAAATACTATTGGATGGACATGATCTTAGGACTCTTGAGTTAAAATGGTTGAGAAGGCAAATGGGGTTGGTTAGTCAAGAGCCTGCCTTGTTTAATACCACAATAGCTGCCAATATTCTTTTTGGTCAAGAAAATGCAACCATGGATGAGATCATTGCAGCAGCAGAAGTTGCAAATGCTCATTCTTTCATTCAAGAATTACCAGATGGCTACTCCACTCAGGTTTGTGTTCTTCTCTAGTTTGAACTTTTCATTTAATCTGAGCAAAACTTAGCCCCAATAGTTGGTGTGAACACTGAACAGGTTGGAGAGAGAGGGATTCAACTTTCAGGTGGGCAAAAGCAAAGGATTGCCATTGCAAGGGCAGTTCTACGGAATCCAAAAATATTACTTCTTGACGAAGCCACCAGTGCTCTTGACTCAGAATCAGAACTCATTGTTCAACAGGCACTGGTCAGAATCATGTTGAATCGAACAACAATTATCATTGCCCATCGACTTTCAACGATTCAAGAAGCAGATACGATCTTTGTCCTGAAAAATGGTCAGATTGTTGAGAGTGGAAACCATTCAGAATTGATGTCAAAGAATGGTGAGTATGCAGCTCTCGAGAGCCTTCAGCTGCCAGGTCAAGTGAACGATTCTAGCATAATATCACCACCTGGAAGTTCCAGGCATTCAAGTTTTCAAGAAGCTTTTAGCTCTCATAACAGTATACTAGATTCCAAGTCATTCAGAGAGACTAAGTTACAATCAGCAAACAAAGATTTGAAAACATTGAATTATTCTCCTCCATCAATTTGGGAACTACTAAAGTTAAATGCACGAGAATGGCCTTATGCAATACTAGGATCCATAGGAGCAATTCTTGCAGGCATTCAAGCTCCTTTGTTTGCTCTTGGCATAACTCATGTCCTATCTGCATTTTATTCTCCCCATCATTCTCAAATCAAAGAAGAGGTCCATCATGTCGCTTTCATGTTTGTTGGAGTTGCTATTTTCACCATTCCTATATATCTGCTGCAACACTACTTCTACACATTAATGGGAGAGAGACTTACAGCCCGTGTTCGTTTGCTGTTGTTCTCAGGTTTTTTCGTTTTACAATTTGTTTGGATTCTTTTTCATCCAATTTTATCTAATGCCTGTCATTAATCATTTACAGCTATCCTTTCCAATGAAGTTGGTTGGTTTGATTTTGATGAGAACAACACCGGAGCATTGACATCAATCTTGGCATCCAATGCAACGTTAGTAAGAAGTGCACTGGCCGACCGTATATCGACGATCGTGCAAAATGTAGCGCTTACTGTGTCTGCATTTGTTATTGCCTTTATATTCAGTTGGCGCCTTGCAGCTGTTGTTGTAGCTTCTTTGCCCCTTCTTATTGGAGCCTCAATAACTGAGGTAACTTCCAAAGTTCACTGAAAACGATTAAGACATGTCTGTTTTCTGCTAAAGTTTAGACATTTCATATTACATTCTTGGCTCAGATTGATGACTTCTTTCATTGAATCTGCAGCAACTATTTCTCAAGGGATTTGGTGGAGACTATGGTCAAGCATATAACCGGGCAACAGCTGTAGCACATGAAGCCATCGCCAATATACGCACAGTTGCGGCATTTGGTGCTGAAGAAAAGATCTCAAGTCAATTTGCTTTTGAATTGAACAAACCCAACAAGCAGGCCTTTCTGAGAGGTCATGTTGCTGGCTTTGGCTATGGGATATCACAATTCTTTGCATTTTGTTCCTATGCACTTGGCCTTTGGTATGCATCAACTCTTATCAAACATAGACACTCAAACTTTGGGGACATCATGAAATCTTTCATGGTTTTGATAATCACATCATTGGCAATAGCAGAAACCCTGGCTCTTACACCTGATATTGTAAAAGGCTCACAAGCATTAGGATCAGTCTTTAATATCCTCCATCGAAAAACGATCATAGATTCCAACAATCCATCAGCCGAAATGGTAACTAACATCATAGGTGACATTGAATTCAATAACGTGAGTTTTAAGTACCCTGCAAGACCAGATATCACAGTTTTTGAGGACTTGAATCTAAGAGTTTCTGCAGGCAAGAGTCTTGCTGTTGTTGGACAAAGTGGGTCGGGAAAGAGCACTGTGATTGCATTGGTGATGAGATTCTACGATCCCATTTCAGGAACGATCTTGATCGACGGTCGTGACATTAAAAGCTTAAACTTGAGATCACTGAGGATGAAAATTGGGTTGGTTCAACAAGAACCAGCATTGTTTTCCACAACAATATATGAAAACATCAAATATGGGAATCAGGAGGCATCAGAAATCGAAGTAATGAAAGCAGCCAAGGCAGCAAATGCTCATGGCTTCATTAGCCGAATGCCAAATAGCTATCAAACGCACGTTGGCGACCGAGGAGTGCAACTCTCAGGAGGGCAGAAGCAGAGGGTGGCAATTGCTAGAGCAATACTAAAAGATCCTTCCATTCTTCTGTTGGATGAAGCAACAAGTGCATTGGATGCAGCCTCTGAGAGGCAAGTGCAAGAGGCTCTTGACAGGTTAATGGAAGGCCGAACAACAATTCTTGTGGCACACCGGCTTACGACCATCCGCGATGCCAACAGAATAGCCGTGCTCAAAAGTGGTAGAGTGGTTGAGATTGGCAGCCATGATAGCTTACTGAAGAACCCCCACAGTATCTATAAACAGTTGGTAAATTTGCAACATGAAACGACTGTGCAATCGCTTGAGTAGTTAGTTTTGGTATTGTATATGATGAAATCATCTCTCAGGAGGTCGAGATTGCAAAACAGTTTGAGAGAGAGAGAGAGCTTAGCAAGTTTCAAGGTTTCTGCAGAAAACATTTCCCATGGCAATGTCAAGTAAATATCTTGCTGTAATCTCTTCTCTCAAGTCTCACTCACTTTGTGTAAATTCTATATTTGGAAGTGAATACATGAACCCCAACATTACAGACTTAATCGTACAAGTGCTTTTTGTAAGCGAACATCTTTCCAGTTTTTTACTAAATAGGAGCATTTGACTCTTCATGTTTTATTGTTTTTTCAAAATCTCAAATCACATTTTTGGAGCAAACTTTACTTTTAGTTTTTGAAACGATGGGGTTTTTAAAAATTATAGAGCAAAATGTAATTTCCCCCTCAAATTTGAAGGTGATGAAATTTGAAATTGAACCCTCCAATCTTTAAGGTTTAAAAAATGATTCCAAATAGTCTTTTAAGGCTAATTTGAACTCATAGTTTACTAATGGTCAAATGATCATCAAAAGGATGAGTTCGTTAGTTGATTTTCCTTCTATTTACCTCTTCTCTACCATCTTTTTAACTTTTCTTGTGGAGTCTTATCAATAGACAATAAAAGGCCCTACCATGTAGGTTGATTTGGAAAAAAGAATCGTACTAACTTCGTTCATTGTTTAGTCAGATGAAATAAATGAATAATAATTTGTTGATGCATCAAATTATGAGTATATTGTAGGATAATTCTTTTTGCCGTAAACTCGAGATGCGCCACCATCTCCGTCCATTAGTTAGTGTCAGGTAATTGTTGCAAGGGCTTGTTTGTACAAATGGGCTTTGTCCTTTAGCATATAGCGGTTAGGTGCTGCTGCCAAAGCTTGGAGGTAGAATCCAAGTACAATTTAGGAGTCATGTTTTACCTTTTATGGAAGAATAATTAAATAGGCAGAAATTTTGGAGATAATTAATTTGAAGTTGATTTTCTAACCAAATTGACTATGATTACTTTCGTAACGTTCAAGCTGATTCCAACGATGATTCCAGCGATGAAAGGGCGACCCACTATTGGATTTTTCCTTAAATTTAGTATTTTTTTAATCTTTGAGTTTTGTTTTAATTAAGTCTCTTGATTTGAAAATGTACAATTTTATCCATAACTTCGATTTAAGTTTTGTTTCAATTTTGTTTTTTTTCGCTAAAAACCTTAATTTTTCGCTAAAAACAAATTAATTTCTGTCCTTAGTATTAATGTATATGTCCTTAGTATTAATGTATATGTCCTTAGTATTAATGTATATTGATTAATTAAGCAATTGAGTTTCACTAATTGTTTTCACCCACAAAAATTAATTTTTAAATTTTAAATTAGAAAACATTAGTGCAAGAAAGCTTGCATTTAAGAAAATCTAAGATTAAAAAATAGAGTAAATTGGTAACATTTTGAAAACGAAGCATAAACCAAACCTAAAATCTAGGCCAAAAAGGGTTTTTCCCTAAAATTTGTAGTTACATTTATTTTAAATCATAAATTTGAAAATTATTTTTGAGCTCCATTTGCAAAGTGGAATTATATATAAAAGAATATCTATTTATTTAACATTAAAAAAGACAACTAATTCTCAAATCTCATAGCATCATGCCAATAAAAACTAATTTTCTACACCCGTCATAACACTTTTGCTATGTTCTAAATAGAAGTATTTGTTCGAATGTCCCTTCCAACCCACATTTGTTGAATCCATGACTCATGATCATGAATCTCAATTTTCTCACTTCTTTGTCACTCAACCTCCTAAATGTTGCTAACCCCTTTTGATAACTCTGTCTTGATTTCAAAATCACTATATATTATTCATAATTTTAAAATTGTGATGTCTTTTGAAATTACAAAAAAACTATGAAAAATAATTAAGATATAGCGATAATAGAAGGTCGAATCGCAAAGATATTGAAAAAACGTGAACCATAGTTATCTACATATAAAACGTTTTCAAATAAAGTAAGAAGTAAATTTTGTTTGAGTTAGAAATGGTGAGTCATTAATCATGATACAGATTTGAGAATGAACATGGGATCCAAAAAATTGCATCTTTTATTCCTTAAAAGAAAAAAATACTATAAAACTATATAATAACGAATAATGATAGTGTTTGGATATGGGAATAAAGAAGGAAAGGTTGATCAGTCATCAGCCACGATTTGGCGCCAGAATAGGCAGCCGTACAAATTACTCATTACCAATCCATCTTAACGACTTCCCTTTCGGTAATTAGAGAAATTGAAATTATTGAATTTGCTGTCAAAATCGTTTTTGCTTGCGACAGAAAGAGGAAGGGCTCTGTCGCCGGCGAGGCTCTGCTGTCTTTTTTTCACATTTCGATCTTCTCCGATAGAGGGAAAGAGGATATGTTATCGGTGGGAATTGAAGACGAAGAGAAATGGCTGGCCGAAGGAATCGCCGGAATTCAACACAATGCCTTCTACATGCATCAAGCCATGGTATCTCCAACTCTTTTGTTTTTTTTTTTTTTTTCAAATTCAAACCTTCAATTCTATTGAAAAAAGCAAACCCTAATCTCTCCGTTATTGACGTTTATCATCTCAGGATGCGAACAGTCTCAGAGAAGGACTTAAATACTCGGCTCAGATGCTTTCAGAACTTCGAACTTCGAAGCTTTCACCACACAGATATTACGAACTCTGTAAATTTCTCTTTACCAATAAATTAATCCTTTGTGTAACGACTGGATCGATTCCTTGAAATGAGATTTGATATATGTATTTTTTTTTATTTTTACGGCGTCTTAGATATGCGAGCCTTTGACGAATTGAGGATGTTGGAGATATTTTTTAAGGACGAAAGCAGGCATGGTGTAACGGTCGTCGATCTTTATGAACTTGTGCAACACGCCGGGAATATATTGCCCAGACTGTGAGTGAACATTGACTAGCGTCCTTAGGGCGTCACATTTAAGCTAATTAGTAATGCTTTATCATCTTCCTTAACCTTTTGATGGCTTCCTTGTTCTGGTGAAAGTATTTTTTTTTTTTGCCATGTCCTATCTGCATCAGTGGATTTTTCATTATTGTTTTTCCTTTCTGCATCTAGGTATCTCCTTTGTACGGTTGGGTCAGTGTATATGAAATCTAAGGAGGTCCCTGCAAAGGAGGTCCTCAAAGATCTCGTGGAAATGTGCCGTGGAGTTCAACATCCAATACGTGGTCTCTTTCTCAGACACTATCTAGCTCAAGTCAGTAGGGACATATTGCTAGATATTAATTCTGAGGGCGAAGGGTAATATGATTGCTTAGTCCGAGCTGTTTACCTTTTCATTTTGAAGGCAGATGTGCATTCTCGAATGTGATTACTTTACTTCACATTTATACATCTAATTTTTTACATAAACGGTTTTGATAGAGAACACCAACAGATGAAAATTTAATTGATAGAAACTAGTTTAAAATGTGAACATGTGTTTTAAAAACTCTTAGCTATTCCAAGCTGTTAGAAATTAAAACATTATTTTCAGATGGATTGCATGAAATAAAAATGCTCTCTTCTCTCTCCTGCCCTTCTCCACCCATCAAACCATAACCGCTCCTCCACCATGTGCCCACCACCACCGGTCCACCACCTCCTCCCCTCTACCTTATTTGATCTACTTATTTTATCTATTCATATAGATGGAAGATTTTCACCTTACAACCCAATGGAACTTGTGACGGTCAGTCAACATGTGAAAATAACGGAGAAAGGGAAACATCACAATTCACGGTGCACAATCAATCCCTTCCTTGATGACAAGGCCCTTTACATGTTTATGACGCCACTGTTGCCAAATCCTTATACAACTTGAAGACTGGACATTGTTTGGAAATTTCAATCTTCGATTCTTGGATGCAACTCTCACCTCTTCATATCTTTTCCATCAAACAACATCTTATGGAAGTCGGATTGGTGTATTTGACCTACCACCATTCTTATGGAATGAGCAGATTTTCAAGTTCATAGGCAACCGTTGTGGGGTATATGTTCCATCTACCATTGCTTTGATATCAGCTTGCTTTTGTTGAAAATAGACAGATTCTGTATGCATCCCTTGTGGCTAACGGATTGGTGGATGATTTGTTTCATGAAACCAAGAAAGGTGTAATTATTAAACTTGATCTTGAAAAAGCTCTTGCTGTGGTCAATTGGGACTTTTTAGATGCAATTCTCCGAGCTAAAGGGTTTGGTGTAAGTGGATTCATGGATGTGTCTCTAGTGCAAAATTTTCCATTATTATTAATAGTAGATCTTGTAACCATCATGGTTTGGCCTAGTGGTAAAAAGGGAGACATAGTCTCCATAACTAACTAAGAGGTCATAGGTTCAATCCATGGTGGCCATCTACCTAGAAATTAATTTCCTACGAGTTTTCTTGACACCCAAATGTTGTAGGGTCAGACAGGTCTTGTGAGATTTCGTGGCATTAGACAAGGTGATCCTTTTTCTCCTTTTCTTTTTATATTGGTTGTCGATTGCTTAAGTTGTCTGTTGGACCATAGTCTATCTAAAAGTTTGATAGCCACTCACCCCATTGGTGCTTCGAGTTTTATCTTGAATCACTTGCAATTTGCTGACGACACTTTGCTCTTTTCCACTGATGATCGCGCTGCCCTTACATGCTTGTTTGAGGTTTATCTATTAATCTCTCTAAAAGTGAGCTCTTTGGCATTCATATCTCTGAAGATGATTTGGAGTGGTGACTGTTTTTGGTTGTAAGAAGGGACAATGGCCAACTTCTTATCTTGGCCTTCCCCCAATCGATGATTTTCTAGCAACCATTTATTGAGAAGTTCCAAAAAAAATCCACAACTGGAAATATGCCTACATCTCCATGAGTGGTCGCCATACATTTATTCAAGCCACCCTTTCAAGCTTGCCTACTTATTACCATTCTCTTTTTCATGCCCCCAATAATGTGATTAACTGTTTAGAGAAATTGATTTGCGATTTTTTTTGGGATGGTTCATGTGATGAAAATGGTATGCATAACATTAATTGGATTATTACTCAATGCCCTAAGCTTCTTGGTGGTCTTGGCATTGGCAATTTTCATCATCGAAATTCTGCCCTTTTGACGAAGTGGATCAGGAGGTTTTTACATGAGCGGGATGCTTTGTGGCGTCAGCTCATGTGGCTAAGTACTATTATCCCTCTTGTGTTTGGCCGACTATTGTTAGAAGGTCATCAAAATCCTCGTGGAGCTCCATTTGTCATAC
Source organism: Cucumis sativus (assembly GCF_000004075.3). NCBI lineage: Eukaryota > Viridiplantae > Streptophyta > Magnoliopsida > Cucurbitales > Cucurbitaceae > Cucumis > Cucumis sativus. The sequence continues at coordinate 37,592,391 of NC_026657.2, forward strand.
TATTGACCTTGTATTTTCTAGGCTCAACATTGCCTTGGTATGGGTGACACTATCTCTTTTTGGAACGATCGATGGCATGATTGTGGTATTCCCTTTGTGATTTTTTCTCGTTTGTTTCGTCTCTCTTGTACTCCTGATATTTTTGTCGCTGAAGCATGGCTTGCTGATTCTAAGACTTGGGACTTGCACTTAGACGTAATTTTACTTATCATGAAATTTAGGAATGGATATTTTTGTCTACTATTTTGTCTTATAGCAGATTTCATATGGTGCCTGATTCTTGGAGATGGACTATTGACTCCTCATCTATGTTTACTATGAAATCTATGATTGATGACTTGATAGGTGCTCTCGAGCCTTCTGAAAGGGATTTTTATTTGATCATTTGGATGGATCACTTCCTGAAAATAAATTATAATTTTTCTTTGGGGACTTAGTCATAAAGCTATAAACACTGCCAATCATCAACGTTGTATGCCTTATATGTCTCTTTGTCCTTCTTGATGTATTATGTGTTGTGCTAATGTTGAATCCTCTGCTCATCTATTTATTCAATGGCCTTTTGCTCGACAATTTTGGGATCTCATTTTGGGGCTTTTTGTTGGTCTACTGCTTTGTCCAATGACATTTTGGACATCCTCAACTCTGTTATGGTGGTTCACCCATTTATTGGTTGCAAGAAGGTTATTTGGCGGGCTGTTCTTTGGGCTTTCTTTTGGACTTTATGGGGCGAGCGTAATAGGCGTCTTTTTCAAGACTCTTTTTCATCTTTTAGTTATTTTTTCGACATGGTATTGTCCACGACCTTTTATTGGTGCAGAATTGGGTACTCTTTTAAAAATTTTAGCTTATCAGTCATAGTTGCCAATTGACGCTCTTTTTGTAATCACCTTTAGGTGCCTTGGGTTTCCCCTTATTTCATTTTATCAATGAAATGTTTTTTTCTTAGAAAAAAAAGAAACTTTTAGCTATTACTCCACATTTCATTCTTCTGAAAAAATGGACAATCAGAATTACTTTGTACCGAAAATAAGTAAGCTTATTTCGGAAGACACAATGGCTTGTTTATTTCATTGGAGGTTGGAACAAAACATTTCAATTTTTTAATGTGTGATGTTAGTTTGTTTTGCAAATATGAAAGCTGAAAACAATGATTAGCTGGGAGTACTTTTTTCCTAATTCCTCTTTTCTAGAAGAGGTTTCAAATACTTTTTGTGGATAAAGAAAAGCCTTTCTATGTATTCTTTGATCTCGTTATTTATTATGTTATTTCTTGGTGAAAAAGTTCAGAACTGTTTTTGCTTCATATATATACACGTACCTTCTGATCAATTGGGAATGCTTTTTGTGATCATCATGGATTTTATATTTTTTTTGTAATTTCATTCATCAATGAAATGGTTTTTGTTAAAGAAAAAATAATCACATGATACATTGTCATTTTGGCTCCTGCAGAGATGCTGACACCGTCATGGAGGCTGTAGAATTTGTGCTTCAAAATTTTACTGAAATGAATAAACTTTGGGTGCGAATTCAGCTTCAGGTTTGTGGAACATTTGAACTTTTGTTCACCTTGTTTGTGTTTGTATCACTGTATGTGCATGACACCAAAGTGCTTGCATGCCATGGAGGTAAAATGAACCATGAGGGCATGATTTTTGGCCATGCAGGTGTTATGGTGTGTGCAAATCATTCCTACACTTTGGCGATCCTGAGTTGAGGCCTTCAATTGCACTTTTTCATCTGCAGGGACCTGCACGGTTGAGAGAGAAGCAGGAAAAAGAGAGAAGTGAACTTCGAGATCTTGTAAGAATTCTGAATGTTGTGAGAACTCTGCATACATTACTTCAAGAGATTATCCCTTCCTATCATATGTCTGTTCCAGGTTGGAAAGAATCTCCATGTTCTTAGTCAGATAGAGGGTGTGAACCTTGAAATGTACAAGCAGACTGTTCTTCCTAGAGTCTTGGAGCAGGTCTCTAATTTTTTAGTCAACGTTGTTCTGCCTAAATTGCTTTTATTATCTTTCCCCCAATATTTTTTTACATAACAAATTTTAGGAATTTGTATATTTCAGTACTTTCTGATTACCTGCATTCTTCTTGTTGTATGAACAGGTGGTCAACTGCAAAGATGAGTTAGCTCAGTACTATTTGATGGAGTGCATTATTCAGGTGTTCCCAGATGAATACCATTTACAGACACTTGAGACATTATTGGGCGTTTGCCCGCAGCTTCAGGTGGATAACTTACCTCCGTTTCTGTAAGATTTATTTTTAATCTTATTTTTTACTATTATCAACATATTTCTAATGGTTTTTATAAGTTGTCCTTGATAGGCAATAATGTGATACGAAAAAGGGTTGCTTGATATAGCTGGGCATGTCTCATGTAAATAAGTAATCCCATTTGGGTAATGGGGCCTCCTAGAGGTTATTTATTGGGTTTTGGACTGAGAGGAACAACAAGATTCTTAGAGAAGTCTGAGAAGGGTCTAGGTTTTAATGCTTACTTGCAGGCGGCCCCCCCACCCCCAACCCCCACGCCTTGTATTCCTTTTATTCTTTCTTAATTCATGTAAGTATAATTTCTTACAAAGAAAAAGCTTCATTTATAGGCAACCGTTGACATCAGGATGGTTCTATCTCAATTAATGGATAGATTATCAAACTATGCTGTTTCAAATGCAGATGTAAGTTATTAACTGTGCTCTTTCTTTCCTTGTTCTTCCTCTATATTTTTCTGAATTTTGACATATGCCAGGTAATACCTGAATTTCTGCATGTTGAAGCTTTTGCTAAATTGAGCAATGCTATTGGGAAGGTAAAGCTTGCTTTTCCTCTGAAATAACTTCAACCATATGCATGATATTTTACTCAGAGATAATATGAAGTGGACACAAGTGCAGTAAAACATCAGTTTTAAGTATATTCTATAAATCTCATCCATATCTAAATACCAAAAATGTAAAAACAGATCAAAATAGTCAAACAGTCATCATTTTTGTCCAACTCGACAACTTCCTCTATCTAGACATGAAATACCATATTTTATTACAGTTATCTCAATTGTTTAATGCAAGCTTCTGTTTACTTGCTTCCTTCTGCAGGTCTCATGCATATGTTCTTTATGTTGAAACTGCAAAATTTCTTGGCAGGAATTGACCACACATAATTTTTTGACAGGTAATAGAAGCACAGGTTGACATGCCTATTGTTGGAGCTATAACATTGTACGTCTCCCTTCTGACATTTACCCTTCGTGTTCATCCAGATCGGCTTGATTATGTGGACCAAATATTGGTAATCTCTTTGCCTTTCTTCAATGCCATATTGACCCCAAAAGTACTATTTAGATGGTAGGCACACTGTTAGGTGACAAACCACTTTTGTGCCCCATGGCATGAGGTACTGAAAAAGCATCGGGAAACAAGGTTATTTGAGAAGGGAATACATAGTACACTGTAGACTTGAATATACATTCTTGATAAAAAAATGTAAAAAGGTTTAGTATCAAAACATCGGTAATCATATGGCAATGAAGCATAATCATGGGGTTTGTGCAGAGAAATCTCAGATGACAGTAATTTCAAACCATGTTGTGTCTGGAAGTTTGAAGAATTTTTGAAACAGGAGATATTTTAGATAACTTTATTAAAAGGATGATATTTTTTGTTCAAATTTGAACACACAATTGGATGAGCTCTTCCTCTACAGATATCCATATTTCATATTTTAATAAATGTAGAAAAAATAATTGCTTGCTACCTATTTAAATAACAAAAAATTAAGAAGTCTGGAGCAAGTGAGGTGGTAACACAGGTGCCATACTGCCATTGAAGTACTAGGTGGGAATATTTAGACAAAAAGATTGAAAAACCAAGAAGTTGTCATGGTTGCTATGTGTGTATATTGCCATCGTTGCTGGCAATCCAACCTTGTCTAACAATATAGGTGTTTACTGGCTATAGTGTTTTTCGTGTTGAAATCTCAATTCTGGCATTTATAAGACACATCCCTATATTCGCTTCAATTGTTTTTTGCTTCTGAATTTTTTAAAGGGAGCATGCGTTAAGAAACTCTCCAGCCAACCAAAGATTGAAGATGCTAGAGCAACAAAACAAATAGTTATGCTTCTCAGTGCTCCATTAGAGAAATATAATGGTATTGTGACAGCTCTTACGCTCTCAAATTATCCTCGTGTCATGGACCACCTGGACAATGCCACAAACAAAGTTATGGCCATGGTCATTATTCAAAGTATTATGAAAAATAACTCTTGCATTTCTACTGCTGACAAGGTTTGTTCACTTCTTTGTATTCTATATCAACCTTTCCACTTGTGGATTATGCTTACCGAGTTACTGTATTCTATGATAGGTTGATGTGTTGTTTGAACTAATAAAAGGGCTTATCAAGGACTTGGAGGAAGCGAGTGTCGATGAGGTAAATACAATTTTTTTTCATCTTGCAATTTTTTTTTACTATAATCTCTGTTTACTTTTTTCTGTATACGAATTCACTCTAGACTATCACTGTACTTCTCTTATTTAATACTTTTGTTGCATATGCTTCCACTCATGTACTGATGAGCTCTTGGCACTTGATATCTGCATGTGCTTTCTGTCTATATTGCCTGTTGTTTTCTTGCTTTATCCTGGCAATGAGTACACTTATGGTTCCATAAAGGAAATAAAGTTTCTCCAACTAATTGTTTTTCTTGCCTTTCTTCTGATAATAGCTTGATGAAGAGGATTTCAAGGAAGAGCAAAATTCTGTTGCTCGTCTTCTACACATGCTACATAACGATGACCCGGGTGAAATGTTGAAGGTAAAATTGTCATCTACAATTTTGCTTCTGCTAATACTAAGACTTCTTGACAAGAAGAGAATTGCATCATCTGAGTATGTTTTCATTTATTTTTTGATACCTTTGAGAATTTAAAACAAACTGTCATATGCAAATCAATCTTGCATTTATGTAATTGTGATGGCCACCGGTAATTTTTTGTTTAATTTATTAACACATTTTTTATTTCTTAAGGTACATTTCAGTCTCAGGAATCATAAATGTTTTTTATTCTATTGAATACTTCATGTTTGAGATTTCTTAGTGTTGGTGATATATATTTAAATTTGCCTTCAATCACTAGCTTAAGCTTTTTGGTGAATTGGTGGTTTAATATGGTATCATAGCAGGTGGTCTAGGAAGGTCCTATGTTAAAGCTCATGCATTGTCGTTTTCTCCCCAATTAAAATTGATTTGCACTTTTTGGGCCTTTTAAATATTTCAAGCCCATAAGTGAGATAAAATTGATTGATTTGCACTTCTTGGACCTTTCAAATATTTCAAGCCCACAAGTGAGGGGGAGTGTTGGTGATATACATTTAAATTTGTCTTCAACCCTCATTTTAAGCTTTTGGGTGAATTGGTAGTTCAATACTTAGAATTGTAACTTTGTATAGGCTACCCTTGTTAATTTGTTCATCTCTTGAATCTCAGATTATCTGCACCGTGAAGAAGCATATTTTGTGTGGAGGACCAAATCGTCTGCCTTTCACTGTTCCTCCCCTAATATTTTCTGCGCTCAATGTACGTTTCTTCTGTTTGATATGCAAGAAAGCTGTCTTTTATGTTTTTTTTCCAAGTGGTTGGAGAATTCCAATGTAGGGAATTGACTTTCAAATCTTGGTCAATTATAACCTATAATTTGCTCATGTTTCAAGTCTTGGGGTTTTGTTGAATATATCTTTCTACGACTTTTTGCCTTGGATTTTTAACTAATGATCTTTTTGCTTATGCTTGAATTTCATTTGAAGTTATTATGTTAACCAGCCTGATTATAACATAGATATCTGTACATAACTTTCTCCCATGTTTGCAGTTAATCAGACAGTTACAAAATCAAGATGGGGATGTGGTGGGAGAAGAGCAACACGAAGTTGGGGATGAGGCAGAAGAGATGCATGCTACACCGAAGAAAATATTTCAGATTTTAAATCAGGTAATTTCTGTTTTCATTATGAAATACCTTTGCTGAATTTGGGCTTGGTAAAGCTGGGTCCATATATAGCCAGAGAAGTTCAGTCTACTAAGCTATGTAGTAGAAACTGTTACGATAAAATGAAAGAGGTTTGCATTTATCACCAGAGAGTTCATGCTTGTGTAGTCTTCATCTGAATCCTATCGTTGGATAAGTCAATTTTAACTGTCAAGATTCAACAAAGCTATATTTTATTATTTTCTCAATCTCTTGCCTGGTATTCGTAAGCTTGGCTGCTTCAGAAATAAATTTTGGTGCTTCCTTTTTTGGCTCCAGCTTATTGAGGCTCTTTCCTCTGTTCCAGCTCCTGAATTGGCATTAAGGTTATACCTGGAATGTGCTGAGGTACGAAAAATCAATGATTTGAAATATATATCTCTCTCAATGTAGTATCTTGAAATAATATTTTTTTGGATAAGAAATATTTCATTGGGTAAATGAAAGAAGGGTAAATCCAAATCACCTAAAGCCTAAAGGTGATTACAATAGAATTTTCCAATTAGAATTAAGATAAGAAGACTAAAATGCTTAAATGGATGCTTAGTGTATTTTTGAAATAATAAGAACTAAAGGTGATTACAATATAGTTCTCCATTTGTATTGTTTGATTATTTTAGCATGATAATCAATTTAATGCCAAGTTAGATAATGCAACAAAAGTAACTTTGTAGGTCTAGGAGTTCCCTTCTAACTTCTATTCATTCTCCTCTATTGTTCAGGCAGCTAATGATTGTGACCTCGAACCTGTTGCGTATGAGTTCTTTACCCAAGCATTTATAATCTATGAAGAAGATATTGCGGTAAATATCAATATCTGTCTTTTTAATTTTATAGACTTTGCAACATTGCTTTTAATTTTATCTGGCTTCACAAACAAGCTCTTTCTCTCTCTCTCTATTCCAGAAAAACAAGCTCCCTCCGTCCCTCCCTCCAATATCAAAGACTTGAATCAGTTTGCTTTCTTTTCTTTCCATCTGTTGCATAATTTATTTTATTCTAGGATTCTAAGGCTCAAGTGACCGCAATACACCTTATTATTGGGACTCTACAGAGGATGAATGTGTTTGGTGTCGAGAACAGAGATACTTTGACACACAAAGCTACTGGGGTATAAATACATTTACATTTCTTAATCTCTAGCGTTATTGTCTAGATCCTGAGTTGTTTTTCTGTCTGATCCTGAGTTGTTTTTTTGCCTTTTTGCTAGTATTCTGCGAAGCTCCTAAAGAAACCTGATCAGTGTAGGGCTGTTTATGCATGCTCACATCTCTTTTGGGTCGATGATCCAGAGGGCATTAAGGATGGAGAAAGGTTCTTCCCTCATGCTTGGTCGAATAACTTTTGTCATGTTTGCCTCTTAGGTAACTTGGTTGTCTTAGAAGAAATAACAGTTTTTTTACCTTGTAAGCAGAGTTCTTCTTTGCCTGAAGCGTGCCCTACGGATTGCAAATGCTGCTCAACAGATGGCTAATGTTACACGGGGTAGCAGTGGACCCGTCACACTTTTTGTTGAAATACTGAACAAGTGAGTCTGAAAATTGTACCTCCTTTTTATGTTTAATGACAAAATATAAAACGTTGAAAACAATTCTTTCCCTCAACTGGAATGCTAATGGCTGATCATATTCATCTCTTATATAATCTTGCCTTTTAAAATAACTCTTTCGACAATACCACACCATCAGTAAAGTGTATAGTGCCTGAAAACGGACTGTCGAAATCAAATGAGCATACTAAATTTAAATTTGATGACCAAAGTTGTAAACTCTTGTTGTATACAAATAAACAGAATTATAAATTTAAATTACAGCTCGAGAGCTTTTTTGTTTATACAAAGAGTTCTCTAATTCCCATCCTTTTCTAGTTCAAACTAATCATAAACTTATTTATATATCCTTGATCAATAGTTCCTTGTTCTTCTTTTCTGTTCTTTTCTTTCCTTATCTAAAAAGGTTTGATGACTATTTTAATGATAATTCATTAGTGTACTTAGTGGTTTTAACTTTTAATTTCTCATTGAAGGGTAAACATGCCTCGGGGGACTGTCCGTTCCTTAGAACAAACCACATGTGCTCGTTCATATTCTTTAGACACTACATTTGGGAAGAGTGAATTTAAGAACAATGTTTTTGGTATTTTGTCTGTCTTATAGAATACCAGTAACTATGTATTTGTTTCTAGTGACGCATTATGTTATAACCAAATTATGAGATATGTTTTTTGTTCTAAAAATGCGCTAACCATATTAAATCCTACTTGCATTTCTCGCAGAAAGAAGGCTTGTTTTTCTCATCCTTGCTCTATAAAGGAAAAATACTTGTATATGAATATTCATATATATGTTTTTTGGGGTTCCAGGTACCTCTATTATTTCGAGAAAGGAAACCAGCAGATAACAAATGCTGCAATTCAAGGCTTGATTGAATTAATAACAACTGAATTGCAGACCGACTCCCCGAGTGCGAATCCTGCCCCAGCCCCAGATGCATTCTTTACTAGCACGCTTCGATACATTCAGTTCCAGAAACAGAAAGGTGGTGTGATGGGTGAAAGATATGATTCTATCAATGTTTGATTTGTTCATAAAAATGTGATATATTCAATTTCTGTCCTAAAAGCTGTTTGTTTTGATTTTCTTCTGCTAAAAATATAGCCTCTTTTAGTTTTGAAGGAAAATCTATGTTTATCATTCTAAATATTTGCTCCTTTGTATTTAATCTTTGTTTCTGATGTAGTTGGAAGGAAGGGAATGGGGAGCTTTGTATCATTTGTGACTGACTATGGGATTGTCTTTATTCCCCCCCACCCCACACACACACAAACAAACATGCCTGTTTACTTGCAAAAACAATTGCAAAGGGCTTGTTTGGGATTGTCTTCATTATTTATTGGGGGGGTTTAAATACTCTTTTTACTCCATGCATTTTGGATTTTAGTTCATTTGGGTCACTCTTCTTTCAACTTTTGCTTTTGTGTTCAACCATTTGAAAGCTCTCTTATGTTTTTTTTTATTTTATAATTCTATTATCTATGTTCTTATGTTTTTAAATATCTAAGTCAATTTTTTAAAACAAAAAATATTTCATTTTTTTTCTTTTCTATTTTGATTGAGAATTTAAGTGTTTACCATTCTAGAAAAAAAAAAAAAAAACAAAACAAAACAGGAAACAAGCATAACAAAAATAAAAAAACTATTAATTTTTTTGAAAATATTTATAATATTGCAAATTATCAAAATTTATTTGTGATGCACCATTTTACTAGAATAGTTTATTTTACCTTGGTCTATCACGTCCATTGTATTTTGTAAATATTTATGTACAGTTTAATATATTTGAAAAGAACCATTTTAATGATTTAAAAAACAATTTTGGTGGTTTGTTGTTTGAAAATTGTATTTAAAAGTGTACAGTTAAATTTTAAGTTTATTTTGAATAATAGAAATGTTTGAAAGGTAAGTTTTCAATGGCAACAAATCAAAGTAACAACTTTTAATAGGGTCTCTTGAAATATGATTTTCATCCTTAGGCGTTGCCCATTGAGTGATTTCGAGTGGGATTGATGTTTACTTTAATGTCTTAAAATATTATATTTTAGGACCTAAATCTAAATTCTTCAATCCCTTATCATTAGTTCAACCTTCATTTTCTAGTTAGAAGATAGAACCTTCATTTTTGCTAATGAGTAATTTAGACAAAAATTCCATACAAATGCATTCACATCAAAAACTCATTAACTTTATCAACAAATTAATTGTAAAATTAAATAGGAGAATAAAGAAATTGACACTAGTAATTTTATAATGGTTTGACACAGTCGGTCTATGTTCACTTCCTAAGTTCCTCCTGGCTATATCACTAGAACTTAGAATAGATTCTTTCTACGATTTAGAGACAACTGCTGTTCTTAAGAGTTTAAGAGCAGATTCAATCGTTTCCACATATCATGATTAAATTGTCACAAATGACTTTTTAAGGATTGATAGCAACTCCTCTGGTAATGGATTTTGAAATGAAAGAATAATTCTAATTCTTCGTTTGAACTTTGATTTAGTTTATTCAAATTACATTAGAATCGTTATTTTAAGCTCTATACTATAAACTCATCAAAACACTCAAATTATTAATATATTAATCAGAGTTTGTTATCGTCAAAACAGTAATTAATTAAACTTAATTAATTTGAAATCAATGGTAAAAAAGTCAACAATTAAATGAATTAAAATATTTACAAAAACAACTAAACATAAATATTTTTCTACTAGAGATGTAGTGACCATCTACAATTTTATAGTAGGGAAGCACAATTTCATACAAAGTTGGAAGTTTAGTTCATGTACTTCTACATTTGTTTTTGAATAATTATAATGACTTGAAATTTTAGGAATAATAATTATATATATATAGCAACATTTAAAAAAAAAATACAGATATCCAATATTTGTGAACAAAATTTACTATATTTATAATTTTTCTAAAAAATTATAATAATATTTTTACCATTTCTCTATTTTAAACAAAATATAAAATGTGAATATATTTTTAATTTTTATATAAAAATATAAATACCATTTAATATTTAAACCTTTCAATTTTTGAAAAAAAAATCATTTATTTAAAAGTATAAAAATAGAAAATAAAAAAAGTAAAATAAAAGATAAAGCTTAAGAAAAAAGAAAGTTATAAGGAATATTTTATTAAGAGATTACGTGGTAAAGGGGAAAGGGCGTGTGTACTGAACTTCCCCTGCTTTGTTTACATGCAAATGTTTCCCAATCCTTCCTCCAAAAATCAAATAATAATAATAATAATAATACCTATTCAAATTATATCCAAGAAATCTCTCAATACAAAATAATACTATTTATAAAATCTCTAATTATTAATAAAATAATAATTAAACCATTAAAATGAAAGAAAAAAAAGAAATTATTATAATTGACTTAAATATTTGAGTTATAAATTCAATTTTTATTTTAAAAAACGAAATAATAAAATTGAAAAGAAAGAAAAATTCATAATCCTATTACTAACCATATTCCTTAATCAATCATCTATTTAGTTACGGGAGTCGTCATTTACGGTGACGTTGAAAAAGAAACTTCGGGATCCTGATCAATTCATTCCAACAAATCCTTCCTTTGAAGAAGCTTCACCGGAACCTCCATTTCCTCACCGGCCACCACGATGCAGAACGGCGATTACGGTACTGCTCCCTATTTCCAATACCCAAATCTTCAAAACCTTTCCTTAAATCCAAGCCCTAATCCACTTCCCACTCCCTCCGATTCCAACTACGCCTCCGCTCCCCCCTTCTCCACCAATTATCCTGCCTCCGATTACCCTGCTTATTCCCCTAATTATCCCCCTTACTCCCAGAATCCCGATCCCGTCCCTGCTTCTCCTACTGCTCCTCTTTACAATCCTCCCTCATCCAATCCTAATCCCAATCCTCAGACATTTAATCCCACTTCTCAACCACCTGCTTTCCCTTCCTTTGAGTCTCATGTTCCTTATCAATCTCCTTCTCAGTCCCAATCGTATTATTCAACCTACGATCAGCATCATACGGCTCCTAATTATGCCCCTACTCCTACTCCTCCACCTTCCTCAATTCCGATGAATCAGACCTCTAATTCTACCCCTAGTCCTAATTCTCCCTACTCCCCCATGTATTCCGCTCCCTTTGGCTCTTTGGCTCCCCCCTCGTATGAAAACCCGTATGAAAGTTCTGTAAAATTTGATCAAGGAGGTGGCTATGGTGATGATAGATATGGAGGCTACGGTCGAAGCCGGTCTGATTTTGGTTCGGAGTTGTACGGTAAGCGGCCGGAGGACGCGGCGCCACGCTTTGATTCTGGTTATGATGACGGTTATGGCGATGGAGTCTATGCTTACCAAGGCGGAAAAGTTGAGCCTTATGGAGCTCGCGGTACAGCTTCGAAGTCTTCGACATGGTCTGCTGCTGCGCCTGCTTTTGATGATTATGGGAGGCCGATAAGTATTTCTCCGAAGAAAGAGTCGCCGGCGAGTTCACTGAAAGTAGTTAGGGCGATCCCTAAGGTGGAAGCGCAAGAAGATGCTAAAAATTGGGTGCAGAAGTTCCGGGTGAAGCTCTTGGCTGAAAGTGGAGGTCAGAGCACCATGGACGTTCTTTGTCAGGTATGTCATGTAGTCACAGAACAACTTCTTCATTTATCCACTTGTCCCGCATTGCTTTTTTTTTTTTTTTTTTGTGGAAATATGACTATGCATTGGAGGCAAAACCTATAGAATTTGAGTGACAAAAACTTTAGTAATGATTTAATTAATGAGTTGAATACGAATCTTGAACTGTTAATTTCAAATGGGGAAGCTGTTCTGTGTAAGTATGAAGTATTCAAACCAATCTAATTACTCTCTTAGGATTTTCTTCATACATTGGAGTTTTTTGGTCGCTGTTTTGCCCCTTGCGTCATTTTTTGTAATTTCTTTCAAGAATCAATGTTTAAGTGGAATTTAAATCGTTATCTATTTATTTCAACTATGCATTATATTCAATTGTTGTTGATCTAATCTAATTCCTGTTCTTTTTAATGTGCGCTTTGTGTTTGCACGTAGGAGTTTCTTAGTCATTGTTGTACTTCTTTTTATATTTTCCTTACTCCAAAATAGCTGAATTGTTATTAAGTTATTTTAGGACAACAATCGAGCTTGGTTATTTACTTTCTTTTGTTATCATTTCCAGGTTGGTCTAGATGGTATTCGTATGCTTGATCCAAATTCTAGTCGGACATTAAGGATATATCCTCTTGAGACCATCACTAGATGTGAAGTAAGTTGGGGCACCAGATTTTGTTTTTTTAGTTTACTCGGAATACTCTGCCATGAACTTACCATATGGGTTTTTATTTATATCTGTAAGGTATACGATTCATCTACCCTGGCTTTCTGGTCTAAGAGCTCTGTGGATATTGACCCACGGCGTATTAGATTGCAATCAAACAAGTACACGACCAACACGCTTCTGGACACAGTGACTGCTGCAACTGTACAGGTAATAATACAGTAATCCTCACCTGTTTCTCTTGTTTTATTCTTTTTATTTATTTATTTTTAACTCTTGTCATTTCAAGATAACAAATTAGGGTTATCACTAGAATTCCTACCCATGCTACAATCTATGCAATTTGTGATCTCAAGACATTAATGGACAATTAGGAATGGACTTTGCCATACCTCTTTAATGCATAAATGTATACATAAGGTGTTATCACTTATTAAGATATAGTTGATAAGTGCTCTTTATATTTTTGGTCCATTCATTCTGTGGTTATAAAAAATCTTAAGGTAACCTTCTGTTTAATGCCTGGACAGTGTACAGATATCATAGATACATACTGATCAGTCTCCAACCTAGATTCACCATGCACGACAATGTTGCCACCTTTTTAATTTTGTGAACTCTTTTCTATATGTTCTTCCCCAGTTATTTTCAATATTGGTAGTTAACTTGATTTGATTCCTTTATTGTTTTGTTCTGATTTTATTCCTTTATTGTTTTGTTCTCTTTTCGAAATCACAGTTTAAGGAAATGGGTGGAAGAAGTAGGCCTGCCGAATCTTTTAAGGCGTCTGAGCAGGCTACAGAGAAGAAGAAAGGGTTGGTTGATTGGGTGAATCTGATAAAGCCAGGCAACGAGGAGAAAGATCATTGGGTATCTTGACAAAGTTTTCGTCAATTATCAGCTTTTTTATTTTATGATTGTCTGAGGGTATATCCATTTACAATGCCTTTTCTGTTTACGTTTTTAGGTACCTGATGAAGCAGTCACAAAGTGTACAGCCTGTGGGACGGACTTTGGGGCTTTTGTACGAAGGGTAAGTTTGTTTACTATTAACAATGGAATAAGATTCATTAGATTGCCTTTTTCTATGAATCTCATTATTTCTTTCAACCTTTTTCTCAGCATCACTGCAGAAATTGTGGAGACATTTTCTGTGACAAATGCACTCAAGGTAGAACCGCTCTGACTGCTGAGGAGAATGCTCCTCAAGTTCGAGTTTGTGACAGATGCATGGTACGACATGTGTAACTTTGATTTATTTGATATTATTATCATTTTACTTACTTGGAATCCGTTCGAGTTTGTATGGCCTTGTGTTCTTCCATTTTTTTTGTTTTTATAAAAATTATTTTAATTTCTCTTTCCTTATTTGAGTTAGTATTTCTTTTTCTTGTGTATAATCATTCTATTATAAGTGTTGGTTGTTTTGTGCTTATTGTGTTATGTTGTGAATTGTATTATATAAGAAAAATTCTTCAGGGATAAATGTTACATGAAGCATATTAAATCCAAGTCCTAGAAGGAAAATTCACCGAGTGTAAAAGTTGTAACATTCTGTCTTATTCTTTTCCTTCTTTGACAACTATAACGAATTTTAGGTTTTAACTTTTAACTGTTATTCTTCATCAGGTTTTTGGGAAGTGTGGATATTGTGGGTTTGTGTATTGAATAATTAGCTGGTGATTAATTAAATGCAGGTTAGTGTGTAATGTGTTGGTTCTTAACATGTCTGTTCTTGTTTTCAGGCAGAAGTGACTCAGAGGCTCGCTAATGCCAAAGATTTGGCCAGTAAGCCTGCAGGGTTGCATAGCCATGAGGATCTTGCCAAAAAACTTAAGGTAATAATCTTTTATATCTTGCTTTTTCGCATTTCTTGCTTATTGAGCATTGTGATTTCTGTGAGTTTGACCTTCTTCCCTGCAAAAAAAAGTACTTGTTAGAAAGATTCACTTAAAAAAGAACCTTTGATAAATTTATTGTCTTATATTTTCTCCTTTCTTATTGCATCAGTCTAATTTTTTATTTTATCTTTTTATCATTGTAGGACGAAATGGAGAGAAACCGAAGGTCATCGGGTAATTTCTTGTTCTGGAATAGATAATTTATATGTGCTGCTAGTGATAGTAAGATAAGATAATTCATATGTGCTGCTAGTGATAGTAAGATAATTTATATGTGCATTTGGTTATGCAACCTCCAGCCACTCTGGATGTGAATAAGCATTAATATTTTTGTCACTTCCATTGACTGCCGCAGGATCCAAGTCTGATGGATCTGGGAAACGGATGAAGGAAGTTGCATGCCCTACTTGTACCGTTCATTTACAGGTTTGATCCTTGCGTCATTATCATCGTCATTTCTTTATTTTTTTAAGCTACAAATTTATGCAGTTTGGAGCATGCTTAAAAACACTTTTGTGTTGCAAATATAGCAATCAAGATCCAACATATTTGCAAATGTTACAAACATAGTACAATGCAAAAACATTGCAGATATGACAAAATTCAAATCCAGCTCTTAGAGTTTGTCAGTGATTGATCATATTCCTAATAGGAGTCTATTAGCGATGAAGTCTATTACTAATAGACGTTTATCATCCATAGATTTTGCTATATTTAAAATTCTTCTAAAATGTTACCATATACTCAACTTTTAGCCCTAAAATGTGACCCATTACAATTTTTTAACCCTTCTCTATTCTAAAATATTGTTGTGAGCACCTAGGAAGTTATTGCACAGAGATCCTTGTCTAACTGTTTGAGTGGCATGATAACTTAAATTACATTTAATGCAAGGAGTATGAATTGTTTAGTTTGAAAAGTTGTGAAATCGAGGAGTTGTTTAGTCGCAGTACTGCAAAGAATTGATTTATTTAGTCAAACATGGCCTTAGTGTTGAATACACGTTCCTTTTAGAGGCTGCTTATGAATACAAATGTGTTTGTAAGAAGACAGATTGATGTGAAGTAAAAATTAGAGATTGATGGACGTATTAATGAATATATTTTCATTTTCAGGTCCAGGTTCCAAGCTCAGGTTCTGAGACGATTGAGTGTGGGGTTTGCCAGCATCCATTCCTTGTTAGCGCTCACTGACTCATCCAAAGTTCTTCTAGTTAAATGTGCTTTCATAGAATGGCTTGTTCATTATGATGATGTGTTCTCTGTGTTTTAAAGTTTCCAAATAATTGAGCTTTTTCTTTTCCCTTTCTTATTTTATTTGTTCATGGTTCTCCCTCAAAGGCCTTGAACTTCTTATCATCAGTTGTGGTTCCATACTATTGTTTTGTAAATGGAGTTTGTCTTTCGTTAAAGCACACGGCTATTTTGATGTACAAAGAAAGTTGCATTCCCTACTTCCCTATTTACTCTCTCTTATTAAGCCTATTTTTTGGTGTTGTCTCAGCACTCAACTCGGATTGGGTTACGTGGGTAAAAAGCTTCAAATTACTCTTATCATATGACGATTAACTTTCATAACTTTCAATTATTCATGTTTCAAACCCATTGTTTGCACCAACTCGTGTTTGTAAACTCTTTGAATTACTCTTTCCTATAATAATTATCAATTCATCGTATCACAAATTTTAAACCTATTTCTTTTTAAGTTCTTTACTAAATATCTCAAATTCAATTTTTTTTACTAAAAGTTTTTCAGAAAGAACTAACAAACTTATGGAAGCAAAGAAATGAGATTGAGGACCAACTTTGATCTTATATAAACTTGTGGTGCATTCTCATGTAAAGTTTTGGAAAAGTATTTTTCACTAATAAAAATGATAAAAATTAACATGATAATTGGTGTATGAAAAATTTTGAAGTGTTATTTACAACTATAAAGAAGATTACGATGTTTTTCTTTATTCTATCTTAAACTTTTAGAACAATTACACAATTTTTACATACTATATAGCTTCTATTTATTAATGTACTAGCGCTGATTTGCATGATTCACCATTTGCATATCTTTAAATTTGTGAACAATAATAGTCATCACTTTGTTACCATACAAATCTCTCCCAAAGTATTATATGGAACCAATTTCAAATATTAAAAGTATAATGAGGGTTTCAAAATTTAGGAATATTTTCAATAACTTAGGTCAAATAAGTGGATGCCATGTGATTATGAGATCTATTTTCTATAATCGTAATGAGATATGAGGTCTATTTTCAGGTTTTTGACTGTAATTAAAACTGACAATACAATATAATAGTGAAGTGTGTTCAATCCAATTGTGATTGAAAATTATGCGAAAGTATCGCTAATCCAATTGTGATTGAAAATTATGTGAAAGTATTGCTACTATTATAACGAAAGGATTATGAAAATGTTACCATTCCGATTATTGTTACAATAACGTAAGAAGACAAATGAAGTTTGCAAAAGATTTAGAAAAATGTGGTGAAAAGCAATTCAAATTACAACTTGTTAATTCATTCAGATTAGACGCCTATTCCTCGATACTTAAACGCCCTTCCTCTCTTTCCCGCCCTTTTGTAAGAGCAGAGTTTTTCTCTTTGTGGATCTCAAAGGATGGTAGGGATCAGGAGGTAGCTCAGCAGTTTCACGTCATCAAGCTTATGGATTATCATCAATGGGAACCTCAAGATTCTCATCCCAAACGTGAAAGGTAAATCTTATGTAATGTCATTTAATACTGCAAGGCTCACATCGTGTTCGCGAATTTGATCCTTCTGAAATTCTTGTTAGTTGTTCATTTTTCTTCTCTAAATTTCGAAGTATGAATTGCAAGAAAGTGTTGTTTCAGTTTTTCCTAATTGGTTTCGACTGCTTTAGAATTTCTTCATTGGGCAGAACGGTACAAATATTAGGACAATGAACCTAGAAATTAGTGGTTTAATGGAAGAGGATAGAATATAAGTGAACACGGGAATAGATTCTTCAAAATCATTAGATTACTCGATCATTTTTAATCTAATCGTGTATATAGAGGATTATTTATGAACGGAATTAGAGTATTAGGGGCTGATATTTATGATATTAGAGGGATTTCCATTGCCAATGGAGAAAAAGTTCGGAGGATGCCGTCACTATTTTGATATCGAGAATGGTTTTTGTTCAGTGCAAGGAGATAAGCTTTGATAAACCTCATTGATCACAATTTTTGTTGAAGATGCTTTAGCTGAGATGCTTTAGCTGAGATGCTTTAACTCTTAAATTATTTAAACTATATAATTGTTAATTGATATGAAAACTAAACATGGGAGAGGAGAAAAGTTCACTACAATGAAAGATTCAAGTCTTGTATCCCTATGTCCATTTGCTTGTATATATCTCTTCTACCCACAATCACCATTAGCCAAAAATGGGAGTCTTAGGTACAGTTTTGTTTAAGATCAATTTATCACTCAGCCCCATCTGCTCTTCCGCCATACTTTATTCGTTTCTCCTGAATCTTCATGTTTCTATAAAGTGTCTTTAGCCTTCAATTTAGTTTTGACTATTTTTCTTTTTAAAGATGAAGGTTGTTCAATCAGGTTGGACATCTAAAACACCAACTTCGTTTATTCAGAAAGTATTATAGTCCAAACTGAAACAGATGACTAGAGAATTACAAACTTTTGACCTGGTTGATTGCAATGTGTTCACTGTTTTATAAGTAATCTTATGGCTCACTACTCTCACTAGTGACGACAAATGGACTTCGGACTCGATGTTTTCCATTGGTCCAAGTGATTGAACCAAAGCCTCTCTTCATTGTGGATACAGTTGGGGTAAAAACCACTTGATAACTCTGCTTCTCATAGTTCTTCGCAAATTTCAATTTCTCCGGAATCACTTTGACCTCTACTTCCTGAGGTGCATCTACACTGACTGTGTAAACTGTTTCACCATTGCCACCAACATTTGTAACTGTTCTGATTACTTTCTTGCTTTCCTTGCCTTTCAATTCAGATACTGCTATTGTTGGATAGTTCATGTTGGATATGTAGTCTGCATTTGAATTCTTGGGGCAATCAAATCCATCAGGAATAGTAGTTGTGATGCTCTTAATGGTGGTTAGATTATAACCTCGGCCGCAAAGGTATAGTAAGTAGTCTGTTGTACTAGTTTCATAGACTAGTCCTGGTTGTAATGCTCCATTGGTTGATATTTCTCCTGCCCCATAATCATAAGGTGTGGCTACTGATCCCGTATCCAAAGTCATTGGTGATCCCAAGTTATTCGTTTGGATTGCTGTAAATTTTTTTGAGAAAAAATCGGTCATTTAGTAAAAATGTTCAGTTCAACAAGAAAAGGAAATAAGAATTTTTTTCTTCCATTGTGAGGTTAATTCCTTGCCTGTTGTCATGATGGCTGATCTGATTGCTGAGGGACTCCATGTGGGGTTTTGAGATTTTACAGAAGCCACTACGCCAGAGACATGGGGGCAGGACATTGAAGTTCCTGAAATCACATTGAAGAGTGGTGACTTCGTTGCTTGTGGAGTTGAGCTTGAATCATTGCCAAGCCAGGCTGCAAGAATGTTCACTCCTGGTGCTGATATGTCCGGCTGCACAAAAAAATTTCTTCATGAAGGTTGAAATTTTCAAGTTAATATAAAATAATCTTTCCCCTCGTCCTTCCAGGTAGAAGCTGCCTTTTACCTTGATTATGTTTAATACTGCGGGATTAGGCCCTCTGGATGAAAAATATGTTATAGCAGGTGCTGGCTTATAGTTTATTATGGTCTCAGTGGGGAGAACTGTAGCAACTGGTTTCCTTCAGAAAATTTCAAACTCAATTAGCCATTGGAGATCATGAAGTTCAAGCTAGTAAAGAAGATATGGAATTGAAGCTCACTTCACATCCCAGCTTTCAATCTAGATTGATTAAACAGAGGATAATTTTAACTTTTACCTGCTTGAGTTAACATAGGAGAGGATCTCAAGACCATCCTTTTTACTAATAACTGTCATGGGAGTAGAAAACTTCTCTGCAACTAATTTTGAGTCGTCATCAATCAAAACTAGCCCAACCCCTCCAAGATTCTTCACTGTTTCAGCCTGACTTTGCCAATCCGAACCGCCTCCTTCGACACTGTTTTCGCAAATAACTATCTTTCCCTTCACTTGAGCTTCATCCATGGAATCTTCGGAACAAATCCTAATTAAATTGAGATATAACTGTTAGTATAAATACTTTAAATCTATATAATAGGTTAATCCAAGATCATGTCAAATTGTGAAGGTTAATCCGAGATCATTCATGTCAAATTGTCAAAGAACTAGTTATCCATCCCATGTAATTGATGATGGCTATAAAATGACTATTCTTTTTCCGATAAAACTCAGAAGGCCATAAATTATTGATAATTCACATACATATTTATTAAATACCTCTAACAATAACAACCGGAGAACTCATCAGAAAGCTTTGTAAGAAATCTTAATAAATTACTCAGCATGCCATTTCTTATATACCTTGCACTGTCTTCACTGTCACTCGCTTTCTTGGCTGACTTGCCTTCTATTAGTGGGTATACAGGAGACTTTTGAAGATCAGAAAAGTTTATACCTTCGCCCTGCATTATAATTTTTTTATTTGAAATAATTTAATGTGGTTTTAGCTGTTTTCATTGCAGTTGCTGAAGGAATATGAATTACCTTGATCACTTTTTTGTTGCCCAGCACAACATCAGACTCAAAATCCCTATCTATGGTGGAGGCAGCCACTGTTAGAATCCACGGCGCGTCGTTCACCACCGTTCCAGAACTGGGACCGTCGTTTCCGGCGGAGCAGACAACTGTAATGCCCTTCTCAACCGCATGAAAAGCTCCGATGGCAATAGGGTCGGCCGTCAAATCTGGTCGGAAGACGGAGGGTGTACCGAGAGATAAGGACAATACATCGACCCCATCGGCGATGGAATCATCAAACGCCTTCATGATCGACGACCCACGACAGCCGTCGGCCATGCAGACTCTGTACATGGCGATCCTTGAGCCGGGGGAGCCGCCCTTGGCCGTCCCGGCTGCGAGGCCATAGTACGATGCATTAGCCACGGCGCTTCCGGCCGCCGTTGATGCCACGTGGGTGCCATGTCCAGCTCCGTCTCGAGGTGAGTGGTACCGTATGCCGTCACTCTCAGAACTTTCGTAAAATCTTGCTCCAATGATTTTTCTGGCACCACAACATGTCACACTCACACACAATACGGTTCGATGCTTTAATTTTAATCTCCATGCATTGTTTTTCACTTTTTCAATCTTTTTAATAAAGCATGTCTTTTTTCAATATAATCATTATAATTAGATTTTTTAATTTTCTATATTTAAATTATATCCTATAGTCACTGAATTACATAATAGGCAATATCTTATTGACAAAATTTTCATGAAATAATTAATACACTTAAAAAAGAAAAGTTAAAACTTTGTTAAACTACAAATCTAGGGCCTGTGTTAATTTTAAAGGGTTTGAAAACATTTTTGTTTAACTTAAAAGAGTAGATTTTGAGCATTAAAAACTAAAACAATTGAAAAAACAAACCATTCTTAACCTTTTAGATTTATGTCTAAATAAAACAAAACTCATTTTCTTAGAGTATGATCGTAATTTAAACAAAAATCATAATATAAAAATACTAAACTAAATATCACGATATAGAAACACTAAACTTTAAGTTGGTAGTAAACCAGAGCTTCAGTTCTAGTGGGCACACACACTCACCTATTACAGTTGGAGGAAGTGAAGTCATCGCCTGTCATGCAGGTACCTTTCCACCTCGAAGGTATTGGACCCATACCCATGTCATTAAAACTCTCCGATTCCGGCCAGATACCTAATTTTACCGATGACTATTTAGAACTAGCTTTTTATATATTGTTATTAGTGCAGACTGCAGAGCAGAGAATAATTAATGTTTGATATATATATTTACCAGTGTCCAAGATTCCTATAATGGTATCGTATGGTTGAGAGGAAGAGGCTGGGGGATCTGATTTGGGATTGGCGTCGATTTTGACGCTTGTCTGACTGACCAAGAAATCCCATGAATGAGTTGTGTGTAACTTCAATAATGGATCAGGAAAAACCGAAACAACTCCAGGGCTTTGTCTCATGGCTTGGGCTTCATGTTCTGATAGATGAGCTGCAAATCCTGTGAACCCATGTTTATATGTGTGTACCACTGCGTTCCTACGTTCCACACAACGCAATCAACAAAATTATCTGTGAGTTTTTAATTTCTCTCTGCCTTTTCAATCTCTGTAGTCCTACATGGTTTTCATTTTCACACTGTCCCATTAATTTTATAAGTATCTAGTCGGTACAAGCTAGAGTTTCATGTCGGAAAAAGCAAGCTAGAGTTTCATGTCGGAAAAAGTAAGAGATGTGAGTTAGATGACCTATTCCTCTTATTATCATTTAATTTTGAAATGAAACTTGTTTATAATATAATAGTGCATAGTTTAATTTTGAAATGAAATTTGTTTATAATCTAATAGTACGCCGTTTTTATTTCGTGTCCAGTTACAATGTTTGGTGAAAAAATTCATAGATAATTGATAATCTAATAACTTATTATGTTATAATTTTAAGGCTCTGTTTTATAAGTATGTAGGTTCCCAATTGAAAATTTAAGATCTTATCTTTAGAAAGTAATAAGCTATATACATTATGAATAACACTTTTTCAGATACGTTTCTAATTTCAAGATACATACATTTTTAGATACATGTGATTGTTCAAGTACTTGAACATATGTATATATATACTTTATTTATTTTGCGTCTTTTAGGAAGTCTCTTTAGTACTATATAAGGAGTTTATTGTCCTTATTTGTAAGCAATAAAGAAAAAAAATCAAATCAATGAAAGCAAATTAAAGTTTATAAAGAAAATGAGTTTGAGGAGAACAATATTTTTCTCTTATGTGTTTATGAGTTTTGTGGAAGAATAAGTTTCTTCTCTTAAAAGTTTGTGAGATTTAGAGTGAATTTAGAGTAGGCTTGTCAACGCTTCTAACATTTATTATGCATTTGTAATTTTTTAAGGTTTTGTTTGGTAAGTATTCATGTTTTTAAAAATTAAGCTGCAAATTCCACTCCATCCATTCCTTTCTAAGTTTTGTTGACTACATTTTATGATTAAGTCAAATTTTGATTAAAAAGTTAATGTCTATTTTTGTTTTTTTGAATCGGCTAAGATGTGAAGTCTTTTAAATATGCAAGTCACGGTGAGAAAGAATGAAAAAGTATGTGTGATTAAAAAATGGTTACAAAAAGAATCATATTAGTTCATTTCCACCTTTAAACTTCTTATTTGGTTATTTATCAATAGAATTTTGAAAATCAAATAAAGTTATTTTAAAAAAAAAAATCGTAAAAATTGAACTTCGAATTGAATCTTTTTACTTTAGAAAAAAAAGTAAAAGATGAAAATTAATGAATTAAAAATGAGAGGGAATATGTCCATTAGCGTAAGAAATTGAGATATATTTATAATGTTACCGTCTGTTGACAGAGTTAAGAAGGCGAAGGAAGTCAGTCCTGAAGCCAGAAGAAGCGGATCCCATGTAAACGATATAAACACCATTTCTTGCATCTTCAGCAGCATCAGCTACTTTTACATTTTCAGAAACAAGAAAAAAGGTAACACAAACCAAAGCAAAAAAAACACAAAAAGAAATGCTTTGCATGGCGTATTGGCTTCTGTACTGATCTAATTGAGTAAGTTCCCTTCCACTTCAAGCGCTAATTTATATGTTTTTACAGATGAAAACTGGTGGTGAAGAAGGAATATGGAAAATTTCAATGAGATGAGATGATCAGTTGGTGGGTTTCATGATTCAGAGCACGCGCACTGCCAAAATGTCAAGCTTTTCCCTTATCCACACGTAGTGCGCCATGGTAATTCAAATGGTGGCTTACTGAACAACAGTGGCCATGGTGGGGATTTTGGAGATCATCACACGAACTGGTAAGATTTTCCCTTTTTCCTTTTTATATATAGATATGCATATAAGATTCAATCAACCCCATACCTAGCTAACTGATGGATATGGGTTGTTTTTATTTGGTAACAACCCACATGACATTTACATGGGGTGATGGGTGGGTTTATTTAATTTCTCTTATTCTTTCTTCATCAATCCTATCAAGTTTAGTTCACTGCTAATTAGCTGTGTTAAGAATTTTATTTGCTTGTTTTGAGGATTCATGCTGGGTTTATTTTCTTAAATGATGGAGGTTTAGAATGTGGGAAATGGGATACACGTCAAGTTTTCTCATTTTTAGAATGTTACGTCCTTAACTTGCTAAGGTCGAAGCTCTTTTAATTATATTCATGTTAGCCACAATAGATAAGCTTAGAGTGTGTATTTTAATACAACATCCATATATATATAATAGTGTTAATTATTAAACATTTCATTGATTACTCATGATTATATGTTAATATACAAACATCATTTCTTTTTGTTTTGGATTGATTATATTGTTGATCTTAGAACTCAGTAGTTATATCAATCTTTGTGAATTGATTTAGTTGGTTTATATATATAAGTAAACTTTTATTTGGATCATAACTTTATATATATATAAATAATGATAGGCTGAATTTTTTTACATGTTTATATACCTTTGTGGAAACTTGTTGATGTGCTGGGATTTGTACCTATTTAACTAATAGAATATGTAATGTGACAAATATTATTTTAAAACAATATGAATGGTCTATTATTTTTTTATGTATAAGAAGAGATGCATATAGTTAGGTGCAATATAATCCTTACTTCCGAGTAAATCCAAAAAAAAAATGCAATTTCAATCTAGAGGTTAGGATAATTAGATTGTATATTGACATAATTGAATTTCAAAAACTAAAAAAATTGAGTCCTTAGGATTTACTTTTGCTAGCAACTAAGAAAGCTGAGGTGACATTTATTTATTTTAATGACCTTCGTCAAATACTGTATTTTTATATATAGCTATGAGACCTCCAAGGAATTATATAGCCTTTTTTGGTTGAGGTAAACACAACACACTTTGCTCATCTGTTATTGGTTTGTGCCTCATTTTACCTCTTTCACTTTTCCCCATCTCTTCAATTATATTTCTTTGCAGTTTGGAGCCATCTCCATCCCATCCATCCATTCCCCTTCCTTCTTTCCCCATATCATCTTCTTACTTTCAAGAACCAATCTCCCATTACTTCATCATCTTTCCAAATTCCCCTAAATGTATAATTTACATTGGTAGCCATCTCGTTCCAGCAGTTTTTTCTTTCTAAAGGAAATAAGGAGAAAGAGAAAGAAACAAAAATGAATAAATTTTAGGGTCGCCGGCGCCTGTCATGAAAGGAACTAAAGAAAGAGGGTTCCGAGGTGGAGGGAGATAGAAAGACGAAGACACTCTTTATTCTTTTCAAAATATTTGAAAACCTCTCCTAAAGTTTTCTTTCCTACAAAATAGATTCCATTTTAAAACAAATTATGTAGAGGTTATATTTTTGTTAAAAAATTGTATCAAATAGCAAAAATATTAAAAAAAAAAGTGTTATGAATTATTGGTACCTTGCTATTTTTGTATTAAATAGCAAATTATGTAGAGGTTATATTAAAAAACAATTCATAACACTTTTTTTTTATATATTCGCAATATAGTAAAATTATTGATATCAGATGACTATAATTGTAAAAATGTTGGATGGTAATTATAAAGTTTATCGACTTTTAAATTTACTAATTTTGTAATTTAAAAAACGTATTAATATGAGTCTTATTATCATAATTTTTTTTCTCCGTTGCTATTTTTGCAAACATCCTTTTTTTACTAATTTGCTTGCAACTACCCTTCAAAACTTCAAGTTAAAAAAACATAAAATCTCATAATATTACAAATTTTTAAAATTAAAATCTCTGCTTGAAACTTACCAAACCAATAAACAATTCAATACTATTTATATATATATATTTGGTACCTAACCTACACTCAAATACTAACATTATACACACTTAGTTAAAAAATTGAGCATTATTATGAGATTCAAACCTCTCACCTCTAAGGATGGAAGGTGATGCCAACTAACTAAATTCGTTTTGCCTCACCTCTAAGGATGGAAGGTGATGCCAACTAACTAAATTCGTTTTGCCTTTTGTCGTAATCATTTCGATGACACACTATAATGCCATTTTAAATAATGTTGTACACTTTGTATATCTTAATTTAAAGAAATTTGTATGAATTGATCTACCTAAATAAACTCAATTTGGTACCGTTTTAAACTTAGATTTGCATCCTGTATAATTTAGTACAGTTTTTGTATTTCTTGTAGGATTATCTGTGGGAATTGCAAAATTGTGGAGACGATGGGTTTTATCAAAATTTTGGATCAACTGAAAGATAATATTAACCAAACATAGAATTTGAACATTAAAAAAATATGAGAAGTTATACAACAAAAATAAATAAGTGTAATAAGTTTTTGACATCTAGTGATTTTTTTGTAAAGTATAAATAATTTTAAAAAACATATATGTAAATATACTATGTGTATATGCATATGTACATACAGTATAGTATGTATATGTGTATAAAGTAGTATAAAAAAGAATAAAGAAAGTACACATCAAGATAGAGATTTGAACAAAAGGATAAAACAGTGTTTATTATGCTTATACTCAAAATTCTTTCTACAGAAGATCAACGAGGTTATTTATTATTAATAATTTATCAATAAAATCTAACATTTTGCTTTACATCTGATTGTATGATCAACATATTGTATTAATGATGGTCATATTTATCGTATTTTAAATAGGAAGAACACGTATATGATAGTCTAAGATTTAAAATGGGGACGTGTTATTAATCATGACCATGAAAATGGGTGAACAATGTATGTATAAATAAATATATAAACTGAGTTGAATGTTGTTATAATAGAAAGTTATGGTGAATTATTGTCGGATAGTTTTGGTGCGCCACTAATAGGGCATTAAAAGCACTTCATATTTTGGGTAATATTATTAATTCTCCACCTTCAATAAATTCACCACAAATGAAATGAGTTGCAAACACTCAAAACGATGATAGACTCTGAGACCAAGCAATAAATAATTATTTAATGGCGATGATGATGATGATGATGATGATGATGATGTACCAATTATTTGTTTGTGCTTTCCAATATTGGACTCTCTTTAGATTATACACAAAAAAAAAACAACTTTTAATTTTACCTATAATATTTTGTTCCTGATTTAACCTCCTCATGCTTGGCCAAGACTTACCCAAACAATGGCTCAGCCAAATAATCCTAATATCAAGTAATTAATTAGTTGAATACATCAATTTTGTCCACTTGATTTATAAGATTTGAGAGCTCTTGGGAATGGTCTACATGCTTCTCTCTCATCTGAATTAAAACTAGAGATAAAATTTTAGATATTAAAAAAGATATATATTATTAGTAGTAGTAGTATTAACCCAGCTTAATGAGTCTACATGCGTCCCAAAGTGTCCTCGGGTACTCTTCACTTCCGTAGTTAGAGAATAGACATGTTTCCTAAAAATGCAAATTATAAAGCAGTCCAAATATTTCAGTTGCATAAAATGCTTAGAATATAATTTGAAGAAGAAAAAAAATATCTAGTCTCACATGGAAATGCCTATACAAGAGAGGTGAGAGAAGAAATAATCATACAGAAATGCTATAAAGGAATCAAAGGACAAGAGAAAGTGAGATTGAGGAGTTGGTGGATAGGACTTATATGGCTTTTTATGCGGTCAAAGAACTGCCAATAAAAGATTTGGGTAAAAGACAAAGACGACCACTAGAAGCCATTTCTGTGATTGTTTCTCATCTGAGGATGACTACATAAAAGGTGAAGCTTTGACAAGACCAAACAATACAGAGATCAAAAAGGAAGGGAAAGCAATTATACATTCCTATCTCGGTGTCGTCGTCGTCAAAAAGACAGACCTGTACTACACTACAAGTGAACTAGATGACAGAATTACAGAAAACAAAAACGTCATCAACGTTATTCAAAACTTCATCCCAATCAGGTTTCCTGAACACAGTAAGAACCATCAAAGAATAAATAGACAGATAAGAAAAAATAGCATAATGAAAGGGGGGTTTGAATCTATTCTAAAAGATAGAGAAGAACAAATCCAAATAGCTGAGATACCAAAGGAAAGATCAGCCACTAAAATTCAAAGGCACATTTCCTTTTTAAAAAAATGGTCATTGATGATTCAGAATAGTGTTCAATGAATGTTATATACTTCAGTCACTAAAATCATCCATAAAGCATAAGAGAAACATTAAGAATGTACTTCCAACTACAAGTATACCAAAACTAAACTTCTCCTCTTTTTATATTTGGAATAATAAATAAAATATTCTTCGTATCCCCAAAAACTAGCCTCTTTGAACTGCCAAAATGAGCATGACAAGAAATGGCATGACACATGGAGGAAGAGAGAGAGTTAGCAGCCAGACCCTCTTGTAAGTAGACATAGACATGTATTATCCCAAAAAGTAAGCGCTCGAACCTTTGGGAGAACAAAATTGATCAGATATCAGTCTGAACATCCTGATTCGCCTCACCATTAGTAAGTTGTGAACAATCACCTGACTCGGAAGATTGTAACTCAGTAGTACGCTCGGCGTTATGAGGATCAGTATCATTGGTCATACTTTGGTTCGTCCCTTCATCCACTCTGACCCTTTGAAAAGAAGTTGCTAGACTATCATGAGTTGATCCACTTGAAGCAGAAGAGACCAAATCAGTTCTAAACCAATTGGATTTAGTTGTCCATTTCTTCCACTCATTTCTCCGTCTGATCTTATAATCCTGCAACAATTTTAGCAGAATAATTAAACCACTAGAGTAAAACTCAACCCATTAGCTGCTTTTCATAACGCTAGCTAGATACATATATACACACACACAAGTAAATTCAGAACCAAACAATGCAAATGACCTCAAGATTGGATTGGTCATCAGACAACGAACAAAGAGAGAGTATGAAACTAACCTGAACTTCCACTTCAGTAGACGTTCTCAAGGATTCTACTATCCATTGAATATTGTTTGTCAGACTCAGTACCTGCAAAAACAAAGTTATAAATGCAGCAATCAAGCACAATAGTATTTTCAATTCATTCTAAATAGTCCACTGAACTGCTGTATCAAGCAAACATTTGAGGGCATGTTTGGCCCAAAGAGTTCCTTAATCCACTGTCTAAAAACCATTAATTCCATAAGTTATGAACTCCATACACTGTGGGTCATATGACTAAACAATTCTTCTGACTTAAAAACTCCACCGATTACCCAAATGCCTATAATTATTTTCTTAATAACAAGTCATTTGAACAAGCTATTATTTAAGTTGAACAAACTGTAAGATGAAAATAAACATTCAAAATTAATTTAAGCTGAAACAACAAATGATATATAACACACACTTGATGAGGGAAAAAATTTGAATTTGCAAACGACACTAAATGTTAGAATGAAGCCATTTTTCTGAAGATACAAGAAACTCATGTACGGCTATGCTCAAGAATTGATTGTAGTGAGAAGAAAAGATATGACCACGATGAATCAATGACAAGATTTCAGTAGCACCGCTCTTTGTGCTCCCTGGTTTCACAAAAAACAAGATCAAGAACCCAAATTTTCCACACCACTCTAACCAAAATGTTATCTTTCTTTTAAATTGTCTTGTTGTTGACAAGAACAAGTTTAACTACTCAATGAAGCTGAACTCTCATTTCTGATACAGAGTGATAAAGAATAAAAACCAATAGAAACGACAAAGGTAGAGAAGGTAAACTAAATATATGAAAAAAAATGAAATCTCATGATGTAATCCATATCCCTAATGGGATATTGAAATCATTTGGCCATTAAAGACCACAGATTGCATGTATAAGCACATAATGTGCAGGTATAAATCAATAGCCTTATTCTAGTCAGCACACTCTAGAAAGAGGATTACAAGTATGGAGAACAAAAATAGTTACTGGAATGATCACAATAATGACTTTCAAGTATCTCACTCTAGCATAATCTAAAAAGGGGAAAAAATTAACACTACCACCTTCCTTCAAGCTGTGCAGGTTTATCACCTTGAAATCACATTTTCCTGACAGGTGGCTTCAAAGTTCAAATTATCCTTAGTTTGGTGTCTTTGAACCAATAAAATTGATTCTTAAACAAGTATGGCTAACTTGGGTGTTTGGTAAATTCAATTATACTCTCCATTCGGTCAAGAGATCACCAATTGATCAAATCAAACAAAATATAGAAAAATATTAACCATTCTGTCTTTAATCCTTCCACACTGCCTGCAGGAAACTTTAAAATCAGATCATCTGAAAAAATGATCTTAACGAATCCCTAACTTGAATTCTCTAAGTCTTTTAAGACTGAAGCAACAACAATTTTGGCAAACCTAGGTGCTTCATAAATTTAACCAGAAGCTTACAATTTAATTAACATTGATATAAGAAAGAGTTGTTTCTTACAAGACTAACCAATTTTTTCATTCATAAAATTGAAATTCGTTAAAACCACACAGTAAAACTAGTTTTTCTATGAGAAGCTTGAATCAATATCATGCAACATCTGATATTATCACACAATGGCTAAAAGAGATTTTTCTTCTAAAATTATACAACTGTAGCCGCACTTAACATAACTCATTTAAGGAACCTTTTTTTCTTCCTTTTGTTTCTGATACAGTAAAAAGTTACGTACAAAAGGGAATTACTATATACTAAATGACAAAGAACACATTATCTGATAAATTAACAAGCAAACTCCAGAATTATTGTTAAGGAATCCAAATTAATGCCAATAATGATTTGTTAGAAATAACTATGGTTCCTATTGATAAGCTTCCTTGATCTTAGATCACAACTATTTTCATCTCATTTTACATTGTTTCTTAACCAAAAAAATATCCCTACACATCTTTAAATATTAAATATACATTACAAAAATAAACTCTTACCCTTATAATAAGTTATTTTGTTAATGAATAAAATTTACATCTTATAAATTTAAGATTCTTTAATCTCATAAAGAACAGCAGAATATCATCAAGAACTTACCATAGGGAAGGTAGCTATCAGAGAAATTGGCACCCAGCCTTGATCGTCCATCTGGGACCTTAAATAATCATCTTTTACCAAATTACCATCACTGCAAATAGCATTGACAGGAAAGCACAGTTATATTCAGTAATCTAATGAAGAAAGAAAGAACCAAGAACCAAGTGGTTCCTTCATATAGTGAACCATATTACCTGAAATAATATTCAATCTGCTTAACTATTGATGCAGACAGAGTGGGATCTACAGTAGGATAGTTCATTGCAGGTCGTGGCATGAAAGGCAGGCCACCTCTGTACGCCTCCAAGGGCAATGTAGGGACGTAGACAAACTCTGATCAAAATAAGGATGAAAATTAAGATCATATTTAGATAATATACAGCTACTATCATTCTTTAGTCCCTAGAGAGACACCCACCTGGATGAGCCATGGGATTCAGGTGAGGTCTAACACCCTGGGGAAACTGACCAGTGAAAGGTGGCAAAGGCCTCATAAAGCCTCTAGTATGAGGCCTGTGCTGCTGAAAATGAGCATCTCGAGCATTAAAATATATTCCACGATCTTGACCACGTTTTCCCCCACGATTGTTATGGTAGTGACTATCACCACGAGGATGGAGGGGAAAATTCCCCCTAGGAAAGAAGTTTCGGTGATCAGTACCAAAATTTAATTGAGGCACAAAGCCTGCAACAGCCCGCGGATCCCAATTAGGGCTCCTGAACAGTGGTTCTCCTGAAGAAGGATCAGGAATTGCTGGTATCATATTACAATAACTATTTGGAGAAACTTGAAAAACAGGAAAGGGGGGTGGGGGAGGTGGTGGTGGAGGTGGCGGAGGGCGATAATAGCCGCCTCGAGGCCCTCCCACTGAGCTGCCACCACCACCACCACCCCGCCTTGAGGATCGCCGAGCAACCACTGGATTCTTCAGAGTCGGGTTCGATTTGGCATTATTTGTAGCTTGTCGCTGAGGAGGTACATTGATAGGTCCCTGACAACAAAACACAAGATACACTAAACCATGCAGAAGCATTTTGAAATAGAATAAACATTAAACCATGAGGAAATCTTTGGCCTATGGCTGAGGAGTAGTGAAAGAAAAGGGAAATCAAAATTCACAACATGGTATACTCCCACTCTACATTCAATAGCATAAAACCTAAATGCAGACACAACTAGAGTTTCAGTATCATAAAATAGAATAACAAAAAACAACACAATTGAAAGACAATTGTAGAATCCTATCAATCTCCTCAATATTCATCCATAAACGTTTTTCAATAGATAAACATGACGTTGAAACATCACCAAACCTGAGAAGGAGGGACTGCTACTTCGACGGTAACCTTCGGAGGAGAATCAACTGTTAATTTGGGTGAAGCCCTCGCGGATTCCGCGAGAGCAGGCCAAGAGTCTGCCCCCATTACAGAACCACCCTCAACGACGCCATTCGTAGGCTTGTTCCAAGCCTGTTTCTTCGACGCTGCATTACCGTCATTCGCGTCGCAGTTCTCGGAAGACGTAAAGTTATCCGACGGCGGGGAGGCAGGAGCAGGGGTTTCTGTAGCGGAAACCGCAAGCGAAGACAAGGATGACGAAGAGGACGATAGCTGGGACTGATCGACGGGTGAGATCGATTCTGGCTCACCACGGACGACTTGAGCCCACGGAGACTGAAGATTCTTCCTCCGGAACTCAGAGCTGTTGGTATTATCGCCGGCAAGACTAGTTCCACTTGGCGAACGATGATTAGACGAAAAATCGGTAGCCTTCCCCATTCCAATCAAACCACAGTCTCCAGAAACGAAACAAAAAAAAAAAAAAGGAAGAAAAAGAAACCTTCCCAGAGAGAGATTGATCAGAACATAACAATCGAAAAACTCGAACTAGATGATCAGTTGACAAATCAATTAATTATAGAAAAAATATATATATATTCCCTACTACCAATAGGAAAAGGATACTGAGGATTGAAGCGAAAAAAAATTAGGGTTTCGAATGCATAATTTCGAAGGAGATCAATGGATCTCTCCCATTAAAATCGAAACCGGCGGGCTTCTCCTCTCCGTTCCTGAGCGGCTCGCTCAGAAAAAGCGATTGTAAGCTTCCAGGTTTTCGTTAAGAAAAAAACTGGAAATTACGAAAAGCCCAAAATACCTTTCTCCCGTTTTTAATGCCCACTTTTATTCCGTAATCCCGTACCCTGGATACGTATTTTAAATTCCCGTTATCGTAATTTACTATCTTCTCCTCAATCTTAGAAACAATTCAATTTATATCAATAATAATAATAAAAATAATATTTTTTCTTGTTTGTTTTTTAAAACAGAAAAATAGAAATTTGCTCGTCATGGCATGGCACTTCATTCTCGTATACTAAGATTCTCCCCCACTAGATTTGGACTAATTAATATTTTTTTCTTCTTTTCAAATATATATATTATTTTTCTTTCTTTTATTATTAAATCCTTTTATTTACTTTTCCATTTTACCATTTCTCTCTCAATATCTCTTCTCTCTTTCTTTTTTTTTATTATTATATATACTTTATATATTTTAAATTTTTTAATCATTATTTTAAAAAACTATTTATTTCATTGACATAAAAATAATTTAAAAAACACACAATTTACACTACATGATTAAGAAAAAAATTTAAAAGATACCACTCATCAGTCAAAAATAATATTTTTTATAGAAAAAATGTTTCATTTATTTAAGTTAGATATGTGCTATGACTCTTTTATATAATTTTTTTTATTTAGATATTGATCAGAGATCATTTTTCTCTTTTTAATTTCTTTTATTTTATATTAAATAAATATCAATTAATGGTAGAATAAGATTTGTTTTTTAAAAAATCATATTAGTTAGAGATTTATTTTTTAAAAAAAATATTCATTTAATCTAAAGTAGATATTTTGAATTTGTGTAGGGATGGACAACTCACATTATTCATTTTTCTATTTTTAATATTAACTTTGAAATTTTAGATTACAATATATACTAAATAATATTTTATTTTAAACAAAATATGGTTGTATTTTGCCATCAATTTTACAAAATTATTATTAAGTTTAGACTTCATGAATGTCTTGAACCTCTTTGTTCATTTTTTTTTTTTTTTTCTATAGCCCGTTTAAGAAATAATAAATATTCATGTTTTAGTTTAGTATTTATTTTAAAAATCTTATAATATTTTTATGTAAAAAAATTAATGGGTTTTTTCGATTCTCTTTTTTAAGAAAAAATAATTGTAAAGTGGAAATTAAATTCCATTGTTCTAAATTAAATTATGGTTTAAAATATTAAAAATTTATTTTTGAAAATGTGAAAAAGGTTTAAATCAATAATAAAATGCTTCCTTTTCTATAAATAAATTTGTTTGGAATGTAAGCTTATAATTTTGTATCATTTATACTTGCCTATTATAGTACATATTAATTATTTTTAATGGGATGCATTTATAAATACAAGTCACAGTCAAATTTTATAAAAAGCAAAGAAAATTGTCATTGCCACTAACTATTATCATTTTCTATCTAAATGTGGTATGTTATTTATTAGTTATAGACATACATAAAATGTTTTTTCTTCTAAATAATATTGGTGAGTTTGAATATGTGGGATAAAATATTGTAGGGTTTATATACATAAACAAATACATGAATAACAAAATTTATTATAAACTTGCTCTCGACATTCGTTAATAAAAAGTGATCATCATTGAAAATTAAAAACTATGAAAGAGATTGTTGTCAAAAAAAAATTTAAAAATAAAAATAGTTATTTTGATTTAATTTGAAATTTAAAGGCAACTATCACATTAAATTTTGAACACTGGGGTTTGATTGGAGTGAGATCTAATCATCCAAATGAGAGAAAAAAAAAACACAACTAGTCTATT
The DNA here is from genome assembly GCF_000004075.3 of Cucumis sativus. NCBI lineage: Eukaryota > Viridiplantae > Streptophyta > Magnoliopsida > Cucurbitales > Cucurbitaceae > Cucumis > Cucumis sativus. The sequence continues at coordinate 37,627,245 of NC_026657.2, forward strand.
TTACGTTAAATTTTGCTTTTAGAAAATCGAATCTCTAACTCGATTTTTCTTTAAAATCACGTTTTGTATATCAAGTATCAAAAATTATCTCCAGTTAATATCGAAATCACTTTAAATAGATATCTTTTAATAAAAAAATTACATTTTATCCCTAACTTATATCTATTTAAATAAAAAAAAAATAAAATCACATCTTTATCTCTCACTAATGTTTCGTAATCTATTGGATTGTTAACACGTGGGTAAATTTGGTCATGCCCAAGCATAGTATTCGCGCTAGAACTGTCGTACTATCCACGTAGTTAAAAGTTTAACGGTCCAATGCAATGTGTCGTCAAAGACATAAACATGTTATTAAATGACAACTTTTGGTAACATATTATTCGTTATTATTTAATTTTTGTAGTGACATCTAACCTTCTGGTAAATTTAAAATATAATATTGTTAATAAATGTTAATTTGTGGCTACTAAGTAATTACATTTTTCCAACATATATAAGTGTCGATAAAAATCAATATTTTGTACCACAATAAATTTGATATTATTTTTTAAAGAAAAACTATGATTTACGGTCGTTATAGAAAATGTCCATAAAAGAATGTCACTAATTAAAAAATAATATCCAATCTAGTACTAGATAAACCCGTTATAAAATATTAAGTATAATAATCTTTTGAGCAAACGAAGAATTACATATTTCTAACACTATCATTAAACAACATGCAATAATACCAACTTGTTCGAGAGATTATAATAACTACGTCAACAACTTCTATAATTTTAGTAAGAGTTCGAACAATATCAACCTAAGTTATAATTATCAAGTTACGTCAAGTTTTTAAAGCTAACCCTAATTTTCGATTAGGTTAACTTCTCTTCTAGTTTTTTTTTTTTTTCTCTCCCTCTCTTTTCTTTCATTAATTACTTTTCTTTTTTATATATAAATTTTGTTTAAGATCATGGTGTATATATTACTTGCTTCTTCCAAGTATTTCAAACAATAATATATCACATTTTCAAAAGTTGATGAAGAACCGTTTGAGAGACTAGATATCACCCTTAAAATTACTCATTTCATTTGTTATTTTTGGCATTATTATCTTAAAAACCTTATGCACCTCAAACATAAACTTCTTAAAAACATATTAACCAAAGACCTTATAACTCAACTCATTGTTAGAAACACGGGTTCGTAGAAGATTTGTTATTGACCTCAACTACAAAATGATTGTTTTACTCGTATAATTTATAAATAATATATTTGAATATATCCAACTTAAAAAAGATAGTATAGTAAATAATAATTAGCGTTAATCATAGATGACTACTTTTGACATTATTATGTTTTATTTATTATATAGTACTTCAATTAATTCAAGATGTACATAATTTGGGATGCATTAATTATTATTATTATGTCACACTCTACCAACTAATTAATGAGTTTGACACGTCAAACACTTTTCTTACTACTTTATTTCCCTTTTTCTCATGAGTTATTAGAATTATGTTAAATAAACTTTATGTTTAGTTTGATATGATTTTTACTATATTAGAATTTGGAGTAGAATTATTAAATTGTTAAAAGGTCGAAGTTAATTTAATTAAGTAGTTGCAAATTTTTAATTTGAAAATACATTAACTACAAAATTTACATGTAGTTCAACCTTTTTCAATCCAAAATTTATTATAGAAGTAAACTCAGTGTTTTTTAGCGTTGCATGAAATTATATGTTTTGAACTTATTTCAATTTACGATTGCACGTACTGTTAGTTTATTGTATAATAATAACGCAATGTATAATCGTTTTTTATCGCTTCATGAATTCATTATATCTATACAATTCAATCCATGATGAGATAAACAAGATTATGAAACTCTTTTTTTGGATAATGAAGGGTTAATTCTAAGCAATCATTTCTCTCATTCGCCCTATTTATGTCATCATTTATTATTGCACTATGATTGAGAAAAGTTTGGTTACAAGATTGCTCAAAATGAAAGGTCCATGAACAGGTTCTAGGATTTTACGTAGAGATACAAGTTCACATTATCACATAGATATAATTTTAAACACATCAATATGATTTATATCATATAATATTGCTAAAGCGAACATAATTAGTTAACATAAGAGTATTGATGGATCAAGAGTTTTATATTAGGGGCACAACTTTACATTAATTTAAAATTTTAGTTCACTAACTTTTAAATTTGTGTCATATATATAACGTATCGATTCATGTATTCAATAATTTATATCCTATTTTTTTATATATATAAATATAATGTAATTATTAGTTACAATTTAGACAACATTTGTCCAGATTCGAATCCAAATGGTCCACTATCCAAGGCCCAAACTTTATAAAGGAAAAGCTATTTGGGCCTATAGAATACCATACCAAATGTGATCCACCGGTTTCCAAGATTTTTCCCCTATTCTGTCCGTGTCATGTCATATTCGTTGATTGAGTTGTATTGGGTTGATGAATTTATTAGTGAAATCAACTCATAAAATTTAAATTTATTTAAATTCAATCCAATTAAAATAGGTTGATAACCCAAATGAAAGCATTTGAGTTAGGTTAAGTTAAGGGTGAAATAATAGTATTTATTAAACACCTTTGCAGTGTCCTAAAAGTGGAGGAAACTGGTAGTAGTCAATAGCTTGTCACTTTCTTACCATATTGTCTAATTGTCAAATTGGTAAATAGACCGGAAATAAGTGTGAATTGACCTTTGAAGACCTCAGCATCTTTCATTTTCCTATGCCGAAATTCCTACGTGCTTTCAACAACAAGCAAAATATACCCCTATTTGACTAAATTACCCCCAACAAACTATTTTCGTTCACACCCATTAATTTATATATATCCATCTCTCCTCTTTCTTTGTAATTTACCCTAACAAATAATATTCCACGTATCATCTTTGTTCCTACCATATTTTGTAATCTTTTCACACTTCATTTCTGTTTCGTACTCGATTTCGCATTGATTCTAATACCCTTCTCATTTTCAATAATCCTAATTACATTTCATCTCTCATCGCGAGTTTTTTAGCACTATTTTCTACCTATCATCTTTTTTTTTGTTTTTTGTTCTATATATTTTATAGCCTCATTAAAATAGTTTCAACTCCAAATATAAATTATTATAATCTACAAAACTATAATATCAAACGACTATATATGTCAAACTCTACCTTCCAAAAAATTTCCAAGTCTATTTATTCATTGACTTGTAATTGGCTTGATCTTACAATTTCAAATAACTAATCAACAAAACTCTTTCAAATTTTAGGTGATTTGTTATAAATAATATATAAAGTTGTCAAAGTGTATTAAAAGATTAACTAAGTACGCATCCGAAACACTAGTTTAATTATATTCAAATTAATATTTAACTTATTTAATTTAACAACTAAGTTTATGTTAACAAGTGAGCTTAGCTCAAAGGAGACATACACCGTTAAAATGAAAAGACTCAGGACTCAAATTCTTTGAAATATGGTAACATTATTATAATCTACACATAACCAAATGTGAGATGTTAGTTTAATAATCGAAGTTTTGTAAAGAAATCATAAAATCGGCATAATACTTCAACTTCGATAACAAAAAGAGTTGTGTGTACTTAAGTTTTTGTTAGTAATTTTAGAAAAATCACATTGTGAACAAATATACACTTATTTTGTTTATTATTTATAAATATACCCAAAAAATTTCACTAAATTTTATTATATTTACAAATACTTTTATAAATATATTTTGATAAGAAAATGGGGCTTCCAATATAGACAATATTGCAGGGTTTTCTTTTCCTTTGAACATATATATTTTCCTATAAGATATATATGTTTAGGCTTAGAAATTGTACCAAAGTGATTAGAGAATTTGTAGAAAAAGAAAGTATAATGAATTTGTTGTTTTTGAGTTTTTTTCTTCCATTTTTGTTGAGTAGGCCGACACAGTAATAAATATCATTCAATTTTTTTTTCTTCTGCTTCTTATTGTTGTTCCGTTCATTAATTGTTAAATTCATATAAACCATTTACAAAGAATGTTGAAAAAAATCGTTCCATATCTAAACGATCTTTAATTGTTTAGCTTTAGTCATGGGTCAATTTATTCTGTGTTTACTGGAATATTTTTTGTATTTTTATTGCGAGTATGTGATTTTTTTTTTTGTTTTTGAAATGATTTTATACTGTGTAAGTATTTTGTTGGTTTATTATATTTTTTAAAAATATATATAAATTTATTCTCTCTTTGTGATTTTTTAATAAAAATATTAATTTATACTCTTAAAATTTGTTGTACTATTCATGTAAATTAAAAACCAATAATATTGTATCAAATAAAAACCCTAAATTTGTCCAAGTATATGCCAAAAAAACTGGGAGGAAAGGAATTTATAATTATTAGTTTCAATGAAAAACATATAAACTTATAAAAACTTTTATAAGTAAGAAATTTAGATTCTTATCTACAATTTCATTTTAAAAATCGTGAATACTTTATTAATTATAATTGTGCATATTAAAAGCAAAACATTTAAATAACAAATAAATTTACAATCAATGATGGAATTATTTAAAAATCTAATAGTTTAATTTGATATAAATATGCGGTTATGTGTTTTTAGATTAATAATTAGGGGTTAAGTGATATGGTGATTAATATAAACTCAATTATGGTCCAATTGCCACTAAATTAAGTTGGTGTTTAATTAATAAATGTACAACTAACACACACATGGTTAAATGGAACTGCCCCTTTGCTTATTCCTCTAGAGCCAAACTAAAGTTATTTTAAAATGCCTTGCCTTACTAGCAAATCTCCCCCATATCATAGTTAACTCAAAATAATAAGAAAGTAAATAATAGACTCTAGATAGAGTTTATTAATAATAGTAGCTAATACAAATCTGAAAAGAAGTCTATCATTGGACGAGAGTAATAAAAATTCATCAATGTTTATCATTTATAGAAACTGATTAACGTCTATTATTAATGCTATTATCTTATATAAGTATCACTAGTAGAGATACTAGATGTTGGGATTGAACCTCTCCTCACGTTTGTAATGGAAGCAAGTGTAATGAATTACAAAAAGGAATGGAATTGATTTGATTGTGGTTGGTACCAATTTGATGGAATGGTAATTAAAAACTCATAAGAGTAAATTATGGAAAGTTAGTAGCTTAGAAAAGAGGGGCATACATCTCATCACATGGTAATCAAACATAATTGGATTGAGGGATTGATGGATTTTTTTGGGCCACGTTTTTGTTGGAGAAACTTTAACGGAGGGTTGCTAATTTAAACGTGTCTAAATTGAATGCCACCTTCAATAAATTTTGGATTATTATCAATATCATTTGGGAAAATCAACGGGATTCTTTGAATGTACGTTGAACTAATGTTTTGTTGTTCAGATTTTGGATTTTTTTCAACTGAGTTAGTGTTCGTTGGTGTAAATTTCCTTGTAACTCTAATGTTTACAGTCTACTTATTGAATAATTTTGGTAGATTAGATGAACTTTGTGATATATTGTTGTAGTGTGAATGTTTTGCTTTGTTTGACTAATATATTAAAGTTGTGGTTGATGAATCATGCAGTTATTAAATTGAATGATTTAATTATCTTTTATGCGAGTAGTGAAATTGATATCCAATTAGTTATTACTTTTTAGGTTTTTTTGAAAGTTTAAGAAAATGATTTGTAGTCGTTCACAGTTCTAAAATATTGTCTTCTTTAGTTCAATGTGCGTGAGCCAAGGATAACTCATGTATTAGCAACAGGAGGTGTTGGATACATTTAAAATTGATATCCAATGTTCCTTGAAGGCTTTGTTTAGACTTTAAAGTTCTTGGTTTTAATACTCTCTTTTTGTTTGTAGAATGCAAAAACAAACTTTCGATAAAGTCATTTTTAAACTTGACGCCCTTAATGAAGAGTGGTACAAAGATAGCACCTTCAATCATACGGCTTCTTAGGGACAACCTTGAAAATTCTTAAACGTAGCCAATATGCAATATATAACTAGAGGGATGGTCGTCCTTTGTCTTTCTTAGGACATTTTTTAGGTTTTTGGATGATTTGAAGCATATATTAGGATTTTTTGTCTTAAAGTATATAAGTCTTTTTCTTTTACACTTAATGGGTACAAATACAATTTTACTTTATTTATTTTGATACTTAATCTTTTGAAACAAGTAGTTAAGATTTATCATGCTCTTATTCATTTTAATGTACATTTTTTCAGGTTTATGTAGTTTGAAGGACCGGAGAATGACTATTTTTTAAAAAACTTTCTAACTTAGCTAATCATTTTTTGTGTATTTAATATTTTGTTTTGTTCATTTTGGTATGCCAAAATAAAAATTAACATAGCTCATGTACCTTAACACACTAAAGAATATGGTTTGTCATATTTTGACAAAGTATTAATTATTGAAAATATTTTCATTTTTAAATTTTTTTTGTTGCAATATTCAATCTATTTTGTTATAGGCAAGGAATTTACTATATATTTGAAAATTAATCCAGAAGCATATAGTATTAATAATAAATGTGAAAAAAATTAGAATTGTTTTTGGCACATTTTGTTGTGTTGCTAGAAATATGTTGACACTTAGAAAGCAATGCATTTTGTGCATGAGCAAAAAAAAAAAAACAACTATTATTTGTCAACTAATCATTTGTGGTCAACAATCAAATTTGTATCTAAAAAAAGTATTTGACACATGCATATATATAATTATGTCTACGTATTTAGCGTGAGAAGAAATTTTGTTTTTCGCGACAAAAATCTTTTCGTTGGCAGAAATAGTTTATACCCACGAAACAAATGTGGCCAGAAAGTCTATTTTTGACAACGGCAAAAATGTCTTTTCTGCCTATGATCTTATTAGTATGGAAATTTTTGTCGACGTAACGTCAACAATGTGGACAAAGGAAAAAATGACGTGGTTTCAACCATGAAGCGTGCCCACACAAAAAAAATGTCAACAAAAGCTCTGCCCACGTTTCTTTGCATCGACAAAAATCAAAATTCTTGTAGTGATTATCTTATTTTCGTCTTCATATTTTGGACCTAGTTTTTATTTAGTCTATGTGTTTTAAAACGTTATGTTTAATCTTTAAATTTTAGTTTTTTTTTTTAATTTCAATTTAGTTATTTAAGTATCAAACTGTTACCGTGTTACCTTTAATATTTAAGTTTAATTTAGCCCCTAAGTATCAAAATGTACAATTTTACCTTTAAGATTTAAGTTTTGTTATATATATATATATATATCTACCATGGTAAGGGGGATTATATAGTAAGATTTTGTTTCTACTTTTTTTAAAAAAATTATGGTTTGAGGTTGAGAAAAAAATATTAAATATGTGTTACTTCTAATTTTGTTATTTTTCATTCGTTTTCTTCTAATTCTTCATTAGTTTTCCTTTCATTTTTCATTCTTAGTTTCTTCTTGATTGCAATTTTTTTTTAAAAAAATAGAGGATTTTTGACCCACAAAATGTAGCATCGGGAGATCCTTTCCTAATTTCGATATCGAAGAAAATTTATGCGTTAGGACATTCTTTCTCAACACTTTTTCATATATCTCCCAACGTTTTTGTGCGTCGAGAGATCTCCATTTTCTTGTCATGGACTGTGAGTCGTGCATTTGCGATACGATTTTTTAACTTTATCATTGTTTACTTTGCATTATTAGGATATATATATATACATATAATCTTGTGTCATTGTAGGTGTGGACTTGTAGAATTATGGCGTATGTGGCTATATTATGTTTTTTTTTTCTATGTAATTTTTCTTCAAACATTCCAAATTGTTAGACAATGTAATGTTTGTTTAATTATAATATATTTAATTTTGATTGGGTATTTTATATAATTATTTAGTAATTTGGTTGTTTAGTTTTTATAAATTTTAGTCAATTTAAATCGAATTGGAATCTAACATAATAGTGCACGATTGAAACAAGAATTCAATATATATACATGTATATACACACCTTAAACAACTTCGGGCGCAAATAGCCCATTGGAAAATTGGAGCGTTCCACGACACAACCTTTGTCACGTCGGGGATATTTTTCTCGACGTAATGTTGAGAAAAGAGTTCTACCAACGCTTATGGTTACGTCGACAGAGCCCTACCCCTAACGTTAAGAGTGTTGTTTCCACAACGTGATTACGTCGTCAGCACAATAGGCATCGGAGGAAGAGCATTCACGACACTACTATCTTTGTTCTTCGGGAACGTGTCTCCCGACACGAATTTCCTAACATTCATCCTAATGTGGATGACAATTCTTCACCTTCATCGATGCCCTCTTGTGTCGGGAAAACTCCGACTTGTTGTAGTGTAACGACGCGTTGACTCGACGGTCGTAAACATATGTTGTTGACGCTCTGACCCAACATCGGCATTAGGGTATTGCCGACGTGTTGACCTTGTCGACAAATCATGTGTCGTCCAAAAATTCTACGTTGACGTCTTCTCGTTTCTACATCGTCATTTAAGACGCCTGTGACGACATGTCATTCTGTGTCGGCATAGCCTTCGCCGAAGCACGATGATTTTTTTGCGACAATAGCTTCGTTGGCAAAACCCTGAGTTCTTGTAGTGATAGTGTTAATATCTAACTAAAATATCATGGATTCAATCAATTGCCTTATAACCAGAAGTTAATAAAGTTGGAAATGTGTATGAGTTAGGACCAGTCATATTAGCCACCTACCTAGGAGTTAATGCAGTTGGAAATGTGTCGAAGTTAGGACCAACAATAGAATTGGGGAGTTGGGACCAACGATCTTTTACGAGTTTGCCGAATTCACTATGGAGAAGTGAAAGAGCTTTTAAAAGTTTTATGGTGGGAGATGAAAGTGTCTATTTTGTAACTAGAGATACCAAATCCACACGAACTCCAAACCTAATAAACCAAAATTGCATTTTATATTAAACAAAATTATATAAAAAGGAAAAAATAACATTAAAATTAGAAAAGTGGGGCCTCCGAGTATTTTTTTATTTAGGTAAATTTCACAATTATTTCTAAACAACTTCGTGGTTGTCTCTGGACGGCTTTAAATATGGAGGGCACTCTGTTTCATCTTCATCAACCATTCTCAATTCTCTATCTCTCTCTCTCTCTCTCTCTCTCGTACCATTTCAATGGCTCAAACCACTTCCAATCACACTCAGACAGTCTCCGGTTGGGCAGCCCATGATTCTTCCGGCAAGATCACTCCATATACTTTCAAACGCAGGTGCGTAACACACAGCTTTTTTTTTCTTGCTTTCTGATATCTGTTTCTCTTTCCTTTTCAATTGCTGTCTGATCTGATGATCAAGTTCTGCAGAGAAAACGGCCCTGACGATGTGACCATAGAGATTTTGTACTGTGGAATATGCCATACCGATATTCACTACGCTAAAAATGAGTGGGGCATCACCATGTATCCTGTAGTTCCCGGGTACTACAGTACACCCTCTGTTTTTCTTTTCTTCATTTTCTTAAACACTTGCTCTACTACTTCGAACTTGAGTTTATTAATGTCATTTATCAAGGAAGAGCAAAATCTTTACCAATATCCTTCAGATCTGTCCATGAGTGAAAGATTGAATTGACTGCAACACCCACTTAAATTAAGATCCTAACAAAGATTAAACAACTCAAAATTTGATAAATTCTATATTTTATGCTTCGTGTTCAGGCATGAGATGACAGGGGTGATCACGAAGGTAGGAAACAACGTGAAGAAGTTCAAAATAGGAGACAAAGTGGGTGTTGGATGTATAGCCGCTACATGTTTGAACTGTGAATTCTGCAAAGATTCCCAAGAGAATTACTGTGAAAATTTACAGTTTTCGTACAACGGAATCTTCTGGGATGGCAGCATAACATACGGGGGATACTCCAAAATGTTTGTTTCAGATCAAAGGTGAGTTCATTTTACATATAAACAAAACCCATTTTTGTCGTACGCAAGGTGTTTGTGAAAATAATAATAATAATAATAACAACAACAGGTACGTTGTGCACATACCGGAGAGCCTACCAATGGACGCAGCGGCGCCGTTGCTATGTGCGGGAATAACCGTGTTTACCCCGATGAAAGACCTCGGTTTGATTGATTCACCAGGGAAGAAAGTGGGAGTGGTGGGGCTTGGAGGGCTAGGCCATATAGCAGTAAAATTTGCAAAGGCGTTTGGTCACCATGTGACAGTGATCAGTACCTCTGCTTCAAAGGAACAAGAAGCCAAAAAACGACTTGGGGCTGACGAGTTCATAGTCAGTAAAGATTCTCAACAAATGCAGGTTAGTTGAATTTGATGATTATTGTTGCAGTTATGAATGATTGTGATGATAAAACAAGTAATTGATGGGTTTTGTTTGTTTGTGTGTGTGTGAATGATAGAGTAATAAGAGGACGCTTGATTTTATAATGGACACAGTATCAGCACAGCATTGCATAGGACCAATATTGGAGCTGCTAAAAGTGAATGGGACATTGTCAATTGTGGGAGCTCCAGAAAAGCCCATTCAATTGCCTTCTTTTCCTTTAATATTTGGTACTGTTTACGAAATCCCAAACTTTCTATTATTGGAGTCAATGGTCAATGCATTTTCCAATACTTCAAATAGGTTTTCCTAATTAAATATTTCAAACTTACATTTCTTCTTAATATATACTTTCTCTTGGAAATAGGAAGCTGCCCTTTTGGAGTTCACTTCTTTTGTTTTTGCATCTTAATTAAATTATCAAAGTCTTTGTTTGCCTCTTACCAAAATTTTCTTTTAACCTCTTTTCAAATATTAAATTTTCTTTTCTGCTCTAGAATGTCGTAAATTAATAAATCATTTAATAACGTGTTAAATAATAATAAAAAATATTTCACACGAAATACAGTTAAGTATTGTTTCTTTCTTTTTTTTTTATCAAATTACAAGCTTTAACTCTAAAATTTTGGACTTTGCGTGTGATAGAAATTCTAAACTTTCAAATTTTAGTTGATTAAATTTAAGTTTTATGTGTGCGACCTATTAGACACTTTGAATTTTATGGAACAAATAGACATAAACTTCTAAGTTCAAGAAATAAATTTGTAATTTAAATTTTTTTATTAAGGTATATGATCAAATCTTTTAAATTTAGGTGTAAACGACTAAAGCTCCTTAATTGACTTTTATTTAAGATTTTTGGTCTATATTGAAAAGGAAAATTATAGCAAATAGAACAACTAAAAAAATAAATTGAAAAATAGCACAATGATAAAATAAATATTAATTAGTTAGCTAGTTAATTTTTTTAAAATGTCAAGTTTTATTTATTGATAATAGAAGCTATCAAAAATTTATCAACAATAGCAACTGCCTCAAATTAAAAGCTACAGTGATTAAAGCTATTAGTGATGACAACTACAACTATTATTACTATTAACTTTCAATTTTGACGAATTAAGAAGAAACCTAATAGTAGTTGAGATCGGACCTTTTCAGTCTTTTACTAAATTTTGTTCTACCTGTGCAATTATTTTATGATTGTGTTATATTCTTTTATTTTTACTTAGCTTAAGAAAACATTGAAAATTGACAGGGAAGAGGACAGTGAAGGGAAGCATAATTGGTGGAATACAAGAGACACAACAGATGATGGATCTGTGTGGTAAATACAACATTACATGTGATATCGAAGTGGTTAAGCCACACGAAATCAACCATGCAATGGAACGCCTTATCCAAAACGATGTTCGATACCGATTTGTCATTGACATTGCCCAAAACAAACCCAATTCCAACGTTTAATCCATTTCGATCTTATGTTTACAACCACTTTGTTGCATTTAATGGTTATAAGTAAGATTAACAAATGTGTTACCTTATGTATTTGTTTCCTTCTTCAATATTAAAAGTCTTTGTGTGCTATTTTTTAATATCGAGTAATCGTCTTATGTTTGTTTGGTCTAATTTTATCTATCATATGAGAGAGAACAAAAATAAAATGAATAATTCACTCCGAAAATATCGCAATCTTTGTAAAAATATACAAATTACTTCTCTAATTACTAAATAATTTTGATTTGAGAGGATGTCTCACTCTCATTATCAAGTGATACATATTGAAGCGATTGAGCCACACATGATATTTAATCGTTCAATAAAACGCCTTCTAAAAAACGAGTTTGAATTCCAGGTTGTAGTTCACATTGTACAGAACAAACCCAATTATTTACCACAAATTTTGATAAAAGAGATTGGGACCCCTTACATTCTGTATTCATATGCAATGGAAAGTTTTAGGAATGAAAAGATATATAATAGGTAGTGTGTTCATAAAATAAATTAATATCTAATTCAATAATGCATATATTTGAAATACAATGAAAGCAGAATGGAAATGGTCCAAACAATGTGTCCTTTCATAGTCTTTTCTTTTTTTTTTCTTTTTCAAAGAAAAATGACCTTTTGTGGTCTTTTATGAATAGGTTTAAAAGTCTTTAAATAATATGGCATTGTGATCTTAAATAAAAATTTGTATTCTCTCTCTTTCTCTTTCCCTCTTTAATTATATTTATATTTAGTTATGTGTTGTTTCTAAGGTGTTGACATCAAGTTGTTATTTGTGTTATTTGACATTATTTATTTGACTAGGTTAGAAATACAATCAAAATCTTACATTAGCTAGATAAAAGAATGATCATACGTAAATGAGTGAAGTCTTACGTCATATTACCATTGGTATGACATCAAAAGCAAAGTCATAAGAGTATATACTCAAAGTGGACAATACCATACCTAACAAGTAGTCTCATACTCATGCCCTAACTTAATTGTGATGGTAGAATTCTTCTAAAGTGTTGTTGGATAGGCAACCAATGGTATTTTATTCGAGGGGAGAATTGTTGAGAATATCTTAACATATGTTATTTTATGCTTGAAGAGTGGTCTTTGTGTTTTTGTTAGATCATTTGCCGATTACATTTTGAAGAGGAGAATGTTATCGTCGTGAGTTAAAATTATGTGACTTTCACGGAGAAGGGTGTGAGTTTTCTATATCAAGATAGTTCTCACACATGTTATAGATCAAGTCTGCATAAGAAGAAGAGAGAGATTCTCTAACTTAGGGAACTCTAGGTTCGTAGGCGATGGACGATTGAGTGAACTTCATTATAAGAAATACAAATATATTCCCTAGTGAGAAGGAGTTTCACACTTAAGAGGATCATGGACGTTCATTTATTAATGTATCTAAAACTTAGAAAATCCTGATCTCACATTTAGTGTCAAGACAAGTGACGTGTTGTCACTATTCTATAATTTTTTTATAATTATTTTACTTTACATTAGTGAATTTATTTTTTAAAACATATAACACAGTAAACGTTAATAGTATTTCATCAAATTGATATCATATCAATTACTAGATTGCATATGTGATTATTTTCTCTTTCGCTATCTGTGTTGCTTTATAAAGTGTCACAACATCATTCTTTTAAACTCAATTGTGTTTAGATTCCATCCTATTTTCACTTGGGATTGTAATTAATTAATTTGGTTTCGTTGACCTAAAGTTTTTATTTCTAAGTTTAACGTCACCTTACTACTAATCATAATTTTAAAAACAAGTAATAAATTGATTATGAGTAACCTTATATTCAAAGCCAAACTTTGTTTTCATTGTGTTTTAAATTAAATTTCCTTCCCAATTTCTTTTTGAGACGATAAAAAGTCAATATTAATACCCTAAATTTTATCATTTCAAAGGTAATAATTACATTTGTTTATCAAAGTAAACAATTTGCATTACTATATTTTCAAGAAGTTGAATATTCGGCCTTTCATCATCGTAGTCGTTAGTACTAAAGAATATGTATATATATTAGTTTGAATTTTAGTGTTGTTTTTAAGATAATTACTTTAGACAATTTACTACAATTTCATTTTGAACTCTTCAATACATCACTTTACCCACACGAATAAAATTTCCACATTGAGTAACGACATTTCATTAATACAAGAGTTTTTCATTTTGAATTCTATACTCTTCCATTTTTTTTATTAAAGTATTACGAGATAATCTTTTTTGCTACTTTGATAAAGTTTTGAGATAATGGTTACTCGACTATAATAGAAATATAATTATGAATTAGATAGGATCAAATAGAAATATAATTATGAGTTAGATAGAATTTAATTTGATGTAATTATTAGTTCAAAATTTTAATGGACAACTCATCCTAGACTTTATATTTTCCCTTATCATTTCTCTTATATTAACTTTTTAAAAACTTTGATGTATTATTTAAAACTTCGAGATATTGATTAAAAATGAGAGTACTGGTTTCTTTAATCCAAATCTGGTTTCAAAGATATAAATTAATAATACTTTGCTATAGTGACCTAATCTAACTTTATGTACACATGTTCAAATATTTGAATCTACTGCCCTACCTACTCTTAAACTAAAGAAAAATTTTCTTTTGATTTTTCTTTCCTTTTTGAAAAGATTTCTTTTGAATAGTTTAATCTTTCTACCCACAAACCATTTTTTTAATGAAAAAAAATGAAGAATGTAGAGCTAATTTCAAATATAAAAAAATAAATTAAAATATTTATTATAATGTATCTACGATAGATCGTAAGACTACTATATGCATCTATTTATATCATGATAAACACATATAATAGTCTATCTTGATTTATCACATATCGATTGTAATATTTTATTATATTTGTAAACATTTTAAAAATATTGTCACTTAAAATAATTTTTCAAGAATATGTGAAAGAGAAAAAACTTGGATATTCAAAAGAAATCATTCAAGCAAATGATGCAGTTTTAATCAATGCTCTATTTGGCGATAAAATGTTTTGCTTTCCTACAAACCTCCAAACAAATCTATTTCACATAACATTTAACGGTTTGGAATTGATAAAAACACACTTCCCAAATTCAAAATCACTCGAAAACACACCCTTCACACTAGTTTTGAGAATGGTCAAAATAATTTTAACAATTACATAATCATTCCCAAACACGCTCTAACTCTCAGAAAAATTGCTATATCTCCTCTGATCCTCGTGGGGAATCTGTGAGGATTGAGTTTCTTGTAGGAAATTATTCTCCATTTGTTTTTCCTTCCCTTAAAATTCTTAAACATCCTAATAAAACAAAATAACATTCCATACCCTTCATAATAATCCAAAAATAAAGTTAAAACTATACTCTTATGTTCACACTCTTACACAATGGATTTCTTGTCCTAATAGGGATAGGTCAAATCACGACTCAAATTGGGTGTTTGGAGGGTTTAGCTGAGTTTTAAGCTCTTAGAACCAATATGTTAAAATTGGTAAATTTGTGTTTGAAGTGCAAAGTAGTACTATAAAATTAAGTTGTTGACTAAACATGAAAAGTAAAGAAAGAGGAAAAGAAAAAGTTTAAAGTTTCTCCAGGAATGATGACTATTAAAATTGGTGGAATTTAGTTATAAAATGTAAATTTTATAAGTCAGTGAGCCAAACACATCATCTATAAGATTTTGAAATGGTATTTGGAAGGTGGGGAAATTTTTTTTAAACATTTAAACGCTATTTAAAACTTCGATTATGCAAATCCTAAAGAAATAAAAAGAAAAAAATAAACGATAAATATAGTTGCAAGAGAATTTCTTCCCGAAGTTATTGTAAAATAAAGATTCGACTTGAAAACACTCCCAAATAGGGGATTTTGGGTGTGGGATAGTGTCATCGGTTACATCCCAGATTGGCACCTCTCTTAACAAATGCTAATTGATGATGATGATAAATTGACAATGATGCCACCATGAGACTTTTCTAAGTGAAGTGTTGAAATTAAGTGGCAAGGACCAAAGACTTCTTATAAAGATCAACTATCAAAACTGGAAGACACAAAGACTGAAAGTTCTAACCAATATTAGACTTTTATACTTGGAAACAAATCACAAAATGCCAGGCAAGGTAAGTGTGTGTGTGTGTGTGTATTTTATTCTCGAACGTACCAGAACTAAGTGAATTATTATCAATCGGCAGTCTGTTAAACTATGCTGCTTGATAAACCTGGCAGGTTAAAAAAACAGATGGAGAAAGCATCAATGGAAGAAATCTAAAATATTACTTGGTTTCTGTCAGCAGAAGAATGAATCAGTTGAGCTCTCTCAATCTTTTGTGTTCTTCAAGGCTCAGCAATGACTCCTTGACTTTCAACCAGTCTGCTGGTTTTGGCATAACAATAGCAATGTACCCTTCTCTGTGAGGCTGTAATTATATAAATAGTCAAGTCAGAAGCTTGTTTTTACTTTTTTCCCATTTAAAGTATGTGAATTGAAAATGAACACTAATGATGATTGACTCAATCTTGTTGTCATAGCATAAAGAAGGATATTGCTTTTTTTCCTTCTAATTTGCATTGATATAATTTCATTTTCATATTATATACAGTATACTCATCGTGAAAACAGCAAATAGAACACCAATCTTCCTTCAAAAGTTTTTGGGGAACTTGTCATCTGAGCATTAGTTAGAAATGTCAATAGTAGTTGCTTTTTGTGCCTGTGTTAGTGCAATAAAAAGTAAAAGCCTAACAAATATTAGTAATGTTTCAGTTAGCCAATCTAATAATATATCAGAATTATCTTCTATATGTGATTTTTAAAAATCTTTTAATTTAAACAAATATTCGTAATGTAGCATGCTCATAGGAATATAGAACAACCACGCTTTCACAAACTACAGTAAAAGCAATCAATATCTTAACCCACAAAAGGCCACTGATTTAAAAAGTTGCACTCACCAAAGTGTTGAGCAACTCTGGCTGCTTTATTAAGCGATCATTTACTTCCAATAGAGAACCTTTAACAGAACACCTAACAATAGCATAAAAAATCTGAGTTACACTTGCAATTGAAGAGAAGCTGATGGACATATGTTGTTATCAGAAATATGTGAATGAAAGGCAAGAAGATTCAACCTTACAATATAAGAAGCATCTTTGGTGTAGACTTTACATAGAGCAGAGTTGGGCTCAAAGAATTGTGCATTCTGCAATAGAATACTAGTGACTTCAGCACAGAAAATAAAATCCAAGTATTCAGATTAACAAACAAGACAGGAGTTAAAATTAGAAACTGTAAAAAGAAATTTTTATAAAGTTGGGCTATCATATAATGTAAAGCATCCGGATGCCATTTCTTATGGTACACCAAAATTTCTACAAGAGAAAGCAACCTCCATTATCACAAAAGAACTCCACAAGCCAAGGCTGGTTCTGAAACATGTATCAATCTGTACAACCTTAGTTGAACAGGATCTGTTTTATGGGTTGTACAATTGTGTCCTTGGACATTGTCTATGAAATGGTGAATTATGATATAGTTCATAAATAATTTTATAGGAAATTGACATACTCTTCTATCTAGTGACGATAATTTCATTTCATAAAATCCAAAGTAACATAACTCACACAAGGCCAAATCAGCACCATAACAGTAAGTAAGGTTATACCACAATGTCTATGCAGTGGTTAACTTAGTTTCTAGAGGACTGTTGTTTTAGAGCATGTTTACGAGTGATTCTTGAATTAAAATCACTTCTATCATTTTCAAAATCATTCCAAAATATATTTTGAATCATTCCAATTTGAAAATAAGAAAATGATATAAAATCAAATATTAAATTAGTTTTCAGAAATTAACATCACTTAATCGAAAAATAACAAGAAACAGTTCGCAAGTCTGCAATTACCATTTCTGTACCTTCTTGCGTTTTCCAGTGACTTTAAAGCTGCTGCGATCGGATTTCCCTACATTGAAATCAACGGCCGTGACCCCGCCACTGTCTTTAAATGCAATATGCGTAGCAGCCAAGCCGACCACACACAAGCTAGAATAAGAAAAGCAAAGCAAAATAGTAAATTCGATGAGCGGGAAATTGTTCGTTGGATAAAACAAAAAGAGATATCAAAATCGTTACCCGTTGGCGTGGCGGTAAACGTACTGATCATGACCTTCCTTGATAAAATCTGGAAATCAGATGACCAATTATTAAGAATAAGCAAAGGGTTTAGGGTTTAATTATAGCACTAAAACCTCCATTATGAATTTGAAAAGGATATGGCGACAGTGGACGTACCGGGAGCGAAATACGAGACGAAATTGGTCTCGACGGCGGAGGGAGGCACGAGCGGAAGATCCCTAACATCGGGAGTCAAAAGTTTACGTAGCTCTTCATCTTGTTCATCTTCTTGGAATGATTTCGGCAGTGGTTCTGCCAGTTGTTGTAGTTCGTGATTCTCCAGAGGCGGCGGTGGTGATGGTGAAGGATTTTGAACAGTCATATGAACATCGTTATCGGTTTCACCATGCTCCATCGGAGATTATCGGAAGCCAACCGGAGGAGAATCAGAAAATTCCAAGTTACGGACCGAAATTGCTTTGCTGCTGCACTTCGGTGGAGGAATTGCCAGCCCGGTATAGCAAATGCGAACAAAAATTTCGTCCCCTAAAGCCCAATGAGAAAGAACCCTTCACTTAGCCATTTCAAATAGGCCCATCAGGATTGTACAATTTTAGGGTTTATGTTTTACTTTGGCATACATGCAAAATTATTATTGAAAATGATAAAACTGCACCGATCCAAATACATGATACAATCAATGTTAGACATTGATATAATCTAAAATCGGTTATATTTTATAAATGTTTTGGTTCATTATCGTATATTTGAAAATACCGTAAATTTGAGAATTAACTTTTAAGATTTAATGAGGTTAAATAAATTTATGTATACTATAAAAAAAAGTAATTACTGTGTACAGCAGTTTTTAGAATAATTCTTAGAGTAATATTTTTAAAAATTTGAAAGTGTAGCAAAGTATATCGTGATGAATTTCTATTGCCGATAGATTCTTATAACTTATCAGTGATGAATCAATATCTCCTATATCACTGACAGACTTCTATAGTTGTTATGTTTTGATATATTTTACTTTGTAATTTTGTTATATACTTAATTATTTTGAATATAATTGTTATATTTGCAACTTATCTTTAATAAAAAAATGTTTAATATGTTTTTAAATTTTCAAATACTTTTTTGTTAAATCTTTTAAAAGTAAATAATCTATTAGTTTTGGATTTAAAATTAAATAGTACATTTAATGGTACTATAAACTTCCAATTGAGTATAAACTTCCAATTGAGTAACATGAGTTTAAAAGATGTTGCATTAGTCTATACACCAATTCAATTTTAGAGATAAATATAAACAGCTTTATAACGTTTAGAATCATGTTTGTATACACAGATCCAATCCAACCTACTGTTTGAGGCCGATAGGTTCAAGAGAAAAGCAATATATAGGTAAATTCATAACTTTAGGAATATAATCTGTAACATAAAAAAAAATCCATTGCAACATAAATATAAAATACAACATTCAAGCTTGTTTAAAATAGCCAAAATATTGATTTATTAGTTTCTTTTTTTAATAAAAAAATTGCTTTCGAATACTTCTATTTTGCAACTTTCGTTCATTAATGTTTCAAACATTTTCAGCCACATGATACATTAAAAAACTATCAATCACCAAATTATAGATTTTCACTCCTATAAAAAAATTGTAGCTTCGTTAACATGAAATATATTATATTATTTTTTATTTATTTATTTTTTTCAATAAGAAATGAAAATGTAATTTCTCAATAAACCAAATTAAAATTTGAAAAAACAGAAAGCAAACTTCGAAGCACATATTTAGCATAAGAGTGAGTGACGCAATACATTGCCCCAAATACAAAGTCCAATAACAGATGTTTAAAAAAGGTAGGATTACTATTGTTTTGTCAACATTCAAGTTCAATCTTCAAATTTGGTATTAAATTTGGAAAATAATCTATGTAAAAGAAAGTAATAAAGCAAAACAAAAACCTTCAAACATTGGTAGACAAATATTTTTCTCACGTACTAAAAACTTGAAATAAGAAACCATTTCTTCTTCCCAAACAACAACTGTGTCATCGCACTAATGAAACCATGAATAAAAGGATAACTGTGGTGTTTGAGCACGAGCCCGAGCCCCAACTTCAATCAAGACTATTGACTATTGCCATAGTTTATATTAACTATTATAACCTGCTATTAATTACAAAGTTACTATCTCAACCCCATTTTCTTACCCTCTGTAGTATTTCACTATTTCGCCTAACATAGACTATAACCTAAACACTAATTATTATAAGTTAAAGCAAAATTGACTACACAACAAATGTCGACTATCATAACTATACAATAGCTGATTTAACATCTCAAACAACCCCCCCACCCCCCTAATAGATAGAATTATGTTGTGCATTGTCTTTATGATACTAAATCATCTTAGAAATTCTAATCCTAAAAACAGTGAAACAACACTTGTAACAACCGAAATGACACCAATTAGTTTCCAATCAGTCTCTTGAACCAAATGGCAGCAAGGAATAACTTAATTCGAGAGGAAAAAATCACAACAGAATAACACAAAAATGAGCTAACAAAGACAGAGGGGGGGCTATAAAAATAAAAACAGAGAATTTTTTTTTTCCCTAAAATAAGGAACTGGGATGAGAAGGCTGAAAAACGCCAGTAGATCCTAAAAACTCAAATAAAGAATACAGTCCGGCCAAGAAATATTTTTTAAAAAATAGAATACAAACGTCAAGCAGCTCACCTAAATCTACAAGAAAACGAGTCGCCACCATGTCACATAGCAGCGCCTCTTTCAAACACTTCCATCTACTAATTATGACTCCAAAAAAAAAAAGCCAAATTCCTACTGTTAATATTATAGTTGTCCTTTGCAAATGGCAACTAAAAGAGAAAATCCTAATGATACATTTAAGGAGTCTTTCCATCATATTGCATAATATTAGGATTTTAACCTTTCAGCACCTCATGCAGCGGCTTGGATCGGTCCTCCATTAGTCCTGAAACCACGGCCCCTTCCACGATATCCACCCCTTCCACGTCCACGCCCTGAAAAATAACCAATTTTACTGTAGACCAACAAGAAAGGTGGGACATGACAGTTCCATTTTACCAATTGACATTCAAATGTACTAATGTGTTAGAGAAAGGGACACCCCAACTTAGATAAGCTTAAGATAAACAATGACCATAGTCTGCTGTTAGGATACTAACAATAATTTAGACCGAAAGGACTGTATAAATGGCTTAAACAGAGGCGGTACTCTGGTTTACTTTATTTATATATAAAGCCAAATGATCCAGATTCACAAGATGAAAAGAAATAACAAGAAACAACAAGGAAAAATGCAGAAAAGATCATACCAGCCTCTTGGTTTTAAGAGACCCTGGTGGCTGCTGTAGCCCTACCTCCTAAAAGATAAAAATACCCTAGCTACTCCAACCTAATAATCCTATTTATAGACTCACATATTCCTCAGCCCAGTGGGCCCTACCACTCAGAACGTCCTTCCAATCATTTCTCCATAATAATTCCCTGTGCAGTTACTTTTCTACCCTTCCTCCTATAAGTATGGATAATTGGGGGTCTTACATCTGCATATACCCCTGCACTGCTGAATAGGCCAATCAAAAGATCAATTAAATGAAACATACAGAAAAAGGAAATAAGGAAATACCACGGCCTTGAGCTGGTAGCATGTCTTGGTTGTATCCTCCATCTTGTTGTAAATCAAATTGAGGTCCATTGTATCCTCCTCTTCCACGTCCACGGAAATTACCACCACTCCTCCCTCGACCCCTTCCTCTTCCATTACCACCCCTATTACGGTCCCAATCTCCATCATCATATTCATTAGCCACAAAGCCATTACCTGGGGGTCCTATAACCAGTAAGATTTAAGAACAAAAACAAATTGTTATGAGGGCATACATACTCTCCATGATGCAAAGAAATGGAATCAATTACATCCATATTCCGATTCCTTGTGTTAGTACTGAAGTCTCTGACCAGCAATAAAAGTCATAATGTTCCATATACAGTAACATGACAAAGATCTTAAGAATGAAAAATGAAATTTAGCTCTACCTACCTCTACCCCTAGACCTTCCTCTGCCATTACGGCCACGTCCTCTACCTCGTCCCGGACCCTGATCATGAGGTGAGCCCTCTGCAGAATACATTACCTATCAACTCTCCACTTTGTAATGCAAAAGAGTTTGATAATAAAAAAGATGATAGGAGAGGCCAATACCTCCCTCATAGTCATACTCTACAAATGTTTTCACCAGCTCTGCAGGTAGTGGAGGCTGATACCTGAAGCAAAAGTAACTTGTGAGACACAGCTCATTTGTGGAAAGCTTTTCCACTATTCAGAGATGAAGATTAACAAATCTAAAGACTTCTTAAGCAAATACCATGGGAACTTTCTAAATTATTAGTAACACTTTCAACCCACAGAACCTTTATAATCAAAACCCTGCATATCTGAATATTTTTAACAACCAAATCTGAGAGAGCAGGTGAACTTAAGGTTTTGTTTAATTCAATGCCAGAGACCAGTCATATAATAAAAAAAATGACAAGATCCACATACGAGTTCAACAGCCCATCATCATTTCATTGAGCATGATTATTTTAAAATTTCAATTAAAATAATCGTAGTATAAGTAAGGACTCACCCTACAGAGGATTTATTCAATTCCTTCTTCGAAAGGGTTATCACAATCATCGAGACATGCCTTGTTGTTTCCAATCTGTAACAACAATCAAATAACTCAATGAAATAATGAATGTGGTAATACATAGAAAGTAAAAGCCTGGAATAAATAATCCTTGCATGTCTTGTTGTTTAAAAGACTCTTACGGAAGAAGGCCTTCCTCCAAGGGCTCCCATGTATCAGTGATGTCTGTGGAGCCAATTGAGGTGTTCTGATGAAGACCTACAATTCGCCTCTACATTTAACAACAAAAATATGTCAAGCCCAATCTCAAAAGTAATCAAGTGGGTCAGCATCAGCAACATTTACTATAATAGCAAACCTTGATTAATTCCACAATTGTCACAGTCTTGTTTATAGCCCTTCCCATTGCTTTGAAAACAATTTCATTAGAACCTTTTTCCTGCATTATTTATAAACAAGGGTAGGTTATGAACAACTAAAAAATGTCAAGTGCGTGTCATACATAACATACTACCGTGCATTGATTAGCATAAAAATGGAAAAAGGGGAATCTGATGTCGGTGTTTTCATCTAGCTGTGCAATGCCTTCTCTGATTAATAAATATACGGACACGATCTTTTTGCACACTAGCATAATCATAATGCTTCATACTACATGGCTTTCTTTCATGACATCCCTACCTTTTGTTTAAAAAAATTTAACACAGAACTTGCAACTCATCTCTTCAAGAAAAAAAACCCTGAGGCTGCCTTAAGTTTTTGAAGCAACATAACCTAAAATAAATGCCTTATGAAGACTCGTTACACTGAAGCGTGTAAAAGAAAACCAATATCGAGATTGATTAAACCCCAGAGAAAGATATTTTAAGCTAGAAACCACCTAGAGCCATACATTAATAGCGGCGTGTCATATGTTACACCAAAGTGAACTTTCCAAAGTGTTCCACTACCAAACCCGAGCAAGGGAGAGCATATCCCACCACAGTATGACAACACGGGAATATTTCTCACAACAATGAAAAAAAATATCCCAAAGTACTGAGATAATTGCACATAACGCATAAGCAAACAATTTCTTCGTACCAAACAGCTCGATGTACCCAACACAATTACTAGTATCAGCACACCAGATACGCAAACAGAACCCAGAATTAGAAAATTCCATCGAGAGACACAGCGTTAGACATCAAGGAATTCACAGTACGAATGAATTAAGAGCATAAGAGAAAAAAAGAAAGGAAAAAAAAAAGTCAAAAATCTAAAAAAGCATCTGAAAGAAACCTGAAGTAGGGTCATGGCATAAGTGATATAGTTACGCATCCGTCCTTGGCTAGTAATCCGAATTTCATTCTCGTCAATTGGAGTCTCAGCCCTTGGCTTCTCAACTCTGTGGTACCGATCCATCTGAAGAGCAAAAAAGAAGAATCCCGATTTGAAGAGAAATCAGAAAAAAGGAAACAAATCTGGAAAAGGAGAAGCATAGTTGAAGATTGTGCTATGGAAGATGGATCTAAAGAACTTACAGCGATTGAAAATAAGGATAAAAATACGCTCCACAAAAAGAGAGCCCTCTTCTACGGCTTGTTTCTTCTGTTACGCCCTAAAATCGCCAACGCTGGTGTTTCGCTCTTTATATAGTAGCGGCACTGTTGCCAAAACTACCCTAACCGACTCCTTCCACCCGGTCCAATCAACCTTTCCACCCTTTTTTTTTTCCATTTCTAATATTCCTTTTTCCTACTCCCTTACCCTAATTAATTCATTAATATATTTTCTATCTAACATACCTTTATTCATTCTCCGCTTATACCTTTACTAATTTTACATTTAAATTATTAAATAACCTCTAAATTTATGCTCAAACCAAATTTTCTATTCATCAAAATTACCATTTTTTACCTATCTCATAAGTAATTTTTTAAAACTCAATTTTAAGTGTGTCCTTTCAGCTTCCTTCCTCTCATACTATCACTCATCACTTTCGTCACTCACGACTTTCATTCCTGACATCATAAAATATCAATTGATAGTTTATTTAAACCTTGTCGATTCAAAACTGATATGTTTACCAAGAATATATCACTTATAAAAAATATTCTTACAATGATATTGCTTATAATTGTTGTCAGTGATATTTTTCTAATGCAATCGTTGATAGATAGTGTTAGTAATATCATTTTATGTTGATAACAATATAGAAAAACTACTTATAATATCTATTGGAAATATCAACTGATAGCAACATCGCTGATAGAATATATCAGTTGTATAAGCCAATACCACATTTCTCAAATTGAAAGTTATCAGTGATAACAGTTATCATTCATAATAGTTGGCTTGACTTAGGCTAATTTGCTTGTTGAGTTTGGATTCGGGCTTATTTGCTTGTTGGGTTTGAGCTTGGGTCCATTTGCCTGTTGGGCTCGAGCTTGGACTTAGGCCAATTTTCTTGGCAGGCTTGGACCCCATTGTTTGGCCCGATTTTTCATCAAGGGCTTGTATTGGGTTGGACATGAGAAAACTTGACCACCCAAAATCCAATCAAATTATAATCATCATAATTTTGTTGTGATGACTTGGTAGAATTTAATTGATCGAAACCTTTTTGCTGTAGGTATTAGTGATAGCTTTCAACATGAAAAAATCACGAAGAAGTTGGTGGAATAGTCTAATAATTTCTTAAATTGAAAACTAACAGTGGCATATATCACCGATATTACCGATAGCTGCTACTAGTGCTAGTTTTTAATTTGACAAATTCGACAAGAAACATTGAAAATGGTGATTGGACATGACTATTTTATTCTTTTACTATTTTTTTTTGTACTATACATACTACTATAATTAAAATAAAATTAATATATATATAAAACACAAATTATTATAAGCTACGTTTGTAATAACCAACATATTGTCACATACACCTCATAAAAGAACGTTTGAGATAAATAGTGAAGTTATTAGTTTTGGAAAGTTGTTGTCGATGTATAATAAGTATTTAAACAATCTATTTATATGTAATCATTGAATTTTTATCTAACAAATTTAGAATTTTAAATGAATTTTAAAATAACTTAGAAAGGTCAACTATTTATTAGACACAAATTTATCTATAAAAAAATCATTAATAAAATAAAATAAGATTTAGAAAATTATTAGACATAAATAAATGTCTAAGAACTTATTAAACACTTTTTTAAATTTATTGTTGTCTAAAAAAGAAAAATAAAATAACAAACTTGTGTCGTTAGAACTAAATTAATGATTTGACCTAATTTAAATTTATACGATAACGGTAAATAAGACCATGTTTTTTGTTTTTTAAAAATAAGTCTATCTTCATTCCATGTCTTATAATGATTTGCATATTTCTTAAATATAATGGTCAATTCTTAACCAGATTCTAAAAACAAAAGCTGTTTTTTTTATAGTTTTCAAAAATTGGCTTGGTTTTTTAAATTGGTGGTAGATTATAGATAACAAATGAAAATAGTATTTATAAACTTAATTTAAAAAAAAAAAAAAGTTATCTAACTGAACCTAAATAATTAAAAAAAATATCAATTCATATCTTTGAACTTAACCTCGGATTGCATCAATTTAAACCATGGACATTTTGTGTTGCATCAATTTAAACGGTGAATTTTAATAATTATTGTACCAATTTAAACCTTCTATTATATGTTAGTGCTTTTTTTTTTTTTTTTATTTAGGGATCAAATTTAAATTATTATAGTTCATAAGCACACACCCGTCAAATTATCATTTAATCAGTTTTAAAAAATTAAAAAAAAAAAAGGAAAAGCCAAACAAATTTGGACACATGAATTACAAAGTTTAGATATATTCCATAAAGGAATATATCTTTTATTGAAGCATTATTAAAGAGGAACATTAGAAAGTGGGTGGGCAAATGATGACTCAAGATCTATTCTTTATTATATAATAAAGTTTGTTATTATCATTTCTTATGTTTTAAACAAACAACAATTCGGAAATTTTTACACACGAGATCCAATCCCTAAACGGGGATTCTCCGACCCTAACCACAACTCCCTAAAACGAGAAATGGGAATTTTGTCGAACGAGATCTGATCCCCGAACAATGATGTCTTGACCCTAACCCTAATTTGACAAAACGAGGAATGAGACATAGATGGGCATGGGATGAAGAACTAAATCTAATATAATTTTAGTTAAAATCATAAATTTATCAATGATACACTTGTTAGAATGAGAAATTTAAGCAAATTAAATTCTGCCCATTACATAATTTTGGGGCCAAGCCCAACTTTAGACCAAATCGAAAAGCAGTTGAGTCCAAGCCCATTTGAAACTATGAAAATATTAAGATTTATAACAAACATCTACTTTGATACAGTCTATTTGTAAACAATACTCAGTTTTATATTTTTGGGTTGGATAAGATTGCACCAACATCCCCAGAATATATAGTTGTAACTTCTACCAAATTTTCGAATTCTTAGGATTTAAATAAATTAATTAACAATTTATTTTTATAAATCATAATATAATTTTGGATTATTTATATTTCAAAAAGTTTATAAAATACGTATCGTTGGTAACAATTGAAAATTTGAAAATGGAATTTTATTAGTTTTGAATTTTTTTTCATAACAACCATTTAGTTTGATATAGGAAAATATTTTATTAGTGCTACTGATGAAGAGCAACCACGTCGAGTTCCAACGTTTCGACGTTTGTTGAAGTTGCATTTAGTCGACTTTCACAAGTTTAGTCGCGAGAGGAGGATATAAGGGTCGAGCAACATTTTCGGCGAGTTTCACAGTGAGTTTTGTTATGGGTATGGTGTTTTTTGTTTTTTTTTTTTTTCTGTCGTGATTCTTCTTGGGATTTGCAGTAGGTTGTCCGACACGTGAGTCTCTGGCCATAGGAGCCGACAAGAAAAAAATTCTTTGTTTTGCGTCAAATGTATGAAGATTTTGAATGGTTTAAAGGAGATGAAGTTGGAAGCTCCAATTAGTAATATTAGCTTCTTCTCTTTTGTATGATTATGCATTTTTGTTTGAACGTTTGAATGCCTGAGTGCACACGATTTGAAGAAAATATGAAACGGCTGCAAAAATTATGTGGAACTTTGATAATGATAGGTGTTAAATGTATTGTAGTCTGATTTTAATTATAAAGTATTTGTGGTTTCATGAATAGTTTTATTTATGATTCAATTTTTTCACTTAGTAGGGACATTTAAGACGTTGTTCCAACAATTTTTTCATATTTTTTTATTTTACTATTTTATCAATTTAAAATAAAAAACTGTTATTTATCCAGAGTAAACCCTTCTGTTTTACTATTTTTCTTGTCAACCTTTCATTTTATGGGTGAGAAAAAGAATAAGGTGGGAAGAACCAAAGACCAACTGAGTTATGAAAAAATATAACTCTTCTCAAGCTTTGAAAATCGAAACTCTAAAAGTTATAACTATCTAAAGAATGAAGCAACGAAGATACGAAGAATATAACTTCTATTAAGTTTTGAGGATAAAAACTCTAAAGCTTTCAAATTTTGAAGACCAAAGCTTTTGAATCTCCAAAGATCAGAAAATGTACTAAAGCGCTAAAGTTCAAATGACATGTTAAAGCTCTGATAATCAGAAAACATATTAAAGCTAAAAAGATTTAAGTTCCCACGATCAGAGTGTTGAAGCTCCCAAGTCATGAAAATCAACACTTTCAAGCTCTTAAGTATTGAAGATCAAAGTTCCTCAAGCTCCAAAGATTGAGACATTCAAGTTCTAGAACTAAAGATCTAAACTATTGAAAGTACCAAAGAAAAGAAGATTTAAATAAATCAATTGTATCTTCATAACATACAAGCTAAAGATTCAACTATGATGCCCCGCCCTACAACGAGTCCTGGCCTTCACGTTGCGACATGAGCAGCCCTGGCATCCCTGAGTGAAACGTCAGAACATTCAATCTTAAACCTTTGAATCTTACACTTAAGTCTTAGATTGAACTTGGACGGTTAGAACATTGTTCCTTCTTTTAGAAAATTACTCACAAACTAAGTTTCCTTCTTCTAAACGCTTAACCTAAAATCCTTGTCTTCTCGCCTAATGCTCTCCCAGCACGTCAACACTTAGTACTTTTTCTCATAAATTCTAAAATAAAAACACTTTATTCATCCCTTCAATTCAATTTATATTAATTCTATGTCGGATTAGTGACTCTTTAAGCTTTTTTATGTTGTCAACTCCTACTTAGTACTTAACACATGTAGGCTTATTAGTTTTTCAGACCATATTTTAGTTTAAACCCAACACGTAATCAACTATTTAATCATGATAAGAATTTCTCTCTAAAATTCCTAACTCTCTTCACTTGTCTTTTTCTCACATTACCACACCAAATCGTCGCCTATTTAGCTTCCTCACATTTCCATAGTTTGGATAGTTTGGAAGTCTTCATTGCATTGCCTAGGTCTTAACACATACTAACCTTCAAAACACCTTCTACTACTCAAAACATCCCTCCTCGCAAAAGCAAAACCCTTATTTTTATAAAACCTACAAATCAAAACGCAGGTCTCACACCAGTCTCCTCAAATTTAAGAAAAGACTTATAAGTCAATTGCCAGAGGTCAATCAAAGTTGATCAACAAGACGAAGGTAGATATAAAAAGATTAACAAAGCCCAAAGGTCGATCATTCGAGAAGCGCAACAAGTTTAGAGGTTGATCAACCAAGAAGTCTAAAGGTAGATCCTCCAAGAGATCAAGAAGCACAAAGGTCAAAAAGATCATGAAGCCCAAAGGTTAATCATCCAAAAAGATATACCAAACTTAAAAAAATTTAAAAAAAAAAAATTTAAAGGAAGCATCAAACTATCCTAATTAGAAATTGTACTCACTATCTTATACTAAAATTAATATAGATGGAAATTTCTCATAAAGCTTCATTGAACAAGAGTAATATGAGTGACAAATTTCAATCACAATGCACAACTAAAATATATTTTATCTTTTATAAATAAGTTTCAAACAAAATATTTTTCTCCTAATTTCTCTCTCACTTTCTTCCTCACTTTTGTTTTCTTTATCTCTTTTGTTTTTAACTTCACAGAATATTCAAAACAATTGAATGCAATATATTTCCGAAACAACTCTAAGAACTAAAAACAACTAATTAAATTTTTATTATAGATTATCGTTGATATATTTCAAATAATATAGATTTAAGCATCATACATATAATATTTCATATTTTAGGGAGTTGAGAAGTAATATATTTTGTTATAAGTAGTAGAAAAAGAGACTAAATTTCAAAATGACGAGTTAAAATCTACTCTTGATTGACTGACTAAATTTCAAAAGAATAAATTTCATAACTCAAAAATCATTTCAAAATATGAGACTTTAACTATACTAAAACTCAAAAAACTGATGTAAATACTATTTCATTATAATCAAATTATTAAAATAGTTAACATTTCAAATGCATGTTATTATAACTCTACCAAATACCTTCAACTAAATTTTCATTTGAACGAATTTCTAGCAAACAAAATAAAAAGCAGGCATAGATGCAAAAAGAGTTAAAATATAGAAGTCAGTCAATCAAGAGTAGATTTTACTATACATATATATAATTACTATTCTCCGTTTAAATACCCATGAGAAAACCAAAACCCAAGTCCAGATCTCATACAATTCAACAAACAAAATAAAAAGAAGTCATGGCTCAGTTTCACGAAGAACAAAAAGGCACACAATCATTCCTCGGTAGGAGGAAAAATTGGGCTATAAACACGAAAGGGCCTCCGTCCAATGAATAACCCATCGGTCCAAAAAGGAGAAGTTATGGCATATGAACGACACGACAGTCACTGAATATTTCAGCCAAAGCATTGCTGCACCACATTACGAGAAGTCAAGAAGAATCCGGTACGATCCTATTTTCCCCCTTTTAACTTGGACCACCAATACAAAAAAAGCCGCTCATGTCCATTTTCAATCTTGTCTATCTTATCAATTCCTCCGATTAATGTAAAACTACAACAAAAGTATCCCCAACAATTTCAAATCCTTCCTTCTTGAGAATGAGGCCGAGCATTTTCATTTTTTAAAAACCAAAACATTCTTGAACATTGTGTAAAAACCAAGCACCTCCTTCCATTAATTAACATTATCCATTAAAAGCAACATTCTGCAGTGGAATAGTGGTTATCGCCACAAAAACTTTTCCTCTATTCCAAAGCTAAAAGACGAATATAGAAGAACTCACATTGTTGATGAAAAGACAATCTGCTTGATAATAAAAGCTAAAAAAAAAAAACGTTCGTAGGCGTTCACTACACAGAACGCCAAACAGAAAGGTAGCAGAAAAGTCATGAGAGCCTAAGTTAAATCAGCCTAAAAGCAATAGTATTAAATCAAAAGATAACTACGGGTGAGGTTAGGTAAGAGGTAGGAGTTAGACTTCACCGACGGGACTTTCCTTCGCCGGAGTACCGATGAGCCAAGTGAAACCGAATGGATCCTTCAGCTTGGCAACGCGATTGCCAACGTACGGACCATCACCTTCAGCAATCTTAGACTCCACCACAGCTCCAGCACTCACCGCCTTTGATACAGCTGCTTCAATGTCTTCCGTCTCCAGAAACAGAACAACTCTAGATTCGGCAACTTTTTCGCTGAAAAAAAAGGCATAACAAGTAGAAACGCTAGGCATGATATATATGCTTGAAAATCATAGAACCAAATGGAACGACAGTCGATCTGCTGAATGACACTGAGCGAATGGACATGCAGAGTAGGAAATCAAAACGAAAGAAAAAAAAGTTCCTAAAGCATCATCTAGAGCAGATCTTTGTAACAGAACTTCAAAGAGAATAGCCTAACAAATAATACAAAATGTGTGAACGTAAATAGCAGAACAAAAAAAAAAAAAACGAAACAGAACATAACAAACACATGCAACTGTTTTATTCAACGAAAGAAAACGAGAGACTCACGCAGAAGCAGAATCGTCAAAAACATTGGAGACGAGGAGGGAGAAATCGGAAACACGGAGCTCGACGGAGAGGATAGCGGGAGTTTCCTGCTCAGCCTTACGTTTGGAATGGAGAGTACGGTTAAGCTCCTCGGCGGCAAAGGCAGCCTTGTAGAAGTCGACAGCATCAGTAGCCTTGGGAGCTTGGAGAAGCAGTTGAGGCTTAAAAGCCTTGAAACTCAAGGTCTTCTCAACTCCATTCTGGACATCAGATTCCGCCATTGGTGCAAGGAGAGCAGAGAAAGAAGAGGAAATGGAAAGAAAACCCTGAGAGAGAGAGAGAGAGAGTAATGACGTGAGGAAGAAGGCGTGAATGGAGACCCTGCAGTGCATTTATAGAGAGAGGAAGAGAAGTGGAAGCGGGAAATGGTGCGAACGGGGAAAATCGAGGAGTTTTGTTTCATTAATACCCCTTTTCTTTCACGTTATCTACGATTCCTACCCCTACCCCAATGTTACTTTTTTCATTACTTAGAACCCTTGGTTACACATTTGGGCATCGTACCCAATTTTGGTGAACCACTCCTATCATGACACAAGATGTCCAATCTATCCCACCACTATAACTATGTGAAACCAATTCTCTATATCACAAACAACAGAGTTTCAGTAGTCATATGTGAATCCATTTCAACTCAGTGTGAGGAGATGACCACCTTCAATAGCTCTACAAACACCTTAACAATGGCCTCTACAACCTCAATAAACCATGTTGAAATAAAGTGTCTCTCCACGACATGAAAACGATCGATCATTGAATCATAATTCACCTTTATACAAGTCGTGGAGGAGGGGAGGGGACGGGGTGCAGACCATGGATTGAACTTCCACTTGAGACCTAGGAGGAGTGGCAATAGTTTCGTCATGCTGAATGTAATATTACCCATCTATATATATATATATTTCTTCTTCAATATCATAAATGTTCATCCAAGTAACTACCCATTATGAGACTGATAAATAAAAATGTAAACATAAAAATAATTCATTCTGTATTTATTTTGAAAAAATCATTTTCATATTCTTCAGTTTATTCGCCAACTCTTTCATGTTGACATTATTGTAGTGTATACAAATTTGTTTAATTAGCTTTTTTTAGAATACGTAGTTGCAAATGGTTTTGATGTATTATAAAGTGACAATATTATTTGTATATTATAATCCACGACAGTTGAATATTACTATTTTATTTTTCTACAAAAAAAAAAAGCTTCAAAAACACACATATCTATTAATTAACATACCATGTTTTTCAGAGTTATGTGAGTTGTACTATATACGTGTGCTCTTTTATATGCAATGATACATCGTGATCTTACGCTTGTCAAATATGTCTTAATTATCATATGTAACGACTACTTATGTTGAGGAAAGGATGCAATTAAAGTCTCTGGTTGACTACATAAAAGATAACTATTATTTTGGATGCAACTAAAAGCGAAGTGAGGGGAGATGTGCGGTATGGGATATTTTGTGGAAAAGACAAGCCCGTTAATTTTCTATGGCCCAACACAGAAGATGGCTCATAGTACGGCCCATTTGTTTCCAAAAGGCCCACAAGGCCCTGGCAAACCTGTATCTTGAAGGCCCAGCACCACGTTCTCTACCCAGTTTGGCCCACAAGTACCACCGAGCAAACACACTTACAAAACCCTCCATTTCCTAAACTATTTAACATTGAGAAGGTTTACTGCTTCTCAAATTAAAATAATCTACACTATACAAATATATATCATTGTAATCCAAACTAAAATAATTTACACCATAAATAAGTACTATTATAATTCAAATAGACTATAATAATAACTCACTTCTTACTCCCAAACATCTCATAAAAGTTTAAATCAATAAAATCATTAATTCATAATACAACTTGTTGGAACTTAAAGTGGACAATACAACAACACAACAACTACCCGTTTGAGATTTTAGACGCTTTTAACAGAAACGTATGGATAACGGTTGTCTGGAAGATGATTGCATGGACTGAATATTTAACTACAAAGTAAAAACTTGTTAGATGAAGGTCAAGTTACATAACACTCTCTCTTTAAGACATTTCACGGCCTTGCTTTAAGTGCAAATAGTTATTGGTGTTGTCACATCACATCGTCCACATTATAAAACAAACATAATGCTTGATCGGAGATGCACCAAAATCGTTTAGAATATTAATCACTTATGAATGACTTTGCTCAAAAAACTAAAAATGAGAGAAGAAGTCTTTGAGAAAGTTTTGTAAGAAAATGTGCTTTTTATGATTCAAAATGAGACGAGGAGATGAACTATATATAGTTGTAGACTTTGTAACACCTCAATGAATGTAACAACAATTACATCTGAGATCTGTAGCACCCTTAAATGACAAGTAAGAAATGTAATGTTTGAAGCCTTCAAATGGTCATACTAAAGCATAACACTTTAACAACCAATGTGTAACTTGGGATCCAAATCTACAACACGAGGGTTTAATAAAACAATGAGATACTATTATTTCTCATATCACCAAGTCTCATTTGTCCGACCGATGGCAAGTGTAGAGATATCAACAAATTCACATTTGTCTATCTCCTTATCCCCTCTAAAATATGAACACCTATTAGGCTCAAGCTCACAAGATGAGGTAGTAGTGGTATATATAACCACTTCCATTTTACTTTCTTAGCAACGTGGAAATCTCAAAGTTCAAGATTTAAAACAATACAAATATTTGTTTATAGGCAGAAGCTTATATTTGGCAGTTGTTTCATTGAAGTTTATAAGTCTTAGGATAGTCTACTTTGTCATTAACGTCAATTAAATGAATTGAGTCGTGGATGCATTCAAAGTATTCATTTTAGTTTAGTGGTGGCTTAATTTTTGCTTACTCCATATCTACTCTTGTCATTATATATGTAATTATAGTATCTACATTAGTATAATAATAAATGGTTATACGTCAATTCTTATATAGTATACACATATTTTTCATATTTATAGGTGGTTTGGGTTAATCTACATTCTCTTTAATTGATTTCACAAAAAGAAAATTGTTTAATTTTATAATATTTAAATGTATAAAAACTCGTAAAGCATTAAATCTAAGACGATGGTTATTACCGATTGAATTAATGACTTCTTGAGATATTTTGTTAAGTTGAAACTATTGCAACTCTTAAAAAGTTGCTCACAATTGTGTATTTTCTTAAAAGAAAAAATTAACTGTAATTAAGAAGTATTTTGGTGTTTGGTAAATAAGTTTGAAAATATCATTCCTTTAATATGATAACTAAAATAAACATAATGTTATTAAATATATATAATTTAGAATTATTTAATATTTATTAATTAAAAAAATTGTCAAAAATATAATATTTGACAAAGTATTTATACTTTGTTGTGTATTTTAGTAATTTTATTTTATTGGGTGCAAATAATTTGTCCGTCTTTTTTTATTTTTGAAAAAAACCCTAATAATTATTTATATATAATTTTTTAAAAAATTTAAAAGTTGCATAATCTAAAAAGAGAATAAAAAAAAAGCTATTAAATAACTCATCATTTTGAAAAAGCTGTGAAATTAATCATAATTTATTTTAACAAAACACAAGAAAAAAACAGTTAAAGAATTATTTTTAGGGTTAATTTTTAGAAACCCTCCTTTATTTAAAAGAAAATTGAATTTTCTTTTGTACTTGTTGATCATTTTATTTTCTTAATTATTGTTCCAAAGTTTGGAATGAAAACGTCTCCACCACATGTTTTGACGTTATTGATCTATTGTTTTGGTCACAACGAATGCCTGTGATAGTTTGATTGTTACATACCTAAAATCAATTTTATAGATTTGAAATATCTCATTCATTTTTTACAATGGGTTAAAAAAACACAAAGTTCTTATCATCCCTATTTTCACCTTTCTGTTCTATTTGAATAAAAATTTTCTTAATTCAAATTCGTGTGTCAAAAGTTTCGTATTAACCGTGAAATGAGACGATTAACACGAACCATGCTCCGAATTACTCCCTAGAGAACCATAATAATAATATAAGTTTACTTTTATATTCTATTTACACTACAACTTGAAAAACATATTTGATATAAATGAAAAAAATATAATACAATTTGTTTGTATTGTGTATTGTGGGTACGATTCAATTTTTCTTTTTTATACAAAATTAACTAAAAAATTAATACATATTTGTTGTGTTAGAGTTACAATAGAAATCAAATATAAAAATATTATTTTAATACAAATTTTCATTGTTTTGAAAAACAGTACTAACAAAATAAATAAGTTTGAAAAAAAAAAGCTTTTATTTGTATTTAATTTACAGAAAACATTTCATAAACATTTCTTACCCATGGAAAAAAAATGTAATTCAATCTCTTTCTCACATGCGGTTGCCGTAGAAAAAACAAATATTTGTCATAATTTTTTTTAAAAAATATATTTTTAAATGTATTTGATCAATTTGAACTATAAATTGAAGACAAGTGAAAAATTAAATAATACAATTTCTTTCTGAATTGAATATAGGATATAAATTTCTAAAACATATTTTATACCATCGGAAAATAAATTAATACAGTATTGGATTTAATGTAAAAAAAAAAAAACTAATGTACAAATGAAAAAAACAAACTTTTAAAAGTGTATTAGGGGTGCATTACAAATAAAAAAAATAAATACAGTTTTTTATGTGAACACTTGGATTGCCGTAGAACTTAATTAGAAAAATGAATTTGAATACTTTTTGTTTGTTGGAGAGGTTTTACACCAATCAAGAAAATATTGGGTTCATAAAAAAACAAAGAATTTCCTTTCTAGAAAAAAATAATTCTATATTTTTTCTCATATTGAAATTAACATACATACAAATAAAAAAAATATAATTTTTTTTGTCATAATCATTTTTCAAATAAGAATTATAACCCTCTAATCTTTTCACATGATTTTTCTTTTGTATTATAATAATCCTTCCACTTGGGTTCGCAAACCAGAATTATAATAATTATTTCATTCACTTCATCTTTTCCAAATAAGAATTATAATAATGATTTTGTTCACTTAGTTCCCATTTTTCTTATTCCTTTTCTTTTTCCAATCGGTACCTCATATAAAGAATACAAAAGACAAAGAGAGAATATATATGATTTGAATTTGAGAAAGAAAAAAAATCACAAAGTTAGATAAATAAATAGATAAAAATGAAGATATGATAATTATTTAGGGTTCCCTCTTCCCTGTCGTCGTGGCGTAGATATCGAGCTAGAGCACCACGTGTAACAAAAGGAGAGGAAGAGGAGGCAAAAAAAAGGGCCAGCTGGATGGCAGGTCACGAAGTTCAATCACGCTACCTTTTTGCCCTTCTGGGTATGTGCAAAAAGCGTGACGAAGGAGAGAGCGAGGGAAATGGGGCCCATCGGCTTTTGGGTTGTGCTCTTTTGTTCCAACACGGCATTTCCTTGGACACGTGTCTTTCCCTTTATTTATGGTTGGGTCCCACTCGATTCGCTACATATTTAACACGCCCCCCCCCTTCCCTCCTCCCTTTACCACGTGTATTACTTATTATACGAATAGTACCATTTCTTCCCCCCCCCCCCCCCCCCCCCCCCCCCCCTTTTAATTGTTTTAACCAATTTCAATTCTTTTACACTATCACTTCTTTCTTCTAAACTTTATTTATAAATATATTTGACATATAATTCAATATGTAGAGTGTTACCGTGGAACCATCTCGTATTCATTCGGTATACAATTCAATTATTAGAGCATACATATTTATTGAGTTATTATGTCAATGTGTTAGACTCCTTTAAATACAATCGATATCAATTAATTACATTTGATTAGATGGAGATCACATATCAAATTGGTGTATTAAGGTATTAAGTGAGAGATGCAAATATAACAAAAAGTACAACACATTTATTTCCCTATCTTAATAAAAATATTACACTATCAAGTTTCAAAAGAAATAAGAATTCAAGAGACACTTTTAAGGTAAAGTAAATTTTAAGATAAAAAAATGATGTCACCTTTATTTATAATCATTTTTAAAAATAGTAAAATATTAAATTTTTTTAATCTTTTATAATTTATTAAATTTTTTTGTTATATATTATATATATATATATATATATATATATATATATATATATATATATTTTGTTATTCCTAACACTTTCTCTTTATTTATTAGGTGAGATCCACCTTAAAAAGAAAGTATATGTATTCGTTTACCGTCTTAAAAAATAATTTAATATTATCAACGTTCAGAGAGAAAAATACAAATATGAGAAAATTAATTTGAAGGTAAAATAAATTTAAGAACAAAGAACTTTTGTGGAAAAGTAACCTTCAAATATTTTGAAAGAGAAATTTTAATAAAGAGCAAAAATGACTAATTACAAAATATAGCGAAAAAAACTTAAATCAGTTAAAAGATAATTAGATAGATTTTGTTATTTTGTTTAAATAGTTTCAAATTTTATTTTTGCTATACTTAGTAAATTTGAATTTTAAATTGCAATGGGAAAAAGAACATAAAAAGTAAATAAAATATTTTGTTTAAAAAAAGTTATAAAGATTTGATGTTGATATAAATATTAATCAACACAATTTTAGGTGCAATGTGCCATCATTAGATGGGATTGGGAGGATAGCAAATAGTTCAATATTGCAACATCTCGTGTCCTTTTTGTTGCATAGAGGGCCCTAGCTATGGGAATTTTATGTAATATATAAAACAATGTAATATCATTTGTTTATAGCTCTAAAATTAGGTTTAACTTTAACTAACATACAAAGAATACAAGAATAGAGTAAACGATAAGAATGTGCTTTACAATATAAACTTGGAAAATCTTCAATTCAATATATTTGTAAATCTATTGCATATCAAAATTAATTACATAGTTTGGATTGTTTGTTTCCAATTTTAATTTACGTTGGTTTTGATACAATCAAAATTGTCTCTTTCATATTTATCCTTATCTTGGTCTTTGTATTTTTAGGAGGGATGATTGAGAATAGAGCAATTAGACTCAAACCTACATTTAAAAAAAAAAAATACAAACATAGTAAAATATGTTAGATTCTAATAATGAATACCGAAGTCTATCACTCATAGACGATGTTGCAAATATTTGTGAGACCCATTTCTGATTTGAGTAAAGAAGTAGTAAAATTCGACTAAGTATAAAGAATTTGACATTTAAATAAATCTGCAGAAAGGATTAAGCGTGATAAAATATTTTATGGTTAAGTATACATTTTTGTGATTAAGTGGGTAGTTCGTGAAAGAAGTTGTGCAATAGGAAGAGAAAAAGTATTCGCGTAAATTAAGAAGTGAAAGTTTTGATTAAGTGTTAAACTGAGTGCTTTGGGTAGTCTCTGCAAGAAGAACCAAGTGTTTCGTGAAGAAGAAGTCTGTGTGGAATCCTTGAAGTTTAAGTTCACGATAATAGGTATATACTGGTAAAAGTTGGTTGGTTCGCGTGGAAGGTTTCTTATAGTAAAAATATAACAACATGATAAAATTATTCACGAGAAATGTTAAGTGGTTGAAGTTATTCGCGGTTTGGGTTAGGCGAGAAGCAAAGTTTGACAAATAAAATGTCAAATTTGATTTAACAGGGGTTAACAGGTAAGATTAAAGATTTAAGCATGACTATGTTGAATATTAAATTTATACGTGTAAAGTTTTAAGTAGGAGATGACAAACTAAGAATAGTTTATGCATGACTAAGTTAGTTTAAGAACTCTATAAATAAGAGGATTTGATTAGCTAAGGAGGGGATGATGGGAATTTTGTTGAAATGTTGAGTGTTGCTGCTTTAGCCACGCGAGAAGAGGCTTGCGAGAAAAAGAAGAATGATTTATTTAGTAAAGTTTTGTGAGTGCTTTTCTCTCAAATGAATGTATGTTAAAAACTTTTTTATGATTTTTCCTTACTAATTTGAAAGAAGAATTCAAATGAGAATGTTTCAAACAGATTTCTATGAAATGTTATGTTTCAAAGCATGATTTACAATGTTAAAGCGTGGTTTGATGATTATGATTTCAATACTATAAAATGATTTTTAATTGTTTCTTTGAAATGATGCTAACTTTTATGTGCACATAAAGAGTCAAGGCCACCATGGGGTGTATGAGCTACATGGTGATAAGAAGTTGACTTATGCGTTGAAAGGAGCATATAAAGTTTAACGGTCTGAGCAACAAGGACGAATCTATATGTCGTTATCAGATGTTGTTGATATAGTAGTCTAAATGTGAGGTAATGAGACAAAACGTAGAAAACGATTCAGGATCCTTGACTAAATGAAATGATTTGTTAAGCTTAAAGAAATGTTTATGCGAAATGAAATGATTTGTCGGTATGTTTAAATGATTTGATATTATTTTTGCGAAATGATTATGAAAAGGTATTACAAAAGGTTTTCATAAAACCTACTAAGTATTTTGGACTTACGTTTTAAAAATTTATCTTCTAGGATCAAGCGTTTAGGCCAAGTAGAGAAAAATGTCGAAGGATTTGCGACGAGGTGATTCAAAGTGTTTTGGAAATGGTTAAACAACGTATATTTGGTCAAAGTATTGTAATTATATATGAGGTGTGACAATATTCGTTAAAAATGAAACCTAATATTCAATAGACAACTACAGTGTACTCTTATAGTCTATAAATATATCATTCTACATATTTGAAGGATATTTTTTAATATCTTATTTTGGAAAAAAGAATTAGACAAAAATATTTAGTAGCAGAGAGAAAAGAAGGGAATTTGAACTTATTGAGATTGATTAAAAATAAAGAAAATGAAAATGGTAGTAAAATAAAAATAGTTTCTTCTTGAAGTAGGAAGTCGAAGACAGCCCTAAAAGGGAATAGAGTGTATAAGATAAAGCCAAATGGAGAGATATGGATCATTGGATGAAAGATGATGTTCGAGATCTGATATTCCGTCATCCACCACCACACCTCACCTCGTACGTATATAAATCCCAAACATTTTCTTCACAAAAAAGAAAATTAAAAAGATAGGGAGAGAAAGAAGAGGGGACAGGTGTCTCCTTATTTTTTGTTTTTCCATTCACTAACAACACATCAATTCCAAGTCTTTAATGACTACACGGACCTCACCCATTTCCCACATTAACACAAAAGCCATATTCCTCTGTTTTCTCTACCATAATTCTCCATTGCACCCCCATTCTGTATCCCTACACTTTCCCTCTTTCCTCCACGTGGTGGCTTCATCTTCACCAACGCTGCAGGATTTTGGGACGTATTTTACAGGAGGAGTAGAGGATGGGGATCTCGTCAGTGCTACGTGTTCGAAAGTTGATGCTTGATGTGGAGTAGCGAAGGGGGGCAATGATGTGGAGAAGAAATGGTTGTTGAGAAATGGAATATAAAGAATGGAGTGGTCAAGTTGCTGCAGGCACAACCTTGGTGGCGGCGGCGCTGGCGCTCGTGGTGGTGGTGGTGGCCGGAATTTAAAGAAGAATAATTAATTAAGCTGCTTGGTTTTATTACTGTTCGGAAATGAAGGATGAAAACCAAGCTCTCACGAACAGTGGTTCTTGTAGATCTTCCAGATTTTCCTCTCTTTTGGCTTCTGGAGGTCGCGATTATCTTCTCTCACCCACCGGAGCTCAGGTACCATTTGTTTTTAAATATTTTGCTTACCATAAAGACACAATATTTAAGCAGGAATGGTTCAGCAAACAAAAAGTTTAGAGTTACTTAAAAGAAATGGAAGCAAAATAGAACGATGAGAGAAGAAATCAACTTCTCCGTACCGTTTTTGGGTTGAAGAGTAGTGACGACATGAGTATAAATGATAGTTGGGAGTTGATAATTTTCATGGTAGTAAATCCAAGAAAAAAAAAAACTGTGTGATAGTTCATATTAATTACACTACCAACCTGAAGGTTAGATTCGATCTGGTTTTGTGAAACCTAAAACGCGACTGGATTTGGTTTAGTATTTGCTCAAGGACTTTTTTGAGTAAACAAGTATGAAAAAACATACATAAAATCATACCATAACACACACCTAAAGAGTTATATTTTGATTTCCTTAGTTGTTGGATTCATTGTTTGTGGATCCAATGTTAATCTTAGACATATTTGTTTGAAGTTTATGCTTTGATAACAAAGAAGAAGACGATGTATGAATGGAATACTGGGATAGACGTTTATGATTGTTTGGGCATTATTGAGTGTTCATTTGGCACGAGCAGCACGTGGCAAATTGGTTGTACAAATTTTGTTTGAAGGGAGCGAGAGGGAATTTGATGCTTCCTTTTTGTGACACTCAATTTGAAAGGACAATTGTCGTTCCATTAAACATCCACAAAAAAGAAAAAATTCAAGATGTAGTAATTAAATTGAGAAATTATTCTAGAGGGCCGAGAATAATAGTGATTTTATTACATGAAAACAAAAATAATTTATGAAAATTTTGCTTACGTGGTGGGGTTTACGTGGAATAATAATAATAATCTTCCGCTACCACATCGCTTTCACACAAATTAACACCTTCCCAATACGATTCCCTTTTTCCGGCGGAGATTTTGATTCTACTTTTAATTCCGGCAGGTTAAAGTATCCAATCTCGACGGCAAGGTTTTGGGCCTTTACTTCTCTGCCAACTGGTACCCACCGTGTCGGAACTTCAACCAGATTCTTGTCCGAACTTACGAGAAGCTTCAAGATAATGGATCGAATTTTGAAGTGGTTTATGTATCCTCCGATGAGGATTCCGACGCCTTCAATGAGTATCGTGCGAGTATGCCGTGGCCGGCCATTCCATTCTCCGATTTGGAAACTAAAATTGCTTTGAACAGGAAGTTCGGGATTGAAGGGATTCCGTGTTTGATTATATTGCAGCCGCGTGAAAGTAAGGATGAAACGGCGACGTTGCATGAAGGTGTGGAGGTTGTGTACCGTTATGGAGTGGATGCATTCCCATTTACACAGGAGAGATTGGAGCAGTTGAAGGAAGAGGATAGAGAAAAGGAAGAAAATCAGACTTTGGTCACTTTGTTAACAAATAACTACAGAGATTATCTCTTCGCTCATTCTTTCCCTAAACAGGTCAGTTTGAATTATCCCTAAACTTATTTGTATACATGTTACTACGTGATTGTGAGTTTTATAATCTCTGGAACGTATGTATATTTTAAATCGCTATTCCAATGTGAATGCTTATGTTATGTTGCAGTTGTCATAATGTGGTTGTCTTTTCGAAAATAGTTAGGTACATCCCATGCTCTACTCCATTGAAATTGTTTTATTATAGTTTGTCACGTGGAAAATTCTTTAAATGTGTGTTTCTTTCAATATTTTATTCATTTTCTTTTTGTGTGTGTGATGTGGGGATGCAAGAATAGGTGTTACGGTGTAGTTTCGCTATGTACTTTTGAAATAGTATATTTTGAATAGTTGTTACGACGTGGTTGTCACTTTTATAGTCTCGAACGAGGACGATAAGAGTAGTTAAGTGGCTATGGGTCACGTTTGAGCGTGATTTTACGATTTCAGTTTTTTTTAGTTTGAAACTTTATCAAAACTGATTTCAAATGATTAGATGTGTAATTTAAAAAAAATATTTTGGATATGACAAAACTAATTTTCATCCAAATCAGTTTAAAAAATGCAAGTGGTATATATTATAGTAATTTTCCTTTTGCTTGATAGAACATCAACAGTGAAAAAATTGATGGATTAAGTCATGGAAATGGTAAGATTTTTCCTTGAAGAATTGAAAGTGAAACAAACATGGAAGAGGAAAAGATGGGTAAACTTTTTTCACTTTTTCTAGAAAAATGAAAAAATGATGAGAATGGACAAAGGGAAGTGAAACTAAAGGAGGCCTGAAATTAAAAATAGGGAAAAAATTTCAATGCTATCCGGAGATCTTTTTTCCCTCTACAAAATTGTTAAGCCATAGCCACTCGCATTTTGTCATCAATGTTCTATGGATATGTTTGAGGATAGTACATGTGGATCCCATACCTTTGATAACTTTGGACCAATTGATGTTTATTGATGTCGGTCTCTTTGATGTTCGATGGACCCCGATACTCTGCCAATTCCTGCTGTAAGTTAAAACATTATCCTTCCTTCTACTGTTATATTCCTCTCTCTTTCTTGCTTGCTATTTATCTTGTGATTGATGGGAATCCTTTCTTCAGTTGACTGCTTTTACTATTCGGTTGAAGATTCGATATCTTGCAATCGATCTTCCTTTAGTCTGTCATGTCTTTCTCAGTTGAGTTGTTCTTACACAGGTTTTAAGTGGAGTACTCTAACACTGTTGCTTTTCAGTCATTCTGTTGAGTTTTGGGATATGTATTGTTGTGAAGGGGTGAGAAAGTTGTTTACACTTTCCATTCATCTCTTTGAGTAATGAACGCAGCAATACTTTAGAGTTTTTTTATATAATGGAAAAAGTTGTGCTTCATTGTCTGTCTCCTCGGTTGAATGAATTCAACGTTATTGTTTTTAAATTAAGTTCAACCATTATACTTATGAAAGATGCAAAGAGTTGTACGAAACGGCGAGAAGATTAGCTTAATTTTCGAAAATAGTTAACAGAAAACGAAATAGTTACATCAAACGAT
This sequence comes from Cucumis sativus, assembly GCF_000004075.3. NCBI lineage: Eukaryota > Viridiplantae > Streptophyta > Magnoliopsida > Cucurbitales > Cucurbitaceae > Cucumis > Cucumis sativus. Next base: position 37,671,597 of record NC_026657.2, read on the forward strand.
GCCTTAGAAGTTTAAGTGTTTGTTTAAGATTGGTGAAAACCATTGAGAGTATACAAGTATACATTTCAATAACAGGTTCCGTTTAGTAGTTATTGTTTGGTAATATAAATTTAAATTTGTCTTTAAACACCAGCTTAAGCTTTTGAGTGAATTGGTGGTTTAATGGTTATATTAGTCTACGAACACTGTATCCATCTATTGATTTAATTTGTATGGTTGATTGTTCCCATCTATTGATTCGTATGTTTTTCTGTTTACGTTTTAGTATTTTCACGATCCGAGCTGAGTTGTGAAAATTTTAAATATCTAGTTTTGTTTTTATTTTTTGTTTTGGTTTTTTATATATAGGAATTTGGCTATGAGTTCATATATATATACATAGAAAATATGAAAATCATGAAAAAAATTGTGTGATACAAGCACAATTTTTTAAATACAAAAAGCTAAATGGTCATAAAAGGGAGCTTAAACGGTTATCAAATGGGTTTGGTTGTTGAGATTAGATATTAGATTTGATACACAAACTTTATGTATTTAAGTAAAAAGAATATGTTGTGATCATCAGATTGCCTCTTACTTCGGCCGGTCATTGTAAATATTTTGTAGACAATTCTTTTCATTGTAGCTTGTAGATGGATCATGACTTTGGAAATATTGCGCATTGAACTCGAGCCAAAATACTGGTATTGTTTAGAAGACATGAACGTGATGGGATATGGAGTTTTTGTGGTTTTGGACATTTGATACTATGGTTCAATTGCATACCTTTAATTGGATGTTGATTGTGCAGGTGCCTGTTGTTTCATTGGTAGGTAAGACTGTTGGGCTCTACTTCTCGGCGAAATGGTGTCTTCCGGGTATGTTCACGCCAAAGCTGATTTCAGTGTACAGCAAGATAAAGCGAATGGTAGAGATGAAAGAAGATGAAGATTTTGAGATTGTTTTCGTGTCAAGTGATCGAGACGAAGATTCGTTCCATTCTTATTTTGGTTCGATGCCGTGGCTAGGATTGCCATATGGAGACCCAATGATTAAAGAACTTGCGAAACATTTTGACGTGCAAGGCATCCCTTGTTTGATAATCTTAGCTCCAAATGGCAAAACAATCACCAAACAAGGTAGAAATTTAATAAACTTGTACAGAGAAAACGCTTATCCGTTCACGGAAGCAAGATTGGAAGAGTTGGTAAAAGAAATGGGGGAAGAGGCAAAAAAGCTTCCCACGTCGGTGCGCCATGTCGGGCATCGACATGAGCTGAATTTGGTGTCGGAAGGAAATGGGGGAGGACCTTTCATTTGCTGTGAGTGTAATGAGCAGGGTTCGGGATGGGCGTATCAGTGCCTTGAATGTGGATTCGAGGTGCATCCAAAGTGTGTCGAGATGAATAACCGCAACTCTCCCATCAATTAAAGGTGATGTGGATTGAGCTATAATTGCTTGGTTATTTTATTAACTTTCTTTCCTTCTAATTTATACCTCTGTCCAAGTACACACAATCTTCTGCAGCTTGAGAACAATTTGATCTGTAAATTATTCTAGCCAAGGATTTGCTAATTTCATTTTCAAATGATTATGGATGGGTCATAATGTCTTCACCAGTATATAAGTCCCAACAAGCCATGCTCTTAAGAGTTATGAGTTGACATGTATGTGTTTGATTCTTTGAAACTTGAAGGCTCTTTTAGCAAGTTGTAGTCTTTTAGGACCGGGTATCTCGAGTTCTTCTCGACATGGACCGTTTTTCGGCTTTCTCACAATCTATTGAAAGTCTACAGGCTTATGGAAAGCCGAAGCAAAAAAGTTTTGTGATATATAAATTGGGGTCAAAGTGGTGAGTACGCTACCAAAAAAAGTATAGTGTAACGTGTAATTGGGTGAATTTTATATCTTCCAAATGTTAACTACAACTAATAAATAAAGGATGTGTAGAAGTTTTCCAAAAAGAAAGAAAAAAGTGGTGTAGAAAATGTTAAATAGTGGATCTTATAGTTTGTTTGATGTTGGTGACTCTACACTCTTTAAACGTAGTTTTAATATTTATTAGACAATAAGTTTAGATTTAAAGTTCTTTTTTTGAAAAAAAGTTTTGTGTGATTTGATAACAAAATGTAAAAAGTCAGTAAGGTGTATATCAGTTTAAACGTTTGAAGATAAGATGAGTATTGTTAGAAGTGTCTATCAATGTTTATTATTGATAAAATTTGAAATTTTGATATATTTATGTTTATTACTAATAGAATCTGAAATTTAGATATATATTATAAGCGGGATATATATTATAAGCGTTTTGAAATATATCGATGTTTATTAATGATTTAGATAGTAGCTAATCTCTAACTTGACTGATTGACTCTAACCTCGTCCTCGAAACACTAACATTCTTCTTTCGGGTTATACTTCTTCAGTACATCAGTGATGTACTCTACATGCAATATTAGTTGTATGTTAATTTAAAATCTACATATTGTCTAATAGTCACAATGATACTTTACCATTTCTCTTTCGTACATTTAATTAATAAAGCAAACTAGTTTAAGATCAAAGATGCTTAGACATCACCTTTTTATCAACGAGTTGGTTACGTTTCATTGTCATTTTCTTTTCCCTTTTCAAATTAACAAAACTAAAGTAGTATTAAACTTTCACCTTTACTTTTTCTCTTTTTTGAGGCAAAATTTAAGTGTCTATTACAAACTATATGTTTGTGATCAATTGCTACCAAATGACATGCTATTTCTTATACGTTAAGTTATTTCTTTTCATGTCTAATATTTCGTTTAATTTATGTCATTTGATATTACTCGTAAAGAGCGTGTTTGGACCTCCCACTCGAAGTTGGTGGAGTACGTTATTATAGTTTATTAGTCATGTATGACTCTAGTTATAATAGTTTGTGTTTTTAATTATTATAACATATCATTAATTACGTTATTACAATTTTTTTTGAATTCTTGATCACTAATTATTATCTTTACTATATCTTACTCATTCCTTCTTTTCCTTTGTTACAATGCTTATGTTTTTTTACACATATCAAATTTATAACCTAGGTAAAGTAGTTTGCTATAACCCATATCGACTACAATAACCAAGCCAACCGTGTAAATTACTTAGCTTCTTTTAGTAGTTATCGTTGATATTGTAACTACTCTAACAATATGAAAATAATGAATTTACCATGTTTATTGTTATAGACAAATAGTAATGTTAGTGGTAACGATAACAATAAAATATGATAGATTTATAGTTTTAAGTAAAAGTGATAAACACAATCTAATTTGTTTACAATTAAGACCTTTTATAATTCATCGATCAATGAAACCTCATTTCGATTACACTAATTTTCATCACGATTTGGTAAATGCGACCTAATTGTATTAAGAGTGTCGTATATTCAAACCAATTAAATAGATAAGACATTCATTATTATCTCTTAAAAGTAAATAGTATTTGAAAAAACAAATTGAGAGTCACTCTATCTCGATGAACAAACATAATTTGAAAATAAAAAAATAATTTTCGTTCTTAAATTTTAGATTTAGTTTTTATTTGGTCAATAGACTTCAAAATATTATACATTTACAAATTTTACCTTTGATATTTTAATTTTGTTTCCAAACATGGTCTTGATTACAACTTACATTTTTAACTTCCAAGGCTAATTTTTCTCTTTAGTGAATGTTAATTATTTTGAAACAATTTAAACAATTATGATAACGAACCACATTTCATTATTTTTAATCACTATTGAAATTAAATTTAAAACTCCACTTCATATTTATTTAAATATATATTGACCTCATTCACAAAAAGAAAAAGAGTATTTAAAAAAATTGAAGTTAAAAATGACAAGTTGAAAAATATGATTATAGATAAAATTGTATCCTTTTAAAACTTAAAAATTAAATTGAAACCAAATAAAAAATGTAAATAATAAAATATATATCATTTTGAAATCTATGAACCAAATGAAAACTAGATTTAAAATCTAGAGGTTAAAAAAGTAAACACGAAAGTGAAAGTTGTACGTCTTATAATCACGAGTATAAAGGTTCATATACTAAACTTGTGGTATAACCTTTTGGATTTGAAATTTATATACAAAATTTTCATAAAACATAAACTTTTTGAAAGCGTGTGGACGTATGACAATTGTATGTGTTTTCTTTTCATACTAGTATAGAAAATTTATCCGAAAAGAGAGTAGAGAATCTTATTATTTTTTAGGCTAAAGTGTGAAAATGCTTTTGAACTTTATCATTTTGTAAAGAAATATTCACAAATGTTTAAAAAATATCAAATAAGGATAAATTATTTAAATTTATTAATTCAAATTTTTATAAATACATGAAGAAAAAAAAAAAGCTGTGGGATCAATTAAACTTAATTATCTTAAATCATAAGGTATTATGGAAGATAAAAAGAAAAAGGCATGCTCGTTGGGTTGAAATTGGGAAACTTGGAGCGAAAGTTGAAGCAGAGGAAGCATATAAACACTTAAAACAACACTATCACCACCTTTGAGAGAAACTATCCTGAAATTTGGTTTTAATTCTTCGAAACAAATCCCAAATCGATTCTTCTTCCTCTTCTTCTTCTCTTTCTCTGTAATTTCGTAATAAGTCATTTCTCTGTTTTCGGCAAAACAACAAAAAAGTGGAAGAGAATGATGCTGAACACCAACCCATATCCCAAAGCAAAGCACAGAATAAAGTAACAACAACAACAACCAAAAAGCTTTACAATCATCTTCTTCCTCCATTCCCTTCGAATCTCTTTTCTTAAAACCCCATTTGATCGTAACAACAACGACAACGACGACAACAACAACAACCAAAAGGGTTTCTCCATGGGTCTCTGCTTCACCAGAACCCGCGACATTCCAATCGATTCCTTCTCCAATGACTCTGACACCCTAAATAATCCCCAAATCAAACCTCAATCTCAAAACCCACCAAACCTAAACCTACCCCTACCCGACCCCGACCCCCACCCCCAACGCCGAAACCGCAACAGATTCCTTCTTACAAGTCCGTTCCGCCGTCGCAGATCGGTCCAATCACCGGCCGTCCTTACATCAACATAACCACGCTCTACGAACTCGACAGGGAACTGGGTCGAGGTCAGTTTGGGATTACATATCTCTGTACTGAGAAAACCACGGGTCGTAAATACGCTTGCAAGACGATTTCCAGGAGAAAAATAACGAATGCGAAGGATATTGAAGAAGTTAGAAGGGAGATTTTGATTTTGCAACATTTGACTGGGCAACCCAATATTGTGGAGTTTAAAGGGGCTTACGAAGATAAGAGGAACTTGCATCTGGTTATGGAGCTTTGTTCTGGTGGAGAGCTTTTTGATCGGATTATTAAGAAGAAGAGTTACTCGGAAAAAGAAGCGGCGTCGATTTGTAAGCAGATTTTGAATGTGGTTCATGCTTGTCATTTTATGGGGGTTATGCATAGAGATTTAAAGCCTGAGAATTTCCTGATGGTTAGTGAAGAAGAGGATTCGCCAATTAAGGCTACTGATTTTGGACTCTCTGTTTTCATTGAAGAAGGTTAGTCAACAATTTCTTTTCTCAATCGATTGTCAGCTGAAATTGTTTTGAAGTAGTGTGTATGTTTTAAGTATGAACTTAAAGCGAGAGCTCTTAAACATAGCGTTATCGGAATGTGTGTATGCGTAAGGGGTACGTTGAAAATCACTGTTGACCAAGTCAACCACTTAATTTACTTAAATTCTCTAATTTCTTCTAATAATGGTGTTTATTAGCCGATTAAGATTTTTTTTTTAATCCATTTGTGATTTGAGATGATATAAAGGAGGTGATTTAAGAATTATTTTTGGAATAGTAGGGTGGTTTTGAATTTAAATTTATTAATGATTTAAGACCTGAATTAGTGATTTAAGACATAAGATAATATTATTTATGTTTTTTAATCGAGTTATTTACGTTTTTAGGAATCACTTGGTATCCATTTGAGTTTTTCTTTTTAAATTTTAAAAATTAAGTATATTCATTTGCAGGGCATTTCAAAAATAGAAATGAAAAACAAATTATTTACATTAGATAGAAAAGAGCTGCTAAAAGAAGAAAGGCATTGAAATTGATTTTGCATGCAAATAATTTTTTTCTTTTTTACAATTTCTCTTAATTTGTTGTCATATTAAAAAAATAGAAACATATTTTTTAAAAGAGATTATTATAGATGATAAAATTAGTAAAAATATTTATAAAATATAACAAAATTCCAAAATCTATGTTTGATTGACGGTGATAAACTCTTAAACTTTGATATATTTTGTAAATATTTAGCTATTTTGAAAATAACTCAATTTAAAATGCACATTTTTTTCTTTTTTTTTTTCAAAAGTTTCAAAATGGTTTGATTTTTGAAATGATTATAAATAGTAGATAGGGATTGAGAAATTTAGAAGTAAAAAAAAAAAAGGTGTGTGTAGGCTTAATTTTTAAAATTAAAAATCAAATAGTTGCAAAATACAGCCTTAAATGTTTTATTTTTTATTCCTAAACTTTCATAAAATGCTCCCATCAATATTCTAGTCAAGGTTAGAGTTATTTTTCCTATATCTTTAGTTAGGATTATATGATATATAGAGTTATTTTTCGTTTTTTTTTTCTTTTTTGAGTTTTAAGAAATAGTAAGGTGCACAACAACAAAAAATTAAATAAAAAATTCCTAAAATTTTCTATACATCTTTTAACCCAAAGTTTGACCAAAACTTAAACATAAATCAATCCATTAAGATTATTCCCAAACCAAAGGTATTCAAATTATTTTACCTCATATGTTGTCCTAACTTAAAAAATTATTACTGAAGAAAAGGCATGATAATCCACATTCAAGAGATATCACACAAGAATTTTATTATTGTATGTAATGTTCTTTGGACTAAAATAAGATTTAACATCTTTTTTTCCATTAATCATATTAGGATTGTCTTTAGGTTGATGAGTATGGGAAGTTCTCAAGTTTCTTAACAGTTTTTTATTTAAATGAAAATGATTTCTCAGGGAAAGTATACAGAGACGTAGTTGGAAGTGCATACTATATTGCTCCTGAGGTTTTACAGCGACGTTATGGGAAGGAGAGTGATGTGTGGAGTGCTGGAATTATTCTCTATATTCTCTTGTGTGGGGAGCCCCCATTCTCGGGAAGTAAGTGATTTAAGTCTTTACCTTGAATTATCTTAAGCTCTGTTTGATAATCATTTGATTTCTGAAAGATAGTGCTAGTCTTCTCATCCTCTTTACAGACGACCTTCATCATTCTTAAAACTGCTTTTAGGATAGATATTGAAATCGTTGTTAGAAAGTTGATGACAAAACAAAAAGAAATCATAGATGAATTGTAGTATGCTCGAAAATGAGTTTATTCTGAATACAAAACAGAGGTAAGAAGTCTAATCTTTGAACACTTCAGTATTCTGCTCTTGAGATTAGACGACATGCAGTTGGCTTTGCTTGGTGTTGGAAAAACTAGCCTTGATGTCTTTGTGTCTTACTTTTTCTCTTAATGAATTCGGTTAGAGACTGAGGACGACATATTAAAAGCAGTTCAGAAAGACAGCTTAAAAATGGAAGATGCTCCATGGCCTTCCATATCCGATTCTGCCAAGGATCTTGTCAGGAGAATGTTGACGAGGAACCCAAAGAAGCGGATCACCGCTGCCGAAGCACTTGGTAAGTAAGGCTACAAAAACCACTTCTCATTTTCAATGTTTGTGTTCATCACACAAGTTGAATCTGTTCTTAAAAGTGATAGAATGTCATTCTCCATAATTCCTAAAATTCATGGACCCCAACCCATTTGATTCCTATTCTTAGTTAATTTCAATGGACATAATGATAACATAAAAATATTTTCCTTCCATCAACTTTTTTTCATTCTACTTCTGTCATTGATGGATCAGAACATCCTTGGTTGAAGATTGAGGGTGAGGCTTCTACCAAGCCCATTGATAGCGCTGTTCTCATTAGGATGAGACAGTTCAGAGCAATGAACAAGTTTAAGCAACTTGCTCTCAAGGTATTTCACATACTTTAGATTTCCCCTCAAAATTTTACCTTCCATTTTAGTATTATAAAATCGACAAATAAAGATAAGCAGTAAAATATAAACAGTAGGGAATCAACATAGAGTTACAAATTATGGCCACGAATTGAAGGAGAAAAGTTTGTCATAATTGAGAATAATTCATATAACAGACAAGAGACACTCTTGGATTAGAAGACTTGTATAACAAACTTCTTTAAACCCTACGTAAAAGTAGTAAATAACTTAAATATGACAATTACGAGTACAACTTAGGAATGGATAAATTTCACTCCACTTGATATGAAAATCGACTGAACGTTTGTTTGTAGGTAATGGCAGAAAACCTTTCTGAAGAAGAATTGAAGGGTCTGAAACAAATGTTCACGAACATTGATACTGATGGAAGTGGTACCATCACATTTGATGAACTGAAAACAGGTTTTTCCAGGCTCGGTTCAAGGCTTTCCGAACACGAAATAAAGCAACTAATGGATGCAGTAAGAAGTGAAAATTTCCTCTTTTACTTTCCCAACTGGTTGTGCATGTTCAAGGGATTGCAATGCTTTTTAGCTTATACAAGAAAACGTTACTTCTCTACTTTTATCAGGCTGATGTCAACAGAAATGGAACGATTGATTATGCCGAGTTTATTACTGCAACAATGCATCGACATAGGCTCGACAAAGAAGAAAACATATACAAGGCCTTCCAATTCTTTGACAAGGATGGAAGCGGGTTCGTTAATGCAGTATTTTATAAGCACTTGCATTGGAAAACTGATTCATTACAAAATGCTACTGACACTTTGTCTTTATTGCTGAATTTCAGATTTATTACAAGAGATGAGCTCAAACAAGCCATGAGTCAGTATGACATGGGAGATGAAGATACAGTAGATGAAATTATCAACGATGTCGATATCGATGGAGTACTATTCTTTTCTCTGATTTTGACAGCTGAATATTCTCACAATATCTCTGATAGATTAGCAACTTGAAAGATTCAAACCCTTTTCGTAAAATTTCTCTTTCAGGATGGAAAAATCAACTACGACGAGTTTGTAAACATGATGACAAAAGGAACAATGGATTCAAAAGTGAACTAGAACTACAGATTACAGCTTGTAAAAAGAAAAAAAAAAAAAAGAAAAGTTAAGTTTGTTGTGCATAGATATGAAATTTATGGATGCAATGCAAGTGTAACTACATATATATATATATAGAATACAAAGTGAATAATGTACATTTATACTAAAGAGGTTTTCCATTTAGCAATGTACGATCCCGTATTATTTCTTTTTCAGTCCATCTGGAAGGAAAAATAAAACAAACTTGGTCTCCATCGTTAGTAAAAAGTCTTAATTTAATCCATATGTTTAAAAGTTAGAATTCATCTCTATAATATAATAAAATCATTGTAAGTTGTCCAGTAGCCTATTTTGTTCGACGTTTTTGAACATTTGACTTTTGAATAACAAAAAAACTAGTTGATCAACCGTAAAAAGTAATCTTTCGAAGAATAGAAATTATTTCTAAGGTCTCATCAAACCTTAAAAAAAAAATTAACTTTTAATTAATTAATAGAGGTTAACAATAAAATTTGAAGCATTATTTAATGAAAAAGTTAATGTTAAAGAATATAAATTTTGAGAAAAAAATAATATTTTGAAACCTAACGAGAAAATTACAAATATTTGGATTTTTTTTTAAAATAATGTTATTTTAGAAACTAAGGTAAAAAATAAGTTAGAGGTAAAACTATTTAAAAAAATAGGTAAAATTATTTTTAATAAAAATTCTAATTTTTGGAATAAATAAATTGAAGGGTTTAAAATTTTAAAGTTTTAACGAAATTTTGTAAGAAGCGCTGCGGCAGTGGCAACTGTGTGAATTCCACTAAACTAAACCCTCCAAAAACCTTCGTCTCTGCTACCGGAGCTGACCAAAACTTCATCTAGGACAAGATTCCATTGATGGCTTTGATCAAATCGAAGCTTAATCTTCCTCCCTTTCTATCATCTCTCTCCCACCGTATTCAGAATCACCGTTCCTTCTCATCCTCTCCTTCAATTTCAGACCCTCCCCTTCAAGACGACCTCGCCACCGATTCACCTCAAAATGCCTCAATTCCTCTCCTCTCGCCGGAGCAAATCCAGGTTTCCGAAAAATTCCACGCTCTAATCAAGGAATACTATCGAAGAAATCCCGGTCCCGATTCAACTCCACCATGCCCTAATTTCACTATTTCCTCTCTTTCCAACGACCTATCCCAAATCTCAGCCCCCCATTCCGTCTCTCCGGCCGTCGTTCGTTACGTCATCGAGAAATCCGGTGCCGTCCGTCATGGCATCCCTTTTCTTCCAGCCCTCGCGTTCTTCAACTGGGCGACGGCGGGAGAGGGTTTCGAGCACTCTCCACAGCCATACAACGAAATGATTGACCTAGCCGGTAAGGTAAAACAATTTGGATTAGCTTGGTATTTGATTGATTTGATGAAAGCTAGAAATGTAGAAATTACTGTTGTAACTTTCTCCATGCTTGTGCGGCGGTATGTGAGAGCTGGATTGGCGGCGGAGGCAGTTCATGCGTTTAATCGCATGGAGGACTATGGCTGTAATGCTGACATCATTGCTTTTTCCAATGTTATCAGCATTCTGTGCAAGAAGAGAAGGGCAGTTGAAGCCCAATCATTTTTTGATAATCTAAAACATAAATTCGAACCTGATGTTATTGTGTACACTAGCTTAGTTCATGGATGGTGTCGAGCAGGTGATATCTCAGAGGCTGAAAGTGTATTTAGAGAGATGAAGATGGCAGGTATTAGCCCTAATGTTTATACTTATAGCATTGTGATTGATGCCTTGTGTAGATCTGGTCAAATTACTCGTGCCCATGATGTTTTCGCTGAGATGCTCGATGCTGGTTGCAATCCAAATTCAGTTACATTTAACAATCTTATAAGAGTTCATCTGAGAGCTGGTAGAACAGAGAAGGTGCTGCAAGTTTATAACCAAATGAAGAGATTGCGTTGTGCTGCTGACTTAATTACTTATAACTTCCTCATCGAAACTCATTGCAAGGATGACAATCTTGGAGAGGCTATAAAAGTTCTCAACTCAATGGCTAAGAATGATTGCACCCCCAATGCATCGTCTTTTAACCCTATATTCAGGTGTATTGCAAAGTCGCAAGATGTAAACGGTGCACATCGGATGTTTGCTAGGATGAAGGAAGTAGGTTGTAAGCCAAATACAGTGACGTACAATATCTTGATGCGAATGTTTGCCGTACCGAAATCTGCTGATATGATTTTCAAGTTGAAGAAGGAGATGGACGAGGAAGAAGTTGAGCCTAACTTTAATACATACCGAGAACTGATAGCATTATATTGTGGAATGGGGCATTGGAACCATGCTTACATGTTCTTCAGGGAAATGATTGATGAGAAATGCATAAAACCCAGCATGCCTTTGTATAAGATGGTTTTGGAAGAGCTAAGAAAGGCAGGACAGTTGAAGAAGCATGAGGAATTGGTGGATAAGATGGTTGAGAGAGGGTTCGCCTCAAGGAACCTGTAGAATAACTCGCATCTTTTACTTTCTAATCCGTATTTGTAATCACAAATGCTTCGAGATAAGAAGTTATAGCAGTTGGAAATGGTGTTGCTGATATGAAACAATGTACAGACAGAGGCATATCTCGTATTTCTTTGGATCCTAAACATGAAATGAGGAATTGGGTGGAAGCCACTCGTCTGTTCTATGAGAGATCTCTACGGCAAAATCAGAATCAGAAAGGACAAGGTACCGAGATTACTAGAATTTGATTGCAGCCTATGATTTTTTGTTCGGGTGAATTTTGAAGATTCAGTATGATCAAATTATAATGGATTATTAATTACCCTTTTAAATTGTTTTTAGTATTGCTTGTTCTTAGATTATTAATTATTGAGTATGTGTTTTTTCTGTTTCTTTACGGGAATGCTGTTCTCTGCTTGGGCCTGACGTACGTAGTAAAATCTAAAAAGTACATTTTGTTTAATCTAATTACCATGATTTCCATATTTCCCAACTAAAAATAATCTATCATTACCCAAATTCCATAAAGAAAAATATACTTTTAAAAATTAAACTAACTTTAATCTAAGTTTTGTTTTGAAAAAAAAAAAACCCCAAAAATAAAACGATTAGTTTAAGTTATTAAGAGTATTAATCAATTTTAGAAATAATCTTTAAACTCATATCCTTCCCCTCTGACATAAAAAACAACGTTACATAACATTCTTCTTTTCCCTCTCTTTAAATGTCATACAAAAAGGTATGTAATCAGAAATAATTACTGAGAAAGAGAATCAGAAAAATGTACGAAATTATAATAACTCAAAAGGCTGAATCCAAAAATGAATTTTCTAAATACTCCAAAATGATACAGAGTAAAAGAAAGAAAGAAAGCTCTCTGCTCTCTATCTAATCTAATGGCCTTGCATATCCAACATCTCATCTAGACGCTTCAATCGCTCTATTCCTTCGCTCAACAAAAATCTTATTTTCTGTCTATCATTACACTTTCTGTTCTTCTCCATTTCTTCTCTCATCATATGCCTCAATTCATCTGTTACCATCTAATCCAATTAGATGAAATTTCAATAATCACAACACAAAGTCATTACAAAATCCCATTAATAAACACAGCTTTACCTCGACCATCAACAGGCGCTTTCCGAGCTGTTCTTAAACCCTGTCTATACAGTTTCAACACTCTTGCTCGAAGAATAAATTCACGTAAATCATGGGAGAAAACCATCGCGATCTCTCTTTCCTATGCCAAAACCAGTCATTTTTAACCACAAATCCAAACAGTTCAGCGCAGAAATCATAGGCAGGTTAGGATTTATTATCGAACTAATTCTTTCAAGAGTTGTATGAATTGGTAAAAACGAAAAAGGAAAAAGCTAGGGCACAATGTAAATTTCTTTGAGAATGTACGAAATTACCTTAATGATCAAAATGAAGAGGATAACACTGATGGTGCAGATTAAAGTGAAGCGAATTCCATGCTTGATTCAATCGGAGGTATAATCATTTCTCTCGTTCGGTTCCGATTTCTTTGAGGATTCAACGACAGAAGACCGATTTTGATCTTGAGTAGCCTGGCATTGGGGGAGTGACTCCTAAATAATGGGCTCCCTCTGAATAATTATTTAGGCCTGGGCCTTCTATTTTTGTTGGGCCGAAGTTAATTATTGGGCTCAGGAACAGTGGGCTTTAACCCAATGGAGGACTAAAATGAGGTACTTGACCAAAAAGTGAAAACTAAGTGTTAGTTTCTTTTCTTTAATATATAGAAAATGTAAAATTAAGTGATTAGAAATACTGAAACTTAGTAAACTATTTTTTTTCTTAATTGTTTTAAATTAATTAATAGACATAAAAACTATTAGCTCTACTTAATAAATCATAATTGATGACTAAATTTTTGAAACTCAATAATTGAACTCATTAAAGCCATACTCAATATGCAAATTTATTATTATTACTTGGGTGAAGACAAGAAGCAGTATGGTTTAAGAATGAATATTTTGCAATTAACCACTAAATGTTGACCAAATTAATTTTTTTTATGTGTTTATAAAAAGTAAGAAATGAGGGATGTGGGCCACGTGGCTTTCTACTTTTCTTGCCGACTTGTCTTTTTCTCTTCTTCACTTATTAATTTTATATCATTTCTTCCATTTTGTAAAAGCCTTTTCCTAACCATTTTAAAATTACCTTATAAAATAGAGGGAAAAGAGACGTAATTTCAAATACCAAAGAAACAAAAACAAAAATGGTCAGCTAATGGAATCTTAAAAATTTTAAATTTTAAATCAAATACTAGTTAATAATTAATCTAAACATTATACCCTACTATCATATATTAATTGTTAAATTTAAATTGAGAAAAACCTTAGGTAAGGAAATGTTATGAATCCAAATAGAATTAAATGTTTTTAAAATGGTTTTGGAAGCAAGTGATTAGAAAATATAATAGTGGGTAACATTACATATTGCGATAAATATAAATCAAGAAAAAGATTAAACCAAATGATAGAGACTAAGTCTCTTCTCGTTTTCTCTTTAGACGTTTATAAACAAAGGTGGAGACTCTATTTCTAAACCACCAAGATTAGATAGAGACTAAGTCAAGTTTAATATAATTAACCACGTCAATTTGATTAGTTATCCATTTTTCTCTTATCTTTTGTTTTAAAACAATTTATTTACATAATTGTGACGTTTGTATACAATCGAGGTGTACTACAAAAATGATATGTATATTATAACTGAAGAGTAGCAAAACAATTAAAAGAGAGTTACGGCAACTTTAAAGTAACATGCATGGATTGTCGTCCAAATATATAGATATAATTTTCTCAGTGGAGCAGTACATCTTTTTGGTGACTTGTAATGCAACTAGCTTTTAATGTAATTCATTCGTGTTGGTGTAAATCGCTTTGAAGGAGTAAATCGTTGAGAAGATATAACGTCCAGACAACGTGTACAATCACATTATCTTTCACTTGGTAGAATAAATATTTGCTTGTTTAGACAGAATGCCTAGACTAACCGCTTGTTGTAGTGATCAGAACACCTAGGAATCAGCTCACAGGAACTTATTACGTATTACTCAAATCACCTCAAGATCAGTTTACTTAGTTAAAATGTTTACGGCAAAATAGAAACTTGTTAATAAAAAAATGGTTGAGTCGCGAATCTTGCTTCCTTTAAGACGTTTTGCAACTCTGCTCCTTTGTGCAAACAAATTAGTATAGCCTCGTCATTCCCAAAATAAAATAGTCACGTTCTTTAATTAGAATTAATTGAAATGCAAACGCTCAATAGACGCTTTAGTTTGAAAGAAGGTTTTCTTGTTTTTCTCTCTTATTTCAAAGTGAAGAATGAAAAGTGTTTATACAGTGGGAGAAATTACAAGAGACATTGGTAAATAAATAGGAAATTTTAATTTTGAAAACGTTTGTAATTAAGGAGGATAACGTTAAAATTAAATATAAAAAATAAAATTTTTTTGACTATTTTATGATGCAAAATAATCACAAAGATTTTGTATTAAAGAGACTACGATAATATCATTGTTACATCTCATCTCGCTTAAGATGACAACATGTGTATGAAGATTCTAGCGAGTCGCATAGCCATCTCGCCTAGGATGACAAATTGCGTATGAAGATTAGCAAATATAGTCGTCTAGCTAACCCTCAATTGAGTGAGCATTTTGTAATAATGACAAAAACAAAAATTTTCATCAACCGTTTATCAATTTTTTTAAATTTTCCTTTTTCAATAGAATTCTCCCCGTACATTGTAGGGATGTAAGAATAACTCGACAACCTAGACTCACTTATTGCTTCTTTTTTTTTTTTCTTTTTTTTCTTTTTTTTTTAGTTTTTTCATATAACTTTTATGTCTTCTCTTTCTCTTTTTTTAATTTTCCATATACATATTTATCCTTATTGCTTCTTTTTTTCTTTTAATATGTATTTTTTTCTTTTTTCTTAAATTTTTCATATAATTTTTTAAAAAAAATAAAATCTACCCATTTAAAAAAAATCAAAATTTAAGAGTATTAATTGACCAAAATAAATTAACAAACACAAGATAACGTTAATACTTTTTTTAAAATTTCACTAAAATCTGGGATGCTCTAAATAAAACTAAAATTTTATTTTAAAAAATATCAAATTTCAATAGTGGGTTTTTTTGTATGATTAAAAAAGAACACACATGAATAATAATGTTAATAAATATTTTTCGTTAAAATTCAAAATTTTAAGAGTAGAGTGTTGGTATAAACAAAATAAATATAACAAATAATAATAATTCTTTTAGACTTTTGTTAATTCTTTTAGACTTTTGTTAAAATCTTATTATAAACAAAAGTAAGATTTTCTATAAAATACATAAACGAATATAATATATAAGGTTTCACGAGTACAAATGAATTCAAAATAAATAAGTTCTAAGTATATAACTTAACGATATAAGCCATATAGAAGTATAAAAATATAAGTATCTTTATGATCAACCTTAAACCCTAAGAATATTGTTAATTCTTTTTTAAGAGGAAATAATGTGATTGTTTTTTTTTTTAATTTATTGGTTGTATAGAGATTAATATTTAATATTTAAAAAGTACATATACTAACGCTGAATTAGATCCAATATTCTAAAGTAAAAGAAATCAAGAAAAAAATTATTGTAATTGAATTTATTTATTTACTTAGTTTTTATTTTATTTTTTGTAAGTTGAAAACTATAACTACACCAACTATAGTGAAATATAATAGATAAACCTCAAGTGATAACGGTAGCTAGAAAGGCAAAAACTTATAATTTCTAATTTTGACCGTTTGCAAAATTAAAAAATTACAATTTTATTATTTTCGAAGTTTCACATTATCAAATTTTCAAATGCATAAAGAACCATATTTTGTTTCTTTTTAAACGAAAAAGGGTTGGGATCATATAGGTAGTATGAAGAAGAATACACATATCATACATATAATCAGTAAAAGGGTTAGACCAAAAGATCTATAATTTGAATCCTCCGTCCAATTTGTACTTAAAAAATGTTAGTACAGAGAGTGTATAATTTAGCTAACCTACAAAATTAAGCTTAGAATTCTCTTTTAAGATAACTTACTCTTGATCTTCTGAATCGTCAATTAGGATTATTCATAATGCTCTCTCTAGCCGTCACGTGTAAGTTTGGTAATCTTAAGGTCATTAACGAAACTCGATGTTGCACGACATCATATATAATAGAGCACAACTCGATCAAGCTACCCACTCTGACTTTTTCCCGTTTTTTTTATAACTTTTAGGCCTTTCCTAGAGCAACCCTAAGTGAATACTAAAATTTATACGAAGAAAAAAAAAGGAAAAGTTTGGAAGTTGATGATGGGAACTTAGAAAGAAAAAGGGGAATGGATTGTGATTTAATTTCTGCCGGCGTCTGACTTTAATTTTAAAAGAAAATAAACCCAATGTTGAAAATTCATTTTTTTTCAAAAACATAAATTATTTTTCTTTGACAAATTCAACCAAATAATACCTTATCTTATATATCAACCAATAATATTTTAGTTTAGTTTATATCACAAATTCTCATCCTCTTTCATTTCAAGGTCAAGACAAGACGATAACTTAACGTTGAATCTCTGATATCTTTGAACCATTTTCTTTAGACACAAACTCTTCATCTCTTTGTCTATGCTTATCGGCTTAACTCAATGTTAATTATCAAATACTCTTCCTCTTTGGATTAAGGGTTTGATTTGATTTTTCCTCTTTGCCGTTTATTGAAAACATATACAACATATCTAGTAAGATTTTTTTTTTCAACGAATGAATTATGTTAAGTCTACAAAATTTAGTAAGAGCATGAAATTGTTATAGGATTAGTAAACTTAAACCCATAGTAAATAGCCGCATAGAAGTTGTATGCTTCAAAAAGAAAAAAGACATTGTCTCGTTAATTATAAGAGATAAAGGCGCTCTAGATTAAAACAAATACCAAAAGATCTATTTGATGACTAACGTCAATAATAAACTATTGAATTCTTAAATCACTGATAAATCCAACAACTTAAGTTTATGGGTAAAAATGAATTTAATCATTCTATAATTCAACAATCTCTCTTCTTTCTTGAACTCCATATATAAAAAGAACACAGAAAAATTAATTTGATGCGTTTTGACAGATTTAATATCATACAATTTTGAGAACTTAATTATACTAAGGTTTACACTAGTTTTAGACTACCCGCTGTGCTTATTCCCAACGTAGACATTAAATAAAATATGTTAGAACAAAGCACCACACTACTATGACATACTAGGGACGAATTATGAGATTGAAAGATCAAAATAAATCAAATAAGAAATCTTATAACCATATTAAATGAAAATGAAAATTAACAAATAGGATTCAAATTGACCAAACCAATTCAAAAGTTTCTGATTTCTTTGGGTTTTCCATCAACCAAATTAAATTACTATATAATTTGATAAAGTGAGTGAGTACAAATGCAATCAGTCAAACAATGTTTGGAATCGGCTTCTCTTATTATATATATATATATGTAATATACAAAGAAATAAGTTAATTTAGATTAAAAATTAGGAAGAAACTATTTATTTTGTAATAATTTAATCCGAGGAAATTTAAATCAATAAACTAACCCGAATCTTCATGTTTTTATAAAATACAATGTTTATATCATAATATTGTAAAAATTGACATTAAATTTCGATAATTTTATTTATGTTGAAGATCAAAAATACGTTTGAATGATTTGAAAAAAGAAAGTGTTTTTAGAAAAGAAAAACATTTTTTAAAATTATTATAAAAAAAATTTGAAATAGACGTCAAAAACTAAAATTAAGGTATTTCAAATACTCCTAAAATTGAAGAAATAAATTGTAAACGTGAGGATTAAATAAATACAAAATGCAAAATTCAAAGTACCAAATTGTTGAAAAAGGTAATTTAAAAGAGAAATGGTTATTTTAATTAAAGTTTAATAGACTAAAAGTGTGTTTTAAAGTTTAGTTTAATTTAAGAAAAACAAAACGTGCCGTTACATTTGAGGGGCGCATGCGACACGTCGTTTCAGTGCACTTCTTTTTATATCGTCCGCGTTATCACATATATCGACTCATTTCTCCCATTTAATATTTCTTAATTTAATTTCTCAAGAAACAAAAATAAAAAAAAGGTATGTTTTGAATTAAAATAAAAAATTGTCATTAAATTCGTTCAATTTTGGCTTCTTGATGACTGAGATGGGGAAAATAAAATTTGAAACATCACAGGAAACTCTCCAATCCATAATCCAATTGCAAAACTTTGACAACTACATGCAACTAAGTAATTAATAATAATAAGAAATTAAAAAATAAAATGAATAGATTTAAATTTTTGCTATATTTTTTAAATATATATATATATATATATTTATTTTAAAATTAAATATTATAAGATATAGTCTAAACTTAATTGGGGAATTGACAAAAATAGGCCAAAAATGGGGTAGATAAAGACTTTTAGGATTGATTGTAAAAAAGTTGACATTTAGGACAAATTGGAGGTGAAATGACGAAAATACCCTCATTTCATGTTAAACATTTCAATTTAAGAACCTGCGAGATGTTTACGAGATGTCTACCAGATGTCTACCAGATGTTTGCGAGATAAAATAATAATAATAATAAATTGTTTTAATTGTTTTATTTTTTTTTAAATCCGAATATGAATTGTGTTATATGTATATATATTTGCATCTTAAATGTATCAAGTTGATTTATGGTTGATTTAAGGTTGTTTTAGAGATGTTTCAAAGGATGTTAGCAATTTATTATTATTATTATTTTATCTCGCAAACATCTGGTAGACATCTCGCAGACATCTCGCAGGTTCTTAAATTGAAATGTTTAATCTGAAATAAGGGTATTTTCGTCATTTCACATTCAATTTGTCCTAAATGTCAACTTTTTTACAATCAATCATAAAAGTCTTTATCTACTCCATTTTTGGCCTATTTTTGTCAATTCCCCAACTTAATTGTGGAGAATTATTAGTCTCATTTGGAGTTAGAAAGTAACAGTGAGTTGAAACTTGCTTTTTATTATTTCTTCCATGGGAAAAATATAAAATAATATCAAAATATTTATAGATATAAAAAAGTGGAAAGAAGGAATGAATGCATATAAAATATAAAATTATATGATTGGTAATAGATTTATTAGTGTGGATAAAATTTGATTTATTGAAGGGTGAAAAATAAAAAGGAAATAAAAGTGGTGAGGAATGTTTTTTGGTTGTTTTGTTTATAATAATGATCGAAAATTACCAAATAGGGTTAGCCGGAGAAGTTTTCTTGGTCAGACGTTTCTCGTTTGACCAAAGCAACCATGACGGAACTACCCTTTATTAATTCCTTCTTTACATAAATAAATGTCAACTGATTTCCAAATAAACCAACTCTTTTTTCATTATATATAATTACATCCTCCACTCAACCATTTCAATCTAAACATAAATGATGATCATGGAAAAACATTCCAATCCAAAATCCAAATTCATGAAATTTCTTCCCAGAGCCGCCTCTGCCGTTAATTTCCACAACCCACCCGTCAGTCCCGGTAGGGAAACTCGACCCCTCGCCGGTCGAGGATTTTCCGGTCCCATGAACTTCTCGATCATACCACGGGAAGCGCGAATTACCAAATCCAATAACTCCGGTTTCGAAACGCCGGAGCCTACGTCGCCCAAGGTGTCCTGCATCGGCCAAATCAAGCACAAGAAGAAGTTGAAGGGCATGGCTAAGACAGCTGCTGCGGCCACGGTTGAGTCCAAGAATCGGCTTCCGCCATCGAGGATTAAGAGAATTTTTACAGGTGGGAAAGTACTAGGGAGGGCAAAATCCAACGTCGCGGGGGCTGCGGCTCAGTCGGGGAAACCGCCGTTGCCGGAGAGAGCGCCGGGGCTGAATCAGATGAAGAGATTCTCGAGTGGACGTGGCGCTTTGGCGAATTTTGATTGGACAGCACAGATTGCTCCGGAGGATGAGGTGGAGGGAGAGGGGCGGAGAACGGTGTGGATTGGTGAAGAAGTTGGGCCATTTCAACCGAGAAAAGAAGTGAATATATGGAAGAGAAGAACCGTAGTTCCCCCAACACCTCTTCAACTCAACTCAACCATTGTCAAACAAAAATGATACTGTGTGTATTCTTTTCTTTTTGTAATTTTACCCCAAAAGAGAGAGGAAAATGTAAGAATATTTTAATACAAATCTAGAATGGGTTTCTAGTTAAGTTTTGTAAATTTGTGTTGGCAAATTTCATTTTCTCTAAAGAAAAAGAAAAAAGAAATTAATTGGCAACTAATTTACTCTTCAAAAGTATATTAATTTCTCCATTGATATAGATTTTAGGTACTTCACTTCGGTTATACATGTATTCGTCTTAGGTTGGGAAACTTGTGTTCTATAAAGTTGAAATTGTGTATTTACGTTCATTTATGTTGGCATGGCTTTATTTCTAGTATTATCGTATCATTCGTCGCCTTTGTTCAATGTCTGAATGTATCTAAGAACTTTTGTTTTGAAGTGTAATTAATTAGTTTCGAGTGCTTTGGGAGTCCTATAAATTGTTGTAAATTTAGTGAATGTTTTTTTACTTTTCAAATGAAGAAAACTTCTATCACACCCCGCTTTAATGACACCTTTACTAGTCATGCGAGACGTGGCTGATTTGAGTTTTCTGTTGTGTTTAAATGCCAAAATACTCCATCTTAAGATCCTCAAGCTTTGTTTAATCGCCTAACTTATTAAACTTAACTTATAAATTTTATAGAAGTTTTCTTACATCTTCTCACAAAGTTTCTTAGCCTCTCGCTTAACATCATCTCGACAAACCCTTCTTCGCATAGTAACACTTATCTCCAAAAATCTCAATTAACCTCTTTTGTGAACTTCCTTAATATATATATTATTAACTTCTTATTGCGTACACTTCTCAAAACGCCTTTTTTTAAAGTACACTTAGTTAAAATTATTCTTTAACTTAAGTGTGTGGGTCATATAATTTATCTGCTTTTATAAATTATCATATGAATTTTTGTGAGTTTGAGATTGGTTGGTCTATGAACTTAAGCTTAGTTAGTATTTGAGAGAAATTAAGTTTATTTCTTCCAACGGTCATGATGATAACATGTACGTGACATCATTGTAAAGATCAGTTAGATTTGTTAACTTATATTTTTTATTTTAATGTAGGACATATATCAACTATTTTAATTAGTCTCGATCTCAATTTTTCATAAACATACGTAATTTCATCGTTATTTTGAGAGATTACATAACAATTTGTTACTTATCCAAAATTTAACATTCCACGATATGATTTTTATATTGCTTGAATTTATTTAATCTAAATAAATTAAACTCATTCTATTTAATTCAAACATAATTTAATATATAAAATATTGATGATTGCTTAACGGTGGAATATATGATTCACACCTCATCATTATTGAAATACTCTTATTAGTGAGATTGTATACTACTATATTGAACAAAAACTTCTAAACTATATTAAAAGGTCTTAATTAATTAAATTTTAATTCAAAAGTTTTAGTTAAATTTTAGACGTCGTATGAAACAAATATGTCTAACACTTTAAAATTAATATTAATTTTAAAATAAAAAATTATAATAGCAGGAAAAACTTAGATGGAAATATTGAAACACATACCTAAGTTTTAATAATTTAAGATGTTTTGTTAATCATTTAAATTTAATAGTTAAAAGTTTATAAACATAAATAAATTCCTATAATTTATTATATTATATTCACATTTTACTAATATTTCTAAAAAATACACAACAAAAAATTTGACACTAAAAATGAGTACTTCTCAAAAACTTGTTTAGAAAGTTTGATATGGATTTAAGTTTGATATGGATTTAATGTTTCTTTGTCGAAGGGCAGTGAAACGTTGTTTAATCAAAGGCCAATTAACGTTGGGTTTAATGGTGAAGAGAGGTTCATATTTTAAACTTGGTCTTCTCACCCCGTGGAGTTATCTGTGCTTATAGATATACAATGGTTAGAATTTTAACATTCACTAACTTTGCTCAACAGTGTTGCTCACAATTTGGTTAAAACTATTTGCTTGATAATTCACTAACTTAATTATTTTATAAAATTGTTAAAATTATTATGAATATGAAATGTTTGGATATCTTCACAATGGATTGAGAATCTGTGTGGGTTTTCACAAGTCAACAGATAGATAAGATAACGGTCATGTTAGCCTCTTCATTTAAGAGATAGAATTTAAAAAAAAAAAACTACTAAAAGACCCATTCTATGCCTATTTTAAGGGAAAGCTTTGAAACTTAGAATGAATGAAGAGTTTGAGTAAGCAATGTTATTGAAGATTAAATTAATCTATTTAATTATAAAGGATAAACAATAATTTTTTGAAACCATTTTTTTTTTCTTTTTGTTAAAAAAAAAAAAAGAATTCCCCCCAAAATTCCATTGACTTTGTATTGATTGCCAATCATAATTATGAGAGTAAAAACAAAAATTTGTAACTTTCAAGGTGTGTACCAAAAACTAACTTTTCAAAAATATGAATAACACTAAAAATGAAGAAATAATTAAAAAGAAAAAAAAAAGGGAGAGTAAATGGACCAAAATACATCAAGAGAGTTTTATCATGTTTTGAAATTGATTTCTTACGAGTTAGATTAGAAGAGATTATTGTTTAATTATTGCAAGCTGTCTAATAGTGTGAAAATGAGATATATTGACTTAATCATATGAAAAATAATGACATACAAAATTGGTCAAAAAAATGGCATACAAATATAGAATATTGAACTGTTTAAATTAATTTCATGAGGTGACATCACAAACACAAAACCCCTCCTTTTTGTTATTATTATTATCAGTATATTTGGAATTCAAATTTGAATTAATTGGGTTAGATATAAAAACTTCCATTATTGCAAATATTGAATGTGGTATACTATATTTGATTTGACAATATATCCCAAGTTAAATGTGAAGGACAAAAGCAAACATGCCTTTGAAAAGGATAAAAAGTGTCCAAATTTGTATACTGCATTATCTTTAGTTTTTTTTGCTTCTTAATACTCAAACTTTGTTTTGTGTGGTTGTCCACGTCTCAACCAAACTCAAAATAAATAAATAAAAGTGAGTCTTTCCTTTGTAATTATTTACGCTCTCCTTTGATGTGGTCAAGTGGAGGTATAACCAGAGACGTTTCTAACGCTTGTGATTGCAAGGTGTCAATCCAAGTTCGACTCAACTATTTCTTGATTGGTATATATAAACATAGCTCACTCAGCCTCATTTAACTCTATGGGCATGGGCTTGTTGTGGCCTTGACCCTTGACTTAAAAAGACATCAATATATTAATTAAGTACATGATAAACTAAACAAAATTATGATCTTATAAAAATATCTAACAAAATTAGTAAGTTTTTAAATTTTAAACTATTTTTATAGGAAGTGTTTAAAGAAATGTATATTTTAAAGCATTTTTTCTTAAGTCAATCTGAACGGGTCCTTAGTTGGGATTGGGATTGGGTCGTATACAAGTCACGCCCAAACCCTCATGAGGCCCATGGAATAGATGCTTTGTAAGTAAAAGTCTCTTATCTTTCATTTTGATGGGTTTGGAAGAACTAAAAATTGGAATTCTAATAACTAAAACTCCAAAGGTTAAAAGTTTTAAAGATCGAAAGAAAACAAACTCTTTATATGTTTTGAAGATCAAAAGATAGACTTTAAAATTATGATAGAGTAAAGCTCCAGAAGTCAATTGTTGCTCTTATAAAGATCTGAAAACTCTTTGTAAGCTTTTGAAGTAAAAAACTTGA
Source organism: Cucumis sativus (assembly GCF_000004075.3). Lineage (NCBI taxonomy): Eukaryota > Viridiplantae > Streptophyta > Magnoliopsida > Cucurbitales > Cucurbitaceae > Cucumis > Cucumis sativus. Next base: position 37,696,138 of record NC_026657.2, read on the forward strand.
AAGATCAATCAAAGAAGATCAACAAGTTAGTGGACGATCCTAACTTTTCAACAAATTAAATAATCGCTAACCCAAGTTCATCAACAAATTATTAGTTGATAAAAGCAGTTTCAACGAGATATAAATCGGTCTAAACCAATATCAATATGACAAATGCCAATTAAACCCGTTCAACAAACCAACAATCCAACCCGCTATCAACAAATTAAAGGTTGATCCAACTTGATAAGCAAGTTCATAGGTCAATCCAACTCTATCAACCAGCTAATTGTCAATCCAACTCTATCAACCAGCTAATTGTCAATCCAACTGGATGATAACAAGCCAAACTTCAATTCAAACTAATCAACAAGTTTAGTGTTCATCGTTCAATTGAAGATCATTAAGTCTAAAAGTTGATCTCAACAAGTTCTAACACTTATCATTTATATGAAGATCATCAAATTTGAAAGTATTTCTTCCAAAGAAATCATTATAAGCCCAAAAATAAATTATCCAAAAAATCAATAAATGTAACCAAGGATTAAATTTTATTCTACAGTGACTCTTCGAGAATAACAAAATATGATTTTATGAAAAGAGAAACTAATTAAATAATAAAACAAATATATTCTCCTCTATAATCTCTAAATTCTCGTAGTTCTATTTAAATTAATAAATGTTTAGTTTGGTTTTCAATTATTTGAAGTTTGTTTTAATTATTTAAAAATCAAGACTATATTTTAACATTTTAAAAACCAATACAATACATGTAAAATTGTAATTTGAAAAGTAATAATAACATTGAATAAATTTAACTCTCCGATTTTCTTTTATACAAATTTACTTAGTTTATTTTTATAATTTTATTTTAAAAAGCTAATGTATCGCTTTCCTAAGTTTTAGTTATACGATTTTTTTAATGCTCTAATTCTTATATTTTATATATACATTTCATACCTACACGAAAAAAGAATATGAAATTATCCTTTTAAAATTCAATTTAAAATTTTCGTTTTGGAATAATTGACTCTCGTTCATATATCATCGGTGGCATAAATTTTATGGTCATACGTGGGTTTCTATCCCATCATGAACTCTACTAATTTGGAAATAGCTTCTTCTAAAGTAAAATTCCTTCAAAGACTTAAATACAAAAGCAAGTTGGAGTTGTCATTGTAGAATGGGATATGAAATATTTTCTTGCAAAAAGGTTTGGGTGAAAGAGATTGATTGATGAGGTGTGAAAGTTTGAATCGAAAGAACATAATAGGGCAAAATGGAAATTGTAAAAAACTGGAAGCTAAGGGGGAAAATGAAAGAGAAATTAGGTCTTTTTAATATAGTAGAGATAGGGATAATCATACAATAGGATATTCTTATAAGAAAAAATTAAACAATCGTATAATTAGAGGTTTATTTATTTAAGTTATGTATGTAGAAAGTCAAATAAGTTTTTTTTTTTTTTTTATAGATTGAATGTTCATTTCATTGTGAAACTAAAACATATATTATAAGATAATATTTGAATTTCATTAAGGTAATCTTTAGCAAATGTGCTAATAATGATTTTTTTTTTTTTAATTATTAGAGAAGGTAAATGATAATGGTTGATTTTTTGTATCCTAACCTAAAGTCCCATATTTAATTAGTAATCATTTAACAATGGTTTATATTGATTCTTGAATATATATGCACGTGTTACTATTTAATTTAAATCATGACACAAAAGTTAAGATATAAAAGAATATTTTCTTTAAAAAAATCAAATTCTTAAAATAATTTATTATCAATTTTTATTTATTTAAAACAACGCATCATTATTAATTTATTTTGTGAAAAATAAGTTATATCCTTACTAAATTGAACCTATAAGTATTCCTAAACTTATGTGATGTAAAAGTGTGTAAGTAATGACTTTAAAATATAATAATCTTACATTATGCACAAACCCTAACACGAGACTAGCCGTGATTGATGGAAATCACAATGCCATCAAGTGTTTTCTTCTCTCTCTTTTTTTTTTCTATTGATGTTTTCGGTATGAAACACAAGAAAATTGATACACGTCTTGTTCTTCAAAGTATATACATGCACATAAAAAGAAAGAAAGAATGAAACCATTTTCATGACAAGCCCACCTCGAGAGAAAGAAAAAAGAATTCCCAACAATACATCGTGATCCTGTGTTTACTGTAATTTACTGTAACATTCTATTTAAATCCATAATATATATACATAACATTTAAGAAAAGAAGTTTGACGAATATGTAAATTACAGCTACCTCTTATTCTTTATCATATTCACTTTTCATTATATACTTTAGACATCAAATCAACCAATTTTTTTTATAAAAAAAAGTCGTAAAAGCCACTTTGAGGGCGCAAAGCCAATGTGACATTAAACAAACGCTGCCCATTTTCTTTCTTCAATTCTTAATCTTCATCTTCATCTTTTTCTTTAAATTAATTATATTTAAATGTCATTGTAATTGCAGATTTTTATATTTTATAGTTAAGAAGTTAGGGTTGTAAGGATAAATTAAAACAGTTCCTTTTGGAACGAGTTAGAAATGATAGTATGTATAAGTTGAAATTTGGAAAAAGTTAAAAATAATATATAAATTGATAGAAAGAAGCAAGCAACCAAATTTGGGTGTCAAATAGCCAAAAACGAATAGAAAAATGGGTATCCAATGAAGAAACAGGCACACACTGCTTTTCTCATTAAAGTCATGTGCAAACTGCAAACCTTGGCTTTCTTCATTATCTTACTCACTCACTCCTCAATATTATGATCTTTCATTGCTAATTTCTCTGTCTCATCCTCTCCTTTTCTTTTCTTTTTTTTTCCAATTCTCAAGAATCTTTGTACAGCTCACTCTTCACCTACCACAGGTGTCCCACGTGGCTCCAGCTCCAAAGATAATATCTCTTCTGTTTTTTTCTTCAACGGTGTTTCTCTTTCACAACAATTCTAAAACTCAACATTTCCACTTTAAATTAAATACTAAATACAATCATTTTTCACTATTAGGTAAAACGTCATTTTTATGTATATTTCTCGACAACTCACAACACAATTAGGAATTTAATCTTATAGTAATTTTAGAAATAATAATTAATCTATAGTCCATTAGATTTTAACAAATTTGGTTATATTTGCTATTTTTAAAAAGGTTGCCATATAAATGGAATTGCTTTACTACTACTTTTTTTTTCTTTTTTTAGATAATAATAATTGCATGCAGCCAAGTACACTGGGACGCTATTCCCGACAAAACCTCGCGACTCGCGACTCAATAAACTACAAACGGAATTAAAATATTATATTTCATTCTACAAATATAATAAACGAAAAAAAAAAAAAAAGAAAGAAACGAAAACCATTTTTTTTCTCTTTTTCTTTATAAGTAATAATTCCAATTACATGAAGAGAAAAAAGAAAAAAACTAATATTAGCCGAAGACGACAACGAAGACGAAAACAAGAGAAATAATAATAGTAATAATGAACAAGGAAAAAAAAAAAAAAAGGATAAGGGAAACGGCGCCGTACCGGAGAGCTCCTTTGAGAAGAGAACTCTTCTAACAAGTTTTAGGCGATTCCGGTTTCCTGCAAACGATCAAATGCATAGGCGAGAAGATTCCAGCATCGCCGCTTCGAGTCAAATAATCAGCTGCTTCCACCAACATTTCATGAACATCCAGAGTTCCTTTCGGAGCGATTCTCAACGTTGCCAAGATCGTCACTAGTATATGATTCCTCCAGTATGCAACTCGCCCCATTTTCAACCGCTCCCACCACGGCAACGCCGGCGGTTTCGCCAGATCCTCCTCTTTCAAAACCTCAAAACCAACTTTCTTCGCCGATTTCGCAACGTCACTGTACAATTTAACCCCTGGCAAAGCATTCCCTCTTGCAATCTCTTCGATAATCTTCACATGCTCTGGATTTGCGGTATCGTATTTATCGGTCGAAACCCATTCTAAGGATACGAATAAGGAACCCGGTTTCAGTACTCTGTAGATTTCGGAGTATACATCTTCAAGCTTCGGCGCGTGACACGTCGCTTCAATAGCGTAAGCCCCATTGAAGGTTTCATCGGAAAAGGGCATTTCTAAGAAATTTCCGCATACCACTTCACAGAGCGAGTCTAATCCAGCTTTTCTGTTGTGTAATCTAGCACGTTGGACTTGGTAATCGTTGATTGTGATTCCGACAACATTGGCTTTGGAATAAGCAGCGATGGACCGCATCGGACCTCCAACGCCGCATCCAACATCGAGGATCCGATCCCCGGGTTTGGCTTTGACTAGATCGGCGACCATTTCTTCGTGGAGACGGGTGGCTTCTTTGTAAGTTTTTCCAGGAATGGGACGGGCGAAATGGAAGGATTGGCCCCAACCCCACTCGTAAATATCAGTGACTAAGTTGTAAAAGGTATCGACATAATCAGGGACTTTTTCGGTGGTTTCAATCTTCTCAGGGCGGCGGAAGAAGGACCAGTATTGTTTGTACTTGTCTTGGATTTTCTCGGAGGAGATTGAGCCGCCGGAGAGGTTGACAGCAAGCTTGCCTTGGCGTTCGGCGGAGCCATAGATGAAGAAGAACCAGTAAAGGCCGGCAGCGAGGAGAGTCCCGGTGAGGAAGAAGGGGAGAGAATCCATTAGAGAAATGTTAGAAAGGGAAGAGGAATTATTTTGTGAAGAAAATAAGGAGAGGTTGAAAATGAAAGTGTTTAAATGTTGTGTGAATGTGTGGAGGCACGTGAGGTGCACCTGCGTTAACAATTTTATTATTTATTTAGAAATTGACAGCGAAAAAAAACAATATTTATTAATTCGTAGTATTGTAATGAAAGAAGTGAGTGAGTGAGTGAGTGGGAGGTTGGGATTGGGAAGTGGGCCCAAGCAAATCCCTAATGCATCACTCCTTTTTTCATTACTATTTTTCTTTAAATAGAAAATTATTAATTCTCTTTTTATGCAACTTAATTTTACGTTTTACCAAAATCAAACTACACTTATTATTATTTATTTTACACACATTTTCTTCTCAAATTAATGCTCATTAAACTACGTTACATTATAACAAAAATTAACCCTTGAAACTAATTATTACACTTCCATTTTATTAAATAAATTGAACTAAATCCAATTAGTTATCATTCAGCTCAGAAAATTACCAACATAAATGTCTATTGCTTACTGGTTTCATCTTCTTTTCATTTGGTGTAACACAATAATATCTAAAATGGAAACAAAAAATGAGAATTGAAAAGAAAGGAATCAATGAGATTTAAATCTAAAATAAAGAAATGTAATATTAATAAAGAAAATTGCATGTGGGGATGACTGACAGATCACGAGGTTTGTTTCATAGTTGGGTTTAGGGTTAAGTTTTAATATATTGTCGATGAAAACGGAGCGTTTTATTAATTATTGTTATTTTTGTTGGAAATTGGAGTGGTGACGTGGATGAAGGTGTCCCGACTTTGATGTCTTGGCAATCACGTGGAAGCTTCTCCCCAAATTTCTCCTTTTTTTAAAAATTATGTTTCTTCGTTTTTCCAATTTCCAAAACCAATTTGTTTTTATTTGTTCAACTACTTCTCTTCTACTCCAACTTTCATTTTTCTTTCCATAATTATACAAATGATTATGATCATTTTTAAAGGATTTCAATTTTATTTTTTATTATTATTTTCTAATTTTTTTATTCTAAATTCAAACATCCATATTCCTCTATTTAATTTACCAAATTATCTTAGTTTTTGTAAAATATTTTTTAGTAATTTCTTCAAAGATCATTTTCAACATTTTTCACGTTGAATCCTTACGTACGAATAAATTATACTCCTGTTTTTTAATTGGTATTCTATGAAACGATATAAGAAGAAACAAAATAGTTTCTAAGAAATTAATTATAAACTAAAGTCAATTGCGTGGAACACGATACAAGATAAATACTTATTAATTTTTTAAAAATTCATATTCCAACTCCAATCACAAATTTTGTATATTTAATTTATCAAATCGTTCTAGTTTTTATAATGCATGGGTAAAAAAAAAATACGAGTCAAGCATTGTAATCATAATAAATTGTCTAATACAAGATTAAAGAAGAAATCAAAATTTCAATTTTGTGTAATTGTACCAAATTCATAACTTAATAAAATGCTATATTTTTTAAATAAAAAGATAAAAATTAAATAAACTCGTAAGCATAGGAATTATAAATGAGAAAAGAAAATTGATTAAATAGTATTTATACCTAAATGAATTAATTATAAATAAAGAATGATTGAGGGGTTGATAACATAATCGTGGAAAGGGTTATATCCCCTCACACTTTCCCTCTCCCAAAAACACTTCCTAAAACACTTACATAGTATATTTTATACTCATTCAAAATATTAAGTGATTTTAAGAATGATAAGAATTGATTAAATCACTATAGATTCACTCTCAAACGATGTTGTTAAGTGCTTGTTGACTACAATTAATTAAGAAGTGGTTCTATGATGTGTTTGATAAGTTTTTCATAATTGGGCTTTGACCAGCCCATGCATCATGAATTTGAATTGGCCCAATATTGACCTAAGAAATTGAAGGGATTTGTAGTTAAAAGAGTGTTAAAATGAAATCTCTATTACATTAATGTCTTCAAGTTTTTGTTTTTTTAAACAGAGAGTTTATTGAGTTTCAATTTAATGTGAATCACCTAAACCCTAAATCCTAAATGTAAAACAAGTAAAATTTAATGGTTTTATTCTTTCTCACTCCTGCACAATTCTAGAGTTTCATGCCCATCAATGGTATTTTCTAAATAGAGAAGACCTTTAAAAACTCTATTCTTTCTTCTTCCTCTCATTTTCGGTTAAAGATGAATGATAGAGCATAGGGTGAAGCTTCTAGCATTGAGCACGAGATGAAGCTTTTGATGTCATTATTTTACTAGTTATTCATCGAGTTGACAACATGAGTTTTGGACGAGATGAACATGAAAAAAATAAAAGAAAAAGATGAAAGAAAAACATATAGTGATATATATAATCGTTTATTTTATATAAATGATGATTTTTATCGTGAAATATGTTGTACTAGTAATATACTTACATGTACTTAAATATTTTCAAATAAATAATTGAATGTGATTTTCTATTTTCAAATGAAAATGAAAAGGAAAATGTTTTATATTAAATGTCTTTTCACTCTCCAATTGGAAATAAAAATATATTATATTATATGCAATTTCTCTCTCCATCGTTAAAAGAACTTTGAAAATAGAAAAATATATATCAATAAATATATTAAGTTGTAGTGAATTCAATTATATTTGGGTACATATCAAATATACTTAACAATATATTTCATATATATGTTTAAATATTTTCAAATAAACAAATAAATATTTTACATAATATAAAAAATCAAAATGAAAGACAAAATGCAAAATAAAATCATATAAAATGTCATTTTCTCTCTTCAAATGAAAATAGAGAAAAATTATATTAAATATATTTTCACTCTCCAATCGAAAATAAGAAAATATTATATTAAATGTATTTTCTCATCTCATAGTAAACCATAACAAATGCATATTTCTATACTAACAAATGCATGGGCATGGAACCTTTTGGTGCAAAAATTGGTGTCATTTCGCGGGACGTGACACCATCTCCCACTCAATCTTCGACGTTTTCGTTGTGATATTTTCGTGCTATCCTTTTTCCTTATAGTGTCATCTTGTCTACATAGCTTCAAGTATGACTTTTCCTGTCATCCATATGCATTTTAGGGTACCTCTCTCTGTTTTTTTTTTTTTTTATATATATAGAAAAACTAGGGTCTTCTTGCGAGCATCGACGTAGGTCTTACCTTTCGATTTTCCTATTCTACAATTCTAGAAAAAATTTACAATCATCAAGAGGTGCTAGGAGGAAATCGATCTTACCTTTCGATTTTCCTATCCTCATCTTGACATCCCGAGCCCATACACGTTGTGTTGGATCAGTATGACAACCTTCGAGGGGCGAATAAGGTTTAATTAAATTTTTTAACAAATAAGCCTAAATTAAATTAATTAGATAATTTTTAAATTAAAAAAATAAATCTTTCTAAAATATGTTAAATAACAAGATTGATAAAAAGATATGAATTGGAGTATGCAATCAAACTCAACCAAGAAGAATATGTAACTAAAATTAAATGCAAAAATAATTAGAAAGAGTTAGAGAAGAAAACATCATAATTTTATAGTGGTTCGATTAAACTCAACCTAAATCCATTTTTCCAAACACCTCTTGAAATTTTGATTGAAAATCTTCTTTTGACTCTTTCCACGGATTAGAGCAGAACCACTACTTGCACTCCTTGATAATTTCTTACTCGTAAATAAAGTGGAAGTAGAAGTTGGTGCATCACTTAGATTCCACTTTCATGCTTCAACATATGTTTCAGACTCTTGGATGTTTTTGGTAATAGGAAATTTGCACTTTTATCCAAGTTTAATATATTATGATGTTTCCTCTTAAAACTAATGGGGAGTTGTTTCGAGAGAACTATCGATATCTTCTCTGTGTATTTGTTCCACGATATGCTAAAGTTGTGGTTTGATGGTTTATTAGATTATATCCTTGGTATTTGCATCATCTGATTTTACCATCATTTTCTAATAATGATATTCTTCCCTTTCTACTTATCAAAATAGCACTTTTGCACATCAGTGACAAAATACATGCAACTGATATGTGTTCCTAATTTATCAGATTGTTGCTCTGGGAGAAGGTGTTTTGTTAGAAGCTAAACTTTTGAGCAGGTCAATGCAAATTTAAGATAATTTTATTTGACTGTTTTCCTTCCTGATCTGTATAACATGAGGTCGGTGTTATTAATAGTGTAGGAAAAGGAAGTTGCACATCAAAGAGAGGTATTTACAGCATCAGATGTGTAAGGATTTTGTATCGTGAACATGTGGAAGGTTGAATTTACGAGCGTTGAAGGTTGAAGACTGTGAAGACGTTTAGAGTTTCTTATTTAAGTCTTGTATTAGGATCTTGTTTCATGAATTACTGTAGAATGTACATATAAACACATTATTTAGATTTTATTTTGTATATACATATGTAAAAGAGAAAGATTGTAGTTTCTAAAAGAATATTAATTTTATTGATTTGTTGGAGTAAGAAAAAAAGTATTTATCTACACAGATCTATAATGTCGTTTTTTTTAACTATTTGACGTCATAAAAAATGGACAACAATGCAACAATTTAATAAAACATAAATTTGTAAAAGTAGACCCAAAAGACAATGCTTTAATGTCAGTTTTAAAATGATTATTGGAGATCTATGATCGATTCTAAACCGACATTGTTGGTATCTTTAATGTTGGTCAAAGGCCTTTAATAGCATGATTATAGATGTCAGTTTGAAACCGACATCATACCTCTTTAATGTCGACTTTGAACAGACATAAAGGCCTCTTTAATGTTGCTTTTAATAACACTTATCAACTGACATTAAAGCCTATTTTTGTACTAGTATTTATTATGAGTTTCTTATACTAAAATTAATATATGAATGATTCTACCGAAAATTAAACACACAATTTTAGTCCATCACAAATATTTAAGAAATCAAAATTTAAATCTTCCAAATAGTTTTTAAAAAATGCAGTAAATAAGAAATTTGGCAGTGAACAAAAAAGTAATTATGCACTTAAAACTTGTCATAAACATCAATTGGCAAGGTTACTTATTTAATTAATCCTATATACATAACAAACTTTTAAAAAATCTCGGTATTATATAAGAAGTATATTTCTATCTCTGTATCATATAAGAAGAACTATATTTCTATATTGGTATTATAAGAAGTATATTTCTATATCGTATCAGGCAAGAAGTATATCTCTCTTAATATTTTTTGTTTTAAACTAAAAACATATTGAATAGGGTGCGTTTTTGCGATAAAAGAACTTTTTTATGTGTTTTCTTTAAAACGAAGGAAAACTAATATTTTATATTTGCGTTAAGACACTATTTGAATTTACTCATTTTACCTTAAAAATCATCTACGTTTTTTCAAAGTTAAAAATTTGTGGGTCCATACTGATTATTATTGTTGTTTCTAGTTAATAGTATTCTATTAGATTCACACAAAAGTAGGATAATTGATCCAAAAGGTAAGATGTTTACCCCAACATTTGTATAATTTATGCTATATATTCGATGCTCAATGTTCTATGTTTCATTCGAAAGTTCACTGAATGTTCATTGTTTATTGCTGGATGATCATTGAAAAGGAATGCAAGAAAAAATAGAAGAAGAAATGCAGAAAAAAGAACCATTTAAAAGAAGAAAAGGCAAAAGAAGGAATGCATAGAAAAGTTCAGGTCGCAAAAAAATGAAAAACGAAACCCAAAAAGAAAAAGAAAAACACTGCAAAATAAAGAAAACAGAAGAAAATGCATTTAGGGTTAGTGTTGGTGTTAATTTCACGTAAGGATAACATATGTAGAATGCCAAATTCATCAGTCTTAAAAGAAAATACCTATTTGTCATTTGAATCCCTTATTTTTGGCCATCTATGCCATTTTTCCTAGTCCTCCAAAAACAACTTTCAATGTCATATTGTTAATCCCCAACTTTGAAACTCAAAGTATACATAGATATGAATAACATAGTACAAAAATGTAGGTATAATAAAATTTAGATTGGATCCTCCATTGGTGAATAGTGATAATGGTTGAGAAGAGTCTACCAACAAAGACTACTTAGAAGTGCCTGTAGATTTTACTACAAAATATGAAAAGAGAATGAGTGGATATTATGACGGTACTCTTGCATTGAGGGAATACATGAAGATTGGGTCAGAAAGGAAGCCGACGAGGAAAAGGCATAGAGAACAACGACAACAAATACCATTTACATCATTAGTGAATTATTAAATCTCCATTTATGAGCTCTACGGCCATACAGTCTCTGAGTGGAAGAGGAAAACCAAAGACATTCAACTTTAAAATTATTATACATTAAATAAAAAAAGAAAGAACATTACATAGAAAAATGGAATGGATGGGATCATCAATTAACCGTAACTTTTCCAACCATTCCAGCGCCTTGATGAGGCGAACAGTAGAACGAGTAACTTCCTTTTTCAGTAAGCTGAACTTCATAAACCTCTCCGGGAGCGTTCAAAAGATTCTCCTCATCCATCGAGATCTTTCCCACATCAACTCCGCTCGGAATTTCATCCTCATCGAACACTACGTTGTGTGGGAATCCCGCGTTGTTCTTGAACGTGATTTTCTCCCCCGACGCCACCGTGAAATTGTTCGGAACGAATGCCAGAGAACCGTCGTCCCCACCCAGCAAGATCTCGATGGCCATGGCGTTTGAGGCCAAAAGAGCGCTGGCGGCGGTGGCAGCAACGGCTACACCGACGTCCTTAAGAGAGGCTTTGATGCATAGCTTTGGGGATGCAGGGGAAGGGAGGCGGATGAGTGAGGTGGGTTTGGAGGAGGATGTGGACTTGAGGCCGGTGAAGGAAGGGATAGCGACGGCGGCGGAGGTGACAGCGGCCATGGTTGTAAGAAAATTGGGGATATTTGTGGGTAATAATCAAAGAGGAGAAGAGAGGGGAAAGTGGTATATAAGGAAAAGGGAAAGAGATTGATTTGATATTTTTGTGTGGTTTTGGGATTGGGAGTGAATGGATGAGCAATGTGTGGCTTTTAGTTTGAGCTTTGGATAGTGCATCATATGGATTATATGAGTTTTCTTTGGGTGATTCTCATTGGTTCATTTGGATTCCAACCCTATGACATGGCATTGGATAAACCAATACTCACTATATCTCAAATATTTTTCATCTTACTAATACTAACTATAAAACAAAACAAAAACATGTGCCATGCACCTGACTAAACCATCTATACAACTTCAATTTTATGTATTTGAAATGTTATGCTTCTATATTTGTTTGATTCAAACCAATTTATTTTCATCCTATCAAAATACAAATCTCTAGCTAAATGAATTGTGGCATCCTTACTTTAGGGTTCATGCCTTCATGTTGTTGTGAGTCAATTTGCTTGCTTGTCATTATGGTAAAAAAGAAAAGGCAATTAATCATCGCAATTGAGGCACGAAATGGAATGAAAACTTGATTTTAATATACTTTCAATAACATTGTGAAAGTATGTAGAGATTAGGCCAAGGAAAAGTAGAGAACTTTGTATTTATTTTGTAATTATAGCAAAAGAGATGTGTTTGTATGCCAAGAGAATCAAAAGGTGTGACATTGAGAGCAAAATAGAAATTTTTAAAAAGTTTTTCTTTATATATATTTAAATATCTCAATCTTCGTCCTATTTTTTTTCAAAATTTAAGTTATTTAAAAAAAAAGAAATTCATATTGAATAATAAACTTTAACGATGAAATGTTTGAGTTGGTTAGAGTTACTTGAGTTACTTGTTTAAATTTATTTAAAAATTTTATTTCTATTTTCATATATTGAATTAAGATGAGCAACTCAATCTTAAGTTACCTTATAAAAAAATTCTTAATAGAGTTAAAAATATATATATATTTTTAAGAGCTTAGTGAATAAAATTATCCAGAAAAAGATAGTAAAACTAAACTAAATTGAGATAAATACATGTGTACATAAGAGTTAAATGATAAGTAGAAGCATATAGTTGAAATCACGTGTAAACTAATTTTACTATATGCTTTGAGGTAAAAAATTTCATCTTGCACTCCACATATATCTTTTTACTTTGAATAATTAACTATTATTACATATAATTATAATGATTAATGAAGACCTATGTCGAGTTATTAATTACATTCATTTACAGTGAGTATTTGGAATATGTTTGATTTAAAAGAGCTTTTAAGTACTGTAGAAGTAAAAATGAATTAAAAAACACTATTTTATTTAGAGTGAATCCAATCCAAACAAATGGTTAGAGTGAAAGTGAATTTGGAGTTTAATGCTTGTAGTTAATGGTGTTTAAGTGGAAACTAAATTGGGTAAAAGAAAGCCATGAAAACAGATTAATGATAATTATGAGTGTGGAGTTAGAAGTAATTAAGGAGATAGGGTTATGGGTGAAAGCCATAATATGCAATGGGATGATGAGGATGGGTGTAGGGTTTCCCAATTGCCATTGTTGTTGGAAAGTTCAAAAGCTCTACCTCCTCACATGGCTATGTACTTAATACTAATTAGTTAATTAGTAAATATAATAATTAGCCCTTGCTATTATTTTGAGTTAAATGAAAATTAACAACAACAATCATACCAATGGTAAATTTAATTTACAAAAATGTAGTCTATATCATTTTTAGGGTGTCAAACTCATATTCAAACTTAATTTTGAACTTCTTAAATCTACCCCCATCATCAAGCAACTTTATAAAACTATTCTTAAATTTTTCACTCGAATTTGATATGAATAAACAATTCAACAACTTCAAGGTATGGTACATTTCATTTTTCCTTAAACATTAGGATCATTTATCAAGATTATTCATCCAACAATTCTTTCAAAAAAAAATATATCATCAAATAATTCATTTTTCTATCTAAATGAAATACCCACTATTTTTTAACATGCAAGATTTGAATTAAAACCATGCTTATAATATGGTGAATTTTTTTTTTGCAAATATAAAAAAAACTTAGTTTCAATTTTCAAAATGGATAAAGTCGGAGTTTATCACCGTTAATAGATTTTGGTATAATGTAGTTAGACATTTAATTATTAATCATGAAAGTTTAATAAATGCAATAATCCAAAATTTTGAACTTACATTAAAAATCATTTGTGTTTAAAATTAATTCAAATGTACCTACAATTTTAAGAAGTTATAATTTGAAGTTTGAATAATTTTCACCTCACCTCACACATTATTGTACAATATGGTCATAATTTATGAAGTTGTTGATTATATTTATGAGAAACACTGTTTGTGTTGTGACTAAGTACTAATTAGAGGTATAATAATAATTATACTTATTGGTATGGTTGGGTAGTTGAAAAATATAGTGTTTTCTGTAGATGGGAAATTAAATGCATTAAATTTTCATAAACCATTGTGTTATCCTTTGGAGTCTTTTGTGCACCTGTACAAGTAAGTATTTGAAGCACTTATTAGTTTTTAGATTCTTGGACCAAAACAATTTGGGTTAAATAAATGAAATCAAACTCAACTCATTTACAAAACATTTGAATTGGAGTTTGGGTTTGATTGTTTTGAGTTGCTTCTATAGTTATTAATGTTCTTTTTAGTGGTAAAGTGATATATATAAATAAATATTTAGAATTTTGAAAATTTGGCAAAAAATAGAAAAATTGACAATTATATGTAATAATTTTTTTTATTCCATTATTTTTCAAATATGTATTGAACTAAGGTTAAAAGAGCAACTCATTTTCTAATTATGCTTTTGAAAATATCCAGATAATTAGGAGTTGTTTATGAATAAATTATCCCGAAAAAAATTAGCGAATTAAAACAAATTGAAAGAAATATAACTATATATATTCTTTTAATTACTTAACTTGAATAAAGAATATTCAATCTTGAATTAAAGTTGATTTGAGTTATTTCAGATGAATCTATAAATTAGTAATGACTGACCCTTAAATTTTTCGTTTAAAGATTTGAAAATGATAATCGATATATATTATTATAAAATGATCTAAACCAATTTTGAAACGAGTAGATTAAGTTTTATAAATAAAAACAAGATATTATTACTATTCAAAATTAACCCATCTATTGAAACACACACACTTATAAGCAAATCCATGTTGAAATATAAATACAGATGAACACAGAATCACATAACAATAAAATTCATTATTGTCCATTTCGTTACCTTTTAAAAAAACTCCCCCCTACCATATAGGTATTTGAATCACTTAAAAGAAGGTTTAGATTAGTATGTGTTCTTGCAAAAACATGTAAATTAATTTTTTAAGATAAATATATGACATATAATTAAAGTAATAAAGGTGGGCATACCTTCAAGGAAATATAGTGTGTTTTAGCCCGATATAGCAACGGGAAGACTTGTAGTTTGAATCTCTCTCTACTCTTATATATACTTGAAATGAAAGGATTTTGATAGTAAACTAGATTTGAGTAGAATTTTTTCAATCCCTTAATTTGAATATAATGAGCTATTAAACACCATGCATCTAAAGAGATGATTTAGAAGTTAAAATCTTTGTAACAACAAATAATAATAAGAAGAAAGTTGAATTAAGAAAGAGACCGACAAACCTGGAATTCATGAAAATTGAGAGTTTGAGAAGAAAACGAAAGAGTATACTGAGATATTGGCACGGCTCAATCAAATATATCGTAAATGATGAATACGTATCTAATACCATATTTATCTGAGTGAACCGGGCCAATATCAAAGTAAACTATTTCAAAGAAGAAGAACTAGGATACCATGTACCAATTGCAAATACACACAAATTAGGGTTTGGAAAGCAAAGAAAGGAAAGAAATGGAGTAAAAGTAGATGAAAGGGATAAAATGAAGAGAGTTGTGATTTTATGAAGAAGGGATAAAGAGGGTTTTAGGGTTTTCTTGAGAGAGGGAAAAATGTTAGGTTAAATATTAGGTGGCATTAAAAGCGCTTTCACTATCAAACTTCAACACACTCAGGACCAAAGCATTGAATTTCCATTTTTCTTTTCTTTTCAAATAATTTTCTCCAACGGTCGCGAGTCTTAAAAAATTTCTAGAACTACAGTAGTAATCGATAATAATTTTTCAGTTCCACATCTAACATGTTTTTAGATTAAAGAAATGTTGAATAAAGGTTTTATAAAAGATTTTGGAGATAAAATCATTGATACCCTAAAACTATGGACAGTATCAATTAGAAAACATCAAACTAATAAATAATTTGATAATGAATTTAAAACTTTGGAACATTTGCAAGCATGTTGGATAAACACATTACCATGGTATTATAGTTGTTTGGATTAGAGTAGTACTCCTAGATCATCATAAGCGTGATATTAAAATTTCAACGACGGGTTGATATTTCCACATTTTCAAAGGTTTAACATCTTCTTGAGAGGTAAATTGACATTTTCATTATTTCATTAAAAAAGGTCTCTATGTGTAACGTAACAAGATAAACAAACGAAACATCATGATCGTATAGATAATAAACAATTTATGTTATTTAAAAAGCACAAGATGATTGTGTTTGTGTATTAATTTGCTTTTATCATCTAACGATATCAACAAGATTAACTTTGAAAATAGCTTTATTTGCATGAATACTTCTTCAAACAACAAATTAATGCATAAACATAATTCAACCGACATATTGCTTATATTATCAATCTCGAGATGAAATGTTTGACCATCAAATTTTATTGGATATTTTGTTTTATTGAGTATTAATGATATATTTTTTTGGGAGTGGTGGTGACCAAAAAGCAGAGAGGACATTAAATAAGGGAATGGTTTCGTTGGGGAAGAGGCAGAGAGGCATTAAAGTATTGTATTTAGAAATGTATTTATGTGTGGATTTACACTCCATAGTCCATACCCTTCATACCTTTGCATGCTTTTGCAATAACTGCATGTGGGAAAAGAGGAATCTTACCTTTCTAAAATTTTACCACAAATCCAAAAAATCACAACACCCTTATTTTAATCGTAAATGTTGAATTTCTACACTTTTATTTTCGAATTTAGAGTAACGGTAGTAATTGTATTACATGCTACTTAAACTATGGATCATTTGGATTTACTTAACTTTTTTTCGATTCGTTTTTATTTACTCTTTTTTATAAACGTACTTTAAAACTTTCTTAAGAAACTTATTTTTAAAATTAAAATCAATTATAAATTTATGGTAAACCAAAATTTAACTATTTTTTGTATAAATAATTTTAAAAGAAAATGCATTGGACGATGGGAAAAAAATCAATTTCTACCCTTCCGCCCATATGCAACATTTATGAATAAAAATTTAATTAATTGAAGCTCATACCAAATTAGTTAAATGTTTAATTTGTAAAGAAAAACAAACGTATGTTACCTTCACCTAAAAATAAGAGTAAATTTGTAATTGAGAAAGAGAACATGCAAAATAAATAAATAAATAAGACTTTGATGCCTAAATAATGTATAGAAGAAATTAAAAGTTTTTAATTAGATACCTCGTATGAATTTCCTAATCTTTGATCTCTCAAATTAAATGAACTACGACATGCATGTATTTGACATGTCCGTTCATCAAATTTTGAGTCACATCCTTGATCGAGGGTAAGATCGAGGAGGTTGATTTGAGCTTATACTCATATAGTATCATCGTCTCGAGACCCAAATAGATCATAATACACTATGTCACTCATCCATTGCCAAGTCAAGGCTCTCATCAGATCATTTTGACTCAAAGCCCAATTATCCATTTTTCTTAAGCCCATTTGATCATCCTCTCAATCCTAGTTTACAAGTCTATTTACTATTGTTTTCTTAGTTCGATAACTTTGGTTGTTCGTTCTATCGCTTCTATCCTTTAGTCATACAAAACGCACTCTAAGAGTTACGTTAAAACTTAAATAAGTGTCGCAACTTTCACCTTTGATAACTTTCTTTTTATAGCCAAACCATTAAAGAAAAGCACACTCATCTGAATTGGACAAAATTAAAAAAGGAAAAAAAAACAATAAATCTACTAAAGAGATATAATATTAATGTTGTGATCAATCCAACAGATTCTAAGCTTATTATTTTTCAATGCAATCTTATTATATTATATAAAATACATATTTTGTAATTCAGATTAAAAGCATGTGATGAGAATTAATACTCTGTTAAATCAATGTTAAAAGAAAAATACAATTATCTAAGTTTAGATGTGATTTGTTGAAACAAAAAGTTTGAGGTAAAAAGAAAATATAATACAACCTAAACAAAAATCAATTATTTTTTTTATAAAGTGTAAATATATATATATTTTTTGTCTATTCTTCTAATTTTGACAATTTTCCTTTATATGACTTCCATATCTTGAAATTTTAATTTCTAGCCCATATTTGTGTGTGGATTATTATTCCTTTGTAGGCAATTTTTTGTTCGAACTATACATTGATGATTGTGTTAATTTAATCACTTGAAATGTGGAAAAATTGTAACGTCTTGAGTTTAGGAGGGAGACATGAATGAACCAATATCAGATTTGAATGAGAATGATCCTGAGTACATGAAATAAAGATATGAAAGCAATGTTAAGAAAAACTTAAAATAATTAAAAGTTACTACATATACTAACATGGTGCATCATCCTTTTCGGTGGCTCGATCATAAGGTATGCTTAGCTTGAAACAATTCTATATTGGGTGACTTCCTAGGAACTTTCCTAGGATGCATGTGAATGAGGATAAAACATGCGGAAAGGATTCGTGTTGGTTTATGGGGACGACTTTCACTTTAATAAGCATTTAGAACATGTAAGGATGATGTTGCCAGGTCGCAGGGGATGCAAGGTAATGTCGGGATCCGAATTTCGAATCCTTGTCTCGATCCTAGGCCTGAGACGTTACAAAAGTAGTACTGTTTGTGTTCTATAAAATTATAGGAGCAGTTAGGGCATGAACTTGTTATTATATATAGTTTATGAGTTATATAATAATATGTGTTTCGAGTTAGAGCTATTTTAGTCTAAGTTATAATAATGTGTATTTACTTTAGTCTAAATAGAAAACAACGAACATCATAACAAAATTATGTAAAATAGATTATGAATAGAAAATAGTAAACAATTGAAACAAAGAGAGATTTAAAATAATAAAAATGTAGTTCAATTTTAGGTTATTGTAGCTCAACGTTTATATTTAGAACTCCAAACATGGAAAATACACTTCAAATATTATTTTGAGTGATTGTCAAACGCTTCAAAATTTACAAAATGACTATTTTTTTTTAATCAAGCACTTGAAAATAAATTTCGAATATAACACCGTAAAGCTCACATTAAATCTAAATTAATTAGCCTTTATTGGTGTTGGGTGGGTGGTGCTTCGTTAGTTCTTTAAGAGTTGGGTTGATCAAAGATCTAAAAGCCCTTGCCATCTTTTACATAATGGTAGGGATAATGTATTCTCATCCTCCACATGTTTGAAATATGATTCGTCTCACACTATATATATTCCAGCACTGAATAGGGAAAACATCGATCTATCTGTTAAAACTTCTATTTTGAACCAAGTTAAGGACATTCATACTCTTTATAAGATAGATGAGTTACTCTCCTAATCATCATTGTCCTAATTAAGTTTTGAAATGAAACTTCATACCGTAAAAATTGAGAATGAGTGCTTATGCTAGTTGTATGATTACAAAATTAACGTTCAACCGAAAAAGATCATACCAACTTTGATAGACAAATTGGTCTTTTCTTCTAACATTTAGAATGAGGTCGAAGAAGAACGAAATTTAGAACCAAAATGTGAATTAAATGAATTGAACTACTTAGTGCAAAGAAAGTTGGGGGCAATGATGTCAACTTTATAATTAATTAATTTTACAACACTTTATTATAAATTAATTTCTTAATAGTGATTTAGACGTGAAGTGAACCCTATTTATTAAAATAATACAATTGGCAATGCCACTTTAAATAAACAATTTGACTGCTACTTCAAAAGAAGAAAAAGATGTAATAAAATAAAATAAAGAAAGCAAATGACAAACTGTGCCCCCAATCTGTGGGTGACTCATAGCCCATAGGTGAGGGCCTTTTCGTCATTTGCTCGTTTGATTCAATTGTTTCGATATATATTTAATTTTATGGATATTAGAAACGGGAGAACTTGGGGATAAGGAAGGAATCAATGGGAAATAATAAATAAAGAAACTATGGAATCCAAAATAAACTTTTGAATATTATTTATATATTCACTACCTTTACTTTTTCTTTTATTATTATTTTTACAACCACTTAGTTATTTCGTTTAATTTAGGGATTAAAAAAAACGTAACAAATCCAAAAAATATCTACACTTTATGAAACAATTTCAAAAATAGAAAAAGTCTACAAGTCCACAATAAAAAATTTCAAAAATGCTCTAATCAACCCTCGATTAATTAGTCACTCACGCGTGTAATATATTTAGTATTCTTGTTATCAAATTTAAACGATCGTGTATCAATATCTGAACGATTTTTTTTTCCAATATAGTACACGATCTTGAACCATATATACTCTAGTTTCAAATACATACATATATATATATATATATATATATATATATATATATATATATATATATATATATATATATATATATATATATATATATATATATATATAAATTGGGTCAGAATAGAAGAAAATAGATGAAAAGGAAGGGCAAGCCTATAATATTAAAAAAAATGATCGATTTTATGGGCTTTTTGATTTTGTTACCTGTGTCGTTAATATTTGGGTGTTTTGTTATATTTACGAAAATTAATTTTTATTTTAATTAAATTAAAAATAAAAATATAAAAATATTATTTTGGTTTCTATATTTTGAAGTTTGTTTAATTTTGAGTTATTTATATTTTTTAGTTGTCTAATTTGAATTTTCATGCATTCGATACATCTAGAGTTATTTGGTCTTCAAAAGAAAAAGTAATAGATGACAAAGCTTCATCGTAATTCCTTTGCAACTTTTAAAATGGAAAAGGAAACATCAAAGTCGTTGTTGTGAAATGTGAAGTATTCAAATTTTGGAGTAAGAACGAACCAATTCTCCTTATCTCTTGGTTTAGGATCAAAAGATAATCTAATTCTAATTATTTCTTTTGACATCAAATTGACTCGAGAATTTTCTAAATTTGTGATTATGAGTTCGTTAAGGGTTCCTAATTTATAACTGATTTTCGTATCAACTAATTAAACCAAATTAACAACTAAACAAATATTAAAGTAAAATATTTAGTTAATTACCTTCTAATTATCCTCATGATTTAGGGCTAATTTATCGAACCAAATACTTAAAGTGACGTTTATAAAAAATATATATATTTTTTTGTTCTCCACAAGTGACAAACAATCACTCATTGATGAGTGTGGAATCAAATTGCTTGAAGATGATTTGTCTTTTATGTGAAATTTTGAGCTATTAATAATTTTTAAATTAAAACTTGTAAAAGTGTAAAAACCACTAATAATGAAAACAAAGAGTACATGAATTTATTTATTTTTATTGGCTTATCATATTGTAAATGTAAACAAATTTTTTAGGGGTAATTACATATTTATTTTATGTTTTCTTTATTTATCTATATAAGTTAAATATTTTGGTCTTATGTAAAATATACAAAAAAAAAAAAAAAAAAAACCTCACATTTATTTTGACATTGCTACCATGATTTACACCCAATTCTCTTGTCCTATTAAAATTCTCTGCAGTGATAATTCCATGGAGTATAAAAACTCCACTCTCCTTTGTTTCCTCTTCTAATGGGGCACTCTGATTTAGCGTTCTTGTCCCCACACCTCTCAACAGAATGGACGTGTATAATGTAAACATCCTCACATTCTTGACTTTGTTCATGTCCAACTTCTTTATGCTTTGTGTTTTAAATTTTTTTTAGGCGAACTCATTCTTACATCTGTCTACACCATCAACTGTCTTCTTTCTTTCGTTCTTTTGAATCTTTCCTCATTCGAAAGACTCTATGGTACTTCTCTCAACACTCTAACCTTAAAGTTTTTTTATGCACATGTTTTATTCTACTTCATCCTCACGAACGCATGAACTTAGAACCTCGTGCTTGCCTTTGTTTCTAATTTCTTGGCTACGACTCAAAACATAAAGGTTTTTGTTATTGGGATCCTCTATCCAATAGACTTTGTATTTCTCGTCACATGACACCTTTTGGGAGCATACTATGTTACTGGTGATGATTCACATGTCATATTTGATCTACAACGTAACACTATCTCGTTGAGCATTTTTAGATGAAAAATCTTGGCTCTCCAAACTACTTTCTTGGTCTTGAAGTTTTTCATCGCTCTGACGGGTACTTGCTCTCTCAAGCCAAATATGCTTATGATCTTTTAGCTTGCTCAAAAATCATTTACTCCAACACCACTCCAACAACCACTGGATCCCAATGTTCACTTGACTCCATTTGATGATATTCCTCTTGAAGATGTCAGCTTGAATCAACAACTCATTGGCAACCCCATCTATCTAATCGTGACATGTCCATACATTGCTTATGTTGTTCATATTGTTAGTTAAATTATGGTTGCTCCTCGCACCATTCATTTTATTGGTTTTCTCTGCATCATTTGCTATGTCAAGGGAACCTTGGGGCATGAACTTCAGTTCTTTTCTCAATCATCTCTCGTGTTATTTGGCTACTCTGATGCAGAAGGGGTTGAGAATTCTATAGATCGACGATCTACAACAGGTTACTACTTCTACTTAGGAGATTCCCTCATCTCTTGGTACAGTAAGAAACAAAATGTTGTCTCCCGTTCTAGCATTAAATCATAATATCGTGCTCTTACTGACACTACTTCCAAACTCTTATGACTTCGTTGGCTTCTTGCTTGTATGAGTGTCCCGCTCAACAAGCTCCCACTATCCTCTAGTGTGACAACCGTAGCACCATCTAGATCGCTCACAATGATGTCTTTCATAAGCATACGAAGCACATAGAAAATGACTGTCACTTTGTTCGTCATCATCTTATGAGCAACACTCTTCTACTATGATCCATTTCCACTGTTGAGCAACCAATCGATATATTTACGAAAGCATTATCATCTAGTCGCTTTAATCAATTGATCAGTAACCTTAAGTTAAGTTTGAGAGAGAGTATAAATGTTTTTAAGAGTAATTACACACCTATATCATGTTTTCCTTATTTATAGGTAGTATATTTAACCCCCTTGATGATCTTATGTAAAATATACATAATATTCCATCCACACATACTATAAAACCATTTCAATCAATTTCAATCAAAAAGTGGTGTGGCTAGTTGAGGATTTAAAAAAGTATATATATAGGAAGTAGCATTTATTATAATAACAATTCTCTTAAAGTATGATTGAATAATTAAATTCATGTATCCATGTCGGATATACATCTTTTCCCCATCCTTCATCCTTCCTCCTTCCTTTTGGGATACGGCTGTCATAAAATACATTACTATCTTTAATTCATTTTTTATTCTCTCATATTGATAATCACTACTTTATAAAATAATCATAACCATAATAATAATAATAATCAAGTTTGTTGTTGATGATGCTCATGATGATGTTACCTATCCAATAACCACTTCCAAGTCCCGCTCAACCTTATCAAACTAAAACTTAATTACATTTAATTCGTCATTTCCAACTAACCAAATTTCAATGACCTATACATTATTTTTGACCTATATATATATATATCCATCGAATGACATAGCCTCCAAAGTTTAGTTATAAAAAAGTTTTCAAATAAGTGGATTCAATATTAACAATATAACAATATATAAAAGAATTTAAAGAGATAATTTTGATCCGAAGAGAACTCATTATCCAAAGTAGAAAAAAAATAAGGGTTATTGTACACTTTTCAAATTTAGGGCATGTTAGTTAATGTGTTTTCACATAAGTTTGGTATAAGATTTGAAGTTTTCTTTTCTAGTCATTTTATTTTTAGGGGCGGAGGATTCAAACTAGTGAATATTCTTGTGTATATACTTTTAAATAAACTTTATATTTAAGTTGACCAATTATATATTACTTAAATATTTAATTAATAGAGATTATTGATTTGGAGAAAGAATTATAATATTTTCAAAATAGGATTCAAATCCCAATCAAATTCATATTCTTGCCCCCTTAGTGGCCTCCTTAGTGCAAAACAAGAATGGTCAAACAAATGTCAACTTCATGATTAGATGGGAAACGTTCATTTCAAATAGTAAATTTCAACACAATACCCATTTTCTTAATTTATATTCTCTCCAATATCTTAATTTTATCTTTTAAATTTCTTAAAAAAATTGAGTAGTTCTTACCAAAATTTACAACCAAAATAGATGTTGATAAAAGTTCATAAGTGTTTATTAATATTAAAAACGGATACACGTATGTATATTTTGGTAAGGAATCGTGGATCAAAATATCTAGGTATTAAATTCTAATTTTATAAGAAAGACTAAAGTTGAGGTGTAATGTTAGGGAGAATGAAGTCATATCCATAACTTTGGAAATAAATAAATACTATTTTGGAGAAAAGAGGTTGGATTTGAATAAAAATTATATGGTTGAAATAAAGATAATGAAGGATAGTATATAGAAAATAACGAAGAAGTCAAAATGAATGTAATTAAGAAATAAGAAAAGGAAGAATAATGTTGAAGTTAATGGGAATGACGAAATTAAAGTGGGTGGAGATTTATAAAAGTGGTGATATAAGCAAAGCACGGAGAGGTTTTTGTTAGAATCCACGTCGACAACCGCAACCGAAGGTGGATGCCCAATGCGCCACCACCTAACCACCTTCTAAATAACCTTTTCTTTTCTTTTCAATTACCAATTAATTTTTTCTTCATTTCTTTTCTAATTTTGTTTCATCTTTTTGTTCTCCATATTTATCCATAAATTTTATATTAAAATCAATAATCTCTCCCTCTTATTACAATTCAAATATATTCAAACAAAAATGGTAATTTTAAAAAGTAAATAATCAGCGAAATTTTGTGAAGGTAAATACCAAAGTAACGTTCGTCAGGTGTAAAATGAATCAAAGTGGAATTGAAAGTACATTGGATAGTAACAATAATATCTAATTCTTTTTTTTTTAATAATTTAAAATATCAAGTGTTTATATTTTTATAAGGAGCAAAGAGAGGGAAAGAAAACGACTTAATAAGAGACCCAGTGAAGAACTCAGCAACTTCATCACCACCAAATTCATTACCAACTTCCATTCTTTTTCCTCTCTACTCTTTTCCTCATTCCTCACTCTAATTCTCGCTCCCGTTTCTTCACCGGACAAATTGCTTTTTGTGTTCCTTCAAACCTTTTCTCCTTGCTGATCTTCCGGCCGGAGAGGGGATATATATCTTTTGGATCTTTCAAACGCTTTTGTTTTGACTTCGTTTTCTGCGCTTCTTCTTTCTCCCATGGCTATGGACGATACTGAAAGCTGTAGTAGTAGACCGGTGGATGACTTCTCAGTTCAGACTTGGAGACAGAAGCAGAAGGTTGGTGTTTACGACGAAGTTCTTCGTCGACTCAGGCTGTCTCACGAAGCGGAGACCAGCCTTCCTGGTTTTGAGGATGAACTCTGGGCTCATTTTCATCGACTTCCTACTAGGTACGATACTTTCAACCTAGTTTTACTCCTTTTTCGCTTCTTTGCTTACTTGGAATCTGAATCCGTTCATCGTGTTTTCTCCGTCTTCTTGTATCGTTGTACACTGTCGCTTTAACGACGGTGTAATTTTTCGCTACTGCAATCCGATTTGAGAAAATATATTTTTCTTGAGTTATGCTGATCAATTACGTTTTACGACGCTTTGATCACGAGGAAATTGGAGCAGGATTGATGAAGAGGAAAAGTTTATCTTTATTTTTATGTTATACTGAATTGTCCTTCTTGATGCTATACTTCTTAGATGTGGTTCTGAAGGAAAAGGAAAAATAATTTGTGGCTTGAAGCAGTAATTCTTCTATAATGTTTGTATCATTGTGTTCGTGTGCCCGTTTGTGTTTTTGTTTTATAAAAAATATATACTAGCTTCACTAGGCGAAATCAATACTGTACTTGTTTGTTCAAGATATTATTAGACAGAAATGGAAATTTTGAAGTCTCGAAACATAGATTACGAAATATGTCCACTCGAAATTATAGTTAGATATAGCCAAAAACTTCATGTAATTAAAACTCTTGAAAATTTTTAAGAAGCTTGAAAGCGATATGTACAAGGTCGTGTGTGGTCAATGTGAGACTTGGTTCAAATTTGTTCAGTTAGTTTTATTTTGCCGTCTTAGAATTACTATGACCTTGTGATATGACTATTGTGGAAATATACTGTCAAAGGTATGCTATGGACGTCAATGTAGAGAGGGCTGAAGATGTTCTCATGCACAAAAATCTTCTCTATATGGCACATGATCCTGCTACTCGACCTGCAATTGACGTCCGTCTCGTACAGGTAATGTCTATCACGAACTATTGATTATTGCACTAGATTTTCATATTACAGAAGTAATGGAATTTGATGTTACATCTCTTGCTATATATGTGATTAAGTAGTTTTTTAGTGTAATTTTGTTGTTTTATTTTGTCTGAACAGTATTTTTCATTTAATTTTCCCAGTGTTCTAAAAGTTAACATTTATACATTCTGTATAAGAATTCTATCTAGTTCTTGCCGACAAAATGCAAATGTAAAAATTGGTCAACTTGCAGGTTCATTCATCTCCTGGCAGGAACTTTGGCAAGTCAGTTAATTGGAGCTTGAAGGAAAAAGTGGACCAGGAGCGGTTTTCTGGTTATGACAGCAATCAGAGGCAGGGTTAAGTGAAGATTTGAACTTAACTGTATATTTGGGATTTCAAGGATATTATAACTACAATTTTTTATTTTAATTTTTCTCCATATATAAGCAGACACCACCCCCCACCAGCATTTGGTTCATCAACACGGGTCGAATATGGTTCTGAGACCAGCCAATTACATGATATAGACCAACCGGGGACTTTCTCCTGGTAAATGATGGTCTGAGATCTGAGTAGTTTTTAGGACATGCCTCAATGGCTCTGTTCTTATAGTTTGTCCTTTTTTCCTTTTTATTATCTGTACTATAAATGCTTGATATCGTGACCTTAAAATTCTTTACCACCAAAATTTCAGTGATTCCTCCATGTCACTTTAATAAGAGTTCAATGGCCCCTTCTGTTCTTACTCCATCCCCCCCCCCCCCCCCCCCCCCCAAACTTTTTCTTGGTAAATCGGAAAAGGTTTCGTTCTTTTTTTTCTTGGAATTATTTAACATATGTTGCATGTGGATTGGTTAACAATGAAAGATTTATGTATGCCCTTGGTTCTCAAGCACCATCCCAATACTTTCAGGCCAATGCATGAAATTACAATATCAACAATTGACAAGCCGAAATTGCTCAGTCAGGTAGACTCACTCTCTAAATTGTATAATTTTTGTTTTTACTAGAGCTAAGTAGCTTCTTGTAAAGGAGCATCTTACACACTAGTAGAGAGGATCATTATTGTTGGAGGAACTAATGTTCTTAGTTAAGCGTTTATGCTTTTGGTAACATTCTCATGTTTGTAGCACAACTATTTGAAGAAAATTAGCTGTAAATACCGAATATGATTTATTGGACTTAGCTAAATTTTTTATTATATGTGAGACATTCATAGCATAAAATTACCTTTCAGTTGACGTCCTTACTTTCTGAGATTGGGCTGAATATTCAAGAAGCACATGCTTTTTCAACAACAGATGGCTTTTCCTTGGATGTTTTTGTAGTTGATGGTTGGGTAATTGAGGTAATATAGTATTCCAAGGCTTTTCTTTCTCATTTTCACACGACATTGAATGGGTTGTGGCAGGACATTGGATATTTTTTCAGTTCAGAATGGTCTTGATCTATTTTTTCTTAAAAAAATATTATTTATACCATCCATGAATTGATTTTTTACATGGAGTGTTGAAATTACAGGATACCAAGCAGCTAAAAGATATACTGGCAGAAGAAATATCAAAGATTCAGGTAGCTGCCAATATTCTTGTTAAAGGTTACATTCCTGAGGATGGTTATACTTCACCTCAGATGTTATTTGAATTCTAACTAGTTGAGTTATATAGAAAAGGCATCCTCTATTCACACCTTGCATTTTCCATACTAAGAAGCAAGACAAATTTGGAGTCAAGTTCACTACAAAGTATGTCAACATTCCAAGAGACGAAGTTGATGCATGGGAAATTGATGTGAGCCTGCTAGTATTTGAGAAGAAAATTGCGTCTGGATCTCTTAGTGACTTGTGAGTATTCTGTTGATTTCGCCATTTCGTTAATGCACCATGTCTGCTTAGATGCTTATTGAGAAGTGTGATGCTAATGGTGCAGGTATAAAGGCACCTTCTATGGTCAAGATGTTGCTATTAAGCTTTTAAAAAATGAAAACTTGAATGAGACTGTCCGGCGGGAATTTGTTCAAGAAATTCATATCATGAGGTATTTATATCACAGTTTAATTTTCCACAATGCTGCTACCTGTTCTCTAATTCTTTCTATCTTTGTCTCTTGTATATATTTTCTTCTTATAAAAGTGATTATCGCAATTTCATAGTTTGCTAATTTGGCTGTCTTATCGCCAAAAGGTGTTACATTAATCCTATAAATATTATTGGGGCATAGGTAGTTTTCAACACGTATTGATATATGTCACATTATTTATATCATTAGTTTATCTTTCTTCTTTAACATCGAAACTAATGTTAAGTTCAATTTACCTGGGTAAAAAAAGTACCTGTTGGTGGTCAACAATCTAGGCCTTCACTCCCTCAGTAGTTCATCCGTTTCACCCTCTTGTTTCTAAAATTTGTAGAAAACTTCGGCACAAGAATGTTGTCCAATTTATTGGTGCATCTACCAGGCCTCCAAGCCTTTTCATTGTTACAGGTAACCTAATTATTACACATTTTGTTGATATAATGCTGATGAGATTTGCCTATATTATAACTGTGTAAATTAATCTCCCATGATTGTTAGAGTACATGTCTGGTGGAAGCTTACACGACTTTTTACATCAACAAAAGGGCGTTCTTAGTTTTCCTTCCTTACTAAGAGTGGCAGTTGATGTGTCGAAGGGAATGGACTATTTGCATCAAAAGAATATCATCCATAGAGATCTAAAAGCTGCAAATCTTTTGATGGATGAATATGGGGTAAGAAGAAATAAAACTTTTGCATTTACTTCGTGAGTTGATCAATAAGACGTGCTTATTAACTTACCAAGTCATTTTGACACGCTCTTCTGTTTCCTATTAGTTTTAAAAGCATGCTTACTGGTATTCAATTTGATGGCAATATTATGTATCTTCATTTCATAACCATTGATCTGCTGCTTACAGAATCATGTTGATTTATTGGCCACTTTTATCTTTATGATCAATACCACATACCTGTCTAATTCTCAATGATTTATATGAATATGACCCTTTTAATGTCGATAACAGAATAATGAAAAGTATTGTACCAATCTTTGCAGCTATGCGTAATTGAGAGTGAACAGTGTAATGTAACCAATTATTGTTTTTCTTGGTCAACCCTGAATCCTTTCAACACTAAAATGTAATGTTACACGAGCATTAAAAGTACTGTAAAACTCATCAATTTTAGGAAGTTATTTTGGGTAAAAGTAGGGTAGGTGCAAGATTGAGCCGTTAAATATTTAAAAGTTGACACATTAAAATTTTAATGCCATTGCTCTCCACTGTGGCTCTGAAGTACTTTTTGATTCCAATGATTTTTCTTTTATACAATAAATATCTATAGGCACAATCACTATTTGATTTTGCAGAGTAGCTAATATCAATTCTAGCTAAGTTATTCCCGGGGTTGCTTTCTTAAGTGTGCTTCCTTTATCTTTTTTATTTTCATTTAATTAACTTTTCATCAGTTTGTTCTCTATTCCAGACCGATATTAAACCAAAATGTTTGACAGGTTATCAAGGTAGCTGATTTTGGTGTTGCTAGAGTGCTAGCTCAATCTGGTGTGATGACTGCTGAAACTGGAACATATCGTTGGATGGCTCCGGAGGTTAGTATCATGCAAATATATACTATTCACCCTATGGACATCAGGTGCTGCGTTGGCATTCATGAAAAGTGTAGATATTAGATTTCAACCAATGTGTAATGGATCGGATTTCTATGTACCTCATATTTTCATATTTTCATGGTCATATTTGGTACACGTTCAGTTTCACACAACACTAATATGGCTCGAACATCAATCCATTCCTAGGAAGTTTTTCAGATGTGCAATAGTTGTATTAAGAATTCTGGAAAGGAACTAAGAAAGAAGAAGAAACTTGTTTCTTCATCTGGATTGTCATTGATGATTTATTGTCGTTAATATACTTCAGAGTAGTTATTTATATAACTTTGGACTTGGAATCATAGAACTTTTTGAAGGCAAGTTTTCACAGTCTTGATAGCTCTCTATTTCAAGAGGAAATGATATTGGCATATCATTCACCAATACTAAAATATTATCCTGCATTTAGGTGCTTTGTTTGTAGATGCATTGCTATTCCTTATTGGGATGGTAGTTTTTCCTCCTTGTTTGTCTTCTGAATGTTTGTTGTTGGTGAATGCAAGGTTATTGAGCACAAACCGTACGATCATAAAGCTGATGTTTATAGCTTTGGGATAGTGTTGTGGGAGCTGCTTACAGGACAGGTAAATCCGTTTCTTTTGTTATAAATGCAAGCATTCGTTTTTATTTTCTTCCTAACCATGTTGGGGTTGCAATCTTGACATTGTGTCTGGAATGGCAGCTGCCTTATAATAACTTGACTCCGTTACAAGCAGCAATAGGAGTAGTCCAGAAGGTATTTCCATATTCACACCATATTAAATAATTAAAATGGCTGTTTTGTTTCGATTTTCCCTCTATTCATACCCGTTGTCCTATTTTTATTATGTATGGATCTGTGTACGAGTCTATACAAATAAACTGTAAGCTCTGTACTGAAAAACCTCTCGCTGCTAATGCATGAATAAACAGAAAAATAATTGAGAAATAAAAAATAAAAATAATTAAAAAAGCAATGAGCAATGGAAGAACTTTAACCGAAAAAAACAATCATGGATAACCAAAATTCCACTACAAAATTCTTTCCCCAACCTCAATTACAAAGAACTCTTACGAAGCATTTGTATTACTCACACACTTTTCCCCACTCATACTAATACCAAAAAACAAAAAATCACTTCTCTTTTAATATTTTGCCAAAATCCAACGAGTTAGGCATATCATCATCAAAATTCGCTTTGTTTCCACGTAAACTTAATTAGACTTGTCTAGAATTCAACAATTTAACAAAGCTTTCAAGACGTAACTGTGGATTAATAATGCAAAGAAATGTTCTTAACTCTAAGTAGTGCAAGTATTGAAGTTTATATGACACTTTAAAATTAGAAGTAACTTAGGAAATGAACTTCAGGGTCTGAGGCCTAAGATTCCGAGGCATGCTCATCCGATGATCGTGGATTTGCTCGAGAAATGCTGGCTGCAGGATCCATCTTTGAGACCCGAATTCTCTGAAATTACGAGACTTCTACAACAAACACCACCAAAGGAGGTAGGGAAACGTTGTGTTGAAACTGTTAAAATTTATTCATTTGTTTCTCGGGCACTTACACGTTGTTGGAACAAGATTATATAATAAGAAACTTGGGAGTGACAGGAACCTTCTGGAAGATGATTAAATATTCTGGGGTGGAGAAGGACGTTCTATGGAGGAGAGCCAACAAACAATAGGTATCTAACTACAATTAATTTCCTTTTCCCACGTTGTAAATTTGCTTTCACATGCCTGTAAAATCTATAATCTTTCTCAACATAAAATTAACAAATGGCTTGGATCTACATGCCATATTTAAATCAGTTCCGGCCATTGTTTATATATATAGATAGATACAAACTTCAAAATTTATTAGTAAATACAATGGGTGGGGATTCAAAACAAAACAAAATCACTTTGGCGCTAGTATTTGTCTAATTCAACTTTGATTGTTTTGACTCATTAAATTAAAACTTTGTTGGTACTTTCATCATTATTTCGGATGGTTTTGTTGAATTTTAGACAATATTTTGTGTTGATCTTTTATCTAAATAATGAGGTTTTAATAAATAAACTTAATTTAAGTGATTGATATAAAATAAGAGATAATTGTATATTGAAATACTCTTATTAGTGAGATTGATATATTGTGTCATATTTATAAATACCAACATTAAAACATACACTATATGAGCACAAAATTGATTGTCAAACAACCCTACCACCGTACATGCAAAATATAAAAACCCTCACTCACGAGAGTGAATCGTTTATTTAACAAAGAAAATAATAATTTAATTCCAACTCTTTTGAGAAAGTTCACATTTCTTGCCGTAATTAGTTTCTCATAAAATCTTTTAATTAGGTAATTGATGGTCTACACAAAAAAAATAGGTGTAGTTTTGGACTATACCTAAGTATTTTTTTTCAATGAAAACCTTGGTGAAGTTTTGGTTAGCTTAAATGCGAAAATTTTACTCTGCTCACTTATGCACTTTTTTTCTACTTCTAGAAAAAATGCT
Organism: Cucumis sativus; assembly: GCF_000004075.3. Lineage (NCBI taxonomy): Eukaryota > Viridiplantae > Streptophyta > Magnoliopsida > Cucurbitales > Cucurbitaceae > Cucumis > Cucumis sativus. The sequence continues at coordinate 37,728,521 of NC_026657.2, forward strand.
TTTTAGTTCTTTTTAGAAATAGATTTATCTTGTCACGGATGTTTCAATGTATTGGAAAATTGTTAAAAATTGGTTTGAATTTTCGTCTTACCGAATTAATGCCGCCTTTTTTTAAATAAAAAAATCTTTCCAAATAATATTTCTTGGTCCATTCAGAATAGGACCATTGATGACCTTGATGATAACTAAAAACTACATAGAAAGTACAAATAGGCCACACTCAAAATGGTATTGCTTGAGCAATAGCCAACCTGCAATGGAAGTGTTTCTGCCATACCCGCAAGTTAATTTTTATATATGAACATTTTTAAAATTTTGTTATATTTTATAAATAGTACTAATATTTAGAAACAATGAGATAAAATATTAATAAAAGAATTGTGCGTTTAAAAGTTATTAATTTATATATATTGTTTACTGGAATTCGTGTGTTGAGAAAATTAGATTAAAGAGATATTTGCAACTGAATTTTAGTTGACATTATAGGTCTTTATGTACTACATATCGCACTCATTACCATCTGATCTCTTTTAAATCTCACAATTTCTTAATATAAATTTATCAATACTCATGCACAAATTGGATTTTGTTTTTGGAATTTAGACGGGGAATCGAGCAAATCTTTGCTTATGGAAAATCATGGATACCTTAGATGTGAGTGATTCGCTACATTTCCCTTTATATTCAATATTAGTTTTTTTAAGAATAAAAAAAATATTAGAGAAAAATACCTAGGTACATATCAAGTATCACATTTTTCCATGCATTCTATTAAGCTGTCCAATCAAAATTTGTCAATTCTTTTTTTCTTTTATAGATATTTTAATTACTTGTTTGATATGAGTGTGATGAAATTCAAGATGATCCCTAATAAAAAATTTAAGAGAACTCGTACTTTTTATAAGATAGATGTGTTACTTATTGATTTTGATTATAAATAAATGTGTTACTCCTCATGTTACTAATTGATTTTGTGATAAACTTATTATCTAATATTATATTTCTTTCCATATACAAATTAATAAAATATGAAAAAAGAAAGGTTTAAGAAGTGGAAAGAACCATACTATTTTTTTTTTAGAATTTCCTTTTAATAAAAGTATAATTTGTTTGTTAAAAAAAACACAATATTACAAACATTATTCTTTAAAATTTTATTTTAAATCAGGACAGGTTTTGATATGTAAGGAGCACGAATTATATACATCTAAAATATACATACATATTTGTTATATTTAATATAGAACACAATATACAAATGTAGAATGATATGATGTGAGGGGCACACCTCTTTATAGATCCGTCCCTGTAAGGAAGAAAGAACTTTACCATTGACGACTTGAAGAAGAAAATGAAGAAGATGTCGGTGATGGAGTTTTCCGATGGAGGATATGACAAAGTTGAAGAAGAAGGGAGGAACACAAGAGTTAAAGGAGTTTCCACTTCGAGATCATGATAGAGAAATTAGAGAATTGATCTTTTGTATTGATGTGATAAAAAGTAGATATATATAGAAACAATTATTTCTAAACTATTTTATCTATTCTTATGCGTTAAGAAACAAACTCATGTGATATTTTAGAAAATATCAAAATATTAAAAATATTTAGAAACAAACTTCTTATTACTTATTTTAAGTTTTTATTTTTAAAAATAGTTTTTTTTGCTATCTATAATAATTTCCTTTAAAATAATTAAATTAATTTTTTTTAGAAAATACAATACATAAATTTATATTTTTCAATAGTTTTCCAATTAAAAGGGAAAAAATGATTATATAAATGATGTCAATACTTATTGAAAAGGTAATAGATAAAGTTTCAATTCTCAATAGTTGAAATATTAAAAAGAAATGATTCTCTAAAATGATTTCAATATTGTTTTTTTAAGAAAATTATTAAAACTAAAATATTTGATAAAATATTTACACTGTTTTTATCTTTTTGAGATTTTGTTTTATGTATGATAGATAGTTTATCAAATTTTTTCCATTTTTGAAAAAAATATTTTTTAAATATAAAACACAGTTTTATAATTTAATCGAAAAAAAAAGTTCAGTCGGGAAAGTCTACCGCAACAAAAACAAAGAAAAGTCTGAGATACCTCCTCTTGTTTTGCTTGTTAAGCTGCTTTCGATGAAAAAAAAAATTATTCTCACTATTTTTCTTAAAAGATAACATAAATTTTGATTTTTAATCGTTCAAAAATTTAAAAATTGATTCTCTCTAAAGTATAATTGATGTTTTCTATTTTCTTTAAATGAAAGGCAGCAAAAAAGTAGTGAGTGAAATTTTAAGTTAAAAAGATTATAAACATTCAATATTTAAGATTAAATTGTGATTAAAAAATTTTAATGTAAAATTGTAAAATTTGGAATTTATGAATGTAAAACCATAAATGTAAAATTGTAAGGTAAAATTGTAATATTTTAAAAATTAAGTACCAAACTCGAAAGAGAAAAAAAAAGTATAGATTTAATTTTTGTTAATTATTTTAATATTTAAACTTAAAGTATTAATAAATATAATACTATGCCATAAAATTTATAGTAAATTCTACTTTGGAGTCTATTAGTAATAAAACCATATCGTTAGTAGAGATATATAACTAATAGATGAGGTTTTTAGTAGAAATTTATCAACGATAGGGTTACAATATATTTACTACATTTATCATTCTTTAAAAATAAACCATATAGTCAACATGAGTTTAAACTGTTACTTCTATGTCCCGCCATATTTTTAGAGTGTTGGTGCAATCTTCTTGCTAAAGAATTTTTGGTAGAAATTACCCACATATTTTTAGTGTTGTTGGTGCAATCTTCTCTAGCAAGAAAATATTGTATTTAGTTAAGATTTACCATAGCCTCATGTTTTACCTATTCAAATACAGTGTATCCGTAAGAAATGAATTGTTCGGGGTATAATCGAGTATAAAAAGTATGCAACCAACAATTTTGCTATAAATCTTAATATTTACAAGATTTGCTATTTTTCAGTTTGTTATTTACTATTTTGCTATTTACATGGTTATCAAAATGCAAGATTGCATGTTCATATTAGATGGGCTCAATTCGAGCCCATTAAAACAAACTTTGGACATTCAACCCATACATGGATCCATTGATCTTGAAATTTTGTATAGGAGACCTTTAATGAAAGCTCCAAACTTTTGAATCTACCAATTTTATAAATAGTAATTAAGTATATAACAATATTAATAAAAAGAATTACAAATATAGTAAATTTTGTCAAAATCTATCAATGATAATGATAGGAGTATATCACCGATAGATTATGTTGCAAATATTGATCTATCATTAATATCTATCAAGGAACATGAAGTTGGAACGATATGTCGCACAAAATGGAAAGATTCTGATATCTCTTGCTCCATGATAGGATAAGCCTACGCCACACACATGCCATTTGCTTCATCTGTACCATCGGCGTGTTAACACAGGATACTTTTTCAATTTGCTTTCTTAAGTGAACTCACGTTACACCGGAGTATATCAAACTCGTGAAGGGCGCTTTACAGATAAGTTTTTAAATCACTCATACATACATATATGTTACCTACGAATCCTAATTTGTATGTACTTTTCTTTTGTAGCAATAGTTTGTGTTGGATTTCACAGATCCAACATTTACTCGATTTGTTGAACATAAAATGCTCACCACCAGGAAGGAGTTCAAGGGGTAGAACCACTACCATTTTAAAAAGTTAAGTGATCCTAAACAAGCACATGTTAACCCACCACCAAATTGAAGAATCGTGTGCAAGATTGACATTTCCTCTGCGACCACTACCTTACTCGACAACTTCAATTGATTTAGAACTTTTAATGTTCTGAAATGGTAGTTCATTTTTGCTTTTTGTATGTAACATTTTGATTTTTTTGCATGTAGGAGCAATCAACGATGAATAAGGCTGCTAGAGCGAAGTAGCCCTACAACTACAGTAGCAGCTCCAGGTCATTTTTACAACGACAACTCGTGCTCGCTAAACAATGATGTCATCCAGTTGACCATCTGAAGTTACGTTGCTCAAAGAAACACACGCCCAGGTTGGCCATTTCGTTTCGTCGGCGACTGCATATGCTAATGTAAGTTTCTGTGAAACAATTGTCTTATTTTGTACGTACATTTAATTTACACATTTTACTTAATTAATAAAATTTTTATTGTAGAATCAAATGTTGAAGCTCCAGTCCGAACCCATCCAAAGGGTTCTCAACCACTGTTTGGGGACGAGATATATGAGACAGTCTTGGGTAGACAACCGGGCTAATCAAAAGGTCTTTGTTGGGCCTCAGACCAAAGTCCCAACACTTTACTGACAGTTCTTCGTCTACATCACACGAACGAGAGATGTATGCTAGGGAGGTTACCGAGCTAAAAGCTCGTTTTCAGAAAGTAGTAGAAGAAAATAATCGAAAGCACACAAAAAATGCTCGATAGATGGAAGAATGAGGAAGGAGATTGAAGAACTCACTCCGACACCCAGAAGACCTTAATATCATTGAGGTACATGTTTTTCAACTTTTACATTCTTTAAATTCTTATTGGTGATATATATTAAACTTAATGTCGTGTCATCCTAGGTTCGATGGCATAGAAGAATTGGCATCCACAATGCTTAGATATATGTTTTTAGTTTTCATTATTTATGTACTTTTCAAACTACAAACGTTTACTTTTTTAATACTTGAATTAATTTTAATAAAAATTTAATTTGTTATTTTATAATTTTATGTCAACTCTTTCATACTTACTTTCAGTTTGGTTTCCAAAGGCCAACTCACACCTATAAAAATGCTTGAATTTGATTATTTTTTAGCAAAATATCTAAACTAATTTGTGAATTTGAGCCTGTTAGCCCCTCTCTCCCCTTGGATCTATAGCCCTAACATGATATATTCTTGAATTGTATTTTTGGAATTCTTAAACTAATTGAATGATTTGTTCGACCATGAATAGAGGTTGAAACTTGAACGTTATTTATGTAGTCGTTTGTTGTTGTTTTCTAATTCTATATTCATTATTCAGATTACCGTCTATTTGTAAAGTTGTTATCTATCTTTACTTCTTTTTAAGTTTTAACTTTTGGTTTGGAAATTGATGCAGTGCCCATTCTACATGTCAATTGATATGAAATGCTGCAAGATTTATGTTTATGTTTGTGTATGTGTTTTGATTTCCTTGGGAGCACGAAAGAAACCCTCTTCTCTTTTGTAGTTCTCCACTGATTAAGCTTAACGGAAAAGCAAAATGGTAATAATGTAAGCCAAAAAGACTACGAAGATGGTAATGCTTAAAAGATGCAATTGCTTAGTGGCGCAAGATGATGATAGTGAGAAGAGAATGATGGAAAGGCTTAGTTTGATACAGAGTTCTGTTTATATGTCTAAGTGAAATTAGGAATTAAAACGGTCACAATAAGGATGAGAACAGATGACATATGAAGCGTGAAATAGAAGCTATTACCTCATCTCAATTATGCGATGAAGAAAACTAAAAAGGATTGTGAAGCCCGTGGAGGTTATGTAATGAAGAGGATGATGATCTCCATGAAAATCGTTGAGGAGAGAAGGAAGATGAGCTTTTCTCAGCCTGTAAAAGTGAGAATAACTTCCTCCCTTTTTCTCTTCTCATCTATTACGTTTCTAGGATCTATGAATGGAATAAGGAAGGCCGATTTTAGTCGGGGCTGAAGAAATGAACCCATGTAACAAAATACAGTTTGATATGAAAGCTTCTTCTATTTGTACATACAACACTCTGTCTAATCCCATCTTTAGTAGATCAATCGGGTGAAGAAACAAATTCAAGATATATGATCTTAAGGCATCATCTATAATCGATTATAATTTTTTTGCATACAAAAGGAACGATTACTTTTTCCAATTTTCCCCCTAACTTCAATATTAACTCAGACTAAAATTGATAACCGTTGTTGTTTTTATTTTGGAAGTGTTTTGGTGCTTCAGGTTGGACATAGAGAAACAGAGAAACGAGGGAGCATGATGACAGGGGGATCATAAGCATAGGAAAATGAAACTGATGAACCAGGTTGTACAGTTCCGCCATTTATGAGAAGACAATTGTCATTTTTCTTTAACAGAATCGATGGATCAACGGGTTCAATAGTCTGAAACCCTTGGCAGGACAAGAGAATCTGCTTCTGAGGACAATCGCAGTTGTTGATCACTTGAACGTTCCATTCAGGTTGCCCCCCAATCTCCCTTCCGCTTCTCTGTGTTCCTATGTTAATGGTGTCCAAACTGCAGCTCCCAGTAGCAGACCCTGCAACAAAATCCAACAACTCAAACTGAGAAAAGGGAAGAGAAAGAACTGTGAAAGGTTAGAGAGATCGCTATAGTATTTCATTTGGGATTAATTCTAACTTTCTTTTCTTTATCAAATAATAGTATACCTTGGTTGATGAAACTTAGGAGTAGGATGATGATTGCTGCAATCATGGTGGAGAGGTTGATGATAGCTGAAGGAAATTTTGTGCTGGCAGGGAGTGGTTTTGAGATAAGTGGGTTTAGAAACCAAATTTCTTTGTTTTTTGTTTTTATTACTTTATCTTGGAAATTATAGTATGTTAGTGTTTTCATATATGTATTTTGAATGGCTTTTGTCATTGGTTAATATGGCAATAATTAAATTAATAAGAGTGAGGAAGGAAAAAGATATACAATAAATTTAAAACTCTCACGCAAAGACTTTAGTGTGTGATGTGGTGTGCTGTCAAGATATGAGTTCATTTGGGGTTGACTGTTTTGAAACATTGATGAACATCCCATGTAAATATGAACCAAAAAAGAAAGATCCAAATTCTGACGTGATTTATACCTATTGTGTTTTCTCTTTCTTTCCGTTTCCTTTTCTTCTTATATCAATTTATTGATGCCATCTTCCTTCTTCGTATTCCATTTACATATATATAACATTCCTTTAATAGTAATATGTTGTAATTTGCGACCACATCCTCAAATTAACATCTCCACGTAATAGTTAAACTAATCAAATTCTTGTACTTAAACCCTTTTAACCATTTTATTAAAAAGATTGGGGGAGAGGTAAAATTTAAGGACTATTTTTAGAAAAAGAATAACTAAAGTTTGTTTATAAGGAAATGATTCAATTAGGAATTGGAGAGAGACGAAATGGAGGATCGAAGCGGAGTATTCAAAACTGACCCTTTGTTTAGTTTGAAGGGTACACCTTCCTCTGACCGACTCTACGTTCAAAACTCTCTCTATTTCACTTTCCCCTCTCTCTTCCTTTATTATCCTTAAAACTTTTTGTTCTTCTCCTTTTCTTTCTCACTCATTTCATTTTTCAGTGCTCTTCTTTTCTTTCTAACATGCACCAATCAAATCCTACCTTTCTCTTCCCTCTTCTTCACATGCAAGGCTGCCCACCAAATCCAATCCATCTCTCCTCTCTCTCATACGACCCTCCACTCATTCTTTTTTCTCTCTTTTAACATTGCAATTAACACCCACCATTCCCTCTCTCTTGCATGCATGACAGGACTCTTCTCCTTTTCCATTCCCTCTCCCTCTCTTTCTAACCTGCTAATAAATACCCTAAACCACCATTCTCTCTCTCACCAGTAATCTCGAACCAATTATTGTTAATTTTTAATGGCGTATCCAATTGAAAAGGTTGGTATCAGGATTGGCCCGGCCTCTACATTACTCGACTCGACCAGCTTTTGCTCATGGCGAAAACTTAGTCTCACACCTCTCACGATTCTCACATTGCTGACTGTCTCATCACTTCACATCTTTTTGTGAGATACTCTTTCACTTGAGGACCAAAAGTACTTTTAGTCTTTCACTTGGTTTCGTACAAGTGTTTAGAGGTTTAAGTGCTAGTCTTTCACTTCACCACCCCGTCGTTGATGCCAACTTTAACACCTTCCATACCAAGACGGGCGTTATACTTAGAAACCCATATAAATACATATACGAAAGATTGAGGAGACCGAAACAAGACTTAAACCTCTATATTGAAGTTTGTCAAAAAGAGTAGAAAACACAAAAGGAGTAAGGACCTACACTATAAGTTGAAGCAAAGAGAAAACAAAACACTTAGGGTAACTAACTAGGAACAAGCAACTTGGGAGAAGAAAGGCTTGAAATTAAATGAAGGGTCCCATGCATCAGTGAAGGTGATGGGAACAGCAAAATAGATTGGAAAGCCACCATTAACCACACACACTTGAGTAAACAGGGGGGTTTGTTGGCTTCAGCTATGTTGAAACCCCCGGCCCACTTCAATTGCCCATTGAACTAAGGCCCCTCGTTTGCTTTCCAGTAATTAAACACAATCCTTCAATGGTAAATTGGTAATCTGAAAAGTTGGTCACATTTTATTACGTTTCCAAAGTGCAATTTTGGCATTCATTGGTGATTGTAGGTTTCAATTATGTTTTGCCATTTAGCATTTGCCTCAGTTGGAGTTGGGAATTGGGATGGTTGTTAATTTCCCCCTCAAGTGTTCTAAACAATTTGCACTGAAGAACGAACACAAATTAGATCAAGTTTGATTTGTAAATCCAATTTAATCTGTGTTCTCAAACATCGTTGAAAATCTTTTACAAATATTCTCTATGTTTAGCTTGCAATGAAGATTGGAGGGCATAAAAAGTTATTATTATTATTAGGTTGAGTTTCATGTATCTTTTGAATTTATAATTTTTTTTTATAAATTTTATGTCATTTGAATCACGTTCGTTCGTGTTAGTATGATAGTCATCCAAGTATGTATGAAACTACTTGGAAATTTGAAAATTTAATATGCTTTCATTTTCTATGTTAAAGATCAACAACCTTTCAATATCAAATGGATTTGATTTGATTTTCCTCGCTAAAAACATGGAGGTATCTTAAGTGAAAGATTTGTTAACAAGAATTATATTTTTTAGTCCATTTTTACAATATGTGGTTAATTTAAAAAAAAAAAACAATGTTTTTGAAAAAAACTTGTTTTTATTTAAATTTTTATGATAAAAATTGTTTAAAATAAATTTGCCAAACAAACTATTTTCTTAAAAAATGACGCATTCCAAACAAATATTTAACTTACAAAATCAACCATTTTTTTTCTTTATTAATTTCATAGAAAACAAAAAGTTGATTTATATGATGAAATTGCAAAGGTAAGAAGTTAGGAAAAATAACTTAAAGCAAAATAATAATAATAATAAAAAACTTGCAATAAAATGATTGAAAATAAAAGAATAAATGTTTGAATGTACATATTTATAATGAAAAACATGGCTACATAAATGAGTAGAAAGTCTGGAAAAGGCTATGTGTATGGAGGTTGATGGTAGAGTATTGAAAAGGTCAACAATAGTTGGTTTTGGTGACATAAAAAGCCTTAAAAGCTACCACCCACTAAATAAAATTAGTGAATGCTATTCTAACACCAAATTGATCTTCTTTTCTTTTCTTTTCTTTTCTTTTTTTATTCTATTTCATAAATTCTAATTTGAAAATATAATATAGTTAGGATTTTAATATCCTAAGTATGAACAATCAATCTAAAACTTTTATTAAAAAAATGTTAAATTATTGCCCAATAAGTCGACATAAATTAAGTTCATTTGATTTGTACACATATATATAAAACAAAGTTTCTCTTAATTTGGATATAAAGTTGACATTGACACAGCCCATTAACAAGTTTTAACTTTTGCATTTCAAAAATTAGACATCTCTCTTATCTTTCAAAGGACCTCATCATGTTTGGGGTTTTGTGATTATGATTTGTTTGTATTATTTAAGCTTAAGGTTTTATTATTAATCAAGGTGTTAAAGTATTTTTTAGTTTGGTATAATAGTATGAAGAGAGTGTGTAGCAAATCATATTTTTGATCAATAATATAATTTCATGTTAAATACTCTCAGTTAGGGTATTACGTCAATTGTAGAGACATGTTGATGTAGTAGTAGTATATGATCAATCATGTAAAGTTGCATTGTTTTTTAGTCTTTTAGAAAACAACCAACTTGAAGAAGAGACACGACTACTCGAATGATTACCAAGTAGTCTATAAATCATCTTCAAACCATTTAAGAACCTTTTTTCTCATAACATTTCTTCCCTTTTGTTATTTTGTTCAAGTTCGGCTATTTCTACAAAGTGTAGTTCATTGGATCTTGTAAATGTGAGGTGCTACTTGTTGGATCAAATGTCGATTGTTGTGCCGTGTCGAACTACAACCTTGAAAGCAAAATTCGGTACAACTTCGATGCAACACTTCGCATATGTCAGTTGCTCCTCAAGATTAATACAAATTTTCAATACTCAAATGTGCAATCGTGAGAGTAAAGAGTGAAATCAGATAAAGTAATTAGAGTATTTTTAGGAGAAATTTTTTAATTTGTATTCCTCTTTTGAATTGTATTCTTTTTTTTAAATTATATTTCTGTTTAAGTATATTTAAATTTGTAACTCTCTTAAATTATAAATTATAATATTCATCAACGTTTAGATTTAAATTTAAGAATTTAAAACAATATCATATAACAATTTTTTTTCTTTTTTCTTTTTTCTTTTTCCTTTTCTGTATGGAAAATTTATGTTTTTTATTATTTTAATGAAGTAAAGTTTGTTGAAGGGAAATGAATGCACAAAAAAAAAAAGATAAAAAAAAAAAAACTATGTTTTATTGGATAATTATTTGGTCTAATTTGATTAAATAAAGCAAATGTTTAAAAATAGTACTTTGATAGTTTGATGAGTAATCAAACAAATTTTAACTTCAAATTTTTTAAATAAAAATACGTTACATTTTATATACATATAATACACTCAACGTCATATACATATGTGTGTGTAAAATAAAACTTTAAATTATTGAAATCATTGTTAATTAAAGCTTTGATATTTTGCTTTTGGATTTTAATAACAATAATTAAGCTAATAAATATTCGTTGTTCGAATACAAATTAGGAGCGAGAGATTTAAATTCAAGAATTTAAGTTTTTATTGGCTCAATAATTTTTTTTTAAAAACATGAATGGTTGGTTCAATTTTTTATTTTTTTAATTTTAAAACTCGATTAAGAATTAAACATGGTAAAAGTTATAATTCTAATACCAAATTTAGATAAAAATGAGTGTAATTTAAAGAATAAAAACATACCAAATAGAAGTTTACCATTTGAGATGGATAGTTTCGAGAAGGATTTCAAATGAAACAAATTTGCTAACTAATTCAATAAATCAATAATATTTTTTGGGAAACTTAATCACTTTCCTTATTATGAGATCAACATTATTATCACTTACCCTAAATAATATTTTGTAAAATTATAACAAAATAATCATTATTAAAATTAAAATTTGAACTTTATTTTTAAATGAACCACTTTAGTTTCTAGTTAATTTAAGTATTAGTTGGTTGATAAAAAACGATCCAATATATCGAAGAGACAAATTTTAAATAAGATGAGTATTTTAATAATTTTTTATTATCTTTTTAGATTGAGTGTACTTAACATTAACATTAGATTTGTATTTTAAAAGAATAGAAATCCAAAATTCTACCAAATGAGCAAATTTGACCAAAAACACTCTTTAACACTTAAGTTAGAATCAATTTTGAAAAGTGATGAAATGAGTGAAAAATATGAATATCTAAAATTTTATTTAACACGTCTTTTTAGGTCGTATGATCGGTTGGATACGAACTTTCTACTCGGTAGCCACTACCAAAATTTTCATTGACCTTAGAGCCATCATTTGATGTCCGATTAAAGAGCCATGAAATTTATTTATGACTCTTAATTATAATCTTGTTTGAGTTAATAGCTCAATTACATGTAACGAAAAATGATAATCTTCATGAGTCTATAAAATTGTGGGCTCAAGCCCATTTGAGATCCTAACCTTTTTGGGTTCGCAGTCCATGTGGATTGACCTTTCTTCCATAATTTTTTTTTTTGTTTGTTGATAAAATTCTACATTTATAATTTTTTAAAAATATTGTTGTACATATTATTAATCTTTAAATTTCTATCAATCATAATTATTTTTTTAGTTATATATTTTGTTTGAGTAATTTATATAAAGGTAAAGAAACTCAAAATATTTATGGTTCATATAACAAAATAAGAAAAGTTCATGACTCTCGACCGTTTTTACATAAATTTCATATATGTCCTTGCGATTTATATCTTCTTTGTGGTTTATTAATCTCGGGTCATCTCAATGCAATTAAGGCCAGGGATCGAAAAACTAAAGGCAGAAGTCCTTCATTTCGAGGCAATGTATGTCTAAAATCAAATAAAATAAAGACAGAATTCTTTCATTCGGAGTCATCTTAGTGCCACTAAGGCCCGAGATCCAATAACTAAATGAAGAATTTTTTATTCTAGGACATCTTGAGGCATTGTATACTGGAGATCGAATGAATTAAAGATAATTCTTTCTTTCCAAAGCATCTTGGTGCAATTGAGGCCTAATATCGTGTATCATGATCTATACAATCTTTTAAATTTGAAAGTCGTCATTTAAAATGAAGTACATGGTCATGTAGATCTACACTTCTGTCTTTTATCTCGGACCATCTTGGTGCATTGTATGTCTAATATCAAATAAATTAAAGGTGGAATATTCTTTCATCCCGAGACATCTCGGAGCATGATATGCTTAGAGATCGTGTATCAAAATCTACACAATCGTGTATCGCACACGTGTGGCCAACTTATAGCGTATTGATTGACTAGGGTAATTTTTGTATTTTACATCATGGGTCTAAAAGCTTTTTCAATTTTAAAATTGTTCTATACACTGTAAATATATTTTATTGATTTGTTACCTTTTCTAAAATAAATCTATTTTTTATTATTCATTTAATTTAATTCTTATTTTTGGCTAGCTTTCAGTTTTGTGTCTTAATTCTTATTGCTCCAATTTTTGAATTGTAAACATGTCTTGAGATGTTTAAGATCCTCACGTTGAAAAAATCAAGAAGACTCATACTCATTATAAGAAGGAATCTCCTACTAATAGATGAAGTTTTCTCTCCTCTCTCAATTATATACTATGTTAAATGCATGTACGTGTCAGTGATCATCAAACCAACTAATTTATAGTCTATAATAATTCATATATCATAAACATTAAAATTAAGAAGTAATTAATACAAAATCTGTGTATTCATTTATTAATTTTTAAATTCTAAGATAAGACATAATTAAGAAGGGTTTAATACATACATACATATAAATATATATGTATGTATATATATAATATTAAGTTTAAGAACAAGAAATTTGAGAGGAGAGGGGCTTGAAAGGGAAGGCATTGTCCGAAGCATATGTGAAGGAGATGGGTGTAGATTGAAAGATCGGTTGACCACCATTCACCAAACACACTGACCCAGAAACTGCCAATATGGATGGATCAACTGCTTGAACTGTGTTGAATCCATTGCAATCCAATTTCAAACTTGATTGTCCACAAATGCAATTGTTTGTGATTGTGGCTTTCCACACTTGCTTCCCTTGCACTATAGATCCAGTTGTTGTTTGACTTATTGCAATGTCATTCAACACACATTCACAGTTTCCTGAAAATAATCATCATCCTCGTCATTCAAACCACAAAATTAACGAGTTCTATATATATATATATGTTCGACAACTCATCGAATGAGAGTCATTAGATGTTATAACAGTCATTTCTTGTTTTAATTTAAACGCTCAACTTTCATATTTGAATCATTTTCCATCATCCCGATTCAAAGTGTGCTTGACAATAGTTTTAAGACCTAACGTGATGAAATAAATATCATATAAACGTATAGCATAATAGATATATACCTTTGGAGAGGAGACAAAAGAAGAAGAGTACACAAACAAACTTGATGGAGGCAACCATTTTTTTGTGTATTTTTTCGATGTGAAAATTAAAATGTTAATACTTTTTTCTGATGGAAAATAAATTTAGGAACTGAATCGTATTTATAGGGAACCTTTGAAGGGACAATAAAGTTTTAATTAATGCATACAAAATTGGAAAAAACAATTAATAATTATTATTTAATATCTTACCATTGGAGGATTGGTGGAGAAATTATTTGAATATAAACAGAATTGTAAAGTATTTTAATATATCTATGTTTGCACTTTCTTTGTTAGGACTTGGGAGATAAATTAAAGCTTTATATTATTACTCCCATAACATTTTTTTTTTCTTCTAGAAACAAATAATATTTCTATATAACGAAACTTATGTTTTGAATTGATTTTTAAATGTTTAGAAAAGTTCATAACTACAAGAAAAAAAGAAAGTTATAAATAACCTCATAAAGTATTGAGGTATTCATGAACCTCATGACTTTAATTTTTTTTGGAGAAATGAAATGAAAATTTATCAATTTAGAATTAATTAGTTAAACATAAATACCTAAGTCTTAAAAGAAAATATTGGATTTTTTTTACCAAAAATAGGTTGGTTGATTGAATACTAATTGAAATAAAAATTAGTCAAACTTAAGATTTTTTTTTTTTTTTTAATTTAGAACAATTTACTATTTTTAAAAACTTTTTAAACCTTTTTTTTTAAAAAAATGTAATACTTAATTCCACACCAACTCATTTTCTTTTCTTTTTCCTAATTTAATGTTTATTTCCTTTTAAAAAAAATGTAAAGGAAATATCTGAAATTTAATACTTCTTCACATTTTTTACCAAATAAAAACGTATCTTTATTTATACTTCTTTATTCGTTGTATTTTTTAATAATAAAAAATGTGGATAAATCATTTCATGATCATCCAAAATTCTATTAAGTCTCATTTTACTTTTTATTTAAAATTTGTAAATATTACTTATTAAAATTTTCAATATTTTAAAATCTTTGCCAAAACTCCTTTCTCTTATTAATCATTTAGAAAAAATTTCTTTCAAAATTATAATTTTTGATGTTTTTCAAACATTCAAGATGTAGTGAAATTTCCTTAGACAGTTTTTCTTAAACGAAATTCTATAAGAGAACTTAGAAAATTAGGGATATGGATCAATTAAATTCTAGAGGTGAGATCATATTTTTTAGAGTCCGAGATTTGATACAAGAGAAATGATTTTAATTAATATTTTTAAAAAAATATCTTATTAGAACACTACTCCTAGGAAGAACGTTGAGAAATTGTACTAATTTCTTTGAGATAAGAAAATTTTCTTCAATACAATCTAATCAATCAATTGCTCTCCACTTATTTTATGAGAATATTACTTCAAATATTGAAGTGTATAGAAAGATAGAATTATAAGATATTATTTTAAAAAGAAATTACATAATTTTTACCATTCAAGATTTAAAATTTGGTCACCGTTTTCTAATTAAACAGGTATTATGGGGAGCCAACATCTTGGTCATGTCCAAATCACTTGTTAACTCAACTTTAATTTTCACTGATTTTATGATTTTATTTAAAATTATTTACCATATTTTAGTCTTCAATTACACCAAATTTGTAAATTATGATCTTTAATCCAAATTTCGAATTTTGTAAAAAGAAAGTTTTGTAACACAAATTAAGAAAGAAATTTTTTTATATAACATTGTAAAATATTAGGGGATCGATGAAAAAAGAATAGTACATTTAAATCATTCTTGTAATTTGATCGACCGAATTAGACTATTGTAATATTTTTAGTGTAGAATGCTCTAAATGGTAACATTTATCAAACTCAATAGAAAAATTAAAAGTGAAAGAAAACTCTAGAAATCTAAAAGTTACGTTTTTCCATCTATTTTGATTTAGACATTTGGAAAAAATTGATTTTCTATATCACGACTTCATCCATTTTAACAAAAATATGTACTCATTTATTTCAATAAAATAAAATCTTTTTACTTAATACATCTACAAAGATAGTCGAAATCGAACTAGTAAAAAGCTTAAACCATCTACTTGGAAAGCTCTGATTCTTCCATTCCAATCAAAATCTATAATAAAAGCCATTCCATTTCATGAGCACATTAGCCCTTGGAGTTTGAGGAAACAAAAATTTCCATGACTATGAGTACATCTAAATGTTAATTTATTTATATAAAGACAAAATCCTACATAAATCCAATTAGAGGAAGGCCTATACAAAATAGTGAAGTGGTGGTTTCTACAGCCTACACCATTATCCACACAATGTACAATGTACACTCCAAGTATTTTTCTTTCCACAAAAACAAAAACCTTATCAAACTAAGGTATGATTCATTTTACACTTTATTGCAAAGCACCATTGCAATATATCTTGCTCTCCTCCATGGCCAATCTTTGGTGTAATCCCCTTTGATGGCTAAGAAACTCCATGAACAATTCCTTCATGTGCTTTGCATTCAAATACTCGTTTGTTCCTACTTTCACAACCTTCAGCTCCCAAGCCCTCCCATCTTTTTCATTGCCAAATTTATTCTGTAACCAATCAAAGATCAATAGCAACAACCATCACATCAAAAGTAGGATACCAGGTTAGATTCGTGCATTATTTCCTAAGCTACATTGTGTCTATCATCACTTGTTCAATAACGATTCTAGATCGTCTATTCCATCATTTTCTTGTGAGACTAATTATATTGGCATGATAGAGAGTGAGTCTGAAAAGATTAAAACACCTTGATCTATTTCAAAATCGTTCAGAAAATGCTTTTAATCATTCAAAATCAAACGTAACAGTTCAAAAATTGTGTTTAAAAGTGTGAAACTAAACATTATATGGATTTTGAGTGATTAAAAGTGTGATTTTAAACATGACAAATGTTAAAATCACCCTGAAACTTGAGCAGATCATGTGGAACTATCTAGAAGAAACTTGAAAGCATCAGAGACTTCAGAACATGATACACGCTGTTCAAAATTAATTAAATATTGAACATCTCTTTCATTTTTCAAAATTAACGTCAAATGCAACTCTATGAGAGATCAATAGAGCCACTCCTGTTACTACAAAAACGTCCAAAGAGTAAATAAGAACTCACTCCAGAGTCTAGAACCATAGCCCCAGCCGCCAATGTCCCAAAAGTTTCGTGCCTTGCAATTCTTCCAGTTACTACCAAGGGCCTGCAGAAAATGATTGGAAACACTCAAACTATAAAATGGAATAAAATCTCAACAGTCAAGGATTTATAGAAGCTACGCGTTGAATTGTAATCAAGTTCCAGCTTTATCATTACACTATAAAATTTTCTTGTTTGTTAACTGAGACCAGGTAAGATATTTCCTTAGAAAGAGTTAAATGATTAAATCAGAGAGAGAGAGAGAGAGAGAAAAGTTTACCTTCCTTGGGAGGATAAAATGACATGATCTGGACTGTCCAAAAAATCATACAACCTCTTTAGTTTCCTTCTGCAATTCATTACAACAGCTCCCCTTGCATATAACTCAAATGTTAAGCTTGGAAAGATGTGTACTCGAGGTGAGATCAAAGTTTCTTCATATAAGAATTTGGCAAGTTTTACAGGAGAAAATCCTTTATCGAGATTCTCGAGTAAAATCATGTACTGATACTTCACTCCACCAATATCAGTATCTTGCTCGATTACGTCACTCTTTCTGGAACTGAGAGACTGTCGGTCTACGGGAAGGAAAAATAAGTTCAATTAAAAAACAGAACAGGGATTAAGAAGTGTTAAATGGTGCTTGGTGCATGATTATTGACTACGATACCACAATTTCAATTGGAGAAATAATATTTGCCCCAAAGATCTCATTATCCACACTTATGAGATAACTGAGACATTGGGCTCATTCCTTAAACAACGAATTATACCTTCCCATGGCTCTACGTCCCCAGAAGAACGTTTGGCACGTCGTGTTTCCTACAAATGGAGAGAGCCATCAAATACTGATTAAAAAAAAAGTGAAATGATGTATGGAATGGACCCCTCCGATGAAATGAAAGTTGGAACGTAAGAACTTATTGCTCTAGACATAGTACTCACCTGGTCCATGCGTTCAAAAAAAGAAAGCCGGTGTTTTAATTTTAGGCTGCAGTCATCCTTCTGACAAGCACCACCGCCATTATGGGTGGGAAGACGATCTTCAGAACAGATATCGCCTCTATTCATTCTGGTTTCGATTTTCTCCCTAACATTTCTGAAGAAGGTTGCTAACACTGTGTCATTAATTTTATCAAATTGAATTTGGCACATGTTAGCAATACTGGCAATTGTCAAATTTCCAGAGTTTGGACCATGCTGCCATAAAAGGATAAAGTTGCATAAGCATTCTTCTTCTCCATTTGCATAAGAGTGTTCAAGATAATCCACCTACCAATGCACGAGTCATGGAGAAAATGAAAATGCCAAGTCTTCTAATTGAATTGATACTATATGAAAATTCGAATTAAGCATTCTTCAAAAATCCAATATATAATTGTTCATCAACTATGGGACTTGTAAATAAAAACAACTATATCCAATGACATGAGATTTTTTGGGTTAAACCAAAAACAAAGTCAGGAGGGTTCATACAAGTGGATAATACCATATCAACTCGAAGATATGAGGGCCGTTGTCCATGATAGTATAAGTGCTCATATGACCAACTCATAGATAGATGTCATGTCACTGATTGCATATAAATATGGTGTACTTAATGGAGCTAATAAACAATCATCACTTTAATCCTTAAATTTTGAAACAACTCAGAACTTAATAAAAAGAAATGAAGTTTTACAAAATTTTAAGAATTAAAATGCACAAAAGAGTTAGAATAAAATATTGAAGTTTCAAATTCATATATAGAATCAAGGAAAAACAATATTTTATCCATATTCCAAAATAATTTCAGAAAGTTCATTTTAAGATCAGTAAAACGGCAACTGTAAACCATGCATAATCTCTGAAACAAACCTTCCAAAACTCATACTACACTATGGCATATGGAATAGTCTTACACCATCTATGATCCTTAAAATAATACAAACAAAAGAAAAAACAAATAAACAAACAAACAACAACAACAACTCCACCACTAGAGAGACTATCTTCAGTATGAGAACGAAAATCACCAAACAAAGTTTCTAAACAAAGGTCCTGCTCGAAAAAGTTAGAAGTAACTCAGAGACTAAAATTTGAAACAAAAGGAATCAGAGATGAACTCAGAATCAAACAATAGGAGAAGTATAAAGCAAATGAACGAACCCCTTCCAGACGAGCGTCGTAGAAGCGAACATCATCGGCTCGAGAGGAGTAAGAAGCGCAAACGGGCATTCCAGGGTGGACGTTAGGGCATTCGTAATCCTGCAACTGTCTGGACAAAGGCCGAAACCGAGCTTCGAAGACGCTCAACTCCAATAAGCTCTGGAAATGATCGGCGTCGAACACATTGTCATGTTCCTTAGAGAACTCGCAATGACTGACCCTAAGAACATCGCCTTCGAGTTTCACGGTGGCATTGTACCACGCGTCATCGTCGCTCAGAAACTCCAAGTCGCCGGAGGAGGAGTCTCCGACGGAGAGCATGACCGGAGAAACTGGACCGAAGTTAGAGAGAAATTGCCGAAAATTGGAGCGGAGACGATTTTTGGGATTGTTGTTAGACACTTTTACACTAAAAATGACGTCACTATTAAATATGATTACTTTATTTTCTTATGATGTGACATTTTTTTTTTTACTTTTTTTACAATAAATTTGCAAATGAAATGGAAATATTTGAATTTGGAGGAGAAAATGAAGGAATTTACTCTAAGAAGAAGTAAAAATTGGAGAATTTGATAGTGACAAAGAAGGGATTAGAAGTATGGAAATTTCTTTTTAAAAAATGGGGGTTAAGATTTAGAAAGAAGAAAAATAGTTGAGATTTGGAGAAAGAAAGGAAGGGAAGAAACAAATTTGTTGTATTTTGTAAAGGAACTATATGCTAAATTTCTCTAATTTGTTAAGAGACTTGTGAGGATGATGAGTGGAATGACTTTGATGGATTGAGTTAGGAGAATGAAAATGGGAAGGGATGCGATCTCATAAAGATTAGCCCTAAATTCACAATTACCCATTCTTGTTTTTATCTTCCAATATATCACAACTTTCAACCTTCCAATATTTAATCTTAAATTAATTTTACACTTTTATAAGTAATTTAGGGTGGTTTTATCAAAAAAATTTTATGCATATTGGACATTTTCAAGATTAGTAACCGATACATGTGATGCACGTGAAAACCACACACGAAAAGTCTTGTAGTTTTAATATATAACTTTATAAAATTAGAACAATTATTTATAGATAATTAAATTAGGGTTTACTTAATGAGTGAGAATATAAAAGCTGATTAACTAAGAACAGGCAACTTGAGAGAAGAGAGGGCTGAAAGGGAAGGCATTATCCCAAGCATAAGTGAAGGAGATTGGTGATGAGTTGAAGATTGGTTGACCATTGTTAACCAAACACACTGACCCAGCAACCATTAGTATGGATTCATCAACCTTTTCAACTGTGTTAAACCCATTGCAATCAAATTTCACACTGTATTGAGAACAAACACATTTGTTTCTGATTGTTGCTCTCCATTCTTGCTTCCCATTCACTTCTCTTCCAGTTGTACTTTGACTTATTTCTATGTCATTCATCGAGCATTCGCAATTCCCTATATATATATATCAAATTAATATTTAGTTTTTCAATAAATAAAATAACGGATCACAAGAAATAGAGAATATTTTTCTTAGATTCCTAATCCTAAACCACTCTAGAACAACATATAAAAGCCTTAGATTGAGTCTCTATAGTAAGATATAAACTCTCGTGACTTTGTTTTAGATGAACTCGTAAATGGTGTCATCATACATAATCTTGATGTCAAGGGGTTAAAGAAAATATATATACCTTTGGAGAGGAGACAAAAGAAGAAGAGTAGATAAAAGTAGTTGATGGAGGCAACCATTATTCTTAATTTGTGATTTTCTTTTTCAATATGAAAAAAGTGTGTGGAAATGTATTCTTATTTATAAGGACCCCTTTGAAGCGATTCCATTTAATGGAAAAGTAGAATAACTTTTATTTAAAGTCTTTCCATATAAACCAAATTTTCAAGTAATTTCTTTCTTTCTTTCTTTGTTTTCCTCTTTAATAAGAAAACGTTATATTGCATATAGTTTGTAAGATTTTTTTCTTTAAAAAAATTAGTGTAAAGATAAAAAATTTAAATCCAATGAAACAATTCTCATACTAAATAAATAATCGAAAAACCAAGTTGAACAATCAAAACCGATCAAACTAAAGGTGGTCAGTTGGAAATAAAGAGAGGTTTTGTTAGTGTTTCCAAACCGATAACATATTATAAAAATTTCAAAGGATTTTAATTTGACATTGACTAATGGTCGGCTTGTAGTCTTTTATGGTCATGGTTGGTTTCAACATTTACTAAATCTTTCATGGTTGATTCTTGTGTCAGTTTGGTCTAAAAACCGACTCCAATTGATCGATGTTTACACTAAACTTCTTTGGAACATATTGTCTACTCAATTATTTAACTTCAAAATGTTTCAAACACATTTCAATTATATTTTCAAACATTTTGAGTATGCTTCAATTGAATTATTTATTGGCAGCTGGTTTAATGTTTAAGGTACAGACCCTCAATCAACGAGTTTAAGTGACATATAAAAATTTGATTAAAGCTTGCACAATTTGATAGCCACACTGGACAAACTAATGAGCATGCCATGATTCATTAGTGGTTAATAATATAATCATTCAATAATATTATTGAATGGAATCCAAAATTCAAATTTGTCTCAAAATTCATTGGTTTGTTCCCATTTCTTTTCTATCTAAGAAGAATTCAAAATGACATTAATGGTAGTACTTATGGCAAGTTTATGATGATTATACCATGACCCAATATCTCATATATTCATGGTATTAAATGTACCATTAATTTGTTACTATGAGTCTTCTTGTAGTTGGCTGATGATTTTGTGTCTTAAAAGTAAAAATAAAAATAAGTATAGTAATGGGTTTGCCATATTTAGTTTCCTACTATATTTATTTCAAGAAAATGGTAAAGATATCATTCAATTTTAAAGATAATTAGTGTTTTTTTTTTTCCTTTGAAGAATTCAATTGATGTGAAGGTCATTTATTCTACAAAACAAACGTGGTGTTCTTGCACAAAGATATCATTCAAGTTGAAGAAGCCTGGTGTTCTTGAAGTGCAAGAGGGACAGTGGGTCTCCAAGTTGTCCCATTAGGGCCATCCATTAGAGAAATTCCAACAGCAGCTAGATCAGTCCTGATTGAATCAGATTTTTCATACTCCTTATTCTTTCTTGCTGCATTCCTTTCTTCTATTTTCTGTAATACTTGATCGTTCGTCATCTTTGCACGCGTTAAAGCCTTTTCCTTCAATTGTTGTAGAGCCTGTGCCAGAAAAGTTGTTAAGTCAGTTTGTTTCCAAATAAACATACCAAAGGCAGCTACAGTGGCATGACAGACTACTGAGTGACAAAGCAAGAAGGTTCTATTAAGTTACTGGCTGACTTGTCCAAACCAAATTTCAAAATTTTCTACATTGTTATCAGTTTCTGAAGGGTGAGCTATACTTCTTACCCCAAGGTTGAGGAAGAAAAGCATTTACTTATATATTGAAGTCTTATAGATTATTCCATGATTTTATTATAGTAACATCAACCCATTTCTACCTCAGAGTAACTAGCAGGCATTAGTCCTAAGATGGATAACACATTTCCAATTATCTTCTCCAAAGCTGCAAGGGATTCCATTCGAAATTCCTGCTTCTTTCCCTGTATGGATTTGAATTACACGTGTTACAAAGGATGTAAGCAGCATCAAGTTAACAAAATATGGGAGTGGGGTGTGTGTGTGTTCATTTTTACATTCAGTTTCAGTCTTAAACTAGACAAGCTCCCTAATTTATCTTTTAGATGAATTAAATAAATATGTGAACCTCCTCAGTAGATGACAATGATCTTACCACAACTTTAATCAATAGATAGTACTGAATGAAACACAGGGTCACTGATGCAGTTAACCAACCATTATCTATATCAGAATAAATCGAGCTACTCTTATGTGTAATACCTTGCGAGTATGTAATAAATCATTGATAATTTTCAAAGGATCTGATAACGCTGCCAAAACCACAGGAGTGTGAATATCATCAGACATTGAAGTCAGAAAAACATTGGAGAATTTGTTGATTTCTTCCACCAAACTTGGGGCAATGGGACCCTTAAAACTTGATTCATCTTCCTGGCTAATGACAGTTCTACAGTCATCAAGAGTCTGCAGCCATTCAAATTTAGTGAAATTAAATGATAATAATCTCTACGTTAAAGACATTTGAGCATCTTATATATGATACAGGAACAATCAGGTGGGTGGGTTGAAGAGATTAGATATATTATTTATATCAGTGGCAGTTGTATTGTATCTATTGAAACAGCGTGATGTTATCATGTGTACTGTCTACCCCTATTCTTGGAAGTGTCTACTTAGCCATGATAGCAGTTGCAATAACTGTATAAATATGCTTTCTCGCCATATCGAGTAACTCAATTGGCATACAAGTGTGTCACACTAAGTCTATAGTTCAAATCTCCCAACCCCAATTGTACTTAAAAGAAAAGAAAATTTATGATTTCTCATTTTAAAAAGTGTATGCTGGAATACCTGATAGATGTAAAAAATGCGATCTGAAGCACTTTCAAGGAGTAAATCGGAGTAGTTGATTGGAGAACGATAATGTGTCCCCAACAAGAAAAGCCTCAAAGCAAGTGGATGGTAAAGATCGATCACCTGGCAAGGTATAGTTATCATATTGACAACTGATTCTTGTAATAAAATGAAACAACAAAAATAAAATCCTGCAAAGAAATTCTATAAGGTTCATTGTTCAAAATGAAGAAAAAGTTAAGAGAAAAAAAAAAATGGGGAAGTCTAAATGAAAACTTTTTAAATCCTACCTGCCGAATGGTGAAAAAGTTCCCAAGAGATTTAGACATTTTCTCCGAGTCAATTGTCACAAAACCATTATGAACCCAGTAGCTTACATTACTTGTTCTGCAAGCAGCACAGCTCTGAGCTATTTCATTTTCATGGTGGGGAAACACAAGATCCATCCCTCCACCATGTATATCGAAAGAATACCCCAGATAAGACGCACTCATGGCACTACACTCTATATGCCAACCAGGCCTTCCAGGACCCCATGGACTTTCCCAAAATGGTTCCCCCTCCTTTGCAGACTGCATCATACCATAAGACTTTCAACAATAATACAAAAACAGGTCACAGATGTGAAAGATAAGCAAGGCTCTGTCACACAATTTTGAAGTGCTGTCATGCTGTGTTTATCTTTGTTGATTAAACTGATACAGCAGCTCAACTGTACTTAAAATAAAGCTCCAACTTTTTGATAGAGTCGTTTATCTTTTGTTATTCGTCTTCAATTCAAAAAAAAAATTTGTCCAACCCTTTCATTTAGAGAATCTCGTGGTTTGATGCTATGCAGGGAACACTTAACAATAATACAAGGCAATCAGATTGACCTTCCACAAAGCAAAATCGGCAGGGTTTTTCTTCCTGGAGTCCACAGAAACTCGCTCTCCAGCTCGATTATCCTCTAATTTTCGACCAGACAATTGTCCATATTCTGGAAATTTGTCCACGTTAAAGTATACGTCACCATCAACAGAATAGGCATACCCATTATCAAGAATCTGTCAAGACACAAGAAACACTTAATGGCTTGTCATGCACACCTCCTTCCTCGCCTAGAATCCACCAGTGTAAGACAAGCAGATAAACACATAGAGCATAAAAGAATTTAACAAGTGAACAATGTATACTTATTGAAATAAAAGATGGTTTCAAGGCTAGTTAAAAAACCAGGATAATACAATTGCAATAACTTCTATCAAATTATGACCACAAATCAAGTAAAAATTTACCTGCTTTATCATGTCAATAATCTGGGGCATGTGGTCCGAAACTTGGGGTTCAACTGAAGGAGGCAAACAATGAAGATACATCATATCCCGGCGGAATTCTTCACAATAACGTCTACTTAAATTTAGTGGATCTTCCCCCAACTCATTTGCTCTAGCAATTATCTACAGAATTTGAAAAGTGCAGACTCAGGATCCTGTCATAGCATTATGAAAAAAGTTGGTAACAAGATAGAAAAAACATTATAATTTCAAGCATTAAACAAGTGCAAAAGGTTCCAGTTGGCTACATGGAATAAAAGAGACAACGGAAATCTATCTCCTAAGCATATATGATTTAACAACTAGGAAGGTAGAATGAATTTGAGATATATTTGACAAAAAAACAGAATTGAATTTTAGTTATATTTCAAAACACTTAACCAGTGGAGAGGATGTAGGAAATGGGGAAACAGCAAATCAACATTTCTTTAAGTTCGAAAAATTGAAAGGGGTTTAGGGTTGGATCTCCATATGAAAAATCACATTTATGAAAACAGTCTTGATAAATCTGCCCTCTTATTATCCGTTGGTATTAGTCCATTCCAAGATCGCTGACATGTTGGACAAGCCTACTCGGTATATTCCTTAGGAAGAAGTTGATTTGGACAGGGGTACATCTTGTTAAATAGGACTATGCAGCGGTGACCTTGGTATACTCCAAGCAAAGAAACTTAGCCTTCTTTACTACAGGATGGTGGAATGCTTTAATGACTACTATCTTATGAAACTAGGAGCCGTGCCATACCAACATTGAAATCAACCAAAGAAAGTATAACCCAATCTCTTAATGCATTTACATTCACTGGCACAAAGCTGAGACTTAATCCCAAAATTAAACTTCATTAACCTTCACTAAAAAAATCAACCAAAGAAAGTAACCTATATGTTCTTCCGGAAAATTAAATTTCATTAAGCACTAAAATTTAGCAACCAATTGCACTATTCAATCACCCTATCCAAAGTGATACCCCTTTTGAGAAAAGAAAATGAAAGCCATTCACTACAGCAGATGTATCTTATAAATCATAGAATCAAGCAAAAAGTAACTGAAGGGGGAGAAAATTCAATCACTTTTCGTTCTCGATCATCTTGTTATTATCAATCTATCCCCTTTAAAGGAAGAGGCAATGTATGTACAAGGGAGGCAACAATCTAAGCCAGGACAAATGCAGTTTGTTACATAAATGCCACCATTTTAGCAAATTCACTCACTTTATCATCCACATCGGTGAAATTGCGAACATAAAGAACTTCGTATCCCAAATGCCTCAAATATCTGGTTACATAAACACGATTGTATCATCAAATGTAATATAAATACGAATACCTTTAAATGGGGGCAAAAAAAACAAGGCAAAGCTTAGAAAGAGTAAATACCTATAGAGAACATCGAATGTAACATAAACACGAGCATGGCCGATATGGCTGAGATCATAGGCAGTAACACCGCATACATACATTCCTACTTTGCCTTCGACCTTAGGCTTGAACACCTCCTTCTTCCTACTCATTGTGTTGTGTAGCCACAGTTCCGAGGAAGTACTATCATGCCTAAGGGCGTTTATTTCTTTGAGATTCGGCGCACTGACGGGGAGCTGAGATGAGGTGGGAGAAGAAGTGAAACGAGCGAAAGTTGTAGCAGAATTGAAGAATGAGAAATGGGAATTGCGAAGAGTTCTGCGGAGAAAGGCCTGAGAGAGTGAAACGGGGGTGAATCGAGTTAACGTTAATGGATTGTAGAACTTAAGGAGGGAAGCCATTGTTACTCTGTTCTTCCTCTGCCCCCTTTCCTCTTCCTCTTGGTTATGGCGCTAGTTTGATATACATTATCCGCGATTCTTAACTCGAACTTTTAACTCACGAGTTCACTCACATCCACCCAAGCGATTAGCGAAGTCTGCCCTTTTTCTTTTGTTCATTTCTTTTACTTTGTAATTCGTCTTTATAATTTATCTATATTTTTAATCTTAAAAATTTTCATAATCCCATGAAACTCTTGAAATGAGTAAAAAAATAAAAATCATAATACTCTCACCATTATTAGTTTCCTAAACCTCTAACATCAGTGAGTGATTGATAATATGTAAATATATATTTATATTATACATGAAATTCATATCTTTCGACTTATTAATTTCAGATCATCTTAATACAATTAAAGTTCAAGATCGAATAACTAAAGGAAAAAGTATTTCATCTCAGGTTATCTTGATGCCACTAAGGCCCAAGATTCAATAACTAAAGAAAAAATTATTTCATCTGGGGACATCACGAGGCAATGTATGTTTGAGATCTAATAAAATAAAGACAAAATTCTTTCATCTTAAACAATCTCGATGCCACTGAGGCTCGAGATCCAATAACTAAAAGAAGAATTATTTCATCTTAGGACATTGTATACCCGAATCAAATAAATTAAAGGTAGAATTCTTTCACCCAGGGCATCTCGATGCCACCAAGGTCCAAGATCGTGTATCATGATCTACACGATCGTTTAAATTTGAAAGTAATTGTTAAAAAAAATAAATACAACTCGAAAAACCTAACCAAACCGATATTTTAAGGGTAGGGTTGGTAATACAATTTGGGCGTGTTACCATTCCAACCAACCTAAAAATATAAACACGGGGATAGAATATAATTCAACCCAACCAAACTCGTTTACACCCCTAAATTGTTAGTATATGAACAAAAACGGTTAAAATACCATACGGTAAAACTATCTTGAAATTAAACAAAAATAATGATGATAATTAAATTCAAAATAATAGTATGTGTAGCGACATTTTAAAAAAATTAAAAATATAATAAAATCTGTCAATGAAAGATATCTATCATTGATAGATCATGTTGCAAATATTGATCTATCGTTAATAGATAGAGTTCTTAGCAATAAAAATCTATTATTGATAAATTTTATCATATTTACAATTTTTATAAGAATGTGATATACTTAATTATTATTTCTAAAATTGTTATCAATCATAAATACCAAGAGTTAATTTGATATAAAATATAAATTTTCAAGTTTAGAAGGTTTAGAGTTAATTTGATATAAAATACAAATTTTCATTCAAAACTAACAATGGAGGCAATGCCTTGAAAACTTTCAAAAGTTCAAAAATATTTTGACAAAAAATGCAAAGTCTACAAGTATTTTGTATAATTTCGACTTCTATCATAATTTAAAATTTTGTTATATTTTATAAATATTTTAAAACAATTTTGTTACTTACTCATTCATAACATTTTATACATTAAACTTTTTAAAATCAAGCAAATT
Organism: Cucumis sativus; assembly: GCF_000004075.3. Taxonomy (NCBI): domain Eukaryota; kingdom Viridiplantae; phylum Streptophyta; class Magnoliopsida; order Cucurbitales; family Cucurbitaceae; genus Cucumis; species Cucumis sativus. The sequence goes on from NC_026657.2 coordinate 37,756,797, forward strand.
CATACGACTTTTTAAAATCAAGCAAATTCATACGACCAACTCGACTATGGGCGATCTAATTCAACCCACTCTATATATATTGAAGTTAGATCAAGTAGAATCCTTCCATTCCCTCAACGACATTGAAAGAGATCTACTCACTCAAATTGGACAACTGGAACCTCTTCACCATGATTTGATACTAATTCTGATTCTTTGTGCTCCCGCAACACAAATCATAATTGATAGCATAAACCTATTAAACACAGTTTCACAATAAAGAAGACATCCTGAAACAAACAAGTATTATAGGTAAAACACACCCACACACACACGCAACCAAATTTTGGCTAACATACTGAAGTGATATCAAAACATGGTTATAACATAGCTTTCTTGAAAAGCCTAATTTTTTCTTAACTCGTTTTGCTAAGAAAAACATAATAAAACGTGTAATTTTTTGTACACACACACAAAAGCAATTAGTGGGGGGCAAATGTGAATGAGAAGTATGATTAAAATGATGTTTAGTCCCAATTGGGTAACAAAGATGATGAACGTTTATATAGCTGAGGGACTCCTTAAAACTAATGATGAAATGCAGACCAAAGTAATGTCTAATAGATATGACTATCAAAATCAAAATGAAGCACGCAAACAAGTTTAGCTTCTTCCAGACTGCTTTAGCCAGAAACGGGTCACCCGAACAACAAGATGATTAGGCTCATTTGCTTCAACTGTTAGAAATTCTGAGTGCTTTCCGCAGGAGTTAGATGCATCTGAGCTGGAGATGTAATTGATATCGAAATTGGTCCCTTTAACTGCTCCGGCCAGCCCCAGGTAGCAAGCTTGATAGAGTTGGGACACCTTGGTTCCTCATTTCTTCTTGTGCTCTTCTCATTTCTTCAGGGTCTGATCATAGGATGTTGCAAAATCATACCAGTCAGAGAGACAGAATCATTCTTTTATTTTGGGGGTAGGATTGGGGGAAAGAAAGACGATCATTCATTTAAAAGAAAGAATTGAATTAGGTCCAGTTTTCTGCCTTAAGGCAGCCAAGATATTGTCCATTGGTTATCAATTAATTGTGAGCAGAACCAAATATAAGAACTTTCTCCATTTGATCTTTTGTGATGAACTGAATGAAGTTGCAGGTTCATCGAGACAGCAAACAATTAGCAACATAACTTTCACCAAGAGATTGGGCATGAGAAAATAACATCGATTGAAGTAATAAAGATTGATAAGACAGTAACCAAGGGACTATGCTAAGAGGAAAGTTTGAAGAATTTTCATCAATACATTGTCAAAGAAATTCAAAGAGAGAATAGTTATGTGCACTTCCCTGGATAAAATCAGAAGATATTAATAGGTTTTAAGCTACAAGTTTAGTCTCCCAACTTTGGGATTTGTGCCTATTGGACCCAGAATTTTCAGGTCTCCAATAGGTCCCTGAAATATCAATTGTGTCCAATAAATCCTTGAATTTTAAAAGTATCTAATAGGTCACTAAACTTTCAATTTTATACACGGTAGATCTCTATGTTTTAAATTTTTTGTCTAATAGGTCCTTGGGCAAATCAATGTTTTTTTTAACTTCATGGATCTATTGAACAAAAATTGACAGTTTTGGGTTCTATAGGCATTAAGTTTGAATTTTACGTTTAATATATCCATAAATTTAGTATAAAAAATTAGAAAACAATTGAAACTCCGGGACCTTTTAAACATTTCTAAAGCTTGAGGACCTACTATATACAAAATTAAAAATCTAGACCACCTATAAGACACTTTGAAAATTCAAAATGAAATAGACAGTTCAAAGTTCATAATGATTATAATATAAAGAATGAACAAACTATTAGCAACACAAGAAATTTGCAATTAAACCAGTGAAAATTTCAGAGCCATTAATAGGATGTGAAGACAGTGACACCTGTCTAGTGAGTAAAATGAGTGCGTACCTATGTTCTCCATTAACTTGGGCATCAGGAATACAACAATTACCATGAATCCTACCATCAGACCCATAGGACTTTTCACAACAGACATTATGTTGAAAGGTTCTCGAACCTATAATACAAAGAGATTGAGTGATAATGTGAGATCAAAGATAAAATTCAATACCTAAAGTCCATGAAAAAAGGGTTACATTGAACCAACCTCATAATACTCTTCATCCCTTAAAGGCTCTAAAACAAGCTCACTCAATACTCGCCTGTTCTCTGTTAGGGCTGCCTGAACCTTACCTGGGTTTCTGGCACTCACATCAACTCGAACCTAAAGAATTAATAGAAAAATGAGTCAAACAAAACCAGATTTGTAGAAAAACTAATAGCTGATGGAAGTAAAAGAAAACTCACAGGAGAAAAGAAAGAACCCAATGCAGCCACTTCAATCAGATGGGTTCCGGCTGGCACATTATGGCTTTAAGAACTTAAGTTAAGGAAATTACAGGAACTTCAGAAAATTTACTCAAAACCCAATTGTGAATTGTAAGGTCAAATTTTGAAGCTTAACTCTCCAAAATAGTTATAACACTACCCATACGGTGGCAAAGAGAAAAAAAAAAAATCAAATGCTAAATCCAGTTGATGATTATATAAGCCTAAAAGTAATACAACTCCTTCAATTGAAGCATTTTCAATTAACTAAATAAGTATAGAGGATACAATGAAAAATATCCATCGGGCCTCAAGAAGGTTACTCTTTGGCCACCATTAAGTATGACTTTAATGTTTGATGTTTTTCCAGGAAGTCCAAATCCTTTAAGTGTGTTGCCTGCCAAAAGCTTAACAGGATACGTTAGCTCTGAATACAACCACAATCATCTCATCATAGAATCATAAGCAAATATAACATTGATTTTGAATATCATTAAATTGTAATTATAATCTTCGTAATGCTAATTCTTTTTAAGGAGGATAGATTTTTCTTAACATATTAGTCACCCCTGGTGACAAAGAACACAAATGTCAACAGAATTCACTATTTCTCATAACATGAAACATATCTATGTTGCCTCTCCTCCAAAAGAAGAGCTTTATGAGGAGCAACAGTAGTAATGTGAGGACCTTGAAATCCTTTTTTCCCCATTTTATGCTAATCCAACTACCTCGATACAGATAAAATATTCCAGCATTAACAAAGCAGAATCACCGTTTGCTTGTGGACACCTCGAGTCCATGGTGGAGGGAAATAAAAATAACAAGGATGAAGTGGATAATCTTGCTTAGACCTTAACCTTCTAGAGGACACTAAAAGTAAGGACTTTTGGACCTCCATGGCAGAAAAGATACACGAGTAATTTAACTAACTTCTGAAGGAGGAGGTTCGGTTAATTACTACTCAGAAGAATTTAGCTAACTTATTGGTCAATACCACATCAAGAACTGCTTCTGATAATTATTTAAATGTCAATCGAAGAGTTTTTCTAATCCCCTTAAATTAGGTTAAGATATCTTCTATTCACATCATCTTACGTAATTCTCGCTTTCCACAATTTTACATTTATCTTGAAGGTCAATATCAACAAAACAATCACAACATGTAGAATAAGAAAAAGAAGAAACGTACTTGGAATCTTCACACGACCATAGATGGTGTATCCATCGCCGGACCTGGCAAAAACCACAACGAACGAGATTAAAAGACAATGGAAAGAGATAATATCGTATACTAATTCGACAAAAACATCGATCATTACTATCGATCTTCATGAATTGATATTCATGATTAGTCGAGCAAAAACAAAGTCAGAGTGAATTAAAGACCGAGACCTACCCAGAGGAAATCGCATGGGACGAAGTTAACAGAGAGAAGAATAATTGGAGAGAAAGCAAGAGAAAGAAAAGTTGAGAACGCATTTTCGAAGATTGTGCTATGGCGGACACTTCGGAGAAGGAAAGATCTGGCGGTTCTTCTAGTTCGGTGCGGAGTGTGTTAGAAAAAGCTCAACAATGAACGGAGAACTAATTTTCCTCTCTCCGATCCCATCTGACTTTCATTTATTTTTTTCTTCTTTTATGGTTTTATTTACAAAATATTATAGTAAACTTTGTCTTAGGTTAAATTGCAATTTTTATTGCTTCTCAAGAAAGTTCAATTTTCAATCTTATTGTTTATAATTGAAATTTAGCTATATGATTTTAATCTTAGTGTTCTCAAATCACATACACTAATTCTAACGTTAAAGTTAGAGGTGAATATGATAACATGAATCAATGACTAAGTTGAAGTCGGTCAGGCATGATAACCTGAGTCAATTGACCTAATTGAAGTCAGTTGAACAGAGAAGGGATCAAGGTAGGATTGGAAAATTTTCAAAAAATATTTAAAAAAACTCACCAATAAATTTGTAGCTCCCGAGAAGCCTTTGTTCATTGAGGCAGTAGCATCTCTTTATCAAAATCAAAGAAAGAGGTTCAAGCTCACCCCACGGAGCGATCAATACCATACTTCTCTAGTCCTCTGCTCAAAGGCTAGCAGCGGTCCGCATTCTGGTCTGATCTGAAAGATGATGAAAATCTTCTTTAACATACCCAATACTGGACAAGAAGAAGAAGCCGACTATGCTAGAGATTTGGTTGAAAAATTGACTCTAATTGACATATGCTTCCATCTAATCGTGTTTTAAAAATAAAATTACATGTACTATCTTTTAAAAAAGATCGAGATCATGCTAGAGAATCATTTTTTTTTCTTTTTTAATTGTAAAAAGATTAAAAAATAGATATTCATATATTATATCATTTCAAAAGAATATGAATTAAAATTTATTAAGTTGAGTTAGTTGTTAACAATGGAGGAAGAGATAAAATAGTTCAAAAACAATTGTTTCCATATATCCAATATTTAGCACGTGAATACAAGTAATCAATTCTCTTGTGTTTCTCCATTTTTTTCAACTTTGTCGTATCCTCCACCGTAAAACACCATCATTTCCTTCTTCTTCTTCAAGTCGACGACCGATCATAGATCATACATGGAAGTCGTAGACCCTATCTACAACTTCACCCAAAAATACATATTTTTGTCAATAGCTTTGCATCTACCTTATTTTTTACATATGTTTTAAAGTTCACATTATGTTTAAAAAAGTTCCATTTTAAAGTTTAGAGATGACTATATAAAAATTGAGCCCTTCTACTTCGACAACAGATTAACATAATTCCTGTATTTGGGTTATCTACCTCCCCTCTTGACACTGTTCAACTCCCTTCTCTCCTTTTTACCACATTATTCAACTTCCCCTCTCTATGTCTTTAATCTCGATACTGGAATTATTCGAGTTCCCTCAATACTTCATTTTTTCTTCCAATTTCAATTGGACTAGATCTTGAGATTGTCGAAGAATCCTTAAATATATCCTTCTTCAATTTGTTCCCAGTGTCCCTTGGAAACTTTCGTGAGTTGGTCTAAGCTTCATCTTAAAAGCTACTTTGTCCTTCAACTCGACCAAGAAAGCTTCGAGATACAACCCGAATTTCATCTTTTTAAGCTTTCTTGTCCTTGATCTCGATCAGTCATCACCAGATAAATATGTAAAACAAATTTTTGAGTTGAGGGACAAAATTATTAAATTTATGAAAATTTGAACACACTTAATTTGAATTGAGATTGAGCGTCAAAAGAAAGTATTTATATATAGTATTTTTGTAAATTTAACTAATATATATATACATATATATGTGCGTGAGCATGTGTGCGTGTATGTGTACGCGTGTGTTGAAGACAAATGTAGTGAATATATATTTGTATATAGTTTTTTGTCTTGCTTTCTTAATAACTACGAAGTCAAATTGTTGCAATGTATGCTTAAACTATTTTTCAAACACAACATGAGAAAATTACTTGGAACCCAAATTTGCAAAGAGTGGAGCCAACTCCTTGTTTGGGGCTCGGATTATGAAAATCATAGTATTAGGGTTTCCATAATCCTCGTATTTCCTCCAACTTCCTTAATCATTCTTACTCTCCCTCTAAGTCCTTCTCGTAATCCTTCTTAGTCTTTAGTATTAGGGTTTCCATAATCCTTCTCGTAATCTTTCTCATCCCCCTCTAACTCGTTTGTGTATTTCATGTACAGTATATATGTCGAAAAAAAATAATGAAAAATCAAGATTGAAGCTAAATTTTTTAAATGAATATCATAATTAAAAAGATTTAATAAAATCAATTTGAATGTGTATTTCATGTACAATATATATGTAGGAAAAAAAAAGTAATGAAAAATCAAGATTGAGGCTAAATTTATGAAATAAGTATCATAAATAAAAAAATTTAAGAAAAATGTGTATTTCACGTACAATATATATATATGTAAAAATTATTAGTAATGAAAATTCATGATTATGGCCAAATTTATTAAATGAATATCATAATTAAAAATATTTAATAAAATCAATTTAAAAAAAAAACTGTGGTGAAAAACTCAAATTATATTAGTCTTCACCACAAATACAATTTATAATAACACAGATTATAATAATCTTCACCTCAAACATAGCTTATAATAACACAGATTATAATATTTTTCACTCCAAATGCAGATATAATCTCCAAACTATTATAAGTTACACTTCGCCTCAAACGCCCCCTAAAATATTATATTATTCAATAAAGTTGTTATTGAGTTATTCTTCAATAAATTCTTAATGAACAAGAGATTTGCTGGTTATAGATTCAAAATCCAATAAACAAGATTCTTTAACTATAATATAAGTACTTGAACTTTATATAAAAAAATAATCATAGATCAAGTTTGAGTAATAGTCTAAATGATCTATAGTGTAGGAATAAGTTAAACATCTTATCCTGAGGACACTATGAATGCAACTCGTTTTATGATGACATACAAGTGAAAGCCTTACGTAAAAACTTTGCATAAAAACGAAAGTTATCTTAATGTATGGATAACCAAACCATTGAAAAGTTAATCTTATATTCTAATATAAAGTCTTCCCTTTTCTTTTTTTGTCTAATATTTTACAATATTAATACAAGAATATATACATAAAATATGTTTAATTTCAAACAACTTACCTTTTTTGTTATTCTTTTGATGTAACCCCATCCCACTATAAAAATATTGCTACATAAACATTATTCAAAATTGGCTATAAATATTGCTACACTCACAAAAACCATATCACAATCACTTCTCATTTTTATCTTCAAAACTACTATAGAGAGATTCTCAAAGCATGGCTAACATCACAAGTATGTATATAACTCCTTATTTCTATTGAGTTCTTTTCTCTTTCCAATATATATTTTAAACTTTTGGTTATTGATCACCATGTAATTAAATAATTTACATGTTTTAAAGTATTAGATATTAAATGGCCCCCACTTGATGTTCTTCCTCCACCTTTTGCAAAATATGCCATATAGAGGATGATGGCATTCTATGTCCATGGGAGCAAGATGTTCATTAAGAAGAGGAAGAAGGAAGATGATCTTAGTAGCATATGATCATGAAAGACCCAACCAAAAGTTGAACTCTTTTTATCAATATATAAACAAGCTATATATGTATATGGCTTAACCTCCTAGAATAAGTGTTTAATAAATGTCTTGATTATGTATGTTTGATACAATATATATGAATGATTAAATAGATACTACAATCTATTTCTACAACTTGTATGTTTGTATTTGAGTAGTGCTGCTTTAAGATGGTTTATAGGTTTTGTTGTTAGATCATTGTGATATTGAGATATTGTGCATTCCACAGTATCTAAGACGATCGTTTTAGTTAAAGAGATATGATAGTATATAAGTTGTAGGAGTAACTTAATTTATATCTATAAGTTTTGTTAAGGTTAATTTTCACCAACGTAACAAATCATCCAAATATTTACAATCTGTGTAACAAAAACAAAAGGTTCATGAAATCGGTACAGTAACTCAAAAACCCCTTCACACAAAACGCATGATGATGAAACCAAACCATCCCACCTGTAACCTATCACTTGTACCCAACCTATCTTTTATGGCCAATCAAGCACAAAAGGAATGCTTGAAAATATTCTCCCACCCCACAACAAACTCCCCCAATGAACCCTAACACTACGAGGACAAATAACCTTCCACACACTCTCAATCGAAAACCCATTCTAACGACTCAGAACCCACACCCATTGATCCCCAACACTCAGACACGAACAAACGACCTGAAGCCTTTCCCATAAAACAACTCAATAGACAATCGCAACCACCTCTACTCCCCATCTGAACCAATAAACTCCGATAGTCTTGCCATCCGCCTACTTGTTGCATCATAGAGCACATGCTCCCCAATTTGCTTAATGATCGAACCTCCCTACACCCACGTGTTAAGCCACACTCTACACATCCTACCATATGTTTTGTTCCATAATTCTATTGATTTTTTAGATTTGATAGGGGTGTTAATCCGAATGTTGTAGTTTTAAATCAATACTTATTCTATATTCGTAGGTGTATAAAGTAGTTTAAATCTAAAAGTAGTTTTGGTACCTACATACCTATTTTATTTTAGATGTTTATTAAATTTGCACTTATTGTTTTAATATTATGTTGTGCTATCCCTACAATATTAAAGATATTTTGGTACTTTATATTAAAAAAAATTATATTTAGCTATATGTTATTATATAAAATTTTGATGGAAATATATAGCTCTAATTGGAATAAAATACAATTGGAATCCAAAGTAAAATCACAAAAGTATATGTTGAAAGATAAAAAACAAAGTTGTACTAAAAAAGAATCGACTTAATATTTGTCCTAAAATAGGATACGATTTGATTGTTGGACAATTTATATAATACAAGAGAAAAACTGTTAGGATGAACTTATCTCATATGCTCTTCATCTCTTCTTCCCTAAACAAAAATAAAATTATCAAATATTTTTTAAACAAATTTCATTACTACGTGATGGAGAGATGAGAGATGAGAGATGAGTTATAAAATAGGTCATTTCTGCATTCCAATCATTCTCCACAATAAAATCTTTTTTGGTTTAATTTCTTCTTATTATTTTTTTAAATCTACTAAAATCTAACAAATTATTTCATTAGGGAAAAAGGTGTATTAAAATATCATTTTGGTCTAATCTTTTTACATAAAATTGTTTTCGATAGAAAAAACAGGAGTAATGAAAAATCAAGATTGAATTAAAAAGATTTAATAAAATCAATTTAAAAAAATGTGTATTTCATGTGTAGAAAAAGAGAGTAATGAAAAATCGAGAGCTAAATTTATTAAATGAGTAGCATAATTAAAGACTTAATAAAATCCATTTAAGAAAATAAAAGTGAAAAACTCATGTTATAATATTCTTCATCCCAAACATACATCTTATAATAGATTATAATAATTTTCACTTCTAAACACATAGGTTATAATAACACTGATTATAATAATCTCTACCTAAATGCAGACTATCATAACACAAATTATAATAGTATGCACCTCAAATGCATACTATTACAATCCTCAAACGTGGTCTAAGAGTTAATTAAGAAGTTAATGATCAATCCAAGCATGTTTCTTATAGGCTATCCACTATACTTTGTGCCACCAATGAAGAACTATTGAGTATCTATCTTTATTTGGAGATTTCATACCTCCAATTGTGCTACCAATAATCGACATTTACACACAATAACGTCTTCAGATATGGAAGGATTGATGGTCAAGATATTCCTTTCTTCACCATTTTCAAGAAGAAATAATCTTTGATTCTAATGGAGCCACTTGGGGTGGTGAGAGCAAAAGCAAAAACAAAGGTATTTTATTCATTCCAGAATAATTATAATTGATGATTTAAAAAGATTTGTTTACGAGAATCCTAAAATAAATAAGGTTAATGATAATGATAATAATTACTATTGGAAGTATGTAATGATTCAAATCCTTTACGAAAGGTGGAAGAATCAAATTTACGTTAAGAAAATTGTGGTAACTTTGTATCAAAAAGGGCTCATAATGTAAAAAAACCATATTATAGATTAGAGATTGTTCGGTTTATTAGAATAGACTTACTAAATGTACTTTAACGTTCAATGACTTAATCGATAACAGCTCTAAAATAGATCGAAACTTAAATTTAAACTTCTATCCATTGAAAAATTCATTTCTTTTTGTCAGTGAAAGCTGATAGGTGTGCTGTGGATCAAGAAAATTTCTGTCCTATTTGACTTTTTTGCTCACTTTTAGAATATTTTGCTTTTCTTTCACTTTTGTAGTACAAAGTCACATGAAAAACATATCAAAAGAAACTTTACTTATTTGTTTGTGTATTTACTCTAAGACTTTTGAGGAAAGAAAACTAAATCTACAACTGTAATCTTTGCAGATATAACAATAGAAAAGAATTTTTCAAGCAAGAACACAAGAATAAGCAGAGGATTGTAGTGACTCAGTGATTTTCACCTGCATCCACTCTCAATAAGGCAACAACAAATCTCCATTCACTAAGAATTTCAAAATACAGAGTTAAACTCACAAAATTTCTCTCTCTCTTCAGTTTTACAAAGTAAAATATCCCAACATCCTCATCATTTTTTTCTCTCACTTTCTATCTTGCTTTTATTTGTAAAAGATGTATGAGTTAGAGAGCTCAAGAAACAAAAAATTGTTGAGGATATTATATCTTCAACAGAAAACTGGTGAAGCAACTTCTTTTCAGTTTTATTTTCTAATTACGAAGTGTTTGTTTTACCATGTTTTTAACACTCCTAACTTTTTGTCAAGAACACATCTAATAAGACTGATCGAACCTACAACCTTAGGAAATGTAATAGAAGTGTTAAAAGTTATTAAAGTAGCGTAATTAGTCTCTCTATAATTAACATTATGGCATAATCCGACTCAAAAGCATTCCCAAATTCTTAAGTGAATGCTGGAAATAGGATTTAGGACAAGTAACACTTGTTTTTCTTACAATTCAAGACTATAATAAAACTCAACAAATAGAGGGAAGAAAAATATGGAGAATTAATGACTTAAATTTTCATTTAAACAAAAATAAATGTTCTTATTACATAAAGGGCTCAATATCCAAATAAGACCCAAACGAACCTGACTTTCGACTTAATTTACACAACCAGTGGTAAAACACAAGTAAAACCCAATCATCTATGGTTTATGCAAATGATATTTTCTTTACTCAAAATTGCAGATTTTACAGGTTTCCATCAGAAATTTACATTACAATTCAATAATTGATGAAGGAGAGAAAATAACCTCGTGAAAGAATTTTACTTTGCCATGTTAAGAATGCCAAAATGAAGATTATCAGCAAATGCTACAACCCCAGCTTCTTTGAGAACCAGTCTGAAAGATTGGCTATTACAAATCCTGCAAACACCTGCAAACCAAAAGTATACAATTACCTGTCTACACAAGAACTCGATTTGATACAGAAAAGATTAAATCCCTATTGTTCGAAGGTTTGATTGTAACAATTCTTTTAGTTCAAGTGATTGTGTCTTTTCCAAACTCCAATTACCAAATAACAATAATGTGGCTTGATTGCAAAGGTTTCTTCAAGTTTGTTGTGGTGGTTTTTGCCTTTTTACTGTAAGTGATAAAGGTATCATGGCATGACTCAAACAACTGCTAATCTATTGGTAGTTACCTGAGTTGAGCCAAGCATGTAAACTGCTGAGTAGTGACGACCATGGAGGAACATGTCAGCCAACATCGCAAGTGGGATGGTGAGGGACATGCCCAACGTTGCCACCAGTGGCGTAGTCCACACGACACAGAGTGCCCTGGGTACAAAAGAAAAGGATGAGTGAGGAGGAATGGTGACAGGTGAACAGAACACAACACCTTGGTAAGCTTGACTCTATTTGACATACCAGAAGTAATCAGAGAGTACGCTTCCAATAAATCCATTAGCGAGAACTACTTCTTCTGTCCTAAGAGAGTGAGGAATCGAAAACTTCGGTTCTATTCCCAAGGCTGTCAATGGCCAAACTGAAACAAAATTGAAATAAGAAAAAAGAAATGAATGAAGGAGAGCCTCACTGAACACAATGTCTCAAATCAAAGTGCTCTAATGTTTTAAGGATACAATGTTTGTCCTAATAGGATAATATATGATTTTCATTAATATTTACGGAAATGACTTTCACACCGAGACCACTTATTTATTTAAAAAACTTTTCTGCACAAATAACAGTCAAAGATAGAATTAACTAATTGAAAACTAAACTAAATTAGCCAATCCGCTAGCTACCGGCAGAAAACAAGCTTAATATCACCTAACATTGGGGGCACCAGGCCACCTGCCACCCATCTATGTAAAATGCGCAACTTCTCATACAAAGACAAAATTCCAATCTCAAGAACCAGCATTTAAAGAATGGTAAAGGAATCTTTCCAAATCCAATTCCTTCATCATATGTAGTGGAGCATAGTGAAAGAAACAACTAATGAGAAACATGAGAAAACTTATGCACTCTGTTCAATAGATTGCAAAAAATATCAACAACTTTGCTTACCTAACCACCAAAGTGTGATAAGTGTGAAAAGACCAATGTATCCAAACAATTTTTGCACATCAACTCTCTCTCCTTCTTCACCAGCAAACTTCTTAAGAAGCACTACAGGAGAAATGAAAGAAACTAGTCAAATAAACAGTTAAACCACGATTTAAAAACTAGCCAGAATTATACACATTTATTACCAGTAAATAGACCATATGAAACAGCTGAGAGTAAACCAAAAAGATCTCCAATGAGGGAGTGTTCATTACTGCAACAGAAAATTGGCAATCAGGGATGACAAAAATTCCTTACATAGCAGGCTAACACATCCATTACAAATGAGATATCCAGAGTTATTGGTAATGAAGGCTGTAGCTTGACCCCACTACCAAGTAATTTTTTAATGATTATTATAGGTAAAATTTGTGTGTTGGATTATGAGGATGGATTAACTTCTTTGGTAAAAGCATACAAAATTTTTCATGTTTGTTTTACCAATGATTTCTCATGCAATAGTGAAAATTCAAGGTTGGTATATATAATTTTCCGCTCCAGCTTCACTAACAAAGGCAGATATTATATCAATAGACCATATCTATATATTTCCAGCGAAAAGAAATTTTGAATGATAGGAAAAAATTACATGAAAGAAAGATTGGGTACATACTCAGAAGCAGTTAGTTGTGACTCATCGGAAGCCCAGGTTTTACCAAGAGTTGTCATAACAACACCGGCCATACTAACGAAGACAGCAACGACTTTGACCATATTTAATGAATCTTGGCCAAGGGCAGCACCAATAAACAGAGTAAAAAGTCCAGAAGTAGAGGACAAAACTGTTGTACTGGCAACACTTGTCCGGGCAAGTGCAGCATTTGAAAGATACTGCAAAAGGAGAATGTATTAGGAACTGCGATTGAGAGTTGTTAGAGATCTATACATGACAAATGTGTCTATAGAGATTTGCACATTAGGGATGCAAATGAAAGAAACATAAAGACCGTTCATTATGAATGATTAATGTCAATGTATCCACAGGGCTCATTTCCAGATTAACCTGATCCCATGTTAATTTGAGATTAACTACATCATCCACCAACTTTCCTCAAACTACAACTAGTGAGTACAATCTTCATACACGGAACCATGCTAAGAGAATAATATCTAAAGCAAAGCAACTATCTATGAAATCATTTACACAAAGCCCAAGTATAACATCAAAGTGAGCATATCTCTGTGGCATTCAAACTTCACACGATGCTATATGAATTGAACACCTAACTTGATTATCTTTGACAAGCGACAAAGATCTTGAGCCCGTATTTCTAGAATGGGATTGAGAACATCTCATTGGGATAGTATTAGAAGTCTAACTAGCAAATTAGAAACCCAACAATTAGAAGTTGTCACAAAAATTTAGAAGATACGCCAATGTTTGTGCAAGAACACTTGAAATCCTATCATACTTATGGTTGAGAATTTTTTTTTTATCAAATATGCTTGAGAAGTTTTTGAATCGACTAAAACACTTCAAACACCTACATTCACATAAATATTTATTAGTAAAAAAACGGTCAACAGTTTGTTTAGGGTCCCCAACCATTCAATTGGATAAAAGTTCAGTGAACCAAATAAAAAGAACCAAAGAGTGCGCTAACTTGCCTCGGTAACAAACCAGATGGGCGCAATGTAGAATCCATATGTGGCAATTTCCCTGTTAGTAAGTTCCTTCTCCTGTTTCAATATATACGGATCATCTTTATTTCTAGAAACAAGGGGGCTTTCTTCAGCATGAGTTGAAAAATCAGCATCACTGTCTTTTCTAGTGAAATTCCCCTGAAGTTCCACATCCAAGCTTGTCTCCCCTCCACTTTGTTTTAGAGCACAAGTCTCACTGAAGCTTTCTGCATTTTTACCACTTTTAGAAGAGTGGCGTTTTACCAAATTACAAAACCAATCCTTAAGGAATGCTATTGGGAGGTAAACTACCATGAGAGAAGCTCCGAGATATGTTATTGCAAAAGGCTGCTTGTAAGCAGTAAATATGTCCTGCGAAGAAAGGGAAACAAAAAAAATAAGAAAACATACAAAAGTAAGGACTTGACCCTAGCCTGAAAACATGCTAATAACAAAAGTTGAACAAGTTACGAAACATTGAACGGCTGCTCCATGCCTTCTAACCAAATGTCACCATGGAAATAGAAATACTAGTGAACTATCAGTAGGGTAAAAAAAGCACTGATGAACTATTTAAAATAACCATACAAGATTGCTCCTTAAAAGGTTAGTTGTCCACCGACAATAAATAAGTTATCAGCTTTGAATGGAAGGCCTAGCAAAGAATATCAAGACCTGTGGAGTGTCCTGATTCCTGGATCTCTAGAAAAGGACAACAAAATCTCTGAAAACACGCCCAAGTCTCTTAGCTACACGAAACTAACTTCACCGACTGAGATAATTCTAACCTAGCAACCGAAATCCGAAGACTCCCAGCTCAAATTCAATCAAAATTTCTAAAGTCAAAATAGAGTAAAGAGAAAACCAAAACCCAAAAACAGACCATTCTGCAAACAAGCTCTAAATGCTTCAGAAACACAGAATTCCAAAAGAAAATGCAGAACAGAGTTCCAAGCTAAAAACCAAAACAGCACCTACATTGAAGCAAGCATATAAAATACACAAATAAAACCTGCTCGCATTCCAAAATCCCAACTACCCAACAAGCTCCCAAAATTGGAAGTTCACAACGTATACAGCTACAAACAACTCAAGATCTTGCACTTTAAAGTCGAGTACAAAAACAAAAGGGATGAACACAAACCTGGGTCACTTCGGCTGAGGTAACCCATATAATAACAACAGTCACTATGAGGAACAAACCAGCCTTATACCTCCAACCCATCACGAAAAAACACAAAACCCAGATAGAAAAATCACAGAACTCGAAAAGGGATCGACGTTGTTCTTCCAGATCTCAAAGGTCGCTTCAAATTCAGTGGTGGGAAATGGGAAAACGTGAAAAAAACGGATCTGGGAAGGGGGAAAGTGAATGGGTTGGTGAGAAAGAACAATGGGTGCTTGAAGATGGTTATATTGCAATGGGTAGATTGTTAATGAAGAGAAACGCAGAGATACGAAGAATTAAAGCTATGGGGTGGTGGTTACTTCCCGTCTATCCCTCCCTCTCTTCTCTTCGCTTGCTGCTTCGCCGTCCTTCCAACCTGTCCCGTTCTTTTATTGCTATTTCGTCAGCACCAAAAAACCGATGATCATTGAATTCCGCGTTTCTCGCTCTTCGTCTTTTTTTCTTTATTTGGTATTTAAAATACAAATCCAAAATCATATACATTTTCATTTCACTCTAATTTTCCTCTCTAATCAATTTTCGAATTTAGTCGTTTTAGTTTCATAAATTTTTTTATACAAATTGACTTCTAATTTATTTTCTACACCAATCCAAATTGTAATTAATCTAAATAACCCCAATGCTTAATTGTCTAATCTTTCGAATCTCATGTAAATGTCTTTAATTTTACATGTTTAATTGAAATTTAATTGAGAAATCAAGTGAAAGTGTAAGAAAGGTATAACATATTAAATCAATTAAAAAAAATATAAGTATTATTTTTAAGTTAGTATGTCAAATTATAAGTGAAGTCTTTATCAAATGGATACCAATCTTTTTCTATTTATTAAATAAATGTAAATTGTGATACCAAAAGGTAAATTAAAAAAGAAAACGTTCTTTTTACGATTTAATTTCACTTTTAATTTATTTGACTATTTTCTTTAATGATTTTTTTTTCTTTGACTACTTGTTTAAAATATTGAAATTTGTCCAAATATATGGAATGAATTTTTACACACAGTAGCAACAGTGTATGCAAATTATTTTCGATCATATAACATTTTTCCATTTGTGTAAATATTTTGTGATTTTTATTATATTTAAAAAGATACTGATTTATATAATTGGTATAAGATTAATGTATGATATATCATTTTATATTTAAGTTGTTGAAACTTTCCATTAAAAAATATATCAATTTAAACTTCAATAAATATTTTTTTTAAAAATTATGAAAAACTATATATATATATATATATATATATATATATATATATATATATATATATATATATATATATATATAAATTTAATGAAAAAATATAAAAAAAAGTGTCCAAACGAAATTACGTCAATTAAGTAAAACAAGACAAGATATTTATATTATTACCTCGAATCTTTCACCTAAAAAATTCAAAATAGTAAAAAATAAAGTGAAAAGTAAAAAAGTACTTTATATATAGCAACATTTTAAAAAATTATAAATATAACTAAATCTATTAATAAATAAAAAATTGTAATAAAGTCTAAATTATCGTATATAAAAATAGTTAAATTTAAACATCAAATATTTATACGATTTCGATCAAATCTAAGTATCTTTAGAAAAAAAAAAGAAATCGTTTAGATTTTGTTATTCAAATTTAAAAAATAATTGTTTAAATTACGATCAAATCCTAAACAATGTTGTTCCAAAATAATGGTTTTCCAAATATGTTAGGTTCGATTAATTGAAGTTTTTGAATTTTTTCTTGTGAAACAATGAGTTTTTTCTATTTTTCAAATTGTTGACAACTATTTGTTCTATTTCTTGAAAGTCCAATAATTATATTATAAAAATTTAGTCTATTTTTAATCACATTCTACCAAACACATTATCCTCACCTAATTTTGCATTCTATATTGAGTTTTAACACTAATTTAATTAAAAAGTGTGGAGCAAAACATTCCAACTAATTTAATTTGCACTATATTGGTGGTTTTAGGATTCAACCATAATATTCTCATGCATTGAGAAGTTAGAGTGGTTGTAAATAATGTATAGGTTAACAACCCTCTGCCTCTCTTATAACTAAATTAATTACAACTTAGTTCACATAATTATCATCATCTTAAATGTGGGAGGTTTAATCCTCATTTTCCGTAACTATCGTACTCAAATAAATATATATATATAGTTTGTTGTCCAAAGAAAAAATAATATGAACATTTAACCAAGAGGTAGGAAACATATACGTTAATTGAATAGTATTCGTCTTGATCGTTAATTTAATGTCAGTATAGATGGTTGTTTTAAAATATAGCAAAATAAACTAAAATATTTACAAATGTAACAAAATATTATATTTATTTGTATATGATTTTATTAAAAAAAATATTTACATTATTTGTAAATACTATATTTGTCATTTAATTCATTTTACTATATTTGAAAATGACCTTATTTTAAGTCATTTCTATAAATAATCTACTCCAAAATAAAATCAACATGAAACGAGTTCAAAGTGAGATGAGTTATGACCTCTATTTTGAGGTCCAAATTAAAAATGAGAGAGATTTGAAAAGCAAATGAAGAGTAGCATTCTCTTTGAATCATCATGTGAATTTACCAATTTGCTTATGAAAATCACCCACACGTTTGCATATGAAAACACCACCCAATGATACACGATTCTTGATGTTCTATGCTTTATGTTCTATATATGTTAGTTACTCCATCTTTTATACTCCATATCATTTTATTTCATTCCATATAAACAAAAATTTCAAGATTTTGATATTTTAAGAATTTTGAGGAAGTTTTTTTATTTTGTTTTTTAACTAGTTACATTGGATAGATCAAATTTCTAAAATTTCACGCCACAAATCATTTTATATGATGAATGAAGTTTATAAGACTTCCTATTCTTTTACTGTCAATTTTGATCGATTTTCAAATTTATTTTCAATTCAAATCTTTCATTTCTAAGGAAATTGTATTTCAAAAAAGATAAGTTATTACTAATAGCCCGAAACAAAGTGAAACTATTTATAAAATATAGTAAAATAGGCTAATTCGATAAATTTTGATATATTTTATAAATAATTACAATCTAAAACCAAATAAAAAATGAACCGAACCGGTTTTAACTACTATGTATTTATTTTTATACTTTTATATCTATATATTAAAAAAAAGTAAAACCAAATTAAAATCTAAATGGCTTTTAATTTAAATAACAAGAGAGAAAATCAAACCGAAACCAAATTAGTTTTTAAAAACTTTAAAATTACCAAAACTAAATTTAAAATTAACGAAACCAATAAATGGGTTTGATTCGGTTTAACCTCCAAACCAAACCGAATCAAATCGTTTCCACAATGTAATTCCTCTCAAATTAACTGTTTTTTTTCCTTTTTCTTTTTTTGTTGGTTATAAGAAGCGACGACATGGACCCCGCAGAAGCTGGAAATCACTATGAGAGTCCACGTGGCAAGAAAATGCAACCGTTAACTTGGAACCAAGTACCTCAAAACCTCCTCTGAATAACGAAGAAAATCCGATCTCACTGTAGAAAGACGCCAAACCAAAGAAAAGAACCAATTCTTCTTCTTCTTCCTCCTTCCACGACCTTCAAATTCCGTTCATGGAACAAATCTTCATTCACACTGTCTCCTCTTCTTTCATTTCTCCATTGCCTTCCCGTCCGGAATACATGCCTTTCGCCATTGCACACCTTACCTACTAGCTTCATTTCTCTTTTCTTTGCCTTTGATTTTCTCACCTCTCTCTTCGAATCTCCCCTCATGTCGTTCTTCTCCGGTATCTTCCTTGGCGTTGTTGTCGGAGTCCTACTTGTTATCGCTTTTGCTCGCGCCGGGAATGCTCGCGCCAAACATCGCTCTGATTTGGTATATATTCCTTTTTGCATTTTATTTCTTCCGCCTTGCTCTTGGTTTGATGCAATGCAATGCTCTGTTCTTGTTCTTCCTTTTTTTTTTTTTCGTGATTTAGGCTACGACTATCGCGGCATTTGCTAGGATGACAGCGCAGGATTCTAGGAAAATTCTTCCCAAGGAATTTTACCCATCGTGGGTTGTATTTACGCAGCGACAGAAGGTTCGTTCGTTTTCTGTTTTTTACTTGATAGATTAGAAGATCTCATTTGATGCTAGTGTCTGGACGTGGAGAAGGATTGATTTCAGGATTTTGAGTTGTAATTTCTTTGTAATATGTAATTTGCAGTTAACTTGGCTTAATCTTCAGCTTGATAAAATCTGGCCATATGTTGATGCGGTAATCCAAATCTGCACTTCTTTGATGGCTTAACTCATTAGTCTATGGTGTTGATTCTCGAGTCGATTCGTCTTTTTTTTTTTTTTTTTTCCTTTTGTTATTATGTTCTGGCATTCTATGGGATGGCGATTTATTTAGGCAGCATCGGAGCTGATAAGGAGCAATGTGGAGCCGGTTCTAGAAGAATTTCGACCGGTGATATTATCTTCTTTGAAATTCTCAAAGTTGACCTTGGGTACTGTGGCTCCAAGTTTTACAGGTATTAAATTGGTTTGATAATCAAGTCATTGCAGATATAAACCATATTCACTACTAGTTATCACGAACTTCTAAATCAAAACAATGTGAATTCATTTATACCAATGCAAGATAGGCGTTCTGTTCTGTAGGAATTTCTGTACTTGAAGATGAGCCAGATACCGGTGGAATAACTTTGGAGTTGGAGATGCAATGGGATGGTAATCCAAACATTGTTCTTGACATCAAAACTAAACTCGGCGTTTCTTTACCAGTACAGGTAATAAAGAGGTTCCTGTTTTGATGAAATTCTGTTTAATAGAGATTCTGATTTTTGAATATGTATTCAATCATGAGAAATAAAGTAAATGAATTCGTGTCGTAGCTTCTTCTTCCTCACCAATCTCCTCTCTTATTTCCTTACTTATTTATTTAGGTAAAAGATATTGCATTCACAGGGCTTTTCAGATTAATTTTCAAGCCATTGGTTGATGAGTTTCCTTGCTTTGGAGCAGTGTGTTATTCTCTAAGGAAAAAGGTAAGTTAAGGGATGAAGAAAATTACATACTTCTTTAGAGACTTTTTGTATAGTACACTTGTGACTCAACACTAATGCATCACCATTATTTATGGTTCGATTGACAGAAAAATCTTGATTTTAAACTAAAAATTATTGGAGGAGACATATCATCGATTCCTGGGGTTTCTGATGCTATTGAGGTAAATCGGACTTGTTTGATTTTTCGGGCTCTTGTGGCACAACAATTTTCTGTTGTATAAGCCAAACTCATGGACTCTTCTATTCCAGGAAACAATCAGAGATGCTATTGAAGGTACTATAACGTGGCCAGTCCGGAAGATTGTGCCCATCCTAGCAGGAGATTACAGGTATGTTAAAAAAGCAGAACATGAAGATTTACTTAATGATCGATCACCAAACGGTGTCATGCTCATAGTCATATGTTTATTATTTATAGCGATCTAGAGGTGAAACCTGTTGGAACATTAGAAGTGAAGCTTGTGCAGGCAAAGGAATTAACCAATAAAGACATTATAGGAAAGTCGGATCCTTATGCTGTGCTGTTTGTACGGCCATTGAAAGAGAGAATGAAAACAAGTAAAACCATTGTAAGACAGTTTTTCTTTTCATTTTGTTTTTGGTTTTTAATGGCTGAACTGAAATAAGTTTTCCTTTTGTTGTTTCCGGTCAGAATAATCAATTGAATCCCATATGGAACGAGCACTTTAATTTTATTGTTGAAGATGCATCTACTCAGCACTTGACTATAAGAGTTTTCGACGATGAAGGAGTCCAGGCCTCTGAACTAATTGGCTGTGCTCAAGTAGCATTAAAGGATCTCGAGCCCGGTAAAGTGAAGGATGTTTGGTTGAAGCTGGTCAAAGATTTGGAGATCCAAAGAGATAACAAATACAGGGGTCAGGTCAGAAATCCATTACATCGCTTCCAACTTAATTTGGGTTGTATTAAACAGAGTAATCTACTTAACTTTTATGCATGTACACAGGTGCATTTGGAGCTTCTTTACTATCCATATGGCACTGATCAGAGCCTCTACATAAACCCATTTAACCCAGATTATGCATTGACCTCAGTGGAGAAGGCTCTAAAGATGGCTCCGAGTGGTTCCGAAGATGCAGATTCTGGAAAACCAAGCTCCCCAAAGAAGAGGGATACGATTGTAAGAGGAGTGCTATCTGTAACAGTAATAGCTGCTGAAGATTTGCCTGCTGTAGATTTCATGGGAAAAGCCGACCCTTACGTTGTTCTCATTATGAAGAAATCCGAGACCAAAGTTAAAACCAGGGTGAGGTTCTCAGTTTTGTATTGAAAGAATGAAATAATATATACACACACGCACACACTAGTTTGCAGCATGTCTTTTTACAACTTTCTTTGATTACCTTCATACTAATCCTTCATTCCATACTACTCTTGTCGTTAATAAACCTCAAATTGATTGTTAATGATTATCATTGTTACTATTTCCTTGATGATATGTTAACAAGAACGGAAGTTGTCTCGTCAATATTGAAATATCAAACTTTAAAAGCTCACCATTGGATGATTTCACTAGGTTGTACATGACACCGTGAATCCTGTCTGGAATCAAACGTTCGACTTTCTGGTGGAGGATGCATTACATGATATGCTGATTGTAGAGGTCTGGGATCACGACACTTTTGGAAAGGTAATCTTCTCTATCTCAATCAATTAAACTGTAGAATTTTGTCTAACTTGGGTGGAGAAAAAAAATTGAAGCCTAGGCATTTTATATGGTTTGAATATTACTTCGATTAATAAAACCCAACATATAAATTATCGAAGACACCGACTGAGCAACTAAAAAACATGTAAACTATTGCCCAATAAAAATATATTTAGTTGCGTACAGACAACACCTATCTTTGTGTATCTCACAAAATTGTCCAATCATGTCATTTGGCAACTTCTATTTTTTATTTTTTGTATTGTTATTATTATTATTATTTTGTGTGTGATTAGAGGGATACATAAAGATGGGTTGCCCTACAAATGGTACTTCCCTCTTAACTAGTTCCTACTCCCCACCACTTAAATACATGAGGATGTGGTACATGTCAAAAACTTAAAGGTGCTTGGTTTGAATTTCCTACTTCCCGCCCCCATTTAGGTTTACCACTCTTGAGTGGTATTTTCTAGTTTTTAGTACGAATTGGGAAATAATGTTGCATCTCTTTTTATGTTACCATATTGACTTACAACTAAATCTAATAAACTTTTAATATCAAACAAACATAATATATCTTGCTCGGATACCCATACTAAACTAGGAATAAATCTAAAAACTCAAGTCGATGGGTGGAGGAGAGTGTATTTGATCATTGAGCACTTGTTTAATATTTATATACAGGATAAACTGGGGAGGGTCATAATGACTTTGACCAGAGCAATATTGGAAGGGGAAATTCAGGATAATTTTCCATTGGAAGGCGCCAAATCAGGACGGGTTTTTCTACATCTCAAGTGGGCAGCTCAGCCGATGTTCCGAGATACTTGACGAACAAAAAGAAAAAGAATCTCCTCATTTCTTCAAGATTAACATTGTTTGATCGATGAACAGAAAGAAGCTGCAGCGCCTCGATTCATCATCCTCTTACTTAGGTACTTGTTTTAGTTAAGTCATTAAAATACAAAGCCGGGTGGGAATTCATCTCTTCTAATCAAAAGCCAATTCTTTTATTTGTTGGTTGTGTTTAAATATATTAGCGTTCAGATGTTTGAATGTGTCACTATTTTCATTCTTTTATTTTTTTTGTAGTTTAGTTTAACTTCATTCTTTATTTAACTTAAAGAGTTGGTGGTTTCTGTCGTTAAAAAATTATTAATTTTATATGAAAGTAATCGTCCTAATCTCTATTGTATAACACATATGAGTATTTCACGTTCTCTATCTTATCAACAATTGATTGACAAGATTGTCCTTAAAATGAAAGTGTAAAACAATTGATTGACAAGTTTAGTGTTACACATTGATGTCTCATCCAGGGACGATGTTGGTCATCTCATTCTAACCAACATGACTACTACGGCTACTAAGTATGTATGTTTATAAATATTAAAATTACAATGACTTGAGATGAACATATAATGTATTATGAATGTAACGCAGTCAAAAGTGAAATGATGATTTTGAGAGTACAACCT
Organism: Cucumis sativus; assembly: GCF_000004075.3. Taxonomy (NCBI): domain Eukaryota; kingdom Viridiplantae; phylum Streptophyta; class Magnoliopsida; order Cucurbitales; family Cucurbitaceae; genus Cucumis; species Cucumis sativus. The sequence goes on from NC_026657.2 coordinate 37,780,330, forward strand.
CAAGTAAAAGTTAGACATTTAAAAGACTAGCTTTGATATAATTTAGAGTCGTTTTTTAGCAACATCTTAAGATGGCATAACCTTAAAGTTAAGGACAATCTTCAAACAAAAAAAAAAAAAAAACAGTTACGATAGATACTTAGATATCTAGAGATGAGAAAATGTGTAGTAAACGATAAAATGCTTTGAGGAATTAAAAATCAAGAGGTTATTATACAACTAAAATGAAAAAATTATGTAGCCCCGTGATAATCATTAATGAAAACTTTAATTTTATCGTATCAATTTTTGTTAATGAACAAAACTCGGATATTTGGGCTAAGAAGTTAATAGCAATAAACAATGGGCCAAATACTAAAAGAATACATACATGGTCTCGATATCACATACTTATACACAAAGATATATTTAACTAGTTGTAATGGGACAAAATGTGTGTTTATCTGCTCAAAATTATATTCACGATTAGATTGTGATATTTCTTGTCTATATATGAATCACAACCATTAACAGTTTAATACACAATTTTACGTGTAACCATCTCGAATCATTTAATTACAATGAAAGACAAAATATGAAATATTAAAAGATGTAAAGGCAAAATGGAGACATAATTTTTCTCCTTGTGTGTTCCTTCCTAGGACCGTCTCTAACCATTATGAGAATGTTTTGTATTAAATATTTCGTTATAATTTAATAATTATTCATATATATGATTTATAATACATTATTATATGATGCATTTTTAAACTTAAAAGAAAAAATGAATTAAGTCTCAAATCTAAAACATTATCTTCTATCCCCGAATATAGTACCCTAACTTAAAAATATTTACAAAATATAACAAAATTTCACATTTATTAACAAAGTAAACTAATAGATTTTTATAAATGTCAACTATATTTAATAAATATTCCTAACATTTTTGTCATTTAATTGCAACAATTTTCTAAATATAATTTCATATTTTAAATTTTAAAATTTGAAAATCACTATAAGTTTTGAAAATAAGTTGATTTTTCTTTCTGGAATTGTAAAAAACATAAAACTTAACGACTTATAGCAAAATTTTCAGATTCTAACAATAATAGACACTTGATAGTATAATTAATATAATTTATTTTGCTATTTTTAAAAATGTCTGTCATTTTTTTCTTCATAATTTATACTAAATTTAAAATATTTTTTTGTGAAATAAGTCAAGTACCAAAATATTATCTTATATAAATAATATATTTGTCATTTACAAAAAAAAAGTGTTTTCTCTTAATTCAATAGAAAAGGATCCTAAACCAATCAACCCCTTAGACACTGCAACGTTGGAGTTACGAACAACCGTTGAAAAGACGAATAGAGACGATGTAAAATTCAACCGATCCGATATTGTAAGGAAGAAGAAGAATATGAAACTGAACCACCAATTTCTTCCAGACGCCTGGACATATTGCGAAATTCTTGTCGTTGTAGTCGATTTCTTTCAACAAATCAAATCAACTTACATATGCTCCGGTGGTGATTTCGGCCGGAACCATATTCGCCTCTTAACCGTCACCGAACCTATGTTTCTCTTTTGTTTTATTCACTATAATGCACCTGTGTAGTCCACTACAATTTCCTCTACTATATAGCTTTTCGTGGATCATTATTGTTCTATAGCGCGGCGGACGGTAATGGCGGGAAATTATTCCGTGAACAGTTGCTTGGAGGCCATACTTGACGTCGGGGCTCGACTTGACGATGCCAAAGTGTGCTTCTGCTGAGGGAGAGAGGGCATTTCAGTCCTACTCGAAGGAGGTTATTACTGGTTCCGGTGAGACCGATCTCTATCGCTCTTGGATTTGAGTACGAAAGTTTGATTACTGTTCTTCTTTTGTTTGTTTAGAGGAGGTTTTTTAATGTAAATTCTTCTTCTCGTCGATTTAGGCTGCGGCTACGAGGAGTCCGCAGGAGAGGAACACGAGGCTGGAGGATTTGGAATTTGGCGCGAAAGAAGAAGTAGGTCTGTTTTCTACATTTCTTCTTTGTTTATTCTGTACTTCAGTGTTCGTCGATTGAAATTTTACAATATGATTGATTACCATGTGTACGATTTAACTCTTGCTGCGGTAGACGAATGCACTTGTGTTTCTGAAAGGATAATAGATGAAATCGGAGTTGTGTGAATCCGTCGGACGACTTATTTCATATGATCGAATGAATATTTGTGGAGTGAAACTGTTGTTCTACGGCTAGTTTTTTTTTGTATTGTGGTTGACTTTTTTTTTCTCAAAACGAAGTAAGCATATGGACTATATTGAATTGAAGATACAAAGGGATAATCTTTTGAGACTGAATGCATGTAGGACCCTCTCGTTTTGGTTATGTCAGGAAATCAATGAAACAGAGTTTCTAAACCTCATGGATTCTAGGGCATGTTGGAGAATTGGTTCCAGAATATTGCTGTGAGTCAATCAGAAACTTAGATGTTCACTAGGACACGGAATGCAGTATCTCACCATTGGTAGTAGCTTCTTATAAAATTCAATCTCATTTTGTTTCATTGAATTGTTACTCCAAAATGTTTCCATGTACTCCTTTTGCCACTGTATGTCGAAACCATCACTGAGATGTGAATTATGAAATGAACTGGATATAAATTATGTATGTTTGCAGGGACCCTGCTATCTATTTTTGTTCCATGTACTCCTTTTGCCATTGTGTTGTGACCATTCTTTTGCAGTGATCATTTTTGTTCTTTTATAATCAGGCTATTTTTTGGAAACTAAAATGATTACATCTTTATCAATTTCATTCATGCCGTTTGAACATCAGATTAGTTGATGATTGGAAGCAAACCCATCAAGAAAATATCTTCTCAAATGTATGAACAGTAATCTTCTCTTCTAAATTCAGAGGTTTAGGCTCATGGAAGCCGTCCATTCCATTCAACAAATCACAATGCTACATAAAAGAATCATTTCTTTCCATCATTATTATGAATGTGCATCCAAATTTCTACACCACAGCACATTTGCATCTAACATCTGCCACACAATCTTCACATTTTGCCAAACCCCATCTATTTACAGCCAATTCTATGTCAACTCAATATCATACACGTATATAAACATCTAACTGACCCATCTTTTTCTTGTTCTTCTGTTTTCTGCTGCAATCCCTTTGACTTTTTGCCAGGAGAAAGACAGAATCAATGCCTGATAGCAATGAAGTTGTGAGAGAGGCGCTCGAGCTGAGACTTGAGCATGTCGCTGAAGGAGAAACGAGACCTGGTAATTTGAGGCGTCGATGGAGGGCTTGTCTCATTCTTGACTCGAAGTACAACAGGGCCAATTTCTTTCTTCACCGACTCTACCATCTCCATATCTACCTCTTTGCCTGAAATGTCTTTGACATAAAATGCATTAATGGCCTTCTCTCCTTGTGTTGCTATGTCTGCTCTCACCACATTCAGCCCATTTTCCCGCAGAACCCTTGTTATATCTGATAGCAATCCCACCCTGTTGTTTGCACATAACTCCAGCCTCACTCCCTGACCAAATAATTTTGTATTAAAAAAGACATCAACATCAATACATTTGCAGCTTCTTCCTGATGGTGGTGTAGAGATTAAAGTTTCATAATGGATTTCATTTTTTTTTTCTTTTCTTTATTTACATTTTGTTAAATCACAACTTGGTTCCTAAACTTTGTAAACTTTATGTTTATCTGTAGCTCCTCTGACTGTATTATAGGGAATTGATTTCAATTTTTGTTTAGGGGGGATTTACCTCACAAACACGACGTTCAATGGCTGCCTCTAAGCATTTTACCACCCTATGCTTGTCATAATCTGAATTCAAGGCGTACCCATTCACATGTCTGATAAAGTACTCCTGCATCACAAGTTCATGCCATTTCCAATAGCGATAGGTTAGAAAAATAACTCACATTTTCAATTGTAAATGTTAGATTAAAATGGTTGTAGTTGATGATACCTGAAAAGCATTATCTTTCTTGGAGCTAATGGAAGCATGAAAGATTACATATTGCATATCAGTAAGAGTACAAACTGTGTCAAACATAAGCCTCGGCCGATCCTTGCACTCGATGCTGACAATTGAGTATCCTTTCTGATCACAGCTTTCAATGCTCACCGTTGTCTTCCTCCACTCTTCTTTTCTTTTAGGTCTCCTCGAAATGGATTCAGAGGTCCAATCATAATCCTTAACCGAGACCAAGAGTTGGTGTAGCCGCCGCTCCACATTGGTTGTTATTGTGGCTGATATCTTCACTTCTTGTTGCAGGGTATGCGTCCAACTGGCAATTGGAGGGGCAGTCGCTGCCCTGAGAACAGTGGAAAGATGCTCCTCAATGTTGGCGAGCCGGTGGGGGTCCTCAATAGGACTATCTGTAGATTGGTCCGAAATGTAAGCAATGCAGGCCAAACGAGCATTATGGCTCCAAGCATGAGCTTCCACAACGTTGCAATGGAGGTCAGCCAATGCAGCAGATATCTCAGAGAAGAGACCAGGCCGGTCGGTACCGGTCATTTCAATTGCCGTATGTTCGCCGGAGTTATCAGAATTGAGAAGTTTGTTAACATAACGTCTGGTTTTGGCCGAGTTATCAGGTCCTTTGGTTGTTCCAATGGCCTGCACGTCGATGGAAAGCAGCTAAATCAAGTCGATGTTAAAAAGAAGAAAAAATACAAAGAGACAAAAAGTAGAGTGGACGTTTACGAGCCTGTTGGATAGAGTTGATGACTTTCTGGTCGGTAAGTTTATGGCTATTCTCATCTTTTACATGAAAAACTGCAGTAGAAAAAGGCATTACCCCAAATTCAAGAAGAAATGGGAAGGAAGAAAAGTATTCATATTTGGAGAGAAAGAGAGAAAAATGAGAAGGGTACCGTCCATGAACCAGCCTGCATCACAAGAAATGTAGCTTTTTGAGATTGAAAGGTTCAAATCTGTTAAAATTTGAACCACTTCAAGGAGGAGACCTTGTTTGTTCAAGCTATCAACCTGCACCAAAAATAAAGCCCATCCATTCATCTCATCAGTTAGTGGCCAATGAAGAAAAAGAAACCCACAAATTAATTATTACCTTGACAATGGTGCAATCCTCCATGCTTTCATTGTCAATGCAGACCCTGCAACTACAAGAACAACAACAAGAAGAAGAAATAAGCAATATTAAGGATTGATTAAGCTGTTGGAATTTGGACAAGTTAAATACTTACGTCGGGCCATTTATCCTCTCAGGAAGAGTATCAAAATCAGGATCAAAGTATGGCCAACAAACATTCTTCATGCTGCAAAATTATTGTTTATTTTCTTTTGTTCACAGAAGAGAAAAGAAAGGGAAACAAAGAGAGAGAGAGAGAGAGACGAAAGATGAGAAGAACGGGAAATGTAAGTGCCAACCATGGAAATGGCCCTAAAGAAAGCTATAATTAGAGGGCAATGCATGAATTGAGGGATGAATTTTTGCTTTATATGCAAAAATAGATTTAAAAAAAAAAAAAGGAATGAAGAAATTAGAGAGGAAAATAGGAAGAAAAAGAAAAGAAAAAGGGAAAAGAAAAGTCATACAGAGGTAAAGTAGGAGAAGATGTGGGAGTAGGCCATGGCCAGCTTACATCCATAATCACACTTTAATCACACTTTAATTTTTAATTAAGGTTGAGATGAAAAAAGAAAAAGAATCTAAGATCCTTTGCTTTTAACCTCTAATTAATCACACACCAAAACACAAAACCCTTTATATAAAATAATTGAATTTTTAAGTTTTTGTTAGAAGAACTGAAAGGGAACAAACAATATGTGGAAGTGGTTTGTCTTAATTCGTTAGAAGAAAACAGAGCATAAGTGTTTGTGTGTTTGTGTTTCTGAGAGGACACGTTTTCTGTTTTCTGTTTTCTGTTTTTTGGTTTAGTTTTTTTCTCTCTCTCTCTCAACTTTGGCCCATGTGTTTCTTTCCTTCTACCTTTCTCTCTCCACCTTCTGTTTTCTTGGCGTTCCTTAAATCTCTCTCCCTCCTTTTTTCTTATTGTGGCAATGACCATTTTAGGGTATGTTGTCACTCCTTAGTCAAATCATAGTTATCCTTTGTCCATATCTTGTTTTTTTTATTGTTTTGAGTAAAATTTTAGCCTTACATTTTTAAGTTCTTTTTAAAAAAATATATTGAATTTGGGAAGAACTGAAAGAAGAAAAAAAAAGCCTATTTTAAGGTTCCAAAATGGCAATTAGCCCGTTTGTTTCAAAAGAAAATGTCAAGCTTGTTGATGTCATGACCATCTAAAGTTATGGTATTGTCCTTTCCTTTTTTTCTTTTTATATTTTCTCTTCTTCTCCAGCTAGTCTTTCTCCCTCTCTTTTTTCTTTCACTGTGTGTCATCGTCTTCTTCTCTTCTGTGCGTCTTTGTCTTCTTCTTCGGTACCGCGAGTCTTCACAAACAACTTCGACATGACCAACTTTGCTGAGCAAGAATGGAGAGAATGATTTTGTGAGTGAAAAAAGGAAGAGAGACCAAGTATGAAAGAGATAGAACGAGAGATACAGAAAGAATAGGGATTTGTGAGTGAGAAAAAGAAAGAGAATCAGAGACGGCAATAACAAGAGAGAGCAAGAACGAGATTGACCAAGAGACATAGAAAGAGTAGTGGTTTGTGATTAAGAAAAAACAAAAGAAAAGGCAAGGGTGAGATACTTTTTGAGTGTGTAAGTATATTTTGGTAATTTCAATCGAATTTGACGTCAGCAAAGGTCATTTGACAATTTCCTTAAAAACTAGGTCATTTGACATTTTTTGTCCAATTTATGAATCATCTATACAAATTTTCCTTGAATTGACGCTAGAGATGAAGAAAGAATAAATTTGATATTACAAACACTATATAAGATAGTTATTTTCATTTTGATAAGTTTTTTCAACTTTATTTTTTGTATTTTTGTTTGTTCAACTTTAGTCGACGTAATTTAATTCTCATTAACTAAACCTTATTTGTTGACTTTTTAAAAAACTTTTTGTCATCTAGTTGCACTTTTTCTATAAATTTTAAAATCATAATTACACCATGTTTCTTTCCATGGAAATTGTAGTTATGTAATATATCTCTTCGATTGCCCTTTGGTGGATTTTAAAACAAATTATGAGTCTTCAACTATCTGATTAATTTAATTAATTTTACTATCAAATGATAAGTTAAAATTTGTTTGGGGAAGATATAGATTCCTTTCAATAATCAATGCAAAATTATGGGTACTGTTTCTTAATGATTGTATTCTTGTATATGTTCGGTTAAAAATATTAATTTGATCTATACATTTTAGTACTTTTATTTTTAAATTTAATTTTCACCGTTAGCTTATTGTTTATTTTTTTCAAAAAAAATTATTACATATTAACATTTTTACTATAAACTTTGAAAATATATTCTCCCTCAAATTTGTTATTTAATCAATTTGGATAAAAATATACCAAAGAGAGACTATATTTAAGGTTTATTAAAAATAAAGAGGATAAAATTAATAAAAAGAATTGATGGTAAACAACAAAATTGTTGAAAATATTTACAAAATTTAGTCATTTTGCAATATTAGAAAAAAATAACATTTTAACATTACCAAAGTATTCCACCTTGCAAATATCTAAGAGTATAAATTTTCCAAACTTAAGACTCTATTCAAGGCGACGATAAGAATAGAAGTTAAAACATTTAGAAGCGAAATGGGCAATTTCCTTGAAGATTGTGCATTAATTTTTTTGTGATTTAGTATTTTATATGAACCCACTACATAATATCAAAAACATATACTTTTGTCATAAATTTGATGAGTAGAGTGGTAAAACAACAAGAACATTTCAAAAACCAATTTGATAATTTGAGATCACTTTGAGCAATGCAACACCCATCAAACTATTTGGAAGAAGAAATTGTTATTAGAATGCCGAGATACATGAGATGAGATTCAAATAATGAGGATTCTTTATTTGGAATTTAGAAGGGAAAAGAAAATCTACCCTTTTTCTTTTCTGTTCCTCAGTTACATGCAATTTTTTGAACTAATCTGCCTACTCGACTTCTTCTACTTAAAGTTATTCGTGCAACGAAATGATAAAAGGATCTAGCACAACAGATTGTCCTACCGAGGAGACACGGAGAGTATGCTTGGTTACTAACCAAGACAAACTTCTCTTAATTCAGCCAATTACGACGTGTATTTAGTTGACGTCCGTTACCTCGGCCAGTAAAGGCGTGAAGGAAATTGAATCAGAGAACAAGATGGTAAAATGAAATAACAAGGGATTTTCTGGGATGGCCTATTTACCTATAATGAACTTTTTAATTGACTTGAAAAGAGAAAATGCATATGAAAGGCATTTGCAACTGCTCGATACTAGGAACGGAATCAACTAGAATCCCCACAAACTCAACTATGAGAACCCTATATTCATAAACCATGTGCTATTTCATTCAATCTCGAACTCCGCTCCCCGAACCGCTAAGCCAGTCAAAATGCCAACTCAAAAGAAAAGAAAAGAAAAGAAAGGAAAAAAGTAACATCCTTCTCTCGTGATGTTATCCATCTTAGCTCTATTAGGGAGGGAAAAAAATGGCTGTGTTACCATTGTGGCTGTGAACGAGTGTTCAATCAAGCATGGTTGAACCATGGTCCAACGGCACCACCATTCACATGCCCATTGCTGTGGATCCCTGAGCCATTGGGGATGAGTGAAGGAGGCATACCGACTGCCATTGGAGGCGGTGCAGAAGTGTACAACCCATGACTGTGAGAGAGGGAATGGGGGCTCACAAGAGGACTGCCAGCCGGGCTCACTTTGCGCTGCTGAAGAGTATGAATTAGCCTTAATCCTTCTTCGTGAATTCGGGTTAATGTCTCTAGCTCCTTCATTGACAGAGCTTCCAAACCAGCACCATACAGAGGGGCATGTCTTGACATTTCCTCTTGTAGCGATGCTTCGAGTGAATGGATATATTGCTGCAAGAGAAGAAAAAGTTGCATTAATCCAATATGGGTCTAGAGTTGTTCGCACATTGAGCTGATAGATTATAAATTCTGCAAAATTTTCGAGAATAATACAAAAAAAAAAACATGTTTAATAAGCATCTTCAATATTGAATAGATTATTTTCCTAATGCTCTGCCTATCCAACAAAACCTATGATAATAACCGGAAATAGGGGTGGAAAATAAATAAATGTGTGTGTCTGTGGTGTGTGGAAAAAATGTATTGAACTGCTGCAAGAAAGAATACGAAGGTTAACAACCTTCAAAAAGAGTTCTCTCGCCACAATCTAAATCCTGATATTTGCCTACCCCAGCCCTAGTACAGATTTCATTAACACTTCCTTCACAATTCATACCCTTGAAGATAGTCGGTCAGTAGTGGGATGTTTGTCTTTCAGTACCAGAAGACAAGATTTTGTTGTGTGGATCTCTTTCTTTGTTTGAAGAGCTAAGTAATTGTGGGAAAGAGATTTGAAAGAAACCCTGTGAAATAGTTTAATTTTCACATGAGCTTTTTTAAAGAATGGAGAGTTGTGCTTGCAAGTTCAGAACTTCATTGCTCATGGAATTTCTATAGGTAAAGATTTTAGTAGTTTTTGTTTATTTCCGTCATTGCATTACATTAGGAGGGTGGTGGGCTTCATTTTGAGCGCTTGTGAGTCAGTTTTAAGTATGGGCTACTCCTGAAACTCTTGTAACTTCTCAATATCTAAATGCCGTTTCAACCCTCTTACAAAACTCCCCCTCTCTAGGTTGAAAAAAGAATTGTCATGGCAAAAATGTAAAGTTGCCTCACCAAATCCACGAGTTCATTTCAGGTGCTATTTACAAAACTCGCTGGAGCAATTTCCATGCACCAGACTACATTTCTTGCAAACCATGCTCAAAACAGTTGAAATAGTATTAGCTTAGCCTAGGTATAAATGCTCTCCAATTTTCATCCCTCCCCTCTAACTGAAGAGCTCTTTATAATTTCTCTTTTGATAAGTACCCCTCTTTTCTATTTTCATACCATCCATGAAATTGTTTCTTACAAAAAAAAAATCACTTCAAGCAATTGTTCCTGTTGGGGCAGACTCATCCTCCAGCTCATTGATAGAACACCAACTTTGGATGATTGTTATTCAATGGAATAACAAGAACAATTACAAGGAATTGGCAGGATACCAAATCCTGAACAAGAACAAAGACAATTAAGAAGAACGAAATGGAAACCCTACCCTTCTCTCTGCTTTTCCTATCTTCAAGGAATAGACAAATGCCTCACACAATTTTCATATCCTCACTCAATGACCCCCTCACTAAATTAACCTTCCCCTAGTCCTAACTAACTGTGGGTCTCAGCCTTGGCAGCAATACTACCCATTACACGTGCACTCCCCTTACTCTCTTTCCTACTGTATTGCCATATAATAGGTGGCCTAAAACTCATCTCCCCTTATTCTCTAAAAATGAGACCAGCACTTATTTCAGCCCATCTAATCTGATAATTGCAACTGAACTCCTAGCGTTCAATACCTGATCAGATATTATTTCAATACTAACCAATTCAAATCCAACTGAGATGTTTGATTCCTTCCACCATATCCAAACCAAGTGAAACATCGGTGGATCCACCTTCACTTATCTTCCAGTGTCCCAGGCAGGCACACTTCAGTTTCTTTTGGTTGCTACAACCATCTCCAAAGCTCTTCTGAACATTTTTGTAACCTCTGCTTTCCTCAAGTTCATGGATGTTAAAACACCATTCATTTCGATTGGCTGACCATGAAGACTCTCCCAGTGTTCTATAGATTCTGGATCCATCCCAAGAAAATGCTCTCCTGCCTTTGATAAGAACCGGGATTTGGAGTGGAAGAGTAAAATATGTGGTACATACTGGATCACTGTAGCAATGAAAAATAAAGAGGTTGATAGATTTTTAAGGGTACTCTCCCTGTGTACTCTTTTTTTTTTCTTTTTTCAATAAACAGACATTGGCGGTGGCAGGTGGAAGGTTAGCCAGCAGGAAAATTTTTCAAGGGTACGGCCTCTCTCGCACAAACTAATCCTCAATATTCGTCTACCTTAGCTCATGTCCTTCTCCTGGGTTTTATCTTGTCGTTGGCAACTTCCTCGAACAAATTCGAACTATCTCGTATAATGACCCCTGTACTAGTTAAATTACTTGCACAATAAATCTTAACTGTTTCGCCAAGCAATACAGACCTAACATGACCAATACATAATATATCAACTCTAATGCTATAACATTTTTGTCCGTTAAATTTGGCAGGCAACAGATTTAAATGAGAAAAAAGAAATCTAACAGAGAGATTGCTATCATGTCAAAGTAGGAAAAAACCTGGCAGGCCTGCAATTTTGCTTCCATTCCATCAATATATGCTTCACATCGAGCAATCTGCTCCTCCTTCTCCCTCTTTTCTCCTTCAGTCTGTCCAACTGTTTGTGTAAGCCTGCGAACTTCATCTTCTAGCGACTGCCGGATTTCTTCCCTAGTCATATTCTCATTTGCATACCGTTTCAGTTGTTCATCAAATCTTTTTCGAGCAGCTTCGGCACTCTTCAGTCTCTCAGCAAGTGCATTTTTTTCCTTCACTACTTTCTGCAACATTAGAGATTGATGTCATTAACATGCTTAAAGCGATTGATCATAAGAGACAAGCACAAGATATCTGAAAGAAAAAAGTTAAGACTTCCACTAGAATATGAACATATATAGCAACTCAATCCTCGAAACCCTTTCCTTTAAGAGAGCCTCCTTTTGAGGAATTGTCTTTTTGTATACTTTGTATCTTTCATTCATTCTCAATAAAAAAAATTAAAACTAAAATAATGTTTTAAAAAAACGCAACATAATCAAAAGTAAAATCACAATAGCAATGGATAATGTATGCAGAAGAATGGCACATGTTTGAAGAGTTACAAAAGATTTCTCCAATAGATCAAAAGAAAAGGGATACTATAAGAGCTATAAACAGTACATTTTCCCTGTTTTACATGTTCTCCCTTGAAGCCTCACAACTATTTTCTTTTCTTTTCTTTTTTCTTTTGGATAAAGACCTCGTAACTGTTTTCTTGGATTGAAGTTTAAGATTTTCTATTTCCATTAATTACCACTTTCTACAATTAAATACTAGGAAATTGACATTTGAACATCAAATTTTTATTCATTCAACCAACTATTTTTATCTGCATAATCTTAAACACTTTCCATGGATAGACATATAGGAGACCTATATGTACAAAACACTTGATGCCGCCAATGGCACCTACAGTTCTAGCTCAGTTATCCAAGATTCCAAATTTTTATGTAAAATAAATGTTTAAGCATAATGCAGCATTAATATCATATTTCAACTTTTCAAAAGATGCATGTCACATATAATAGTAGTAATGAATTTAAGTCAGTACGCAGTAACCAAAGTCAGATCATTTAGAATACGATTCAGCTTAAAGAACTCCTTTGAGCATCTAATACAGAAACTTATTACTAGAGCATTTCCCGACTATTGATGAGTATCAAACGGAGATGTCAACAAAAATCTGTGGAGAATTTTCTCGCTTGGCCAAATGCTTCTCTATTAGTCTTTTGGTTACAGCTGAATTTACCATTCATTTTTTCTCAGAACACGTGTACACATGTAAAGATTAATTAAAATAGGGATGATCATGATCCAAACAACAACTTACTGCCACGAAGAAAGGATAGTCATTAGTTGAATAATTAGCTTAAAACATCAATTGATACCTTCATCTCATCACGTTTTCGGGATTTCAGTTGTGCTATTTGAGTCTCAGCATCATGGAAACGATCATGGAGGACTTTCTTCTCTGCTGTTAACTTCACAATCTCATCATCCCGCTCAGAGCGAAGCCACTCAAGCTGACTCTCAATGTCATGTATTTGTTCAGAAAGTTCCTTTTTCTCGCGAGAAAATCGCTCCAACTCAGCCTTCATCTCATTCTGTCAATTTTTTTTAAGCAAAAATCGTGAAACAAATGAATAAAAAAAAGTTCAAATAAAATTCTTCACATGAATCAATTCCAAAAGCATTTCTTTAACTTTTTGTGTTTATATCACGTGTTTAAAAGTTAGAAAAATCATGTAAATTTTATGTTAAAGTTCAATATTTTAGTTGTCAAATTCACCATGTTTTCTTCAACATTATTCATTGAATCTCAGCATCCATACATCATTTAATAGGCAACTCAACCTAACTTATGAGTTATGAGCAATGTACATGGGTAAGCCAGAATCAAATACCTTAAGGCGAATATTCATAGCATCAGATTCACTCAACTTTTGTGACAGAGCAGTTTTTTCTTTCATCATATTTGCAATTTCTACTTTGCTTTCTTCACGGATACGGCTGTTTTCCTCTTCAGTAGCACATAACTGGTGCCAGAGAGCAGCACGATCAACATTTGCTAATTCTGCAACATCTCGCATCATATTTAGCACAGGTCTGATTATTTCTTGTTCATCACCAATCAACATAACCAGAATTTCCAAATCCATATCTACTTCACGGTTATTTTCTGCACTGCTGGTTACACGATCAACCAATCTTTTTAGCATCCTGGCCCGATATGACTCACTTGCATACCACTTAAACAATAATGGATACAGCATTTTCACAAACCCTCTAACACGAGGATCTCTAGAGAGTGCTAATGTTTCAGCAAGACCAACAATTGAAGTAAAATCATCCCGCTGGACTCTCCGCTGCTCATTAGTTTCTCCATCAGTTACAGAATCTCCAGGCTGGAGGCTTTCGGCTATGAATCTAGTGTTACTATTTGTTTTTTGAGCAAGACGCTTTTCCAGCACCACAGCAACAGATTTAGCTGTGATGGCACCTCGAGCTACAGCTCTCTCAAATGTCTGGGATGCTTCAACGGCAAGACAAGGTATTGATAACAACTCAATCAAGATATAAATATCAGAAAAATGACGAGCAGCATGTAAATCCTGTTCATCCAATGGATTTAAACTTTCTGAAGTGGGGCCAGCTTCACCAAATAAGAAAAGCTCACGTGATATTTTTGAGCAGAAATCATCAGCATCATCACAATCAATATCTCTGAGTATAATATCAGAAACATCACCCCAACTATTTACAGTTTTACTTAATAAATCAAGAACACATGGGGAAACCTCCATGCCCAAATTCTTCAGCCTACCACGTACAGATCTCACCTATAGAATGAAGCAGAATATGGTTGTAGTACTCAGAAAAGTAAACATAATAAAAGGGTATAAAGGTTGCAGAAAATAAAAGCAATGCCCAATCATTCCATATACATACCGCTTCTGAGAGATGTTGGCACTGAGCTCCAGCTTTGAAAACAAAATCTATAGTTGCAGCAAGAGGCTCATCATTTGAATCTGCTAAAAACTCAATAGATTTAAATAGAATTTGTTCCCATACTTCAGTGCCACACTCCAATTGACTAAGAGCACCAAAGACCTAAGGAAAAACATTGTCCCAATCAAGAGAAAGAAGCGTCATAAAATCAAATTTTAGAAGAAACAAAAATTCCAATACAAAATTAACCATTCGAGCTCAAACATTACATATAGATGTTCCCTTAAAGCAAATGCGGAAGGACCGGAAGGTCAAAGGTATTTCAGTGAATAAGGGTTGAAATGTGGATATATAACACTGCACTTACAGGTATCCGCAGTGCTGGCTCAGCACCAGGCTGTTGAAGCCGTTCTAGAAGCACACCAGCAGCCAAAGGATGTTCTGAATGCTCGACCAATTTAGGTACTAGTGCAACCAGGTCAGAGTGTAGATGTCTGGGAGCTTTATCCAGCACAAGAGCAATTTTTTGAGCAGACTGAGGCCGTCTTCTTGGTTCAGGACATCCTCGAGGAACAGCCCCGTCTAGGGCTCTCAATGAATTTACAATCAAGCCTAAAAGCTCCTCAGATTGCTCAGGCCACTTGGTCTGCAATTCAATTAGTGCTACCAATAAATGTCAAGGAACAAAAGAAAGTTGTTCACCACTGAAGCAGCATTAAAATGTACCTTTGTACGAAGGAAGACATTCTCTGAAACCCCAGCAGATGTTTCAGGTGGATGTATTAGGTCTTCAGGTAAAGACTTACCCTGCCTATCTGTTCTAATCATGTCAGAGCTTTGTACAGCCGGAGCACTACTACTTTCCTCTACAGATTCCAATCTCTGAAATGGAGGAAAATCTTCAACCTCTGATGCTGCATTTTCAGTTTCACCTTCCAGTGATGTGGTAGTAGTTCCACTGCCAGAAACAGAAGGCTTTGAATTTGCTTCCAAATGATCTCCAGAGCCCCCTTCTGAAGGTTGACAACACTCAACCATTATATCTAACAGTAAATCAATAATTGCCTGCTGTAATACTTTGACTCCCATCAGCAAATTCATTAAACTGGGGGATGACTCATCTGTTTTTGAGACCTTCTTCCCATCATTGCTACTGGAAAGCTTAGTAGGAAGAAGTAAGCGCTTAACTTTAGCAGGATCATCAAGATAAACACGAAGTCCAGTAAGAAAGCCTGCAATTGCGCCAGCATCCATTAGAAGTTTTTCTCGCAAAGTGACTTGTGGTTGTGAAGGATTATCCCCATATGTTAGATGAAACCCAGCTGTGGATAGAAGGTTTCTGAAAATGTCTTCTTCATCACCACTTATTCCTTCGCTATCTTCTGAATCAATGAGTTCGTCTGGATCAGTAGTCAAAGCATCCTGATCATCTTCTGAAGCCAAAACCTGAAAAGGAAGGCACGGCTTGAAATCAAATCACATACTCATCTCACATTGTAAAAAATATGGGAGTTTTTTTATTGTTTTAGGAAACAAATTTCATTGATGTATGAAATTTACAAAAGAAGGGAAATAGCCCAAACCAAAAGAGTTCCAAGAGATTTCTCCAATTGATCAAAAGAGATGTAAGGTTATAAGAAAGATATGGGAGTTCAAAAATATTAATTTTGAAATAACTGATTTATAAATAGCCTATGGGAAATGATAGGCACAGTTAAGTCAAAAATTGTAGCTCAAGAGACAAACAACTGAAACAAGTATCCATGAATTTCTTCCTCTTCCCTGATCACTGATGAATTCTACACTTCTGCTGAAAAGTATATATCCAAAGTGTGAACAAATCAGGGAAAAGAAAAGATATCTTCTGTGCCATTTTTTATTTAGCAAGATAATGAACTTACATTATAACTTCCTTTAGATAGTCTTCTTCTTAAAACAATACTATTACAGAAGCCAAGACCTCAAAAGTCGAACTAACAACACTTGAACTGTTAAAATACAAATCTTATGTAGACATTCAAAGGTAAAAGCCAAGGAATTTGAAGAAACCAATAGTAAGTAAAGACAAATTAAGTAATCAAGAATCAAGAGAAAAATAACTTTCCCTTACTGACAAAGGACAAGAAAGCAATAGAGAGATTTGAGCCTAAGTAAATAACTCTAGTACTTGGTGAATATGAAAATTTTATAAGAAAAGATTTCACACAATTACAAGAGTAAAACCAAAAGTGATGCACACAGTAAAACAGTGTTCAACTACTTGAAATTTGGAAAGAAACAAAAGCTACTGACCACCATCTTCACAAGCTATATAGTTCTAATGGTCTTAAGAGTTTTTCTTTGTAATAAATCATATCATCAACTAAATATTTATTCTCTATCTTATTATCTTGGATTGGAACTCATTTTTGTATAGTTAGCTCACTTAGTTTGCTGCCCATTCATACACCCTTTTGTCTTTCATTTTTCTCAATGAAATCTTGGTTTCTAAATTTTTTAAACAATGAAATATTTGTTTCCTGTAAAAGAGAACAAAAAGAAAACAGAACCAAGGCAACATCCACTGACCTCAAGATCTGAAAACTCAAACCAAGGGCAGCAATCCAATATTTCGCATACAAAAACAACGGTATCTCGTACAAGAAACCCCGCTTCTGCCTCTAGCATATCCGATACCTTCATGAATTGCAAGACAGAATTATTCCATGTCTTTGTACAAATAGAAGACTCCTTCCACACAGTTTTTGCTGGATACTTTTGATTCACCACGGCCATTTTGTATCTGACCCAAAAGTTTTTATCTGGATCACTGCCAACAGACTGATCACTCTCCAGATAGATGCAAATGGTGTCAAAGGACTCATAGACACCTGCAAGGTTTTAAACAAACTTATCATACAAACTCACGACAATTTTTATAAGAAGTTACAAACATCAGGATTGCCACCTAAATAAGGAAGATACAAAAGACATACCAATACGGAGCTCACATCCACCAGCTTGAAAGAATTTACTAAAAATTTTACGAGTCTCCATTATTTCCTTGAAAGACAAGAAGTTCTCCACCTTCCATGTAAATGAACTTTTTTTTGCGACCTTATCTGTCAGAGACCCGGAACCAGATGGCTCCATGTCTTGATCAATAAAATCCTGCATCACAGATGTCTCCTTTAATATAAGGACCTCTGCTGAGAATATTACAGTATCCTGAACCAGAAACCCGGAATCCTGATCAAAGAGGCTGGTAAGTGTGACAAATTCACGCCATCCCCAGTCTTTTGCAGCTTTAGAGTACCGGTTTTGAGACTCCTTTGTAACAGATTTCTCTTCCATCTTCTGGTTTACTACTGACAACCGATGACTCACAAAACAACTCCAATCACTGGAAGTATTTCTTGAATCCGTAACTTCAAGAAAAACTGAAAGGTGACATGGTGGTTGAGACTGCCCTGGTACCAGCAAGTAGAAAGGACAATTTCATCAAGGTATCCTAATACAAGGACTAACAACAAACAACAGTATATGTGTACTGTTAAATTGTTATTCAACTTAATATGCAACTCTATCAATATGGAAACAATTAACAATGATATTCAACCATCAGAGACACCCAGCATTATCTAACCAAACGTTGTCTCAACACAAACCATTTCCAGCAAAAAGGTATGAAGTGTAAGAGTAACTTGAAAGCACTATATTCATATACAAGTTTTGTTCTCAGAAGCAAACAAATCATACAGAGTGAGATGTGCTTGAAAAAAATTCAGCTGAAAAAACCATAATAAAGAATAAAAATAAGTTACCTAGATCTTAACCACGGCAAGCTGAAATGCCAAACAAAGTTTTCAATGATTAAGAGAAATCTACAAGTACTTAAACACAATCATATTAAATTTAACAGATACAATATAAATATTTTTATAGGATAAAATTCTAGATGTTTCAGTTTTTCTTTTTTTTCTTTCTTTCTTTTAGTAGGGTCTCTCGTCCTCTTTCTAATCTAATTTTGGTTTGGTGTATACAGCAGAGAAGTTCCTGGGAAAAGTTTGGACATACCTCGAGGATAAACAATGAGACGACAGTCGCGGTTCCCAACCTGAAATCTCCTGCTCTTGATGCAAAGACCTGTAATCTTCCTCTTCTTCAATAGGTCCTTAAGCCTTGTGAAGTTCTCAATCCTCCACGTGAATTTCCCCATGTGACCATCTGATTTTCTAATTCCACTTCCATTTCTACCTCCAATTAATCCGCCATTCTTTGAAAAATTACTAAACTCCTTGATCACATGAAAGGAGGTACTAAACACAGCAGTATCGTCAACTAAAAAACCAGAATCTTGGCCAACAAAATCAGACATCTTCATATAGTCATTCCACCCCAAACTGGTATTGTCCCCACTCTTATTATCAGCTGCAAATCTCCCATATGAGTCTCGATGCATGTGATTCAAAGCAGGCTTCTGGTTTAACACGGACATCCGGAACAAACACCAACAACTCCTATCAGGTAATATTACTGTCTTTTCGGTATCCTTGCTCTCTAGACACATTGACAAATACTCAGCCCCATTAACTGAGCTCTGATAGACACTGATCCTCAAATTACACTCTCCAGCCGGGAACACAGGACTCATTATTTTCTGTGTTTTAATCATTTCTTTAAACAAACTAAAATTATGAACTTTCCATGTGAATTTACCGCTGAGCACCTCAGGCGCAGGGCAAGCAACAAGCGAGGATGTCATCATCATAGATGAGGCTGGCTCATTGTTATCCCGAGTAAAGTTTACAGACTCATTGAGAATTAAAATATCAGCAGTTATCAAAATAGACTCGTTACTAAACAAATAACCAAGCTTAGAATCAAACACGGTGGAAGAAGGAGTAAAATCGCACCATCCGTGTGACTTCTTCTTGCTCGAGAAACGATGCCATGAATCCCGATGAACGGTCTTCGAATCATCGAGAACGTTGACGATAGCCAGACGATAACTCGCAAAGCAATCCCATTTAGAAGAGGATGTGCCGCGCGGGTCGACGATTTGAAGGTAGATTGAAATATACCCAGGGAGTGCTTGGGAATCCCCTTTTGGATATATCAATAAACGACAATCGTAACCTCCAACCTCAAAGTACTTGCTCCATAGAGCCCTAGCCTTGATTCTCGGAAAATTTTGTACTGTCCATCTACAGACCGCGGAGAAGTTCCCTCGTCGATCGACAGTAACCGTTTCTTGTGCACCGCCGCCATCTCTTGAACCGACGGCCAAATCCTCTGCAGCAGCTGCAGCAGATATGGATTGAGGCTTCTCCGACGGTGTCGTCGACGATGAAGACGACGATGAGGAGGAGGATTGGGAGTGGTCCGATGAAGCCGTGGTGGATGATGAAGATACTGCTTCAGATATACTCTGCTTCATTGTTTCGTTTCTCTTTTGAGGGCTTTGTTCGTTCGTTCGTTCGTTCGTTTTGGTTTTTCTCTTCACTTTTGCTGTTTTTTTTTTCTTTTTTTCCTTTTTCCTTTTTCCTCTTTTTTTTTTTTAATGAAATTCACGTAGAGAGCGAATGAAGAAGAAGATGGAGAAGAAGAAAGAAATTATAAATTAAATTAAATTAAATTAAAATAAATAGAAATGTATATATATATATAAAGAGAGAGAGAAGGTTTTGTGATGTGTGGGTGAGAGATGGTACGAACAGTGAAGCTTTGGACAACGAGATGCGCTTCATATGCTAACTTGCGCCTTCTTTTCCCCTCTAATTTTCTTCTTCTATCATTCTTTTTGTTTCTTCAAATAATAGTATTAAATTGCATCTATAATTTCATCGATACTTTTACATTTCCATTATATATAATATAAATAATAGACAGGTTAACCTCACGAAATTCTATAATCTTTACTTACTAATTTAAATTTAACTTTTTTTTTGTCCTATTTTAATAATCTTTTCTAGAAATAACTATTGAAATTAATATTTTTTTTGTCGAAATTTTGGTGAAATTAAGAGTTTAATATTTTTATTGACGTTCATATTTTAAATTTTAATTTGGAGTTTGTTCCATATTAGTTATTGTATTTTTATTTGTTGAAGTTTAATAGATATATGTTAATAAATCTTAAATTTATTTATTCATATTCCACTTATTTTTAAATTTTTATTTTTTAGAAAAGGGTATTGATAACAATTTTACTATAAAAGTATAAGTTTTAAAAATATATATACAAAATAAATATTTCACTGGAATGAAAAAAATTATTTTATTTATTTAACTTTGTTAACAGTTAATTTTGAAATTAAATTTAAAAATTATTAAAGATATAAATATTCAAATCGAACGAATTTTAAAGTATGGAATTAAAATGATGTTTTATATATATTTTTTTTTTTGTAAAATATTGATTTCGTCGATATACCTTTCCTTGTCAAAATTTTATAAAAATATCGTAAGCACTTCTCAACTTTTGAATTCAATTTTGTATTTTATAGATTTATAACTATAAAAAAAATTAACAATAAAATTGTCAATCACTCGATTTTGAAAAATATTAATCAGAGGGATGATATATCTTAATGAAATTAAAAATTCAAAGTTTATTACATATTTATAAAATTAATTGATCTACTAGACAGGAAATTAAAAAAAACTATTAAATAGTTTATATATACATATATATAAATAAATAAAGTGAATCTCATTTAAATTTATAAATAATTATAATATCAATAAATTAATAAATTTATTAACTTTAACATGACCTTCATCCGTAAGAGTCGAAACTCTCATTTATTTAATATTTCTCTATTAAGTTTAAATAAACATTTTTTTGTGTTTTTCATTGTATTAAAAATAATTTATTTTTAGAGGATTTGCGATAGATACACACAAAAAAATGAAACTACTTATAAGATATAGCAAAAGACTTAAACGAGTCACAGGACATTTTAAAATACAGCAAGATATTAAAACTATTTACAAAATATAGTAAAATTCATCAAATTTGAATGATTTTTTCAATAATAATAAAAATTTATTTATACTTTTATGCCAAAAAAAAATCAGAAAAATAATTAATTACACTTGATTTTGCATAAAATGCAAATAGTTTGTTCATTTTGGCATTTTTTACCATTCTTTATATATATATTATAAATTGTTTCCATTTTTTTTCTATTCATGACAATTCTCCAATTATACTTACTAAATTAAATTTATCTTTTTTATATTAGAAAAAAAAAACCCTTAATTTGGTATGCATTTTACTTTTCTTTAAATAGAGCAACTTCTTTTAAGTGCTTCTAACATGTGAGTGTGATTTTAATGCATATTGTAGTATGATAAAACTACTTTTATCTTTTTGCATTTAAAAATAATAATTAAAAAAAGAGCCTAAATTTGGTATGTATTTTACTTTTCTCTAAATACAGCAACCTTTTTAGTTCTACTAACATGTGAGTGGATGCTTTTAATATATATTCTAGTGTGATAAACTATTCTTATCCTTTTTAGTTTTTATTTTTTTAAAAAAAAACTTAACTTGATAGGAAAACTAAAAGATAGTTCGAATGGTTGAAAATAGTTATAAAATATAGTAGAAGTTTAAAATCTATCGATTTTAGACATATAGATTATAAAACTTTGCTATATTTCAATTCGTTTTGTTATATTTGAAAACAACTAAATTTGGAATTAGTGTTGTAGTATGTGAATGAGTGATTTTAATATTTAATATTTGTGAAAATATAGTATATATTTAAGAGGAATTTTTAAGAATAATAAAAGAAATACAAACTATTTGTACTTTATGGTAAAAATCACTAAATGACAAAAACTCATTACGCTGTGCTATAAAGTGTAAATAGTTTCTTCATTTTGCTATTTTGACAATTCTCTTAAATACGATAGAAATGAGTGGTTGCAGCAATTGGACCCTAAAATGTGGGATGGGCTAAAACAAAATGTAAATGAGGTCAAACGACCCCTAAATGTTTACAAAACAAAAAGAAAAATACAGTTTTTTTAGTGTAACAACTGGATTTTAAAAAACGAGGGAGTTGAAATGGAGCGAAGAGGTTAGTCACACATATTGACGGTGATCCTTAAGCCACACAGTTGAATATCAAAAACTATGAGGGTGGGATGTCAAACACAAGAGCAACATAATTATTCTAACAATGACACTCGCACAAAACCAATGGTAAAATCTATTTCATATGGAATTGATGAATAACATAGACAATTTTTTGACCTCATTATCATAACTAACATTTGCCATCAAAAGATCTTAAAGAATCTTGAAATTAGTTTCTGTCACACCCCATCTCGAAGCTCCTCTTCACTAGGCCCAAGACGGCGACACGAGGCCGATTGACATTGTTCTCCTTCTAACAATACTTGTTGACTCAACTTAACCTGGACTTAAAACTCTCTTTTTAAACATCTACACTGCGGAAAACATCTAAAATCTGAAAACATAAAACTTTATAACATCTTCAAGACATTTAACCAATAGAAAATTTGTTTAAACAAGTCTTATGTAAACATAAATGAAATCAGAGTCTCAACAACACAAAACTTAGCTTAACAAACTCAACTCAAGTAGTTCTTACTAGTTTCACAGAGTAGGCGGATTTCTGTCAGGCATAAAAACTACAATCTCTACCTATAAGAAAATAAAACATTGAAGGATGAGCTATAAAGCCTCATGAGTGACAACTTTTAAAAACAAAACATGCTTACTAAAATAAGTATGCAAACACTTAGAAATAAGTATTTACATTACACTTTCTCGAGGCAAGTATTTCTAGCAAAGCAACTCATGGCTTAAGATCAAATAGCATAACTTTACTACATTGTGGTAGGTTATGTCCAATACCCCCAACGTCTTCTTTTCTAACTATAACTCTACGATGTAGGTAGGGCACACTCAATACTCCGATCGTCTTTGTTGTAGTGGGGCATGTTTGGCACTCATGACAGGATCGTTGTCATTGAGTACACTCAACATCGACAACAAAATAATTTTTTTGTGCACATAATATCATCATAATCTCAATCTCAAATCTCAGTCATGCATCTAGTGTCAATATTAGAAACATTGTAACATGTAATAATGCTTTGCTTTTAAGTATACTTGCTTAAATCTCAATTTAGCTTAACTTGTACTTAGCTACTAGAGCTCTTAACCCGATGCTACTCTTGCATCATGCTTGCTTAAACATACTTTTAACTTAATATATCTTTACAAACTTGGCGTTCAAATATTTTGCTTAGAAATCTCATGTTCTAAAGAATATATTCAACTCATGCTTTAAAACTTAAATCATACATACTTATTTTATAAATCTCATCTAACTCTTTCTAAACTTGAAACTCATACTTTGTAAATCATTTACAACTTTAATTCAAATAGTTTAACTCAAAGCGTGTTATAAATATAATTTATAATAAAACAAGTTTAGAAATTCATTTGAAACTCATTTTTGTCACTCACAAACTTTCAGCTAGTTCCTCGATCTATAGATTTGTCTTGCCTCCTCTTGCCCTGAAACACTAAAAAAACTCAGGTCAAACTTGGGTTTCAAACTAAGAGAAATTTCCTCAACTTCTTCTATTTTCTCTTTCTACTCAAGGAACCCTTTTATAGCTCACCTTGATCTCTTTGTAGTCTTGGTCACCTTGACTTGCCCTAAACACTTGTAAATAGCTTGCCCTAACTCAAAATCAAGCCATGTACAAGATTTAGAGTCTAAATCAGAAGTCCTAATTCGTAAACCTTGTTCTTATGTTTCTTAAACAAGGAGGCAAAGGGACTAAACCCTCAAGCCTTAACTCTTCTCCTTCAACTTAAACATGCGAAAACCCATACTTTTTGGATGTTTCTTGAAGGGAAACATAATTATGATACATGCTTGATTTCCTTTACTTGCTTTGGCGCAAAACCCTCAAGAATCTCCACCATTCCCAAGCTCTTCTCATTCCTCCTCTCTTTGAAGTAAATGATGGAAAAATTAGAGAAATATGACTAGAAGAGAGCTTTAAAAAGATTAGCGTCCACTTTACACTAAAACCCTCAAAACAAAAACTTTTTGGAAATATGTCTGTCATGTGCTTTTTAATGATCTCGACTGGGATTGGCCCAAGATCCTTTAGAACTCTCACCTTTCTCGATCGAAAAGACCTGAGATTAACCGAGAACACATCTCCAAAAACTTCATGTATTTCATCTCGGCCGCCAAGCACTGAGATGCTCGTACTTAGCTCTGGGATTTACCTTCTGTCTTAAATCTTTCTTGAGATCTTCTCAAACTGCTCGAGATTGTGTTAACCAAAGTTCTCTATCTTTTCTCTCTATCGAACAAGACCAAGTTCTTAAGCCTTTTCCCTGGGATGACCAATCTGAGACTTTCACTTGGCTCTTCTAAACTCTAAAATGTTGTCCCAATATGCTTGACTTGGCTCGAGACTCTTTGGGCAACACTTAACCCTTCCTCAAGTCTTAGCAAGCAAATGAGATAGAAGATTGAGTATTACAATTTCTACCTAAAACATCGAAAAATGTTGGCCTTAAGTGCTCTGAAAAGATTGTTAAACATGGTTAGCGAACTCCACAATGCGTGTAAGAACTAAGAGGGTGTTTGGAGTAATAAGTGAGTTATTATAGTTAAGTTATAATAATTTGTGTTTGACTGTAGACTATTTTAGTTTGGACACAGTTTGTTGAATTGATGAATTTGTAGGCACAAAAGTTTCAATAAACCAAAACATCGTGATCATGAAAATCTTCATCTCATCTACTATCAAAACAAAAGTCTTATTTGTCGAAGTATCACAACAACAACATTTGACGGAAAAAACAAAATAACCGATGTTTGATACTTACTTTAGAGTGAATAAGAGACCACTTGAGTGTACTAAAAATTTGGAAAATAGTACCAAAAATCCATTTAAAAAAAAAAAAAACTACATTTGTTTTTGGGTCGTTTGAATTGACTTAAAAAATAGAATGTTTTTCAAAAGCTCAATTTTATTTAAACTATTTTGATGAAAATGGTTTAAAATACACTTCAAAAGCTATTTTGATTGGTTATCAAACATTCAAATTTTGGAAAAAAATGACTTATTTTTAAAATTAAACACTTGAAAATCTATTCTAAACACATCATATAGCTCTCTCGTGATTGTAAGTAATATTAAAATAACAAGTACAAAACTTAAATTGAAAAAATATTGACAATATTAGGATGTGTTTATTAAACAAATAAGGAAAAGAAGAAGACAAAGTGGAAAATGTAAAAGTAATCATGTTCATAATTTTTCAAAACAAAATTAAAAATACACACAATTTATTCAAAACATAACTTTAAGGGTTGTTTTTTAAAACCGTTTTAAAGATAAATATACCAAACACGTTTTAATTTATTTCCTTGTATTACAGGTTTGTGAGAATATAAAAATTGAAATGAATCATGAACCAAACACGGACTTCATTTTTTAGATTTAGAGTATAGTTTTTTTTTTCTTTTTTGTCTTTTAGAAACAAAAGACTCCGAATTTGTCGTACAATCCAATTCCACTTTTAAATTTTATCGTGAATTGCACATTGATTAACCAAAATTGAGAAAAAGAGTTTGACCCCAAAAAAACACTCGAACCCTAGATTGACACATAAGGAAAGGAAGTCCTTAAAATGCGAGTAAGACGTTACGTGCTTAGAACGCGGTACAAAAAAGGACTATCATTAAATCAAGCTAATTCTCCTTCCTTGCATGACTTCCTATGAATGATGTTCGCTTGTGATACTATACCATTCGGGGCACAAGTCCCAAGTGAGTGACAACCAAAGAGCCATATAAATGGTCAAGTTCCAACACTTGCGAAGATAAGCAAATATCCTGCATTTTAACCGTATACTTAACTTTGCTAACTTAGATACTGAGTATGTGTCATACAAGTACTTCTCATATATGTTAACGTTGCTAGAAAGGAATCCCTTGTGGACTATTCTTGATACAAACAAATCTTTATATCTTTTCTACTTTAATTCTAGTGCGTAATTGTAATTTTAATGCCGACATGAACTTAGCTCAATTGACACATGTATGTTCATGTGGACATGAGCTTTTCTTGGTACTTTACTTTAAATATCACGACTATTCTTAAAAAATTAAATAATTAAAAGTACAGAAATGAAAACGAAACCGAAAAATAGAAAATAATATGTCAAAATGAGTTTCTTTTAATGATATGAATATGACGTTCGTTGCTAAAAGTCGAAGGTCCAAACTTTCGTTTGGGTTATTGAAATAAATAAATAAATAATATAATTTTATCTAAAAGGTAGAGTGAAAAATTAAAATAAAATAATATCCAAACAAAAAGATAAAAGGAGAAGGGTTAATTTGAAATAAACAAAAAATGAAAGGACCTAAAAATAAATAGGATGACAATGTAATAGTAGACCACGTGTCAGCTCAGTGAGTTGAAAGAATCCCCATTTCCCCAGACCTCTGTGAGCTCCACCGTGAGTTGTTCTTCTTCTCAAGCGGGCCAAGCTCGGTAGATCAATCGGACTTCGAATTTCCGGTGAATTCCGTACCACGCCGGTTCCTCTCCGTCGATTTTGTAAGATCACCGTCATTCTCAACCTATAGCTGCATAATTTCAGTAATTAGGGCATTGAATTGGTCGAAAAAGGTTTCTGACACGTTTTTCTCATAGGGCTCTATGAATTACGTTGGTTTTGGATGATTTTGAATAACTGTTGGGTAAACTTTTGCATTTGTTGATTTTTTTTTGTTGAGGAAGAGAAACGGAAAAGTCTGTATGTTGGCAAACATATAAAAAGAAATGATTACGACATTTTGTCTCGTTTACTAGATGGACTGTCATTCGGCAATTCATGCTTGCACGTCAAGTTTCATGTCGCTGGTGATGTAATTTAGCATTGTTGAGCGCATGAACGTCCATTGTTGACTGACCAATTGAAATATGTATTTGTAGTTATTTTATTATAGAAGATTAGAATTTCGTAAAGTTATTAGGTTGGTGATTTATTTAGCAGTTAGCGCTAAAAACAACTAGAATTATCTTGAATGAAGATAAAGTTATTGGAACTTTTGCAAATCAATTTAGTGCTATGAATGCCTACTATTTACAATTACATGGATTGAAATTAGATTATCTTGAAGGTTAGCCATGGAGTTTGATATTGGTCTTTTCATATTCATGGAAGGCAAGGATTAAGCGGTGAGTTCAAAGGATGAAGGCTGGAACAGGCTGAAATGTAAGTTCTCTACCTATATGCTTAGTTTTTACGTGATTTTTCTCTAATAATTGAGAGAAACTTTTCACGAATATCATCTCAACAGACAAATGTGTCCAATTGTACGTGGCCAATTATCAAAATGTTAGTTCTTCAGTTGCTCAAAGCCAAGTGTCTCGTGTGCCAAAGAATATACAAATTTATTTTGAATCTCATGCATCACCGGGTCTTATATATCTGCATAATGACAATAAACCTCTCAACAGACACGCATGGGGTAAATGCCATCAGTTATATGCAGAAATTTATTTAATTCTCCAGCTAGCTGATGTACACGTTGGCTGGCACTGTGTGATTAGATTTATGATGGATTTCATGATACCATATATAACCACAAAATTTAATTATTGAACTTATGTTTTGTTTGCTTTCTTAATGGTTCAGTTCCTTTTCTTCCCTGTTGCTAAATATGCCCAATGGCCTATGACTGCCAAAACATAAATATGTCAAATCTTTCTTTCAGATGGAGGAAGTTTGTCTTAATAGTGAGCCTATCTTTGATGAATGTGACGAATATGAGGTGGATGGTGATGATTCCTTTGTGGACAATGACGAATCCGGGGAAGCACAGTCAAGGAAGAATCCTCCACTTCCAACTGTGGGTTTGGAATTTAATTCTTTCGATGAGGCTTATGACTTTTACAATGTTTATGCTAAGGATGTGGGCTTTGGCATCAGAGTCAGTAATTCATGGTTTCGTTCTAAGAAAAAAGAACGATATAGAGCTAAACTTAGCTGCAGCAGTGCAGGATTCAAGAAAAAGAGTGAAGCTAACAATCCAAGGCCAGAAACTAGGACTGGTTGTCCTGCAATGATAATTATTAGGCTTATAGATATCAAAAGGTGGAGAATAGTTGAAGTTGAGCTTGAACACAACCATCCAGTGAGTCCACAAATCACTCGATTTTACAAGTCACATAAAAAGATGATTCTTGCGGCTAAGAAAACACAGCCACAGCTGCATCCTGTAACTGAAGTTCATACCATCAAGCTCTATAGAAGAACTATTCTTAACAATTGTAATAGAAGCACAAATGTTGACCAAAGTGAGGGTATCAGTTCCGTTGATCACTTGAAATACCTTGAACTTAAAGATGGGGATGGTCATGCATTGTATAATTATTTTTGCCGCATGAAATTGACAAATCCCAATTTTTTTTACATGATGGATCTGGACAACGATGGGCATTTGAGGAATGTGTTTTGGGCAGATTCTCGGTCCAAGTCTGCATATTGTTACTTTTGTGATACAATCACTATAGACACAACTTGCTTAACAAACAGATATGAAATTCCTTTGATTTCATTTGTTGGTGTGAACAACCATGGACAATCAGTGTTGCTAGGATGTGGCTTTGTTGGATTTGAATCAGTGGAGTATTTTGTTTGGATTTTGAAGGCATGGCTTAAATGCATGCTGGGACGCACACCACAGGTCATTATTACTCACCAAAATAAAATATTGCTTGCTGCAGTCTCTGAAGTTTTCCCTAAAGCTCGTCACTGTTACTCTATGTGGTATATCATGCAAAGAATACCAGAAAAGTTGGGCGGACTTGAAGGATATGAAACGATGAGAAGCCAATTGAACGAAATCATTTTTAGCTCATTGAAGATAGCTGAATTTGAAACTTCATGGACTAATATGATCAAGCACAATGGGCTTGGAGATAACAAATGGCTCCAATCACTGTACGAAGATCGGACATTATGGGCTCCTGTATACTTGAAAGACATATTTTTTGCAGGATTGGTCCCTACCCGTGCAAATGAAAGCTTCAAAACATTTTTCGATGGATATGTGCATAAACACACATCTTTTAAGGAATTTGTTGATAAATATGATCTTGCTCTCCATAGGAAATACCATAAAGAAGCAGTGGCAGATCTGGAGTCAAGAAATTTAAGCGTTGAGTTGAAAACGAGATGTAATTTTGAGTTGCAGCTCTCCAAGGTGTACACAAAAGAAATATTCAGCAAGTTCCAATCTGAGGTAGAAGGAATGTACTCTTGCTTCAACACAAGGCAGGTCAATGTAAATGGGCCTATAGTAACTTACATTGTCAAAGAAAGAATTGAAGTTGAGGGAAACGAGAAAGAGGTAAGATGTTTTGAGGTATTGTACGAGACAACCGAAGTAGACATTCGGTGCATTTGCAGTTTGTTCAACTACAAAGGTTACCTTTGCAGGCATGCATTAAATGTTTTTAATTATAACGGTGTGGAAGAAATCCCAGCTCGCTACATTCTGCCACGCTGGTGTAAAGATTATAAATGCAGGTATCCTCTAGATCAGAGGTTAAGTAATACAAATGTGTATAGTTCGACATACCAATATAGTCATATTCTTAATTTTGCACTTCCAGTTGTAGAAGAAGGTGCACAATCTCAAGAACGTTATAAGCTTGCATTGCAAGAATTGGAGGAGTTATTACATAAATTAAATCTTGTAGAGGATGATCTAAATAACGATGGATAATTTGTTCTGATGAAGTAATTGTGAAATAGAATACAAAGATCTGTAGCGAAGACAATGCTTGTCTGTAGATGCCAAGTTTATGCTCTCTCTTCCTCTTTCCTTCCCTCCCTCAATCATCATTTCCTAGATCCATATGTATCTGTTGAGTCCCTCTATAAAACTGATACATAATGCAGGTAAACAATTTGAAGATCAACCATGTAGTATGTACGTAATGATTCAACAGCTCCCTTCCCAAACTGGTCAAAGGGAGGTACCTAACCATTCATCATTAGTATGGAAGAAGCTTGTCCCATTTTATATGTTTCAAAAAGTGAGATATCTGAATTATTGTTGGAATGAGTTGAAGTGAAACAGGTATGCACGTTCGGACGACAAACTATTGGGAGGGAATGAAAAGCAGGTTTGCAGTCTGCATCATGAGAAATGAGCTAAGCCAATCAGAACTCTGCCTCCATGTTATCAAGTAAGTATGGCATAAGAAACACTGAATAATCATTTCTTAACATGCAATTACGACCTTACTCGAACAATATCTGTTCAATAGGTTGTAAAATTATGTCGTTAAGTTGTAATATGCAATGGCACTGTAGCATTTTGGTATATCGACCGTCCCATTCTTACTTTTTCTCAGTATAGGCGACAATGATAGAGGAAGCTTTATGTGCACAATTTTCCGTGGAAGTTTAAGCAAGAGCTATATTATCATACAGTAGTCTCTCAAAGGCTAGCTAGTTAGGGTACAACCTTTTTTTTTTCCTTCTACAACTTCATTTTATTTTGTTGGATATATATGAAATAGGCACGTTGTTAAAATAGCAAAATAAATTAAAATATTTATAAACAATGGGCAAAATTTTGAATTCTGTGAACGATAAAAATTAATAAATTTCTATTATTGTCTATCAATGTCAAAAAATATACAATTTTGCTATATGTCGTAAATATTTTGTCAAATTCGCTTTTTTTTTTTTTTTTTTGTAATTTTCAATATCAATTAATACCTTCAAACTTGATGTATTAATTTAAATATCAAAATAATAATTACATTAATTTATATCCTAAAGTTTTATAAATTTATCAATCCATGCATTCCATTATTTAGTTTGAAAAACATCTCACAAACATTTAATTTTTTCAATTAAACTTAATAAATTGTTATAAGTGAGTTGATATACATTTAATTTTTTCAATTAAACTTAATAAATTGTTATAAGTGAGCTGATATAGAACTATTAGGAATATATTTGAATATCGCTTATACATAAATTATTGTACACGTGTATGACTTTTACAAATGTCAATTTAACCTAATTGATGACTATCGAGTGTAAAACATACTAGAAGAGGCGTAAATTCACTTCATATCGCTATCATTGAAGGTGAGACAATAAATTGTTGCAATTTGGCCCCATAGAACTCTTAACGTCCTGAATGGTGAAAATAGTAGTCTTTGCTGTGCCGTCTAATTTGAAGATTATGTTTTCTATAGTCTACGGCCCCTTATCTACCTCACAGTTGGAGATAATGCATAGAATTATTTGGTTAAGAACAATATCAATTTACATTCTAAAACCTCCGAGGGAGGGAGGCTGCATCCATTAAGAACCCTAACTAACATAATAATTGTATGAAAAATCAGTAGTCTATTTAATTATTGTGTTTTTCTTCACTCAAAAAAAGGTATTACACACATGTAAAAGTCACGCATTCACGATTTAAAACAAGATCAAGATTTCAATTGATTCATTTAATAAATCTTGTAGTTTAAATTAATGCATCCATTAATAGTAACACATAACTAAACCAAACTGTATTTTTAGTTGAACTTGAGAGAATAAAGCTCTAAAATATCCTAGTTTAACACTTTAACTAATTAAACGAAATATAACCTCAACTAAGATATATTGATATTTCATCAAATCTGTGCACTTTCAAATTATTTATTTTAAAAATTGTATTTTCTCCATCTAAGTACTAGCCATAGTGTCTAGCTCATTGATTTATACAAATAAGGTGATGTATTTGAAGTCAGTCAAACTTAAGCATCATATGACAAACGTAGAATGTGGATTATCAGTCTTGAAGTTAGAGAAAGAGAAGAAAAACTTTAAATACCAATATAGGCCGTAAACGTTGCCACAGCCCACCGTGTGGACATGCCAATAAGCTTAAAGAACCTTTTTTAAAAAAGGAAAAAAGAAAAAGATTTAGATGAACTGTATTAACTATTCTAAAAAAAATGAACATGTCCTCATAAGGTGCCATTAATGACAATAGTTTAAAAGAAATTTGGCATTAGTTGATAATCTAAAATACAAACCTCTAGAAGTCTTTTGAATAAGATATATAATACAATGAAGTAACAAGGTTAGAAGTTCAGAGTCATTCATCCATTTAGAAATTGATGTTACCACATATATTCTAAGTCTATGTTTCAATTTCCATCTCAAATTCAAAAATATTTATACTATTATGAAAAGTTAAAAATACTTAGCACATGTTTAGATGCTTAGATGACTTTCTAAATGTACAAATAGGGCTCATGAAAGACATCCATAAATAAAAGTCTTACCCACCCATTTGGAGAGATTAAAAGAATTGACAACAAAACGTTGAAGCTCCGGTCAATAATGTCAAGATTACAATCAAACCCTTACAAAGATTGAAGATTAAAGTTTCCTAACTTTCAAAGGGGCATGCATGTATTAGAGATTGTAATTAAAGAGTTCATTCAACAAAGTACAAACTAAATTTCTCTCAAAAATCTCATCTAAAACATACTAACACACGAAGAATTATATAAACATATATATATTTTTAAAGAATATTAAAAGTAGTTCCATGTTGAAAGTTGCTAATGTAAAGTAAGCACAAATAGCACTTGGCTTTTGAAAGAAATCAAATACGGAGACCTTCAGAATCAAAGATATTGCAATGGACAAACAAAGCTAAAGCTTCAAGCTGCATAAAAAGATTACAGATTCATCTTAAGGAATCTACTTACAATGCCCAATCAAAGCCATGGCTTCTGCAGACGAACACGAACACGAACAGGTGTAATCCAAATCATCGGGACCCTATTATGATGAGGTATACTGGGAGAGCAGAAAGACAAGCTGAGTTTATAGAATCGTATAAATTAGTGTACGAGCAACGTACACAGCAGTGGAAACTCAAATGCAAAACAAGAGAGGGAGCAAACCCAAACTAAGTATAAATACTATCACAAGGCCAAGCCAAATTGTTGTTGTCATTATAGGCACGTAGGTAATGTCACTCCATGACAAACAAAAGCCAAAACCAAGTAAGCAATCACTAGGAGGAGGATTATCAGCATTACCCTGCAAGAATTAAGGCATTTATTTCATAAGTAGGAAGCAGAATATCATCATCTTTAAGACATTGAGATGCTTTCTAAACCAAATTTGTTGAAGCAGAAGTTGCACTATCTGAAGAGCACACAGAGAAATGTTTAATCACTGAAAATGAAAAGGCAGGCACTGGGAGCAATCATGCTTTCCGTAATGTATTTCTTAATTTAGTTTATATGCTAGCAGTTTAGCACCAGTTGACAAATTACAGAATATGACATATATTGTAAACATGTACATGTGACGTGGGGGAATCAACATCTAACTTCGAGATTGATGGTACAAACATGATGCAAGTTGAGCTATGCTCATATATATATATATATATATATATATATATATATATATATATATATATATATAATACAAAAATGCATGAACAATCCTACATTAGTGTACTTGTTTGTACTGAGTGCAGAATCATTCTTTAGAAGGGGAGGAACCATACATGAGCTTAACATTTTTCCACCAAATAGTGTTTCTGAAACGCCGAGCCTGCTTTCTAAATCGCATGGTGTTTCCTTGCATATTAGTAGTTTTATCCACAAGCAGCTCCAATCGATCACCTCTCTCTAAAACTTTGTCAATATTCTCTATCATGACATTTCGCACCTGTAAAACACAATAACTATTGGTTATCATTTATCAATAACATGATATTATGCTGAACCTAACATTAAGTACAATAATATTTTAAATCTGATTACAATGTGGCAATATATTGGTGATGGTAAATTAGAATAACGTACTGGAAGAATCACACCAACGATCACCAGTAATTAATAGAACTACAACAAACTAAAGGAAAAAAGAACATTCTTACAACATGCATCATTGTACATAACCCGCTCCCTCCCCATTTCTCAAGATTGAAAGTATGGAGATGTGTATGTAATTACATCCTAGACTAAGTGAAGTGTAAGGAGGTAAATAACTGCTTTCAGGTACTACAAGATTACATAAACAAAATACTTGAGAATTTTAAAAAATTACCTGACTCATTTCACCTTTCAACCGGTTGATCCGATCTGCATTTGGGTCATTGGAGTAGTATTCCAATTGCTGACTCAGAACTCTTGAGAATTCATCGTTCATGCCATAAGCATTGGCTGAATGAACTGCACGGCCATATGTCCTTACAAATCTCTGATGAATATCTTCAAGGAATGCAAAAGGAATCCTTCCTGAAGAATATAGGTTGTCATTGTCAGTACAACTCAAAACTCATTGACTGTAGTTGATAGTATGAATGAGTTGGGTAAAGGTTTCAAAGATGATTGGCTTCACTTGTCGTCCAAAGCCGACAAAGATTGAAAAACATTTTATTCCCCATGGCCGTGTTATTTTACAAAGAACCAAGAATCCTCACACTAGTCATTTTGATGTTACTAACAACGAATTGAAATCATGGAAAACATCGTCCAGGTTCAATAATACAAATGCCATCCAAATTCCACACATACTGTCTTTTAGCGAGCATCAAAACAGATCAAGCAATAATTACAAATAGCGAACAGTGAACAAACAAGGACTAAATCATACAAGACAAAGCACATCTGCCAACTCCCCGTCTTCAGACTATAAAGCTCTACTCACAGTCTACCGCCAATTTTCGAAATAAACGGTATACTGTACAGCACAACTACATGATCCGACTAAACAGTGTTAAATAATTATCATTCCCCATCCAAAACAAAAAATAAATAAATTATTCGATAATTTGCACCAGACTACTCAAACACAGCGCAGTCCTCATTAACGATACTACAAGTGAGAAATTCATATAAAGAAAAAGAGTGATACTCACTTCCGGCAGTGTCATCGGCCATACAAAGCACCGTGAGGCCATCGGTACGCTTGACGTGAAAGATATAGCGATCCTGAGAGTAGGAAACATGAGAATCATCGTTTCCGGGAATCTTATCGAGTATTTGGCGAGAAATCGAGCTAGCATTCGTCGGCGTTGCGGAAAATTCAGCCAAAACCACCGATCCCCTTGCCACGAGCGCATAAATTATAGCCATGAGAGAGATGATTTG
The DNA here is from genome assembly GCF_000004075.3 of Cucumis sativus. Lineage (NCBI taxonomy): Eukaryota > Viridiplantae > Streptophyta > Magnoliopsida > Cucurbitales > Cucurbitaceae > Cucumis > Cucumis sativus. Next base: position 37,815,875 of record NC_026657.2, read on the forward strand.
ATAGGTCGAACTATTGGGATAAAATCGAGTGCAAAAAGTAGGTCGATGAGTGGAATTGAAGCAGCCGGTACGTGGTGGTGGGAAGATCAGGATCTTGATTCTCTCAACGCCAGCTTGAAATTCAGGCGTTGAAGATTATCGAAGAGAGAGAGAGAGAAAGGAAATGAAATTAGGTTTTTAAAAAATCAAAATCAACTTTGCCAACACAGCGGGAATGAGCTACAAAGTGGATTGCAATTATTTCACCTTTTCTTTCCTTACGAGAAAATTGCAAAATTCATCTCTAAAATTTTTAAAAATTAAATTGCAATAGTTGCAATAATATCCCAAAATTAAAAATTTATTGATTATATAAGTTTAATAATTCAATTTTGTTCCCTCCTCAATTTAATTTTTACCTTTATCATAAATTTGAGAATTCAATTTAAAGGTCTAATTGTTATCAATTATTAAAAGTTTGTGGGTGTATTGCAATTATCACTATAATTTATTTTATAAATATTTTTTTTTGTTATTTATCTTCTTGTTTTAATAAATAATAATAAAATTATTTTAAATTATAGACTATAATATTTTATTATATTTATAAATATTTTTGTTATTTTACTATATATATATTAAAGAATAACCAAATATAATATTTCAATTTTAGAAATAGAAATTATATATATTCAAAACTTTAGTATAACACTAGTAGAAAGGATAATAAGCATAAGGAAAACTCATGAATGGAATATGAAAGGTTTGTTTCATTATATGCTTAATTTTTAATTAGTTCTTCAACTTCAAATTTTGTCCCATAGGTCAATTTGATTTGTTGAATATGAAAATGAAAATTTTAGGTTTAAAAAAGAAAAACTTCTTGTCTTGTGTTTAGTTTAGTACATCTACAAAAATAAAGTTGAAACTTTGCCGATTAAAATTGTCATGTAAAAATATTTTTTAAAAATTGAAAGACTAGAGTTATTTATTTATTTTATTTATATTATCTCCGAGAGTATAGTTGTTTAAAGTATATGATCGTATGTCAAGAATAAGGGTGTAAGAATGTAGGTTGAACCCGACAATCCGGACTACTCAACCCATATTATATGGGTTGGATTGGGCTAAAAAAAACTAGATTTTATCGGTTTGGGTTAGTTCTTGGGTTGGAGGGTTGAAAATTTTGGTTCAACCCAACCCGAATTAATATATATTATATTATTTATTTAATAAAGCTTTAAAAAATAATTAAGTTATATCGCTTTCCATTCCTCATTTTTCTTCTACTCATATTGCGTTTTCTCACGTTTGTTTCTCTTTCGCCTCTGTCTTCTCAAATCTCCTCATTTTCATCATTCGGTTTCTTAAATCTCATCCCTCTTCGCCAAAATCTTCTCATATCTCATTTCTTAGCGACTCAAATCTCCTCCCTCTTCTCAAATCTACTCATTTTCGTTGGTCATTCATCTTCTCAGATCTACTTATTTTTGTCGGTGGTTCGTCTTCTCATATCTCCTTCCTCTTTGTTGTTCTTCTTCTCAGATATCTTTTCCTCCTCACCGTACGTCCCTCATCTTTCGACCCTTATCTACTATCTACGTCGTTCGGCCCTTCATCTGTCCCCCATCTTCTGTCTTTCCGCCCATCTACTCCCTCTTCTTGTCGTTCGGTTTTCAATCTGAAAACTCAACCCAACCCAATGATTCATATTTTATGGGTTTGGTTGGGTTGAGTTGAAAACTTAATTTAGGTTTTTCGGGTTGTCAACGTAAACAACTCGAAAATATGGGTGTTGGGTTGAGAATGTCTCCAAACCCGATTACACCCCTAGTCAAGAGGTTTATTGGTTTCTTTTAATAAGAAGATGTTCATTCAATAAATTAAAACAAACAACTTCTTCGGAGGTTGAAGAAAACCAAGAAAGAAAAAATAAAAAACAAATCCAACTACCATAATACACAACTCGAGCCATAAAATGAAAATATTCCTTTTGCATAACGCGCACTACACAAAAAAGACAACACATGGACAACAACCTAACCTTCTTTGCAAAACTTGTAAGCTTCAACAAATCTTGGTTCTTACGTGTAATAATTAACATTAATAAGCTCAACACAATCTGACACCGCATGAACAAAAGGAGATCGAAAACCATACCCAAAATAATCATTTTAAAAACTTTCTAATTTTATACCATCGACCATAAAACATTGAAAATCTTAATGGGACTACTTAGAGCTCACTCACTTGTGAAAGTTATAATACTTTAAGAAGTCGGCAAGCTTCTTAAAAAGATATAATATATGAAAAACAAAGAAGACGTGGTAAACCAAAGTTATTAATTAAAATCTATATTCAAAAGCATTTAATATAGGCGTTAAATTTTGAATAATAATTATTCTTCTTACAAAGATAATGTTCCAAATAAAACGATAGAGATAATTTATCAGATACAAATATAATACAAAAACTAGTAACAACAAAACAACCCAAACATCTTAACACAGAAGAGAAACAACATCACACAACTTAAACAAAGCGGCTCTAAAGAAAACCGTCCATACCATTCTCTATATAAAAATAACTCTCAACCACTTAAAACAACACCTAAAATTCTTAAAAACTGAATATTAGACTAATCATAAAATAGTAATATACAATTTTGTTATTATTTTTGTTGCCTATCATCCACTAATAAAAATAAATAATGAGTTTTCAACAGATAAAAAGAAAGAAGGATTGCTGCAAGTAAAACGAATTAACTTATTTTAAATATAACAAAATATCATTTTTATTTAATATATATTAATGCAATAGCACTTTGTATGAAAAAAACGAGTGTAAATTAATATAAATTAGAGTTCAACATGCCACCAATTGTTTGAAAGAGACCCAGATGCCACTTTGCACTTGCATGAAGAAAGATAATATTTTAAAATTTATTATTCTTTTAGACAAATAACTTTAATTATAACTAAAAATACAAAAACAAAACCATATTAAATTATTTCGATAACCTAACAAAGTTACAAAATCTAACCCATAAATGTAAAAAGAGATCTAAGCAAAAAAGCATACTTAATTTGCCAGGTTTAAAAGGATAGAGTGAGAAAGTTTTTATAATAGAATTAGAGAGTTTATATAGTATATTTTTCTAAACTATAGTATTATAATTGTGAATAACCTAGAATACAAAATTTATAAATAATTAAACAACAAGACGCTCGTGTACTTAGTTATTTGTAGCGTTAGACAACAAATTAAGACATTTCAACACAAGCCGAGATGTATTCCACCGAACAAATTATATGGGTCACTTCGATTATTCCTTTTTAATTTTATATGAATATAGTAAATAAAAAGAGTGGTAGATAATTTTGTATTTCTTTTTTAAGAAAAAATAAAGCCCTTTATCACTAATTACAAATATCAATTATTATAATTTAATTGCAAGCCTAAAAATATTGTGAAAAACAAAAGAATAGAAGCCTAACGAATTTATTATCTCATGAGATAATGTTTATCCTCAAATTGTAAAAAACAAAGATACTAAAAAACAACAATTTGACTTTATTCAAATAAAAAAAATAACACAAACCCTCTTCTCTAATCTTCTACTCTTTTCTTATATATATATATATATATATATATATATATATATATATACTTTTTTGTATATAAAAAAAGTCTTTTTAAAGGAATTTTTCTTAAGAAAACAACTTAATAAAAAAATTTAGAACCTATTCTATAACCATTTTGTTTTCTATTTTTTAGTTAAATTTACTTCCTTTCCATATTTATTTTTAATACCATGGTTGAACTCGTAATTAATTCCAACAATAATTTTTAAGAAATATAATTTTAAAAGTTTGGCTTAATTTTTTTGAATATTCAATAGAAAATATAGATAATAAATAAATAAATTTAAAAATAGAAGTAGTATATATATGTTTAATTTTAAAAAACAAAAATCAAATAGTTACTAAACCTAATTTAATATTTAAATTTTACTCAAGGAGTAATACACGTTTGTCTTTAAAATTTAAATGGTTTAGGATGTAGTAAGTAACAATTTAGTAGATTTGTTTTTCTCTATTTTGTAAACACCTTATTCATTAAAAATAAAATTTAGAGAATTAGTCATTTTCATTACCAACATTTTAGGTAATTTTGTAATTAACCTTTTGATAGATTCCATTTCATCTTCTAATAAAACTTGATTAACTGATTAAAGAAAGTTTGGTTGTGATTAAACATATAGTTTTTTAAAAAATATTCTATTTTTAAAATTGTCCCAAACAAATCGTTATTTCTTGTAAATAAATGTTCAAATTATTTAACTATTTCTTTATAAGCATTATTTTCATTCTTTTGATAAATGTACAAAATTATAATTTCACAGAATAAATATCAAACTTGAAATTCATTCTAATTCAAGATTTTTTTCTTTTTATGAATTTGCCATCAATGTCATATTATTAATTTTCTTTTGAGCAAATATAAATTTACCTAAATTTGTAATAATTACTTAATCAGAACAATTTTTTTTTTGGACGATATACATAGAGTAGAAATTAAATGAAATGCATATAGGCCTAGTATATATTTTAGTAATCATTTGAAGAAAGTTAGTTGGATTATAAATTTATAATTTAATGTCACGTGGTATAGTGATATACTAGATGCTAATAACGATCTAGCATTATAATGATATGATCTAAAGTTTTGGAACTCAATGTTACAAAATACAATTTAGAATCGTAATGAATTGGTAGGTTTACAAACATTGTTTTCCATTTAATTATGTTGAGCCTAATTTGTCGAATTGCGTTTAGTTTTGTGATAATTGATCACATGATTTTCTATCGTCGTAGTAAGGGTTTGATTCCTCATTCTCACAATGGTTGTACTAAACTTAATACCATCTTAAATAGATTTAATTTCATTCAATTATAATGGTTGAACTAAAATCTAAATCATCATGACCCTTTTTGATAACATATTTTTTTATTTTTTAAAAAATTATTTTGTGTAGTTTTAAAAATTCGACTTCATTTTTAAAAGCATGGATAGAAAGTGGATAAAAAGACAATAAAATTGTAAAAAATTATTTACATTTTATGGCAAAATAAATTTAGTAGTTTTTGTTAGTATAAATAGTTTGTTTTTTTTTAATTCTCTAAAAATCCAAACCTAAAGGTGTAAATAGTTAAAAATAATTATTGGTGTATTTTTAAAAAATAGAATTATTTCGAAAACGAAAAAAAGCCGACAAATCTACAATAAAAAATATAAAAAAAATGTGAACTTTTAAATTTGGATAGTCAAATTTTAACGATTTTTTTCAAAAAAAATTTATTTCTATTTGGAAAGCGATTATTTATATTTGACAAATGATTGCTTAGATCTTGTACACAATCGGACGATCATTTATATTTGAGACACGATAGTTTATGTTTAGCAGCCAAATATAAATTATTTTTTGTACATTAACATTTAGATTTTGCTATTTTTTCTCATGATGTTTTATATTAGAAATAATCAAATATAAGTTAAATTTTTAAAAAGAAAAAATAAATCATTTATATTTAATAAACCAAATAACAGTTTGAAAAATAAAATAAAAGAAAAACTACCAAAAGAATAAATACGATAAAAATGAAATATTAAAAAATGGCTAGAGTTTTATGACTTTTCTCATTTTTTTTTGCACTGTAAACATTTGGTTGATTTGTTATATTTATAAAAATTAACTATAATTGTTTGTATACTTAATTTTTAAAAATTAAAAAATAAAATGATTGTTGAATGGAAATCCAAATATTTTAATTCTTAAAAACTAAAAACGAAAAAAAAAAAAGCTATATTTTAATTTTTTTTTTTATTCTCTCCATTCTTGTTATGATTTGGATTTAAATTAAAATAAAAGGGTGTGAGAGTGAAAAGGGACATGAGAAAGTTGAGTACTAGACAAAAAAACAAAATTAGTTTTTTAAGTTTATTTGGTTTACTTGCAATGAATATGTTTTTATATTTAGGGTTTAAAAAATGGTTCAAAAATATTTTTAGGTTTTGGATAAAAAACCTATTAAAACTTTATTTGAAAAATATTTATTTAGCTATTGAAAATATTTATAAATACATTTTTAACTTAGAAAAAACTCCAACTAATTCAACTTTCACAACAAAGTTCTTAGCATCCAAAATAAAAAACCAAAATTTTAACTTAAAACCATAGGTTTAAATATTCATCAATATTTTTATATTTTCAGGAGTACGACATCGCATATTGACACAAGGGAGGATTGTTATTTCCATTATATTATAAAAAAATTCACAAATTACATAAATAAACATTTAAATTACACTAATATAAATAATAGACATGTTTACTTATTTGAAAACAATAAATTATTTATTTGCTCACTTAAATTTGTTTTTATAATTTTTTCAAAAATATCTATCAAAATCAAAATTTTTATAAAATTAACAAATTGATATATCATCATCGTCGATAATTTAAACTTTTATTAAAACACAATATTCCACAAAAGCTCGTGGCGTTTCAAAAGAACATTCTCCTTAAAATATACTAAAACATGAACTAGTTAAATAAAAAAAATCTTACTTAACTCCATCAAACTATCGCAGTATATTAATTACAATAAGGAACTATTGAGATTGATTATATTTGTGATCTATTATTTTGTATTAGTAGTCAAAGTAAATTTAAAATCATGGTTTTAACTTAAATTTTGTTTAGTGAGAAAAGTAATGTAAAATTTAGATCAATAGAATATTTTTAAAATTTGAAATAATTTATAAAACTTTTTAATAATTAAAAGATACTTTTAAAACAAAATCTTAACCGTCTCTATCCAAAACTAATATTAGTTTATTTTTTAAAGTTTAATAGCACTTTTTAAACTTTTAAAAGTTTATATGTATTTTATAAGTTTTATATCATAAAATAGAGGTGTTTTGTTTTTAAAAAATATTGAAAAAGTGTTTTATACTATTTGAAACAAAACTACTAAAAATAAAATTAATGCCATGTAAAAATATTACATTTATTTAAAAATTATCTTTTAAAAATTGTGGTTGTTGAATTTTGACCTTAAACGATAAAATAAAAAAAAGTAAGATAGTTCGAGAAAAGATAAAATTTGATCTTATTTATGATTGAAAAAATCTCACACCACACTCGAAATAGATTTAATATAGATCTATATTAAATTCCTTATAAATAACACTATTATGAGGCAATTTAAATTGATTTATTCCTAATTCTGCTATTATTGGTTAATATCAAGACTCTCGTGTAATTCAAATGCATTCCATTTTAGAATTTCAAACGACTAAAAAATATCATTTTCAAAATTTGTATTATAAAATCTAAAACCCAATGGCACGAAAAACATATCAACCCAACCCAATCTCTACGACTTAAGTTGGGTTGGTTGGTTCATGAATTCACCTAACATAACCGGGAGAACCAACCAAAACTTAATGTTTATTTATTTATATTTAGGATTTATATTAATACATTTATTCTAATTATTTAACTTCATTAATTTTTTTTTGGATAATTTGTTCTCACCAGCTTATAAAAATAAGTTTTCTTTAGTAGAAAGAAAAATCTAATTATATAAATATAATTTCGATAAATGCAAATAATTAGATACCGTTTTATCAAAAAGAAAATGTTTCATTATATTGAATTCATAAATGCAAATAATTTAATTTTAATTTTAACTCAATACCAATAATAATAAAAAAAACAATCAAGTCACATTTTTACAAATTAACATTTTACTTTCTTTTATAATCAAAATTTAAACAAATTATTTATTTGACTAACTCATACCTATCGACTCCGAATTATTTTATGATGGAATTGAGTTTTTACATAAAAGGTGTTTAGATTGCATATATTGTTTAATGGAAATAGTCATTAAATATTTTTGATTTAAATCATGTACGTAATATTTTAAAAATTTGTATTTGATTAAATAATGTGTAAAAAGTAAAATAAAATAATTACTTAACTAAACTAAATGTTAGTTATCAATTACGAATAATAAAAAAAAAGAATACATTTTAACTAAAAATAATTAAATTAATATAAATTAATTAGAATATTGTTAATAAATTAAGTGAAGTAATTAACTTAATACAAAATATCAATAGAAAGATATTAGCTAAAATTTATTAAGCCTAAATCGTATATTTATATTTAGTTAAAATCTAACAGTAATATGAACTAATCAAGCTAATCATTCGAACGTGAAAGTCTTAACGAAATTTACAATAGCCAGAAAAGAAGAGGGTAAAATGGTCAACATGAAGAAAGTATGCGCCATTTTTCCAATTAATATTTAAGAGCACAATTCGGAGTCGTTTTTGGAAAAAAGGAGAAAATAGGGTCATTGTAGCCATTATTCTATTCTACGAGAGAATTGCCATCCGCCGAGAAGCTCAAGGAAGAAAGTCTCGGGCGAGAAGACGACAGTTCGGTGTTTGCTTCTCAAGCACTCTCTCTCTCCTTTTTATTTTTTCTTTCTTCCATTCTCTCTCTTTAACAGCTAACAAGACGACGGAACCCAAAAGCCAAAGCTCTGAGAAAAATTCCTAATTCACTCTCTGCACGCGCCTTCAGGTGGCTACGTTTCCCCCCTTTGCTGGCGTTAGATTCTACTCCCATCTGTCCAAATTCAGATTTTCATCTCTCCTTTTGCTATTTCCGATTCGATCCGATGAAAACAATCCGTCGCTGATTGTTGTGGAATTCGAGTGTGAGGTCGTTCATTCAATGGTTGATTGGATGGATTGGATTGCTTAGAGGATAAGGAAGACGATCTAATCGAATTCGTGTTTCCGATCCTGATGACTGTCTTCAATTTGTGGTAATTTTAGGACAATTTTGAAGTATGATGCTGAATCGAAGTCCGCCTAAGCATAGACATGATGGAACCTCGCCGTTGCCGCTTGGAATGGACTGGAGCCCTCCTCCTCGAAAATGGGTTAGTCGTATGTTATGATAACGTGGAATTGTTTACTTGGAATTTCGACTATGAGAACTGTTGATTTAAGTTTTTTCTTTTCTTTGGACTTTTCCTGGTGGATTGACCGAATAGATTTCACTTGCTTTGTCGAATTTATTCGTCCGGGTTGCTGGATTATGTGATTTTTGAATAATATCTACTGTTTTTTTTTTTCTTTTCACGATCTCATTGATTTGTGGTTTAATTCGTAAAATCTACTTGCAAGCTGTTGTCTAAACACACCATATTTAGCTTAGGTTACTTCTAATGAGTCGCATCGTTCTTAGTGTATCAGCGGCCTTTTTTGCACCCCATGAACGAACTGGAGTCCTTCTAAGTTCTACCTTTTTCTTTTCTTTTATAGGGAATTTATGGCTGCCTAGGTTGCAATACTTTTCAAACCAATTGTTGTTTTTAAAAAAAGAAAGAAAGGAACTCAACGATAAATTTTTGAAAATTTTCAGTTAAGAAGTTATCTCATTTAAGTAATAAATTTGGAAGAAGTAAAGTAAAGACCTGTGGCCTAGCTCTACGTTTCTGCCAATGTTGGGTGGTGTATAACAATAGCAACTAACTCTCTTGTTTTTTTTACTATTAAATGCACTCTTTGTTTTTGGTGGTTTACTTATATCTTCACTCAGAAAGCCTTCATTTCATGCGCAGAATGGGAAAGACACAGTTTGGCCTCATGACCATCACACAGGATGGAGTTACTGTGTTATAATACCTTCATGGGTTGCCCTTCCGAAAACACGAGCTGCAGATCCCATAGTGGTACTCTTTTCTACAGCTCCTGTTTCTTTTGGTACCTATGGTTTTTTTTTAATTAATTAATAGCTTGTTTGTGCCTCTATGAATAACATCTTAGTTGTTAGGAAATGCTGATATGGATTAATCACTTGCATTATCTGAAGTTGCAAAAATATGGTACCCAAAAAATGACGTTGCAAGAAAATGTGTCCTAGTATTAATAATTGGCAGCAGCACAAATAATTTCTCTTGTATGAATCAACTTATCCTTTTTCTAGTCAATCTGCACATACTCAAAGGATACATAACCAATTACCCTCCCAAAAGTTGTTGGTTCTATCCTGTGTATTCTTACATTTTTTTTCAATGAAAGTTGTTCTAGCATACATATATTTTCTTGTACATTAACATTATCAAGGGACAGTTCTACAGGGTTCAGGTTGCTGTACAGTCACCTGAAGGGATCACAGCAATGCGGGGAGTATTAAGGCGATTTAATGATTTCATGAATTTATTTTCAGATGTAAGTTCATGCATTTTATTTTACTTGGGAATAACCGTTTTCATATTGAAAGATTTCTTGTTACCACTCGTCTTTTGAGGAAAAATGATTTCCATTGTTATGTTTAAAAGACAATTACTCTCATTTTTAATTGTTCTCAGTTTTGAGATTTTATCACTTTTTAGGTTAAAAAGGCTTTTCCAAAGAAAATGATTCCCCCAGCTCCACCCAAAGGAATCTTACGGATGAAGACCAGGGCACTTTTAGAAGAGGTGTGCAATCTGCTTAATGTTGCATGCACGAGCATGTTATTTTATTTTCTGTTCTTCCTCTGTGTCTATGCTGGCAAATGTTTTATATGAATTGATTATCATTGTATGACTCAATCCTTTTGCCAATATGCAAGGAATTGAGAATCATTTTCGATAGGAACTAGAAATGAGGAACATTAGAATAAAAACTGAGCTACTGACCGTGTTATTAGACGTTCCTAAATCATACCTATGCTTATAAACTTTGTCCTGCATTCCTCTACAATAATTTCTTTGAAGGAAAGCAGGAATGGCTAGTCACCTACATCTGTCTTTCAAATATTATAGGACTTCCAATAGACTTCTAGATTCCTTGAAGCACCACAAATTTCTATGTGTTCCTAGTGCACCGTGGGTCTACTTTCTGCAGATTATACAGATAACTAAACCTTTTGGTTTTGAGATTGAGTGTTGAAGTTACCTTTACGTGTGCAATTATTTTATGCATTTTGGTTGTGTATCCGTAAGACTGTAACTATTATTCTTCACAGGTTTAATTTTATTGCAGAGAAGGCGCTCTTTGGAGGAGTGGTTGACAAAGCTCCTGTCTGACATTGATATATCAAGAAGTGTTGCAGTAGCGTCCTTCCTTGAGCTAGAAGCTGCTGCTAGGTCTTGTACGTTCTTTCTAGAAAAAATGTCTTTGGTTTGTTTTAGTTTTTACCCTTTTTAAAGTGTTGATTCTAAACATTATTATATGAAATTCTTCATAACATATATATTGGAGTTCTAATATTTTAATTCCTACGACAATGCTTTCAGCTTTCCAAAATGATAATCAGGGGCCATCAGGTGAATACCCTGATTATAGCAGCAAGATATCAGCACATCAGTCCCCTCCTAATTCGAGCTCATCTACGCTCATTGGTGGTCTGTCACTTGCATCAGATTATGGTAGTGATACTGCTTATGAGGCCTCTGAACTTGGTACAGCAAGTCTGGGAAGAGATGATAATTCTGAAATTGCCATCGATGATTTAGCTTTGGATGACGATCTTTCCAGTCCAATTGAAAAACTTGTGAAGTATGGATTGTCCAATATTGATGAGGGTCTGTTTATGGGACAGACCATTCTAGAGCAGTTGGAAGGCCTTCCAAAACATAAAGCTCATCCTAGATATAATAACAATTTAAAGGATGGTCATAATGGTAATACTTCCAAAGCATCGTACTTGGATAAAAATGGACTGGTACCATTTGTAGAGCCTGAGCATGGCAAGGTAATTGGCCATGCTCGCAAGCTGTCTGATGAGAGTATAGCAAGTGATGCAAGTTCTCTGAGAGGTGGAGAAATTTCAAGCGTTTCACTTCGAAATTCAGTTGGCAATGGCTCACTTGATCATTCAGGAGCTGAGGTTTCAAATGCAATTGAATTTCATACCAACCCTGAATTGCATTTTTCACATGATGCACTCCTCTTCCCAAAGGATCATCGGCATAAACTGAATAGGGTTCTTTCAACAATGCATCAAAGGCTAGTGACAGCAAAAACAGACATGGAGGACCTCATATCAAGATTGAATCAGGAAATAACTGTTAAAGATTACCTTACAACAATGGTATAACCAATGAAATACTTAAAATTTTCTGTTTATTCCATTTGTGAATTAACTGGATGTTCTTGGTTTAGATGTTAGAATATGTCTACCCTAAGGGCCCTTTGAATATGTTTTTATTTTTATCTAATGTATTTAACAGTTTTTTAGTAATTCATTTTCCAGCCATTGGCTGTGCAAGGTTCCTTTATGAATGGCTGTGTAGTGTTATATGTTTGCCTGTCATGAGAAACACATACCAGCTGGTCCACATATTCTATGTGCGCTATCATATGCTGAATGCCAAATCTTTTTTAATGTCAAGTTTTCTGTGCCAATGGCTTGTTCTTTGGACCAACTATCATAGCATACGCTTGACCAACTCAATAATACAATCATAAGTTCTGAAAATGACGTATGTTTGTACTTACATACTGGACACTGACAGTAGCCTAATTCATCTTGTGTCAATTTGTTCCCAGGTTAAGGATTTGGAAGTAGAACTTGAAACAAACAAGCAGAAAAGTAAAGAAAACCTTCAACAAGCTATTTTGATGGAGAGGGAAAAAGTTACCCAAATGCAGTGGGAAATGGAGGAACTTCGTCACAGATCATTGGAAATGGAGTTAAAATTGAAGTCTAAAGAAAAAAAGGTCTTTAATCTTCAAAATTGGCCTTATTTATGCCACCGCCATTACTATTTTGCACTAACTCCTTTTGATGATACACAAAATGCTCTAGGGTGAAAATTCATTTTCAGTGCCTACAGAAGAATTTACCCTCCAGGAGAAAGTTGCCTTGCAAGAAGAGCTTGAATCCACGAAAGAACAACTAAAGAATGTTTCTAAGCAATTTGAAGAGCTTGAAGGAAAATCAAAAGCAGACATCAGGGTGCTTGTTAAAGAGGTTAAATCTCTTCGAAGTACCCAAGCCAAACTTAAACAGGAGCTTAGTCAAACACTTCAACAGAAGTCTGAAACTGAGGTAGTTGCAATCTGCTAATTGTGCTATGATTAAGGTGTCGAATGGAAATGACTACAAGTTTTTTGTTACACTTGTTTGACATATATTTCAACATGAAACGATTTTACTTGAACAAGATCTGTTCTATAAGTTGTGCAACTGTGTCCTAGAGTTCTAATGAGACATATTTCAATATGGACAAATTTTGTTTACTTTATCTCATCTGCCTTTTACTTTATAAACCATACAAAATCTTTTTTCTCTTCGACCATATGTCGGAAAAAAAGAAAAAGAAAAAACATTTAATATTTTAACTAGGAATTTGCATCTGCAATCTCTATTCACTTTATTAACTGAGAAAATCTAGTTGGCATATTTTGATAGAACTAAAGAGTTTAATTTTAGTATGTCCTGTTGATGTTCCTTTTCTCCTCCTCATTCAGGAACTTCTTCAACAGGAAAGAGAAACGAGACAGCATGCAAACAAGGCTTGGAGCAAGCTGCTGTCTGAATGCAAGAGCCTACATGCTCGGCTTAAAAAATGCAGCATGAATTTTTCCCCGGATGATGATTATAATCATGATGCGGAATCTTCATCCTTATCTAATGCCTTAGATTTGCTGACAACATCTGATGATCAACTAAATCTTCTCCTGGCTGAGGTACCCAATATGCTTTATTATGTATCTATTATCCTGCAGAGCTCTTCTATGGTCTGCGTACTCTCAAGCCTCAACTAAACCATTGTCTCCTCATCCCTCCCGCTCCCTCTGTACCAAACTTCCCTTTGCTTACTACTAATGTACTTGATGCCTTAAAGAGCTTGTTGGAAAAGACACACGGTCTTTGAGTAACACCTACTTAGAGGTCGTGTGTTTTGATCTATTCTTTGAGTGAGAGCTTAATAAAGAATTTCTTGATATCTTTATGGGCCTGGAGCAGTCCAATATTTTTATATATATATATATGGGATGTAAAAGACAACGTAATAATATGATAGAACCTGAATATATTGAACCATAATGGAGTGTTTGGGGCAAGTGGTGGAATAGGGAACTCCAAGGAGTTGTGTATTCCTGGGCTCAGTGTAAGAAGTCAAAAGCCATGATATGATGTTATTTACTGTTGAGACTCACAAGCTCCTTGGGACAAACAAAGAGTGGTGTCAATGACTCCACACTTTCCTACTCCTACTCCTCAACTCCTTGATTTAAAAATCCCCTAATGTAATGAAAATACAAGAGAGGTACTTGGACCCTTCCAACCTTGAGATCACTCTCAAGCTCTAATTCATTCACCAAAATATTGCCTATCTTCCTCCTTCCTTACTCAATTCATAACCAAACTTCCAACCACTTAGCTAATTAGTAATATACCCTTGATAACTCTCAAATACCATTCATATCGCATTTCTAACATCTGCACTAAGGACGTTCTTAACACTATCCCTTCATCATTGTCAAGTTAGAATTCTTCTTCCGTCACTTTTTTGTATCATTGTGATTCTTCTTCTGATTGCTTTACGGTGTTTTTGTTCGTTCATAATTAAAACATTTGTTGGGATAAACTGTGCAGGTAAATCTTCTGTCCGATGGCATACAGACTGCTACTCCAATGGCAGATGATGACGACAACGATTCAATTAAAGTAGATGCAGAGTTGAGGATGGTACTTAAAGACATATTCACGGAAAACAGTAGGTTGAGGAAACAGGTCAATTCGTATTTCCGACACAATATGAGATTGAGGATGTCAAAGGAAGGTGATGATGCAGAGGCGTCTTCTTCTTCTTCTTCTTCACAAAACACTAAAGTAAATATCACAACAGAGACATGATTCCCTGTTTATCAGTATATTATTTCCTCCTTTCTTCTTGTTTTTTGCCTTCTCACCCCTTTAAATATAAGAAAAGCACTTTGTTGATTCAGAAGCCCTTTTGCACATCTTTGGATAAATAATGCTGCTTGGTATAGTCCATAATTTTAGTTAGTGCAAAAGTCAGTCATCTCGTTTTGTGACTTGGCGTTTGCTGATCTATAGCTTTTTAGGGATTTTTTTTCCTCCCACGATGTTGTGCTTTTCAGGGATTTTTACACTATAAATTAGAGGACCCTGCATCTGACAAGGGTTGCTCATATACCCCCAGATATTTGCTTTCTGGCCCCTCACATTACACAGAATGTTGTCTTACTTTTACGTTGCCCTCGTGTTTTTGTTCATTACGAGGAGATGAAGACAAAGCCAAAAATGAACTTAGATTCTTACTTTTGGTTGGTATATTTATGGTTAATATGTAGATATATTTTAGGACGTGGTTTTAAGAAAGAAAAATGTGCATGTGCATCTCAACCATTGCATGGTGCATTCTATATACGAGGAACCAATCATCAATCGTAAACACAGACAGTGGTAGATCCAAAAAATTTATATAGAGACGTTAGATACTATATAATAAACACACTAAGCAATGTTAAAAGTATATAGATATTTTGCTAATGTTCTAATAACATTCACAATCAACAATTTTCACCTGATTTTTTATTTTTTGTAACGTAAATATGAATTTAAAAAGTGTATAAAAAATATAGAAAAAAATAATACGTTTTTTTTTAAGGTTGTTGAGAGTATAAAAATTTATATCATCGACTTTGTTGTATTTTTATTCTAAATATTTGTTAATCTCGACAACTAGGAAATAAGTTAGGTTAGGTTACGAAGTGAGGGTGTCGGGTGCATGCGAGGACACAAACGACTTTGTTTAAAATAAAATATTATTTAATATATATACTTTAATACTTTGTTTAAAATAAAATATTATTTAATATATATACTTTAATATGATAGTTGAGATCCTTAATAAATGAGTTCTGAATAGAAGTTCTAAACCCTAAAATCCTAAAACCCTTTCCTCTCTCTTTCTCCTTCGTCAAACCCGATTCCTCTCTCCCCAACTTTGACTCTATTTGTCCTTCGGTTTAGACTCACCATTCTCGAAAATATTACTTCAAAGGGTTTTGAATCCCAGTCGAGACCGAGGGTTTTCCACAGGCCAACAGTCTTCTCTATCCATCATCAATGGCGGACGACGATTACAATGACCTTGACATGGGGTTCTCACTCTCTGTCCTTTATGCTTTTTCTCCAATCCATTTTATGTTGTTCCTCTGCTCAACTGGTTTCTTTAGAAAATTTGTCAAATGCAAAACCCTAATCTCGAAACTAAAGTTCATTCTTTCAATTCCAATTCATAATGGATTTATAGGCCTCTTGCTGCATGTGTATCCACATGACCTTCATTAGGAACGTCCATGAATCACTGAGGCTTCTATTCGCTTTATTCCCTGTTTTTTATGCCCCTTTTCTTTTGCATAAAAAACTCAGCCTTGCTTCTAGAATACAGATTGCTGTACTTGCTTTATTTATTTATTATTTTGTCTGTTAAGTTAGTCACTGAGATACCATGGGTTAGTGCTTTGCAATTTGCATCACGTTTTTCTTTATTTTTTGTTAATGAGTTTTATTAATCGTGCAAAATGTACACATGGAAAGCAGATAAATGGAATATAATTGTAAAAACTATGCATGAGGATTTGAATTCCAACTCTTGGGCCCATGGACAGTGATTTGTTATTTGAATTGGATATACTAATATTTCATTCTTAGTTATTGTTTTGACCACACTGCCCACTGGTATTATCTTGGTTTGTGAAAGGCCCTTATATTTTCATTTAGGATGATTTGAAGTTGCAAATATCTTTCAGCTCTTATATTAATAAGGGATTTTTGCTGCAGATATGAGGATGAGCCACCAGAACCCGAGATTGAGGTAAGAAATAATTAGTTTGAGTATTTTTTAAAGAAAGTGCACTACTGATCTTTTTGCAGTTGATTAATTATAGTGAAACTGTGAATGATGTATAGGAAGGTGCTGAAGAAGAATTGGATACTAACACTGATGATGTTCCTGGTGAACCCGTTGAAGCAGAGGGAAAGGAAGATGAAGAACCTGTTGAACGTGTGCGTAAAACCTCAAAATTTATGACTAAGTATGAACGTGCTAGAATTTTGGGTACACGCGCCCTCCAAATCAGGTTCTCTTTTTTTTTTTTGACATTTGTTTCATCTAATTTTTGCATTCATCAAGTTTGTCAATGATTTGATGATTCTTTTTCCTTTTGAGCAGCATGAATGCTCCTGTGATGGTTGAGTTGGAGGGTGAGACTGATCCACTTGAGGTTAGATTTTGAAATGTTAAGCTAATTTTTGAAAAACTTTCTTATGGTTTTTGCATTCAGTAGATGTATTTTAGTTTCCCCATATGTCCCATATGTCTATGATGGTTGGTATGCGTATGCATACATGGAAGTAAAAGGTTAACTTACAATCCTACAAAATTGCATGTTAGGGGTTAAAATGAATTTTTTCAAATAATCAATTTCTTAAAAAGCTGAAGAGGCTTATGTGTCGAGGCCAGGCTCTATAGTTTAGTACCTTCATTCAACCATAAGAGGGTTATGCCTCACATAGAAGAAGTTTATGTCTTTGTGAAAGCTCATCCTCTCTTAGAAGAAGTTTAGGTCTATGTGAAAGTTCATCCTCTCGTAGAAGAAGTTTGTCTTTGTGAAAGCTCACTGAGACTGACAATCTCTAGGCTTTATCTATTAGTACATTATCATCAGTACCCGAATATATTGAAAGAATAAAGGTGAACGATAATGAAAATACAAGTTGAATTAAGCGTTCATGGTACTTGACTCTCCCAATCTTGAGATATTCTCAAGCCCTACTTCGTATACCAAAATATTGCTCACCTTCTCCATACGCCTCCCCTTTATTTATAGCCAACTTCCCTAACATACTCTCGAACTAATTCCTAATATACTCATAATATTCCTTTAATACCATCCTATCTTTATCAGCCCCTAAAACACACTATGTCATCAAGGTGTGGGTACTGAACCTTTTTTTTAGCCTTGGAATTAATGTGGGCTTCAATCAATTCCTTTGAACTCAATATGCATCCCACAGACCAAAACCATGTGCCTCTGATTTTCCAACATTTGGTTCCACCACCCAGATCTGCACGTGGGCATCAGTTAGTTTGTGCATCTCTTCATGCAAATTGCTTCTTTCTCAAGATGCACGTAATCTGCCCCTTTCCCATGATTGCTTCTCCAGCCACCGTAGATCAACATTTTTTGATGTGACAGCGCCTCTGACCACTATGAATCATCATTTTCCATATACAGTGTTTTTTACCACTGTAGTGCAGCCTCGTTTGCCAAAGAAGCGGGGCAGTTGCTCCCTCAGCATTCTTCCTGTCTTCAACTAGCACGATTATTAGCAAGTCCTTCTACCATCTTGTCTTCATCTGTTGTCCCTTTGTCATCTCAGCCAATCAACCGCTGACAACTTCTTTCTTCATTAGGTTGTCCGTTTGTTTTGCTAACCATTGGATAATCAAAAAGTTCTTCTGCCATCATTTCCTCTTCGATTTCTTCTTCCTCTTTCTTGTTCCGTTCTTTCACCAGTCGTGTTGCTTTTCTGACCTAAACGAGCCTTTTCTCCATCTATCTCGATTCTTTTTCTTTTTAGTGTGTTTATCCTTCTTTTGTTCCTCTTGCTGCTTTCTTTTCTTTACGTATTTATTTTTCCTCTGCCAATTTTGCTTTGTTTTCCTTGGGTCCGCTGCTCTTATTCTATTCTGGTTGTATTTGAAGTTTCTCACCTCTGTCAACGATTCAAGTTTGACAGCCTTTTGTTCTTGAGTTTCTGTATCTTGCGAGATGCTTACATTTGATCGATTTCTTTTCAATTAGATATTGGTTCCACTGTTTCTAACAGAATGACTCTTCTTTTCACTTCTTCTACATTCAATAAGATTCGATTTTTGCCAACATGAGCTTAGCTCAACTGACACCTGTATGTTCCTATGGACAAGAGGTCTCAGGTTCAAATCCCCACCCCAGCATCTATTACAGTACCTTTGCAAAAAAAAAAAAAGACTCAATTCTTTGTTTCCTTTCTTTGCGAATTTGATTTCCTTTTTTCTCCCTATTGCAGTCTCTCCCCTCTCTTTGAGAAATTCTCTCATTTATATGACCCCTGCTTTTCTTCCTCTTGTTGAATTCAGAAAATGGATTCCATCTCATTCATTGGAACCATATCCATCAACAGTCTCTTCGTGACTTTGCATCGAACTCCATGGAATCAAACAACTCTGTACCAAATTGATAGAATTCGAATATATTGAAAGATGAATGATAATAAAAATACAAGATAAACCAAGAGTTCAAGGTACTTGGGCCCTCCCAACTTCTCAAGCCGTAATTCGTTTTCCAGAATATTGCTTACCTTCTCCATTCCCCTCGGCCCTCCCTTCTATTTATAACCAACTTTCCTAACTCCCTTTCTATTTACTAATATATCCCTAATATTCCTCAAATACTAATCCTATCGTATTAAAGATGTCTTTTTAGAATTATTTATCAAGTCAAAATATGAGGTTATTTTATTTATTTATTTTCTTATTAACACTTTTATATGAGTATAATGTTTTGCAATATTTGGTCATACTAATTTAGAATTTGTAAAATGTTGCCTTTTAGCCTTTTAAAACATCGCAAAAAGTAGGGTATAGTTGAAATGAACTTCAAGTTTAAAGGTAATTGTATATAGACTTTGTCTAGTGTTTCAAATTTTCAACTAACCCATGATGAACCAAGATAATTTGTTGGATGACATTCATGAGTTTCGTTTACTTAGTTGCTAAAACTGGTAGTACTGTTTACTGTTTGTATTTAATAGCTTATGCTTTTCTAGAGAATAAGGATTTATGCGTTTCTAGAGAATAAAGATAAGCTTTTCTAGAGAATAAGGATTTATGCTTTTCTATTATTCTTGTAGATGTCAATTTCATGCTTTTCCATTATTCTCTTGTATGTCAATTCTCATCTAATCCTGTGCTGTCTTAGATTGCAATGAAGGAACTTCGTGAGCGGAAGATACCCTTCACCATCCGTCGCTACTTGCCAGATGGAAGGTTAGATCTGCTTCTTAGATGTCTTTTATCTTTAATGTTCGGAATGGATTCTTCTGCTTAGAGGCTTACAATGATTTCCATCTAAGTACAAGAGTTCAATTTTTAGCTAAATTCTAAAAATAAAAACAAGTTTTTAATAACTATTTTTTCTTTTTAGTTTTCAAATTTTGGCTTGGTTTTTAAAGCCATTGGTTAAATTTTGAAAAACAAAAACAAGAAGTGAAGTGGTTACAAAATGAGCCTAAGTTTGCACTCGTAAAACATTACTGAAATTCAGAGGTAAAACAGACATTTGTTTAATTTCCAAAAACAATATTAAAAAATCAAAATAATTACCAAGCACCTTAGTTTCTAGTTTTGAAATTTGGTTTAAGTATTGAAATGTTTAATTAGAAAATATGAAAACCATGATAAAGAAGTTGTAACGAAACAAACACAGTTTTAAAAAATCAAAAACCAAATAGTTCAAATGGTGTTATCAAATGAGATCCAAGCGTATCTAACTTATTTGGTTTCTATAACTCTTACCAAGAAGTTTTAGTTTGTTTCTAAAACAACTTCCGTATAAGCAAAATTTGTTTACGTTAATTTTGAGCAGTTATGAAGACTGGGGCGTTGATGAACTGATTGTGGAGGACTCTTGGAAGAGGCAAGTTGGTGGTGCTTGAATTTTGATGTTTTTGTGAGATAATATATAGCTTTTCTGTCAATTGCATAGCCGATTTGTTCGCTCCTTTAATCAACTTGTGAATGTTGTGGTTGTTGCATAACTTATCTATAATATTGGAATGAAATCACTTTTGAGAAACAGACATTTCTTGTTTGTTTATAACTACACATGCCATTAACACTTGAATAACATTCATTAACCCAAAAACTTTGTGTCTTAATTGCTCTTTCTGACTTCTAAAGAAGAATACTAATTTGTTTAAAAAAGATTTAGAAGTACTTGTGTTGTGTGGTCGACTATGTTATGATTCGGTTTTGGTAAGGTCTACGTTGGTCTTGATTTTCATTTTTATACAGAAATTCCCTTGTATTGTTTCTTAGGTGTTTTTAGGTTTCATTTTGTGTTAATTTAACCTTTTTACCCTTATTTCGATTTTTAAATTTTTTTTCTTATTAACATTATTTTTAAAATTTTGAATTGTTTTATTAATTTTGGTTGATATTTATTCGATATTTCAATTTTTATTTTTAAATTTTAGGAGATTTTATTTGTTTATTTTTTCTTATTTCTTGGTGAAAATTGATCACCTTTTCCTTGATAATCATCTTCCTTCTTTTTCAATATATTATGATTCATTTACACTTTTAAAAGTAGATAGTAATTTTAGAAATAATAAAGTATATCATTCATATTTGTGATGGTATTATTTACAACTTTGTCCCATAGATTAAAAAAACTATAATATACATATAAATGAAATAGTATAGTGTTAGCCATTAGGGGACCCGACTTTGTGAGTTGATACACCCCAGGAGGGGACACACCGGAAAATGAAATGATATTAAATAAAAGGGAAACTAACGGTAATGGTTGTAATGTAATAAAACGATGTACATATTTATTATAAGAACGTGTGTGTCAGCCGAGCCTATTATTGTGGCACAAAAAACGTGTGGCCTTCAATCTTCACACGTGTTTGGTACACCACCTTCCATACAATAAAGATTTCTTCCAACATAATTAATTATGTGTTTATAAATATATTCTTTTAAGATTTTGTTATTTAAAATAACATTTTTTAATTAAATATTTAGTCAAAATAAATATAACTTCAATATTGAAATTCAGAGTTTGGATTATTTTATTCGTGGCTCTTTTTCTCCTCACGAAAAAGAACCTCTATTATATTCCTTTTATAAATTTAAAAGCATATTTATATTCTACTTTATCTTGCACACAAATCATCAACATCAACATTATTATTATAGAACGTATTGTAATTTAGTCATCATTTAAGGCTGTGTCCGAGTGGTAGATGGAAGAAATAGATATTAAAAGAACGTGGAAAGACGTGAGTATTAATACCATTTTGTTGCCATGTCACTTATTTTTTTTTAAGATATCATTACTTCTTTCCATTCTCAAACTTCAAATTCTCAAATAAATATCAACATAAAAATTATTATTATTGAATTAAATATGATTAAAAAAATTAACTTAAAAAAACTAACCACTATTTCTAATTAGATATCAATCAAATGTTTGATTTTTATTGGTTGCATTTGCATTTGTTTTTTTTTATTATTAGAAACCATATGAAAGTTAAATTTAGGATTTATTCAACAAATTCAAAATAAAAGATGATTAAGTAAATGTTTTTTTTCTCTCAAAAGAACTAAAAAAGTAATAGTATTGCCACGTGGCATGACACGAGTGGTTAAGGTATTATAAATCCAAAAAAGAAAGCGGACCAAAATTGGTGCAGGTTAGAAGGAGCTAAAATACGCCACTTGCCATTTTTCTTTCCCTCCTTTCATTTGCTTTTCTTTGTCTCCAATTGCTTTCCTTCAACTACGCTCTTTTTTTGCCTTCTCTCCTCACCTCTCATTTGTTTCTGCTCTTTCATGATCTGTCATGAAACCTTAGGGCTCTACAAGTTGATCCTCTCGTGACTTTGAAACTGAATTCCCTCTTCATTTTTATGCCTTCCTTTCTCAGATTGATTCCCTAACCAACAACAATTCGTCTTTCTTTGTGCACGGATGTGCTCCACCGGCGTTCCATGGCGTCTCCGGCGGCTACTCATCTCAACTTCTCCACCTCTTCCTCTATCTCCCAGTCTCAGGTCCTCTTCTTTTCTATTCTTATAGTTTTTTTTTTTTTACTGTTTCTTGAAGTCCGGGAAATTTTTATGTCGTTTTTGGCTTTGAGTTTATTAGCCTGGATTTTCCTGGAGTTCTTCGGATGTTTTGGTTTTTTTTTCTTTTATATGGCGAAGTTACTAGAGTTATTATTTAGAAGGAGAGGAACTTCTTGGACCGATCAAGATTGAAGTATATTATCGAACTCTTTTCTTTTTACTTCTATCTTCTTGACATGTTATTACATTTTGATTTCTGTTTTGGAATGATTTGGATCGATATTAACTTCTTGGACTGATTAAGATTTGAAGTATATTTTAGAATTCATTTTTAACTTATATCTTCACATTTTGATTTCGGTAGTAGATTTGTTGCCCAATGATTTGTATCGAAATTAACTTGAACCGATAAATATTTGAAGTATATTTTAGAACTCATTTTTTACTTGTATCTTCACATTTTGATTTCGGTTGTAGATTGTTGTCGAATGATTTGTATTGATATTAACTTCTTGAACTGATAAAGATGTGAAATATATTTAGAACTCATTTTTTACTTGTATCTTCGCATTTTGAGTTCGGTAGTGGATTGTTGTGGAATGATTTTGGATTGATATTAACTTCTTCGACCGATAAAGATTTTGAAGTATATTTTAGAACTTCTTTTAGGATTTAGGAACATATTTTTTCGTTGTTGTGTTATTACATTTTGGGACTATTTTACAGTCGAATGATTGATGTGCACATTTCTCTCCTTACTTCTACAATTTACACTGTTGTAGGGATCGTTTATGTCCATACAAATCCTAGTTTGGTTTATTGTATAGCCCAATATGCATTATTTTGTCAATTGATTCTCTTTCTATTAGCTGTAGGAATCTTTTGCTTTGTTTCTGTTCATGTCTGCTTTTGATCATTTTATGTAACTTGAAAGTAATTTGAACTAGATGGTCATGGTTTTCTCTATTATTTCACTAGATTTTCCGAAAATAACTCTGTTGCATTTGGTTTACTGTGTATAGAGGTCATCTCTGAGGTTCGGTAGGAATCGGACAAATTTTTTTTATAGCACAAATCAGAAGAGAAGATCTCATTCCCTGAAGGTTGTCCAGTCAGTCCTGAATAACTGCAAGTCAAATTTAAACGACAATGGAGCAAATGAAGAAGCAAAACTGCTTCTGGAGAGATTGTATGCTCAAACACAGAGATTGGAAGAACATGTAAGCAAAGATCCTCACTTCCCACAAGATGTATGGCTAGGGCTCAGTCTTGAAAATCTCGAGTCTGATCTCCAGGCTGCGTTGGCAGTATTGAAAAAGAAAGAAGAAGATCTACAAGATGCAGAAAGAACGATTCTTTTAGAACGAAGTCAATTAAACAATGCGAGGGAGAAGTTGGAGAAGCAGGAGGAAGAAATTACTGTTGCTTATCGTAAACAGCAAGAATTAGAAGATGAGCTTAAAGAGGCAAATCTAAACTTAGTTTCTCAAACTAGACTGATTGACGAATTAAAACTTCAAATTATGGAGAAAGACGAGGGGATTGCTGCAGTTGAATCTGCCCTTGCTTTGAAAGAAGATGAGTTGAAGAGAATGAGAGCTGATTTGGCTATGAAGAGTGAAGAAGCTTTCAAGACAAACTGTGAACTTAAATCTAAGTCCCAGCTTCTGACGGAAGCCAACGAAGTCGTGAAAAGACAAGAAGTTGAGCTACAAATGCTTAAAAAGACTGTAGTGGAGAAAGAAAAAGAATTTGAACTTTCTGTAAAGCTGCAAAAACTTGAAGTGGAGAGACTGGAAGTTGTAGAGAAAAATTTGGAGAAGAGGACCATGGAATGGTTGTTAGCACAGGAGGAATTGAAGAAAACGAAAAAGGAGGCATCTAAGAAAACAGTAGAGATGAATAAAACCGTGAACGACTTCAACCGAGTAAAGAAGCTTCTCGCCGATGTAAAAAGTGAGTTGGTTTCCTCCCAAAAGTCTCTTGTGTCCTCCAGAAAGAAAATTGAAGAACAAGAAGATATTCTTGAGAGGCAAATGGCAGAACTTGAAGAACAAAAGAAGGGTATCAATGCATATATGTCGAGTTTAAAAGATGCTCAAATCGAAGTAGAGAGTGAAAGAGTAAAGCTTAGATTCATAGAGGCCCATAACAAGGAGCTCGAGGGTGACTTGGTGAAGGAAAAGGAGCTCACTGATGAGCTACAGCAACAACTGGAGAGAGAGAAATCCTTTCTCCAGCAGGCAACTGAGGAGAAATCACTTCTACAGAACGAGCTAGAGCATAAACGTATCGAGTTCGAGAAAACTCACAAACTCCTTCAAGACAAAGCGTCGGCGTTGGTCGAGGCCAAGTTAGAAATCCAGCATTTGAAATCCAAACAGGTTTCTCTTCAACTTCTTCTAGAGGAGAAAGACTTGGAAATACTTGATGCACAAAAGAAAATCCAGAATTTAAATCAGGAAATCATTGAGCTACAAACACTTATGAGTAGTAAAGAGGCTCAGCTTGATCAGACAACTGCTATGCTGAAAGAGAAAGACGAACGTGTTGAGACAATGCAGAACGAACTAAACGATACAAAGCTGAAAATTTCCGAAGCTGAAGCAGCAGTAGAACACATTGTGGATCTCACAAATAAATTGGTGATCTCCATCAAAGACGGCGACGAATACGATGTTTTGAAACTGAACGAAAACCTTAGCCTCAATCTACAGCAGCAGTTATTCAAGAAACCTACCGATAACATAAGACTACAGAAGAAACAGCTCGAAACCGAGCTAGAACTCACCAAGGAAAGCTTGAGACGTAAAGAAATGGAGATTCTAGCTGCAGAAAGAGCCCTGACCGTTAAAGACGAGGAACTGAAAACGGTTCAGGAAAGATTAGATGGAAAGGAGAAAGAATTCGAGAAGATGAAGGAAGAGATGGATGAAGAAGGCAAGCATCTGAGGGAGCAATACACGTTGGCACAAGACAATGTTGGAGGAGACTTGGCAATTGAAAGGCTTCAATTTGAAGCTGCTCAGTTAGAGGTCGAAGCAGCTACTAGCGCTCTTCAAAAACTCACGGACATGAGCCGAGATCTTCTGAATAAAGCTGGTCGTAGCCTCGAGGCCGATATTGGATCAAGAAGCATTCGCATTCAGCAGCACGACGACGATAACAACGGCGTGAACGGCATTGATAATAATAACTCAAGATTCAATGAAGTGAAGGTAGAAGTTTCCCGTCTTTCATCTCTAACTGAACAGCTCTTGAAGGAAGCTGGTATATTTCTTGATGCGGATTAGTGGAGATTTATTGGAATGAATAATGGGAAGGTTGGTGTAAAAAATTGGTTCTTTTTGGCATTATTTTTCCATCCTAAGCCACTATAGATAACTCTAGATGTTTTCAAAATTACTCATTACTCCAAAACGGAAATACATGTTCTTCTTTCATCCAATGTCAATTTTAATAATGTACAATTGAATTGAATTTAGAAGCATAAAATTAAATATTAGATTAATTCAACCTTTCATGTGGACTTTTTCACTTTCATGTGTACTTTTTCACTTTCATGTGTACTTGTTACGTGTTTCATGTGGACTTTTTCACTTTCATGTGTACTTGTTACGTGTCAAGTGCAAGTAAAACATTAGACATGAAATATTTGATAACGTACATACAACCTTGTTACGTGTCAAGTGCAAGTAATGACTTCTTATGTGTCAAGTGCAAGTAAAACTTCTTATGTGTCAAGTGCAAGTAAAACAAACATTAGACAACGTACAATCGTATCAGCAATAATTGACATATGCTCACTAGCAATAATTGATATATACTCATTTTCATTTTCAAAGTAAGTAATAAAACACAAATGTATCATGAGGTCCTCCCTCTTTAATAAATTCCTCTTTTGAGCCAAATCACTCAACAATTACCTACAGTTTCTTTTTTCACTCTATTTGTAAACATAAACCTAACTATTTTGAGCTAATTCTGAAAAAAAAGGTGTAAATACTTAAAGCAAGCACTTCCAAATTTTTACTAACAAACAAAATCCTATTTTTAAGACTTATGATTTAATAGCTTACTATATGCTATCATATGCTGTTTCAATCTATAAACATATGACCATATTTACTAAAACAACATATTATTCTTATATACATACACAAGGTTTGCTTGTTTGTTTGTTTCACAACTGTACAGGAGCATGTACATACAACTGGAGGATTATAAATCCAGTCAGTAAAGTTAATCTATACAGATAACTTGGCACAACTTTGAGCTGATTGAACAGAAAACCTGTCGTAGAATCAGCGAGCGACCGTGTTAACACTGTCTCCGAAAAGAATGTTCTTCACAGGCGGAGGAATCCAAGCTGGATTGTTGGTGTTCTGTCCTTCGACATGTTGAGATTCACAATACACAAGGTTGCTTTGCCCCTTCTTCACCTTCGATCTCCCCACCTTCCCAAATGCAATTCCCAGCTTCATTGCTGTAAACATTCCAAATGCAATCAGAATTGGTCTAACCGACCAGTGAAAATCCTCAAGATGTTGGTATTTTTTCACCATCCCTGGACAAGTGCTAAAGTTGACGACCTCGACCTCGGCTGGATCGGCCATATACGAATTACATTCTTCTTTGAAAGAGAGAATTCCAGGGAACTTGACCATGAGACAGCCATTGGGTAGGATCCACCAAATCTTCCCTGTAGCCCAAACACTTCCTTTTTTACGAAGCCATTCGAATCGTGGTCTCAGAATGCTGGCTTTTATCCGTACAAATTGGCCTACGCAAAACGATTCTGCCATTTGAAACTGGGAAGAGTTACCCTTCCAGAGAGTTTCTACACCAATAAAAGCAACAGCTACATTACCAACACGATCAATTGAATGAAGAATTCCCACAGGAGAGTGTTTCTTGTCTGCTTCCTTCAAACGTATCCAGTCACCAGCTGCTAACCCAAAACTCACCCGCTCGAGCGTTGAAGCATACACTCTTACAGGATCATGGATTCCACGTACCCTCACCAGAACAAAAGCATCCTTTTCAGTTTCACCTTCTAAACCCACTATCTTTCCTTCAGGGATGTTCATATTATCTGACTTGCATGAGTTTAATGGCTTTCTAGAACGCACTAAATCATTCACTTGTAAATGATCCTTTGAGAGAAACCATTCAGTATGTCCAGTTGCACTTGATTTGTTCAACACTTTTGAACTCCCAATGGCTTGCCAGTCGCCGTTAACATGTTGGAAGCTACAAAGCAGAATTAACTACATCAACTGATTGTACAAAAAACAAAACAGAGAGATATGACATTCTTATAATTATTTGTATCGTCTAAAACCTTATGCTCTCAATATCTTATTCACAATCAAGATGGTTAAGTTATCTGCTTTGGTTAATGTAGGGGATTGCACGGATTTTAACAAGGAAAAGGCAAGAAGAAGAAGAAGAGAGGTAGATGGATTGTGGTGTTCTATTGAAGTTTCTGCATTTATCGAAGAACTCCAACTACCTCTTTTCTTCCTTTTGCACATTTATCGAGAAATTCCATACTCCAAACATAAACTTCCTTAACTCTAACATATTAACTCAATTTAACGCCCCAAACACCACCTAAATATCAACATAAAATCCTGTTGGTAGTCAAAACTGAAGTACAAAAGTTTAGTTGGATAGTACAGAGAGAGAGTAGTAACCAATGTGTTAGGTACTAGATATTTAGTATTAATTTGTAACCACCCTAGTAATCACTCTTAGACAATAACTACTAGTAACTTCCTATCTTATCCAATTACCCTTCTACCCCTTAACTGACATTATACTAAATATCTACTACCTAACATTGCTAGTTAAATGCCTAAACGGCTCAAGTGGGAAATTCAAACGAAAACAAAAGTACACACCTCAACAAGAGAGAAGAAAAAACAGAAGCCATAACACTCTTACAATCCAGAGAAGGAAGAACTTTTGATTGATAAGGGAAATCAATATGTAATGGGAACAGAGCAGATATGAAGGAGATGGCATACCTCTGGAACACGTTTAATATGTCTGTCATTAAAGGACGACTCCTTAAGTCATATTCAAAGCAACCAAGAAGAACATTCTCAATTAGGGGAGGAAGTCCACTTGGAATACATGGCTTTTCTTGTTTCCTGACAACAGAATGAAATATTTCATCGACTGATTTCCCGCGCCATGGCTGGACACCAGTCAACATCTCAATAATGCAGCAAGCAAATCCCCACGAATCAGTTTCATACGATATAGGACCTCTAACTTCTGGCTGCCATTGTTCTGGTGCCATATAGTTAGGTGTCCCAAGTCTCTGAACTATATCTGAATTCGGTATTGGTACACTGTGCAGTAGAAAAGGGATTCCGATATCTCCCAAAATTGCTTGGTCCTTGGTAGTAAGGAGCATGTTTGAAGGTTTCATGTTAAGAACCAAGATTTCTTTTGAGTGCAATTCAAAAATTCCCTGGGCTAGGTTGATTCCATATCTGAAACAAGTAGCATAGGTGGAGAATTTACCCCCATAAAAGTTGGTACCGGTTCAAGCAGAAGAGAACTTAGAAGCATTTATCTAAAGATACAGATAGAGATTTAATAACTTCATTTTCGACCTAAAGATTCAAGCCCAGATCAGAATATCACCTCAATACATCAGGGGGAGAAAGCTTTCCATCTTTAAGGCGAGCCATCTTATCAGCAATTGATCCTTCGTAAAATTTCATGATGATGCATAACTGAAAGAACACACAAAGGACAGTTACATCTTAGCAACCTGAATGAAAGGTACCTAGTTAGGGATATTACTATATAAGAATGGTATTTGTCAGAGACATGAGAGTAATTACATAAGGAGCTAGTTAGTGTATCTTGTATAAAATTGTTAGGATCCCTCCAAACTAGAATGAGATCTGAAATATATTTCCCTTGAATATTTTAATCCAAGCCCTATATCACTCAATAATTGCCTACCATGAAGATGCTTTGGTTGGCTTTGGTGCAGTCTTTCTTTTGGAACCTTTGGAGCGAACATGATGACCTTCATTTAAGAAACTCTTTTGCATCTTTTGATAATTTCATGAAATTAATGCTTTCTATTGCTTTCATTTGATGCAAAAGGAAGCATCCTTTTTCCCATTTCAACTTATCTTATTTAGGCTCTAATTGGAGATCTTTATTGTAAACACCTATTCGTGTTGGGTTTATACCTTTATTTCATTGATGTTTCCAAATGAAAAAAAAGCACAAATGTATTCAACAAAATAGGCCAACAAATGCAGCAACAACAGAAAACAGAATTACCTTCCCACCAATTATAGACACTCCATACAACCTGCAGACACCCTTTGCAGCTTGACACTTATAGAAACGGTCCTCAAGTTTATCCAAAACAACCCTCATGTGATCTTCTTTAACAGGATTCAACATCTTGACTGCAACTTCATGGTACTCATCATAATCCTTAGTAGACTGATGGTGAGTTGCTAACCAAACATCACCGAATACACCTCGCCCAATTCGATGCCTAAGCTTAACTTTTGAAGGTTCAATCCTAGGGCTTGAATAGTTAGATGAAGCAACCACTGTCCTAACATGATCAGTATCACCATCAAGAAGCTCATACTCAAAAGAAGGAACCGGTTGAGAAGCAGCTTCTTGTGTAGACATTCTTCAAATCTGAAACAAGAGACCAAAATAAAAACAAAATCCCACACACAAACAGGAAATGCATCACAGGTTATGTAATAAAACATTACACCAAACAATAACAGGTATCAGGAAATTGCAATCAAAACCCACCCGGAATATCAAACGAAGAATCAAATAAATAATAAAAAACAAAACAAAACCCCACACACCCACAGGAAATGCATCACAGATTATGTAATAAAAAAACATCACAACAAACAATAACAGCTACCGGGAAATAGCCATAAAAAAAATATAAAAAAAACCCATCTGGGATAACAAACGAAGAATCAAATAAATAAAAAAAGAAAAGAAAAGAAAACACGATTGATCAATTAGGCAAAAGAAATCAAATAAAGTTGAAATGAAAAGTGAGAAGATAGACCCTGTTATGTGGGTATGTGAAAAAGTTGAAAGGGGAAAAGGGGATTTAAAAAGAAGAGAAAGAAGAAACCGAAGAAGAGAAAGAACAAACCGAAGAGGGAAAAATCGGTGGGGGAACTAAGGAAGAAGAAACAAAAACATGGTAGAGAGAGAGAGAGTGAAAGAGAAGAAGAGAGATGAGCAGCCGGCAAAGCGGCAATGGCGTTATTTATTGAAATTACGGATTAGTCCACTTGTTCCTCCTACACGAATGACACCACCCTCTCTCTTTTCCCTCTTTATTCTCTTTTTTTCATTTTCTATTTTTTAACACTAATAAAATATTTTCAAAATAATATAAAAAATCACATTTTCTTATATTTTATAAATATTTTACTTTACCTTTCAAAATTCTTTTAATTAAGTGTATAACATTATATTAAAAAATTACAAATATAAAAATATTCATATTCAATTTACTACTATCGTTCATAAATTCTTATGGTTTATCATTTGTAATAAACTGATACTTGTAATTAATCTATTAGTGACAAACTTTTATCTTTGATAAACTTTACCGTTTTTATTAGATTTGTAATTGATTTAAACTTTTCTACGTATGTTAATATTTTAAAGGTAAATAATTTGTAATTGATTTAAACTTTTCTATATATGTTAATATTTTAAATTTAATTATTATATTTAGTGAGGTGCTTTTACTATATTTGTAATTATTTTAAATTTTTGTATATATGTTAATATTTTAAATGAAATTATTATAGTGACAAGTGCCTCTTGAAAACAATATGAATATATCAATTTTTTTGGGATTTTTAGTGCAAAAATATATATAAAAAAATAGATTGCATCGTTTATCATAAAAAAAAATATATCAAAATAAAATTGAAGTATGTGTACATGCATATACATATATATACATACATATACATACATACACACATACACATATATACATATATATCTATCTAGATATATACCTATATAGATATTAAAAATAAACTCTAATTTAGTTAGTTTTAGTATTTTAATTATTATGGTGTAATTTATATATTTATTGTTTATACAAATAACCTAAATTATTATTGTGTATTTGTGTTTGTTGGGTGGAAAAAAGACCACGAAAAAAGAAGGAAAAATTTTCAAATTTTAATTGGAAAAAGTGGAAAATGCCAAAACAAAAGCCTAAATAAAAAAGAAAAATTGAAAGGAAAAGAAAACCCAAAATTGAAGATCGAATTGGTAAATAAAAACAATTTCTTTTGTTTGGTTCATTTATTTATATATATATATATATATATATATATAAACCGATCAACATGATCTATTTTCTGCCACTAAATTTCAGCTCTACTTAAAATTTATATTTTCAAATCCATTCCACAATAGGTTCTACTCGTTTTGTATATTTTCTAAAGAAACAAGAGATTAGTTCAACTTTCATACAAAACATATATATACTTGAAAAAAATATTATTGCATTCAACTACTCTTATGATCTATTAGTGATATATTAATATTTACGAAATTGATGATTTAAGATCAATAAATGACGTCAAAACAAGTATTGTTCTACTGTGTTAATAATCAACGTCTTCGGTAATTCAAATCTCTTTTGTTGATGTCTAAGTCATTTTGTCATCAAACTAAAAAAATTAAGTAGAATTGATATTAATTAAGAGGGTGCAATACACAAAATTTGATTCTTTCTTCTTCCATTGATATATTCAACATAAATTTGGATTAACTAGAATTAATATTAATTTGGATGGTTTTTCTTTTTTTCATTGAACTTTTTGTTACTCGTCCTCAAAGACAACTATCAATAACTTAGCACATTGGATTATTATTTTATTTGTAAAGGATTCTTATTATATTATTTACTAACTAAAAAATATTTGGTAAGCAAATATTTTTTAAAAAGAAGAATAATAGTAATAATAATTAAACTTATATAAGGAAAAAAACAAAAACAAATTGAAGTTTTTTGAGAATCACATAGTGTCACAAAACAATGTTAAGCAATCTTTTTGTTACAAAACAATGCCCTGCATTTTAAGTAAATAATAATTTAATAAACATAATTCAAATATTTATAAATATAACAAAATATCAGTTTATTAGCCATCAATTATTGATATATTGCGATAGATTTGATAAAAAAATTTTTTTTGCTATATTTACAAGGAGCATTTTTCAAAATAGCAAAACAAATCAAAATATTTACAAGTTACAAGCACAGCGGTGTCTATCAAAACTATAGATTAAAACACTTTTCAAATAGTTAAAATCAATTTTATCCATTGAAAACATGTATTTGATTATTCAAATTTGATATATTCCCACACAAATTAAAAACGGACTTTGAAATACTAAAATAAATATTTCAAAATAATTTTAAACAAAAAAAAAAAACATACTAACAATTTTTAAATAACTCACAAAATGTCACAATACATGGAAACGTTGTGCCTAAATTTGAATATAAAACAAAACTCCCACAAAGATGTAAGAAGACGTTTTAAGTATAAGAACTTGTGGAGTGTAATATTGCAAATACTAATCAAGCTTTGATAAGTGCAAGCAATAACAATTTGTTGTTTTGACTTTGAGGGTCCCTATAATTTGGTAACACATCAAATAATATCATATTTCTCTCCCATTTTTTTTATTGGTCCTCCTAAAATTATGATGTGCATATAATTAATACAAATACAAATAAATAAAAGGCATTACTTGGAATATTTGCAGCCATCAAAAACTAATTCTAGAAAACAAAGGCATAGATGAAAGTGAGGGATTGAAAATGACAAGTAGAAAGACAAAATTACTATATAGATCAGAGTTATGTCCGTAAGGTACAAGTAGTAGTAGTTGATTTCTCTATAAGAATTATTAGTGTAAAGGTATTTTGATACAATGCTTCTTCTATTATCAATGGATAATTTCTTAACTACACCTACCATTATTGTCATTAACCACAAAAACAATAATCACCAGCCGACTACAGTTACGAATTCTGGTAGTCTAACACCTTATTATATATCGAGGATTATGAAGGAAGAATGCATATATTTATTATAGAGAGTATAGACTAACTCAATCGTTCCTAATCTACTCAAACTCCTATGATGGATCTCTTCTTTTTATTCACTTTTTCATAATGTCGTTTTTCGCGGCATAATTGTATTAAATTCTTGAAACCACGCACCAGGCTAGGGCGAGTTACCGATGGACGTACCAGACTCTTGATGCTCATCTTTCCTGCGGATGCTAGCTTGGTGTGAGAGAACCATCCTCCTAAAAACACTACCATCTTTGGCTCATGGTTCATGAAGAGATCGTTGTTGTTGCTGCCACTATGTTGACACCTTCCACTTTCTATGTCGTTGTAGTTGTATCTTTCCATATCTTTCTGATCATTTTGCTTGAAGCTTTTTGATCGAGATGATATCCTGAGAAGTTAGAATTCTATAGTAAACAGAACATATTGGAAATTCAAAATAAGGGATTGGTGAGATGATAGCAATGTAAAAAAAGTATATTGATTAGATTAATAAATTATTAAAGTAAGGGGTATCTATCTTATATGATTTCTTGCTGTGAAAAGAATGGTGACGAAATAGAGTAAGATCGCAACTAAAATAGGTTAAGAATAACAATGAAGAAAAATGGAGAGAATACAATGATTTTAAGTGATAACTCCTAAACAAATTAGGATAAAAATTACATGAAAAATAGATGAATTGGACGGTACAAAATAGGAGTTACAACCTTTATTTCTTATAAAGGAATAACATACTTGATTTGGGATTTTGGGATGGCTTTTTTAGAGAAGAAAATGTTCATTGAATGAACGAAACAAGGGAAAACCTTACAAGCAACTAGATATTTTGGGATGATTTAGCAACTATATGTGTCCACCTATTTATAGCACAAACAAACTTAGCCATCAAACAAATCCAATGACTCGAAATTCACCTTAAAAAACGTGGAGGATCTAATATTTACAAATTGACATTGGATGATGTTAAAGATCTAATAGTCACTAATTTATCTTGGACAAGTGGTAAAATCTAATAGCCCAAATTGTCTTTCAAGAGACTTATTGAATAACAAGAAAACTTCTATAAAAATCTTATATTATTTAAGATTTCTTAGATCAACACAATACCCAAAGTTCCTAACAGTATCTTTTACCACTTTCAGGATGCGCATTTTTTATTCTCTCAAGCTTTTGAAATTCTTTTTAATGCTCAAGTCCCTGACTATTTTTGAGTCAATACAGTTTTTCCCATCAAGGGCCACTATTTAAGAGGTAAGAGACTTACCTACTGATCAGTTTTGAGGAAACCACAAGTTTCTTTGATTGCTTTCTTATAACATTGTAGCCAGTTGTGACATGCCGGACAAATTGAAGCTGAACATTTTAAAACAGGGAAATCCAATTAGCATAAGCTTAAAGTTGTGTGATTCTATACTCTTCCTTTTCATATTTCATTAACATCCTGGAATTAAACACATTCCTGACAGTAACTAGATTCACAAATAATGCATCAAGAATCAAGTCTAAGCTAGCAACAAAGCAGTTAATCATTTAAAGAAACTTGAACTGTCACAAAGACAACATAAGCTACTACTATATACAACAAACTACGTACCTGATCACCATCCTTAATGCCAAAACTTGCAATGTAGTCAGCATCGTCAACTAACTTTTGACCAGCATAGCATAAGCAGAAATGCCACCACACATGGAGCCTGCATGAATCAAACCAAGAACAGGAAACATTTCAATTGAAAAACACTCTTCTATAAACTTTTGTGACAAAGGGAAAAGATATCCAGATTAAAGTTTTCTAGTTAAGTTAGAGGAATAAGGTAGACAAAGTCCAGGAAAGTTGATAATTTAGAGCAGATAAGTAGTTCTATTCTATTAAGCATGTCCTTCAAGCTTTCAGCATATCATCAAAATATGGTCCATAGTTTTGGCCCAGCATTGATAAATAAACAAAATCAGAATAGGATCTAACAGCAGATAAGAGTAATCAATCTCATTCTTAAAATGAAATGGTAAAATAATAAAATGTACCAACCATGAAATCTTTCCCGGTCCGTGCTGTGGCATGTGACTGAAGACCAACTCCACGGCCCCCTTCAATTCAGCAACAGTAGCAGATCTCCTAACTTGAATATCTGTGTCAAACATCTCAATTCATTGAAGTCCTCCTATATTAAAAGAGGTTGCAAACAAAGACATTCTTATTCTTCAAATTTAAGAAATCAGTTTTCTCACTTTCTGGGATCAAATAAAAACCCATTTCAAAAACCGTCAATATATCTCTGCTCTAAATAAAACCAAACAAAACTCACGAGCAGGGAATAATCTCCATTTCTCCAGCATCATAAAAAAACTACCAAAAATTACCCCGAATCGAATTATGTGGATTAAAATAAAAAAAAACACAGCCACGCACAGAAACAGAAATTACCGAAAGAAGAGCCGTCCAATTTAAGAACAGAGAGCATGAGAGGCTGATGAGGAAGCTGGCGGTACAAAACATTCTTCCTGGAGAGGCCAACAATCATCAAAGGAGATGAAAGCAAGGAGAAGGATCGACGATGTTTCTCGGGCGTCGTCGTTGACTGGAGGGGAGGAAAGTCAACAACGTCAAGTGCACAAACGCCGTCGACAGCCATGGAATAATGGGAAATGGGTAGAGGATGAGAGGGAGAATCGGAAAAGGAATGAAACAAATAATGGGGGTTGGTTAAAATGTGAAGAAGAAAAGGGGAAAAGGGGGAGAGATGCTTAGGAAAGAAGAACACGGCATGGGGAAGAGAGAGAGGGATTTAGGGTTTGGCTTTTTTGAAGAAAGAGTGGCATTCGGAGCTTGTGTCGGAGGCAATTCCTGAGAACGCTATCAAAAGTTCCCTTTAGCTCTAATTTAATTCCCCATTTTCTTCTCTTTTCTTTTTTCTTTTTGGTACGCTCATCGTCAACATGGTTACTTATGTTACGTACCGCTAACGGTTTCTCAACCGCTTTCAACTGCCTTTCCTTTCTAAAACGATGTCGTTTTTCTTCTTTTCATTTTGTTCTCAATTAACAAAATATATTATTTAACATTTGTTTTTCTGAGCCTTGTAAAATAACTCTTCTTCAAAACCTAACAATTTACTCTTTCTACTTGGTTCCTAATATAACAAAATTTAACCTTAAATCTTACTATTATTTTTATGATGTAAGATAACTAATTAAAGTTTTATATTCATGTCTACCGTAACGACTAAATTGTTTACGTGGTAAAGTTTATAGACAACTAAAAATTCAAAGACTAAACCGTTTCAAATCAAACTTTATGGACTAAAATTGATTTTTAACCTATAAATTTATAAAGAAAAATAAGTTTATATCTTATTAATATATTAAAAAAATTTCTATGTTCATTAAAATTTTTTTGCAAAAGCATTGTAATAAATGCTAAGGTGGTGATTTGAACTTGAGACCTCTTATTTCGAGAAACATACAGGTGTCCATTGAGCTAAGCTCATGTTTGCAATAATTTTTTTTACTATATTTGAAAATGTTCTTTTTTATATATCTAACAATTATTTTAGTATTAATAGAAATAGATGACTCAAAATTGTTTATCACCTATTATATATTTTTAAGTTAATGTTTGTTTCGACTACTAATAAATCATACAAACATAATATTTTAATTATCGATGAAAATGAAGACGTCTCTATGCATCAACATTATATCTCTGTTACCATAATCGAGAGGAGAGTTCACTCAACGTACACTTGTTTCAAGCTAAGTATATACTTTACTTTAAAATTCTCCTGAACGAGTCATAAAATAATATAATAGACAATATACTTTGTCAATATTCAATTCTTTGTTCTTTAAGTTTTTTTCCTTCTTTTTTATATTGTTTGTATATACTTTAAAATTTTCATGAATGAGTCGTGGAAAATATAATAAATGGTATATTTTGTCAATATTCGATTATTTATTCTTTAATTTTCTTATATTGTTGATATAATATACAATGATCGCTCTCATTTAAATGTATTATCGTTCATATCACCTACTCTTCTCCGTCTAATCACATTAACTAATCAAATAAACAGTTAAAAGCAATGTGTAATTAACTTATCAAAAGTTTGGCAAAGAGAAAAGGCTGAGTTACTAAAATAATAATTATTATTATTAAATTATTAAATACACTGCATTTAAAGATGTCTATTATTTAAAAAATAAAAAATGGTAGTATTTTATATTTTGTAAATATTAACTTAAAATCGTACCAAAGGACTTTGAGAAAATATTTTGTTTTCGGTAAAAATCAAAATTTTAAGTAATCTACAAAAATCACACTTTAAACTATAAGAATACTTTAAAAATAGACAAAAAAATTCAAACTATTTCCTTCATGATACAAAACCAAAATTTATTACACTAAATATAAATATTTTATCAAATATATTTTCAACTTCTTAAACAGTTAGATAATATTTGTTCATATTTAATATATTTTTCACGTATCAATTTTTAATTGATTCACGTTTTTATGATAATTGTTTTCTTAAACTGTTATTAAAAAATTCAAATTCAACAAAATTAGTTGCAAATTTAAATCATAAAAAAGTATAAAGTATATATTATATAATAAATTATGAGTTAATTATGAACGGGAAAATAATTAAAATAGTAAATCCACAACAATCTTACTATAATTTGAGCATTTATTCAAAATTTTGGAAAGAACCATATGGTGCAGACTTCCTACTAATTATTTTTCCTACAATCAAGTTTGAAAAGGAAAACAAAATCAAATGTAGTGATAAATTCGATTTTCATTTTTACCTTCAAATCAATTTCATCAACTTACACCCCACACTTAATTAAATGTAAGATTTCAAAATTTATGAGTTTTACAAAGTTATTCGATGATTAACTCATGAAATAAACTTCATTTTGTACAAACTTAGATAGAATCACAATTTATTTAAGAATAATTTTGCACACACAAAGTCCAGATTCAATTTGACGAAATTGAGATTTTAGGATGAAAATTTATACAAAATGACAAATCAAAGAGTAAAATTTTAAATCTGTACATCAACAACCATTTATTTCCACGTTGATGAACATATAGAATCATTTAGGAGAAAAAATAAAATAAGTAGGATTAATTAGAAACAACGATGAAGACCATTTTTAAAGTACTTCAAAACCTTTTGTCATTTTCAAAACCACTCAAGAATACTTTATAAAGTAACAACATTTAAAAAAAAGTATAAATATAGAAAATCAGTCAAAAGTCTATCATTGATATACCAATAAACCATAGTCTTTGTAATATTTGTAATTTTTTAAAAATGTTGTTGTATGCTTAATTACTATTCATAAAATTTAAAAATAAAAGTGACTCCCATAATCTGAAAGAAAAAAACAGATTTCTATTCCATTTCTAAATATCTAAATTTAACATTTTATTCAGCTGCATTTGTGTCAACTACATGAATAATAATACTTCAAAAAGGGGTTTCGAGTAAAAATTGAGGAGAAAAAATTGAACTACGAATTTCTTAGTTCTCAGTACTTACATATGTCAGTTGCGTTGAGTCCTTGTTGGCACCAATAAATATATTGGTTAAAGACTAAAAGAGGTTTGATGTTGAAGAACGGCACCAATAAGGTATGGGCTCAACCCGTTCGGGGAATTAGATTGGTTAAACCCTAAAAAATTGTGGTTGCCATGGAAGTCAAACAAAACGAGTAGAGTAGAAGATAAATGGTAGAGCTTAAAAAGGGAAAATTGAATCAGCACCTGCTCATAGAGCAAAATCTTCTCACAAAAAACCACCTAATCTCTCCTATTAAACTTACCATTTAGAGGATTCATTTTATTTCCCTATGAGCTTATAATACGCATACAAACCTGAGCCAATAAAACCCAGAAGTTGCCCAATAACATTTAGCTGCAAACACAACAAATTAAAGACTTCAGAAAGAGCAAATAAGGATGGGGTTAGGGAATGGTTGCAGCAATTGGATCGGAACAGGTATTTTACTCACCAGGTCAAAAGGAAGGCCGCCAAATATCATCCAACCAAGTCCAATTGTAAATAGATCCTATATTATTACAAAAAGTAACAAGGTCAACAGAAATAGAAGTAGGGCATTAACGTATGAGGAAATCTAATTAAGTATGAACAACAAAATGAGAAAGGGAAAC
Source organism: Cucumis sativus (assembly GCF_000004075.3). Classification (NCBI taxonomy): domain Eukaryota; kingdom Viridiplantae; phylum Streptophyta; class Magnoliopsida; order Cucurbitales; family Cucurbitaceae; genus Cucumis; species Cucumis sativus. Next base: position 37,856,150 of record NC_026657.2, read on the forward strand.
AAAAGAGAAGCTGTGGAAGTACTACCTTCAGATTACCACATATTGTTTGTGTCACTGCTGAATTTAGAGTGGTGTTCAGAAATATACTATAGTTCAAGAAGAAAGCCAATGTGCATGAGCAAAACATCACCACCTGACCATAAAAAAGAGTTTTAAGAGTAAATATATTTTACTACAAAAGGTCTATATGCTTGACAACGAGAAGCAAACTAGTTTTTCTTTTCCAACAATATGTGGAGTGGGAGGATCGAACGTCAAACTCCAGAATCATGAGTTGTGCTCATGTTAGCCCAAACTAATTTTTTTCATTAAATAAAATTGTCAGTGCGGATATTTATAGAGCCAATAAAGATATTTGTGTAGCAAACACGACTTACTAGAAATCCAGGTGAAAAAAGATGAGGAAAGCTAATAGTTGCCTCCAAGTCACCCCGTATAAATGTCCAGAATAGTAGAACTGGAGCGCATAATACTCCTACATTGGATTCACAAAGGAAAAAAATGTCAGTAGAAGGATACAATTACCTGATTGTGTAACCGGGACAGTGGGAAAAACCAAAAAAATCAAATTTTACTAAGAATCAGTTAGCTCACCGTTGCACCACATGAGGCCAAAGCTATTAAGACCACTAGATTTTCCTAAGATAGGGAATTGAAGAAAAAATATTCAGCTACACAAACAAAGATGTTTCTCCATCCAAAAGTCCTTAACGGAGGAAAATAAAATGAAATAAAATAAATGAAGAGAGGAATACATGGAGTAGAAGAGAAAAGAAGTCAAACTACCAATGCGAGAAATAGTTGCAAGGTAGATTGCTGTGGTGATGTTGGACATGAAAACAATAGAATATCCATATACGTCAAAGGACAAATCGCGAGCTCCAGCAATAAATGCACCAAGAACTATCAAACCAACACTGATAAAATTCTTTAAACTTTCAGTTGAATTATGAAATCAGATCCATTTCCACCGAAATAAAATATCTAAGTTAATGAAATAAATCAAGCAAGGGGAAAAACAACTGTCCCTGGCAACAAACTCAAATGAAGAAGATAAGGGGGAATAAGGGTTTTGACTGTGCAATTCTAGACACCAGAAGCGTGAATCCCTTGACTAAAAGCTAACAGAGAGTGATGGAAAAGAAATTCTGATGAAACCATCTATTTCTTTTTTATTTCAAAAATCCAAAATTCTCAGAGAAAATTAGGCCGGAGACGTTAGACAACCCTCACTAGAAGATCACCTCATAGTACATCTAGAATTTTCAAAAGAACAGCAGATCGTGAAGTTGAAGAAAAGGCAAGGAGATGCGCGTAGCAGCTGCAGATCTTACCTTCCAACAACTGAGTATGTATACTTTTGTCCTGCCAGAAGATATTCTACAACCATTGTGAAAACAACAGTGGTTCGCCTGAGGGTAGTGTACATGGGAACATTTACTCCACGAACAGACTCCATAGTAGCTAGCTTTCAGGAAGAAATATTGGAGTTTGTACACATCAATAATGTATGAAAGGGATAAAGCATCTACCGATTCTCATAAATACTTCAAATTTACCATGTAAAGCAAATATGTCCCTGCAAGAGGACTGGTTTGCCTCAATGTCTTCATTGGAACCATTGAAGTAGCATTATCAGAAAAGGAATCACCCACCGTAAAAGATATGATTTTCCAGCGTCTCAATGCATATAGAAAAGAACATGAACATACCATCTGCACAACAAATAAGGAAAAAATTTGTCTTTAACAAAAAAACAATGTCTCAACAACCAATTGTTATTGGTGAAAGAAACACGAAACAAGTGACCATAACCATGCCATAATTAAGCAGTGAACATTTAAAGATCGTGGCAATAAAAAATGATATCAATCAGTACAAAATATCGGAACTGGATAAAAAGGACATAAGGAATAATAGCACATAACGTAGCAGTTTCACTATCCTTGACACCTAATATATTCTATAGAAGCAAAAGAAAAACATATACCAGTCTAATACTACATTCTACGGACAATGCTCTAAATGTCCAGAACTATAAGATAAAGACAATTGCGTATACCATTCTCTCTAAAACAACAATGATTTTCCAAATCCAAGTATTTCACTAACAAGAGTTGATCAAACTTCAGAGAGATAACCAAGTAAGACATTTACCTGAACGAGTGTAACAACGTTTGCACTTGGAAAATTATAAGAAGATAGCGCTGCTTTGTTGAACAAAACCAACAGCACTGCACAAATGATAAGAAACCTCTAGTAAGACAAAATTGAACAATAATCAACATCATAAAGTTGGCTCCCAATCATCAATCAAACAGACTACAGAACACCATCAACTGTACAGAAAGCCGAACAGAAAAACTAATTCATTCTTCAATACTAATTCTTCAACGGATCATAATCAGTAACAAAACTGTACATCAAGCAACTCAAAACAGAGGATATCACAAACGTTGAATCAATTACTCAACACGAACACAAATCATGCCAAATTCTTCAAAAACAGTAACACAAGTAGAAAAACATCCTCATCGGAAAACTTAATTCTCAAAAAACAATATGCGTAAAAAAAAGCAAACACTGCGGAAATAGATCTGAACAGCAATTGGAAAGCCACAGGAACCAAACACCGGATTCAGATACGATTACGCGTACCTGCACAAGCCATGTAAGAGAGAGCAGCATAGGCTCCTCGTTTGGTCATGGAGGATCCTCTAAAGAGCTTCTCATCGCCTCTGATCAATCGTTCTTTCTCTTCAGTGCCGTGAGGAGGATCCGACACCGGCAGCATCAAATTCTTCTCGGAATTCGACGGCTTCAATGACATCGTTGAGCTTGCCTTCGCTGTGAATAGTAGAAATGGATTAGGAATTGAGATTCGGGAGCAGAACACGACGATATGGAGCGCGAAAACCGTTTGGGAGACGCCAGGTTAAGGGAGGCCAATGGAGAAACAGAAAGAACCGATTCTTGAATCGGTGAGTTGTCAAACGCGGTTGTTGAGTTGACTCGCTCGCTCCGTTTGAATTTTCTTCTTTTTGTAATTTGGCCGTCGTTACCGTATTCGAACCGGTTTAGCTTTCAAAAAATTAAGCATTTATTATTACACAAAATTAAGAATTATCACAAATTTTAAAATTTTAATTTACTTTAATAAACTTTGGGTTATTAATTTAAACCTCGGTCACAATTATTATATCAATTTAAACCTAAACTTTTATAAACCATATAATTTTATAGATTTAAATTCTGTTCTATCTTGTTCTATTTTGATTCTCAAACTTAACTTTTGAAAATTTTATTGATTCTTTGTAAGAATATTTATATACAATTGTGTAGAGTTTATTTTGATGGGTTGTTCTTATTTTATTTTATTTAGTTATTTTACCGGAGGATGCTCATTTTAAAAGTTTGAGGATTAAAACAAAGATTTTTAAAAATTTAGAGATCAAAATATAACCAGATATAAAGTTTATGAATCAAAATTATATTTAAACCTCATTTATACTCTATTTTGTTTGAAAGTAGGGTGTTAACTATTTAGTTTTTTTTCATTAAACTTATAGATTATTACACGTGAATCGATTTCAAATATTAAAATTGTCAATGTATCGATTCTTATATGTTGGTAGACTTCTTCAAATACTAACTTCTAAAAAATGGATTACAATAATTGTAAATGGAAAATTTGAAAAGAAAAATTATTTGGGAGTATAAATTGATATGATCATGTGAGGTTAAATATTTAGTTTATGATATAAAATCATATTTATAAAAAAAATTAATTACACCGTATGAAAAGTCTTAGGGTTCTCTCTCACCTATTCTGATATGGAGAGAAAATTTGAGAATATCTATAACCAGATAAATATTATCTCTCTAGAAGACAAGACTTTATACGATCAATATTTATGAAAAATATGTTGATCAGTATATCAACCAGAAAGATTGAGACAACAAACCCAAATTTCTTTCAAAGGACGAATTCATAGCTAGGGTCAACCAAAAGGTTAAGGAAGCTAGTATTCGTGTTAACGAACCACTCACTTGGAAGACTACTACCGAAAAAAATATTCTTTCAAATTATTCTCTAGAGGAAGAAGCCTCTTTTCTGCATCCTAAGATGCCACGTGCTGCAATCATCTCTTCACCATACAAAACAATTGATGAAAAGAAAACTGAGATTGTTGGTGTTAGAGAGATAAAAAAAATATCCAATAGCAGCTCAATTATTTCAACAAGGTCTTGACCAGTTTATCAAGATCTATGGAATAAATGAGACCTAAATAATGGAGAAAAAATTTGGCACCTCCAAACTGACCAGGATTACCTAAGATTGATCCTAATCGACCAATCATGCAACCAAATTCTCTTGTCATCAAGCTAAAGGGATCAAACACATGTGAGCTCTTAGAAGAAATAAACCAAAAGCTCTAAGAGGCGTCTATTTCAAAGGATGACCAAGAAACGTCATCTAGAAAGGAAACTAGTAACATTGGAATGGGAAACGTCAATCAAATACAAGTCATTAAGTAATTAGACATATCAGACGACTATTAGATGATTATCAACTTTTAAATTTTCTACTTTTGCAATTTAGAAAATGTATTGACATGGCCTCTATTATCATAAATTTTTTTTTTTTTGCTATTTTTGCCCAAATTAATAACAACAAACAAAAAAAATTAAATCGGCCATAGAGATTGATGGATTTAAATGAAAAAGTTAGTAATAAAAAAAAATACAAATATAGTAAATTATAGGATTATCAAATATCAATAAAGGACTCCATGAGTTATTGAATAAACTTCAATAAGATTTTCAATAAACCCTAATTCTCTAACAAGAATTACCTAATAATCTTTTTTTCTTTTTTTTTCTTTGCTAATTTCGTAATCCATTAAAAAAATCTAATATTTAAGGAATTTTGGATTAATTTAAATTAAAATTAGGTAAAAAGTAGTTACTATAATCGTAAATTGATTTACTTAATTTTAGAGTTAGTTTGATACAATGATTAGTATGAAGTTTTAATGTATAATTTTATAGGTTACGGATTAGAATTTATATTTTTAGGCATTTTCAAATATGGAATAATAAATTAAAATATTTATAAAATATAGCAAAATTTCAATTTCTGTATCACTTTATCGATAGATATTGATACGAGTTTATTAGTGTTAATCTATGTCTATCATTGATAAAATCTGAAGTTTTGTTATATTATGTAAATATTTTCAATTGTTACTTCAATTAAAATAATACTTCCTTAGAAAAAGGGTATACCGTGGGATCATGTTCACCATTGGAGGAAACATAGCCATTGGTTACATTAGATGGCTCGTCTCTAACCATCTCAACTCATATATCTCTCTAATAGTACTCGTCTCCTAATTGTTTGTTTCTTATCACTTGTTTACGTTTCCTTCTAGCTATTTTTTGACCACGACCTCCATAAATTACATTTTTAAAAGAAAAAAAAACCGCAATCTTGTATACTTTTTGTTACTATGGCTTTGAATGTTGAAACATTTGTGCCATTTCTCGTTTTGGTTTCTTTCTCTTCACTACCAACTAACATTTCTAATTACAAAAAGGTAAACAACAATGTTTTAGTAGTGAAATATGAAATCAGCAATACTTGAGTACATCCCAACAAGATGCATCTATTTTTGTGTATTCTCGATTCTCCTAACCACTTACATCAAAAGAATATCAAAATATTCTAAAAAGGAAAAAGAAAAACAAAATTTGTCATGTAACAAATTATATTTGATAAGTTGGTGGAAGATACAAAGATAAGTATGGTCTCTAATACAGTGAAAAATACATACAATGTAGTTTCTTTACAAAAAAAAAAAAAAAGGTCACTTTCAATTTTACTTTGCAGTGACAATTACAAAAATGCCTCTACTTTTAGTTATTCATCTAAATTGCAAATTGGTATCCATTTTTGTATGCATTGAGCACACATTTTAAATATCTATTTAACGTAAAACAATTAACTACATTGTAACGACTTCCTATAATGCATTCAAGTAAAAAGTTGAGAACAAATCAAAGCGTCGTGATGAATAATGGAGTAAGACATGCATGGTTCAAGAGATCAATGAGAGCAAGATCGTGATAACAAAAATGGGTCCTATCTCCTCTACGTTTATGTTTCAATCATGCCCTAAAAAACTCTACACTACTTGTATAGGACATTTCACATCATCATAGACAAATACAAACACAATTACTTCATGCAAACGTATGCAATCCCAAGGGGTATTTTGAGGGCCAATTTGGGTAAGAGATTTACATGAACATGAATGTTTCTCTTTTCCTACCATTTTGTTTATATGCCCTTCCCCCTTCATTTATTTATTTGTGGGTCCTTGTGCCATCATCTTGTTTCTTTTCATTTTTGTATCCATGTGTGTCAAAAATTTTAAACACTCACATCATCATGTTTTGAAACATTAACATTTTAAAAATAAAATATATTTTTAATTCTATGCAAATAATAATCTCAACTTTCGGTTTCTTAACTTTTATATATGTTCTATCTTAGTTTTAATCTACCAACGATTTATTTTAGAAAAATCATCTATTTATGTCGTTCTTATACCATAAATATAGTCATTTTAGCACTTATATTTATTTTGCTTTGAGCATGTGTATTAGTGTGTTTATACGAGCATAATTTTTAGTAATATAGAAAATTTGATAGTTCATAAATCAAACAACTCAAATTAGTTATAACGAATTTAGGTTATTGATAATTGACATGACCATTTTGTGTAAGTTGAAGGTTTGATCATCACGGTGTAAACAAAATACAAATTAAAATTTGAAATTAGACCTATTTATATTAATGGAAAACTCTAACCTTTCAATTTTGAATAACATTTGTTAGGTTTTTTTGTTTTGAAAATAATTAATGCATTGTTGATTTTGATTTTGTATGCGAAATCATTATAAATCAATTTTGGTGGTATGAAAGACATCCAATCGGATCTGACCTGATTAAAGATCACCGAGAAGAGAAAGGCAAACCAATAATGATTCGATTGTAAAAGATAAAGGAAAAGAATTTGATGTTCATGTGATCTCTTCAGAATATTTGCTGAAATTCTGATTACATTTTACATAATATTCGTTTTCTTTGAAGGCTTTCAAAATGTGTAAGAAAATCAATGGCGGATTGCGATTGAGCTGTACAATATGCTTCCCCCTGCAAATGCCAGCTTTTCATGTCAGTTACATCTCTTTTGGGGTCTACTAGGCTTTATCCATGCAGGCTTCGACATTGACACGACCAATTCAATCGATTTCGTCCCTCCAATGGCCGCTCGCTGCCGAGAACATCAGTTTCATTGCCCTAATGTTCGATGTCACGTGGACTTCAATTGAACTTGCCCTCTCGGTTCTAGACAACTCCTTGCCCTGATGGCCTACGCTTTTCGCTTGGATCCAGCTGCAAGGTAAAGAAATCTGAACATATACCAAACGTATGCATGGTGTTTGTTAATTTGTCTAAGACAAATCTTTTCCCCCCCTTTTTTTTGTTCTCTCTTTCTTCTATTATATGTACTAGTATACTCCGACAAAGGGAATCGTTTTTATTTTATTTGGGCAAGACAGAAAGGAACTCAAGTACGAAAATTATTGAGGTGGAAAGAACTGATGAAGGGAATGTTTTAGTACCCCCTATTATCATGGAACTTTGAATTATCAGAGTTCATGCATCATGATTCATTTTGACAACATTTAGCCGACAATTTGGACTTGTTTAACGTTTAATTGCGACAGGGAGCTTATGTGTTAACCCAAAATCCACTTAAGAAAATGACCCATATTCAGAAATGGAAGGGTTTAGATATTTAGCTTTTGGGATTGATTAGTTTTTTTAATGTAAATCTGCTCTTAGTCCTTCCTTTCATGATCTGATTGCAAAAGTTGATGATAGCTTAAGCATATCACGCGTACCGTGATGAGATTATTTTGGGAACTATTTAATTGATCTCTTCTGTCAATGGAATATCTGATATGTGTCAATATATCAAAATCATAGTACATAAGATGCTGTATTACCGTAATTAATGTTTATTTTATTTGGAATTTAATGGTGTTTTGAAGTGTTAAGCATTGGGAATTGACGATCAAGGACTTTGTTGAATCAAGTTAGGTGCTTGGCCTACTTAATTTATGATATGTTTCTACAGAAATGACTACATGACCAAACTTGTATTCATTTAGTAGTATTTTTCTGTGAACGTGTCCATATCACTGCCCTTCTTTCAGCAGACCCAACTTCCATTGTTGTCTCTCTCTCTCTCTCCTTACCCAGTTGTCTTCTCCTTCACTCTCTTATCCACACTGATACACGTATAAATAGACCAAAGTTGCTAACAAAACTACCCATTATTCGATCCACTGCTACTGCTTGCCAACATCATCTCATTGCTTTTGAATTATTTGAAAACAGGAAAGATTCTAATGGAGCTTCAACTTGAGCTAGAGCTTTCTGTTCCAGATCCCACCAGAGGATTCGACCTGAACAGGAATGCTTGTGATGGAAAAGATGTGTTTGGTTCAGATCCGAGGAGCTATCTGTGTGCCGAAAGCACGAGCCATGGTAAACGCAACAAGCGTGGCTTTGAAGATGCTTTCTTTAAGACCAAAGGCTCGTTTAAAGAGATGTCTTTGCTGCTGTGGAATGGTCACCCAAACAAGGAAGATGATGACAGGAAGGACACCAACCAGAGAAGCTCTTGTGCAATACACATGTGAGTTCAATTCAGATAACCGATTTTTTTTCTTTTTTACTTTCTTAAAATATTATTTAGCATGGAACCGATTTAACACAACTTAGTAGATAAAGACGCCAATTATTATCTTTAATATCAGTTTGATATTCATCCCAAAGTTGTTGAACTCGAAAAAAAGTATTTTTATGTAGAAAGGGACTTTGAACATCTACTCATGAGGGTAGACGCTAGTATCTAACTACTTTAGTTATGTTGAAATAGGCCTTTACATAATTGATGTACGTCAAACAAGGAAACATATTTAGAGGGAGAAAATCATGCTTTAAACAGACATGTATAAAGGAAAATTTCATGCTTCAAATAAAATACAAACCAACTCCTTTTTTAAATAAATATAATATGTCTGTTTTTAAGTTAGACTTTAGTTTTATTTTCAATTACACTTTCATTTTCAAACTTAGAATATGGTACAGACAACTCTAAGGCTATGATGCATTTGTTCTATCACCAAGCATCTGGCCTGATGATTTGTTTCCAATTTTCATAACAGTAAGGCTGTAGAGGAGAACAAAGCTGTGGGGTGGCCACCCATTGCATCATGGAGGAAAAGGCACCTTCATGGGCTGCAACAGGGCGGCCCGGGTTCTGATAATTATTGGATGGAAGAAGATGAAGATGATGGAATTGTTTTTAACCCAAAATATGTGAAGGTGAAGATGGAGGGGGTGCCGATAGCAAGGAAGATTGATGTGGGGATGTATAACTCATATCAGACGCTGAAAACTGCCTCGATCAACATGTTTTCCGATTCTTGCTGTGAGTGAACAGTTCTTCATAACTTTTTTGTATTTTCTTCAAACTTGATCTCATAAGGCGCAGTTCTTTGTTTTTGGTTTTCTGTTTTTGAAACTGAACCCTTCTCTAATCTACTTTTAAAATTGTTGGTGTTCACACTATCTCTTAGTCAAATTTTAGATTTTGGGTACTCTTGTTTTCGTTTTTAAAGTTTTTGACTAAGAATTAAAAAATGTTTCTCGAGAGATCTAGATTTAAAACAGAAAATCAAAATCCTGAGCCATAATTCTCATTTTTTGAGTCATCTTGAGCATAAGTTAATTGGTTTAGCCATTATGCATATATCCTTGACCGAGATGTTAGATGTTTGAAACTTCCAACCCCATATGTTTTGGGACTCAAAATTATCCTGTTTTTAATATGAAGTGGTGATTAAATTAAAAACTTAATTCCAATGTGAGTTTAGCTCAACAATAATTGGGCAGGGCTAAACTCCTTAGAGATTAGAGGTTCGATCCCTCGTTCCTACATGACATAGTTAGTTTTAGTTGTACTAAAATAATTAATAATTAAATTTGAAACTCGACATTTTCTTATTAACAGATCAAAAGTGTGGGAATAGTAATGCCAGCTTAACTCTCACCTATCAGGACAAAGAAGGAGATTGGTTGCTTGCAGGAGATCTTCCATGGCAGTAAGCACTGTTTCTTTCTTCCTTTTTTTTCTCTCTCTCTCTCTTGTTAAAAATATTAGCAATAGTACAAATCTGATCTGCAAAGTTCAAAGTTGATGATTTTTACAAAGATTCTCTTCTTTTCCCACTGTCTCCCTCTAGTCACTATAGCCATGATTAGAACTTAGAAGTAAGTATCATGAACTTTTATTCTATGAAATGATGATTGGATTCTGAATACAAGAAATAATGTTGTTCCACAGGAATTTTGTAGAGTCAGTACAATGCATGAAGATCATAAGAAGACAACCATCAAACTAATGGAAGAAATCTTTATGATTTTCTGAGTAAGGAGCTATTATTATATATGATATCCCAAAATAGAGAGAGGGGTGAGTGAGTTACTTTAGTTAAGTTTAATTAGCATGTTTGTTATAAGAGTGCTGGAATGAGTTTCAAATTTTATTATGTTGTTTGTATAATTTAATAATACTTTGAGATCCCTCTGCCTAATCAAATAAATCAAATGCATGGTTTTGGATGTCACTCCAAGATTATCATCTGATTTTCCAATTTTAATGGGTAGCATTATACCATTTATATGTATCATTTTATTATTTATATATCATTATATTCAAAGGAAGGGAAATAAAGTCCTTTTGATATATGCAAATTTTGAAACTAGGACCTCTTTGTTTTACATCACGTATTTTAATTGAAACTTTATATTAAATAACATAGCATATGCTTAATAGATGTATGGGTTCTCAAAATATTCTAAACCAACTTGGATCAAGTGTATTGACATGACTTTCGTTTCAACTTCTAGAAACTAGAAAGAAAAAATATACTACTACCATCATCAAGAAGAACCTATCTTGTTATACTTCATATTTCAAAAGCAAGAGTGATGGGAGGAAAGGGATGGTGAAAAGATTTGGATACTTTTTGTAAGGGATAGTTGCAAATTTAGCCATTAGATGCAAAATAATTAAGTATATAACAACATTTTTTAAAAATTGCAAATATAACAAAATTTATCAAATTCTATCAATGATAAAAGTCTATCACCGATGATAGACTATGTTGTAAATATTGGTTTATCATTGATAGATCATACAAATCTATAAGCGATACAAGTCTATCAGTAGCGATAGTTTTGCTATATTTGTAATGTTTTTAAAATGTTACTATATTCTTAATTATTATTCCTAAAATGGTCATCAATTATAATTACCTTTTTTAAAGAAAAAAAGGTTATGGATCATTCATGAGCTTTTTCATATCATTGCCTTTTTAGATCTGATGCATCAGCTCTTGTTTGGTCGAGTATTAAGACTTAACCATGATAACGTTGTTATTTCTAAATAGTTGCAAATATAACAATTAGATTTAATCTTCAGTTTCCAAGATCGAAAAATAAGTTTGAGTTTTTGACTCAAACACTCCTCTTTTATGAGTCCTCTAAACTTTGTCAAATATCGATTGTGTCCAAAATCATCCATAACTATTTGTTTCGTGTTTATTTCATCAACCGCTGTCAATTAGTAGACTTTGTTGGGTATTATTAGAAGTTATTAGCTGTGTATTTGTTGTAGGGGTGTATGTGGTTGAAATTTGCACGTGGCTTCATACTTCATACCCATGCATCTATTTGCTACTAATAAAATATTACAACTAAAAATTATTGAACAAAAAAAAGGTTTATAAGAATCATTACTTTTGGGTTAAATTGTAAATCATAGAATTTATTTATGAGACATGAAGTCTTATCAAACTATATATATTTAATTTTGGACAAATTTAACATTTTTGCCATGATTTCAATTTCTTTTATAAAAAAAATTATTTCTTTTACTTATTAGCATCATTTTTCCAAATTTGACTTTTCTTTTTCTTTTTTTCCGTTATTTATTAACTTCAATTGAATTTTTGGAGAAACTTAATCATGTAGTGTTAAGTCTTGGTAGGTTAAAAACAATGAATAATTTTTCTTACAAACGTCTTAACATGTGTATCGAACAATATAATATATAAAATATATAACTAACGTGAGATGGATTACATGGACGAAGTGACACATGACATTTTAACTGCCTAGTGGATATCTATTTAATTATATTTATAATATGTTAGTATTTTTACTAATAAAAATATATAGTATTATAATTAATTAATGACGTGGACAAGAATGAAGGGGGCAACATTGCAACATTGGAAATATCAGTCTTATCCTAATTTGACAATGAAGTATTGAAAAACCGACCAATCCAATTAGTATAAATATTCGATGAAAGGCATAATTTTTTTTCTTTTATTTATTTTTTAGAAAAATGGGTAAGTTAATATAATTGAGATTGACATTGTGTTTAAGCTATTCATCTAATTATTTCGGGAGGATTTGAACCTCTCACTTTAAGGATGAAAGATCGTATTACTGTTAAGCTAAACTCACTTTGATAATTGGTTACTTTAATTAACCATAACTTATGTATGATAAGTAGGTATACGAGTTGAGTTTAGAGTATTTTTTGGACCAATCTGAAGTTGACCGCTCGAATAGGATCTCCAACCCAACTCTTAAAATTTAAGTTTAGTTAGGTTAGATTGTCTATTTTTTCCTTTTGAAACCTTGAATCCTTGAGGAATACAAGTGTGTGTGATTCAAGTTGGGTTGGATCAACTTGAATTTTTTAAAATGTAACTCGATACCTAACCGAACCCTTATAGTTTGGGTTGGATATCTAGGTTATTTGAACACACTAAATGACAAAAAAAAAATCTCGTTAATTATCTTCGAAAAAAATGATAAACTCTACATTATTGTCTTTATAAATGCATTATCATAATTTTATATAAGGTAAATTTGGACTTTTGATTTCTTCCTCATTCTACAATTATTCGTTTTGAATTTGGCATCATAGTCATTTCTTGATCGTGTGAGTTTCGACCAGATTTTTAAAAAAAAAATTACATTTTTTATGGGTACGAAACATGTCACACGGGTAAACCTACCCAACAAATATGTTTTAAATTGTTGTCGATATCCTCTTTAATTTTTTATATGTTGCCCTACAAAATTGTCCTTTTGTCCCTTAAAGTTACAAAATAGAATTTAAACTCACATGCCACTCTTTAATCTCGACGTAATTTTGTGAACTATCTTTTGCACAAAGCTTCAACCCTCTCATTTTTTGATTCGAATAATCTTCTTCTTGAGGAGTTTGTTGAATAAAAAGGTTTATAAATCTAACTCTAATAATGCTAAATAAAAACTTTGGGTTAGGTCTTAAATATTGTACCCAACAATGTACTAAATTAGAGAATTAAGTATATTATAACATTTGTCCCACCCTCACCCCACTAAAAAAATAATGAATAACATAAAAATGTGGGTGCATGATGGATCTTATGTCGGTTGATAAAAATAGTACATAATAATATTTTTTAAATCAAATTCTCAAACAAAGTTTCCAACTCAAGTGTTCGAGGTTAATAATGTAAGAATAAGTCGGTAGAATTAGGAATAAGCATGATAGGTTGAAAAATCGAAACGATCGATCAAATCGAAGTTGGTCGGTCGAAAGAAGGTGAAGCTTTGATCAGAGTCGATTTTTATAAACATACAACCAATTATATTTTTCCAATCAACTTATGGTCTAAACTGTTGGATATTTTAAAATTTTAAAATATAAATAAATTTTTACGCTTAATTTTTTTTTTGTTATGAAATATAAATATTTCGTGAAACGTTTTGTTTTTAATAATTTTTAAATATATAGAGAGAAAGAGTAAAAAAGATATTTTAAGTTTTAAACCGACAAATTTGTGGTTAAATTGGGAGGAAAAGGAGAAGAGGCAGTCAAATAAAAAGTGAAGAAGTTGACCAACAAACTAACACCGCCCGACGGTGAATATATATATATATAATTAAAAAGAAAAGAAAAGAAAAGAAAAGAAAAAGAAATGGAAAATTAAGGCCGTAAACCGCACGCGTCGAATGCGTGATTATGCTTTTCTTTCGACATCTCCTTTTCACCTTCCCTAATAAAATCCCTCTTTTCTTTTCTTTTTTTAATTTCCTTTTCACCCCAATTTTTAAAACTCAATATTTTTAGAAATAATTTTGTCTTTTAATTTTACAAAGGCAATAATTATGGTTGTTTTCTCAATATTAAAAAAATAGCAACATATATATATTTATTATAAATGTTACAAAAACATTGCATCCGTCAATTCTTATAGTAACAATCATTTATTGAATATAGTTTGTGATGTTTTGTAATTTGGAAAAAAAAATATTGTTGTTGTTTTGTTATTTAAAACAATTTTTTTAATAAGACTTTTTTTTGTACATTTAAAAAGTATGATTCTGATGAGTTAAATTTAAATTTCTAAAAAAAAATGAAGTTATTATAAAATAGAGCAAAATTTTCAAATAAGCGAGAGAATGTCGATGAATTTTTCTATATTTTGTAAATAGTTTTAATATTTTGCTATTTTTGAAAAAGTAAATTTAAAAAATGATTTTGTTCGATAACAATTTGATATTTAAAAAGTTCTTTTTATATATTAGTTTCTATATTTTTGTCGTTTTACATTTTAGAATTTTCTTTTCTCAAGATTTTTTTTTATTTTTTAAAATAATTCAAATGCTTAGGTAGAAAATATGAAAACTCTCATACAAAAATGAAGATTTCAAGAAACAGAATATCTAAAACCAAAAGAATTGTGAAATGATATTATAACTTTTAAAATGCATTTGTTGTTTTAAAAACTTAAAAAATCCAATTGCATAGTTGTAAAAAGTTGAAAACTATTAATTAAAAAAGTGGTACAGCCATCATTTTCAAAAACCAAAACCAAATAGTTATAAAATAAACCTTTAATTACTTTTTTTTCAACTTACAAATTTGTTACTATTTACATTTAAATCTTGTTAATAAATATTAAATTTTATTAACGAGTAGATTGATAAAAAAATATTTACAATAGAATGTGTATGGTTTAAAGGTGAGTCCAAAATGGGTATTATCACTAAGTTCATAGTAAATCTACCTGTGTGCTTGGAGGTCACATTTTTTTATTTTTTAAATTTACTTAAAATTCAAAAATGGGCGTTTGGGAAATATATAAAATTAAATTTCAGATCTATGATGGGAGAAAAATGAACGGGTAGGATTCATTGGATTGTTCTCCGACTCCAACTCCCCGCACTTAGATCCACCCGTTTCCTACTGCAAAACACCGACTCCGATAACATCGCTCCGAATCTCTCACTCTTTTTCATCGCTTTTTTCCCCCTCTCTTCTCCCTTTCTCTCTCTCATCTCCTTCCCAGAACCTCCCTCAATTCCGCCGCCGTCACGCCGATCTGAAGGATTTCATTGCAGATCCAGGTGCTTCATCTTCCAGTGCTGGTGAGCTCGATGAGTTTGATGGTTTTATTGTTTACAACACTCGTGATTTCTTTCATTGCTTGATTTGTGTTGGATTTAATCAATTTGTTGTTGTTTTTATGTTTTTATAGTTGTGTGGACTGTTTACTGAGGAAAGGAAGTGAGGATCGAGTACAAGAGGAGCCGAGGAGTTTATTGAGGGTTTTGAAATGGCGCCTAGTACGATCCGGAAGGCGGTCGGAGCTCTGAAGGATCAGACGAGTATTGGAATTGCGAAGGTTGCGAGTAATATGGCGCCGGACCTTGAGGTGGCGATTGTGAAGGCGACGAGTCATGATGATGATCCGGCGAGTGAGAAGTACATCAGGGAGATTTTGAGCTTGACATCTTATTCTCGTGGATATGTGAGTGCGTGTGTTTCGGCGATTTCGAAGCGTTTGGCTAAGACGAGGGATTGGATTGTGGCGCTTAAGGCACTCATACTTGTGCATAGGTTGTTGAATGAAGGGGACCCGGTGTTTCAGGAGGAGATCTTGTATGCTACTAGAAGGGGTACGAGGCTGTTGAATATGTCGGATTTTAAGGATGAAGCTCATTCGAGCTCGTGGGATCACTCGGCTTTTGTTCGAACTTATGCATTCTACTTGGATCAACGGCTGGAATTGATGTTGTTTGAGAAGAAAGGTGGTAGTGCGAGGGGAAATTCCCGTGGGGATGATAGATTTGATGGAAGAGATGAGTTTAGATCTCCACCCCCGAGGCCTTACGATAACGGTTATGGCGAGTATAGGGGAGAAAGAGAGTATGGAAACTATGGTGGGATGAGGAGGTCTAGATCTTATGGTGATGTGGGTGAGTCTACGGGCAGGGACGGGCAGGGGCAGGGGCGTATCAACAAGGGGCCTGTGACTCCGTTGAGGGAAATGACGATTGAGAGAGTTTTCGGGAAGATGGGACATTTGCAGAGACTGTTGGATAGATTCTTGTCGTGTCGACCAACTGGGTTGGCGAAGAATAGTAGGATGATTTTGTATGCTTTGTACCCTCTAGTGAGGGAAAGTTTTCAATTGTATGCAGATATTTGTGAGGTTTTGGCTGTTTTGCTTGACAAATTCTTTGATATGGAGTATTCTGACTGTATGAAGGCATTTGATGCTTATGGTAGCGCGGCCAAGCAGATTGATGAGCTAATTGCATTTTATAATTGGTGTAAAGAAACAGGCGTTGCTAGATCCTCTGAGTATCCCGAGGTGCAGAGAATCACCAGCAAGTTGCTCGAAACATTGGAGGAGTTTTTGAGGGAAAGAGGGAAGAGGCCAAAGAGTCCCGAGAGAGAGCCACCTCCGCCTGCGCCTGAAGAGGAAGAACCGGCACCTGATATGAATGAGATTAAAGCTCTTCCTCCACCTGAAAATTACACTCCACCTCCGCCCGAGCCCGAGCCCCAGCCTGCACCCAAACCTCAACCGCAAGTCACGGACGACTTGGTCAATCTGAGAGACGATGCAGTTAGTGCAGATGATCAAGGTAATAAACTGGCATTAGCTCTGTTTGCTGGTCCAGCAGCTAATGGTGCAAACGGATCCTGGGAAGCTTTCCCTTCCGATGGACAGCCAGAAGTAACCTCTGCTTGGCAGACCCCGGCTGCTGAACCTGGCAAAGCCGATTGGGAGTTAGCTTTGGTTGAGACAGCAAGCAATTTATCAAGGCAGAAAGCAGCACTCGGTGGTGGACTCGACCCATTGTTGTTAAATGGCATGTATGATCAAGGAATGGTTAGGCAGCACACTAGCACTGCACAGCTGAGTGGTGGAAGCGCAAGCAGTGTAGCTTTGCCTGGCCCCGGAAACAGCAAAACTCCTGTACTGGCTCTTCCAGCTCCGGATGGAACTGTCCAGGCAGTGAATCAGGATCCTTTTGCAGCATCGTTAAGCGTTCCACCTCCTTCTTATGTGCAAATGGTGGAGATGGAGAAGAAACAGCATCTCCTCATGCAGGAACAGCAGTTATGGCAGCAGTATGCAAGAGATGGGATGCAAGGGCAGAGCAGTTTGACCAAAATCAGTAACCCCCCTGGTTACTACAACATGGGTGCGGCACCAATGGCTCCGATGCCCTACGGAATGCCTCCGATGAACGGAATGGGCGGGTATTACTACGTTCCTCAATGATATATATGCTTGCATTTTACATATATATATATATAGATATCTATATACTCTGTTCATCTTGTATTTTTATGTATTTCTTTGCCTAATGATATAATTTTTGTTTCCTTCTGCTATTTGTGCGAGAAAAATGGTGTGGAACTTTGTTTGACTGTGGACAGCTGATATTGTTTTATGGATTTTGATAATGGAAGTCTCATAAATCCCTACTCTAATTCAAGCATCCACACATCCCGATTCGAAATCTCCCCATCTTAGTCTTAATTCTTAGGTTTCAATACTACTTTAGTCTATTCTTAGGTCTATGTTTTTTCAATTTTTATTCAAGTGAAATGTTCATTTTAGTCCAACATTTGTTCATTTGTTCATTTTGATACTTGTACTTTACTTTCAACTTGTCCATATATTTGATTTCTGTGAACAATATGTGGAATAGAGGATGGGAGTGTGTTGATCACACAAGTTTTTGCCTGGTGGTCGGCCACCACACATATGATATGATTATTTGAAAATATGCAACAAGAGGGAATAATTATAACATCTGATATAAGATTCAAAACTTGTTGATAACTTCTAGATTTTGGCCTTTCTCCTCCTAGTAACCAGGATAAATGATCTGCCACGTGTGATCTGACTTGGATTTCCTCCAATTGGAAAAAGGCAAGTCTTCTAATCTTAGAACTTCAATTCAACAAATTCTTTAATGTTTGCAGTCAAATATACATTGCTGTTATTGGTTGTCAAATTTGATTCATTTCATCAGTTGACTAATTGTTTATGTTCAATAAATATGGCCCAATTTTTGCTGGATTTCATTTGGGCATCTACATCTCTGTCAAATGCTATTCATCTCTCTTTGTTTTCTTGCTTTATTTTTTATTCACAATCACTCTGTCTTTGAAATTCAATGTTTGGTAAATTCAAAAATAATCAATAGTGATAGTGATGGATTTTTTTTTTTTCAAATGTTTTGACTGTATATAGCAATATTCTCTATCGTTACATTTCTAATTTTTAAATATATATTCGTCCCTTAGTTTTTAAATAATAGTATTGAAAAAAGAATCCAGCGGCAAACGCGATGTTGTTGTCAATTTTGTCCTCTTGAGCATCCCATTGGCTAAAGTTATTGAAATTGAAAATAAAGGACAGAAGGGGAATTGGAAAACTGTTGCTGTGTTGTATCCAACCACGCTTAATGGGCCGGGACATTGAAGGTTGGCCCAAAAGGAATTCCAGGCCCATTATTCACTAACCTCAGTGGGCCTAAGACCATTATTGGGCTTCATCTTTTTAAGAGAGAACTTTTGTTGTTGATATTTGGCTAATGGGAGAGTTGCAAATATTATTAGTATTTAGTAGTCATAACAGAACATATAACAAAATTGTAAGATTCTATAATTTGATAAGTCTTATCACCAATAAGAGTCTATCACATGAATAAATTTTGATATAAATACCATTGATTACAATTGTTGTTCTACACGTAATTGTTGTCAAATTTTAATTGTTTGTACATTTAATAAATCTTAACTTAGAGGTGTATACTTCCAATAGATTTTAATTTATAATGACAGTTTTTAAATAAGGTATCATGTGTGAATATATCTTTTGCTAGTAGATATGGAAGTTCAAATATTAAAATTTGTCAAATAAATGTACAAAGACCGAACTATAATGGAACTCAAAATACAGAGATTAAATTGTATTTTAACCTTAAGTGTTACTATGTATGGTTATATTTTTTAATCATGGTATTCCAACTTTAAATTTAATTACTACTAGATTGGGCAAACTCATATCCACAAAAAATCAATCGATATTATTATTTGGACTGTAAAATATGCATGTTCATAGTACTAGTTTGCGTGATTTTAGTTTCACTCCCAAGTTTCTTAGGAAACAAAATTAAACCATTAAACTTGTACACGTGGAAATTGAATTGACAAACTTTCACTAATGGTAGAAGTTGAACTTCCAAATGATAAATATTAAACATCAAACTTATACAATTGTCACAATTTCAACCATGATGTAAGTTTGTAGTTTTAGTTTTAATATTTGTGTAACGTCAAAAGCTCAATTATGATAAATTTTAAGAATATAATTGCAAATAATACTGAATTTTAGGAGTGAATTTTGCAATTTACCTAAAGAAGAAAAGGACAAATTGTGAAAACCGGCCTTAAAGTATAGTGGTAGATATACTCTCAAACTTTCAATTGTAAGAATTAGGTTTTCTAACTTCTAGGAGTATTGAAATTAGACCCTCAAACTTACATTAGAAACTAAACATGAAATTGAACCCTCAAACTTATATCGTTCTCATAATTGTGTTTGAGGTGTTATGCGAGGATTGTGATTGAATAGGGTACGATCCCAACTAGAACAAGAAAAGGGAGATAATAACACGAAGTGACCTTACGTGAAAAAACAAAGTAGGATAAAATTCATAAGGATAGAAGAATTCCACTATAGAAAATTCGTCACAAACTTTTTCTTATAGAAGAATAAAAAGCTCTTTCATACGAAGAAATTATCGATTTTGGGATGGTTTGGTAACCATTGATTCCATCCTATTTATAGCTAAGAGAAACTTGTGCCATCTAGCAAAACCAATAACTCGAAATTGTCATTGATCAATGTGAATTTGACAAAGTGTAAGATTCAATTATCTAAAATTGTCTTTCGAGACAGATATTGAATGATAAAGAAAACTTCTAGAATATCTTATCGTTTAGCTCAAGAATTCAACGTAAATAGACTCGATGCTTGTTTATAAATTTGAAAAGTGGGTTGTTATAAAATTTAAGAGTATAACAAGAAGTATGGTAATAATTTGAAGGATATTTGTGCAATTAGACTAAAAAAGGAAAAGTATATGACTTTTAGTGTTGGGGGGATGGGCACAAAGGCAAAGGCAAAGACATTAGAGAGAGAAGGTTGAATGACAATGACAATGACAACACCCTCTTATTTCTCCCCCTACCCCTACATCAACTCTCTCTTCTTCTTTACAGAAAATGACCAATGCCTCTTTCCAAAATCACCATGTGTCTCTGGGGGACACCCAATCCCTCTCTCCTCCAAAATTATTATTGCTACCTTTGAATTACAGATTTATTCCCTACAATTTAGAAAAAGTTAAGATTTAGTAATCCACGCGGTTTGATAAACTCTCATAAATCGTTTTTGCAGACTAAAACTTCATAGATCTGGAAAAGACTGTGTTGGTTTGGGAAGAGCGACGAAGATTAACGAATGTTTCAAATGCATAATGGGATATCATAATCTGTGTTTGAGATAAATAATGGTGTGAAAGAGGGAGAGTGAAGATGATTAGAAAAGAGTAACAGTATGTGAAATAGTATAGACTGCAAGACAGAGAAATTTGAAATACTAATACTTGATGGAAACTTCAGAGGTAGAGTGGGCCAAAATAATCCACATGTACAACAAGTTAGTGCCCAAACACTCTCGAAAGTTATAATATTTTTTAAACTATTGGATCAAATTTGCAAATTTAAACTTTTTCTCTCTCATTCTTCCAATGTTCAATTCAGAATCATCAGACCCCCCTTCCTCCCCCCCCCCCCCCCCCACAACTTTTTCCTCTCAGTTCTTTATTTGGCCATGAATCTCCATTTCCCTTCTCTCACACTCCATAGCTACACACTAGCTACACACTTTGGAGCTTGTTGCTGTGAGGAGAATGCCTCCAAGAACAGGGTGTAGGCCATTTGAGTGTGTGAGAAGAGCTTGGCATAGTGAAAGGCATCAACCCATTAGAGGATCTCTCATTCAAGAGATTTTCAGGTTCTTTCTTCACCTTTTCCCTTAAACCCTTTTTGTGTTTTTGGTTATGAAATCTGTTTTTTTTTTTTTCTTTCTTTCTTTCTTTTTGGTGTATGGAATGTTTGATTTTTGGGTGTTATCTGTTTAGGGTTGTTAGTGAAGTTCATTGTTGTGCTACTAAGAAGAATAAGGAGTGGCAAGAGAAGCTCCCCATTGTCGTCCTTAAAGCTGAGGAGATTTTGTATTCTAAAGCTGACTCTGAGGTTCCCTCTTTTTTCTTATGACCTTTTATTATCAAAGTTTGTATTGTGTTTTGCTATATGGTCATCTTTTGAACCTGAGTAAGAACTAATTTGTTTTTGGGTGTAGCTCTGTTATGTCATTTTTTCTTTATCCTCAACTTTCTTTTAAAAAAGCTTAGTTTAGTCCATATTGTCATCCTTTTATAAAATAAAATATGATTAAGTTTTTGGGAGATTTGTGTTATGATGAGAACTAATGAAAACTAATCTTTGGTTGATGTCACTACCACTATTGCTTTAAGGATGCCCCTCCATGGCAAGATAATCGGAGCCATGGCGGGATCTTTTAATGTCTGAGTTTGGGCCATCCATACAAAAATCTTCTTAACTACACTCTTTTGTTTGAAAAACTACTAAATATTGTAAAAAATTGTGACATTATCATTGATCTTTCATTAAGATGAAAAATAGGATTGAAAGAGTGTAGTTTTGAAGAATAGGATTGGTTTTAGGCCACTGTCACATCATTATAATCATCTTTGATCGAAATGGTTCAGGGTAATATTTCAAGCTCCGAAAGAATAGGAGTAGTTGTGAAAAACATAGAGGGATATTTTTGTTATATGATTTAGGCAATAGAATCCTGAGATGGTCACTTTACTGTCCTAATAAGCAGATACATTTCATCGGGAAGTATTTGATTAGTTGATATATCTTAGGGAGGCTAAAATAGTTTTTTTATGTAAAGTGAGCAACTAAAACAGAAATATTTGAGTGCTTAAGGTCCCAACTGAATTAGCAATCAAACTTCAAAGATAGAAATAAACTCACGTGGTTCATCTTTATACATTTGCACAGGCTGAATACATGGATGTTACTACTCTATGGACCCGTATAAATGAAGCGATTAATACGATAATTCGGCTTGATAAGGATGCTGAAACTGGGGAATTTCTTCATCCTTGTATTGAAGGTGCCTCTGCAAAACTTAATTTGTTACCGCATTTTGTTTGAGACTTGTTTATATGTATGCCATTAAGAACTAAATGGTAAAAAAGGTAACATAGATAAGTTAAAGATCATAGTTTCAAACTATCATCACCACTTGTTACTACTCAGGAATAGTCAGTATCACCGTCAAGTAAGATAGTTGTTTTGAAAGATTGTTCGAGATGTACGTAAATTAGTTGGTACACCTATAGTAACCCATATATAGGTTGTGTTCGATATTGAGAATATATGATTTTATTGCAATATCAGGTTAGTCTCTGAAACCGTTATCTTGTTAGATGATGGTAGATTCAGATTGTTGTTACATTTGATTATTTGAGATATACGTAAGTTGGTCTGTTTACGATTATCAAAATCTAAGTTGTTATTGAAAACCTATGATTTTGTGCAATGTTAGGGTAGTATATGAAACTTAGCTTGAATTTGTATAATTGAGGATGAAAATGGCTGTTTTATTTGTGAATGTTGTTATAACTTCTAGTCCTTTTTCCCTTGTCAGCTGCTCTCTATTTGGGTTGCACACCGAGAAGATCGTCGAAGAGTAACCGAGGTAGTAATCTGAGGGGCTACCTTAATTCCTGTACTCCACAGGTCTTAGATACATCACCCAACTTCACCAACCCCATTAGACCAACTGTTTTGAGTTCACAACATTTATCACATTGTCCAAATTTGTCAAAGCAGACGAGAAATGTACCGAAATCCGGAATGGAAAACCAAAAACATGTTGGTGTTCCTAGCACAAACCTGACTTCAACTGTATATAAGAATATCTGTCCATCGATTCGTAACAGACAGTTCCTAACAGAGACTGTTGCTGGATGGGATATGTTTTCTTTGTGTCCATTGTATCAAGGAAGAAATCAACACGTTCGTGATATCGAAATCCAACCAAATCCAGTCTACAACAATCCGAGTTTCTCTGGTCCAGCTCCATTCAAGTACTTCCATTCCAATGATGTGATTCCTCCAAGAAACAACAGAGTTGATTTGGTAAATAGTACTACTCTTCACAAGCAACAAAAAACAACTTGTGATCTATCGTTGCGGTTGGGCTCTCTCTTCGTTCCACACCCGAGCATCGACGACAATCAATCCAAGATGATCAACAACATCGATGCTAACACATCTCAAAAGCAGATCACGAGTTCGTCTGATCGCTCATTTCAACTAGACAAAACGTTCCCTTTCTTCCCTCTCCATGGTACATATGATGCATTAGATTTCCATTAGTAGTGAGAGAGCAAAGCTTCTAAATCAATTTAGATGATAGAAAGCATTCACTGGCACGATCAATCTCTTTCTATTGTTCAGTTCGATTAGCTTGTGATGTTCTTGCACGTGCTGTTAGTAACAAAGTTATAGGACCTTAGCCTTGTATCGTTTTAAGTTACCGCTATAATCGAGCTTTGTCGATTCAGTATGATCTATTGTTGAAAAGGCATTGAGATAGTAACAAAGGTCATTTGAATCATGTGAATATCTTCATGGAAGGTTGACAATCTGCATCATCATCTTCTTTATTATATTTGTTTGGTAAGAATTTGTTCAAATGTTAACACCAATGGCTTCAATGAAGATAATTAATGAGATATTTGGCTTTTAAACCTCCCAAATAATTAAGCTTTAATTAGGAGTTACGGATGGACTCAAAAGTCGGAGAAAATAACATCATCACTTGACCTAAAAGCATAAGCTAGCGGGATGAAGAGGGGTTTGATTATATATCATCCAACAAGAAGATAGTTTAAATATATGCTGTACATCGACAATCTCAATGTCTTGATACTTAATGTAGATTTAAACGTCAAATACAGATTTAGGGTATGAACAAATAACATAAAGTTTGTTGTTCTGAAAACAAATCAACGACTTAATTATGCACATTTTGATATTTTATACAAAAGCTTCAACATCAATAACTTCACTATCAACCAAAGACACCAATACTCAATACTTTCTTTATGTTATCATATATCATTGATGTTTTTCCTAAGATATTTTAAAATTATTTTAAACTCGTGCGTGTATATCCAATGTTTGAAATCCACATAAACTTTTTTTAAGGTAGAGAATTTGAAATTAGAATCTCTCGATTCTCGATATACACAACAAGTTGAGTTAAGCTCTTGCTCGTTGTTGTAATTAATTTTTATTTGATTGGTTTGAAACTTTATATAAGAAAGTAGATTGATTGTTGTTTTCTCCAAAGTCTATTCCAAAAGCCAAAGTCATTGTAATGGACAAAGGACACCCTTTCCAAGTCTTAAAGTATGTGACTTTTGTACTTTCTTTCTTTGCTCATTTTTCAAAACCAAATTAAAGGTTTCTTTTAGGGTTGAAATTTCAATTTCTGTATATTCTTCTAAAAAAAACTCTTATCATTATTGAATCATCAAGTTTTGAAATAATAAAACAATAAAAAAGAAATTAGATGTATATTTGTAAAGTATAATCAAGTTATGAAATTTGTCAATTTATTGATTTCTTTTTAATTTCACTTTCATTGTATTTTTTATGTACCAATTGTTGACATAAATTTTTGTTTATTTTTTTCCCTTTTTAATTTGTCTCAATTATCATTTTGGTATTCTTAATTTTTCTCTAATTTTTGGAATTTCTATGCAATTTGACATTAAATATGTATGGAAAGCACAAGGAAGACAACATTACTTAAAAACTTTTAAAACTATCACATGTCTACTTTTTGTTTATGATACATTTGTTCTCTCTCTCTCTCTTTTTCATTTGGATTTTTTATTTATTTATTTAAACGTTTTTTAAAAATCAACCCAAAATTTAAAAACCATAAAAAAAAAAGAAGAAAAAGAATCTTAATTTTCTTTTAAAAATATTAACTGAAAATTCAAATTCTTTACTTAAGAATATTCACATGTGTATGTATGTATGCATATAGGTAAATATTTTCAAATAAGATGTTGAAATTGAAGGAAGAAATATTTAATTAAATTAAATCCAAAGTAAAATACTACAATGGGATTTGTTGTTTTGCCTTTGCCATTTTCCTTTGAAAATTATTTACATTTGTCATTTCAATTTCAATGTGCATTGTTATTTAAAGAAGAAAAAAATCAACTTGATCAAATAAAATAAATGAGAAAATTTTGCTTAGTTGAGAATGCCAAACAATCAATAAGATTGAACCATGTGGGTATCAATATTTTTCTCTAAAAATATATATAAATCAAAGTTGCATATTTATTTATTATCTAAAAGAAAAAACAAAAGCTATCATCTCCCCCACTACTTCTATATTTCATGTTACACCCTTCCATTTAATTAAATTATCACATTTGACATCATTTTGATATATATATATATATACAAAATAAAATTTTCTACCTAAATTACAAAATTTCCATCCAAAGTTTGGCAAATATTTTTATTATACTTCCATTCAATATTAGTTTGAGATTAAAATTGATTAATTTGGTTTTAGAAAGAAATAAAACTTGAAGTAACATGAATCTATGAAGTGTGTTGTATCACTTTGGATTGTATCTAAGAAAAAACAAAAAAGAAATAATCATATTTATGATCCCAACACCAAATTTACTATAAAATATTAGATTTTTGAATCATCATCTTATGGGATCTCTCAAGAGATGAAGAGAAGGAAGAAGAAGGAGAAGAAGGAGAAAGAAAAGTATTGGACGAAACCGAAGCAAAAAAATCATTGAATATTTATCACTGACGAACGCCATATGAACGCTTTGCTCATCTTTTTCTTTGGTGGGTAAAAAGAAAAATGGCGGTATCTCTAACAACATAGAGACAGAGACAAACAATTCCTACCCAACAATCCTTTTTTTTTCCTACTCTTTTTCATATCAACATTGAAGAACAATCAGCGACAAGACAACCCCTTTTTTCCTCGTACAATCTTGAGCTTTGGTTTTTTTTCTCACCATTTTCAGAGGTAAATTTCATTTTTGCCTCTGTTTTCTTCTTCCCCAAGCTTTGATTTGACTACACGGCAGACGCCATTGAAGTTCATTGTTCTCTTCTTCTTCTTCTTCTTCTTCCATGGATTTCAATTTTCAGGTCCATTGGGAATTTGGGTTGGATTTACTTTATGCTATAACTTCTTTTCTTTAACTCTATGGATATGTGAAGTAAATTGATGTTGGGGGGTTTTTTGCTGCTGTTGTAATATGATATTTTCCATTGAGGGGTCTTGTTTTTGTGTTGTGTTCTTCTTGTTTGATTGATTTCCTCGATTGGGTTGGTGTTTGATTCTGGAAATCTGGTGATGGGTGCTTCAAATTTTGGTGGTTTTATCTGTTTATTGGCTTGGTTGTTGTTTCTGTTCTTTTTTATTCAATGTGAAGTATGCTTTGCAAGTATTCGGAGTTTCGGGGAAATCTTTCCAGGCTTTCAAGGCTCTCAAATGAACTGGATTGATAACAATGGGCTGTTTCTTATGTCAAATAATTCTAAATTTGGATTTGGGTTTGTGACTACTCAAGACGTTACAATGTTTTTATTGGCTGTCATCCACACAAGCAGCTTAAGAGTAGTTTGGTCTGCAAATAGAGCATTTCCTGTTGCTAATTCTGATGAGTTTACATTTGATGAGAAGGGAAATGCAATGTTGAAGAAAGGTTCTGTTGTGGTTTGGTCTACAAATTCTAGTGATAAAGGGGTTTCTTCCTTGGAGTTGCAAAACTCGGGAAATTTGGTTTTACGAGCGAACAATAGCGACAATGAAATAGTTTGGGAGAGTTTTAGCCATCCAACTGATACTCTTTTATCAGGGCAGGATTTTGTTGAAGGAATGAGACTTGTGAGCGATCTTAGCAATAATAATAATATGAGTTATTTCCTTGAAATGAAGTCTGGTGATATGACTCTCTCAGCAGGTTTCCAATCACCACAGACTTACTGGTCTATGGCTAAGGAGAATCGTAAAACCGTTAATAAAAATGGCGGGGCAGTCTACTCGGCGACTCTTGATACGAACTCTTGGAAGTTCTACGATCGGAGCAAAGTCCTGCTCTGGCAATTCATCTTCTCGAATGTAGCCAATGAAAATGCTACTTGGATAGCAGTTTTAGGTGATGATGGTTTTGTGTCATTTTATAATCTTCAAGATTCTGGTGCGGCTTCAACTACTAGGATACCTGAAGACTCTTGTAGCACACCGGAGCCGTGTGGTCCGTATTTTATATGTTATAGTGGGAACAAATGCCAGTGCCCTTCAGTTCTTAGCACAAATCCGAGTTGCCAACCTGGGATTGTCTCTCCCTGTCATCAATCGAATGGAAGTATAAAGCTTGCATATGCTACTGGGGTCAAATATTTTGCACTCGAATTTCTGCCATCCACTTCAACGACTGATTTAAATGGTTGCAAAAACGCTTGCATGAGTAACTGTTCTTGCCGTGCATTGTTCTTTGAAAATCTAACAGGGAACTGCTTCTTGTTGGACGACGTCGGTAGCTTTCAAAACTCCAATGAGGACTCTAACTTTGTCTCATACATCAAGGTCTCGAACAACGGAGGCAGTGGTGACAACAACGGTGGGAGTAGAAATGGGGGAATGAACTCTCATATTGTTGCGATCATCATTGTTTTCACCGGGTTCGTCATTTGTGGCCTACTTTATTTGGCATTTTGTTACTACAAGAGAAAGAAAAAACTGCCAGGAACTCCTCACGAGACTTCCGAGGATGATAACTTCTTGGATGGTTTAACAGGAGCACCCATTCGTTATAGCTACGACAATCTTCAAACTGCAACCAATAATTTCTCAATGAAACTTGGTCAAGGAGGATTTGGCTCAGTATATCAAGGACTTCTACCTGATGGAACTCGGGTTGCCGTGAAGAAATTGGAAGCAGTCGGTCAGGGAAAGAAGGAGTTTCGAGCTGAAGTGAGCATAATTGGTAGTATCCATCATGTTCATTTGGTCAGGCTCAAGGGCTATTGTGCTGAAGGATCACACAAGCTTCTTGCTTATGAATACATGGGAAATGGGTCTTTAGACAAATGGATATTTAGGAAGAACAAAGAAGATTTCTTGTTAGATTGGAATACAAGATTCAATATTGCATTAGGAACAGCTAAAGGACTAGCTTATCTCCATGAAGATTGTGATGTAAAGATTATTCATTGTGACATCAAACCCGAAAATGTGCTTCTTGACGACAAATTTCTTGCAAAAGTTTCAGATTTTGGCCTTGCAAAGCTAATGACACGTGAGCAGAGTCATGTTTTTACGACACTAAGAGGAACTCGAGGGTATCTTGCTCCAGAATGGATCACAAACTACGCCATTTCAGAGAAGAGTGACGTGTATAGCTACGGTATGGTGTTGCTCGAGATAATTGGTGGAAGAAAAAACTTCGACTCAACAGAAACTTCAGAAAAATGCCACTTCCCATCTTATGCTTTTAAAATGATGGAAGAAGGAAAACTTGAAAACATCCTTGACTCAAATCTGGCCATAAAAAATGGCGATGAAAGAGTTTTTACAGCCATTAAAGTTGCACTGTGGTGCATACAAGAAGATATGCACCTCAGGCCACCAATGACTAGAGTAGTCCAAATGCTTGAAGGCCTTTGTGCCGTTCCTCCGCCTCCAACTTCCTCCCCACTCGGTTCTCGCCTGTTTTCAAGTTTCTTCAAATCAATCAGTGAGGGAGGAACCTCTTCCTGGCCATCGGACTGCAACAGCGATGCGTATCTTTCGGCCATGAAGCTCTCCGGGCCAAGATGATAGATAATTACACTCAAAAAGATTTTGGCATATGATTCATTCCATTCCAAACAGATGAGTTCTCATATACTTCTACTTAGCATCATATTCTTGTACATTAGTCTGTCCTCAAACACTTTTGAAAACATTAGAAAATTGAATAGTTTTGTTGTTTGTTATGTACAGTCATCCCCGTTCAGTACCCGTTTTGTTTTTGTTTTGAAAATTAAGCTTATAGACATCACTTCCACCTCCACCTCCAGTTTTCCTACTTTGTTATTATTGTTACTAAAAAGTAGCTTTTAGGAGTGATGAAGATGAAACTCAACTTTCTTCAAAACTACACAACTCTAAGACTAACTGCATCTTTGTGATCTTCCCTTATCTTTCCTACTGTCCATGTCTTTGTCGTCATCTTCTTTCACATCATGGTGAAATTTGGGTAGAAAACGAAGTGATAGATTGATTAAAACATGAATGTGTGGAGTGAAAAATGCAAAAAAAAAAAAAGAAAGAAAGAAAGAAAAAAGATAGAGAAAGAAGGCATTTGGAATAAAGGGTTATGAAGAATGATGTGTGTCCAAAAATGTAAGCTCATGGGTCAGTCAGTCCTTGAAATCCCCACCCTTTTTTCTTTTGATATTTCTTTTTCCTTTAATATCCTCATTCTTCTGTCCTTTTATCCATTCTAATTCCAACTATCTTATCTCCCACTCCCATTTTTTCATTCACTAAAACATGAAGATTTGTACTATAATGTTTCTTTTTTTTTCTTTTTTACTGTTGATTCTTTCATATCGCAATTGTATTTTAACATGAATTTCTGTCAACGTTGTGTTTATTTGATTTTGAGCGTGATAGGCTACAAAACTGAGCCAATCTACCCAAAGCGAAGGTTAGATAAGGATGAGTCTAGTCGATGTTGGTTTAGAAAAAATACAATCTGACAACATTTTAAAAAAATTTCAAGTCAATTGATCAACGGTCAGCTTGTACTTCTTCTTAGTCGGGATTAGTTCAATGTTACTAAACCAATCATTAATAACTTTGGACGACTAATGTTCACCCGCACATAAAAATAACGTGGTTACATGTTTTGATTATTTGTAAATTTTCATTTAATTTTAAGTTTTTTTTTCTTTTTTGATATTCTATTTTGGCTCATAAACTTAAGTTAATTATCACTATAGATATACTAATTTAGTCTCTTGAATTTTAGTTTGGAACGATTTTGCTAGTGTATTTTCAAATTTTTATAACGATTTAATTTAGTCTTAAACTTTAACTAATAATGGGGGATGATTTAACTCGGACTTTGCAAATGGTAATAAATTATTTTTTATCATTAAAATTAAATTTTAGCGATAAAATCTTGATTTTTGAGCTAAACAACACACTCCAACCTTCTAGTCGTTGAGTTGTCGAGACTAAAACCTGAATTCGATTACTCTATCACATCAACAAAATAACGTATCG
The DNA here is from genome assembly GCF_000004075.3 of Cucumis sativus. Taxonomy (NCBI): domain Eukaryota; kingdom Viridiplantae; phylum Streptophyta; class Magnoliopsida; order Cucurbitales; family Cucurbitaceae; genus Cucumis; species Cucumis sativus. The sequence goes on from NC_026657.2 coordinate 37,887,188, forward strand.
TTGGTATTTAATATCGAGTTTCTAAACATTTGAAATAAACGTGGTTTCTATTTTGAAATAGATGGAACCGGTTAAAGAAGGGATGGGATGGGATGGGATGAAGACATAAGAAGTGGTAGGGGTCCAACGTGGCAAAGAGGTGGACGTGGAAGAAAATGATTGGAGGTGGGGGGGATCAAATAATAAAGAGAAGAAAAAAAAGAAATGGAAAATTGGTTGGAAAGTCTTTAGAGAGAAAGAAGAGTAGAGTGTAAGAAGAGGAAGAGAGAACATGCAATGGTCGGAGTACACGTGGCAGTGGCTGGTGGTGCCACCTAGTACCTAAGACCCCCCTCTCACGTGTTTCCTTCCTCATCCTCACGTGCCTTGCCGGGGATTATTTGGACATGGAGTTATACTATCCTTATCCCTTTTCTGGATAGGGATAACATTCTCCCGTTTTCCAAACATCATATTCCCCATCTTGGTTCCCTTCCCCCATATATCAAAATCCTCACTTCCTTTATAATTCATTATAATAATACCTCTTTATTAAACTCATCCTTTTTATTATTTATTATGCTCTACTTTTAGTTTTATATATATATATATTGTTTTTATCTTTCTATTTTTAAATGTCTAAGAATTTAACTAAAAAAATTCATTTGGTTTTTTTTGTTTGTATTTAAAAATGCTCCTAAATTATGATGTTTTTATATATTTTTTTTTTTGAATTAATTTTGAAAGGTTAAATTTATTAAAAATATAATGGTTAAATTTGGACGAAAATTAAATGGAATGGAACTTAAAATACATAAACAAAAATAATTATGAATATATTATCCTAAATATTAGGTAGTTTGAGAATTATTTTGTTTTTTGTGTTCTATTTTTTTTTGTAAATTAATTAGGATTGTTTCCTCACAAATAAATGAAAATTTAAAAAATAAAAATTACATTTTTCCAATGTCAAAATTTTACTGTTTCTTTTTTAAAATTAAAACTAGGAAGTAGGCAATGGCGTTGAAGGTCGTTCATAAGTGAAATTTAATTTTAAAAAATAAATTATTATATTTTAAAAATATATATTTTTGATTTCCTTGTTTTTGCTAAATATTTTCGTTGCAGGGTAGTTTATGTTAAATAAATTGGAAGTCTATTAATGAAAAATGTTAGGTTTATTATTCTCGTGTAAGTTAAAAATAAAATTGTAGCTAACATAAGTTTAGCTTAGATGACATATGTATATTTCGAGGTCTCACATTCAAATCCTTCCACTTATAAATGTTGCCTTTTTATATTTGGAAAATATTTCTAGATTGGTTTTCTAAAATTAATTAATTATAACTAAATTAACTTGAGAAAATATATATTTTAGCCTTGTAAACTAATTTTTAGCACTTTTAAATTAACTTGGAAGAATGTTTTTTTTTTTAAAAATATTTTTTCATTTAAACATTTTTAATAAAAGAAAATTTAAAAACCACTTAAAATAAATATATTTGTGTGTTTGCACTTTAGTTGATTTGTTATATATCATAAGTCTATTTTTTTAAAACCAATGTCAAACGGCTATAAGATACTATATAAATTAATAGTTTGAAATAATGGTCTCCAAACCAATCGAGAGGTTTTAGAATATGCAGTTAAGGATTCAATTTGACGTCAATACGAAGAGATGAATAAGTTTGGATTATTTTTTTATCGAAGACGAGACGAGAGAAAGAACAACACTCTCCCCTAATCAAAGTTTGAACACTCCACATATACGTTGATCGATCTTATCTAAATGTTTAAGCATACGATCTTGCTAGATCATACATTGTTTAGATGATGATATTGAATAATTTTGTTATCAACATAGAGGCATTATGACATTCTCAATATTCAAAATTTAAAACTACTTTTATACAACCTAATGATCAAACTTTAAATAGTCTCCTAATTAAAACGTAAATACATGACATATCATTAATTATATCGAAATGACAAAAATATCCCTACTTAATATGTCGTAGAAATATTATTAAAATCGAAAAGTACTAGAATTTCTTCATATATATTAAATAAATTATAAATAATAATTTGATGGACGGTTCATAACAAGAGGTCAAACAATCCATTTTTTTTCAAAATCCAACACTTGAGAAATGTCGAACCAAACTATATTTTTAGACTATTCCTAAGTTGTATTTAACAAAGGATGTGAGTCTATACATTTTTAGATTATTCCCTTCTTAAATTTTGTATCTTTATATCATATTATAACATAACATAAGGCATTCCAATGTCCACAAGTTTGATAAGTTAAAATCTTAGAAGCTAAAACTATTGTTGATTGGCCTAAATCATATTCTTGTTTCTCGGAATGGACATATCCCCTGATGAAGGTAGAATATAGTTTGATTGAAGTCAATCAAGTTGTTGAATCGTGAGATTTTAGACTTCGGTAAAGGTTTCTCACTTTTGTAAAATTATCAGTGATGGGAATGAAGTTGCCTATAATCTAGCAGCTTGACTTTTTTACGTGAGATTTCCTTTTGTTAGATTATTTTATCGGTTTTTATTAATATATATCAACTTCAAATTAAAAAAAAAATGATATATTACAATCTACATATATTGTCATTTTACTAAGTTTAGAAGCTTTTAAATTACACATTATTGTTTTTGTTATTTAATTAAAACCTATCAAATAACGAAACATTTATATTAACAATAAAGAGTTAGAAAAGTTGAATGGTATAAAATTTTGTTATATATATTTGGATTATTTATGGTATATTTAAAATAGATTGTTAGGGCAAAATTAGAAAGGAAGAAAAGAGAAAAAAAAGGTGTTGAAGAAAAAATAGGGAATTGAAGTAGAAAAAGTTACGTGGGGATTAGGAAGATAAGTTAGCTTAAAAGCATTGAGGTGTTTCTTTCAAATTAGGTAATTAGTCTTTAATTACATTCTAATCCAATTAATTTCGTCTATTTTAATCATCCTTTATTTCCACTGCATCTCAAACAAATTACTTCCAATAATTAATCAAATCAAAAGACTCCAACCACTATATCTACTTTAAAACTTTTAATTGGTAACAATTCAATCTCTAAATTTTAAAGTAATCAACTACTTTATAAACTATTTGTGTAATAAATTTCATTAAATTTTTACGGTATAATTTTTAGTACGTAGATTAAATTGTAAATTGTTATGGATTAAAATTTAAGGAGGAAGTTGTTAAATATGGTTGATTAAATCATTATCAAGACATAAAAAAACTTTAGCATTTTAAACTAAAATTAATTTTAAATTCAAAACAATTAGACCTCCTTTGAATAAAATTTGTTTCTTTTTGTTTTTTTTCTTAAAAGTTTATAAATTCAAAATATTAATGTATTTTGAGGAATGATTGTGGTGGAATAAAAGAATAAGATTAAAAACAAAGAAGAAATAGAATTAAGGAATTGAAATAGGAAAAATACAAAAATCCAAAATCCACCACCGCTCCCAAAGCTCCCCTGACCTTTTATTTAATTGTGAGGTGAACCCAAAGTGTGTTTTGACCAAATTGACCTCATTTTACTAGCATTGCGATGGGGGTATTTACGGAAAACACCAAAAGGAGCGTTTCATAGCCTTAGTCCCTCAGCTGCTGCTCCCAATAAATAAATAACGCGCCTCTCTTTTTTCCTTCTTTTTAATTTACATAATTCCTTTAAACAAATAAAAACTCTTTTAAATATTTATAGATATTAATGATATTCTACATAACCTAATTATTGCATTTTACTGTATTTATAAATAGTTTAAAAATAATCGACTCCTGTTTAAATATTTTTAAAATTACAGTCTCTAAACAAAAGGCAACCAAAGAGAAAACTTCCAAGTCGGATAGAAGCCTAAATAGATTTGTGGTTTTTTCGTCAATAAATTTGAAAATTTTACGTCTTTCATTCCCGTGTTTTAAGTTTATTTCAAAATGTTATCATTTGGGATATGAAGCAAGAATGTAATTTTAATTGTAGTAGTAATGAATAATTAAGTTTTTTTTTTTTGTTGTAATTAGAGATATTAACACTAATTATGGAAAGTGATTATTTAGTTAAAAAAACACAAAGTAAAAAGAGTATAAATTTTGAACATTGTCAACAAAATCCCAATCTTAAAAATAAAATTGTAGTCTTTTTAAATATGTGAATTTAATATTTAGTTGGATGAACTTTTAAAGTGTTTAAATTTAAAGAAAAAAACATTTTAAAAAAATTGAGGTGTTCGATCACTTTTCAAAAATATAAAATTGAAAAATAATCCAAAATTTGTGAAAATATATATAGAAGATCTAACCAAAAAATATAAAAAAAGAAAAACATGTATATACATATCTAACCAAACATGTATGCGTTTAAATTTTAAAATCATTTTAAATAATAAATAAAGTGTTTAAAATAAAATGTATTATTTAAAATCATTTTTTCTATATATAATCAAAACGTACTCTTAGTTTAGTCTTTTATAATATTTTCTTAGTTCCACCTATTTAGTTTCATTAAATTTAATTAACTATACGATTAGTAGGTTTTCAATTAAAACGTAGGTTAGGGGCTAAAATAAAATTACCTTCAAATTATAGAGACAATACATGTGCAATTTAAATTTTACTTCTTTTAATAATTATATAAAAGTATTTGGGTTTTTTATTAAGAAAAATAGAAAAACTATTTATACTTTATCAAACAAAATTTATTACATTTGATGATTTGATTTTTGTATGAAATATAAATATTTGGTGAAAATGTTTTATTTTGAACTTTTTTATAAAAAAAATCATGTAATTGTTTATATTTTGGGAGTGATAATGTTGGAATTGCATTTTTTTTAAATTTATTATGTTTATATGAAAAATAATCTATTGACTACAATTGTGTAAATAATAAATGATAGGAATTTATGGTTTTAAGAAAATCATGAATAAAATTACCACGATAAAAACAAATTTATTATATGACTTGTCGCCGTCAATTTATTTTTAAGAATTAGTGATTGAATTATTATACCACGTTAAAAATACGAGAAAGTGCATGCAATTACCATGAAAACAAAGTTCATTATGACTCGTCATATTCAAATTATTTTCGAGAGTCGATGATGGTATTGATTATAAAATTAAAATATCATTATGCCAAAATATCTAAAGTGATTTTTATGGTTTGTTTTTTAATTTTATGGAAATTTAGAAATATATAGTTTAGAAAGAAAAGTAGCTTCTTCTCATGGTTTGAAATGAATGGAAAATCAATTTGTCATTAAATGGTTTTGGATGGATATGCACTTTAATTTACCACACATAATAATTAATGTTGTCTTCTTTTCTTTCTTTTTTTTTTTCTTTCTTTTTTTCCCATTTTGTGATAAATCAAGAGATAAAATATTTGGTTTTTTGGGTAAAATATTATTTTGATTTTTTAATTTGTTTAACTTTAGTTATATAACTTTATCCAAGTTTAATTTAAGTATTTTTAAAGAAACTTTAAATGGAATAATTCAAAGTTAATATTTTTTTATTAAAATTGGCTAAACAAGGTTAATCATTTTTGTTTTAAAATATAGTAAAATAAATTAAAATGTTTACAAAATATAACAATATTTTAGATTCTATCTATAATAAACATGGATGAACTTCTATGAATTTCTATCAATTTTACCTCGTCTATCATAGACAAAATATAAAATTTTATTATATTTTATAATTATTTTCAACCGTTTTATCATTACACTAATTCTCCCTATAAATATTAAAATGATTATCCTAATAAATAATAAAAGTTTATGAAAAGAAAATCAACACTAAATAAGTTAAATATAGACAAAATTTAAGATTTCTTACACGTTTTAAAATTGGAAGTTTATATATATATATAACTAAAATAGAAAAAGAATCCTATTTAACTTATTTATATATTATTATTATTAGGGGCAATTACTATTGTTTTCTTTTAAAAATATATAAGAAACATTTTTAAATATTTTGTAAATATATATATTTTTTCTATTCAATTTATGTAGAATTTTCGTAATAGATAAAGGAATTTGTTAAAAACCTATATTGCCTACTAAACTTTATCTTGAAATATAGCCAATAATTTGTGAACTTTGGCTTAATAATTATTTGTTGTTGACTTTACATATATCATATTAATAATTTTCGAAACCATTCTCAATAAATTGGCTTTAAATTATTATATATAGATAGAAGATTCAAATTTACGATGAAAAATCATTATACATGATTTTTTTAAAAAATAAAATCATTTTAATATATTTACATCATTCCCTTAATTTGCACAAATTTAAGAGAAAATTGCAAAATTAATATGTTTTTGAAAAATTGGTCAACTTATTATTATTGTCTATTTATGGAAAAAAGTTTTACTCCATGAAAATAAAAATTGGAATGATGTGATATATATATAAATAAGGGATTCAAAGAACATTATTGTAATTAGATCAATCATTGTTTTGCAGTTGGAAAATTATTGTGTAAACAACCAACAAATAGGGAAGATAAAGTTTTAGACAATAACATAATTTATTAATTATTGTGCACTTTTTTTTTCAAGTGGTTTTATTTGGTATCACACACTTCTTCTTCTTCTTCTTCTTTTTTGTTGGGAATGTCTATTTCTAATTAATTGTAATAAATTTCAATAATGTATTTTCTCCTACTAGGGATTCAGAGTTAATAACATTCTCGTATGTCAATTGAGTTATGCTCATTTTGGTCAAACTATTTTAATGTTAGATTTAAAATTTTTGTATCGAAACTTTTATGTTTGTGTTTAATATAGGTTGATAGCAACATTTGATTATATGAAAAATGTAATAAGTTTACGACATATTCAATTTTGTGTATAATATAGGATAATTATAATGGATAGCAATTTTATGAATAATAATTAAATATATAGAGCAATATTTTATTTTTAAATTGCAAATATAACAAATTAGTCTATCCGTGATAGAATTCTATCACTGATAAACTCTTATGGTTTATAAGTGATAAACCAATATTTGCAACGTGTAGTATATTTAGGGATAGACTCATATCATTGATAGACTTTGACAGATTTTGCTATATTTTAAAATTTTAAAAATGTTTATATATATACTTAATTATTTGAATCTAATTGTTGTATTTACAATATCCCGTGTAATATATCATTAAAATTTTCATTTGTGTCAAATAAATGTATGAATTATGGAAAACGTTGAATGTGTTAACGACATATTAGACGAAAAACAAAAATAATTCAAATGATTAATTATAAATAAAATGTAAAGTACGTAAGGAATTATTTTTATAAATTTTAAAGATCTAATAAGCACGAAATGAAAGTTTGTTCATTGTACTATTAAGTCATTTTTAAGTTTAAAGATTTATACGATACAAACCGAAAAATCCAGGATTAAACTTGTAATCTATAATTTTTACAATAAGAGTATAGGAGAATCGAACTATACAGACCTTTTGATAGTTAACATATTCACATGTCATGTGAGTTATACTCGTTTTTATACTATTAGGTATAAGCGAAGGAAGATAATTAACAATGACTTTAAACATGCAACGATAAAAATTTCATTTTATGTGTAAGTAACGATAACGATTTTAAACGATGTATATAATTAAATTTACCTTCACCTGCTATAAGTTTTATTTTTTGGGTTGATCTCGACCAAAACCACTTTAGCTTAATATCAACTAACGTGATATCGACCAAAACCACTTTAGCTTAATATCAACTAACGTACTCTTTCTTGAAATCGAAATTCAATCTCTCAATTTCACAATTTTTGTACTAAAACATATAAAACTCGTAAAAATCAATATTGAACGTGGTGTATTATATTTTGTTTCAAACCCTTTTTTATTTTGTTATATATATTAAAATTATATTTTGTTGGCAATCATCAAACACATGGTCATATATTATAAAACTACTTTATTATATATATATATATATATATATATATATATATATAATTTTAATAACAACAACCATAAATAATTGTGTTTTTAACTCTCAAGATTTAAAATATATTAATAATATTCATGCAACGTCTACTTCCCATTTATGTATTCGTACTTTCAAGAATATTATATTTTTCTTATGCACTTTTAAATTGTTTGCTTAAATTAAAATTAATTTTGTCTTTGTTATTTTCGATTAGACCATTTTAGTCTACTCAAAATCACGAGGTATATGATTCGAATTTTCTCATCATCAATTGCTGGATTAAGAAAACCTATTAAATATTCTCTAAAAAAATGCATGAATTATGATAAAGATCGAATTAAAGGTTAAACCAAAACATTAGTTTTTAAACTTAAAATGTTCGTTATTAGGTTTGCACACGTTAGTTTTTATGCCAAAGAACATTAAAACTTTTTCAATTTTGTTATAATAGAAAATGTGTTACTTTTCATTTTCGTTGATATGAAAGATCGAATCATTAACCTTTAATCTTAGTAATTTTTTTGACACAATACAAATTTACGAAGATAATAGTTGGCGTCTTATCCATTAGCCATGCTCAATTTTCTTTTTTTTCTTTTTAAAAGTTAAAAACTACTATCTTCCTTGAACCTATTTATTTATTTTTGTTATTTTACTTTTAAAATGTTAATTTCCGTTTCTCTACCTTCAACTTTAGTTATCATACTTTCAAAATTAATCGTAGTGTTTTGCTCTCAACTTTTGTTTACGGTAATCTCTATATTTGTTTTAAATTTCAATTTCTTAAAATGAAATAAAAATGAAAAACAAAGTCGTGAAATGATAAAGCAACATGAAATCTTTTGAATTAAAAATAGTTACAAATACAGCAAAATATCACAATTTTATTTATGATATAAATGTAGATTAGGTTAGTGTATGAGCATAGTAGATGTATTTTCATATTTTATTTATAATTTGTAAATATTTTAATTACCATATTTGAAAATAAATCTAAATTAGTTTAGCAACAAATTAGGGAAAAGAAAGAAAATATGAAATTCAGTTTAGGGATGATTGGATGAGGGAGAAGGAGTGGGCTGGGCCCGTCAGTTAATTAACCGTGGCTACATTTATTTACCCCCCGGTAAAATCGTCCAACCGTAAATATCTTCTTTCCTCTTTGTTTTCTTTTAACCGTAAAATTATTTAAGAAATAAGAAATAAGAAAAATAAATAATTTTAGTGTTTTTTTTATATTTTTTCCATTAAAATTCTGTGTCTTCTTCATCTTCTCTTTTCTCTTTCTTCTTTCATACAAAGCGGACTTGACCTGGAAATGGATTTGAATGCTACTCTTCTCTCCACTCCCCGCTTCTAAGATTTCCATTTCCCTCTCATTTCCCCCTTTCAATTCCTTCTCCAATTCCTTCTTCCATTCCTCAAATCTCTAGATCTTGTTTCGGATCCTTGGATCTCTCTTCCCCCCCCATTATCTCCTTTCCTCTTTTCTTCCAGATCTCTTCATTCTCACCAACTCCTATCCAACCCTACGCGCTTCTCTTTTTCATGACGTTCTGATCGTTTCCCCCCGTTTTCGAGGTCAGTTACTCAACTGTCTTGCTCTTGCTGTTGCTGTTTTTCTTCTTCTTTGTTTTATACCTGCTTGTTGTGGTGGAGGAGGAGTGGGAAGAGATGGAATGGTTGATGTTAGTCATGAATCTTATCGTTTTTTCTTTGATTGTGTTTGCGAGAGGAAAGATTAGTTAATGTTTCTTCTGGGTTTGTTTCCTTTATTTATTATTTTTTTTTTTACTTCAGTTGAGTGGAAAGGTAGATGTCTTTTTGTGTGTATGTGCGTGTGGGTTTAGTTTGAGAGCCGCATGCTTATTGTACGAATAGATCGAGTTGGAATGATGTGTTTTTCGTTTGATATATGTGTTTGAATCTGGATAATGGGAATGAGAATGGTGGAATTCTGATTTTGGTAATTTGTTGCTGCCTCAATCTGCAAATCGGAGGTCTGTGTGTGTGGTAATGGTATGATATGATGATGCTTGGATTTCTTGATTTCGGTTGGCTGTTTGGTGATGGAATTTCTGTAATGTGATTGATTGATGAGTGAGTGTGGCTAATTATATATATTTTCGGTTTGTGGTTGAATGACGAAGTCGTCGGGAGGTTATTTAAATCATTGTCTATGTCTTCGTTCACGGTTTCTTTGGGAAGAAATGGTTGACGGTTTTCAAACCATCCTCTACCACGTGTCCTAGTTCTAGAAATGTGGTTTTCTTTAAATTATTTTGGAACTAACTCGCTGTTGTAAAATCTGTAAAATCTTTTTATTCGGACTTGCTTTTCGGTTGTCGTATGAATCGTGAAGTCTGTGAAATGGATGAATGACTTTCTCCGTTCGTCTTTCAATTGATAATTTCTGTAAGTTTAATGTAAATGTATGGCATCGACCTGAGGAATGGTAAACGTTTTGCTATTAAGAATTCTCGTATGTGTTGTAAGACAGTTAATTACGACGTAATGCTAATTTACTGTATGTGTTGAATGTATTAGAAAAATGATTTCCTGGGTCGTAATAATTTTGGTTGAAATTTTTTGCTACTCTACTTGATTAAATTTGATGTCTTGTAATGCTTGTTTCTTCTTTGATCTGTTGTAGTTTACACCAAATGATGGAATCGGAAATCCTTGTACCTGCTGATGGGCTCAAACTGACCCTTCAAAATGGGTTTCATGAGCATGTTTCTGCTGCAGAGGAAATTGTTCCTAAAGTGACTGTGAGTGAGGACATAGACAAAGACACAGGGTCTCCAATGCAGCAAGAAAATATCGAAGATGATATCAATGATGGCAGTGCAACTAATGAATCGACCACAAGGGAACTCACGGAGGGGTCAAATTTTCCGGAAGAAAGCGATATATCAACCCTTTCTATGGCATGCTACTTTGTTTAATCTGTTTCTTTAGATGAAGTAGTTTATCTTTTTTTTTTACTCTAACAGGTGCAATTTCTTCTTTGATTGCATTCTTTTCAGGAAGGAGAGGAAAAGTGTGGCGATCCTCCCAAGAAAGTGAAACCAGAGAAGGGCCAAATCAAGAGCAAGAATGAAAAGTCGTCAAGCCTTAAACAGATTTCTTCGACTGGGGTGAAGAAGAATAAAGATGGAAAAGAGGCAGAACATCTTTTAAATGGTTCAGGTACAGGTGCATCGCATCCACACCCAAAACAGCCCAGTAAGAGTAGATCATTCAATGAGAGGCAAGCTCAAGTGCCAAAGGTAATGGTTTCTGCACATTGCCATTTGTGTATGCAACTTCTTCATGACCCCAAATTGTTGACCCGTCTATGCCTTCGAATCCTCACCCCATGCAGTTTACTATTTCTTATTCTGTTTGATGATGTCCTTCTCATATCCTTTTTATCTGTTTCAAGCAGCAAACTGAGAAGTCTGATGGTGATGGGGAAGGCTCCAAGTATGTTCTGCCTGCTTTTATGATTTAATTGGCTCTTCTTGGTTGGTTTAAATGTTTATTTAGTTTTATATCTAATTTAAGATCTATTTTTGCTTAAACAATGAATGGAGAGAACTTTAACTTTCCACTAAACTATTGACAGTGTAAAAATCAATTAATGCTCCATGGATCACTAAGTTGTGACTCATTTTTTGCAGGGAGAATACGAACCTGAAACCTTTGAAGAAAGGTCAACCTAGTAAATCAGAAGGAGAGTCGGAGTCTTCTTTGTATCCTTCTTTTCTTACCTACCCTCTACTATAACATTGATTTTCCTGAAAATAAATTAAAGAATGTAGTGCTATTTATACATTGTGCTTCACGTTATTTTGTTTCTTGTTGTTTGTTGGATACAAGAGTTTATCCTTGAACTGTTAATAGAAGTCCCAGAGCAGGAGATGAAAAACCAAATAGGGTTGGGAGACTTCCTAACTATGGTTTTAGTTTTAGATGCAACGAGCGTGCTGAGAAAAGAAAAGAGGTTTGTTTTCTGATACATTAGCGTGCACTTTTTTTGTAATTTTTCATTAATACTATATATAATGTGGGGCAGTTCTATTCGAAACTTGAGGAAAAGATACAAGCTAAGGAAGTAGAAAAGAACACTTTACAGGCAAAGTCCAAGGTATCATCACGGTCTCTATTTTCACTTTAATTTGTTCAACATTTGATTCGTATTATGAGAAAGTCGCATTGTTTGCAGGAAACTCAAGAGGCTGAGATAAAAATGCTTAGAAAGAGTTTGAACTTTAAAGCTACTCCCATGCCGAGCTTTTATCAGGAACCACCACCTCCCAAAGTAGAATTGAAAAAGGTAACAACATTTGAAAAGGAGATTTAAGTTTGGAATTCATTAATATCGGTTTCAAAATTTGATTGGTTCTCTCATGAACTTGTGGAGACACAATTTCTTGTATTTTTGCTGCTCAGTCTGAATTATAATTATGATGGCTCAAGAAGACACTCTGGGTAAATTTTTACCGATGTCCTTTTATAAAATATCCACCATGGCGTGTGGACCCTGTTCGTCTTTTGCATTCTAGCTGTCATCATCTGCATATCATGTGACTAGGGCTCTTAGCTTGACAGTTTTTTTTAATATATATGTATATATACACACACATTAAGGTTTAGGTGTTCAAAAGAAAACCTATAAATATTAAATCTTAGGTTGGTGGTTATCGTAGATTACCTATGACCTCGTTGTCTTTTATCAAGGTTATGTTTCTTATTTACCACTAAGCCATGTTGGTTTGGATTGAAAATCTTAGATTACATGATTTTAGTTATGTTTCATGTGAAGATTTCTTGTAGCATAATAATAGTTTAGAAGCAAGCGTGATGATTTTGATCCATTTAATCGATTTATTATTAAGTTGATCTAAAGTTGGCTAATGGAAACAACAAAAAATTGTTGATGTAGATACCACCAACAAGAGCTAAGTCTCCCAAGCTTGGCCGAAAGAAGAGTTCAACCCTAGCAGACTCTTCAAGTAATGATGGTGGTGATGTGCGATCAGCTCGCTTAAGTCTCGACGAGAATGTGGCTCTGAATAACAATTCTAAGGGGGTTTATCCTGTCCGTTCAGACAAGCCGAAAAGAAGGTCTCTTCCTAATCTGCCTTCTGAGAAAATTGTGATACCTGGTGTCGTAGCAAACGCAGGTGGGAAATCCTCAGCAACCAAGGTGAAAATTGTGGAGAAGGAGAAGGAAAAGCCTGCTGCTGCTTCAGCAACATCAACCACTACAAATGGAAAGAAAGAGGAAAAACGAACATCATCCGAGGCAGCAGCAGCAGCAGCAACAACATCAACAAAGAAGTCTGCCAGTTTAAGATCGACAAACGAAGAGAAAACTGCTCCGTCGATCGCAACAAACGAAGTCGTGAATCTCAGCCGGGAAGAGGAGAATGGAGTTGAACCTAGCAGCAGCGAAACAGAGAACCAGAACCATACAGACGAGGAACTGGAGAACGAAGAACAAGATCAGCAGCAACAGAACTCAGAGGAAGAAGGCGCAGTCCAATCATCCAGCATCATCATCGTTTGAAGCACTTGACTCGTGCGAGATGATTGGAGGATGATGCCATTTTGGGAAAAAGGAAAACAGAAGAAAATGGTAATGAATGAATGAGATTGATATTGATGATGAGACGTGAATTATTTTGACATTTTAAGAAGTGAAGTGAAGTGATGAAGTGAAGAGATGATGATGATGATGATGATGATATATTTTGTGATTGTTATGTATTATTATTATTATTAATATTAATATTATTAAGTGTTTTTGTGTTCATAAGCATCAAATTAATAGTTTTTTTTTTTGTGACTCTGACTTTGTGTGCCTTCCAACTTTCACAGTTGCTGGTTGCGTCACTGAAGAAGGGATTTGCCATTTGTTGTATGTATAACTTTCTCTCGTCACTCTTTCCCTTTTCTTTTTTGATCCTCTAATTTATGTTCCCTATCCCCTCCCCTCCCTTTTTCCATTATATATTATTTCCCATTTCTGAGAGCTTACCAAAAAAAAATTATATATATATATATATTTGTGATATCCTCCCTTTTCTTTTTTTTTTCTTTTTTCTTTTTCTTTTACAACTTTGTACTTCTTCTAATGGGGAATTTCTCTTTATGGGCTTTTTTCCTAATTCTCTGTACCTTTTTATTCTTATGTTTGCATGATGAAATTCTAGTCATTCCAATAAGTTTATTTTAGGCTACATTTCAATTTACTTAATTCTTTTCTTGAGTTATGTAACTATTTGGGTCACTATAATAATAGGTTTTTGAAGATGATAAATATGTGAACCTTATGTAGACATAAGAATAAAAAAGAATTATATTTAATTAGTAATATAGATGATAATATGTATGTACGTTATGAAATGGATCTTTAATTTCAATTGGTTAATGTGAGTGAGGGTGAGAATAATCTTTAGAAGCAAAGAAATAGGTTCATTATTCATTAGCAGCATTGTTGTTCTCTATATTTCTAATCAATTTAAAAGGTTACATGATTGTGGATTTTTTCACCATTGGACTTGAAATCATGTGAGAAAAAATCCTAGAGACCCTTTTCTTTCCTGTTGTCCTAATAAACAATCATCCCCCCATAATCAAAAGAAAATCTAAAAGTCATCTCATGTGTATAGAGTTTGTCATAAAATAGTTTTAAGAATTCGGTGCTTCCAAAATGTAGGATCATCGATAGAGTTTTCGGTTCATCTTCAAGGATGATGAAGATTTCATGAGGTGCGAGACGTAGGATTTAAGGAACACGATATTGGTATTATTATTATTCTCTTCGGTCACAATTAGAATAGGGAAAGTGATTGTTTAGTTGGCTTTTTATACTATAAGATTAGCTCATCCATTTACTTATAAATTTTAATTTTGTGCTAAAATCATTCACTTTCAAGTTCAATTTGTGATAAGAAAAGTTGTTTATAATAAGAAAAGAAGTTGTCTATATGTTATCTACAAACTTATAAACATTCTACACAACAATCATAACGAGAGAGTATTAAGAGGAGAATGAACATGAGAAAGAGATTAGTAATCTAGTTTGGTATAAGCCATCTATGTCTTCAATTGCAACATTGTACTTATCTATAATGTTAAGTGGAACACAAAGTACGTTCATTGAATAAGGAAGGATATACAATCAATAATAAAAGTTTTTTGTAGGATCAACGTTTTCGTACAACGTTCATTTTTCAAAAACAACTAAAACAATGTCATATCTAATAAAATCTTTAAGTATAAAACAAATATTGTCAATCACATCATCTTTTAACAATACCAAATTAGAAGTTTACGAACTTACCTAACATTTTCTTAAGACAAAAAGCCTATTCAAACATATTTCTATTTAATAAATATCTATTAAATACAAAATTGAAACTTTATTAACTTATTAAAAACATTTTAAGTTTACATGAAGGTTTTAGAAACTAAATTTAAAATTTAATTGATTATAGTTTTATCTCTAAAATATTATTTAATTTTTCAAAATGATTAAATAATATTATGTGTTAATAGTATTTTTCTATATATTGTGTTATTTAGTTGAAGATTATCGGTATTTAAATAAACATATATATATATATATATATATATATATATATATATATATATTACTCAACTTTATTTGATCGAGTTTGAATTCACATTGTTTTGAAAATAGAAGATCTAAAATTTAACAAAGAAGCAACTTTTAGTGATTACCAAAGTACTATTTTAACCTATTTTTATTCTTTTAAATTTGCAACGACTAAGGAGCTATTAGTAGGAAATGAATCTCTTCATTTCTTTCTCTTCTTTTACATAAAATATCTACTGCTTGATTTGCCTTTTATTATTCATATTTTCAACCATTTTCCCTACCAACCATTATAACAAAGTATTTACGTAAAGTAAAAATATTGCAAATATAGAAAAACTTGAATCTAATTCTTGAATATGTAAGTTATAGATAAATTATAATACGGGTAGTTTTTTTTTTTTTTTTTGTGATTAGTTCGACCAGCTAAAGCACACCTCAGCTAGTTTCACAGGATAACTTGTTTAACCCTGCAACATTTGGTTATTAGTAGTAGAAGTCTATCATTAATAGGATATCTTACCTTTTTCATAAGGATGATAGAAAAGTTTAATATGAAAGATTGAGTACATCAAGTAAGAAAAGTTGAGTTTAACAAATTTCTCCAAACGAATAAATTTCTTCAATTGTATAAACCAAAATCAGAAGCAACTAATCTCATCACTTAAATTTTGTTACATTCACATCTCTTTAAATTTATTTTGTTATATTCACATTTCTTTAAAAAAAAATACAACTAGGATAATTGTAATGAATGACTATTTGATGAATAATAATCAAGGATATAACAACATTTAAAAATTTTACAAATATAACAAATTATCATTGATAGACTTGTATGATCTATCACTGATAGATCAATATTTACAACATACTCTATCGGTGATAGACTTCTATTATTGATACAGTTGGACAAATTTTGCTATATTTACAAAAAAAAATTAATATTGCTATATATTTAATTATTTTAAATCCAATTGTTAAATTTGCAAATATTCCTTAATATAAGAATTAAATTTGTGACAAACCAGATCATAGTTTAATGTGTGTGAAAATACTTTATGTATTAAAATCTTCAAAGAAAAAAAAAAGGGTAAATTAAGAGAAATGTCCAATTATTGGGTCAAATCCAATGTTTGCTCCTTTGAAATCAAGGAGGTAGATGATATGTCAATTAATTAATCCTTTTCTTTTTTAAAAAATAATCACAATCTCAATTATTAATTTTTTTTTAAAAAAGGGTTGGTCCCACCTCTATGTTAAGCTTTTAAATAATTGAAAATAGGAAAATGAAGATAGACAGCAACCCATTATAGAATGCCCCATTAATGTAAAACCCCAACTTACAACTTTCATATTATGCTTTTTGTTGACAAAATCAAGATTGTATTTGGTAGAGATATCATATTCACTTCTATCTATCTTTTACCAATGGAGGTGAAACAAAATCATACATTCACTTTCAACCAATCTTAAGTGCTTAAAACAAACTTACATTTCTTTTGGTTTATTATTTTAAAGTTTAGTTATTATGAACACAAAAGGATGGAACAAAACAGACAACAGAAAGGGGGAGGATAGGTAGGGTGTGAAAGTATTGATTACATGTAAAATGAGGAGGGTTGCATTGTACAGTTCTCCAAAGAAGGAAAAAAAAAAGAGGCACCTCAAACACACCAGGGCTTGACAATAACATTGGAAGAAAAAACAACCCAAAAGGGTTGTGATGGCCAAAGCCCATGAAAACCACAAGGCACCATAGTTTTTTGAACTGTCCAAAGCAACCACAACAATTACCCATTCACATTTTAAGCCTAAGCCCTAGACCAAAATCCTACAACCCCAAACCATGACCATGACATAAGACACTATTTTTCTAGAACTTGACTCCTATAGAGAAACCAAAGAAGCAAACTGGGAAAAGCTTGGACCTATAATATCGTGGCATCTTCTAGGGGTGGATTATCCAGGCGGATGTAGATTTCGGTACTGTTGTTCTTGGGGAAAATTGGCCATCGAAAGAGGTACATCCCCTCTACTATGCAACAGATAGCTATGATCTGCAAAAAAATGAGAGGGAGATGGCCAAATACCCTTAAAAAAAGTACCAAAATGCTGCATGGACTGGGATGATCCTTTGTAAATATATATATATATATAGATATATATACCCCCCAGAAGTTTATGAAGGGCCCCTGCTCGGAACAGCTGGCTGAAGCTATGAACATTGGCGGTCAACTAGGTTTGGTATGTTATCCTTTTTATGAAAGAATGTCACATCTCCAGAGCTGCTCCACAAGCAGATCAACAGTGCTACTGCTGATAGCATTACAATGCTGGATGTTGAGACCCACAAGAGTCTCACCCAAATTTATCAAGTCTGCCAAGCTTTTCTCCGACACAAATGAACAACCAGAAATCGAAAAGATCTGCAGATTTAGTTGCTTGGCATGTGCTAGAGTTGCAATTCCTGAATCCGTGATCGAGCATTTTGAGACATCGAGATCACTGAGTAACGGGCAGTTGTTTGCAATGGAAGTCATGCTAGCATCAGTGATCTTCTTGCAACTGTCGAGATTAAGCATTTTAAGGGTCGAACCATGGTGCTCCATTAGGGATGAAACGACCTCGTCGGTCAGGTTGACACAACCATTAAGATTGATCTTCACTAAACCCAACTGACAGTTTTGGAGCCAAGCTAGAAATCCACAATCCTCAATTCCAACAAGTCCACTAAAATCCACATTTTGCAACTGAGGGCATAGCTTGCCCAGTAAAGCAAGGTTTCTGTTGCCAAAACCATGGCAGTTGCGGATGGTCAACGACCGCAAGGATACGCTAGAGGCTGGGATAGGCAATTCAGAGTTAATATCCTTAATTCCCAAGCAGCTTATGAGAGAAAGAGCCTTCAAACTTGCACTGCAGTTCAAAACGACACCAAAGAATCCAAACTGAGTGATCCTGTGGCACTCTTCCAATTGCAAGCATTCTAGCGACCTTGCAGCTTTTGCAAAAGAGACCAGGCCATTATCAGATAAAAACGAACACTTCCTTAGACAGAAGTGCTTTAAATTTGGACTACCCTTTCCAACAGATTCAAGGCCCATGTCTGTCACTCCATTGCAGGAGGAAATTGTGAATGACTTCAATTTTTGTAGTCCATGACCATTACCCATGACCCAGAACCCTTTTTCACTAACATTCTTAAGATCGGTAAGGACAAGGTCAGTAACTGCCTTGCCATAGTGCCCAATAACAGCAAGGGACACATCAGAAACGTTCAACGCCTGAAGCTTTACCTTATTCAAGGCACAAGTGTTCAAAGACAACAAACTAGCAATTCCCTGATCTCCAACGAGTGGGCAATCTTTAATCACAATAGACTTCAGCTTGGGGCAGAACTGCCCAATAGCCCGCATACTTTCATTTCCAATTTTCGCACAAGATTCAATTGTAATATCAGTCAACTTTGGGCAGTTCCTTGCTATTTCAACCACAGCCTTGTCAGATACAGCAGGACATCGACAGAGATCAAGCTTCTCCAACTGGTGAGACGCCTTGGCAATCTCACAAAGACCTTCATCTCTAATAGAAGAAAGATTCCACAAAGAAAGAGCCCTCAGGGATTGACACCCACGAGCAATTGCCTTAAGTCCGAGGTCTGTAACCTTACTGACATGATTATTTCCACGAATCACAAGCTTGCCTAAACCCCCTCGACTTGCAGTTCCAACTGAAATGGCAGCAAGTCTGAGATCTGTCGCCTTCTTGCCTTCCAAACTCCTAGACAGATATCCATCACTCTCAATTTCAATGTCTTCAACCTCCTTTGAGGCCACCTCATCCTCAGATTTCAACTCGTGGGAAGATATATTGCTCAAAAGCATAAGCCATCGTTTAGAAACGGTTGCACAGGCACTCCTTTCTTTGCCATCAGACAACCGTCTGAAAATCTCGAACAGGCACTCATCCGGAAGAATCTCGATAGAAACATTTGCTTTTGATTCAACTTCTTCTCCACCAAACACAAATGGAGCAGTGATGCGAGACCTCTTTCGAGGAGGAAAATAGACATCGACGTGGTGAGGAAGGGACAAGAATAAACTGGAGTCCTTGGGATTTGGGTATATTGACCCACCAGTGCAAAAATCTTCACTACCTGAAATTTCAACAACAAGAACTACACGTTAGATACATAATCCAACTTCACAACAAATCCTCAGATCAAAATACCCCTCAACTTCTAGATCATCGAAAATTTATCAACAGGGAAAAACAAGAAGCAATCTCTGCAAAACTATATTTAATCCTTCAATATTTACTATTGATGTGCTCTATCTTATTCCAAACCTCAAATCTAAATCTGTATGTGAACGATAGATCAACAACACATACAGATCACTTAAAAGCCAAAAGGTAAACTATGATATCTCTTTTCAAGAAACCTACATCTGGCATGGACCGTTCAAGACAATAAAACGGCCAATAAATCAACACACAAATCCATATTCCCTCACAATTCATACCAAGCCATGATCCGCCACCTGGCTAATCAAGGAACTCTCAAAAACTAAACCAATAATTCCAAATCTTACCCTACGATCCAAATAATAATCCAACACCCATACAAAACACGACGCTTAAACCAACCAGCAACCCAATCTAGTCAAATTCAAAGTAGGTAAAACGAAAAAAAAAAGAAAAAGAAAAAAAAACTAACCGGAAAAGGCGAAGAGCTTCGACATGAATATAGCTGGAAAAACCTCGGGAGGTGGTGGAATCTGGAGGGAAATGAAGCGAAAAACCCTCGAAAGAGAGCAAAAAATGAAGAGAAAACGAAGATGATGAAGATGAATTGAGATTGAGATTGAGATTGAGATTGTGAATAATGCATGAGAGAATGGAAGAAGACGGTTGAAACCCTATGAGATAGGGAAAAAAAAAAAAGAGAAAGGAAATGGAAGAAAAAAAGTGAGGAAAAATTGGGAGGTTGAAGCGGTGTAGAAGAAGGATTTATGGTGAGTTCAAGAAAGTTTAGGGTAGATGCATGTACACTTGATTACAACCCAAGTGCAATGTATTTGTTCACAAAGTGGGGTTTCATTGTAATATTCTCCCACCATATTTATATTATTATTTCATTTAAATAAAAACTCCAAAATCAAACCCTTTTTCCTTTTCCTTTTCTTTTCTCTTTTCTTCTTTTCTTCTTTTCTTATTCATTGTCAAATAGTGTTCCATTAAATGTATCAATCTCTATATTTATATTATTGTCTTTTTATTTTTAAACTACCCTATTTTCTAATTTTATACTTAATACCTTCAACTTGGTGAATTCATTTATGTTTATAGAGCTTTTATAGCTCACATAAATTAATTAGATTAAGATTCAAACCAATAGAAATTCAAAATAATTAGACTTCCTTTAATTTGTATTTGAATATAATAAAGATGGATAGACGACGTATAGAAGTAATTGATCATATATCAATATACTAAGTCTTCTTTAAATCTCCTATCCTGAATATATTTTCGGTTGTCGTATCAAACAATCTTCATTCAAAAATATATTTTTTAATATATTATATTGAATAAAATTATTATGAATTTGGCTATTATCTAGTTTGTAAGATATTATATAGAGAGAGAGTTGGAAATTAAATAAATTTACTAATGTCTTACTTTTAACACCATATTTCATTAAAGTAAACACTTCAACAATAAACTTTAATATGTATATATACACACACGAAACAATACTTTGATGTAACCTTAGATTGCATTCTTTCTTCTTTTTTTTTCGTTTATTTCAATTTTAATACAAACAAAACCTATATATCATAAAAATATGGTTGAACAATAGAGTGAAATGTAAAAAGAAATTAGGGTAACTTTCAATACATATAAATACTGAAAAATAATAATAATAAGAGTAAACAATAATATTTAATTTAAGTTTCCTCTTAAATTTTTGGTGACATGATATTTTTGTTTTAATTTTTTTTGTTTCATTTTAAACACAATTAAATTAAATATTGTGATTAATAATACATTTACTCTCATTCAACTAATTAATTTTTTTATAAAATATATAATAATTGAACTTAATAATATATTTGTTAGAACGAGATTTTCAAATAAATTTAATTTGTGGAGTTGAAGTTGTGTTGATTTGATGTGATGTGATTCGATCTCTAGAATTTGATCATTTAATTCTCTCTTGACTGAATGTGCTTGATTTGGAGAAATTGAGGAATTTGGAGGAAACGGAGCTCCGATGTTCTTCTAGTTTTTGGGAGAATTTTCTCTAGACCTTATGAAGTAAAAAAATTTCCATGGACAATTTCTCTATTTATAAAATTATCTGGTGGGCTTTATAAGCTTGAGCTTGGTGGTCCATCGATGAATCCAATGAGCTTAACCACCTAGATTTGGGTCACATTTATCATTTTGACTCAGTTAAGCTTATTTTTGGGCTTAATTGAACTTATGTCAAGTACATAATAGAAAAATTGTAATTGATGACCATTTTAGGAATAATAATTAAGGATATAGCAACATTTTAACAAAATGCAAGTATAACAAAACTATCAGTGATAGACTTGTGTCGCTAATAGACTTCGTATGGTCTATCAGTGATAGACCAATATTTGCAACACGGTCTATCGGTGATAGACTTATATCATTGATAGAATTTGACAAATTTTGCTATATTTGTAAATTTTTTTAAATATTGCTATATACTTAATTATTTTGAATCTAATTGCTGAACTTACAACTATCCCTAAATAATATTTAATTAAACCAAAATAATTAACTTGATCTAATGGTTACAATGAAATGACCGATTTATGTTTTCAATTTTAATTTGGAACACATATCAATTTTTTAAAATTAATCTCAAATTCAATTATGTGTACTTTTAATCATTAATTTAATAAATAATGTAGCAATTTATAATTGTTCTAAAAATTTCCAATTTAACAATTACACTATACTATATGATAAAAGTATGGAACCATTAGTTTTTATAGTAATAATAATTTATATCTCATTCACTTAATTATATGTTATAATTTAGTTACTATCTCTCTACAATATTCCTAAATAGGAATTGACCTTTGGCATCAATTTGGGTCCATTCAAACTTATGAAGATGAGGATGAAACTATTCAATGAACATACTTTATTTTATGAATGATAAATATTTGCAATGTATTCGTAATTAATTTTACTTTTATGGACAATAAATTGAAAAATTAAAAAAAAAAAAGTACATACATTTGAAATGGCATTTTTATAGAAAAATATAATAAAAAAGGAAGAAACAAAATAGGGTTTGTGGTACACGTGTCATTCAATGAATTAAACCTTGATTTTGAAGTTGAACTCCGTTATGTATTAGTTGTTTCCGTGTCGTATTAACTCAAACTCCATTTGTTTTTTATGCCGTCTTCCATTTTAAAGTTTCTATTCATTGCATGCATGCATAGTATGATAACATTTTTCATCAATGTTTTCTTCTATTCATGTGAAGTGAATCAATATTTTCTACATATCTTAATTTGTTTAACTGGTTAAAAGTCATTTTTAGGTTTTAGATATATTATTTGTATTGGGCTTTGTTGTGGATGTCCGATGGCGTTCTGTCTATGTAATTTAGTCTTGAGAGGTTCTCGCATTGTTGTTGTGTCAAACTCATATTACACTGAATTGATGTTTAAGTTAGTACGAAAAGTGGGTAATAGGGTTTTGTATATTGTCACGCCCCTACCTCATCCCTCTCTCGCAATTTTGAGCACAAACAGGACTTTGGCAGCTCCAATGCCTTTATTGTGTTGTTAGAACGCTCGGGTCTAAACTTAGTTTTTACTAAAAGAAAACTTCAAATTCACTTAAAGGGAACGTCGAAACACCTGTTCTTAAGAACTTAAGCTTATAATTAGAAAATTTGCTTCGCGGTACGAGAACGAAACAGTTAAGAACTTAAAACTTTTATTCAGTTCTTAACAAACTTAGTACAATTACAAGGTGAATACTTAAAGAACTTCAAAATTCTAAACTTAAACTCAAATTGCTTGTCCATCTCTTAACGCCTAACACAACACATCGTCTTCGCCTTCTCTACCCAGTTTTCTCGCTTCACTTACCTATGAAAGAGAAAACTTAAAAGGTAAGTCTAACACTTAGTGAGTGACATTTTGGGAAAATTATTAGGGAATACAAGTATATGTGTAAGTTCATTTTGAAAGAACGATTTCACAATGCCCTCATCATACGCTAAAAAAATTAAACACTACATTTAGCTTCTACTTATTCCTTTCGCCAGGACATTGGATCATCCTCACGCATAGGCTACTGTGAAGACTTATTTCATCAGTAACATCCTTGAAGATTTACATGTTCAATTCCAGTTACTCAACGTGGACAACTCAAATGCAGATCTCTCAATGCATCCATTGACCTTCTTACTATGTGGAGCACTCAATGCATAGTTGCCTATATTCTTAGGTGCACATATACTAGCCAGCTTATGATAAGAATAAATCTAATGGTTTACTCGCATATATACAAACAACGAAACATGAAATGCCCTAACTTGAAAACTTTTCTACTTGGAACATACTTTTAAATGGTGATGCTTCTCTTATAAAACATAAATAAGTTTGTATATGCATTATACATATCATAACATGACTCGAAAGAAAAGTTTTAGATTTGTTCTTTTCTTTGGAAGGGTCACTCACAAAAACTATACGTTTTCTCTTAACCCCTTTATTGACACTTCTTATTCATCTCCTTATATGGTGTCTTTTTGGTAGAGCTTCAACACTTAGAACTCTATTATAACTTCATTTGAACACTAAAGGCCCATTTATATTAATCCTAATCATGCTTAATTATGACCTAACACATAAGAAGCTAACTAATTCTGATTAATTAGTCATCCTCCTTTCCTTCAACTTTGTGTTATCTTGTCTTAGCACAACATCTACCTTTATTATACGTACTTCCTTTACTCGCGTCGCCTAGTCAAAATGCATGCTCCTTCCTTAGCACACACCATTCTTATACTTGGTCATCTTAACTCCCCTGATCTTGAAACGCATAGTAGTACTTAATAATTTGTTATAGCTTCCTTCTTCATAACCTCTCTACTCTAGAATGCAGGCTTCACATATATGATCCTTTGGAGATTACTTACTTTCTCCATTTGGGTAATTGAATGAGATTGTTTATAAGTTTATCCTCTGATA
The DNA here is from genome assembly GCF_000004075.3 of Cucumis sativus. Lineage (NCBI taxonomy): Eukaryota > Viridiplantae > Streptophyta > Magnoliopsida > Cucurbitales > Cucurbitaceae > Cucumis > Cucumis sativus. The sequence continues at coordinate 37,912,043 of NC_026657.2, forward strand.
CACATTTATGATTATGTGAGACGATAGTGGTGTTAGGGACACTTCTGGTGCTCTAGGTTGTATGGTGCCAATTTAGATCCAACTTTGTTATAATTTTATTTATCCACCGACTCGATCACCTGGTCCACTCAAACTTCATGACACTAAAACATTTCTCTTTTAGGATGTGCATTCCCTATGCCTCGTCCCTTGACCATGTGGGGCTTAGGCCACCAAACAGATATTAACATTCTATCGATGGAAAATATAGATTTTAAATTCAATTACAAGTTATACTTCAAGTTATTTTTAATACAACAAATAAAGTACGTGTTGAGTATTATTTAACATTTACGTTTTTTTAAAGAGATCTTTAAGTCATGTTTTTTTTTTCTTTTGACCTACATACATATCAATGTGTCATATAGATTATTTAACTTAAAAAAAGAAAAAATCTAATAAATTTATAAACTTTCAATTTTATATTTAATTTACTCATGATATATTCAACCTATCTTTTTACCACAAAAGAAAACTATCAGTACACATGAAATCGAACACATTCACTATCATATTTAATAGTTTCATCAAATTTAAGGAAAAACATTAAACATATCATAGATTACTTAGACGACAGAAAATTAAAAGTTAAAATTTTCTTTACTATCTGGACTAAACTTATAAACTAATCTACAATTGGTATAACAAAACTTAATTAATTGGAAAGTTTACATAAAGATGAGATGGAAATCACATGAAATCTGTTGTTAAAAGAAAAAAGATTACAACACACACACACATAGGGGAAATTTTGCAAGTTGATTATGAATCAAAGCTTTACAGCTAATGAAGCTTAGAAGCCAGCACAAGTTCATGAAATATTATTATTGTTATTGTACATTTGATCTTCAAATCAACTTAAATCCACCATTCCAAATCTACAAAAAAAAAAAAAAAAAAAAAAAAAGGATTATAAAATTCTATTTTCCCTTTTCAATTTTTGTATAGATTAATTGATCAATATCAAATCAAACAGGTCCCAAGTTGATATTATTGTATTTGAAGGTTTGAAAGATTTTTGTACTTAATTTATTATTATTATTAGAAATGAAAAATAAAATAAAAGAACCACTTGTGGTAAAGACATGCATGTGTGTGGGATCCAAGCAAGCACAGCCTCAATTTGTTGGAATTTTCACAGTGCTTTGTTCTTCCATCCCCAAAAATTTCAACAAATTAAAAGTGCTTTTGTCTTCTTTCATTCATTGTGTTTCCATTCCTTTTTCTTCGGTGCTCGTAAATGATAACAAATTCAAATAACTCGTTTATAATTTTAGTCTCTCTACTTTTCGTTCATGACTAATCTTGAAAGCTAACAGAAGGTAATATAAATTATAATAACAACGACATTGATTCGCCTCCATAAAGTTGATGGATAATTAGTTATTCAAATAAGGAAACTTGAGAATGAACCTTATTGATTAATCACCCGATTGATCAAATTAAACAACATGGCTACGTGATGATAATGTAAACAACTTTAATTAAGTTTCTAAAATTAACGAGCATTATTAATCTCACACCCATGTATACTTAACCTACGTAAATGTCGATTAGATCATAACAATTAGGTTTGGAAATTCGAAGTGTCACTGTAGTAAATTATGAAAAAAAAAATAGTTTTTAAATTAGTAAATAAACATTTTGTGAATTTTAAACCAGTTAACGTGTTTATAATTTATTAAAATTTTATCAATTGTTTTTATGTTGATAATTTATGAAAATGTAGAAACATTGATATACGATCAAAGTATGATTATACAGTTAAAAGTAGAATAATTTATGTTTCTTTTTCGTGTTTAATACGTAATAGGAATTGGATTTGAGAAGTTCGTTAAAAACACGTAATTTGTTTTTATTATAAAGTTTATATAAGGAAATTGAATGGAAGTAAATATTAGAAATGAGAAGATTAAAATAAAATGTATGAGTTGTTTTATTCCATTTTGGTACCATCTAGGGCGATGTGCTCACAAGTTGGCAAAGGTACATTGTACGTAATCATGAAGAAATATCAAATACTCAACTTGAAGCATTTTTGAATCATTTTATATGTTCTTCTTCTCTTTCCTTTTTTGTTATTTATACTTTGTAAGAAAAAAAATATACTCTTTTCCTCAACCAAACCTATTCGTATACTCAACGTTCAAATTATCACCGACCGATTTGATCAAGTTTAAACTGATTTTAACTATAAAAATCTTACAAACCAAACATCGATATTGATTGATTTAAGTGATTGAATTTTTTTTTTAAATGTCGTTGGTGTGAATTTTTCTCTAACGGACATCGACCAAACCTCTAATAATAATAATGATGATAAACTCTTTTGTTCTATAAAGTAATGATTTAGTAATTTGACTTGAATAGCTAATTTAGTAATCTTTACACAATGATTTTGCTTCTTAAAAACAACAGATATATCCATTAAACCCACTCAATAAAGAACATGTCAAGTTAATGCTTCCATTTGCCTCCACTAACCTTTGTTTCTTCTCTTTATTGTTTGAGATATTTTCCCCTACTACATATTCTATATATTTAGCTTCAAATTTAATCTCCATTTCTTTCTATAATATCAATAATTATAGTTTATATATTTTTTAGAGTTAATTTTTATCAATATTAATTCAATTTTAACGAACACTCCTGCTAAAATATCATAATCATCTCTATATTTTAAAATTCATTAAATTTTAGTTCTAACATTTTCAATCGATCTTTAAAAAGGTTAAACATCATTCAAATTTCATTAACTTATTTGTTTTTAATTAAAATGACTATATATATACACGTATAAAAATATATTTGATATAATTGTTTTAATTGGGAAAGAATTACAAAAACTTAGGGTTGAAATTGCCATTATTATACCTTCAATTTTTAAATTTAAAATTTATATAAATGGTAAAATTGAGTCAAATTGAACCTTTCAAACTTATAACAAAATTATATAAATGGTGACATTTGTATAAGATTGATAGTTCAATTTTAGCATGTGTGGGGTCTAATTATTTATACTATTATTATAATTAAATTTAATTATTTAATTTTAACGTTAAGGTCTAATATTTAGAATTAAAAGTTTGAGAGCTAATTACTACTAACCTATATACTTCATAAATGACTTCTGCAAACTTTGCCATTGTTTTATTAGGTAGATTTAAATACGACTAAAATGACAATTCACTAAACATATAAAAAATAATGAGTAAAATAGAAAAATAAAATTTGAAAAGAAAGGCCATTGTAATAAAGGTTAAATTAAAAAGTAGGGTTAGTAGGTTTGGTTAATTGGAAATTGGAAATTGAGGCCAAACGCGGAATCCAGATTCATTCATCTGCACCGGTTTTTCAAAAACACCGCATCAAAGAAACGGCCCCCCCTCCCTTCCTTCATTAATTAATTCATTTTCTTCCGTTTTTCCTCCCAACGGCTTCCAAATTTCTTCTTTTTATATATATATATATATATTAATACGAGAGGAAATTATATACAATACAACGGATAACTATTAGGGATAGAATTTGCTATAATTTATAAAATTTACTATTTTTAAAAATTATAAGATGAGAAATATAATATATATATATATATATATATATATATATATATATATATATATATATATTTCATTGGTTTTTTAAACAATGATAATAAATTTTGTCTTTTAATAGTTTGTTATATGAGTGTGAATAGTTTGTCAATTTTTCTATTTTTAAAAAAACCTTTTGCTTTTGTGTATCAAAAATATTTATAAATATAGTTCATTTACTGTCAATAATAGAATCAATAGACTAATGAAAAATTGAACCGATTGACGAAATTAAAGTTGTCCAGTCGAAAAATGAAAGGGTTCAATTTGTGCTTGTTTTAAATTCTAAATCGATTTTTTTTAAAAAAATACTTTTAAATTAATTTTTACTTCTTCATAATCAGTGTTTATTTTGAACATTTACTAAACCGATATTTTTTTTTTTTAAATGGTAATATCCAATTTGTGGTAGGAAGTTTTTGTTGGTTTGGTTATGAATTTACCTTAATGCCCTTTAACCACTACATCCATATATGTTAACAACAACGAGTTAGGTTTGAATTATTCCCTCTTTTATTTGAGATATAATGAAGTTCAAAATTTGGCATCTAAACACATTGATTGGAGATTTGAAATATAATTAATTAAGAAAATTGAAAATAGTAATTTCTACATTTTCATGATAATTAAATTATTCCACTTTTTTTTAAATATCTTATGTTTGTTTAGACTTATTCTAATATTTTTATTATCTCATTTCTCAAACTTTATTTAAATATACTTATCATATCATCTTTAACCTAAGTTTGGTCCAAACTTGAAATCAATTTCTTTCCATAACCTACTTGAGATCAAATTATTGCAGATCTCACCAAATGAATAAATAAATAGATAAAAAAAGATTGCATAATCATTTGAATGTTAAAAGAGGAAATCTTGAACCTTTTGATGTTATAATATATAAGAATAACGTATTGGTAAAGTAAGTAAACGTATCTCAATTGGTATTGTGTTCGTATTATCAATCTCGAGTCAAAAGATTTGATTATCCTTCACATGTTGCAAATAAAAATAATAAATAAACAAACAATAGAATTTCAAACAAAAAACTAAGGCAAGTAGCAAAAATCACTTTGAAGTATATATCCAAATTATAATAGTAGTTGTAATTACACCTTCAAACATGGACGGATTTATTAAGGAGCCAGGAGACACGTGACCCCTCACATTATCGATTTTTATATTTTAATATTATTTTTGAAGATATATATTAAATAATACTTTATTTTAACTTAATTTTGGTTATGGTGTAGTGACTGTGCCCTCACTGTAATATCACTAGGTCAAGAAATTGATTCTTGTTTATTACAGTTAATTTTACGAAATAGTTTTTATTCGAAATATCAATAATTTTATTTTCTTAAATATCAAATTTGATTCAAACTTCCACTCTCTCAACAATATTCTATGAAAAAATGTATTACATTACAAAAAATCATGTGGAAATTGTTAGTATTTCTTTATCGCTACAAATGTAGTGAATGTTATTGGAACATTAGTGAAACGTCGAGATATATTTTTTTTACATTTTTTAATGTGTTTATTATACAGTGCCCGGTCCCACTACCTTCAAAATTTTCAATGGTAAAAATTGAACCCTCAAGCATATCATAATTATGGATATTGAACCCTCTAATTTATACAAAATGTTATAGTTTATACAATTATGTAAGTTTGAAGGACCAGTATAATTGCAACGATCGTTACGAAAAAAGAGTAAAGAAAAGAAAAAGGTAAAGTGGGCCCATGGGGGGTGGTTTCAAAAGAAAGAAAGAGAAAAGACATTGTATTGGATCAATGTTATGGGCTATGGTGGGCAGCCCAAAGTGGGGGATAGCCAATGTCATTTCTCAAACCATATTATCTCTTTGTCTCTTTCTTTCTTTCTTTATACCATATTTTTTAAAAAAATAGCAACATATTGAAATAAAATTTTATTAAACTCTCCTATTTAAGTTTTTCTATATTTAAAATTAAAATTTTGCCACAAAAGTTTCAAATTATAAATTTTGAAATTTTGAATATTCACATTTTCTTTTTAATCGAGTTTAAAATCTAAACATTTAATATTTTATTAGTCATTTTTTTAGAAGTGTTTAGATGTGAATTTGGTTTTTAAAGATTTATCCAAAATAGATTATTTTAAAAATTGCATTATTTCAATTTTCCAAACAATACTATTTCTCATTAACATATTTAATATGAATAAAAAAATACAAAGTATTCGAAAAGAATTAAATTTATTTTGTCAAATCAAACTCAATTCAAGAATAATTAACATACTCTTTCGTGAATTTCGACTATTGATATAGCTAACATTTTTAGGTTCCGCCTCCCACGTTTTGTTTTTTCTCCGTCACTATAACTATTATTATTTAATAATAAACATATTCCCACATTTTAGAGTTCTTTTTTTCTTTTCTACTTTGTTCAAAAGCACGTGCATATAAACTATCTCCCACGTTTTCTTATTCAATGCCATCCACTAAGTAAAATATTGATAGAATAATATATGTTCTAAAAGATAATCATAAGCATTATTTCTTTATGAATTGAACTTCTTTTAAAAAAATAATATAAATAGGTTCAACATATTCACATTCATAATCACACACATAAACGTTGCTATATTCAATGTTTTCGATTATGATTTAAGTCAATCAACCCTATAGAGAGTTTAGTGAATAAAAATCGAGTCAATAATTGCTCATCAATTGAGTTAAAGTGTATATAATTATTACATCTTAACTGGATGTGAGATATATAATTAAAGATGAAGCTTAGGTTTTTTTTTTCAAGTGATTACTACGTCACAACAAATATTTAAATGTTATCAAGTCGTTTTTCTTTTCGTAGTAATGTTTTAGAATAGTATTGATAAAATATAATCTTTCAATGGACTAAATTGAATATTTACTGTGTATAATAGACTTTAAAAATATAATTAGGATCAATTATTATCTGTTCGAATATTTGGAATTTAATCGACTCGTGCTATCATGAATGAATTAAAATAAAATAAATAAGCAGTAGAGTAGAAGCAGCCACCCCAAAGTTTTCATATTTCTTTTAACCTATAACATCCCATCATGAATAGTAATAACATTACATTCTTATCTATACTTTCAAACTTTTTTTTCAAATCAAATGGGCTTTTAAGAGGTTGGTTTAAAGTTTTGTTCATTTAACCAAACTATGATGAACAAAAATAAATAAATAAAATATTCATTATCTTTAACGTAAATCTATGTTACTTTTATATTTACAATATTTTGGTGTTATTTTCCATGTTTCATTGATATTAATTTTATGAATATAATATAAAATATCAAATTACTCGAATTTATAAATATAGAAATGTCGAGGTATCAGTATAATTAAATTTGATACTATTTGATACTTTTGAGTGTGAGTAATAAAAATATCAAATATTGATAGTCAATAAAAGGGTAGTCAACCGATCAAAATTGATTTGATTGATTATTTTCAGTTTACCTTGCTTAATTGTATCATACACTATATATATTTTGTTATTACGAGCTCTTATTTTATTTCCTATATAAATTATAGAAACTTAACTATATCAATCTATTCATTCCGTAAAATTTATAAGTTAATCAATTTAGATCTTTTAGTACGAGTGTCGGTGAAAATCTTTCACGCATTAACTCTTAAAATATGCGTAGATTTTTTTAAATATTTGTTTTTACAAAATGAACTATTAGAGTAATTGTATAAGCGATAGCTATGACTAAAGTCTAAATTGATACATTAAGCAAGTTTTGAGTTAATCGATACAGTCGTTTTCGAATGAGGTTTTGGATCTCAAATAGCATGTTATAGATGATGTAAAATTAATACACTTACAAAAGTTTAATGTTTGAATTGAAATACTTTAGAGTTTAGGTCTATTTTCAAATATAACAAAATAGAATCAAAATATTTTTAAAAAGTATAGCAAAAATATCATAATCTATCTTGTTCTATTATTATACTTTGCTATATATTTAAAAATATTTTCATCATTTAAAATAAAATTTCTAAAGTTTATTATATAAAATAATAGTAAATATCAAGAGAAGATATATATTGAAATAAGATTTAAACTAAATGAAGAAAAAAAACCTAATCGAGTGGGTCCCACATTTTTTAAAATAATTAGGATTCAAAATATTAACATATATAATAATAATTTTTAAAAATATAACAAAATATATTAAAGTCTATTATACTAAATTAAAAATATTAGTATATAACTGATAGACGATAAACCGTGCAACCCTACAAAGAGTTAAATGTGTGGGCTAATGTGAGTTTGGTTAACAATGGGCCTTGTTGGGCTGGACCAAGAGATTATCATTCTTTTCGAAAGCCCACTTTCTATACATATGAACTCAATTCCAACTATAGTTGAAAAATAATGAATTATTAAATAGGGCGAGTTGCATAAATGACACTTAAACTCATAAATAATAAAATACATACCATCAACAAAATTCACCTCCAACTTTCTTTCGAAATTTCTTAATTAAAAGATATCGCGAATAATAGCTATTAGTGATACATTTTAATTATAGAAATGATTGTTTTGGATGCATCTTTCCTATTTTTCTCACATTCAAAACTACCACTAATAACTATGATTAGTGAATATAATCGATAACTATTATCAACTATAACTTTTTATTTGGTCACAATTACGAGTGTTATTCCTGGTTTTCTCGATTTGAAAACTATCTTGATAACAACCATCGTTCATAGCAAACGATAGCTTCTACAAGTTGATATCACTTATAAGTACAAAGATAACTTTCAATTTGAGAATTGTGTTATAAGTTTTAACTTCTATCAATTAAAAGATTTGATGAGCCCTAATTTTACAGTTTAAGGTGATGAAAGAGCGAAGTTTATCTACTTTTTCTACCTATGGTAACTTGAGTGGTTTACTTTGTTAGTGTTTATTGTTGGACTAGTTGTTGGACAAAAACCTAAGAAATTGGCCTAAACAAACTTCAAACGTTTAAATCTTCAACCACTAATATTATTAACTTAAAAAAAAGTTATTAAATATTATTAAAATATTTGATTCCTAAATCACCCACTAAACTAATACACTTTAAAGAAGAACAAAATATCTAAACTTTTTTTTTAAAAAAAAAATTGTGTCAAGTAGGTTGTCAAACTTTCGATTTTATTAAACTTTGGATGACGGGTAATTCATATTAAAAGTACGATTACGTTTTAACTAGATAATAAAAAATTTAAATTAATAGTAGCTTAGGGTAAACCAAAAACCTAACCGAATCAATGGGTCATTATAAAGAAAGACCTCAAGATGGCCAATAAAAAACAAAACCAACCACTTGATTTATATTCGATTTGATTCAAAGTTTTTAACATTCTTTCTTTCCATTTTTCACTTCTATACTTCTAATTTTGTTTTGAATATTTTTTTTCTTTCTTAGTTTGTCCAATTAATATGTATTATGATACCCTCATTTGAGAGTCGAGATGAACATAATTCAACTGACATAAACGTATAACATTAACATTTTATTATGGATCTATCATCAACCAAAGTCCGTCAATGATACAACCGTTTTTTACTCTCATATTTTGTTATGTTGTATCAATTTTTATCTTAAATTTTTCAAGTAATTAAATGGCGCAATTTATATAATGAATTTGGTTTTTACCGTTTCACCTATTTGACTAGTGAACTTAAGGAAAAGTCGACCATTTTAACGATATCGAAATTTTGTATATATTTAAGTTGATTTAATCAACTAATAACACGAACGTGAATGTTTTTTCTTAACGAAAATATTAATAAATACTAAAATAATCACTTATATCACTAATAAATATGGATTGTAAATATTTTTATCATAAACCTAAAAAGGAGAATAGTAATATTTAGAAAAAGGAGGAAAATGAATAATGAAATTTTGTTTGATAATGAGTAATTGGCGAAACAGGATGTTATTCAATTCAAACACTCCATCTTCCTCACTACAATCATAAATGGCGATTTATGATCTAAACCTCCAAATTTCTTCTTCCCTTTTTCCACATTCACACAATTCTCTCATTTCTATAATTTAATCAATTTTTTTACTTTTTGGGTAGCGCCCAAATTTGAAGTTCCATTCCATTTCAATCCGCCATTACACGGAGAAGAAGAAGAAATTAAATAGTTGCAGAATGGGAGAGAGAAATTGTAATTTGGAGGACTCTCATTTAATTTTGGTTGTTAAGAAGCTGTGTCTTTGTGTTGATCTTTCATGGTTGAGCAGGTGAAAGTTTTTAATGGCCAACCCCATTAAAAAAGTACTCTTCTTCCTCTTCTTCCTCTTCTTCTTCTCCTCCTCCTTATTTTTCTTATTCTTCAGTGACTTTCCAATTTCCCACCGACAATTCTATATAAATGGTTGAAATTATTACTCTTTGTACGTTTTCCTACTCTCTCACCTGTTTTTTCTTTTTCCTATCTCTCTCTCTCTCTCTCTTGTTGAAGGCTCTGAATCTCTCTCTAGAGTTATGGTTTATTCAAGGAAGTTCAGAGGAGTCAGGCAGCGGCAGTGGGGCTCTTGGGTGTCAGAAATTCGCCATCCATTGCTGTAAAATTCCCTCTTTTATTATCTTGTTTGTTCTTATGCTATAAATATAAGTGCCACTGGTTGCAAATTGCTCTGTTACTCTCATTTTCTGTCTCCTGCCCATAACGTGTTTGTTGATTTGCTTGGAATAAACTTTGGCGTCTGTGGCGGCGGATATTTTTGCAGATTTGTACAACCCAATTGTTGTATGTATGTGGGTTATTTGGCTTGTGTTTGTTGGTTCAAACATGCTTTGAAACCCCATATCTTTTTTTGGTTGTCCGTAATTTGTTTGATGATTTGCCTGAAAGGAGTTGTAGATTTGTATTTCTCTGCTGTAAATGTATGCATTGCTTGTGTTTGTTGGTTCAAATGAAGTTATGAAAAAGTGAATTTTCCCGTTTTCTTTCTTATGCCTTCAACGAAGTTTGATGGCCATTAGGCATGCTTAATTGTTTCTGCTCTACATTGCACATTGAGCCTATATTCTTATATTGTTCATGTGATTATTTCTTTGTAGGAAGAGAAGGGTGTGGCTAGGGACATTCGACACGGCGGAGGATGCAGCACGAGCGTACGATCAAGCAGCCATTTTAATGAATGGCCAAAACGCCAAGACCAATTTCCCTGCATCAAAAGACCACTCTGAAGAAGCCAGCCATGGCCATGGTTCTTCTCCAATGTCTCCAAAAGCACTTTCGGAGCTACTCAGCACAAAGCTCAGAAAGTGCTGCAAGAACCCATCTCCTTCCTTGACATGCCTACGACTCGACTGTGACAACGCTCATATCGGTGTATGGCAGAAGCGTGCAGGCACTCGAGCCACTTCCAATTGGGTCATGAGGATTGAGCTAGGGAAGAAAGAGGTACCTTCGCCTGAATCGACAAGCCAAGAAGCCGATGGCGATGGCGATGGCGATGGTGATGACCACCAAAATGAAATTGATGAAGAAGACAGAATTGCAATGCAAATGATTGAAGAGTTACTCAATTGGAACTGCCCTCTTCCTTCAACTTCCAGCTAAGTACAGGATCTCAACACAAAACTCTACTCCCAAAATTTAAAAATAAAAAAATAACACCCATTAGATTAAAACAAAGAGGCTTAATTAATCTGTGTTTGACTGTCTATGTGTGTATGTATATATTCATATATGTTTTTATTCCTATTTTTCTGTTACTTTCAGCTTATATATAAAGCTGTTTATGGGACTTGGGAAGCTCAAAATCTGTATAGAGACGGAGCTTTTGCATATACATAAGTTTGCTGTTTTATGTCATCTTTTGTAATTCACATATATATATTTGGAAAAGGTATATATAATATAAAGGGAAAAGTTTGAAGATGATGATGAGACTTTTTCACTCTCATTTTTTGTATTTTCATGTTTTATATATTATGTGAGATTTTTTTACCAATTTTTTCCTGATTTTTCAAAATACAATACGGTGTAAAATATGATGTGAAAAATATATATTTACGGCCATGTAACAAAAGTAAAAATCTCATCAAACTGAACATTTTTTAAAATCCTTCTTATCTTTCTTCTCGAACCTTTTTTCTTTTTCATAGTCTTTTTCTCAATTTTAAAAAAATATTTTTTCTTCTTTTCTATCATTTTGTTCATCTTATAGTCAAATCTAATATATAAACGATAGTTAAAATTTGACTATCCAAATTTAAAATAGTGTATAAAAAATCTTGGTAAAATATCATTGTCGCTTTTTTCTTACATTTTTTAAAAGATTCCTAAAATATATATTTTTTATTATTGATATTTTTTCTTCCCATTAAATCGTCTATATTTAAAAGGGCAATAGATCCTTTATTATAGCTCGTATTTTATAAGTTATTTTTAGTATATATATATATAAAACTTCTTTATCGTCGGTATGTTTATATGTCAAGTGAAATTATATACATATAATTTGACAAATACATTCATTTATATAAAACATCATAAAAATGAAACCTAAACTTTGTTGGGAATAAAATGCAACCTAATTTGTTGAACATTCACAATCATATTATTTCAAATGTAATTGACGTTTATAAACTTGCTCCAAAAATGGATACAACGAGAACGACTTTATTGTGCTAATGAGTATAGACGTTGATCCCACAGAAAGAGTCTTAGTTGACTCAAATATTCTAAACAAAGATTGTCATTATGATGAGCTAACTTTGATAATGATCGAGGCGAGGAATTGTATTACACCGCTAATAGTTTAGACCATGTTCAGTAACGATTTGATTTTTTAATTTTTAATTTTGAAAATTTTTAAACATATAGATACCACTTATTTATTTGCTATCTAGTTTTTACCAAAAAAAAATCAAACTCGAATTTGAAAATTAAAAAGAATTCAATTATTGAATTTAAAAAACTCAATTGATGGAGAATAAATATGTTTAATTTCATCGAACAATATTTAATTTAATTCGTCATCCCATCATCAATCACAATTCAAATTGATTAATAATAATATTATTACGTATGCAAATAATTGGAAAATAGAAACCTTTGCAATTTAGTTGGGCATTTTTATAAATGATTTGTCTGTTATAATTTATGCTTCTCACATGACATGCAATCAATTCTTGCCAAAGCTAATTCGCTATAGATTAATTTCAACTTTTTATTTTTCAAAAATAAATAATAAGATTTATAACAATATATATAAATTTTGTTCCTCTTATAACTATTAGATTCAAAATATTATTATATAACAAAGTTATATAATAAAAGTTTATTTAATTTACCGACAAAAAAAATATATTATTCTATTAACTTTTAAAAAAAAATGTTTTACGTTTAATTATTTTTTTAAATTGTTATTCGATAAAATATAATTTTAACCCTAAATTTATGTTCAACATATCGATGTTGAATGAAAAAAAAAAAAAAAGTACTCTGAATGCTTAGATCACGATAAGGATTGTTTGCTCGTAACGCTCCTTTGAATAGAATCTCCAACTATTGTTGCTTAGCCTTAGTTTTGGAATAGTTTGGGTAGGGCAATATTGGTTTCTTTTAGCATTCTTCTAGGCTTGTGGTTTCTTAAGGTTTAGTCAAGCTAGACTGCAACTGTTCTTTCGTATTTAATTTGGGTTGGGTTTAGTCAGAGTGAAACAGAAACCGTTCCTTTAGGATCAACCTCGTTCATGCCAAGCCTCCAGTTGTTGGTGATACATGTTGTTCATACTCTCCATTGCTTTATTTATAAATTCATGTTTGGCTTTTAGTGCAAATTATTCCGTAACGTAAAAGAAAGAAGTAATATTTTATACAATCGACGATCTAAAATATAAATAAACATATATTCTAGATTTTTTTTTAAAAATGGAAAAAGGGTTTGAGTCTCCAAATTTAAGAATGTAGTTGAAGTTGAAAAAGAAAAACTTTTGGAGGCTGAAAATGCAATTGGAACCACAGAAATGGAAGAGGAAATGGATGGCTGAAGATAGTTTCTTGGGAGTAAGGGTTTGACCATTTGGGCAAACACTTTTCAATTCAATATTTCTCATTTAATACTTCTTTTTTTATTATTATTATTTGAATATATAAATATAAATTTTTTATAGTTTGATATTGTTGATGTGTTTTTAATGCAATTTTAGGCTCCATTTGAATCATGGAATAGTTGCAAATTTAACAATTAGATTCAAAATAACTAAGTATATAGCACAATTTTAAAAAATTTGCAAATATAGCAAAATTTGTCAAATTCTATCAATGATATAAGTCTATCACCGATAGACCATGTTGCAAATATTGGTCTATCACTGATAAACCATACAAAGTCTATCAGTGATACAAGTCTATCAGTGATAATTTTGCTATGTTTGTAATTTTTTAAAAATGTTGCTATATCTTTAATTATTATTTCTAAAATGGTCATCAATTACAATTTCCCTTCAATTATTCTCTTTTCTTTTTTCTTAATAGAAAAATCGTTTTCATCTTCGAAAGATGAAATGTTTTGAAAAACTTGAGAGTTTTTTTTTTTTTTTAATTATATGAAAATTGATGTGATAATTAATTAGGTAAAAGTTAAAAAATATTTGCAGACCAATCACAAATTGTCATGTAATTTACAAAATTAAGGATGAAAAATACAAATAACTGAATTTGAGACTAATTAAAAAATTTGTAGACCCTGCAACTTGATGAGAATCTTATATTGGAGGAGACAAGTACCTTCAAACATCACGACTATTCGCTAAACTAGAAGCAAAACTAAAAGGGATGCACACATAATTCGACAAACTTTTTGGTCTAATTTCCAAGAATGACACGAAGCTGAAGCAAAAGGAGTATGAGATTTTTAAGACTTGTGAGAAAATTGACAAACTCGAATGTGCTCTCATGCATGATGCATATGCTAAAATGGTGTAAGCACTTCACGAATCTTTAGAAAACACACTAGAGGAGTTAAAAAAACCTCAAATGGACTCCCGAATTCCTCTTATTTATCTTTTTTTTTTTGTTATTTTAACTTTAAAGACAGAAATTTGTAATAAATTTCTATAACTCATTTGATATCTTTTTATTTATATAAAGTATGCATACTTCTATTGAATATAACATTGATTTTTGTACCTAAGTTCTTGAATATAGTAGTTTTTTTTTTGGTTAATAGTGATCTTTAATCTATAATTATAATAGTAATTTTGTTGTTTAAGCATAAGGTTGGTATGTAGATAACATGTTTCTTTTTCTGTTTGACAATATTGCAATCGGAAGAATTGAACTTTGTCATAGAAAGTTTATATTAGTTGAATTGTTTTGGTTAACAAATTAAAACAAATTATTTATTCTATGTGAGACTTCATTTTAATTTACTAACGTATACTACATTCTATATATATTTGTGGAATTAATTTATAGTTTTAATGGAATACAAATACAAAAAAAAAAAAAAGGTTTAGAAATAATATTAATTGAACAAATAGATTTTCGTTTTTACGTCGATTTAAATAGTTGTAACCTAGTTGAAGAGAAAGATAAAACAAGAATTTATGAATTTTTAAAGGAAAATAGTGTGATGTTCTATTCAAACATTCACGAAAGGTTGCAACATCTTGATGTGTAACTATTTCTACATGAACAGTCCTAATAAATGATGCCACTTGATACACACATTTGAAGGGAAATGTACTGTAGTTTTGTTTTTCTCATATATATCAAACAAAGATATATATCGAACAAAGATATATATCACTTGTATATAACGTGACCGTTTATACAAAAGTCCTTCAACTCAACCCATAAACACTATAAACTTTTTGAATGACGAGTTTTGAAGGAGAAACATTTGCTTTTACATCTAATCTTGAAAACTCACTCTTTTTAGTCGATAATCTATTTTTAAACCACAATTTTATTTTTAAAAAATACAATAGTTCAATTAGTTAAGATATATATTATCGATCAATAAGTCAAAAATTCAAATCTACACTCTCGAATTTAAACCAAATTAGAAACTTGATGAAAATTTTGAAATAATGAAATTATCATCGAAATCTAAGAAAAAGAGTATTGAAACTATACATCGACATAATTATGGAATAAGTGGTTGAGTGAGGTCAATATAAGTTATATAACTAAGTAGAGTTGACAAAAATATTAATACCCATTGTTTTGTGGGGTTTGGAAATTGATTATAGTTCGTCGAATATTTCAATGATAACGTTGATATATCATATCATAATACACTCCATATGGGATTTCTAGACATGTAGTTATGTTCCTTTTTACCGATTAATTTTGCTATCCCAATTTTCCTTATAAATTCTACGCTACAATTTCAACATATAAATATATTTTCGAACATAATATGTTGCTAATTGAGAAAAAAAAAAGACCTCTCGTCACAGTGAACTTAGTTCAATGATAATTAACATAATATTTTATTTTAGAGGTGACAGGTTTGAATCTCGACCTCACACGTAAAATTTCAATACTTTGTTGTATAGATTTTATTAAAAAATAAAAAGAGAGATGACTTATTAACATTATTGTTTCAATTAGGACATGTTTGAGAAATAAATACTTTAAATTGTAAACCAATAAAATAATTGAAATTGAAAGATAAAGTAGTTGTTGAAATGTTTTTAATGATCAAGTAGTTGACAAAAAGTCATTAATACAAAGAATGAATAGTTTGGTTAATTGAAAAAATATAATATAATTATTTTTTATCAAGAAAATATAGCGAAAAGAATTTTAATAATTTTTATAATAAATATTATGTTGATATTTATCATTTAAGTATTGATACGTGTCGTAGAGAAATTTAATTATTTTAAATTAATTAAAAAGTGAAAAAAGAGAACCAATCCGAATTTAGTATACAACCACCTACAGATTTAGTATAGACCTTATATAATATGTATAAACAAAATTAATTAATATTTAATATTTCTAGACAGTTTAACTATAATCAAAGTTTAAATTTTAGTAATAAATTTTCTGGATCAGCCACTTGATCGAACAAGTTGAGCCACTTGATCGAACAAGTTGAGTGATAGATAGAATTATATTGAGTTGATGTGTAGAGCTATTGTAATTCACAAATATGGTTCCATTATCTCTGTTTCCAAACAATCCCTAATTGGTGCCTTAAAGAACAAAAACGAAAAACAGGTGCGAGAGAAAATCTGGGAATCTAATATTCATTTCGAAGCTTCGAATTTTCCCATCCGAAATTCCGATCGGAGAGTTGAAATCTGACTGCGAGAGATCACCCATGTTGCTGGCTGTGCTGATCGCCAACTCCGTCGGCAACATTCTCGTTGAACGGTACTTTTTTCTTTTCCCTTACGCCGTTTGGCTCTATCGGTGATTTGCATCTTTCTGATCTGTGTTAGCGATAGAATGTGAATTAAATGGTTTTTTTGTTTGTTATTGATCGCTTTGTTGTAGTTTTATGTGGTAATTGCTTTGAATGATTTTGTGAAATGTGTGATTGGTTTCAGATGTACTCTGATTAGAATTTAAATTAGATTGAGAAGAGGTGTTTAGGAGTGAAATAATGATGGATAAGGAGGATAAGAGCTATTTATTAGGTTTTTGCAATTGAACGGTTGATCGTGATTTTTGTTTATTTATTAGGTTTCATGGAGTTCCGGCAGAGGAGCGATTGCATTGGCGATCATTTTTAGTGAAGCTGGGAGCTGATAATCTCAAAGGTGCGAAAAATGAAGAGCTATTTGTTGCTTCACACAAGTGAGTGAAATCTTCTAATTAGTTCTTTTGAAGCAATTGTAAGTAATTTGCAGTGATGCATTATACTTGAAAACTAAATTTTGCTACCCTTATGAAGAGTTTTAAACACTCAGGAAATCAATCCAAACACACTCTTAATCTTCTTTAACCTTAGTGTGAAAAGAGAGCCAAAATGTAATCAGGTTGGAAATCAAAGGAGTGTTGAAAAACATGAGTAATTGAAAACGGAACGTAAAAAAGATCACAAAGTATGAAAACAATGAAAAAGTGGGTTAGATTGAAATTGTCAAATTGGAATAAGTTTTAGATTACAAATCGAGCGTAGAATGCACAACTGAAACATGAGTCTGTTATTACATTACAATACAACTACATCCCATTACGATGTACCAAATACTACTACCAAACACTCCCTTAGTGTTTTAATTCCATCTAAAATATAAGGACTTGGCTATTAACATTTTCATATGCTCTAGGGAAATAGATGAGGTTTTATTTGTGTGATTATTGTCATCGTGAGTTACTGCGGTGCTTCTTGTGAAGTTCATTGTATGCAATTATATATAAAATTTAATGTTTCGAAGAAACCAACCAAAAATCACGTTGAGAAACTGTTTCCCAGAACCAAAATTTCCTTATATTTTAAACAGTTGAGAGACTGCAAGAAACTGCAAGGGAGTACAAGCTGATATGAACGTCTAAGTCTTTGGTATTCGAGTGGCAATACTTATATAAATTAAATGTACTGAGGATTTGGCCATTCTTTGAAGAACACATTGAAAATAACTTGGTGCCCTTGATCGTGCATGATATGATCAATTAGGACAATCAACATGGGGTGACCTATTGGTAAATAAAAGGTTTGGGTTTGATAAAGGACTAAGAGAGAATGAGTTTAATCTACGATGACCATCTACTTAGAATTTAATATTCCGCGAGTTTCCTTAACATCTAAATGTTTTAGGGTCAAGCAGATTATCTCGTGAGATCAATTGAAGTGTGTGTAAGCTGAGGGTCACTCACAAACATAAAACATCAATCAATTGGGACATGCGCCAACTTCCTTGCTCTAATGTATACCATCAATGGTATCAACCATTGGTGGACTTTTCATTTCATTTGTCAATCTATCTAAGAAAAAGGTGTATCCTCCCTGCCAACCAATGGCTTCTCAAATAACTGACTGTTTGCGGCATGTTTTATTTCCAAAGGCTCTTGGTTTACCCAGGAATTGCCTCCACTCCAACCTACAAAGTGAGGTCTTGAAAATAAACTAAAACCTTTGCAAATGGATCGGAAAAATCTTAATAATCAACCCCCCCCCCCCCCCCCCCCACCCACCACCACCACCCAGGCCTGTAGGGGCTTCTTGAACTACCATTAGAATGCTTGGAATGAAATTATGCCACAATGAATTTTTAAATAATAACAACAATTATAGTATTTTCTGTATATATTTGATAACCCAAGTTTTCATTGTGAAGAATGAATTAGCTTCTTCTGCAATGACTAGTACAAAAGTAACGAGGGTTGTGTTCTTAGCTCGAACCCTGCAATGTTCTGAAATAAACTGTTGTCCTGCTAAATGAAATACTTCCCCATCCAAGTATGGACATTCACTTCGATAACTCCTTTCTATTCTGTAGCACTACTTGTGTGTGCTTGTTCTTGTTTTTTGTTTTAACTTTTTTTAAACTGTAGCTGGTTTTACCTGTCCAATCTATCTAAGCTAACTTTGTGTAACAGGTCTGTATATATTGTTTACACTGCTCTTGGCGATGTTGCAGTTTATGTTGTTGGGAAGGACGAATATGATGAATTGGCTTGTAAGTAAATACCAGTTCTTCCATTTTCTTTGGTTATTATTATTTGTTTGTTTGTTTGTTTTTGCTATGTATCCTCTGCATTAATTTCATTTTCACTTCTTCAAGTGGCAGAAGTGATCTTTGTAATAACATCAGCGATAAAGGATGCCTGTGGGAAAGCTCCAACTGAGCGCTTGTTTCTCGACAAATATGGAAAGATTTGTTTGTGTCTTGATGAAATTGTCTGGACGGTATGCCCTTCTTTTCTCCCTCACTCAAAATCTTTCTTCTAGGTCTTAATCCAACCAGATATAGTGATAGACATACTAAAAACATAGAAAGATCTGCAATTCAAGAAATTTCTTCTGTCACAATTCGATCCTTGGATTTCAATCTAAGATTATTTTGACTGTACTAGTGCTCTTACTGATCTGATACGATGTTTGTGAAGGGCATCTTGGAAAACACGGAGAAAGACAGGATCAAGAGGCTGATAAGGTTAAAACCTCCCAATGAGTTTTGATCAATGAAACGGATGCACACTATCTTGTTGGTTGCTGCTTTCAACTATTTTACTCAACTTATGCCAAAGAATTGTTTCAAGCACTGTGGAATTTCCATCGTGATCGATAAGTTTACTTTACTTACCTATTCTATTTGGCTCTCATACCTGAACTTTATCGGACCCATTCAGTTTGTAAGTTAGAACTTGAAGATGTGTAAAGAATTGAAGATTTGATCAAGATTTTGATACTGGGAACAAACTAGTTTATTGAGTGATTTTGAAATAGTTAAAATCACTTTTGTTATATTTAAATATACGTTTTTAATCCCTCAAAATTAGTTTAGGGTTTGATTAGCCACACATGCCCTACATTCGTATATTGCAGTGGAATCGTGGAGTAAATTTGTAGTATTCTATCAATTTGCTTCACAACTAACTGTGGTTGGATAAGATGGTTGATGCGTATGAGCTCATCCGTCCTAGTGGCCCTTTGAACATTAGTAATACGACTTTGAAGGAGATGAGTTCTAATTACAGCGATCTTTCTGTTTAGTAGTTAATGTTTAATCAAATTTTAGTAGGTTTAGACCGTTATCTCGATGCAGATACGTTTACGTTTACTTCTCACACACGGGAGAAATCTTTTTTAGTGCTAATATAAATTGTTTGTTTGAACCAAATTTCATTTTATCGTAATACTAAAATATTTCTATGTTATTGTTGGTAATAAAAAAATACGAATTGAATCGATCAAGTTTAGTTGATATACTTGGTGGAAGAAAACACTCCTTTTTCTTTTTCCCGACTTGAACGTCTAATTATCATTTCCACTTTTGTAATGTTAAAAGAAATAGATCACGCCAATCATCGTTAAGTAGCTATGTTCATGTTGTCCATAATTAATATTTTGAAGTTATATTACCTCCACCATAACGTGTCGTTATACTTAAATAAAAGAGCTAAAATACGTCTAATTAACTTGTACTCTTTTTTTTTATTACAACAACTATGGTGATGCAAAATCAAACTTCTCATATGAGAAAAATATCCCGTCGATTACTACTTTTTTGAACACACAATATTGGAGCTTTGTACTGTTATGGGAGAAAAGTACGAAACAATCCATCCACAGAAAGAAAAGTTGAGATAATGGTGGTGATTAGGTTTTTATTGGCAGCTTCTTCACAAAACTCCGACTCAAACTTTAAAGGAAGAAATCCATTGGAGGAACTTCCAATCATCGATGCTATAATTTCTTTTCATTTTTATCTCGTTGTTCCTTTCTTCTCTTTTATATATATATATATATATATATATATATATATATATATATATTCTTGTCTTCACTCTTGAAATCAACATATTGTTTTCTTATTTTTACCAAAGAAAAAAAGAAAGAAAAAGTCATCCTTCAACGATTCGGCAACCTCAATATGCTCTTGTTAATTCCCCTTATCCCTCTCCTTTTCAACATATACAGCATATTCTTAGAATCCCCCATTTTTCTCTATGCAATCAAACTTAGGGGGGGTTGTTTATAAATCTGTTTGATTTTGACTCTATTGATATTATGTAAGAATATTGAACAGTTTTGAGTGAGTTAATTGATTAGTAGAAGAAGAAGAAAGGATGAAGTTTTGGAAAATACTGTGTAATTTGATTGAATCAACATTGCCAGAATGGAGAGATGAATACATATCATATAAGGAATTGAAGAAGCAATTGAAAAAGATGTATCCAAAGGAAAACGATGGAACAAACCCTAATAAGCGCTTAAAGTTAGATGGAGAAGCAGAAGCTAATTCAATGGAAATCTTTTTGAATCTGCTTCAGGAAGAATTGGATAAGTTTAACCAATTCTTTGAAACCAAGGAAGAGTTTTATGTTATCAAGTGGAGGGTAATACACTAAACTCTCTCTCTCTTTTTCTTTTTTGAAAAAGTATTATAATATATCAATCCTCATGTTTGTGTCTGGACATATTTGGTGTAGTTCCTCCTAATTCATTTAAGTTTGTTAGGAAAAAACACTCCGTCGCGACTGTTATTTAGTTGTGTTGAGAGGTCTACGCATTCCAAACGTCAACGGGTCGATTTCCCACCTCGCAACCCTTGAACTCGACATTTGTTTTTGGGTGAACATGTACATGTTTGGATGAGCTGGTCATATATATTAGATTAGCTTTGAATTGTTTGAAGTTACATGAATATATATAGTTGGTCTCCTATGCATCTCTTTTGTTTTTGAGATACACAACATGTTTACGGCTCGTCTGCTTTACGACGTTGTTGTCGGGGCGTACGTGCAGTTATTGCAGGATAAGGTTGCGAATGTGGGAGATTCAAACGAGATGCTGATGAAAGTAGGGAGAGACATTGTGGACTTCCATGGAGAAATGGTTTTGTTAGAGAACTATAGTGCTTTGAACTATACAGGTAGGTTGGTGTGTTGCTGTTGTTTTCATCTCTCTTTATTTATCTTTTTTTATAGCTTTTCCTATTGCCTTTTTGTTGTTTATAAATTGCATTTCATTTCTTGTTCAAATATGCTCCAGAAAATGGATGTTGTTGGTCTTGATTACCATTTCGTTACCATAGCTTTATAGTCAAATTACATCAAACAAAAGAAACTGTTCAGGCCTCGTTAGGTAATTATTTTGCTTTTAAATCAAGCGTATAAACACTACTTCCATAGCTACCGGTCGATTTCTTTGTTTTGTTATATGGTTTTTAGGAGTGCTTTGAAAAATCTAATAAAATTGAAGACTAATGTCTCGTTTGGTAACCATTTGAGTTTTTGAAAATTGAGTCTACAAATGTCATTTTTCTATTCTATTTTGATATCTACTTTTTATCGGTATTTTTGAAAACCAAATGAAGTTTTGAAAACTAAAAGGAGAAAAGAAAAGAAAAAACTGTTTTTAAAAATTTATTTTGTTTTTAAAAATTTGACTAAAAAGTCAACTGTTTTACTTGAAAAATTTAAGTAAGATATTATGAACTTGAAACACAAATTATTGCAACCCAAATTGAAGTCATATGCATTACAAAACACAAACTATTAATTATAACTCAATGATTGTAATATTGACTTTATAATAATCAACGTAACTTCCAGTTCAGAGTCTGAAGCGCTCCTAAGTTTTCTAAGACTTGTGGCAAAGAACATTCCAAACTTTCTATCAAGCTCTACCCTTATAGTTCATTAGGATTTTGCACAAAAGACAATGAAAATATACGACAACGTGCTTTGTGTCAAATCTTCCTAATAGTTGCTTTACAACCATATCAACTTACATATACATAACCCATCACTTCTGCTATCTTCAAAACTTAATTTTCATTCTAAAACTCTTCAAATTTCTAAAAGTTAATTAATTGAATATATGCTTGGCATAGGATTGGTCAAGATTCTAAAGAAGTACGACAAGCGGAGTGGCGAGTTGATCCGTGTGCCATTCATCAAGAAGGTGTTGCGCCAACCGTTCTACTCAACCGAAGTGCTCGAGAAGCTATTGAAGGAATGTGAGGTTATGCTTGATCTTCTCTTCTTTAAGAAAGACATGTCAACTGCTGCTGCTGCTACTGCTATCAATGAGGAAGAAAGGGGCTGCTCGGAGGCGAAAACGAGTGCGACGACTAACGGTAAAGAAAAGGTGTTGAACATTCCCGAAGATCTTGCGGAGATCGAGTACATGGAGAGTATGTACATGAAGCTAACGTTATCAGCATTGAATGTTCTGAATGAGATTAGGGGTGGAAGTTCAACAATTGATGTGTTCTCATGGCTTTGAACATCACTCATTTATATGGTTCATATAATTAGTATTGGCAAAAGGAATCAAAATTAATGTGTGGTTTGTGATATATACATATAGGGAACTAAATGCTGTGTTATACTTTTAATCAAGTTTTAATTACTGTTTGCCTTTTCTTTGTATATATAGTTTCTATTTCTTTTTCTCTTTTTTTACCCTTCTAAAAATTATGATTTTGAAATGTTAATTGGAGCATGCACTCTATGATCAATTTATCATTTGGATTCCAATAATTTGATTGAATTCAACATATATTAATCAAACGATTGGATTATAAAATTATAAACGCTAAACACGTGCAAATTATAAATAATCAAACAAACTCTCTTAAATAGTTGTGAATTCAAATTAATTCTTAAAATTAAAGTATAATTGTCACAAAAGTTGATGATTTCTACATAATAGCTAACCTCACAAAATAAAAGTATTAATCACAATCGTTAAAACTAGTTTTGGACGGTGTGGATGGTTTTTTGAATTTCCATCTATTATCAAAATTATTGATTAATTTTAGGATATTGCATTACTAAATCAAACAAAGCGCCTGTAGCTCAGTGGATAGAGCGTCTGTTTCCTAAGCAGAAAGTCGTAGGTTCGACCCCTATCTGGCGCGAAGTTGATTTTTTTTTTATATCGAAATTTATAAGTCAATTATACACAAGACGAAAAGTTGAAAATTTTAAGTACTTATTTGACACGAACTAACAAGTGGTATGATTAGAACTATATACAACTTTTATTGATCATAAGTGCTAAGGAAACCTCCAATGAAGCCAGCTCCATTGCAATTCCCACACAACATTTCTTTTCTCCCACTGCATAAACATTCAAAATTGGACTCAAATAACATTTTAAATTTGAAATAATGTTGTTTGACTCGGATTTTCTTTTAAACAAGGATGTGTAACGTTTTTTTTCTTGCGTTACTCTTTTGCACTCACACTCCTCCTTCCTCCTCGTTTATGTTCACTCGGCTAATCCAATGCTAGTGCACTCTTACATGTTATAGCTCTTCTAGCGCTCACACTTCTCTTTGCACTCTTACTCGTTAAAGAAACATTGGAGAGTAGTTTGTGATATCAACAAGATATCGTATTTTTCTTTGTTTTAAAAAATTTGGGTGTCAAATGACATTTTGAGCGTGAAACATGGGGCATTTGTAAAAAAAATCATCCATAAATAGTTGAAAACATGTTTTTAAAAATCATTTCTTAGATCATTGGCACAAAACTCTCATTAAATAATTAAACTGAACAACAAAGCTTTGGAAAATTGGCCAAAATAGCACACTTGATTTTTGTCTTAAAAAATCACACTTTTTTTTTAACTTGTAAAAGTGAATCAAACACAACATTTTCTAAAATATTAAAATTTTCATTTTTTTTTGGTGCATATAGATAGACAATTAGACTGATATTCTACATTTTTTAAATCTTTTCAAATCTTATATAATCTTTTTTATCTTTCAATTAATTATTCAAACTTTCTTAAATCTTAACTAATTTTTGCTGCTACTTCCGCCAATTTCCCCCCCTTTTTTTTTTAAATTACTATTTTTTCTTTTCCTAATTCCTTCCCTTTCTTTAATCAATTCAATTATTTTATGGAATGCCCGGAACTTGGAAAAGATGAAACGAAAATGGAGTAGGAGAAACAATATTGTTGCTGCGGCGGATATATAATGTGAAAAAGGTTTTGGGACGGTGAAGAAAAGAATAATTAGAAAAAGGAAAAATGGTAATTTACAAACAAAAAAAATAGTTGGGGAAATTGGCAAAATTTTTAATATTTGGTAGAAGATTTGGAAAGGAATAATTTTTTTGAAAAGATAAAAATAAATAAATAAGATTGAAAAAATATGAAAAATAGTAGAATCTCAATTTAATTGTCAGTCGAGTGCACGAAAAATCCCAAAACAATCAATAACTTGAATTTTTTTAATATTTTAGAAAAATCTAGGTCGAGTCAATTTCGACCAAGAAAAACAATTTTACGAGTTTAAAAAAAATGTGCTACTTTTAGAAACAAAAATAAAAAATGTGCTATTTTTGTCAATTCAATTATTTAATTATTTAATCATTTAATGGTGAGTGTGGTTTTGAAATGTAAAACTAAAAATGCAGAATTTCTCAACATTTTGGCGCAAAGTTTTTGTATGAATAATCCATTTTTCTAAGCATTAGTGCAGAATAGTATCGCATCCTAAGATAGTTGAAAGAAAACTTACCCACACAGCCAACAAGATTCACCGGCTTTGAACTGTCCATTGAAGAAATCAACGGCATTAACTCCCTTTCCTTTACATTGTGAGCATACAACAGCACCTGTTTTCATTCAATTTCACCAAACAATCATCCTTCACATCATATTCCCAATACCTAAATCCTTCACACCAAACTCATCAATCCACTCACCATTTCCATCGCAATCCCCACAAATCACACTATTAGGTTTGGTATTCCGATCATTCTTCGCAGCCTAATCGATTAGAATAACACACAAACATTTTCAATTTCATTTCCATCCAAATTTAACATTCCAAGTTCATTATCCACACATTTCAAATAAAAAAGAAAAAAAAATCAAACAATTGAGATTAGAGAAGAAGCAGAACCTTGAGAATTAGATGAGGAAATCGAGCAGGAGAAGAATAATCATGGAAGCCGTTGTGAATTAGGTTGAGCTTTTGATTACTACAATCTCTAATAATTGCTGTGAAATTATTCGAGAGAAGATTGAGAAATTGGAAGTGAGAATTATACAATCTGAAAGAGGAGTTTGTGAAAATAGAAGAATGAAAAGGATTTTGAGTTACCAGATAGTGTAGTTGTGGAACTGAAGCAATTTGCGGAGGGTGAGAAAGACGAAGACGCCATTGAAAGTTCGAACGGTTGGCTGTGTAATGGATTATACTTCCAAAAATATCTGATAATGAATAATATTTATATATATATATATATATTCTTTTTTTTTGTGTTTATTATATTTTAGTAATGAATATTATAAATATAAATAAAAGTAAAATTATATATTTCGAATCTTATGATTTCATTCAAATATTTATAATTTGTGTTTATCATACGTCGATCTATTTCGGTCCATCACAAACAAACTTGATATTTTTGTTATATTTGAAAATGATAATATCGCAATTGCTATCATATCTCGATAAGCTTTTATTAATTTATGCTTCATATGGATGCTAGTTCTACGTACTTTGAGAATATTAATAGTATAGGTTTATGCATATCAGTTGAATTATGTTGAACAATTCGTTTAACTATTATTTGGTTGATGATATATGTTGTAATTAATTATTTAGCTGAAGTCGGAGACTCAAACATCTAAATCTCTTAGACCATTTTTTAAAGTTGGGTTGAGTTAAGTTTCGGGTGGTGTGTAATAAAAAGTTAGTTTTGTTGTTTGATGAAACAAGAAAAATAGTTGATATAGTAAAAGCAATGTCACGTTGATGATAATAAGTTGAAACTTACACGGCCATAGTGACTAAATTAAAACAAACGATGAATCATAAGAACTAAGATGGAACTAAAATAATAATGATTCTTAGGTATGATCAAAGTATGTGAGAGTGAGAACACAAGTTGATGAAAACCTTCTCAATGCCTTAAAATTTTAACAATATTTGGCCTAACAATAAAGTGGAAAATTTCATAAACTATATACCCTTCTTAAAGTCTATTTATATTATAAAAAATATCATTTAAAGAAACATTTTTAAAAATAATAAATTGAATTAAAATGTTAATAAAACATGGTTAATATAGGCTAGTTGAACTATCTTCTCTTGAAAAAAATTAAATTTTATTTATTTTGCATTTTAGTTTTTCTTTTCAAGGTTTAGAACTTCATAAATCATAGAAAATGAAAAGATTTTAACCTATGGTTTAAAGTGAGAAAATTAGAAAAGATTTCAAATATAATTTTAAAAGAATGCGTTTGCCGGGAGTCGAACCCGGGTCTATTGCTTGGAAGGCAATTATCCTAACCGTTGGACTACAAACGCCACATGTTTTTTAAACGTTAATTACTAATATTAATTTTGAATTATATGTACACATTTTAAATAGGTTTTTATAAGAATTATATATATATATATTCACACTTAATAGGAAAATTTTACTCCATAATTTTATCATGAAAAGTAAATATTTGAAAATTTTGTTAGGAAGAGCAAATATTTTTTCAATTTTACTCTAAAATATCATGATCCAACACACTTGTTGTTGTGTTGTTTAACGAAAAAAGAAAAAAGAAAAAAAGTTGTAATCGACTGCTTCAATAGTATTTGTCATAAAAAGGAATTACATAAATAATTAAATTGGCACATAACCCATAATTGTTGTGAATTATTAAAAGTATTTCACATCAATAAAAAGTATTTTCAGAATAATATTATTCGAATTTTCTGTTTTTTATTTTTTACCTATATAACCAAACCATTTCAGTTATTAAAACTGCTATTTGATATAATAATTGTTTGGTAGATTAATCTGCATTTTAAAAATAAATAAATAGCCTGCCGTGGTAAATTTGTAAAAAACAAATATTAAAAATATATAATAAAGTTTAAATAAGTACTTCTTTCCATTTCTAACATATTATAAATTGTTGTATAAATATAACTTTAAGTAATAAATAATAAATGTGAGGAACTTGCACAATAAACTATATTTAAACCTTTAATAAGTAATACAATTAACCATTAGATTAGAATTAGGACGAAGTAATAAACGATTAAATTTAACAAAATTGTTTGATTACCTCTACAAACAACTTATATTGCTATGAAATTGGAAATATCAAATCTATTTTGTTTGAGTTAAAATAGTTACAAATAGTGTTAAATGTTTTAAATGATTATGTATTACAAATAAGAAATTAAAATGATTATTTTTACAAACAAAATTAGTAGTATTGACATTAATAATTAAAAAAAGCAAAGTGACTCTTTTTTTATAAATTCAAAAGAATAACTTAAAATTGACATTAATAATATTATAAATATAGAATCAAAAATGATTTTTACTAACCCACTTTTAATATATTAGATAAATAAATAGATGGATAAAAATAAAATGATACAAATACTTAGTAGTTAATCGAGTGATATATTGTTTTTTAGCACTCTTTAAACCAAAGTTCAAGTTCGTAATTTTTATTGTCTTATAAAGATCCGATAACAAAATTTTCAATACGTCGGTACTCAATCTACATGTTTCACATAAGTATTAAAATGTACAAATATTATATGTGCCCTACGAACATGGAGTAGTAAATTAAAATTGAGGATGAACAGTTCAAGAACATGTGGTGGTGCTTCAAAATGTATTTTCAACCCCTTCATTATTCTTTGCTTATTTTTCACTAAAAGGACATTATAATTTCTAATTACTTAACCTTATAATTACACACCAACTCCCAACTTTAATAATGTTTAGGGGGAAAATATGTGAATTTTGAGTTTGATTTTAATTCTATCTTTTGTATTTCATTTTTTATATATCCTTATGTTCTTATTATTGAGTATTTTGGTATTTGATGTTTACTTTAATTAATTAATTTTGATGTGAATTTTTTTAAGATAGCAAAAATAATTGAAGTTATTTTCACAAATAGAAAAAAAAACTTAAAAATTTATGCGAAATAATTGAGTAGATTTTGTTATATTTGGTAAATAATTTTAGCTTTTTACCATCATTTTTAAATTTTATTTTAATAATGATAGAAAATTTGTGAAACTAATTTTATTTAATGAAAAAGCAACCTCCGAATTATAAATCTTCGAGTATAAGAATCCAACATAGACAAAACACCTAACACATTTATATATGACAAAATTAAAAGTAATCACAAACATGAAACCTTTTGAAATTTATTAACACTAGAGATTAAAAAAAAAGATTTTTTTTTACGAAAAATTGATAAAATATTTACAATTTATAATACAAAATCACTAAAAGATAAAATTTATTACATTCGATTTTTCTACGAAGGTAAATATTTTGTCAAATGTTCTATTTTTGACAATTTTTCTTAAAAAAAACACGTTGAGATACTTGTAATTTTAAAAGAAAGAAAAGCAAATGTCATATTAATCAAGTTAGATTTATCTTTTTCGTTTTAGAGAAATTCTTATAAATAGCAAAAGAAAAAAAAAGAAAAAAATTGAAACTATTTACAAAATATAACAAAATCTCAAATTTTATCCATGATAGACATTGATAAATACAGATAGGCTTCTTCAATTTTTATCAATGTCATATAAAAACATTGATAAAATTAAGTATTTTGTTATATTTTGTAAATAGTTTCGCTATTTTGATATTTTTGAAAATGTCCAACAAATGCTATTATTTAGCACAAATTTCTTCACAATATTTTTAAGGAATTCCTTCAATCATTTAAAATTTCGGTATATAAACATATGGCTGTCTTTGACTCTTGCATCAAGTCCACATTGGATTTCGTTGCGGGTCTTCAATGACATTTATCAAGCCACTTCTCTATTGAGATACTTTGAATTGACTCGTATAAAAGATTCATGCACGTTATAACAGTTATAGTATCAAACCTACTTTCTTTGGTACTTAAGTTAGTATAAGTAATGACTAATCCAACTATTAAGCACACAAGAAATAAGGTAGAATCTTTTCTATGAGAATTACCGACTCTACAATTTGAGATGGTTTAATGTACTTATTTATAAGTTTGGCCTCTAGTTATATATGAAGGATAGTGTAAAAGACGTTTATAGTACTCGAGGTTACAGAGTGTCAGTCCGAGTGCAATTCAACTATTTTCTGATTGATATATATTCAAAGGTTCGGTCCATCCAAACCCTCAATATCTTAACATTTCTTTTTAGAGACTTTTACTCTTCATACCTTTCCTCGGTATCCTTTGAATTTAGATCTATCCATGAAGGTATAAACTTTAAGCCTTACCTTGGACAACCGATAACTTTTTGTTATATTACTAATTAAACAATATAATAATCACAACTCGTGACTTTGTTTCCTTTTCATAGGCAAAGGTATGAAGCAAAGCCACCACTTCGGCCTTTGCTCATGGAAGCCAAATGATTACTTACAAAAGGTGAAAAGTTTTTGTTTCATTTTTAAAAGCATATTTTTGTTTGAAAGTCTAAAAATATGGAACTTTTTTATTTGTTAAAAAGAAGTAAATTGAATATTTAAAAAAATAACTATAATTTAGAATAAATTGTTTTTTTTCTTTTTCTTCTTTTACAAATACAAGATGCAAAATATAATTTAAATCCCCAAGAGATTTTTTTTTTTTACATTGCTAATAAACATGGTAATTAATTGAAAATTCATCAATTTAATAATTAATTAGGATAGTTTTAGGAAATTGTATCATAACCATGTTTAGGAGTATTAAAACGTGTTTTAGTAGAAATTAAAATAGTTAACAATGTAGTCGTATGTGTTTTTATACTTATTAATAATTTAACTTTTTTTTATCCATCTTGAGTATTTTTCTTGCGAGTATAAACATTAAATTATTGTTGTTATGAATGATTTTGAAAAAGAAGAAAACATATACCGTTGATAAGGACAAAAGAAAATTAGATCGAAACAATACATAGTCATAAAGAACCAAAAGAGAAAAATTGAATCTTTAGGCTCAACCTTTATCCAACATTCCTTTGTTCTCGGCCTTAGACTAAAACCAACGAGCCCAATTTTCTAACAGGCATGCCTCTAAGCCTAAAAATCCTACGTGAGATTCGATTAAGTAATCAGATAACCTTACTCCAAACAAGAATATGAGAATACTTATGTTAACCTCATTTATATTCTATAAATATACAATTATAACCTTCTTTGTGTAATTAAACTCATACTCTTAAACTCCTTATATAACCTCACCGTTTTTTCACTCTTTAACTTAAAGTATCAGCTGAGTATGTGAGAAGTATTGATAGCACGTTAATTTGCATGGTTTTTTTTTTCTACATGTCACATGTTTTTCGTCTCTTCAAAACAAATTCACACGTTTCTCAGCACAACCATTCAAAAAAAAAAAAAACATTTTCCCATTTAAATCTATTAATATTTGATTAAGGAGGCAAAATACATAATTCCCAATTAGTGTAGTGATTTTTCAAAATTAAACTTTCCCCCCTATTATATGTGGGTATATATATAAATAATGAGAAAAAATGAAATGTATGGGACGCACATATATAAATAATTAGAAAATAAAAAATATGAGGTCCACTGTAGTCGTAGGGTTCACTTCATGGAAGTCACCTATTTTTAAAAATAGTCTTGCAATAACCTATTTTTGAAATATCTTTCAAAAATTACGTTACTTTTTATAAAAAAATCCTATTATTTTAATTAAATTAATATTTTAGTTAAAATTCTATAAAATAAAATCAAGAGACATTTTAAAAAATAACAAAATATTGAAGTTATTTATAAAATATAATAAAATTCATGAAATTCTTTACGTGCATTTAAAATTTTTTTTACTATATTTTATAAATAGTTTAATTTTTTACGACTCATAGCAACTTCTCAAATTCTAAATTTGATTTGATTTTTCAAAATATCGCAAAAAATCCATGCTATATTTTATATATAGTTATTAATTTTTTAATATTCATAACACCACCTCGAATTTTAAACTATTTTTTCGAAACTTTTTTACTTTTTTAAGATACCAACAAATAATAGATTACAGATACAAAATGTTTAAAAATCAAATAGTTATCAAATCCAATTTTCCTAAAACAAAATATCCCCATTCAATTTGAAATACAAATATAAAAATAACTATACATATATACATGTGACTAAATATATTTTTAATTATTATTATTATCATAATTAAAATATCATCTCAATTATTAGTTCCTCATGAAAAGTTAATAAAAAAATATATTTATATATGCATTTTTTTTATCCTAATATGATGTGTTTTTAGTCTTAATTATTTTTAAAAAAATTATCATTCCATTTAAATTTTTTAAAAAATTGTTGTTATTTCTCTTTTGTTATTAAGTATAATTAAAAAACCTACGTACACCTCTTAAATGCTATTTATGTCTTTCTTCATTACTTTTCTTTCAACTAACATTCTTTTAATTCCTCAACTTCATTAAACACTTTAAATTTGTATACGTATACATATAAGTTATTTTATTTTAGTTTTATTGTATCAATTTCATTTCTAAATTGTTGTGAATGTATCAATTTTGTTAGATCAATAACTCTAGTAAAATTTTAAATTTATTTATTATTGATGGAAAGAGATTAATTAATTTATTTTGGTTTTCAATAAAGTTAGAATTGATTTTTTTTTTTTATAAATAAATGTATAAACTCAATGAAATTTAGGAAAAGGAAAACCCAATTTAAAGATATGTACGTTGAAAATAATAATAATAAAGAAAAGAATTAAAGCTATGTCCAACCCAAGAAGCGAAGTCCTTTGACTTCAACATCCCCATCATGTTCCCAATTTTCGTTTATGAACATTTTTTTTTTTAAACCATAGTTTATGGAACAAGCAAATATCCCTTTAATTCAACTCTATTCAAGTTTTTATTTTTTAAAATATGCCAAATTGCTAAAATTACTCCCAAAGTTATATGAAAAATAAATATTTCTTCTTCCCTCTAAATTTTAGATCTGATTTCTATTTGATCTCTACTTTTTAATGTGACAAGCAGCGTATTAAAAAAAAGATAGTTATTAAATTTAAAATAATTAAGTATATAATAATATTTTAAAAAATGCAAATATAATAAAATTTGTCAAATTCTATCTACGATAGAAATTTATCATCGATAGACCGATCTATTGCAAAATATTGGTATATTAGGGATATTTTTGCTATATTTATAATTTTTTTTAAATGTGACTTGATCCTTAATTATTATTCTTAAAATGACTATCAATTACAATTAGGTTGCAAATTTTTTTAAAATTAGGTTATAAAATTTAGTAACTCAGTTTTATTGTTTATTTTTAAAAAATTAGGTTATATAATTTAGTAACTCCGTTTTATTCTTTATTATTATGGAATGAATTTGAATTTAGACTTGTGTTTGAATTATTTTTAAAGTGTTTAAATTTAAAATTGTAAAAAATACTTATGTGTTTGGTAATTTTAAAAAATGCATTAAAAAAATTTAGATTGAAAAGCAATCCATTTTAAATAATATGTTTGAACCAAATTTTGAGAAAATAAGTTTTTAAACAAACTTATGTATACTTGAACACCTATAAAAAAAAATCTAACCAAATATGTGTTTAAATTTTAATTTATTTTAAATAAACTGTTTGAAAGAAAATGTATTCTTACAAAATATTTTTTTTTTATAGATAATCCAACGTTTGTTTAAATTTACCGTTTTCTAATGTTTTTTATTATTATATTTTAAATGAACCTGAATGTAGACTTGGATTTTCATAAACTGAGAGGTTTCATGTATTTGAGGGCATAAACAAACCACATATTTAAATCATCCTAACATATTTATATCATTTACGTGAATATAACCTTTTGTTCACTATAAAAATAAAAACTATAATCAGAGAGATTTTTTTTTTTTTAAATTAAAATTATAGTAGCAGTTAAAATTGAATATTCTTAATCCCACAGTAATAACAGTAGTTAGATCTACAATTTAAAAACAAATAAGAAAATCACAACTTAATTAAATTTTGCAATCTCAGTTATTTGTTAATATAGTTTTTAAGTTATCTAAAAAAAATAAAAATGTGTTCTTTGTTCTTTGTTAATATAGTTTTAATTTGTTTCTAAAATAAAAATTTGGTTCCCAATTATCTCTATTCTTTTTTAAAGGGAAATTATCCAAGTCTTAAAAAAATAATTATTATCATTCCATATATGAATATATAATATACACACATCCAAAGGACATACGTAAAATTAATATAATAAAACTAATTTCAGTATTAGTTTTTATTTTTTTTAAAAAAATAAAAATCCTTGATTATATTACAAAGATATTTGAAAATATATTTAATTTTAATGGTATAAAAAATAAAAAAGATATTTGAAAATAAGAAAGAAAATAGGTGGCGGATTATGATTGGAGGTTAAGACAAAATATATTTGTTTGAATTTGAAATTCAAAATTGGCAGTCCCTCAATGATTCAAGAATTTGGACAGAAGACAACAAAATAAGACAAATTATTTTCCATTTTTGACCCCACAATTTATTTATTATTTCATTTTTTTCACCAAAACCCAATAACAAAATAAAACAAAGAAAATAAAATAAAAACTAATAAAACCAGAATTGGATCTATAAAAATTAATATTTTTTTCCACAATTAATTTGTGAATTTTATTTATTCTCCCAGATTTCTCTCCCTTTCCCTCTCTGTCTCTTTCATCTTCTTCTTCTTCTTCTTCCTGCCCTGATCCGTACTCAAATCAAGCTCAGTCCCTTTCTCTGAATCCGCCATTGTTGATTCTTCTATCACCTGCTGGGTCATCTCCATTTTCCCTCAAATGGGTAAAGGTGGTTCTCTCAGTGACAGTGTTCTGAAGAAGATCATTCTCTCTTACACCTATGTCGCCGTATGGATCTTTCTCAGCTTCACCGTTATCGTCTACAACAAGTTTATCCTCGACAAGAAGATGTACGATTGGCCTTTTCCGATTTCCCTAACCATGATCCATATGGGGTTTTGTGCTTCTCTCGCTTTTCTCCTCATTCGCGTCTTCAAGCTTGTCGAACCAGTTTCAATGTCCAGAGATCTCTATCTATCTTCTGTTGTCCCAATCGGAGCTCTCTATTCTCTCTCATTATGGCTTTCTAATTCCGCTTACATTTACCTCTCTGTCTCCTTCATTCAGATGCTCAAAGCTCTGATGCCGGTCGCTGTTTATTCGATCGGTGTTCTTCTTAAGAAAGAAGGTTTCAAGACGGAAACCATGGTGAATATGCTTTCGATTTCGTTTGGTGTTGGGATCGCTGCTTATGGTGAAGCCAAATTTGATGCCTGGGGTGTAGCTTTGCAACTTGGTGCCGTTGCATTCGAGGCGACTCGACTTGTTCTGATCCAGATTTTGCTTACATCTAAAGGAATTTCGTTGAATCCCATCACTTCTTTGTATTACGTTGCGCCTTGTTGTTTTGTTTTCTTATTAGTGCCGTGGATCTTCGTTGAGTTCCCAATTTTGAAGGCTACATCTAGTTTTCATTTTGATTTTGTGATTTTTGGCACTAATTCCTTCTGCGCATTTGCCCTAAATCTTGCTGTGTTCTTACTCGTTGGAAAAACCTCTGCCCTAACGATGAATGTCGCCGGTGTGGTTAAGGACTGGCTCTTAATCGCTTTCTCATGGTCGGTGATTAAGGATACTGTGACCCCAATCAACTTGTTTGGCTATGGATTGGCTTTCATCGGAGTTGCATATTACAATCACTCGAAACTGCAGGCTCTGAAAGCGAAAGAGGCGCAAAAGAAAGCCGCTCAGGCCGATGAAGAGTCCGGAAAATTGCTGGAGGAAAGGGAGAATGATGGATTGGGGAAGAAGAACGAATCTGAAGATTGAAGGTCAAATCAGAAACGGACACAGATTATAGCAATAAGTTAAGA
Organism: Cucumis sativus; assembly: GCF_000004075.3. NCBI lineage: Eukaryota > Viridiplantae > Streptophyta > Magnoliopsida > Cucurbitales > Cucurbitaceae > Cucumis > Cucumis sativus. The sequence continues at coordinate 37,948,272 of NC_026657.2, forward strand.
AGAAAAACAACAACAAAGAGATGAATCGATATGAACAATTGGGTCAGCAGAGGAATTTGGGATTTCTTCTTCTCCATCAGCTCAAATTCAGGTTGTTTTTTCTGAATTTCATCATCCTCCATTACTGTTAGTAATTTTATTAGGTGTTTGAGATTTACTTCTGTTGCTTGATTACAATGCTGACAGCCATTGATGGATCTTCTAATGTGTTTTTGTAGAACTAGAGAATCTCAAATGCCATTTTTTTTTCTTTTCTTTTTTTGCTTTCTTCACAGTATCATCATCTTCCCCTTTTTCCCAATTTCAGTTTTTCTTTAGAAACCTTTTTTTATTCAATGAATGTTCAGTTCAGTGGTTATTTATTCAGATTAGGAGTTGTATTTCGTTGTTCTTTTGTTAATGTCTTATGATACTTTGGATTATATTATTTGGGTTAATGGATATTGTGGTGTGATATGATAGCAATAAAGTTATGTGTACTCTAATAGTTCTGATTAACACCATTGCTGATCTGATTATTGATTGCCTAACAAGTCTACAATTGGATCTTCTTTTGTTTATGACACTTTTCATTCTATTCATAGATGTGATCTCCCACTCATGAATGAGAATAATTTTGAAAAATTATGCCAAAAGTTATTTATTTTAAAAATACAAGTTGAAGTTAGGAAATTTAAACATGGAACCTCCATTCTTAGTACTTAGTACTTAGTTGAGCTAAGCTTTTAGTCCCGAAAGAAACCTTTATTATAAAACTATTTTCAAATATAATAAAATATCTATCTATGAAGCATGATAGATCAAATGTCATATACAATCATTGCCTAATTTTAACAACAATAGGTTTGATGCATTTATAAAAAGCCAACAATAACAAGGTTGAGTAGTTTGTGAGAAACCAAATTTGCTATACGACAATCAAACCAAATTTACAAAGTTGAGTTTGTTGTTAAATGTTGGATTCATAACTTTTAAACTTTGTGTAATATTTTTCTTGTAAATGAGTAAAAGACCCCTAACCTAATCTTATTAACTCGTGACACAAACCATGCTAAGTTTATATAGTTCTATCTACCCATAGTTGTTAAATGTTGGCCAAGGTTTTTAAATTTATAGGGAAATGCCTAAAAACTCAAGCTATCCCATTCACAATGTTTAAAAAATGCCTTAAGTGCTATAATCATATTGGACAAACTTTATTTTGTTATTTTCTAAAAGCATGTAAATTGGAATATTCTTTATTGCTAAAACCTTATTAAATACATATATATAAAATAAATTGCCATTTTTCCTTTTTCTTTCCCTTCTTGCTTGTACATTATTCTTTTGATTCAAAAGTTATTCTCCTCTTCCTTGCCCTTCTCGTGACATCGGTAACTCTAAAATGGTTAAAATCACTTTTGATTAAAAGCATTTTTCTTTATAATATGAACTTAATTAAGTATAGTATGTTGGTATATTTTTGCTAACACGCTAATCAAGGCTTAATAGGTAAGGAGGACCAATTGATTTTTTGTAAAAAAAATTTAATTGTTGGATTTAAAATCAAAATTAAAGTTAAATTAATCTTCTAAGAGAGATTGTTTTAAATAACAAAATTATCAAAAATGTTGATAAATATGGTAATTTTTTTTTAATCCGTGATAGATCCCAATAAACTTCATCATGTTCTAAACCGTTCCTTTAAGAGAAATTGTTTCATACGTCTATATGATTCTATCATTGTTTAGTACAAATAAAAAGTAAAATTTTACTATATTTATAAATAAGTTTAACTCATTTTGTTATTATTGAAAAAATTAATTTTCTAGGAGTCATATGCACGTACATTCATTTTTATCAAATATTAAACCAAATTAAGAATTAATTAATGTTGATATCTTTAAACGAAGAAATATCGTAATTAGTTATACAATCGTTGCGATTATCTTTGTGCGGTAAAAAATATGTTAAAAAAAAGTAAAAATGTTTGTCATGCAACAAACTTTGGTTAAAAAATTAGTAGTTGTCAAAGATAGATATAGTTTTAGAAAATAGGTAAGTAGTCTTTAATCTAAAATATAGATCTTATGTACAGTTTATTTCTTTGTAGTTTATAATTAAAAAATATATGTGTACATAAGTCGAATTGGGTCGAGTTGGAGGCAAGTTATGGACCAACCTAAAGTGTTTGACAAAAATCGAACCTATCGATTCAATCTGCAAGGGTAACCCAATCTACAATTGATGAGTTAGATCATCAAATTGAGAGAGAGTTGAAGATGGGGTTGCCAACACCACTCCCTAATTTGTAATAGAATGAGATTGAAATGAACATAATCTAAAACTTAGGGTTTTGAACAAAATTATAAGATAAAACTCATTTCGAGAGTTTTCCTTCCAAACATTTATTTTTTTTTTCATTTTTTCAATATTTTCATAAATGTCAGTCTGTCATCAATTAGTCACGACTTATAATTTTTGTTTATCCAACGGTGTGATTTCTATCCACGTCATCTGCGCGCGGTGAGTAGCCTTTTTGCCGGTATGTTGCTGGTTAGCGGGAAGAACACGTCGTCACTTTCCATTTTCGTTCTTCTTTTCAGGTAAATCAACGATCTGGAGCTCTCGATTTCGAGGAATTCCAACGTTCTTTTCTTGTAGTAAAACTATACGCCATACTTCGGATCGAAGAAGGAGAAGAAATTGCGATTCGATGATGAAAAGAGGACTTTCAACTTCATCAATTTCTTCCCTACTGTCGCTGAGGTTCACTCGTCAACAATCTTCATCTTCAAAGTTCGGCGTTAATCCACTTCCTCTTCGATTCCTATCTTCATTTACGAAGCCTCCAGGTCTCTCTCACATTGGCATTCACTTTAGATATTTACATATTGTAATGTGAAGTATGAAATTAGCATGTAGTGTATGCGTGTGGAAGTTCATTCTCTTGCTCATGCATGGTGCTGTATTCTTGTGGTGGTTACTGGTTAATGATTTATGAAAAGATTGAATTTCTCGCATGATGTGTTGTATTTCTTTGATCGCTGATGCTTCTTTAGTTTGATTTCTTTTCGTTCTGGTACGGTCATTTGACGTTTAAGCATTGCATTGATTGTTGTCGTTTTCTCAAATTTTAGCTTGCTGGTTGTTTTGTTTAGTTTTCTGATGAAAGGAAGCCAGGGTAGGAAGTGGATGGTGTTCTAATTAGTTATTTTTCCCGAGTTCTTGATGATTCATATTGATTTTGGATAGGTGCTGGATTTCTCGTAAATTGCAGTTGTATTTCGGACTTGTAATTTGAAATCCATTCTTTCAGGGCTATTAGATAAGTACAGGGTTCTAGTTGAGCGAGGGGAGCTACAACATGATCCTTTTCAAGAGAGAGTGGCTTCCGAATTGGAGAGTTTGCTTGGAAGGTTGGAGCAATATGAAAAGGATATGGAAGAGTATCATGTACTAATTGAAATTGATAATACTATGATGCTTGAATGTCAGATATGCTTTTGCTCTTACAAATAGGTTGAAACGTACTGCTAAGTATTTTTTTTTTCCTGAATTTCTTACTTTTAAGGTAAAACTAGCTGAGTGGAAGCAGAATAGGGAGAAGGAGAGGCGCAGACTTTTAATGGAGGAAGCTGAATCTAAACAACAGGGTGATGCAGTAAACAGGCGTCGAAGCAAACTTCTTGAAACATTGATGTTTCGGTTAGACACACTTCTTTCCTCAGTCACGTTACTGAGCCTAAAATCTTCAGCCGCTCCATTGTGGCATCTGATTATGAACTTTGTAAATTTTGGTCTTTTGCAAATATTCATTTATTTTTCCTTAGGAAAAAGTCTGAAAATATTGAACCCGGAGTTGGAAAATGGGTTTCATACCTTAACCGGGAGAAGAAGTTGGATTCACTTGTAGGTCGCTGTCCTTCTGCTCCACATGCTCCTAGAGGACTGTACATATATGGCAATGTTGGAAGTGGTAAGTTCTGACTGTGATAAAATTTTATGTGGGAAGCTTGGATATTTGTTATCAATTCATGGAGGGTTTAAGTTTATAATCTGACTATTGCTCTGATTTATGCTTATAATCTTAGAATCGATTTAATTCTGATTTACTGAAGTAATTTCTAATAATCTAGGGAAGACAATGCTCATGGACATGTTTTTCAATGCTACTGAAGGAATTGTTAAACATAGACAAAGGTACCATTTCCATGAGGTGAGGCGTTATTCTAGTTCGGAAAATTGGAAACATTGGAACATATAGGAACAATTTCTTTCCAATCTAAGCTTTAATGTTTCAGAGAGGCATGCCTCCTTTTTCAGGATTGGTATTGGTCTTCAATTTTACTCCAATGTATGGCAGGCTATGCTTAAAATTAACGAAGATATGCACAAGATATGGAAAAATCAAGTGAGGGAGAAATCTTCACAATCAAGCATTTCGAGTTGGATTATGAATCTTCCATTTGATACAAAAGTTAAGGAGTGGTTGGCTGGAGAAGAAAAATACAAGCAAGAGGTACAGATGAAAAACATTCTTCCTGCCGTTGCTGATAAATTTCTTGTTGATCAGCAAGCGGGCCATGTAGGAGCTAGCATTCTTTGCTTCGATGAGATACAGGTAAATGAAAATAAACAAAGGGAAAATTCTGGCTGATATGTTTGCTTCATGATTGTACTATTTCTTGACATGTCAAAATAACATATGAATAATAGAAGGCATTATTGTGTAAAAGTAGGAGAACTATAGTTTTGAAACTATGGTGGTCAACTTAAGAAAACTAGAGTTTTGACAATTTGGAGTGAATTTTGAGGCGTTTAGTAAGGAAAAAGGTTGTTTTTTATCGCTGATATCTGAAACAAGTTTTGTTCACACACGTTTTGTACAAGCAAACATTCTGAGATTAACTACCATTAATTCAATTCATCCATGATGTTTTATTTGTTAGCTTACCTTGCTCTCTCTTTCAGACAGTTGATGTATTTGCTATTGTGGCCTTGTCTGGAATTATAAGCAGATTGTTGAGTACTGGAACAGTTCTTGTAGCCACAAGCAATCGAGCTCCAAATGACTTGAATCAGGTACTATTCTAACTGAAATGCTGAACAAGAAGATATAAACTAGCTGGTCATTAGAATTTTAATTTTCCAGGTTATTTATTTTCAAATCTTACGGGCAGGTAAATTATGGTATTTAAATTTACTATTTAATCAGATTTGAATACATTTTTATATTATTAAAATTGGCTCTTGATTGCCAAGTCTTGTAAAATATGAATAGTAGATTAAGGGAATGGAAAGATAAACCAGTCAATGTTTTTCATCCACACAATCAGTCAACTTTCTTTGTCGTATGGGAAATTGATAGTCCTCATTGAAACTAACTAGTAAATGTAAAACTATAGAGAAGGGACATAACTAAACATTTGAAAGTAATTGAAAAATTAACTTGGCAACGGAGCATTAGTACAACTAAATGATAGTCAAAACAAAAACACAGGCCCTGTGAATCCTAGGAGGGGCCACAGCGGTTTTTCTTCCCTTTCCTTTGGAGCTGATTACTTAATAACTTCTTTTAGTTTAAACAATTATATTTCAGAGTTGAAAAATCATACAGGAAGAGAAGATGAGTGGCCCTCTCAAAGTCGTTGAACTTTAGAACTCCGTTTGGGAGTTATAACTTTCTTCCGCTTACTTGATAAGATGTTTGAGATAAGCATTCATTTGACCTTTTTTTATGATAAGGCATTAACTTTTCTTTGATATAATTTCACCTTCTTCCTTAATTTTTTTTTCCTTTAATGGGAAACAGAAAGATATCCATCCTTGTGTGGAAAAAAAAAACTGTCCCCTCTAAGCAACTGGTGGAAACTTGAAGATCTTCCTTCAGTTCTCTATTTTCCCCTCAATATCTGCAACAGTTATCTTTTCTTTTATTCTTTGGTGTTACGCGGGAGGTTTTCCATTTCCTATAGCTTGCAGAAGAGATCCTGACATGACCAACATCCCCTGAATGTGGCCGTTAATCTTTAACCATCTAGATGGGAAAGAATCGATCATCCACTCTAGGATGATAGAATCAATTGTGACTATAGATTTTAGCCTTTTGTCCTCAAGTATTCACGTCTTTTTTCTGTAATGTGTTATAATCAATCATCTCAGAATCTGGGACAGCATTGCCATCTGGGTATGACTATGAACTTCATTGGTTTCTCCGTATTTTGCTTCCCATTTTGAGTTCCTTAATATTCTGACTGGTTATGTCATCTAAATAGTGTGATCTCAAAGTCACAGACTTGGAAGCTATAAAAATGTTAGATCAACTCTTTTAGGAAGTAACTCTCTTAACAGAATCGACCTCAAACATATATTTTTTAATCAATTTATTCCCATGCAATTAGTACCTTCTTTAAATAGCCATTTCTTACCTCCATCAGAGCTACTAATAGAACTATGGGATCTAAACAGTAGTAAACCATAATTATGAAAAGGGCACACTGTAAGCAGAACGTTAGGAGAATGTTGTGGAAATAAAGCAGGTATGCAGAGAACTTGTTATGAAAGTTCATCATTTTGATTGTGTCAGATGGATTCTGTTAATACAGGATGGGATGCAGAAGGATATCTTTCAAAAGTTTGTTATCAAACTGGAGGAGCATTGTGAATTTGTTCTTATTGGCAGTGAGATTGACTACCGGCGCTTTATAGCCCAAAGGTCTTTTGACCAGGTGAGACTATTAACCGTGTAACTAGAGGTATTCAAGGATAAACTGTACATACAATTTTGAAGGTATATCTTATCCATATGAATATTTCCACCTGAAGCTTTTAGATCAATTGAAGTTGTGAAAAGTTGATTGCCTGTTCAACCCAATTTATCTTTAGTTGCTCATTTGATATCATTTACACAAAGTTATGTTATATCAATCCTGAGTTATAAAGCACAAGTACTTTAGTTTCAATAATGTGTATGTGACGCATCAGAGTTGAATTCATCGATACTTCTTGGATACTTAAATTAGAATGTTGGATCTTTTATTCTTTTAAATCCACTTTGGCACCTAGACATTATAAGCAATAATATAGAAGAGTAATGTAATCTGAATGTTTTTAAACTCCGAATCCTGGTTCTCACATAAGAAGGAAAAAAACAACCGTTTTAACCTTATAATTATATGGATATATTTGATTTTGAATTTTATTTTCCTATATGATACTGAATCATTTGTCTTTCAATGTTCTTAATATGTGTTTTTGTTAATCATGTTGTACGATTTTCTAATCTTTTATTTTTAATGTGAATGTTTAAATTGCCATTGTTTTCCATGGAAATCATTGGCATAAGTAGTTATTGTCTTCCTTTCCTATTTTATGGGAAACTGCTGGGTTGGATGGTTCACGGCGTACAATGGTTGTGTTATATATTGACTTATGCAAGACTGGTTAATGTTTCGTATTGGCTACTGACTACAGGAACTGATGCTTTCTCATCCACTCGTGTTATTTTGATTTGTCCCATTATGAGAATGGTTGTTTTTATCATTATTTTTCATTCATTTGGACGACTTTTCACTCTTTGAATTTCTGGAGCAATCTTTATCGACAATGGTGCATTGCATCAATGGGTTTAACACCAGACGGGCAGCTTGAGATGCTAATATTCGTTTACTGGTTTTAGTTTCTTTTCTACAGTGTTTGAGATTTTTATTCATTTATCATTGGATGGACATGTAGGTGCACTATTTCTGGCCTTTAGATTGCACATCAATGAGGAAATTTGAAAATATGTGGGTAGAAATCACCAGCCAATTGGAAGGACAAATCACCTCTGAAACTATTCGTGTGATGTTTGGAAGGTACTTACTAAACATAACTCAAATTTGTTCCATGAGGTTGCTTTACCAATTGTATCTATATCGATCAGAAAATTGGAGGTGCCAGAAAGCTGCAATGGAGTGGCACGATTTGCATTTGATTTTCTCTGCGGTCAACCGGTATTATGCTTATCTTTGTATTATTGACACAATGATATACAATTTCGTTCAACGTGCCTTCTATGCATTTGTAATGGTGTTCAATTGATAGTTAGGATTGTTGTACAGAATGGTGGACATGCCTACAATTGTTAGTATAGTTATTTCTGTGAGTTATGATTAATATACTACGCAGGAAGCCCATCTGATATTAATTCAAACTTCCTGCCCTTTGTTGACCACATGATGTTATAGCCTGACGGGGTAAGAAGTACCAATTACAAAATCTTAAAGATAAGGGATCAATGTAAAAGTGGAAAGGTTAGATACATTTAGAAAATCCTAAACGAGACTGCTCTGTTGATCTGCAACGATTTAACTGCTAAAACATAGTCTATTTCAACCTTTTAGTAAAATATGCTCTGATTTGGAGGATTCTTGGTCCATGGTAATTCGTTGTTGGCTTATCAGTTTTGCCACAGCTATTTGTGACTGAGATTTTTTACTTTACAAGGCTTTCTTTATCTCTTGAACCAATGCATTCTATCTAGGGAAGACGTATTGACTTGGATATTACACTTTGAGAGGTATTTGTAGTTGTTAAATATTTCATTATATCGTTTTAACTGGTCTCTATAGGTAGGTGCTGCAGACTATATTGCCTTGGCCAAAAACTACCACACTGTCTTCATATCCAACATTCCAATAATGAGTATGCGCATCCGTGACAAGGTATGAGCAAGCGGTTTTTTCAATATCGTTCATTTGATCTTAATGAAGCTTCAAATCTCAATCTGGCAAATGTTACCAGCCTCAGTGGCTAAATGCAATTTTAAGTGAGCATATTGTACTGGCAGCATGCCCTTGGTAATTTGCATGCATATTTAATTGAAAGCTCTCTCTGGCCTTTGACACCTTTGAAGCATAATATTGAATATCTTTCGTTCTGCCACCATTTATACTCATTTTAAGCTTAATGAATTGCCTTTTCTCAGGCTCGGCGGTTCATCACTCTCATCGATGAGCTATACAATCACCATTGCTGCCTATTTTGCTTGGCAGCTACGTCAATTGAGGACTTATTTCAAGGGACTGAAGAGGGTGCGCTTTTTGATTTGGAGAGGTGATTGTTCCTCCTGTGTTTGGATTGAACGTTGCTTTTTTTTTTCTTTCTTTTTTTAGGAGAAACTCTGAATGTGAAGGCTGCCATTAAGTACCATCTTCATTTTTAGATGTTTCCACTTTTAAGTGAACTTTCTAACTTCAGCTCGATTATATTGATTTGTCAAAGTATGTACTTCAATCAGGATTTCATTTCATGCTCGAGTATGCTCATTTACTTGCATTTTTTAAATGACTAACGGCTAGAAGAATTTGGCAAACGTGTTAGTATATGATGGCATCTGCATGCATTCAGAGTTTAATAATTCTAATTATTGTTGTTTCCTGATTTTAGTTGATACGTCGGTACTTTATGAGCATATATATACATTGTTGGATCATTGCGGTTCCCTTTCTTTGAAGTTATAGACCCTCATCATTCAGTTTAAAGATTACCAACTTTGAAATGGTTTCTATCTTTTGGGCATCAATTTAAGCTTTGCAATTGCAACTGTGCCATAAACTTAGTATCTCTGGTTGCAGTTTTCAGTTTGAAACAGAGGCAGAAGGGGGAAAGCTTCGTCGAAACGTCCTAGTGGAAGGAAATGTTGGATCAGTGGGTGCTCCAACTGCAATTGTGTCAATGCTATCTGGTCAAGAAGAGATGTTTGCATTCCGTCGAGCTGTAAGTTTCCTGTTTCCTTGGCTTCTATATAATGGTTTTTGTATGATATGCAAAAGGTGTCTCTACTTGTGTCACTACACTAAGAATACTAGTAGTCTAGTACGAAGCAGGCATATTCCATGGAACCAACAGGTTATGTTCGTGTTTGGTTTTTTCTCTTAGTATTAAATTTATGCGTTGAATAAAATTTTAAATATGTTGCTATATATTTTCTGTGCTCTAGATTTGGTTGCTTTTGTTATTGAAATATGTCGTTTTCACACATTGATAATATTCTTGTGGTGATTCTTAGGGTTGATATTATCTATCCTTGTGATGATTTTTAGGTTGCTATTACGAGAAATTGCATTCATTTTTAAGGTTGATTTTGGGAGGCTTGTGAGGTAGAATGCTAATTTACATTTAGAACTGTGGACGGAGAGTCATCTTAACTCTCTATTAATACTAGTTAAGATTAGAAATTTCAGCTATGTAATTCTGGTCATAAAAGGTGCATTTCTAATTTGTTTGAATTAGATGTTTAATTCCCGAACTATGAAATGGCAAGTGTGTCTATTTAAGTTTCTAATAGGCCCTTAGATTTTAAATATTTTATTTAATAGATCGAACTTTCTATTAAATCTTTCAATTGTCTTTGACATACTAAAGTTTTAAAAAAAATCAATTAATTTACTAAGTGTAAACTTGAATTTTGTCTAACCAAACCCATAACTTTCAATTTTTATTTAGTAGATTCGTGATTTTAAAAAATATTGAATGGACCCAGGACTTATTAGCACAATTGAAACTTTAGGACATGCCACAAAGGGTCTATTCAACATTTTTAAGTTTAGAGACTAATAGATTCAAAAACAAAGACTAAACTTGTAATTTTACCTTCTAATTTTTAATAAAACCGCAATATTTTGTTTATCTTCCTCCTTTTACAATGAACGGAAAACAAATGCACTGTCCTATTGTTTTTTTTTCTTCTCTTTTTTTTTAAGCAACAATGAGAAAAAACGCACTGTCCTTTTATGTTTTCTCAGACAATTTGTTTTTAGCTTTTATAGTAACAGTGGTCTTCTTCATCCTAATCCTTTGACTTGGAACTCCAGAAGGATGTTTACTCTGTATACCTTCTAATTATTACCATTGTTTTCTCCATGTTAATCAGTCGATTTAATTGTGATGTAACATCTATCGTTTTCAACTCTATGAGCTTTCCAAAATTATATATATAACAAGATCAAGGGTCAAGAGTCCAGGCCGAAACTTTTAAAAGCTGAAACCAATACCATAGTTCACATTGTTGACAGATGTTTTGATAGTTTTAACTTTGATATATTATATATAAAGTAAAAAAAAGAAGGGAAGTATTTTGTTGGATATATTGTTGTGTCATTTAGAGTTATCTGTGTGTGTAGGTTTCTCGATTGATTGAGATGCAGACACCCTTATACTTGGAGGGAGTGCGAAACGTTCATCCATATTTCCAAAGACGAGAACAAGAATCATCAGTTGATCCTCCAGCCCCCAGGTTTGAGTTCCATCAATTAACTTGATTTTATAAGGTACTCTCCTCCATTGTTCAAATTCTCTCTAATCTCTCATGTGGGGATAAAATAAGGGAAATAGATAGAGATAGGGATAGGGATGGGGATAGAGTACTCTCCATCCAGATTGCAATATATATATATATATATATATATATATATATTTAATTTCTATTCCATTGCTTCTGAGGCCTGTTATAAAAATCACTTTAACTAATATAATTGAAATGAGAGTAACTTAATAAAGCTTTAATAATCCTCTCATTGCCTTATTCCCTTCTCTTCCTACCCATCAATAATGTTATATCTTTTCACCCTAACTTGGTAAAGTTCCTTCTTGTTTGATCTCTATAATGTCACTCCCACATGCACATAGTAATACTTTGTGATTGCTCTTTGTTTAGAATACATGATACATATTATTAGGAGGGATGCGACAACAAGTCATTTGTCAATAGTGTTTATATTTGAAAAATTATAGTAAATTGTGCAAAATAAATTAAAAATATAGCAATAAAATATTTGCAAAAATAGTAAAGGCTAACTAGTCAACTAGTAATTTTTTTAAAAATGTTGGCCATTAAGTGACTGATAGCTTATATATATATATCAATGATAACCCTTGTTCAAATTGAAAACTATCAAAGATGATAGCTATTGGCGAAGGAGGCTATCACTGATAGCTTTTAATTTGGGGAAATTGAGAAGAAACCTTTGGAATAATAGTTTAACATGGGATTTTTAGTATTTTTGTGCTATACATGCAATTATTTTATCCTTATGCTATATATATATATATTTTACTTAAATATCATTTATGCAACTTGAATATCATTTATGCAACTTGTCCTTTATATTATCAAACTCAATGTTAGAGTTGATTCTCACACATCACATATCGTCCAAATATATATGTGTGTGAGTCATTTTTGCATCTTCCTTTGTGGAATAGATTATGACCATTGATTTTCATATTAGCTTGTGAACATATCTTACAAGTTTCCATGGTTGGTAGTTTTGGTATAACTATCAAAGACTGCATTTTTCGATTATTAAGATGCGGTGAATTACATTTACAAAAGAATTTTAAATGGACAAGTCCTCCAAATGTCTAAATGTTATTAGTTTATTAGAGAAGTAGTGTCAGAAGACTTTTGAATAATATTAACAATGTAGAAGCATGGACTTGGCATCTTATACCCATATCACATTGTGACTTGTCCACGTGCCTTACAGTTCAATTGTTAGGAAGGACTTTATTTCAAAAGAAAAATAAATTGTGAGACTTATCGAATAGAAGCGAAAATGAGGTAAAGTAAAATACAAGGGAAATTGTTGAAATAATAAGAAAAAAAGTAGTAGGTAATGGATTTTTGTTTTGTAGTGATTTTGTATGAATTATAAATAGTTTTTTTCTTTTTTAAAATACCCAAAATACAATCCATTTTCCCCAACGTTTTCTTTCTCTTTGCTTTTGTCTAAGAAGAAAAATACCATTTTCTCCTTTACTTTGGACTTCATTCTATTTTAGTTTTAATTAAAACTCTTTAATAATTTGGGTTTGTAGTCTTAAGTTTAATCTTTCAAAATCAATTCTTATTGAAATTGATTAAATAATAAATAAAAAATTGTTGTTGTTAATACCATTTTGTCCTGTACTTTGAACTCCATTCTTTAATAATTTTAGTCCGTCGTAATTTTAAATATATTTTTTGAAAATTAAATTGATTAGCAACAAAATTTTAATAATTTAATCGAAATATTTTAAATTAAAAGGACTAAAATGAAATAAGTTTCCATTAAACTATTTTAATCATCTAACATTGTTGGGTTGTAGGAATGGTGCTTTAGTTGTTGAATTAGGCATGTGTTAGCCACTATATTTATTATATATATATATATATATATATATGCACGAAACCCTTTTATTCAACACAAAAAAATTATAAAGAAAAAGAAAAGGTCTTTTTTTTTGTCCCTTTTCTTTTAGGGATAACTTAATCTAACTATGTTGTGTTAGTGTGAATGAAGTGGATTTTGTAAGTAATAAAAGTTAACATTTAGTTTGTCACATACTCTCTACATTGTGTTTGCTACACTCTTCCCTCCCTTGCTTCCTTGCACTTCTCTGATTGCTCCTAACCAATGACCCTGTTTGTGCATTGGACCTATTCATCGTTCATCATTGTTTTTAGAAACATTTTAATCGTTTATCATGAGTGCACGACGATTTTCTTTACTTCTAGTGTCTAGAAAGAAAAAGGTGAAAAAGAGTGCAAGGATTTGAAGGAAGAAGACGAACAAGAGAGACAACGAAAGTAGCCTCAAGAACTTAGGTGGTGTGTGATCAAAGCAAACAAGAATTAGTATTCATTATTTTTTAAAAAACTAGTTTTTATAGTAACAATTGTAGGAGAAGAGCTTCTCACTCGTATGATGAAAAATCATGTCAATTATCACTAAGCTAGATGTTAGTACTATTTAAATTGGATTATCACATCAAAAAATCCAAATAACAAACCATAATTTTCAAACCAAACCATCAAATTGTAAGTTATAATTAACTAAAAGAGATTCCACCCAATTGTTTATGTTTTACAATACAAAGCTTGGTATGGGCTATAGTGTACATAAACCATCAAGAAAAAAATAGAAATTTTATACGGATAACTTGGTTTTTAGGTCTAAAATGTCAATTAACCTAGATTTTTTTAAGAAAAATAAAATCAAATGACTTTTTTTTGTTGATGTTCATTGACGAGTAAAGTTACAAATTTGTCCATATTTTTTCTTCGGCTTGATTTCCTTCCTCTTCTCTGGGGAATTTTCACTCTTCCACCCAACAACCGAGTATGGCCTCCGTTCCTAATTGAAATTGGCAACCCTCCTTTGTTCCATTCATCAACAAGAGTAAAAGAAAGGAAGATATTGTGTTTGTTAATAGATCATCACCAAGAACGAGAGCGAGATAGGCTTTTTCACTTGCACGAGTTTACTTTGGTATTTTCACTCGTTTAAGGGATAATTGGCCTGTTTTTTTTTTTTTATTCGGATAGTTTGGCATTTTAAACCCAATTTTTAGGGGCAATTTTCTACCAAAATAATAATAACATTAAGAAGAATCGGAATCGGAATCTTTCCAAAAGGAGAGAGAGAGAGAGGAAAAAAGGAACAGAAAGAGAAAAGAAAGTAAGAGAGAAGGAAAGGGTTCCCAGGGGATCGGAGGCAAAGGGAGGGAGATTCGTCTCTCTCACTTTCTCTCTTCTCGCTCTTCATCCTTCTCTCATATAAACCCACATTCCCTCTCTCTTTTCCAACTCAAATTTGCTGCTGCATTAACTCCTCTCATTCCCGTTTCCCTACTGTTTGATCGTCCAAAATCTTCCCACCACTATGGTTTTGTTCTTCAATTAGAATCTCTCCTTCCTTCTTCTTTGATTCTGAATCATGACCGTGATGGGTCAGAAAGGAACTCAAGTTTTAGCCTATAAACGAGATGGGTTCTTCTCAGTCTTCGATTTGGGCTCCCAATGGAGTATCCAGGAAGGCCACTTCCATCCCGGAGGCTTATTTGCCAGTGTCGGTCAGATGGGTATCGGGTTCGGCATCTCACCCAATTCCTCAAATTCGGATGACGCCAATTCTCTTTACACCAATTTGTGTATGAAATATGTGCCTTCTGCTGAGGCTGTTAATGTTGAGGAAACTTTTGTCAATAAGAAGAAGAAGAATAAGGGTGGTTTTCAATTGAGAATTAAGGTTGAAAATCCCTCACTGAGGAGGTTGATAAGTGGTGCAATTGCTGGGACAGTGTCAAACACTTGCGTGGCGCCATTGGAGACCATTAGAACTCATTTGATGGTGGGTAACGGTGGCCACTCTGTCACTGAGGTGTTCAATGATATTATGAAGAATGATGGGTGGAAGGGATTGTTTAGGGGGAATTTGGTTAATGTTATTCGGGTTGCACCCAGCAAAGCGATTGAGGTATTTGAAACTCCATTTCTTGTTGTTTTAATGGGTTGGTCTTGAATATTCTTTTTTTTTTTTTAGTTGATACTCCATTGCACTTGATAACTTGGATAGAAATTGAATATCTCTGCTTGCTTTTGATGGCCTTCCTGTTGGGTAATTGCTTATTAGAATGGTTCTATGGAGTTTGTTAAATTTAATCCTTCTATACATTCTTGATATTCTCCTCCATATGTCGGTTGAATATTTGTAATTTTCAAGACCTGGTTTATAACTATTGATATGAATTGGAGGAGGAAGTTGTTGAAGGAATTCAAACTTAGGACCATCTGTTTAATTCTATAAGCTGTGGATCCTAAAGCCTATGGCGTTAAGATGTGATAAATTTATAAGTTTATGTTTTCTCTACAATTCCCTTCTTTGTGTTCTTTAACTAATTGACCCGGTAGTAATTAAATAGTTATGGTTCTGTTTTGAGTTGGTCAAGGTTCGTCCTAATTATCATTCTTGCACTTTGCTGGAATCCATTAGATGATATAATTTCTAGAATATTGAACTCATGGATTTCCTTCTTGAACAATTTGTTATGGTTCAAAGCCTGTTTTGTCTTTGAAACTCATCAATGAAAAATTTTCCATTTTCCCTAATAGTTTTATGAGTTGTGAGAATATAATCTATGTAGCTTTCTAGCTGTCATCAACTTAAAGGTGTTAGAGGTGTTTGGGTTACTGAGTTGAGTTTTGAAGAGTTAGAAAGTCTATATAATGTTGTTTAGTTTGGAGTTAGAAAACATTAGAGGGAGAGGGAGAGTAAACGGGAAAGATAAAGTTCCTCAATAAAGGTATGAACTTCAATCGTGAACATTGTTGAAGTTGAGTTATTTAACACCGAAAATACTTTGAGTTTACTAACTTTTCCCTATCAAATCCATTTCCAGATTGTAAGAGGAAGGACTTGACTTCATCTTCAATGAAACTACTTTTCATATTTATTTCAATGCTTACCGATTCATCTGCTGTTCTTTCTGCAGCTTTTTGCTTTTGATACAGTCAACAAGAACCTATCGCCTGGGCCAGGCGAGGAACCAAAAATTCCAATCCCTCCTTCATTGGTTGCTGGAGCCTGTGCTGGAGTGAGTGCAACCCTCTGTACATACCCCCTTGAGTTACTCAAAACCCGATTAACCATACAGGTAGCTGGAAAGTTTTAGTGAACAGAAACAACATTATTTGTTCTTCAAACAACATCACTGAATCTCAAACTCTTGCTAACTCTTGCAGAGAGGTGTTTACGATGGTCTATTAGATGCTTTCATTAAGATCCTTCAAGAGAAGGGACCTGCAGAATTCTACAGAGGACTTGCTCCCAGTTTGATTGGAATTATTCCATATTCTGCCACCAATTACTTTGCTTACGATACATTGCGAAAAGCCTACCGGAAGATCTTCAAACAAGAAAAAATAGGCAACATTCAAACCCTTTTAATAGGATCAGCTGCTGGTGCCATTTCGAGCTGCGCAACATTCCCACTGGAGGTAGCTCGCAAGCAGATGCAAGTCGGGGCTCTAAGTGGAAGACAAGTTTACAAGAACGTTATCCATGCGCTTGTAAGTATACTTGAAAGGGAAGGCATTCAAGGCTTATATAGAGGGCTTGGCCCCAGCTGCATCAAGCTAGTGCCTAATGCGGGCATTTCATTCATGTGTTATGAAGCTTGCAAGAGGATACTTGTAGACAAAGATGATGAAAATTAGAATGTAATTTTCACATCAAACTGTTTGCAGTTGAGAAGAACACCAAATCCCATCTTGGATTGTAACAGTAAAGTAATATTCTATTGGTTATGTTTGATCTGCATGATTCTTGAACGTTATAGCTAAGGAGCAGATTTCAGCTTGGCATGTCTAAATTTTGTATCTTCCTAATGCTGAGAAAGAGAAGAATTTGTTTGATGATCTAAGAGAAGTTTTAGAATGATTTGCATCAATTTCTTTTTATAAACAATGTAAAAGATATGGTAAAAGTATATATTACTAAATGTGTACTGTCATTTATTCTTATGATTGAAGTTGCTTCTAAGATCATCTTTCATAATAATGATTTTAAACTGATCCGGACACTCATTGATACAAAAAAAAAAACAAAAACCTGACATGTGCATGAATTCTATAATCAAACCATTTGAATGAATTCTAATAACCAAATTTGGAATTTAACCATATATGTATGTATGGGCGAAATGGGCAGAGACATTAGATAGAAAGCACTTGAACATGAACGGTTATTAAATTATAATTTCACTGTCATAACAATTCTGAAACATCAAAAAATTCAGTGTCTGTTCTTACAAATTCTCCTGATATATAAATAATTCCTTTATCTATTTTCATTAAACAAATGGAACTTCACAATACTGCACAATATAATATTATAACATTACCAATACAACTTCAAGACACCTACAAATTCTGGTGTAAAGACCTGTGAGAGAATCTGAAAAACCTCATATCATTTCTCATTTTCTTCAAATTTGTGGTTCCTTCCTGAGGGCTCTTTTAGTTTTCTCCATGCCTTGATTTCTTTCTTGTCATATTCACAGGAAAATCACCACTTCGCGAGAACAAAACTATGATGCAACTGTCTAGCAATTGATACCACATTGACCATTGGCAGCCTTCGTCGAGGCCGAGGTAAATGGATCGATTCGCACCCAAAGCAAGGAGAAAATGGAAGCAAGGAGAATGGACCAGACAATGACGATGGTTGGTGTACGATTTTGCCTTCCCAGTAAACCCTTTAGGAAAGGATATAAATGGACAATAACCCACAATGCAAAGAACAGCTTACCAAAAAGAGGACCCCAAGATTGGTAACCACTGTTAATGGCATACGACACACCGGCCACTATACCGACCATATTCATAATAAGGACAGTGGTGGGAGGGATGAGGAGAGAAGTCCATTTGAACACATAAAGCTCTGCAAAATCCCCATCCTCATCGCTGGCCTTTGACGTGACAGTGAAGTTGGTATCGATTCCAGCAAGAACCTTTAAGAGACCCTGGAAGACGGCAAACAGATGAGCTGAAGTACCACCAATGACCCAAAATTGTTCATTCCTCCACCAGTCTTCAATGCTAACCCCACTCCATCTGAGTTCAAGAATACCCGTTGCAAAAATGGAAACGAAAAGGAGAATGAACCACATACTGGCAAAGTTGCTTATCTGCAAATTAAGAGATGAAAACATGTTATTTACAAACGGAAATGAACATATAGTGTATTATTATATTCAGATTGAATATACGATGTCTTCAGATTAGAAAATGGAATGGTTATATCATCATAAGTTATAGAAACAGGATGTCAATTAACGTTAATGTTAACACATAATATCAAAATATGAGGAGGAATCCCACATTTAGATAAAAAAGACAAATGACTTATCATGGACACATAATTCATCAGGCTTCAATTTCACAAGGAAGAAACTATCAAATTACCTCGGGAATGATAAACTTTCCAGTCAAAAGACAGAACGCCGGAAGCATACAGTAAGCAATAAGAGGAATTGAGGTGATAGGGTAGACGATGGTATTGATGTATGCTATTCTCTCCAAAAGCTTTAACCTTCCATTGTAGCCATACCAGATAGGACAATGCCTGCTAAGCAAGATTTCAATGGAACCCAAAGCCCATCGAAGCACCTGATTTAAACGATCAGAAAGATTGATGGGAGCAGATCCCTTGAATGCTGGCCGCGGAGGCATGCAGTAAATTGATATCCACCCACGAGCATGCATCTTAAACCCAGTCAAAATATCTTCTGTCACAGAACCATAGATCCACCCAATCTAGAAGTAAAAAACAAGGAGTTAGACCTGAGTTTATCAAGCTCGTCTTTGTGGCTCTCTCTTAAGAAGGGGTAGAAAAGAAGAAGAAAATGTGTGAGGAAGGAGGAGAAGGGATGTTGTATAATGGCAACTAACCTCTTTGCCCCATTCTGTCTTATCTTCATATCCACAACTGATGACATGAATTGCTTCCTTTAGAAGAGTTGCAGGATTGGTTGAAGGTGGAATACCTCCCATTTCCATGAAAGTGGCTGCAATAAAAACTGGAGATTGGCCAAAGCGCTTCTCTAAACTCTTCTGAGACATCAGGAGTGACCTCTCATCATCATATCCTGTAAGACACAGAAATTAAGGTAAGCATTCAGTTTGCAACTTCCATCACCTTATCTCATGAAAACTATGACAGTTTCAGATGTCACAATGTCGCAATATTCACATGGTTAAAAAATAATTTTCCCTCTCTCGTACGTCCAACAGTTACAGAAGTGGCAGCTGGACCTCCACCAAGTCTCTTAAAGAAAAGCTTTATTTATTAAAGAAATGTTCAAAATGGAGAATAGAGAATTGAGGATTTTGAGGATAAACCAACCTTCAACACCTTCCTCGATATCTTCCATATTAAAGATGGGAATGGTAGACTCAGTCCTCTTTGCAGCCCTCTTTTTGTCAATGTACTTCTTGTTCCTTCCCTTCTTTCTTGAACCACAGCAACTCTTAATGATAATATTTGGTTCCAAATCTGCCTCGGTCAGTACAGGATCATAACCATATAGAGCTTGCCGATTGAAACAACAACCAGTTCCCACATAGACTGGACCCTGGAGGCCATCCAAACCCTTCAAGTTTATCTGAAAAGCATAGGAAGAAAGAACACGATGTCAATCACAAGTAACGACCCAAAGCCGAAAAGCATCACATGTTGAAATATATGATTGAAATGCTCGATGACAGGTCAAATAACCTACGTCGAAAAAGACTATGTTGCGATTGGCATATCGATCGTGCAAATCAATGCCATCAAAACGTTGTGGGAATTGTACATAACATGTTTTCTTCCCATATGCAGGGTCCATCATGAAACACATGGCTTCCTTGAGAGCTTTGCTGTTGTTGAAGTAGTGATCACAATCGACATTCAAAAGATATGCTCCATTTGTAAGCACGGCAGAAACTCGGATCTGCAGATAGGATGAAATCAAGTCGATAAATAATTACAGAAAATCACAAAAAAATGCAGTCTCATCTTTTTAACAAAAAAATGCAGTCTCATTTTTTTAACAAAAAAATGCAGTCTCATCTTTTTACTATTACTGTTGTATATATCTTTTTTCTGGCAATTATAAGTCAAATTCTTCCTTTTCTTTCTCTTTTATGCACGATTGTATCAAATAAAAATACAAACCAATGCATTCATAGCTCCGGCTTTCTTGTGGTGCTGGAAACCCGGTCGCTTCTCACGAGAAACATAAACAAGTCGTGGCAGTTCATTTCCATCAGTATCAAGACCTCCACTGTGACCTAAGAAAACCTGGCATTCGAACATACACAATATCAATATTGCCACCCAAAAAAAGGATAAAATAAAGTGCCAAAACAAAACTATTTAAAAGCTAAGAGACCTGTATCATTCCAGGATGATCCCTGGGATTGTTTCCAGGCCATGCCGTTCCATCCTGCATGGTCCATCCTTCCTCAGGCATCTTTTGTGCTTTGGCAACAAGTGCATTGATTCGAACCTTGAATTCTTCGTACTCTCTCTGTGAAATGGCACCTTAATTTTTAATGTTTTAAAGAATAAAAAATATGTATCTATTTAGCCTTTAAAATTAGATAAATAAATGTTATCCCAAAGCTAAATGAATTTGAGGGATCCATAGAGCATGCTTGCAGTTCCCAGACCACATTCTCATTATTGAAACACAGACACAAAGTTCTAAGAATTTCCATCTCCAAAATGCTCCAACTGTTGGGACTATTGCTTCATGCTATTTCTTTTTTCCTTTTTTCTTTATGGTATTGCTTCATGCTATTTCATATTAGCAAGAGAAACTCACACCAAGAAAGAAAGTGCAAATCAAACAATGGGCACAACTATATGAATATCAAACCATAATAGCTTTCTTACCTTCATTGCCCGCCGCTCTTTAACAAAAGAAGGCTTAATCTTGTCCTTCAAGTAGTCTATTTTTTGAGCAAAATAAAATTCAGGGGCCCTTGGCTCAATGTTGTGCTTCTTGCAAAAGGGAACCCACTTCCTTGCAAACTCTGCAGTTTCAGAGAGCGCTTCAAATGTAAGCATTGCTGAACCATCGTCTGATACATAGCACGAAACTTTGTCCACTGGGTAGTCCACGGAAAGTATGGAAAGCACAGTGTTTGCTGTGACAAGTGGAGGCTCTTTGAGTGGATCCACTGTACTGACAAAGACATCAACAGGAGCTAACTGTGATGGCTCTCCTTCACGATCATATCTGTATGGTGAAGACAACAATTGACTTAATAGTAGAACTAATTGCCACTGCCCAATGGTCTTCCAAACTAAACCCATTGGATTAGACAAAATGCAGAAAAACTAAACCGACCTTAGCGCGAGTCTCTCAAGGAAGGTCTCGCGATTGACAGGAGACCATTTTGGAAACTGATCCAGAAGCCAGGAAAGGGCAAACCAAACCTCACAAATAACTGATGTTAACCACAAGGGGTATGCATCTTTCACAGGGTGTGTCAAACGGTACTGTAAGAAGAAGCCCAGAATAATAAGACGAAGTATGATCACAACACGATACGGGGTCAAGTGAGAGGATGGAATAGGAACGACACGGCTCAGAGGTTGCCTAGCATCATCAGCCCTGTGAAATAAATAAATGAAGTCAATGAAATTAGCATCATTGAAATATAAGTAAATAAAAAGTAGATTAGGGGCATATAGAATGATTTTCAAAAAAAGAAATAACATGTTTCATTTTTTATCAGCTTGCATAGCTTCACTTTATATATAACAACTTGCTAGATTTGGTTGAAATACTTACATTTGAAGTTCTTCTCCATTTGACCCAGTGCCCTCCATGTCCCCCTTCCCTTCAGTGTACCTACTTGTCATCTGCATCATGTTTTTCTCTTGTTTCAGTTTCCAACCTTCCACTCTTTCCTTCCAGTCAACATTCCCAAGCCCATAAGAATTCAAATCCTTTGATGGATCCACAATTCTCACGGGAACTGTGATATGAAAAAATGCAATTAGTTAAAATTTAAAACAACAAAAAAGCTTCCTCGAAGATCATGAAAAACTCAAGTTTCTTTATACCTGGCTGCCGTGGGTCAACATATGGATGGGACTGCATATGCTTTTCTGGAGGACCCAAAGGACCAGATGTGGTTCGCACTGATTGATTATCAGGGGTAGCACAAGGAATTTCTCCAGACACCTAAAGAACCCAAATGTTAAACAATTGGAGGCAATAGAAATATGTAAAATCAGAAACATTTTCATAAAATATTAAGCAAACAAAATATAACTATGAATGTACAAAATCAACGTAACGTATTGTGAAATTGATAAGTTCATACCGATTGGCCATTTGTAAGGAGTGGTATAGGTTGAGACTCGTGTCTCGCAGAAGTAGATAGTTCAGCATCTTCCCCATGCCACTGTCGTTTAGTCTTGCTACTTCCTTGAACGTAATTAAACTCATTCTCAATATCATCCACATCATCCTCGTCATCATCACCATCAACGCGAGGACTCCCTGAAATAAAATAGCTTTTCATTGAGTGTTTTTTACTCGGATCAAGACAGCAAGCATCAGAAAAGACACATGAAAACTCAATCAAACCTTTGTGCCTCTTGTATCTAGTCTTGCACTGAGGACAAGACTGGTTCCCATCTTTCCTCTCATACTCATAGCAAGGACGACAAACGGGAAATGCACATTCATTGCAAGCAACAAAGACATCACCAGAGGCCGTAAGACCAACTGTGTCTCCACATATTTGACATGTTTGGCTGTTTAAATTCTTCAGTGGTTTAGGCTGCATCATTCAAACAAAAATGGAATATGGATAAGTCACAATATCAGCAGCCATAACATAGAAAGAAGATTAAGTAAGAATTGCAAAATAATGTACAGATCTCAACTAAGAAATACAAACACAGATCTTTGGCATTTCACAAAAAGTACTATCAAACCAAGTCGAGCTCTACAACAGTACTGAAACACGAAGTGAAGAATGGCAAAGACCGATACCCCATTTCAAAAAACAAAAACAAAGAAATGAAAGGGGGAAAGTGCCAAATAAGAACCAAACTACAACAAGCATAAATCGAAGCCCCAAAAGCCAAAATCCAAATAACCCACGAAACGGAGAAACCAAAAGTCCATCACCAGCAAAGACATTAGAGTTGAAGCTCAATCATCAATAAGTATCAAAATCAACACTCGGATCCACATATTACAGTACCAAAAAAAAAAAAAAACAAACATAACGGATCTAGTTTCATATGATTAGATAAGTCGCAATCAATTCCAAATTCCCCAATCTAAAACTTTCACTGCACAGATCAACACACCACACAAGTGACACTAATATGATAAAGTGAAGAATGAAAAACCAAATTGAGTGTTAGAAGCTGGGATTGAATGTGAACGAAGAAGACTAACCCCACTGTCGGAATCGTGGCGAATCCGAACAAGCTCATTCCTCTTGTAAGATCCAGCCACCAATCCCGCATTTGCTTCCATAATGTGGGAAATTCTTCAGATTCCAAACAAGAAGCAGATCGGAAGAGACCCAAATAAGAAAAAAGAAGAGAAATGATTCCCTTTCTCCTTAAATCTTCTCCCACTCAGTACGCCATCTCCATCTCCATCTTCCAACTTTACTCTAAACCAGCTGCTATCTCTCTCGTCTTTTAAATATTTTTATATTTCCCCTTTTCTTATTTTATTATTATTATTATTATTTCTCCGTCTCTTTGTCTTTTACTTACTACCGGGTCGACTGGTTTCCAAACGGCTCGACTCGGCTCAGTAAGCCACGGGAGTTTCGGGGACATTGGTAGTTGACGACGTGGCGATAGATGATTGGGTGAAGAGCGGTAAATTTGAGGTCGTTAGTTTAGTTTTGGAAGAGCAGCGAGTGAGGGGTATACACGTGGAGGGTTTAGTTGAAGTGTTGCTGTCGAGGTGGAAAGATAAAAAAAGAAAGGAAAATATATTGATTTTGCTGTTTACAGGCTGTAATGAGAGACACCGGAAATTGTCGGTAGCGTTGGAAGGTGATGGTTGTGGTTGTCGGTGGACTCGATTATTGCAAGCTGTGACCTCCAAATGTTATCTTTTTCAATTGGCTTCCTCTCTATGCTTACGGCTTCATACCTCTATTTCTTTCTCTCCCTCTTTTTTTTTTTTTTTCTTTTCCTTTTTACTACAAATTTTGTTAAAATATATATAAAAAATTAAAATCTATTAATAATAAACACCCATAAACCCTTGATATCTTTGATTCATTTGAAAATTTTATCATTTATAAGAAAAAGAAATCAAAATATTTATAGATATGATTCATTTGAAAATTTTATCATTTATAAGAAAAAGAAATCAAAATATTTATAAATATAATAAAAAAAAATTAAAATATTTATAAATATAATAAAATGTAATTGTATCGATTAAAATAGAAAATTCAATTTTTTACTTTAGTGATGTTTATTTGTATGTATTGCTTTTATTATAAGTAATTTTTTTTCATTTTAGGTCTTTTTTACTTAGAAAATATAAGTTTAGTTTCATCCAAATTTTGAGTAAGGTTATTTTTAAAATTATTACGAATCATGTTTTAAATCTTAAAAAAGGAAAAAACTAATTTGAGTGATATAAGTATTATATTTAAAAATATAAAATTTAAGATTAAATTAAGTTTGAGTGATTAAAGATGTATTTTAGTGGTATTTTTAAAATGATAAATACGATTTTGACTATTTTAGAAGCATTTTTGGCCATGCTACAATTTTCTTAAGTGAGCCTATGTTGATCTATAACCTTTGGGAAATAGTATAATAGGGAGGACATTATTAAATTTGAGATATTATGTACGATATTTTGCAAATATGACAATTTCAAATCTATATATCTAATTATTTGTTATTTCACAGTTGGCTTAAAGAATCAATTGATTGTTAGATCGGGGGGAGCCATAGGGGCAAAGCGGTTTTGCGAGAAAGGGGGTTGTTACGTGCCAAGAAGAAGAGTATTTTACATCAAGTGTATCATCATCAAATATATCAACAATATAAATCAACGTAGTATCATTATCAAATATATCGACAATATAAATAAATCTAGTATATTCAATAATATATTATCGAGTGTTTCATATGTATGAAAAATTGCATAATTATCAAGCTTATCAATGCATATAAGTCAAATACATTAGCAATATCAAAGTGCGTCCTTGTCGAGATTGTAAATAGTATGAGTGAAGTGCATCAGTAATATAAACAAGTGCATCATTTATCAAGTTTATTCGTGGTATTTCATTCAAGCGTATGAATAATAGTATATCATTATAAAAAAAATAAATCACTAAAGAGTGCATCATTATCAAGTGTATCAATAATATTAGTCAAAAGTCCTCCATCAAGTATATTAGTTAAGTGTATCAAGATTATCAATAATATAAACAAGCGAATGATTGACAAATTTATCAGCAGTTTAATAGTCAGTTAAGTGCATCAATATCAAATATATTAGGTTTACCAGTCAAATGTATAAAGTGTGTATGTGTGATGTATAATTAAATGCATATCAATAGTGGAAACCTTTGTAACATTTTATATCTTTTATAAGTGTACTAGATTTCATTTTTGCCAATTTTACAAACAACAAGCACGTGAGTTACCGACTTAATCGATATATATTTGGTTTTGTCGTTTTTATAAGTAAAATGTTAGATATTGGATTAATACAATTACTAATTAAAATTTTTAGGTGGTGTTATTCTCAAATTTTAAATTTTAATAAGA
Source organism: Cucumis sativus (assembly GCF_000004075.3). NCBI lineage: Eukaryota > Viridiplantae > Streptophyta > Magnoliopsida > Cucurbitales > Cucurbitaceae > Cucumis > Cucumis sativus. The sequence goes on from NC_026657.2 coordinate 37,974,395, forward strand.
ACCGTTGATAAAATTATAATTATTCATAAACGTAGAAGAAATTATTTTAATTGACAAACTTGTTAGAATATTTACAAATATAGTAAAATATTACAAATTATCTTGATCTATCGCGTTCCATTAAACTTAGACCGTCGTATTTTGCTATATTTTGTTTTACTTGAAAATAGCCGTAAATATAATATCCATAACCTATATAAATCATTAAATCTAATAAATCTCCGATCAAATTATAATAAACATCGATATCAGTTTATTAAAAAGAAAAAATTATTCTCCATACAATTATTATTTATAATTGATTAATATACCAAACATAGTTTAATTGACAAAAAAAAATTTACCATAAATTTCGAAGATCCAAAGATCAAATTTTCCAACTCATAGTCTCGTAGTCCACTCCATGGTTGCAAGTTATGGGCCATTGTTAATTTAATATAATATTATGTCCTTTCAAGCAATTAAATTGGCGTTGAACTAATCTTAGATTGATCCAATTGCATAATTTATAAACTTTGAATAATTGCCATTTGGTTCGTTTTGAATTATTTACTTATTTATTTTGTTAAACTTGCTTACTTCAATTTATTAAAAAGAAGGCAGTCCCAATTGTGCCAAATTAAAAATTACCTTGTACATCCTACAAATTAACTTTCTAAATATTTTAAAAAAATATTTATAAACTAAAAAATGATTATTTATAAACATTTACAAAGTGAATCCAAATATTTAAAAAAGTATTTATGAGTGAAAAATGATTATTTATAAACATTTAGAAAGTGAATCCGAACACACTTTTTCGTCGGTCTTTTATTTTGAAAGCTTGCCTGTACTTTATTCTTTGCATAAGTTCATTTCTCTTCAATCATTTTGTTACAACACACAAGATTTTTGTTTAGAAGAAGGGATTCTTTTAGGACCGACAATTAAGACAATGATAGAAGAAAGAGAAATTGAAAATGACAATATAACAAAGAAGCCATCTTGTTTAGGGAATAACACATGGCGACGCTATATATCTCATTCCATCAATCAAATAGAAACTTATTGTTAAATTTTAAATAGAAATTCACGTGCAATTATTAGGAAAAGTTACATTAAATATAGGTTAAAATATAATTTGTTTATATGAAGTTTGTTCGATTATGGTCTCCAATGCAGTATGTCAAAATTGATTAAGTTTGAAAACGCATTCACTTATTTTTATTATAAGTTTTGAAAACATATTCTCACTTTTACTTACTTTCATTAAAATTAATACTATTATTTAACCATTTTGGTAAAATTACGAACTAAATTTAAGGACTACAATCTTCTCTTGACAGTGTTTGTACATAACTCAACTATTTTACTATTAATATTTTTTAGTTTGTGGAGTTAGACATTCAAACTTTTGATATCAAGATGGTTTGTACAATTTTATGTCTTTTTAGTTTATGCTCATGTTGGCATAACTCAACAAGTAAAATACATTATAACGTTGACTAGAAAGTTTGATATTTTATTTTGGTCTAAGGCTTAATTTCTATTCGGTTTTTATGTTTCAAATTCCAATACTTTTGTCCCTAAAATTTCAATAATGCTCAATTATAGTTCTGACCAATACTGACTTCATGAAAAGTTGATTAAGCTAATTTTAAACTGAAATAGATTGATGGAATAGCTATTTGAATTAGCAAAGAGTTATATTGAAAAAACTGAAAAGTCACCTCAGCCAACTTTAACTCCATTGCTGCAAGATTTCTTCTAGCCACTTTTTAACCTCCATCCTATGAATCACAATTTGCCACTTCTTCAAAATGGAAGCCAAAACCCTCACAATCAAGAGTAGACCCAAACAGAATTGAAGCCAAAACTCAAAAGATCAAAAGAACCAGTTGAATAAAAACTCAAAGAAAAAAAGACTGCGTGTTGAAATTGGGTACTGTTGTTAGCGTTAGACATATTATGACAGAGGAGTGGTAGAGCACCACGACGGAGGAGAAAAAGACGGTGAAAGAGTGACATTGTCGATCTATTTAGTTTCAACGTTGATCTAGTTATCATCCAACTCATCTTTTTGTTAAATCACTAACTATATTGTTATCTCATACACTAAAATGGAGCATTATTGAAATTCCCAGATAAAGTGTCAGCTATTTTTCTCTATTTTATTTCTTGCTCCAAAGACATATCATGGAATAAGTGTATTTGGAGAGGAGAGGAGCATTAACTTGGCAGATCAAACGCAAATAAAATGGAAAAGCTAGAAATCAATGCAAGTTCTTGAAACAGAAGAAAAAGAAAAAGAAAAAAAGGCGTACCTCTCTTCCATAATCAGCTTTGTTAATATTCTACAATACACAAACGAATCAGCTACCTGTCAAGCCGCAACACAAAGAAAACTCTCCCCAAATCGATGTAAGAACAAAACAAATACAACTAAACGTGTGTTTTTTTTAAAGCTAGGATGGCCATGTGGTAAAAACGGCTCAGCTTCTTGTATCTAATTCTCACCCTATTTTTGCAAATACATGTAATCTATGACAAGCTTTGTGGCTAAAACAACCATTATAAATCGGAAAATCTGAACCATTTTTTTTAGAACCAAGAAAATGCAGGTTCTTAAACTCAAGACTGATGTTTGCCATTGTTTTCAATGTCTGTGAGAGTGCTTTCGACCGCCGAAATGTGGCTCTAGCTTCTCCCTGGTCCTCTTTTGTAAAATCCTCGAGGTCAGCGAAATGGCTCCTATGATAGCCATGGCATAAAAGACTTTATATGGAGACAAGGCCAGGCTACACATGTAGCTATAATATCCAGCAACTAGATAGATGAAGTCCAGTCTGACTTCGGTATGTGATAGGCCAAAGAAGGAAAATATATAGGAATTGAACTCGGGTTTTGAATTGCATACGCCGTGGAGGATAACTCCAATGCAAAGAAACGAATCCAGCAACCATGGAAAGCTCTGGTTTGTCCCTATTCTCTGCAATCCCAAAGAATAGGCAACATGAAAATCCACAAGATGCTTAAAGGCAAGGTGAAAAAAATAAGAGCCATTGTTTGTTTAGAAAGGAACATGAAGGATAACTCCAAAAACTCAAGAACTTGACCGTGCAATTAGAAAAACATGCCGAGTGTTATTGTTCTATTTCCAAAGGATGCCAAATAGAAACTTGATAAAACCCAAATATATTGAAAGATAAACGATAATGAACGATAATGAAAATACAAGATAAAACCTAGGTGTTTGAGTTACTTGGACCCTCCCAATTTTGAGTTAACTCTCAAGCCTATTCACTTTCCAAAACATTACCTATCTTCTACACTCCCCTCTCTTCTCTATTGATAGCCAACTACCCTAACAAACTACTTATTAATGACTAATATACCCTTAATATCCCACCAATGTCACTCCTATCATTTTATGCTACACATTTTAGACGAAAAGAATATCTCATGAAGCAGCTTCAGGCAATCATTTATTTCATAATCATACCTGCAACCAAGCAACAAGTGAGGGTGCAAACATAATTGCTGCCACAAGATGCAAGATCAATAAGCTATGACAATGATGAAATATCTCCAACTGTGTTTCCCCATAACTTTTTGCAGAGCCAGGACTGGTGGAAAGGTTATCTTCAATAGAATCGTTCAAGTTCAATTCATCGGTCAGTGGAAATGTGGATTGTTGAGAACCATTTCCACCTTGTAATTTTTTGCTTCTTACGTGGCTGCAAAAGGAAGCTATCAAAAAACTGACCCAATACATGTACAACACTTGGAGCAGCGGCATAGGAAAAAATGATGAAAATCTCAACTCAGGCAAGTAGAAGAGAACAATAGTGTGTCTTCTCTAGTATTGTAAGGAAGGATTCTATGTGAACCGGCTGCCAAAACTATTGATTTCATACACAGAGCAGAGAGCCTAATTTCAAACCCATTTTGTTTTTATTTGTTTGCCACCACATCCTGTTAGATACCTAGATTAATATAGAGTAGGGGTATAAAGGTAATTAGATTTGTTGGTGGTTAGTTGGTTATAAATAGGAAGTTGGGGAGGGAAGAAAGGCATGAGGAATTTGGTGAAGATAATGGGCTGCAACATTCCTTGAAAGAGAGGAAGGGCAGAGGGTTAGGGTTCTTTTACTTGTTTGTTCTTTTATATTGTAATTTCTGTTGAAGGTATCAATAAAATAGAAACACTATATCAATGTTCTATCACATCCCTTTTGGTGTTTCCTTCTATTGAACTGTCAGAAATGTACATGAAAGTAAATCTTTTATTGGACCGCACGTTCTGATCTACTAAGCCTACATTCCATTCAACTCGTAACATGTGAGTTGCATGTATCATACAAGATTGACAACCTTATCTTAATCCCAGACGCCAATTACTATTTATTTTGGTGGAATCTTGATGTCCATATTTCTTGATTCATTTCAAGTTTAATAAAAACTCACACTTCTTTGAAGACATTTTAAGGTTCCCCCCAAGAGAAGAAAATAATAATGAGAAGGGTCAACTTACAAGTACATGGACATTTCAGGTTTAATAAAATGTTACATTTCTTAGGTGTCGTTTTGAAGGTTTCCCCCACAAAAAGTGTTTGACATACAGCAGTGTCTTGGGGGTGCACAAATTACACCAAATTCTTTTGTAATTATAGCTTTTAAATTATTAACAATTGGAAGATTCTCCTTCATTACCTCTTGGGGTCTTTGTTGGCTTTTTTATGATACCCTTTCTGTTTCTTAAAAAAAGGGTCCCCCCACCAAAAGACAAAAATAGTGATAGAACAGAGTCAAATTACAAGTACCTGGACAGGGCATTGTGACAACAGAAAGCATGGAAACCGAGTAGCAAAAACAATCCCATAGCTGGGTGAATAAAGCATGCCAAGGAAATAGCAGAAAGTGCAGTAGCCAGTAACGGATTGACTCCCAACACCCTTATAACCTAATATAAAATGAGTGAGATAATCGATCAAATTGAACATCAAAACTTCATAGCCTAACACTATCGAAACAGAAGCAAGTTTAGTTAATGGCCAATAAGGGACAACAAATTTTATGCTTCTCATAACTAGATTCTCCAGTTAAATATGAAGAGTATAAATTTGGAAACAAGCACCTTTCCAAGTATTAATATGATAAGAGTTATTAGCATATAATGGTAGTCCAAGTCATGGACAGCATAGTTTCTTATGGAAACAGATCTAGGATACACTTGGGAGCACTTGTAAGGATACTCAAGTTTCATGAGGCAATATTATATCACATGTTGCATCAAATAGGCATAGTACTTGCTGAATCAGAAAATTTGAAAGCACACATGAAAATTACTGTTCAGTTCATTTTTAGTTTACAAACATACGAGTAAAGGTAAATGCACATTATAGTTATTGGACAACTTGAAAAAACACAGCACATCATGACGATTTTTTTTTTGGAAGATGTAATCAAAAGTTGAAGCCTTAAAAATGTAAATCAGATAGTGTATTGTAATCAAACAAGCTACAGAAGCAACAGTTTCCACATTGGGTCAAAATTAGCAAGACTACAGAACATAAAGACAAACAATAACAAAAGATTCAATATCAAAAAAACTTATATCATAAAAACCCTAAGCTTGGCGGCTACTTCACTCTTCACCAAAAACACTTTCCACATATCATGACTTGAAATAAAAATGGCAAACATTTAAACTGGGTTGGGTTTGACCGACGAAGATCTAGTTCTAGTGTACTATGAAGTGTAAATGATTAACTGCATTTACTTTCAAAGATAAAATCATACCTTCAATGATTGAAAACATGAAAATAGTTTGCCAAACCAACTAAACAGCACAAAGCTGACATTTCCCTCCCACACTTGCCACCTGCAACATGTCAGGCAGTCATTCAGGCACATATGACCATGCAGTAATAGGCATTTGCCATTCAGAAAGATGGGTAATATATTCACAGCATGATGAATGAATCATTGACCTTAAACCTTCTGATTATTTAGACCAATATTTTTGCTACATTGATACTCTAATTGCCTACCCTCCCACCTTTAGTGTTCGGTTAAGAAGTTTCTTCCATCAGAAAATGCTTAAGATATTATTCAATTAGTATTCCGGTTCTGTGAATTTTTAATAAGTATTCCAGTTCCGTGAATTGTAAAACCGAGTAAAAATCTGACCTTGTCTTGATGAAAACATGCACAACCGCCATCATGTAGAAAATTAGCTGGGATACCAAAATCAGAGTAACGACAGCAGCATTTGCAAATGAATAACAGACCACCGAGACTGTAGTGAAGATAGTCAAAGGAGGTAGTGGTTGAGAAGTTACAAGTGATAGGAACAAAGATAGCAAAATAGGTACAATGACCAAATAAAAAAATGGGAATGGTATTCTCAAGTTGGACTCTACAGCTGCCAGCATTGAGGGTATGGGAAAATCATGATTCCATGCTTGCGCTTGCCGCATCAGTGCAAAAAAAATAACAACAATACAAAAACCAACTATCTGCAAGAAAACAATGCATAACATGAGATTTTTAAACATACTTGGAATATATATGATAAATTTAATGCATGCATGTGAGAGAATGAGAGAAAGAAAAAGGTTTGAAAGTGTCTCATAAACTCAAAAGGGAGGAAGAATACTAGAAGAGAAGCGTCTGAAAAGCACAACAGAAAATCAAGATTAGCATTCGGCGTTGTATATTAAGAAATAAAAATGAATATTTAATTTAAACTAGCTGACACCAGAGTGCCGTTCGCAAAGGCTTGATGAGTCATCACAGAACTCAAATAGAAAATGTAATGGAAAAAAAAAATGTGCTTCAAGAGGTTTAACAATAGCTAATCTATTGGGTGTGGGGTTTTATTATTTTTTGGGCTTGTTATGTCTTTGTATATCCTTTCATGAGAAAGTTTGGTTTCGTATCCAAAGGGAGAAAGAAAAGTTGAGCATAAAATAAAATAAATATATGCAGGACTCTTCTTTCCCCGGGGAATAATGTGAAGTAGCTAAAGAAATAAGCAGGTATAAATTTAGGGTATTGACAATCCTGTTACCTGTGAATTATATAAAAGCAAAAATCTGCTGGCAGCTGCACTGACAGAGACAGCAACGCTTGTTTTGTATGAACAGTGAGGATCTACCTGTAGAGATGAAAAGAGTTAACAAGATCAACATTTCTGTACATAAGAATAAATAAAAGAAGAATTATGAAAGAAAGTTCATACATACCAACAATAGAACGGTTGTTTTCTCAGATCCGGCACTGGAACTCCAGAGTGCTGGTGCGGAATCAACAAGAATTGTCTCACTCTGAAGATTTGGGAAAATATGAAGACCAGATATCTCATCCCAAGCGAGTGCTACAGGGGGAAAACAACGCAGTCTGCACAGCCCTGGATTACCAAAAAAGTGGACAGTGTGGATGAATAATTACATGAAAATGTCATGTAACATTGTCCCAACTCTCAACAATAGAGATTTCCATTCACAAGTCCATGGTGGGTCTCAAAGGAACATAAGGGAAGTTGGTACTTAGTAGATAAACTATAAACATTTTATGCTTGAAGATGAAATAAAACACCTAACACCTAACAGAAGTTTGAAGATGATGACATGAGCACTGCCAAAGTTTAAACACTAAACATGTACATGAAACTTGTGCTCCTCAATGTTCGCTGATGATATGTATGTGCAGTGTGTATCCATGAAAATTGAACTATTAACACAGCAAATTGAGGAATAATTAGAGATATTTCAAACGAATTTCTCCTTTTCTTTTCATTTGTTTTTACAATTGAGAGTGCAGGAAACACTTGGGAAACCCTTTTTTTCCTTTCAAATGGAATGTACAAGGCTAGAGCAGGCAGAAGCCAAATGATCAAGAAAAGATCATTTTGGAGGTTTTCTCGCTCATTTATTTTACCGAATAAGATTATAAAAGCATTTCATCGACCTTTTTGTAATTTTACTTTATCAACGAAATGCTGTCACCATTTCTCATCCAAAAACCAAGTGGGGTGGAAGCTTTGAACACTGACCTCTTTGATCAATAGTCTAGGTTGACATAACATATCATTTACTGAAATAGGAAAACGAAGGAAGAAATTTGCAATATTTTCTGTATTTTGTTCTTTGTTGGGTCTCTTTGTTAATTTTTTTAGTCCATTCTGATATTTGTTCACTCTCTTTAGGAGTTTGTATCTTTGAGCATTAGTTTATTTTCATTTATTCAAAGAGAAATCCCACTCATGTTTTAAAAAAAATGATCAACACAAATTTCATTGATGTATAAAATTTACAAAAGAAGGGCAAAAGTACCACGAGCTACAAATGTTTCCTCCAGTTGATCAAAAGAGGAGATTATAAGAGTAATAGAAAGATGTACTCATGTACATGTCTCAAAATAAAATGGAAGGAATGAAGAAAACCATGTCCAGATTTAGAATATAAATCTATGTATTGATATGTAAATAATATGGCATAAGTCACAATATATGCAAAAAAGTAAAGAACTTACTATTGTTTTCGATATCTTCAGCTTGATCATCTGAAAAACTAGAGCTCTTAATTCCACAACCAGTTGTTTCAAGTTGCAAGGTGACCGGAAGAAGTCCTAAGCTAATGGGGAATGATAAATTCAACACTAGGGAATGATCCTCCTTCACAAATATGTCCTACAGCACAATTAATTTTAAAATAGTCTAGTCATCAAGTTGATACTGAGTGATTGGAGCACTTAAAGAAAGCATTTCATGAGGTATTTACATCATTATAGTACTTGGAAAGAAGCATCGACCAAGGTGAGATTTTCACCCTCCCTGCATCAGGATTAAAGAATTGCCCAACTGCCATGGAAACTGCAGGTGGAGGTCTGCCTGAAACAGTCTGACCATCAAAATAGTTACAATACATACACTAACTTTTACACAACGCTCCTTAAAAATAAATAAATAAGCTAATTTTGCTTATTTACAAAAAGTAAAGTACAATTCACACGCCATAAGACTGTACAAAGAAGAAACCAATTCGTTAGGTTAAAAAGCATTCCAACCTTAATCTATGAAAAAGGAAAAAGACATATGGCGAAAAAACAAATTCAGAAGCTTATGGTAGCAAGAGGGAAGATCTTAAAGACTAATCTTCTTTTATAAGACTAGATGTCTGTTTTTTTTATGGAAGTAGAAAGGATAAACTTAAATGACTGAATGAAGAATGAAGATCAATACCGGTCGAGGTGCAACTGAAATTGTAATAAATTTGAAGCCATGCATATCCTCAGGTCCCAACATCAATACAGCAGAAGGAGGAGCTTGTTCAGTTTGACTCCCAGGTTCAATCTAACAAGCATATAGCACAGATCAATGGAAGAATAAAATCCTAGACAGTCATAGTCTAGTCCATGAGTACAAAATTGTCAAAAAAGAGAAAGATCCACTTATAAACAAAACTATTACCTGTCTCGGTGCTGGTCCTGAAGGAATTTGCACCATCTTTGAGGTCACTTCAATAACCCTTTTACTTAAAGGTAAGCTACCAGACTTTCCCTTTTCAGGCCAAAGATGAAGCCTGACCCCAGAACATGGTAACAGGTTTGTTACAAATATAAAGTGGCTTTTGCCATTTGACCCCTACAGAGAACAAAAGTTTAGAACCTGTACCCAAGGAATAATATAAAACCAATAATAAATATCGTCAAACCAATGGGAGAGAATATTGGCAACTTAGGGTTAACTTAAATGAGATTTAAGAGAGTGGAAAAGCCTCAAACTTAATTGTATTGAGTGATAGCAAAGTTAACAAAGTTAGTTAAACTACATCCCAATGCTTCAGCTTAGAAGGGTTTTTTTCAAATTTATAAGAAACGAATTTCATTGATGTATGAAATTTACTCTTGTAAGGGTTTAGTAACTAATGCCTCATAGGACTGACCTCACATCAGGAAATATATGATTTCATGCAAAAAATGAAATAATAACATGTGTAAAAATTCTCAAGATGGAGATGTAATTGTAACTGAAGCTAACCAGTTTCTCCAAATCCAACCACCGCCTGCGACCATCCATGGCTAAAACAGTGACAGTACTCGTTTGAATATATAGGTCCCTTTCTAGGCCATCATCATTCCAATGGACGTTTTTGGGACAAGCATTTGGAGATAAAACCACAGATCCTGCAATATATTGTGATTGCAATCATTCTAGATACAGAGGTTGTATTAGACAACCTTTTTTTTAATATTGAAACTTCAAAGAAAAGCTAATGAATTCATGAAACGTGATCTTGATTCTGTATTCTAATTTATAACCACAGATCCTATCCAAGATAACAAAAAATTCTTTTAGACAAAACCTAGTTAAAACCTCTTGCATGCAAAAGTATAGAGCTCAACTACTTAGATCCATGAATTGAAGGAAATGGAGAGTGAACTTGTTTTCTTTTTCCCAAACACTATCTTGATACATGTGATAACTAATAATTTGATTCATGCATTGGAATAGAATGTTATAAGGAATAACAAGCATCAACATCTATTTGCAAACACAAAAATAATATGACAAACTACCAGATTCATCTTCCACGTTTTTAGCTGAAAAATGAGCAATTTGTTGAGAAGTGTGTGACTGGGTCCTCCAATTGAAACTCTGTGGTATTCCACTATGCAGCATTCTTGTCAATACAGTGAGTCTTTTTCGAGTGGCTGAAAATGGCTGGCCTGTACTAGAGTCTACCAAACTAAGAAGGGTGTGTGACACCTAGACAAGAAAGAAAACTTTCAGAACAATTTAAAGACAGCTTATACTGTTGCAAAGTTTCAAACTCAAATAGAAATTTCACTCACCTGTATAACTAGTTGATTACACCACAAAATCGCCTGATGTTCCATTGATAACCACACATTTTTAACACCTGTACTGCTGATCATAAAGCCATGTGTAGGAGGAACAATCCCATCCAGGGATTCTAACTTTGACCTTACCTGTAGACAGGATAGATCAATATGCATTGAATATAAAAAAAATGATAAATTCTATGTGTTTAAGCCAAATGCATTTTTTTAATGAATATTCAAACCAAATATGCATGAGAAAAAAATGTTGTCTTTTCCATAGAACCTAAAAGACCAAATTGTAGTTTAATCAAGAAAAAGTTCCCACAATGCGTTAATCAGCTGCACATATACCTGGTAATCATGATAACCCCCGGAAATTGAAACTACCACGACATGTGAAAGTGGTGGATCAGATGCAAAATACCCACTTCGAGTTAATTGAACCTCATAGCCCTTCCTCCATTCCTGATTTACACGAGTGAAGTACCGACCCAAAGATGGTTGCAGTGCTAGAGGAGGTGATCTGAAAAATATGTGAAAACCAGATGAAGCACAAAATTAACAAACCCAAAATGCTCTCAGCATTATGTAGGTGTAACTTACTGATGAGGGCTAGAAAGAGTAAGAACTGTTTCAATGGCTGATTTTCTAAGTCTTGGATGCACAACTGCAGCTCTAGCAACAAACCCGCCCATCGAATGACCAACCAATATCACACTTCTAGGTAAACTTGCAGCATTAGCAGCACCTTCTTTAGCTCGGGCATCAAAAGATTCTTTATATTGATCTAAGATCTTCACACAAAACAAGGTAGATTGGTAACCAAGTGGAGAATTTAACAAAAGACTCACAGCACAAATCCACAACACAAAACCATGACATTAAAAAAATAGAAAAAGAGGGAAAAAGAATATACTATTTGCATTATTCTTGCATAACAGAATTGACAGGAATGAGCTAATATCTGGATTAAAGTCAATTATGATGACTGCACAACAAAATCCAGCAAGCTAAATTTAAACAAAAGGAAATATTCTATAGAGATTTTTTTTTTTTTTTTTTATATTTGTGAGTGTCTGGGCCAGCTTACACGCACCTCGACTAATCACACGGGACAACCCGCCTGACCTACCACATGTGTCAAGGAAACTCATAGAAAATTAATTCCCAAGTAGGTGGCCACCATGGATTGAACCCATGACCTCTTAGTTAGACATTGAGACTATGTCTCTTTTCACCACTAGCCAACCCAATATTCTATAGAGATTTTGATACATCCATTTGAGACTATCTCCGCCACTTACATTATTTTAAAAGATCCATTGTCCCTTTTCCAGCTAAATTTTCTGGAATGGATGGAGAAGCCCAAAAAAGAACATATGAGTGCCATCAATGATGAACATGCTAATGACCAATGAGTGAATAATCGAACAATACTTCTTCCTACAATATAACACGTCCATGCACCCACCCCTCCCCTCCCATTTTACTATGTTGGAAAAAGGAAAAAATCTTGAAATGATGTAATCTGTCAGACATAACAAAACTTTTAAGAGTAAATACCCTGTGGATGGTGTGCACTACATATTCTGCATGTTCTTCAAGTATACCACCATCCATTGCAGAATGTTCGCCTTCAAGATCCACTGCAAACCAATCCAACCTACGAGTGTAGTGATCTGGCAACTGAAAGTCATCCAAATTAGTGTCTGCCTCACCCTCCACCTTGCCTATGAAAGCCTCCTGATAAAAAGTTTGCTCGAGAGGGCCTCCTTGGTAAGCCCTATCAGACTCAGCTGCCAAGGATCGCACCTGTAATCAAGAAAATTTCCAAAAGAAAATCATAACTACTATTTACAGATTAGAAAAAAAAAAAAGAGACATAATTAATTTCTGACTGTCAAATACATAAGGGATATAAAATCGAAGAAATCTATATTATAAAAATAGAAGAAGAAGCAAAAAAGGAAGAAGAAAACCTTGCCTGCTTGTAGCTACCTCCATTTCCTGGAATGAAAAGAACTGGAACCCCATTAAGTTTCTTAAGATGTTCCTTGAAATCAATCTTTTTCCATCCTTCATGATACAAATACACCCCATATTTTTCTGACGATAAGCCCACAGGTGAAGAAATTGGAATATATGTTGGATACATGTATGTCATAATACATCCATTAGAAATTGGTTTTAAAATTCCATATGTAGCAGCAAGGCTGATCACTACGGTCACAGCTACAAGAACAGCAATTCTGATTTTGGCTCTAAGGTCTTGCATTGTTGGGTCAAACTACCCAGTCCTCGTTAAAATCTCTCTTTACAAAGCTTCCATAAATATCGGTTTCAAATCCTACACAAAACACCACAAAATCAATAATCCACTCCTTCCCAAACACAAAACATCAATAAATTCTAATTTCAATTGATAATCATGACACTCTGCTTCTTTTCATGATGAAATGCAACGGGAATTCGATGTATTTTCTTGTTGCTTGGACATGAGAACCAAAACCACACGGTTGGATTTAGATCCACTTCAACAACAACAAAAAAAAAAAAAAAAAAAAAAAACATGAAACATTTAAGAATGGTAGGACCAGAGTAAATAAACTCATCATAGTTACTCAATCCCTCAGTAAACCGCCACACATTAACATGCATAGAAACAGCAACAAACGCAATTAAATAACGACATCTAAACCGTGAAATGCATTCAACTACCAACTCTTCGCAACTGAACCACCAAAAATCCGAAAGAAGAAATAGCATTAAAAAAAACACATCTAGAAGCAGGTCGTTGAGAATTCAAATTATACAAAAACGGAAGAAGAAATAAAGATCGAGGTAATTTGAAATCCAAATCCAAATCCAAATCCAAATCCAAATCCATCGATATGGAGGCATCAACAAAGATAAAGAATATGAACTGTAAAAATAAGGGAATGGATCTGGAGGAATTGAAGAAGCGAAGAGAAATGAGAGAATGGAAAAGCTTACTGGATCCGTGGAGAGCAAAGGAAATGGCGGGAGCATGAGAGTGTGTGAACTAATCAGATCGCGATGGATATATCTCTCAGAATCGGACTTTCTTTTTTCTTTTTCTTCTTTTAATTTATTTTCTTTCCAACTATTTCCTCTTTTTTTGAGAACCCGGAAAAGAAAAAAAATAATTAATTAATTTTTTTAAGAAAAGAAAATAGAAGAAAACAAAGATTGAGAGATTTGACCAAATTTTGACTCGTGATCGACCGTTGTGTTTCTTTCAGAATGCAGGTACGTGGCGACTTTTTATTGGGTCCTGAACCCACATTTACGGGGATTTTATCATCGCCCTTCGGTGCCCCGCCCTTCCGAATTTCATTTCGTCATAAACAAAGTACTTCAAAAACTTTGAATAAATTTTTTAAATTAATTATTTCAAGTTCTATTTATAAAACAGTAAAATTTATTAAATTCTCTACTCCTTTTAAATATTCTGTAAATTATTTTATTTAAACCACAAAACCATATATTTATATAAATATTTTATTTTATTTTGTTATATAAAAGTATATATTTTGCTCGTCTCTTTTTGGAGAGTGTGTTTTCTAAATAAAGATCAAACGACGTCATTTGATCATTCCTACCTTACTTTATAGTTGGGATCCTAATTATAACAACTTAGATGTTTTAAATTATTATAGTATATAATTAACTACAACATTACTATATTATATATTTATTTTGTTAGGTCGCTTGCTATTTTGTTGTTATGGCATCTCTTTTCTATTTGGTTAGTATGTTTGTGATTTCTGATTATTTAAGAAAATATATACTAATGTTCCATTTGGTTGCTCATAATTTTTTATTATATTAAAAACCTTGTAGATTTCAAATTAGTTATATGTTTGTTTGCCATCCCATGAAATATATGGTTCATTTATCACATTTTTAGGAATAATAATTGATTTAATACAATATAGAAATGCAAATATATAACTATAACATGACTGAACTCTTATTAAATTGCATAATTTAAAAAAATTACAAATAGGAAGGATTATTTTTCCTTACAAACTCAATATTTCACACACTCATGATCAATAGATGAAATCAAATACCTGACATCTTATAGAAAAATTAATGTAAAAAAAATTTCAATCAATTTATAATCTAAACTTTTACCTTTTACAAGTATATATCAATTTAAAGAATAAACTTATATAAATGTTTTACTTGAACACATCTATTGATATATGTATAAAAATTCAAGTTTAAATAAATGTATTTATGAAATTTTAAATTTAAATTAATACAAGTATTAATTTAGAGTTTAAATGAATAGAATCTCTAATATGTAATTACTAATTTAGAATTCAAATTTATACCATTTCAAAATTCAGTAAAAAAAAAAAAAGTATACACGTCATTGAGCTTTTTTTCTTCCCCTTTGGAGAGGTTAAAGTTAGGCCTTACATTGAATAATGGTTTCAACTTTCAAATGTTGAAAAGATTGAGAAGTTTTTTCTATATAAACTCTCAATATATCTAATTCAACCAGTTGAAAAGATTGAGAAGTTTTTCTATATAAACACTCAATATATCTAATTCAACATATTATTGTTTGATAATACTCTGCCACCAACAATTAACAAATACCCATTTCAAATTATGTCACTGATTATTAACCTACAAAATAATCAAACAATACATTTATACTTAAAATGATCAATTATAACCAACAATGTACCAACAACCAATAAACCAATATGAATTTTACTACACACATTGCTGATAGATGGTACGAAGCGCTAATATATCATTTACATACATTAGATTTTTGTAGCAATATTAATTTATTGTTTATGTATGTCATTGATAGATTGTATTGCTAAAAAAGCAAATGTAAAGTACACCAACCGTCACATTATTATCAATAAACAACAACATTAGACCTAATTCATCCATCCCATCATCTCTACATAATAATAATAATTCAATTATCTTTAAAAAGGATGATCATGAGGCAAAAATTATTGTAATTAGTGGAGTTTTGCCTTTCCAAAACAGAAAATTGTAAAAAGTATTATCAAGTAGAATACGATTCAATAAAAATATAATTATAAGAGTTCTAGAGGAGAACGTTATAAAACTATAAAACATTCACTTTAGTACCACGAAAATAAAATAGGTTAAAGATAAGTGATTTCAAACAAGAAGTTAGAATTTTCAAACTTCATATATTTGTCGAATTAAAATAAACAATTTTTAGTGTCATATAGTCATAACTCAACTACTTTCTAACGGTTAACCCCAACAAAAAAAAAAAAAAAACCTTATTCAACAATATCACCCAACATTGTCAATAAAAAAATTTAAATCAAATTGACCCTTCAATATAGTTTTGATTATTTAGTTCCCAAACTAGAGACAGTAATAGCTATTTAGTTTTGTATTAGGGTTTAGGGTTCCCAAACAAGTTGGGTTGGGTAGGGTAAGTAAAAACAGATCCACCAAAGGTATGATTCACCGTTAATTACAAATGGTGGCTATTAAACCAGCATTTCTCATTCCGTTATTCAAATTACCTCTTCTAGTTACCAACTCTACATGTCAAACGTCTCTTCCATAGTTTGAAACAATTTAAATTCCTAATAGAAAAAGACTATTAATAAATTGTTACAATTCTTAACAAAGTTTGACGGACTAAACTGCTACCTTCATAAAAACTGTAAGCATCATCAAAATTACAATTAAAACCTAACAAGAAATGTCCAGTTTCTTTATCGTAAATCAACTGATTATATAAAAAACAACAAATTATATTGAGTTAGCTAGTCATGTTAAATAATATTTATCCCCACACATGAAATTAAAGGCTACCCCATACTTAACTATTGGTTTAATTTCTTTCGAGTCGACATGGTTAATATGTACACATACTAATACTATAATTAATTTACTTTGTCATACCAGCTATATCCATTGCTTTCCCTTAGGATTTAGCAGCGTCGCCATCACTTCTCTTGTTGGTTGTTGTGTTCTTTAGTATCTGTATAGTATATAATCATTAACAAATGAATTTAAAGCCCTAGCTATTCAAAGTCAAGATTATCAAGTAAAACAAATTAAAAGTCACTTAAATTACTTTCTAAAGGTTTATAAACAATTTTCATCTACTTATAAACATTTATTTAATTATTTAGAAAATCAATCAAAACATACTAAAAATAATGAAATTTACATCGTATAATTAATCATATACTTGCATTATCTATTAACAAAATCATCTCAACCATTAATAAATACTACATTTAATATCATCATTTCACATGAATTAAAATATTTATAAAATATAGTATAATTTAATATTGCCGCAATTTTCATATTCCTACGTATATAGATACTGTTAAATTAGAAAAGGCATAATTCAGTAGTGCTTCATAAATGGGAGAGAGGCGGCATAAGGGGGTGGGCCAACCACACAATAATTTATCTAATAAATGTCATCACCCAATATTTATATCCGACTTGGACAGATATAAAAACCTAAGTGAGTTAAGGGCACACTGCTAAGTCGATGATGGCCCATCTCATTATTGAAAGCAAAGTTTAATTATGAATTCACAAACAGTGGTTTTTTGTATTTAAGAGTTTTGAAAAAGCAATTTCAGTTGGTTTGATCTTTTATTGCCGTTTTAAACAAAAAACCTAAGTAAGTTGCTTTGAACCTTAAACTTTTATGTATCATAAGTTTATATCATTCTAACTTTTCTTCCTTAAAATCATGGGATCTAACAAACATTAGAAAAAGAATAAAAAGACAAGACTCTCGCTAAACAACAAATCCATAGATACCTATGGAGCTAAAGAACAAAGATGCAGCAAATTCAAAATTCAAAATTCAACCAAAATAATTAATCTATTAAATATAAATTTTAAGTTTAGGTTTAGGTTTAGGTTTAACAGCACTAAGGTCTCAGCGCTACAATTTAGCACATACTAGATGGGTAAATTTAATAAAAATATCAGAATAGAAATAATTTTAATATATAACCTAACCGACTTTTTCCGTAGTTTAGCTCGACAAAGAGGTGGGAAACCTAAGTGAGAAGGTTCAAGACATATTCACTGCTATGCTTGCTAATGGTATTAATACTAAGTGAACTATATAAGGAATATAAAATTGAGGAGGTCGAATCTCTTGGGTCTATATTAGATCCGTCATGAACAAAGATATTTACGAATAGAGCTAATGGAGAGGGTTTAGTTTGACGTACGTGTCTAAGCATTTGATTCTCATTTTGTAACGTGGACAACTTCTCTTCAAGCTCCGAATTCTTCTTCTCCAAATTTGTTGCCCTTTCTTCCAACTCGCTTAAGTACACCTTTTTCCTTTCCCTTGCTTGTTGTGCTGAAACTCTGTTCCTTAACAATCTTCAAGACACGAAAATGGCATTCAGCTACCAGTATTTCCTCCACATACGATACGACAGAAGAAATTTGCAATTATACGCTACTTTTTTACCTTATCCTAGACCTGAAAATCTTACCTCTTCAGCCTTTTGCTTTCTTTCTCAGCCGCACTTCGTCCTCTGCTCCTTACGCTATCTGATGCAGGCGCTTTACCTGGCGCTGAAATGCCGACTGTGGAGCCGGAGTTGCCGCAGATCTGCGGAACTCTACTTATCTCCTCCTCATCACTCTCCGCTCCTATATCTGCAGTAAAGAAATGAACAATATACATAACGTAATTCTCCAGCAAACGAACAAAATCAGGATGCAATTCCAGAAACTTATTATTAATAGTTATATATACGGATCTACGTCAACAACTTTACACAAGCTTGAACGAGGAAGGATAATCGCATAGAAGAAATCATCATATTGTTACGAAATTAGGTTAGGAGGATATGTTTCAATCGAATACAGAGCCGCTTGCAATTTCTTCGTGGAAAAAGATAGTAAAAGGAACGATGATAAAATGAAACAATTATTTGATTTTGAAAAATAAATTCGTCTCCGATAAATCAAAAGAACAAGAAAAAAATCCTAACGACATCCGGCTGCACTACTTCACGTTCAATATTTCCGCTAGAGATCGTAAAGAAAACAAAAGAAATTCAAATCAAACCTTCTTTAACATCAAGTTGAAAAGCGGAGCTAGACGATCTTTCACTACTCGAGCGCATACGACTGACGGTGGCGGCGGAGGCTCGTCCCTGCATTACGCCGACGAATAATCAACACCGAAAAGATTGGTGTGAGAGAAAAAAAATTGGAAAGCGAAGCGCTGCATAAAAGGAAATGAAGGACTGAAAAAAAGAGCGGGATATGTTTGGTGACAGTGCCTTTATATGAGAGGATGTTGCTTTTGGTTAAATCTGGCCGTTCAATTACTTTTTCAATCTGACGGTTGATAAGCGAACAACGTGGATGAAGATGAGCTATACAAAGTGAAATCAATCAAAGGTTGTAAAGATGATAGCGTGGAGTATGTTACAGCCGTATGATTAGATTTTGAGAGCACACATCCATACATTGTTGAAAGAAAAGACTCGCATTCGATTTATATATCCAAACTTTGTCACTTATATCAATTTAAACTATCTGGTAAGTGCATATTTTGATCAACATTTTAATAAGACGTTTGAATTATTATAGTTAGATTATAATAATTTGTGTTTAGAGTGTAGATTGTTTTAGTATTGATTATAATATAATTTGTTTAAGATGTAAACTAATATAAATTAAAAAATCATAGTAAACACGGAAGCAAATAAGAAAAAAAATTATGAATATCAAATAGTAAAAGTTGTAACAACGTATTTCTATCGCAAACTTAGGGTTTTGAAATATTGTTTATTTTACCTAAGTGAATTTTAAATAGTATCTGCTGTAGCACGTTGGTTATTATAATTTTCTCATATTGAACTTTGAATGGCACCTAAAGTGTGGTAAAAGTTGCAATTTAGTATTCAAACTATAATCCATTAATTATTACATTATATAAATTTACAACAATTTAGTAGTTCTTTTATCAAAATTAAATATAAACTTTTTGACTTATAATATATACACATCCAACTAGATTATCAATCTACATGTGTAGGTTTTTTAATTAAATTCTACAAAAAAAATTTAAAATGGACTAAATCATTCTCAATTATAAAACTACATGGATTAAATTGTTACTTAGTGTTTACAAATTTTCAATTTTCAAGCATAATGAAATACATCAATCAATTAAAGTTCATAAACTAAATTGCTACTTCTATAAAACATATATAGCGATCAAGATGTCTTTTCGTACGTTGATATGTTGCTTTACATACTCACATCTTTGTCACTCATCTATTAAATAAATATACGACAAAAGGTAACAAAAATAGTCATTTGTTTCAACATTTTAAAAAATACATATAAAAAAAACAGGTTAACCATGAAATCAATCTCGATCAATCCACAAAAATAACAATTTAATAAGCGTGTTTTTATAGTTGAACGTTGAAATTATTTAATTTAAAAAACAAGTTATTTTAAAAAGAAAAAAATAATAAAATATCGACTAATCAATCAAAACACCAAATGTTTCCCTTAAACAATTTTTTCAAACGAAGTAACATACTCTTTTTATTTCAACAAACTTTTTTCCATAAACAACCAAATGAGCATTTAGTGGCCTAAAAAGTTGAACGTAGGACCATTTTTATTTAAGATTCACTAACTTTGTACTAAAAAAGGGTGTTTTATATTCATTGAATAATATAGGTTAACACACTCATCTATCTATTGTTTCTCTCATATATTAATTATTGGGTTGGTAGTATAATTATTTGGATAGTCGCAAATTTAGCAATTAAATTCAAAACAGTATATAGCAATATTTTTAAAAATTTGTAAATATAGCACAATTTGTCAAATTTTATCAAAGATATAAGTTTATCACCGATAGACCATATTGCAAATATTGGTCTATTACTGATAGACGTGATAGACTATACGAAGTCTATCAGCGACACAAATCTATTAATGATAGTTTTGCTATATTTATAATTTTTTAAAATTTTTTATATTCTTAATTATTATTGTTGAAATTGTTATCAATTGCAATTTCCCAAAACTATATGGTGTTATCCATAAATTATGTTCCAATAATTTATTATCGTAGCTAATAATTAAAACATAAATTAAAATATTTACGAAACATAGTAAATTTTAGTAATAGTTATTGATAAGACTTATATCAATCTCATAATTTAAAATTTCGATATATTTTATAAATATTTTTATCAATTTTACTGGTTATAATAATATTCTCACTATATATATTTAAGCATCGTCGTATTATATATTTGACATCTTTTATCATTTTAGGAATCTTTTGACTATGAATGAAGGAAGGAATCCACATTTCTCTTTAATTGATAGATATGAGATGCAAAAGGTTAAATTGTCACATCATTTAAAACGTTAGGTACAAACATAGCTCAACCAACCAAAAATTTAAAAGTTTGAATTTTCCACCCGTATTAATGAGCTCAAATATATACACATATATTAACTCTAGTTTTTTTTAGTACATTTGAGTGTAGTTTTTATTAAATAAACGTGGTTTTAGAAACTAATGTCAAAAATAAGGTTGGATCAAAACTACCCTATTTTTTCCATAATTTTGTCCCAATTATATATTTTTATTTTTAAAAAAAGTTATTAAATTTTAATTCACTACTTTATCATTTTCTTTTTATTTACTTTTTAAAAAACGATTTTTTAAGTACAATTTAAAGGTGAGGATTTAAACTTGAAATCTCTTGTTCTAATTCTCAAATTTTGTTGACGATATATTTACTTACGAGAATTAATTATTTTCTTCTATAAAATATGAGACATTTTTAAAAATAACAAAACAAAATAAAATATTTACTGATAAACTATCGATGACAGAATTTGCTATCGGTTATAAATATTTTATAAAATTTGTTATTTTTTAAAATTCTTCCTAAAAAATTATAATTTTTTCTACATTTTTTTTATTACAAGCAGTAAAAGTAAAAGTAAAAGCGAAAGTCTCTAATGTCAGTTGTTGGTACAATTATTATATTCTTAGATGTATGGAATTTACAATTTTTTCAATAAATGATTACCAAATCTAAAAGAATCCCCACACTTTTTCAATTGGAAAAAGAGTAAGACTACCAAAGGTAACTTGTAAGCCTATTGTAAAAGCTTTGTTAGTTGCTTTCGACTCATAAATTTTAAATTCATACCATATCAAAAAATTATGGTAAATGATAAAATTAATAAAAATATGATAAAATTTTAGATCCTACGTACATTGATAAACAATAATATAACTCTATCAGTGAGTATCAATATCTATCCTTTGTAGAATACAAAATTGTTATATTTTGTAAATATTTTGGTTCATTTTGCCGTATTAGAAAATGACACAATACATATGTATATGTATATAAAAGTTTGTTTTATGTCCCATAATTCCTCTTCATAATGCTGGGATGGAATAACATAACAAGTACTACTTAGTAGAATAACAAAAATATGCTCCTTGTCATTAGTAATGAAAGTGAAACTATCTATAGAAATCATTCTACAAAATTCTCGGCTCATATTATCAGCTACCCAAAAACAATATTCGATGTGACTATCTTGCATTCGGCATTCGAACTTTTTTCAGGTTCATGCTAGGCATCCAAACCAAACCCAATCTTCTACACAAACACTGCCAATGAAAGAATGAAATCTATAGTACATTTATTTTCTATTGCTCTTCTTGTTGAGTAATGGAAAAACACAACTAAAGTAGTTTATTCGAAAGGAGAGATAAAGCAATAAAAAAACTAACCGTTGAGGCATTTGGTAGATGAAGAAGATCAAGCAGATTGAGGAGAAGACCGATCAAAAGGTAGGCGTGGATCAGGAACTCCATCTTCAACTCGCTTATCTTCAAACCATTTCACTATTCTTTTGCGAGGCAGATTTGTCACTTGGACGATGCTACTAATCATTGCGTTCTGTATTTGTTGTGCAAAGAAGAAAAAAGTTAGACAATGGTAAAATAACATGTCACTTGATGACATACGTAGAGCTTGGTCAACGACCATCTTGAAGCTCGATAATTTAATCCTCTCCATCCCACCCCAATCCTACAATTGTTCCGTTAAGAAATAATATGCTATAGAATTTGAAGTTTTCAATACTGCTAAATTCTACCCTCATAACCTAGGGTTTTCTGAGTTTATGAGGTTTTTGAAGCAAAGTGAAGAATACGAAAGAAGCCACAAGTTTAAGTAAGGCAGTAAATATTCACGAGCACACACAAAAAGAAAGAAGAATAAGTTTAATGAGAAGGCAAATGATCTTCAAGCTAAGGCTGGGCTGAGGCATGTCCCTAGGATTCGATCGGTGTTCATTACCACAATCTTCAACTTAGAAGATTTGGTATTCCTAATAAAGAGCTCTAAAAACAGTTTTTTAAGAAATCAATCCAAACCAACCCTTAGAGAGTTGAGATAAATGATTCCATTCATCCACACAGATGCACATACATATCCAAGATACAAATGTAAACCATTGGTTGATCTCCTATGTGTCCTAACAACATTAATGATATCCTTGCCTCCCTACTGGTGGGTCGTTCTAAATATATATTTGGTTGGCCATTACACGTGCATTATTTGAACTCTGGTTTTTTATTTTTTTTGAATTCTTTGGAGTAAGTGCAATGGTCATCTCGAGTCTTTCTCATCCTTCCATTGCTTAATGGATTTTATTTTGTTTACCGTAAAAATAAGCCATTTGCTCATTTGTACCTTGTTTCCAAATGGAAATCTGTGTTTTGATCACCTACGAGTGCGGGGTTTCCCCTATTTCATTTACCAATGAAATGTTTCTTATGCCAAATTGAGCATAGCTATTGGAGTTTGTGGTTTGCATCCCCTACACCCAAATGCACTAAACTGGCACAGGAATTCATCAGATACTCAAAATGTAAAGATTTTATCTTCTTTTGAAGCACAGCTAATGGAGAAAACTATACTAAACTTACAGTTGGCCGCTTTGTTCTTCTATAAACTCTTTCAAGAGTTTCAATCTGAACCTTCTTCAGTCTCTTTTGAGCAGCCCAGCTCTGTTGCATGACATGAACAGGCACCTTCGTCACTTCCTCCTCTTTTGCAGTGTCTACTACTAGGGGTTCTTCATCAGTAGTTTGTAAGGTTTTAGTTTCTATAATTGATGGTTTAGGAGTGTCTGGAAGACTAGCACTCAACATCAGAAGATTGGGTGGTGGTTCGCGAAGCAACTCGAGAACGACGGTCCTGTCGAGACAAAGTTCAGCAGCAAGACTCTTGATCTGCAAAGAAAAGGATGCATTAGCCTTCAGCAAGATAAACTTGCAAAGTAAACACTGCATTAGCATTTAGGAAGACTCTTCTTCAGTAAAGTCAACAACAAATTGAGAAAGTACATAGGGTTTTTTTTATATGGATGACCTTAAAAGTTAGGTGGAAACAAAATCTGACTGGTTTCTCAATATAAGTTTTTCTGGCATCGGTGAACGTATTTTATTTTTGGGCTCACTCCCTTTTCCCTCTCGCTCTCATTCTCACTCTCTCTCCGATCCTATGTTGCCTCCTGTTGCTCTCACTCTCTATTTGACCATTTTGTTCTTGCTCTCGCTCCTCATGTTCCCTCAC
Organism: Cucumis sativus; assembly: GCF_000004075.3. Lineage (NCBI taxonomy): Eukaryota > Viridiplantae > Streptophyta > Magnoliopsida > Cucurbitales > Cucurbitaceae > Cucumis > Cucumis sativus. Next base: position 37,998,919 of record NC_026657.2, read on the forward strand.
TCTTAGCTCCCTATTTAAAGAGGTTTTATAGTATAAAATCTCATTTGGTATCTATTTGTAAGAGTATTGATATAATATTAAATCTACCTTCACTCACCAAAGTTTTTGGGTTGTGATTTAAAATGGTATCATAGTCTATGAAGTCCATGCCAACATTTGATCCAAAAAGAAAAATTTGGATCCAACCTTATGAATCATGAACCCAGTGAGGCATATCTTGAAGGCCATGTTGAATAGCCCACGTTGATAAAATAGAGAGACGACACACAATCTTATTTAAGATCGATGAGTCTCCGAAAATGAAATTATAGTGATTTCGTACTTTGATACCATGTATCTAATATCAGTCAGGATATTCAAATTTCGGGTCTTTCCAAACGGAACTGATTCAAGAAGATTTTGTGCTTTCTAGTTCCCAAATCAAACGGCAACAAAAACCACAGGTTACTGATATTGCATAAAAAGTTCAATGTTTGAAAAACTCACGCTCGTTTTACGGCGGCCTTTCTTCAAAGCCAAGGCTAGTCGTCGAAGTTGCCAGTTCTTTAGTTTTACAGGCATTTCCTCTTCTTCATCATCTTCATCGTCGCCGTCGTCGTCATCTTCTTCTTCTTCTTCTTCTTCTTCTTCTTCTTCTGCTTCTTCTTCTTCTTCATCAACATCGATGCCAAGAGCTAACCCTAGCTCGCGCTCAAGTCTGGCAAGGTCCTCTTCGCTAAATTCATCGTCTTCACCCTCATCCAAGGAAGACGCGTCATTCTTGAGATCTTCTTCCAGTTGACTAAACAACAACTCAAGAGCATCCTCCTCTACATCCTCCTCCTCGTCCCTAGCTTCTTTCGGAATCAAATTTCTCTGCAAAAAAAAAAAAAAAAAAGTAGAATAACAAAATTTGAAGTTTCAGATAAGCTTAATTACACGCTCATGCCAACGCAACAGAAACAATAAAAGATTAAGTAAAATAAGATCACCACACTATCTAGAACTCTACCTTCTTTTTCTTCGAAGATGATGAAGACGAGCTGACAGATGAATTTTGGTTCCGACGGCGAGCAAATGTGAGCGACAGAGTGCGACAAACCGGAGGACGATGCAGAAGAGTAAAATTGGATGGAAAAGGCCGGCGTCGAAAGAAGAATCTACCTCGGTCAGAAATCGACGGCGAACCTGGAAGTGCTTCCGGTGCCGTCGCCGGTGCCGAAAGAAACATCGGTTGATTTATGTAGACAGACACTTTGTTCGATCAATATCAAGCGGCAAGATGATAAACCTTCCTGTTCCCTCCAAAACGACGCAGTTTACTTGCACGTGCGGAAAGTTTAATTTATTTCTACTCAATTTTGTTTTTTAAATGACCATTTTCGTCACTTTTTTCATTGTATTTTTATATGAATTATAAATATTTTTACCAAAATTTTGACAATTTTTTTAATAATTTAGAGCGAAAATGCAAAGGATGATAAATGGGACGATAATTTTTTTTTTCTAGTCAGATTTATTTAAAATATAAGATTTAAAATTAAAGAAGTACTGGATCAAAATTGAACAAGTCTTAAACACCAATCGATTCGTGTAAATTACCGAGTGGTGTATTAAAAAAAATTGTTTAACTTTCCTTATATTTCAATAAAAAATATTACAAAAAAAGAATAATGATAAGAAGTGAGTGTGGAGGAATCGAAAGCTACGTTCATTATTAAGTTAACTAATAATATTGATATTATATCATTTATATATGTATATATATATATATAACGGGTATAAAGTTGAAAGAGACTCAAACCCTAAACATATAATAAATTCATTGGTGGGTATATTTATTTTGCATCAAAAGAAAACTCAACTATTTATATTTTTGTGAACACATTTATTTAACACGTATTACACGGCTTAATCGACTAGTTAAAAGTATTATAATTTTTATTTTTTCCCATTAGTTAGTATCATTTCTACATCAAATTACTGTGTTGATCCATAAATATATCATTTGAATATTTTTTTATTTTTTAATTAATTTTTCATCAAATTTGGTTAAATAATAATTATAATAACTTTCATCCCATGAAAGACTCATCAATGGGATAAGGGTAGAGACTAATTATGAGATTTATTCAACATAAGATTACTAATTAAATTAGAAGATGATATATTAACCAAACGTTACTTTTCAATAAGCGATTATATATATATATAATATATAGATATTTAAAAAAATCTCCACTCTAAACATTACTAAAAACATAAAAATAGATTATAAATTAATAAGAGAGTTTATTTATTAATTTTGTTGAGCAAAAACTAAAGCCTATAGGAAACATAATGAAGAAAGATGTTTGGTTATAATTTGATTTCATGTAATAAATAAGCATTTCCTTTATAACTAAGCTGCCTAACCTCAGTCCCAACACAGAATAAATGGCCTTCCAATCCCAATTCTCCCTTCATTCCAGCTGTTTCCCAAACAAGTTTAAAAATCCCCATTGCTCTATCAAGCTGCCTCACCCCATTCCATACAATTTTCTCTTCATCACAGCTCAAAACCCTCCCCATGAACAACAAAAACTTGTCATTCCCATCACCCTTCAACAACCCACCACAAAAATCCACTTCAATATCCCTAAAATGCCCAAAAAGATAGTATAGTAAAAGGGTGAACAAGCACCTGGATGAGTGCCCCAATGTCTTTGAAAGCTTCTTTTGCACCAAGCTTTCTTGAAGTTTGGCTTCCCTAAATCCAATGCTTCTATCACTCCACACATCTTTGATTTGGGAAAGCCCTTCTTTCATAACCTCGAGCTTTGTTACATAATGGACCAAACTCTTCTCGTCTTTCAGATAGCCGATCAGATCGTTGAACATCTCGAGCATGTCTTCCCATCTTGGCGGTGGAGATGACTTGACTACCGTTCGTGATGGCGCTGGTCGAATCCATGAAGAGAAGTGAACATTTGAATTGGTGGCAGTATCCAAAAACTTTAGGCAACTTGAAACTATCTGAAGCGACATTTTGATCCCTTTGTCGGTTGAGCGATGAGATAATGGAAGCAACTCCAAATTTAACTCTTTCAGTATTTGATCCAATGCACCAGTCCAAATGTGATGCTGTGTAACCTGTTTAAACATCAAACATCAAACATATACTAATATAACATTTGGGTTTCATAGTGACTTATCCCAATGTTAACAAAAACAAAACACGACTTGGCCTAAAGGTGTTTGGAGATTTTGAGCCCAAGGATTCAAATTTCATAGCAACCAGCTCACCTAAGATAAAATTATAAGATCACCAATGCACCAAAAAAAACCTAAGTTAATGGGTGATGGTAAATTTCTTAATATATCAATACTTTAAGGTTTTCCTTCACTTTGAAATATGTGAAAGATCTAACAAGTACAAATTAATATTACTTGGAGTGGAAATAACATTCTAAGAAAGATCTAACAAGTACAAATTAATATTACTTGGAGTGGAAATAACATTCTAAGAGTTTGAACACATGAACTCTTCTTAATCTTAATATTAAATCACGGATGAATCTAAAATTTTAAGATAAGCTAATGGATGAAGGTAAGTTTAATGATATATCACTGCTTTAAAACACCGCCAATTTTCTTTTGGACAATTCTATATGGTCTAACCTGTGGGCATATGGTGTGGCGCACCAGTTTCCTTTGCTGGACTGTGACCCCGAGGATGTTGCACACCTTGGTGAGTGAATCAACAACCATAGCCTCTCGTTCACTTGAATTTCTGAACCATGCGTGAGGCTGACAATTTATAGAACTCGATCCAGCTATCTCTGTTATTCTCCTCTGAGCAGATGGAGAACCAATCAAGATTCTTACAAGGGACTTGAAAGTGCGCATTTCCTGTTCAATACGCTCATCGCTAATGGTCGAATCATCACTAGCATTCACAACTCGTCCATCCATCAAATCCACATTCCTCAACTTACAGCTCAATTTCTTTATCTTCCCAAAAGCCTTCTCGTACCATTCAGACGGTAACACCTCTTGAACGGCGGAGGAGTCCTCTGCGGAATGATACAGCATAGAATTTGATTGTGAAGCCCCACATCTTGTGTTAGTGAGATGCTTTAAGCGAGAGATGAAAAACAGCCTCTGCAACTGATTATAAATCATGACTCGAAAGTCACTTCATAAATTTACTCCCTAGTGGAAATCTGAGCAATGGGTTTGCATATTCTCCGGCGATAGTAAGTTTGCCATAGCCTGGAACTTGATTGCAGCATTTTGTCGAACAGTTGGTGGGTGCACCCTTAGAGAAACAAAAATGGAGAATTTGGGTTGTTGAAATCCTTGTGCAAGTAAATTGAAACAGAAGAACTCCACGATTGGCAACTGGAATTACAAGATTGATGAGAGAAATGAAGCGAAGAACTGAGAATATTAGCACTCACACCAAAATCTCCAGCTGAAGTAAACAAATACTTCTGTTTTTCTCGCCTCTCTTTTCAAACACAATTTTGGTCCTATTAATATTTTTCTAATTTAAAATTACATTTGATTCCTACTTTTAAAATAAAACTAAAAAAAAAATAGAAAGAAATACCTAAATTTAATACCAAATTTCACAAATATAATTCATTTTCTCGATTAGGATTCCCTAATAATTATAATCTTTATTAATTATATAAGATTTTCGAAACTAAATTCAAATGGTTTCTTTAATTACATTATATTTAATTTATTATAGAAATTAAATAAAAATAGTTGATAAATTCTATATAAAATGAATACTATTCTAATATGTAATAGTTTAATAATTCAATATAACTATATTTCATTATTTTCATCACCACATATTGTGAAATTTATTTCGGTGCCGGCGACGACTTCATTTTCTTCCTCCTTCAATTTCGATATTTTCTTCCATCAATTTCGATATATAATGCATATATCACCATACCAATACATAAAGAAAATTTGTACTTTTTAAAAAAGTTTCTGAAACGTAACCTACATTCCTATTTCTCTCCTTGTCGGTCCACCTTACAAATTAATATAAAAATCTTTTATTCATAAAATATAAATAAGTGAAATGAAATATATGAAAAACAATGTAAAACTAAAGAAAGAAGGGACAAAGAGAGATCAGGAGAAGATTTTTTCGAACACAATCACCCAAATAAAAATAATTAGGAATTTTTATTACAATATTTAATAAATACAAATATTAATCATGATTCACTTTTTTTTAATTTTTTCTCTTTTTATATATTATTAATAATAAAGATAGATAAATTGATCTTTAGCTTTTATATTCGTGTAAAATATTAATCAATATAGGACATTTCTGAAAATTTGTAAAATTTTAAATTTGTTATATGATGTACCATTTTAGGGTAGGTTAGTTAAAGACCCAACAAAAAATAGAATAATAAAGTTCATATCAATACATTTTCTAAATTCAAACTTAAAAACCGACAACCCTATAATTGGTTCTACATGGTCATAATTTTGATAGATAAAAATTAAAAGAGGGAGAAAAAGAAAAACCTCTATACAACTTTCGAACGAAAAGGAAAGAAGCAAGAAACAACCCCATAGAAGTAAATGGTGAGGAAAAGGAACAAAGGAAAAGATAAAACATATCTATAAATTCACTCACCCATTAAGTCAACAAAAGATCAATTGCAAATATTTTGATGAAAGAGGGAGTATTTTTCAGTTAATTTTAAGATCTAAGAATGGACTAAAATGGGACAAGTTACATTATCTAATTTAAAATTGAATAAATTTACAAATATATAGTATGAATTGTTTTCCAATATAGCAAAATGCTATCAATTATTTTTCATTCGAAACCAAGACACTTAATAATTTGGTTGGTTTAAGTGTGTTTAAGTATTCACCCGAACCACTAATTATCACGTGATAAAAAAAAAATCTTAAAAGATATAAACAAGAGGATATTTCATGTTTCAAAATCCTTTCTCGACCACATCTCCCTCTGAATAATTTGCAAAATGTAAACTACATTTCAACAAATTTATGGTGAACATTTTTAGGAGTCAAATGTGGACAATCCACTAGTAATCAAAAACCAAAATTTTGCCATTCCCGTAAAATGATATCTGTTCTCCAAGAGGAATGCATATTATTGCGATTAAGTTAGCAAACATCAACTTAGAGAGAGACCATAATTAACTTCACAACCATTGTGAATACACTGAATCAGAATTTGAATACGAATCAAAGTCACTATTCATGATCTTATTCATGAGCAAACTAGCTCTCTCTCTCGCTTTTGCTGATCCTCTCACAGAAAGATCAGCAATAACTCCAAAAAACTCTGGCAACTTCGAAGCATCACTCAAACAACCTTCGCTTTCGTCGAACAATCGCAAAAGTATCTCAGTTGCACCTTCTTTACTCAGCATGCACCTTCCTTTCAACACATTAACCATTGAAATTACGATCCGATCGGTTTTTATCAAAGCTCTCAACCCCTCCTCAAATCTAGCCAAGAGACCGAGAACAACAAGAGCAGTACCAGCGAGATCCTCACCGCTAGTACTCTCCACTACACTGATAAGAACTTGGATGGCTCCGGATCGAACTGCCACAGTGCAGTTCCCGTGAAACTGGCCTAGTTCAGCTAAGGAACAGAGAAGGTGATGGGCAGCAGGAATGTTGGGAACTTTAAGTGCTCTAACCAATAGTTGTATTGTCCCTGCTACACCAAACTTAGCTTTGTTTTTGTCTAACATTGCAAGGCTGCAAATCAATGAGGACGATAGCTTGACAGTGTCGGGGGAGCCAAGAGATATAAGTGTATTGAGATGGTAGATGGTTTCCATTGATGCAAGAAGCTTTTTCATGTCATGGTTCAGAGAGAGGTTGAAGAGAATTGACAGTGAAAGAGATTGGATGGTAGAGGAAGATGATTTGGAAAGACCAATAAGAGTTGAAATCGATCCATCTACTTGTACAAGCAAGTTCCTGTGTAGAGGACTAACCTGAGTAATGGTGACCAAGTTTTGAAGAGCCTTTTCTTGAACTTCGTGAGCATCTGACCGAGCCCCCGCCATACACTCTGTTATGGTTTTATGTGCAGTAGCAACACTCATGGATCTCATGGAAGAAGAAGACTGGAAAGATGCAACTGACATGATGCTCAAATAATATTATTCTGAAAAGAGCGAGGATAATACAAGCCTAGAAGTTTTAGAACGAACTTCAATTTCTAACCTGCAATATAAATTAGAAGCTCTATTTTCTAGGGAGAACAGATAAAGTTAACTTGTGGCTGGATTTTTGGAAACATCATTCGTTGTTATCAAAGTATGAGTAAGGTATATTCCTGTTTTGGTCCTTAAAGAAATTCAACATAAGACAGAAGATGATCCAAGCATCCAAGAACCAGGCTGGAAATATAAATAAATATCACCATGTAGTATGAATCAGTCCAAATAGCTGAAAAACAAGCAAGTCTAGTCAAACCACATAGTTGATTACTCCCTAAACGAAGGAATCAATCCTATAGTAGAATAGCCTTTTTCCTGGGTCTTGATTGGGGGGAGAGAGAGAGTATACACAGACAACACTAAAAAAAGTATATATTAGAGCTCAGGCAATAACATGTATATAGAAAGCTTCCTTCTTTTTTTTCTCTTGCACTCGGAAGTTTGAAGGTATATAAATTTAATTAATTCTTTCCAATGCAAATAAACTCTAATCATGATATACCAGTACAACTCTTCCAAAGTTCTCAGATTGCGACATCCTCTGTGTTGAAATAGAAAGGGCAAGGAAAAAGAGGAAGGCACAACTTTACAGGGCAAATAAGTGGGGATCGGGGAGACACCCCAAAATAGAAGCGCACGAGGGAATGGAATTAAAACATGGGGTGGGCTTATACAGAATTATTCAAGAAGAAGCAAGAAGTCAAAAGAGACAAAGGGGAAGAGAACTCACAAGAAGGATAATGAAGAGGCTGGAGTTGTTCCTTTCTGAGGATGCTCCTATCTGCCATCATTGGTTACAACCAAGTTCACAAGGGGAATCTGATGAAATTTACAGGACAAAACCACATGGCATTTAATATTCGGAAATCGTAAGATGGGCCCTGAATGCAGCAAAAGCCATGTCTCACCCGATGTTCAACGTCGCCAGGAAAACATGGACTCAATTAATTCTTTGACCCCACTGAAAACGACAAGAAATTCTACTTGCTTTCCAATGTCGTTACATAAATATAATATTTTAAAAAACCCTAGCAAAAAATTATATTAAAAATCCAACCCAAGACTATAATTTGTAACAAGAATATAGACTAAAACAATGGGACCAACAAAAGTCATAGAAAAAGGACTAATCGTGAAGGGGGAAATCTCATATGAAATCCAATCGAGATGATAAAACAAGTTTCACACTTATTATTTATCAATGATGACTCGAACAGATGGTGAATAAAACTTTGATAATGAAATACAAAAGTTGAAAACAAACAAATGATGGAGAGATGTTCCAATCCATCACATATGGAAGAAACTGTGTCTTAAACGACATTTACTCCATCCAAAAATAACTATGAAAATTAAAAATAGCTTAAGGAATGGTGCGCTGGAAAAGGGGCAATGCTCCCAATGCTTCACGTTCTGCTCTCTCCTTCTTTACCTGCAAAACATACCCCAAAAGGGAGGGAAAAGAATCTTTAGGTTCATTCACTCAACTTTCTTCCACTTAATAAAGAGAAATGAAATGGAATTATTTAATTTAGCTAAACGAAACCATTTACCCTAAAGTGCAAAGGGAAAATGATAAAGAAGCAATATAACAGCAGTCTTGCAAATCATTTACCCTATACCCTAAATTAGATTGTTTAATTTATTCTAAACTAAGTAGTATTCAAGAAATCAAAGGAGTTGTAATATACAAATAATGTAGGAAAACATATTGCCCTACGTGCTGCTGCTGCTGATGCTACATCATAGCTAACATTAATGCAAATTTCATTAACCTAAACTCAGACATAATATAAAGCAATCAAGTACATCAATAAGAAGAATTGAAGCAGGCTAATCATCAAATCATCAACCTTGCGAAGTCAATTCTTATCCCAGCTTCCCTAGTCCCTTCCATACTCGCCAGTAAATAAAAATCAAAGAATCCAGACTAATAAAACCAAAACTTTAATTACCAGCACACAGTTTACTTATTTGCACGTGATAAAGTAATTTACTCGTGACTCATGAAATTGTACAACAGAAGAGATCAAGAATTCAACCGCAAACAAAGTCCAACAAAAGTCATGAATTTACTTCAAAAGAAAGCATATCAAGGATTCACACATATTACCCAAAAGCTTATAACTATCTAGAAAAGACAAGAGAGAAAGAGCGAGAAACCTCAAAGTAGAAACCAGATAACAATAGAACTACAGTAAATAAACAATTCAACTGCAATGCAAGTACGAAGCAAAATACCATCTAATCTAACAGATGGTAAATAAAATCTCTCTCTTTTTTTTTTTTTGAATAATAATCTAACAGATGGTAAATAATATAAAAACCAATAAGTCCCAAATACAGGTTATAAGATACAAAAATCAAGTATCATGACTGACACTAAGAAATAGAACAGCCGCTTTATTCCTATGAACAGAGCCAGACATTTTCTTTCACTTTTTTTACCACACTTCTTTTTCACTTTAATAAAAAAAGCAGGAGATCTTGTATAATGGAAAGACTTACAAGTGCCAGCATTTCCTGGAGATAGCTCCTGAATGGTGTTTGCATGGCCTGCCAATAGGTTAAAAAAAATTAAAATTCAAACTATTAACCAACTAACTACGGTTTACATGCTCGGTGACCTGCCAATAGGTTTACATGCTTGGAGGAAAATAATTAAACCCAATATAATTATTTCTTAATCCTCGGTGACCATGCAAAATCACAACCATCCAATAAATCCCAGATTTGAAGAATAGCGCACGCTCAACAATTATATTATGACCATGTTGGATATAGAATTAATACTGACTACTCCGTGACAACAAAACGTAGCATTTAGATATTCGGTAATAATAAACATACAACACATTTCCATTTCTTTTCAGCGAGGCTCAAACCCGATCTAACGAGGGAGAAAAACATCCATAGTAGAAAGAAAACCTGAAGATTATCGGGAAGATACTGATGCTTCATAGAAAGGTCCATGGCCCGTTTCAAACGCTGATTGCGTGCATCAACAATCTCCCTCGGGAGTCGATCCAAAGCCTCCTTCACATCAACATCATAGTACGGATCATACAGATCGTCATATCGAAGACCTAACAAAGTAATAAAACCCAAAATCAATTCCCAACAGATCAAAAATCGAAATCAAAGCCAGAGAAAAAGAAACGATTAGGGTTTCAGTTACCATAATTACGGAGTCGTTTGGTGAGAGTTTTCATGTGTTGACGAGCGAACCAATTCTTCTTTGGATCAACGAGGAACTGCATAAAGGACGCCATTTCGAACCCTCTCTCCTTTCTTCCTCCCCCAGAAAGATTTGCTCTCTGATTTTTTCTTTTTTCACTGCCCACTTCGGCTACAGCTTCGCCTTTCTCCCGTTTTCTGGAATAATCGCCTGGTCGAGTTGTTGGTAAGATTTTACGACGGAATGCGAAATTATAATCTTCAAACGAATCGGCCCATTACGTATACGGCCCAATGGAAGGCCCACCTACTTCATCTATCACTCGTAAATTTGGATGATACTCATAGACCAATATTTACAGCATCTATTACCGACAGAATTTGATAAATTTGGCTATGTTTACAATTCTTTTAAAATATTACTATGTACTTGATTATTTTGTAACTAATGGCTAAATTTACAATTATCTTTAATTATAATGGTCTTGGGGCGATTTGAGATATAACAATATTTAGCTATAAATATAATAAAATTATCGCTGATAGACTTGTATGAGTGATAGATTCGTATGGTCTATCAGTAATATACCAATATTTACAATATGGTCTATCAATGGTAGAATTCTATCATAGAATTTGACAAAATTTTGTTATATTTACGTTTTTTTTAAATGTTGTTGTATATTCAATTATTTTATATCTAATTGCTAAATTTACAACTATTCCAATTATAATTGATCGTCATTTTAAGAATAACAACAAAGTATATAGTAACATTTTTTAAAAATTGCATATATAGCAAAATCTTTTGTTGATAGACTCATATGATCTATTAGTGATAGGCTGATATTTGTAACATGATCTATTAGTGAAAGATTTCTATCATTTATAAAATTTGACAAATTTTGCTATCTTTTCAATTTTTTTAAATGTTGTTATATACTTAATTATTTTGAATATAATGGCTCATTTTTCTACCGTTCTGGTAAATATTGTAATTGAATTTGAAAATATAACCAAAATTATGTTGTTATAGAATTGCATTTTTAATCCTTCCATTTTTGGGATTTGGTGATTTTGGTATTTGGGATTTTAATTTGGGAATATAACTTATGTTGTCTCCCTTTACATATCGTTTAGGATAAATTTCCCCTCATCCATTGCTCTCATTTCTTAACTTAACTTAGTGAATCTATGAAAATGAACATTTATAGTTTTGACCTTAGATGAGGTAATATGTGTATATTACTACTTATTTTCACAAATAATTACATTTTAAAAGTAAAATCTTAAATGTGAAATAATTACATTTTAAAAGTAAAATCTTAAATGAGTGTTTGGGACAGGGCGATTTTTATAGTTTGATTAAAATAATTTAGGTTTGAATTAGTAGTATTTGGCGTGTAGGCTATTTTAGTTTGATAAGAAAATAGTAAAAATTGTAACAAAGAATAAAAAACTATGGATGCCAAATAGTAAACATTGTAGCAAATTGAAAGTTTTAAAATAACTTTTATCGTAATTAATTGGATAATTTTAAATAGTATTTAGTGAGATGATTATATCATATATATTATTTGCTTCATACAGTTAATTGTTTTATTTTTAACTTTACACTTGAACCCATAGTGAAGGAGTTGCCACTTGTATGGACACAAGGAAGTCACCTAATTTCAGGTAAAGATGAGTTCTCTCTGTACTTGCTTAATGTTTTACTTTTTCTCTTCTTTTCACTTGAGTGTAGATCTATTCACAGAAGATTAAATAGCTATCACGACTTTCTTCTTTTTTATTTATTTACTGTAATTTATGGTTTTCTTGGTGTCCTTTAGATGATGGTGAGATGAAGAGAGAAAGATGAACACACAAACGTTTTAAAAGTGGTTCGACAAATACCTACATCTACTGTGCTCTGGGAGCAAAATGTTAATTTTTTTCAGTTTTCTTGTGTATGAAATATCAAAGTAGTATATGGTATTTATAGACTTTCCTATGTGTCCCTTAGTTAAGACTCTAGTTAGACTCGAAGTTAAAACCAACAGATTTATTTATACGTCTTTTACCATAAAAGATAACTGTTTTAGTAAGAGTTTCTCCCGCATAGTTTGAGGTAAAGTAAAGTAATTGTAAGTGTCAATAGTAACTAATTAGCTTAATACATTCAAAAATACCATTTACAAAGTCACTCATGTAATTTTTTCACCTGTGACTTTAAGAAATTTCAACATAACATGGTGGAAAAAAAGCACTTATAATGGTCGATTATACTTTTATTATGTGTATAAGAGAGTGAAACACAACAAGATTGAACTAAAACTTGCGAATACAGTAGTAGTAAAGAAGATTTCTGAAGTAGTAAACAGTTTAGCTCAAGAACACAGAAGTAGGGAAGATCAATGAAAGAAAAAGAATATTGTGAGAGAGAGAATTATATTTATATATACACTGATCTGAATCAAGGGTTTTCAAAATTAATACAAAGAAAAGATCACATCACAGAATTTCTTAACTTGTTTTCTTCCATTGATAAGCAACTAATTAATGAACTGTTGACAGCTAGAGAAACTGATCACAGTAACTAAGTATATGTTGGAGGTTATATATTCAGTCCTTCAACAAAAAAATTGGTAGAGGTAAAGCTTTTCCATTATGTTTTAATTTTTAGTATACAAAGTATTTATATATATATATCACCATATATATATACTTCTTAACCATAAATCTTCCCCTCGAGACAAAATACTCCTTATATGCTGCGTTTTCTTTTCAAGAAAATGAGTAACCCTAGAACGTAACTACTCCACACTCAACTTGATAGCAAACTTAAGTCTGCTGGGCTTTCTTATGTTTTGATCTTACGGTACGTGTTCATTCTTCCTTTTTCAATTTTTCATCACTGATAAAATGCAATACAATATCAACATGTTTAGTTGTTCTATCATATAATAATTATTGTTGATTTTCAGTGAGATGAAATGATAAATGAAACGCATGCACTAATTTGGTTGTCACAAAATATGTCTATTGTATTTTGTTTAAAACCCCATGCAACTCTTTAACTAATAATCCTTGTAACCATTGTAGCTTCTTGTACCGCCTCTATAGTTGCAATAAACTCAACTTCTACTATAGATAGAATTGCTAGTACTGTTTGTATCAGCTAATTTCACTGCCTCCAAACATAAATGTATATAGTCTGTAAGAGTGACCTTATTAATTTTATCTAAATTATCTCTAGCAAAGCTGCCATATAATCAACATGCATAGCCATCGAGATCTAGATTGCGATATTTTGAATCTTTATACAGCATAGGCCAAAATTGATATATAGATCCGACTAATTGAGTAGCTAGCAGTAGCCATGTTGAATAATCCTTTTATTAATTCGTAGGCTGCCTGTAGCATCAGGGTATGGAACCCTTAAAGTTCATCTTTGTTTCTTTAGGAGTAGCTAGGATGATATTGATGACTCTCTAGTATTCAACTGCTGCAATTTTTCTCGTATTACATACGTGCTTGTTCAAGGTTCAAACCCTAGAAAAACAAATATGAACTTTATTTCAAAGTTGTCATTATCATCGCCATATTTTTGCTATATGTTATAAATATTTTATCAAATTTATTGTTTTCTATCGTTAATTTCCTTGAAATAACATGTAACACCGAAATAGGTATAAAATTAGAAACCTAATTTCTTTCAAGTTTCTCTCCAAAATGTATTAAACCAATCTTACATCGATCTCAACAACCTTCACAAAATATCACTATCAATGACTTTGACAACTAAAACGTGACATCTTATAGATATTGATTAAAGCACACATGAAGACATGTACATGACATATGAAATAATGAGAAAATGATATTCGATCTTTTAAAACGATAAGAACTTCTACTTTAATTACAATATTTCAAATGTAACAAAATGAATCAAAATATTCGAATGATAAAAAATAATGACATAATATGTTTCTTTAGGACGTAGATAGGTGTATCTAATCATTGCCGGGAAAGAAAAGAGAGAGATGGAGAGAAATAGGGAAGGGGGCCGTAGGAGAAGTAGAAGGAGAAATGATAGGTCAAATCAAAAGGGGAAAGTCAGTTTCAATAATAACTAATTTCGACGCACACAACAATGCTTCAGGTTCAGGTGGTTAATGATAATGCCTCTCCACAAACCAACCATGGGAGTCGGGAAGAACGTCCAATCAATGGCTACCCCCCTTCTCTTCTCTTCCATCGCTCCATCCCTTTTTTTCTTTCTTAATTCTCTCCTCCAATCCAAATTTAGCTTCATCCATCGCCATGCTCGTCCATATTGGATTCCTTTTTCTTTACTCATCAATTCATAACTAATTAACCATTTTTCACTTCTCTCTTCCATCTCAGATTCCTAAATGCAAGCTGCTTACTTAGCTTGCCGCGCCTCACATTTGTAGGAGCTGAATCGACGACGGCCGGAGGATAATATGAGTAAGAGATTAATTATTGAACTGATCAAGATCAACCTGTAATCATCGAGAGGAAGGATTGAGAATTCTGGCTGCCTCAGATTAATGGTTTAGGAATTAGGTAGAGATGATTGATGAAATGAAGAATCTGTAAATCGAGAGAAGATGTCGTCGTTTAATACAATTACAGGTTCTTACAATATTATATAATTAACCCCATTCTTATTATTCTTCTTCTTCTTCTTCTTCTTTAGATTGTTGTGATCGTGATTTTGAGATTAATTAATTTAATTGTTGTAGGCTCAGGTTTGTAGGAACTGAATCGAGAGAAGGCTTAGGAAGTAGGGATTATTAGGGATTAATTATTTTCTTCAAAATGTCGAAGAAGTGGAAGAAGAAGGGATTATTAGGGAAATCAATGTGCGGGGCCGAGCAAGAACGAGAGATCGATCAAATAACGAGAAACGAAGGTAGTCATTACAGTCTCGACGGTAGTCATTACAGTCTCACCGGAGGAATCCTGCCGCCGCTAGGCGCCAATGGACAAAGTAATCGAAGATTAAAACTCCGTCGTCGTACAATATCGCCATTCGATTACAATTACAGGTTCTTGATTATTAATAATTACAAAGAACTGATCTAACCTCATTTTACTTCTTCTTCTTCTTCTTATTACTACATGAATTGAATTGAATCTCGCAGAGTTTGGGAAACGTTTCTGATATTTCTTGTATTGTACACGGCGTGGGTTTGTCCGTTTGAGTTCGGGTTCATACCTTCGCCAAAGGGACTTCTTGCTGCAATCGACAATATAGTGAATGGATTTTTCGCGATTGATATAGTATTGACATTCTTTGTGGCATATTTGGATAAAACAACATACCTGCTGGTGGATGATCGGAAGCTGATAGCACTGAGATATGCGAAATCATGGTTGGTATTGGATGTAGTGTCAATTATCCCATCGGAAGTGGCTCGTGCTATTCTTCCTCCTTCGCTTCAGGCTTATGGATACTTCAATATGCTTCGTCTATGGCGTCTTCGAAGAGTCAGTTCCATGTTCGCCAGGTATAATCAAATTCCCTTCAACTATATTCTCAACCATTCATAAATAGTTTAAAATTTAGTAATTCAATTTAAAATAATTAGCTTTCAAAATTTTTTAAAATAATAAATTTTACCAAAACATTTACAATTTATAGCAAATTATATCACAAATAATTATTGATATGCTACACGAATAGAAATGATAGAATCCAAAATTTTGTTATAGCTTGTAAATATGTTATTTTATTTTGCTAGAGAAGACTATAACCGATAGAATCCAAAATTTTCCTATAACCGGTAAATATTTTATTTTATTTTGCTATTTTTAAAAATGTCCCTAGATTATATTAGTTTATCTCCCGTACAAGTCTACAATAGTCGTTAATTACAATTACCCAATTTATAATTTACTAAAAACAAACAGTACCTCAATTCATTTTAAAAAATAACCAAATATCGACTTCAATATTTGATTTTATAAATACTAATTGATTATTTTTTCAATAAGTGACCGAAATGATATGGACAAAATTTAAAACCCTACGAACCAAAAAAATTTAAAAATAATAACACTCAAAATATTTCATGGAAATATAACAAAATGGTCGTTAATTCTGTAAATGTTGTTATAACTAAATATTATTCTTAAAAATGTTACACATTGTAATTATACCTTAAAATCGATAAACCAAAGCCAAAGCCAAAACCAAAAATATAAGAAATAAAGTAGTATTCCGAAGTTTTATTTAAAGTATTTATTTGCTATTTTGTTTTCAATTTCTGTAAAACTTCAAAATCTATCTTAAAGTTATATCTATAATTAAAGTAACAATATTAAATATTTTCACCAAGATGATTACGAAGATTCATGATGAAATAGTCTTTAAAAGCTAATTAGATAGCAAATAATTGTGAACTTTACAAATCAAAACTATGCTTAAATCTTCATCTTTGCAAATTTCACCTTCTTTTCGTTAACTATTTCCATAAAATAATTTTTAGAAAACAATAAAACCTCACAAGTCAAAATCTTCATCTTCGTGTTGTTTCTTTGACTATTTTCATAGAACATTGATGAAAATTCAAGGTAAAATAGCAAATAATTATGAACTCCTTAAATCAAAACTATACTTAAATCCTCATCTTTGAAAAATTCACTTGCATGTTGTTAGCTAAATATTGCTGCAACTACTTTCGACAAATATTGATGAGAATTCCTCACAAAGTATCAATCTAAATAATAATAATAATACTAGATAAAAAAAAAAAAATTGTAAAAACTTGTTTTTTATTTTCGAGATTTTATTCGATATATCAATTACAATTAATGAACTTAATTTAAAAAATAAATAAAAGAAGCAAATAATTTTGAAAACTATCCTTAAATCCTTGTATTCTCTTGGGATCTAAAGAAAATGTTTAGATGGTTATTGTGTAGATTGGGATATGATAGAGATGTAGTCCATGATTAAAAGTTTGATTTATTTTTCTTTGTCCCCTTTCAATAATGGCGGCAGGTTAGAAAAGGACAAGAACTTCAACTATTTCATGGTTCGATGTGCTAAGCTTATATTTGTAAGTCTTCTTGTTTTTTGCTTTATTAACTTAATTTTAACTTTTGAGCTAATTGTTTCTACCTTCCAAACTTCCCAATTTAGTTCCAAAAGATTCAACCATAATCTAAAATCAATTATTAAAATTTTTTCAAATGAATTTTCAAGGATTAATTAGAACCAACTTTTAAAAAAGTTTTCCATTCCTTATGTATATGTAAGTTCATGCTTTTTATTTGTTAGGAAAATGATTTTTAATATTAAATATTAAGCATATAAATCCGACCAATATCAACAATTTTAAAAGAGCTATAGTTAGTTGCATATTAAAAGACACCTACTTTGAAAAATGAAATAGCTATCAAACACAATTTTTGAGTAGATTCTATCGTACGAGGATTGAATTGGATTGTATGTATATATATATATAGGTGTGCCTGTTCACGGCTCATTTTGCCGCGTGCTGCTTCTATCTAATAGCTGCAAACTATCCAGACCCAAAAGAGACATGGATAGCCTTGTCCATAGATGACTTTTATACAGCAAGTTTGGGGAGACGTTATGTTACGGCCATTTATTGGTCAATTACCACAATCACAACCATTGGCTATGGCGATTTGCATCCCGTAAATGAACAAGAAATTACTTTTACCGTCTTTTACCTCTTCTTTATTCTCGGCTTGCAAGCTTATCTCATCGGAAATATGACTAACTTGATCGTCCATGGCACAAGTCGAACCAGGAAATTTGTAAGTTTATCTCAACCTTCTTTCTTTCTTTCTTTACGCTCATTAGTCGGATATGAGCTCATGAAATAGTACGACTTAATAGATACAAATGCTTCCAATAGCCACCTCAAGAAAGCATAACTCAACGATAGATATATCCTTTGATGTTAGAGATTAAAATCTTCTCTTTTGTTTGTTTGATTCGAGATTAAGATTTGTGGAGGATTTTTTTGTCTTTATCAGTCGTTGAAAAGACAGTAACGTACCCGTTTTTATGTGTTCATCTTCATAACGTTGGTTGCATTGGATTATTTCAGAGGGACACCATCCAAGCATCCTCGAATTTTGCCCATAGAAATCAGCTACCTGTTCGACTTCAAGAACAGATGCTTGCTCATCTGTGTTTGAAATTCAGAACTGATTTAGAGGGATTACAACAACAAGAGACAGTTGATGCTCTTCCAAAAGCCATCAGATCTAGCATTGCCCTCCATCTCTTCTATTCACTTGTTGATAGAACTTATTTGTTTAATGGAGTATCAACAGACTTGATCTTTCAACTGGTAAAGATCTCAAATTCAATCCTTAACTTCTTTCTTACTGTCCACGCCTGTGTTAACACAACGATTTGGATAAAAGTAAACAACATAAAGAAAAAGGGAGTTGAGATATCAACTTCCTTAAGCTTTGTTGAGCCTCGAAGCCAACAATAATACCTCACTCCACCTATCAAAACGATCCCTTAAGCTTGAGAATCTTGCTATTTAAGACTAGTAAATCAAATTATATAGAAAGCACCAACGGTTAATTTTCATTCATCAAAACTAACTTTTAAGTGGCATTCAACCTTTGACTTTGGAAGGTAACTGAAATGAAGGCAGAGTACTTCCCTCCCAAAGAAGATATCATCCTGCAGAATGAAGCACCAACAGATTTCTATATCATTGTCACTGGCGCTGTGGTAAGAGCAAAAACAACCCCTTGATCTACTACACATTCCAAAATTTTTCGTATCCTTCGTGTCTGCACCTACAAGCATTTTCTGAATATGAAGTTTTATTTACGTCCTAATATACGAGAAAGCTTTCTCCATCCAAGGCCAAATCTTAAGACAATTGAAGATTTTCAGCCTGATCTTTTAATTTGGAGGTTATATGAATTGTAGTAGTTGACCTTTACCACTAGAAATACATTTCATTTGAGAAAAAGTGAAATCATCAACTTTTTGAGAAATCGGTCCTTTTAATTATTAGTTGGAGTCGTGCATGCTAGGCTTATTTCTCTCGATCTTTTCAACATGTAGGAGCTTAGAAAGATTGAGAAACTGACCCTTCTGATTTGATTTGTTCTTGACTTTGGCCTTAATAGACCAAATGAACTGCCAAATATAGACTATAGTATGCATACCAACTGAAATATGGCTTCTAGTATTATTTTTCTTCGTAACCTCGACAAGAAGTTTATACTTCTTTGATTGAGTCATGGAATTTCTTCTGACGTTTACTCCACAATGCAGGATCTTATTACACAAAGACGTGGAATGGAAGAGGTAATTATGGGGGCAAGGTGGAACTATTTTAACAATTTAGGGTAACTGGATTTTCATGGCATTGACAACACATAAAATGATGTAATGAGGTTTGATTTTTTCTTGACAAGGATTGTTTCAGATCGTGGGTGAAGCAAAAAAAGGAGATGTCGTCGGTGAGATAGGTGTGCTTAGTTATAAACCGCAATTGTTTACAGTCCGAACAAGCCGTTTGAGTCAATTGTTGCGTTTGAATCGCACCACGTTTTTTAACTTGGTACAAGCAAGCGTTGGGGATGGGGCAATAATAATGAACAATCTTCTTAAGGTCAGCAACTTTCCCTAATAATATTACTTTTTTATTCCTACACTGCTTGACTATAACAAAATATGAAAGGATGATGAAGATATCTCGAGACGAGATTGCACTTGTTTGAGAAAATTAATCATTGAAAGTTCCTAGCATATCAATAATAAGGGGCTTTTGGGAGGATGGAATGGAATGGGTTCGAAATGGGTTCCACCTTATTCATATTTGGATTGAGGGCTATATACTCGGTTTGTAGTGCCAAATTCAGTTCTTTTCCACCATTTTCACGTTTTCCAATTCCGTTTCTGTTTTGTCCTTGATTCTCCGATCATTTAAACGCTCTTCAGATTTCCAGTAATTAAAATTACATTCCAGCCTCCCAAACAACCCTAAGATTGAAGGTCGGAGTAGCTCATGCATCAATTTTCTCCTTCAGAACTTAACCTTAGTTGTGAATGCTTAAAGAATGTCACTGATTCAAGTGACATCATTGAGAAAAGTCTCATCTATTTAGTTATTGGTCACTTGGTCAAGTTCTTAAAGCTAAAAGATTGCAATCTATCTACCAGATGTGAAGCAAGTCTATGGCATTTACGAGTGACTTAGAATTTATGCGCTAAGCGAAGCCACTAAGTTTTGGCTACCTGTATGTTTAAACTTTATCGTGCAGCACCTGAAGGAGATAAAAGACCCCATGATGGAGGAAATTTTGCAAGAAGCAGAACAGACATTGTCTAGGGCCAAAATAGAAATGCCTCTCAATTTATACCATGCTGCCGACAGTGGTGATGATTTATTGTTGCATCAATTGCTAAAGCGGGGTTTGAATCCAAATGAAGTAGATACCAGAGACGGGAAGACTGCACTTGTAAACAAATCCTATCTATTGTTCTTTGCTCATCTTGGCTAACCATAATTAATCGAAATGGAGTTATTAAACTTACCTGGCTATTTCCATTCTCAGCATATTGCAGCAGCCAAAGGAAAAGAACACTGCTTAGCTCTACTCCTAGAGTATGGAGCAGACCCGAACCAAAGAGGTATCTTTTGTAGTAGTAATTCCTGCAACCTGATGCTGAAAAGTTGGGGAAGTCAATTTGCTCAAGGCTCTTATGTTATGCAGACTTTGAAGGAAACGTACCCGTCTGGCAAGCAATACAAGGGAAGCATGAGTCCATAGTCAAGGTTCTAATGGACAACGGTGCCAATATTTCTTCAGGCGACGTTGCTCAGTTTGCTTGCACTGCTGCAGAGAAAAACAGTCTAGATATGCTCAAATCCATCATCCATTGTGGTGGAGACATAACGCTACCAAGAAGCAATGGGACAACAGCTCTTCACATGGCAGTATGTGAAGGAAATAGTGAAACCGTAAAGTTCCTTTTAGATCACGGGGCTGACATTGATAAGCCAGATGTTAATGGATGGACTCCTCGAGGATTGGCAGATCATCAAGGCCATGAAAAGATAAAAGAACTATTCTCTGTCAAGCAAGCTGGTCAAACATCAGCTGCTGTCCGTATTCCCCAAAATCCTGAATCGAAATACGTACAGAAGTTCCCGAGCGAATCAAGCATGCCACCGCGAATTTCTGAAAACTCCTGCCCCACTCCTATTCGAGAATCGTTTTTTTCTGATAGGCCACCAAGAAGGAGGAGCAATAATTTTCAGAACTCACTAGTGGGATTCATGACAACTAACACAGGTAAGGTTTTATTTTGCTTACTTAAGAAACTCATTGTCTCAATTTCCTAAATTTCGAGGGAACTAATGAATCAAAATCTCTAGATTGTGTAAACATTCTAAAACCTAAAAGGAACACTCTTATATTGGTCTAACTAGACCATTGATACTCTAGATTTTCTCATTGTGCATAGAGAATTAGAAAATTATCTTATAAGATTGGAACTGACTTTCTAAAGCCAGCTTTTAACATATATTATAACTGCTATTTAAAATCATACAGGTGAAAGGGACATTCTACAACGCGCATCACTCAGTTATAGCAATAGCCAAAGCATGAGAATGACTTACCAGCAAAGAGTTACTATCAGTTGCCCTGAAACGGGAGACATTTCTGGAAAGCTAGTGCTTTTACCCAAATCCAACCAAGAACTACGTGAAATAGGTTCCAGAAAATATGGGATTTCTATAGCAAAGGTTTTAACTAAAGAAGGAGCTGAAGTTGAGGATACATACCTTATCAGAGACGGCGATCACCTCGTACTTGTTGGTGATGCAGGTACTAGTCAACAAAAATTGTAGAATTTGTTACAAAAAAAACCCACCTGAGTTGCTGCTTGCTCGGACTATTGCATTGTACAAATGTATACTTTGTTATTCTTTTTCCCCCATCTTTTGTCTAGGACTTCAAGTCAAACAAATAACATTCAATATTTTGTATGTTCGTACTTTGCACAATCTGGATATTTCATAGTCTCAGACCTCAGTGCAGTGCTTTTTTTGCATTCGTAATTTTTTGTAAGTTAAATGTGTTACCATGTTCAGGATAAATTTATCATTTTCTTTCAGAAGACTACTCTATAAGTTCCTACATAATCAAGGTATCATTCCTACAACAAACATTAGTCTACACTCTTAGAATACAAAAAATGCAGGCAGTTCAGTAAGGGAGGCCATTCCAATCTAATTTATAAATATAAAAAAGACAAATTCAACTGCAACGCAGCAACTTCCATAGCTCATCCAGGCCAAATAATTAATGAAGTAAAACATCAGCTAAAAAGTAACCTGAAACTGAGCAATGATGAAAAGCTACATCTATAAATAAAACAATAACAATTATTATAGGAATAAAAACTCAACTGTCTTATGCTCTGTCATCTCCTCCAACTTATCAATACCTGCAGACTGATGCTGTTGGAACAAATTGGGTTCCTCAAATAAAACGACCTCCCATTATAAGGGAAATTATTTATTTACTTATTATCATTTGCACATAGGATCCATAATATCACTCTTCACGACTCCCTACAAATGCCAATTCAGTAGCTAAGGCAATGTGATCGCTGCCCCATTTCTGCAAAATGGTGATTAAATAAAACAGACAAGGAATTTGTTAGGATACCTCAAACTAGAATAAAATCTTCAAATATGATCATGAAGAAATATAAGATGAAGTACAAGTACTTGGAAACCTCCCTCTTGAGCATGCTAACTCAAGCCTTAAACCACTCAATGGGCAATGGCCACCTTCACCCACCAGATTTATAACAAGATTCACTAACTTTCCATCTAATTACACTTACACACTAAATTAATACTATACTAATATTCTTATCTAGGTACCTTCCAAAATTAAACTTAAAACAGTTGACAAAGCAATAGGTATCAATTCTTCAATAAAACTAATTGCATGTTTAGGAAGTGATTCTAAAATGGTTAAAATCATTTGGACATTTTCAAAATTATTCCAAAAATTGCTTTTATCATTGAAAATCAACTTTAATAGTATGAAGATTGCGTTAAAGTATAAGATTAAACATTTCATTGACTTTGAGTACGGAAGTTTCTGTATTGTTATCATCCATTGTTGTCTATGTTTGACTTAAAGAATGATGTAAAAGTCATGAAACCAAATGATATATTAAGAATCAAATAAAATAATAGTAGTGGTAAATTGTGTTATAAAAGGAGTGATTCTCTTCGTTCCATCCTCTTCCCATATGATTTCAAAGCGTAGGTTGTGCACTCCCACTTGACTCATACATCATGACCTCACTTTCACCCATAGGAGGAAAGATGAGACAATCCCAACAGGAAGAAATGAAGGATTAAGAGAAATATTTCGTCTATGCAAATTATTGGAGTTACAAGCAACTGAAGCAGAAGACCCTATGTACAAATCCTAATGGACTTTTTCCGTCCAAGCAATTTCTACGAAAAAAACTGAACAATGTTCAATGTAAAACCAATTTCAAATTGATGGGAGAATGCCGTTATAAAAATATAGGTCAAATCCAAACAAGAGAAGCCTACAAAAATGCAAAGAGTGGACTCAATTGCTTGTAGATAGGGGAAAAGGCAAAACTTGTTGCAATTGCAATCGCTAGACGATGTTCACAACCACCTCTTGTCAAAACCATCTTATTCTTAAACTTTTAAACCAACTTGAAGTTCATATACCATACCTTTGTAGGAAATCCCTGAGTCAACTGCTGCATGACTTGTTTCCTTATGGGGGCAAGCACCTTAACCGTCTGAAGACCTTCTGAACGCCTATACAAATATTAAACGGAACTGGATATTACTGTGAAATCGAAGCTCTATTTACTTTGATACATTGCTGATTACCCCCCTTCTCAAAATAATAATAATAATAAATTCCTTAAATTTCCGGACTAAACAGGCAGCATTTGAACATTATTCATCAACTTAAGAAGTACTATCACTTTACCATATGTAGTCAACAGTGCCCAGAAAACACCTATTGTAACTAGTCGCCAGGGGTTCCCCATTCAAGTCTCTGGTCCCGGAAAGATCCTGCAAAGATGCCACTACAAAATTATGAGTATATTTCTAAAGGAAGAAGCATACACTAAAGAGAGGGAAAAAAAGATCATATGGAGTGATAGTCATCATTTGCATCAGAGGAAAAGAAATATATTCATAGAATATTCCACCTCAGCTTCTGTATATGTGCTTCTAAGTCTTAGAGAGTGTTCAATTAGAGTGCTATCTGCATTGCCAGTAGCAGTTTCTATATCCTTTGGAGTCCATAATGAGCGATCATGAATCAGATTTTCGACTTCAAGAGACTTGGTATTCAATCCTGGCAACAAATCATTCTTAAATCCAGTAAGTGGTGCAACCAAGCTTTGATGACTACCAGAATGCTGAACCTCAAATGAAAAAGGATCTTCAACATCATGCAGAGCTGAGAGAAATGTACGATCATCCTCAGTTAAGCTTCCATTTAATGTGGCTACATCCTGCTCATCTGAAGATAAAATCTCTGGTCTCTCATCCACCACAGGTTCAATCCTGGGCAAACCCAATGATGGGCCACCTTCAATATTCCTGGCAGAGGAGCTTTCCTTCTCACCTTCAGCAATTGAGTGGTCAAGAGTTACAACGTCAAAGGAGTCTATAGCAGTGTCAGCCATGGAGTTTTTGCAAGGTGTAGAAGAAACATTCTTTGGATCCAAAAAAACTGTACGAGAATCAAGCTGTACATCATCTAAGATAATAGTATTGACAGAATCTTTGCTTTGCTTGGCAGAATTGTGATCCTTGAAACCATCTGTAGAAGATGTATTGTTTAAACGACAGTGACCAACTTTTTCTATCTGCCGTTTCTCAGTTTCATTGAGATGTACTTTAGGGTCGGTTCCTAGAGGAGAAACTAGTTCACCAATTCTTTTACTGGTATGACCAACAGCAAACTCATCTTCAGCACATGTGACTGAACATTCATTGAAGCTATCTGTCTTCTCACAGAAAGTTGTTTCCCCTACATTTTTGTGGTCAAACAAAGCACTATGCTGACTTTCCTTTTGCCCTTCAGAATGTAGAGTAGTACCCTTCATTCCAAGTTGGAGATTGTTACAAGAAGTATCAAGCGCATCAATGTCAATGTGAGACCTATCAGGAGACAAAATGTTATTCGCTGATTCAAGATTCTCATTTTTCATGCAGCTGTGTGAACAATCTTGCTTCTGTATGTCAGACACAGAACTATCTGGCTTCGTCTCACAATCACTAGATTCTGACCTCTGCTGGAGGGGAACTGAACCATTGGCATTCTGGAACCTGCACATGTGACGAGCATTTACTTTTAGTTTGATGTCACCATATGAAGCTTGCAATGCAGATAACCTAGCCAGTACAAACATTACCGAGGATTACGATAGAGTGATGAAGGTTGGAAAATCTCAGCAGAAGATTGTCCCGATACCTTGTCTCTATCCAATCCAGACAAATCTAGCTGTAATTAAGGGAATACTTTTATTATAGGATTTTTTATCAGACGTCCTGACCATGATGAATACACAAACCTTAAGAAAGTATTACCTTCTGTTCTGAAATAAAGTTGTACAATGCACTCTGCAATTGTTAAAATGAAAAAAAAGTTATATAATATGGTATGCATTTATTAATATAAACTATTACTATCATAGATTCGTAATTGTACTGAAGAAACTAAAACTATAAATATCAAGATTCAAGAGATCAAACTGCGTTACACTAAGAATGCTTAACAAGACAACCTTTGGTGTACAATTAAAATCCCCACAGAGAACGATTGGAGCATTGTTCCAGATTTTTGAAATAGCATGAGCCTTCTCCAATAGAACCCTGACCTGTTTTAAAATATTGTACAAGTTACGCTTGCAAAAGCAATAATGAAAATGTTTAACTAGACATGCTAATGGAGGTCATAAACATGCTTGAAACTCTAAAATCACAGGTTCAACCCAAAAGCTTAAGCTAAAGGAAAATTTAATATAATTTTTAACAGTCCCCACATGCGGGTTAGACTCAACAAGTGGAAATAAATATTAAATGGTAAGGAAAACAATGATATTGAACAAAAGACATCCTAAAGTAATCTCTTCTAATACCATCTTAAATCACCAATCTACTCAAAAGCTTACGTTGATGGGTGAAGATAATTTAATTATATCGGAGCTTTAGAACTTTAGAACTCCATTATGAGCAAAAAAATTTACAGCATAACCAATGACTTGCAGTATCAAGGACCAACAAAGAGCAGAAAGTGAAATTGTACTGATCTATCTACTTTATCTGCTAAAGAGCAGAGAATCAGAGAAGTTAAATGCGAAAATACCTGGCCAAGCTTGATTTCTCCTCTTCTAGGGTTATACAGGACATGTATATTACATACTACAACTCTGTTGGGATTTGATGTGCTGCAAAGATATAATACAAATTTTTCAGAAATTAAAAATGTATGGAGCATAAAGTTCATAGTTACGAACTGAAAACACACGCCAGAAATGTTATTGTTAGACAAATAGAATAAAAGCTGTAAACTTCAAGTTCCAGGTCATGGATTCGGAATTGCAGAGTAAGAAATTATTTTATTATATCTTTACAACCCCAGAACCTTCCAGAAAAATATTGTACCATAAAAAGAAAGACAAACCGTTCATTGGAACTTATTTGTTAACAGGAGCAGTGAATGGGAAGAAAAGAGAGTATCAAGGGAGATCTAAACTTATTTTAAATGGAAATCATTAGAAGTGTTTGGGGCCATGATTATCTAAGACTATAATAACCACTTCTTGCTATAGTAAATATAATTTAAGAGTCCTCAATTAGCTACAGTACACACTATTTTTAAACTCCCCATTTGCTACAATTTTTACTATTTTACATTCATCATCTTTTTATTCTTTACTACAGTTTTTACAATTTACTTCTCAACTAAAATAATTTACACCTCAAGCACAAATTAATATAACCCAAACCAAAATAATCTACACCCAAAACACAATTTTTCTTTTAGCTGAAACGAAAATTTTCATTGATATAATGAAAAAAGTGTACAAAGTACAACAATAGTAGTAATAGGATTAGCAAGTGCACTCAAGCATCTCAACTAGGTTGATACGTCTTAGCACCCTTATCACATCCCACAAACTATTATAACCCAATTATAATATCCTACTTCTTGTCCAAAACTCCCCCTAAATTAATTAACTTAATCATTATTCATGAAACTTCCTCAAGACTGATTTACTTAAGAAAGCAAAGAGAGGTTATCAGCAAAAGAAAACACCTAAATTACCTAATCGGCTGAGTAACTGAATTGTCACCATTATCTTGAGTCCTCTGCTGTTCAAGAAAATATAATACTGAGCAAAACAATTATGAAAAACAGGTGATAACCAACAAGAGAAATGATTAAGGAATTTAAAATAACTCCCTACAAGAATAATCTCTAACATTACTCTGAAAATTCTGCAAATTTTCTTAAGAAAAGTTCCAAGAAAATTATTCTTCACCTAAGGAATTTAAAATATAAACTAGAAACAGACACATAAATCCTGTTAGACTTCCAATTACAAGGGAGTATTCCAAGAAATGTAAAAGAGGAATTTCTGTTCCGAGTAATGATTAGAATATAGAATGGGTAGTTTCTAGGTAGTTATTAAGTTTGGAAATTTGAATAGAGAGTTGCTACTCGCCATTTCCTTTTAAGTAGATTTGTGTTCTGTTGATAGGTCATGTGTCTTTTTATCTTGAAACCAGTTTGTAATGTTAAATTGATACCTAGACCTGCATCCATACACGTTTATTATAGAATGGGCGGCAAGCGTATTTAGTATAAACATACAATGACATACTAGATCACACAATATAATCAAATTTTTTACACTATATGAAGCTAGCAGAATATGATGTACACCTCCAGAACACATATCTGGGCAACATTGTCCCGTAGTCCAAGCTTATTGAACTCAATAAACTCCTCTTGCAGAAGCTTGAACCTATGAATATAAATATAATATCAAATTCCGAACACTTAAACAAAGAAGAAACTCTGCAAAAAAATAACTATTAAAAAACGAAGAAGAAGAAAACTGTTGCAAGATGAAATATAGACAGAATCCTAATCCTGACAAAGTTGCCAGCATCAACTGCAGCTAATGACATAAAATTTCCAGTCATATTCACTGTAAAACTAATTAAAGCCGTACAAATAATATTAATAATTGCAGTCAATTTAAAACTCTTGGTGCATGCATAACATCACAAATCAAGTTAGAGACTTTCTTTTTTATTCGTGGGTGTTCAGGCAAGTTTATGCATTCCTCGACTAATCTCACAGGACAATCCACCTGACCCTTCAACATTTGGATATCAAAGAAACTCATAGGAAATTAATTCCTAAGTAGGTGGCTATCATGATGGTTAAGTTAGATGTTTTTTCTAAGATAAGAAAAAAAAAACAATTAATTTGATCAACAAAATAATCTAAAGAAATCCAAAATAAGGTGCCTTCCATAGGAGTACAAAAGGTGAAATCAAAGAGCAACAAGAGAGATTTTTTTTGAATAAGAAGAGGAACAAGAGAGATTAAACAGAGAACTTTGAGGGTTGTTCTTATTTACAACAAAATAGAGCAATAAAGGAAAATCTATAAATCCCTGGAGAATATGAATTTGATGAAACTAGCACTCCTATCCAGTCAAAGCTTTGAACAATACAGCACGATTGTTGCAAGCACAATAACCTCCTTTGTAATATGAGGGGAAACCATGTTCCACTTATATGTTGGTTCAACAAATTTCTTTGTGCCATGTGGGGAAACCATGGTCCAAAAATATGTACTGAAAACAAGTTGGAGGTTGGATCATATGTAATCAAAATGAGGGTTCTATACAGGTAATCTATACTTCTTTGCCCTCTCAACAGTAGATAATGGATATTAACATGCTTTCTAATCACTACCTAAAACTGTCATCCTGATTTTGAAGATAAACGCTGCATACGACAAGTTCACAAATAAATCTTAATGACCATACCTTGACACACGCCAGAAAATTGCACAGCCATCAACTGGAATTCCAGTACGCATCTACACCTTAATCAATAAATAATCAGAATTTTCAACTCAACAAAAACCTTTCTATTATTTCAATCAAGCAGTCAGGAAATAGCTAAATTATGTGACAACTCATCCTTTATACTATGATCATCATTCCATGAAATTAATTTTTCTTTTTTGATGAATAATTCCATGATCTTTTTTATAAGTTACAAATTATTATATTTTTTAGAAAGGAAGTAGCTAAATTATGTGACAGCTCATCCTTTATACTAGGAATTCCTCGTTGAAGATCAACAATTGCAATGATCTATCCCCATCACGATGAAATTTCAAAGATTACCTGGGCCTATTGGGACAAATGATTATATTAAAGAAAGCAAAGAACAAGAAGGAACAACCTAAGGGAAGGGGACGAGAAGACCCCCCAACACTAATGAATGATAGCCTTCCAGTTATTAAAAATCATCGGCATAACTCGATATTAAAATTTAAGGTACAACTTACTAAAAAACAGAAGCGCAAGTTGCTATGATATTAAAATTTAAGATGCACTTGCACTCATGTCTTATAGTAAGAAATCTAAATTTTCACAGGTATAATGAAAGAATACAATAGCATACAAAGAATTAAGAGTCATCATACTAACAAAAAATTCCTCATATAGACCAAATTCGAAAATCTGAACAAAGGCAAGGAAAAAAACAGAAAAAATCTTCCTATAATATATGAATAAGAGTGAGCCTCCTTCCTTCAGAGAAGTAAGTTCTTCTCAAAGTGGACATCCATTTCCAAAACTTTTCCAATATAGGATTCTAGAACTAACAACTCCTAGGATTTCCTTCCAATGAGAGCCCTAAATAAGTGGAAAGGAAGCTACTTACTTCACACCCAACCAAAGTCCAAATCTTAACTTGAGAGGACAACAATTTATACCTAAGATAGAACCCATTCCCCTACTTGTCTTAAGGAAAAAAATTGCACCACAGTCAGACAAAAATTTGTTTAGATTGACAACGACAACAACCAAAGGGAAAATTTCCTTGGTAAAAATATATATATATATCATTCACAAACTGGAGGTCCAACATATAACCTAAATCCTTACCATCCCAATTTGGTGCAACCAAGTATTGCTAAAAATAATAATCATATAAAAGATAGATAAATAAATTATTGAAAAATTGAGAAAAAGAAAGAACACAAGTTCTACATGGAAACCCTAGTATGGAGAGAAAAACTACGGTACAGTGTGGGTTTTAATTGGCAATAGATTGAAATCAAGAAAAGGTTTGAACATGTTCCACACAATCTACAGTTTAAAAGATCAGCAAATTTCAAGCCTACCTTCCAAATTCCACTGAACCCACGATCTTTCAGAGCTTCCTCTAAGTCATGGAATCTATCAACCTCCTGGAGAAAATTTTATGCATGCAACATTGCCATATATGAGTAAATTTAAGGCAAAATGGCAATGAAAATAAATTAGTCAACAAAATGAAAAGGTCCTCACTCCCCGTCAAACACCAATGCCAGTTGCATGCACATGGAATTATATAAAAAAATGGACGTTTGACATACTTGTACTAATAGATGGAAGAAAAAAAATTAATGTCAATAGTTTATTAGATAGATAGCTAACAAAATAAAGAAAGTTGATGAAATCATATAACCCAAAATAGTAACAGGATAAATAAAAGATTGGAACACATCCAAGATCATTTTTTGCTATGTTCCAAGATTTTAATAAAATGAATGAAGAGTCTATCGAGTCTTCATAATTTAGAATTACCAACTCCAAACAACTTTGAAGTTTCAATTTCTTCTACGGATCTTTCAAACACATAATAAAGTTTCATCTGGATGCAAAGGAGAGCGTGAAGCATAAGGCTCTTGTCGGACTGAAAGAGTCTTGGGAAATTTTCTTATCAAACAAATGAAAATTTTCTCCTTAATATTACGCTCTGCTGCTAAAAGAGTTCTAGAACCATTAATTAGTTCACTAATAAGTTTGAGTTCTCTCTTCCTAGTATGCCAATTCTTTTGATTACCACATCCAATTGTTGACGACACTAATGTAAAGCATGCAGCCAGAAAAGGAAACCCTTAGAATCATGTCAAACCACTGACTACAAATACAGACACCTTAACATCATTTTAACTTTCAATATTGACAATGTTTCTTATCATGCGGAATTTAGTCTATCTCTTCCTTTTTCTCAAGCAAAAAAAAATTAAGAACAATAATTGCATAGTTTGAAACCTCAAATGATATTAAGAAAAAATTTGGGTCCTAAAGCATGTGTCCAATCACAAGACTTGTAAACCGACAAGTCAAATGAAACAATGATATGCTTCTACCAAACCATTACCTGAAAGCACATTATATCAGTAGACCATAATCCAAGCTCAAATAAAATATGGTTTTTTCTCCACTCCCAATCCAACATGTAATGTGGAATATGATGGTAGAGCTTTTGCTTGTGATCCATAGCAAGGTAGTCAGCTAAGATGTTGTATGAAAGAATTGAAAACCGCTCTGTACAACACAAAACAAAAATGAGTAAATAACTATAGCAGAATAATTTGGTTCTTTCCCATCACATCAACTATTTGGTAATTTTGGTTGCATGGTCATTCATTCTAGGGAAACCAAATATTTTATGGGCTAATGAGTGGCACAGGAACAACTTTTCTAATATATGGCTAATGAGAAGAGGATTATTTGAGTGGCCGAGTAAGTTTGTAATGATCCAATATAGCATTAGGTTTCTGGCCTTCTATTGAAGTGTTCCAGGTAAGGCCATTTCTTTTTCTTTCTTTTCACTCTCGTAATTTTTTTGGCTAGGTCAGGAGGATGCCCAATGACATCCCACCCTCCAACGAAAAGAAAGAAAAAAAGATCTAAACTATTTTAATATATCTCAAGGTAAATCTCTCTATTATTTGATGCATGATCGGGACATCAATAAGACCGTCCTATAAATCAAATTTCAAGCAATAAACTACCCATGGTAAAGTGACACGCAAGTCCTTGAAATTGAAATTTGAAACCTCTAAAAACTTTTCTAAACCATCCATTGTTCAGGGTTCGGAAGATGCAGCCAAAGACTTGCAATGAACCAAAAATATCCATTGCCTTGCTCTCAGACATGGAAACGACTTCTCTTAGCATTTAAATCAAACGAACAAGAGTCCAATTTTATGCTCCGATTCACACAACAAATCAATCATACTTTGTTCCTTTCATTTCGATTAAGCCAACGGATTCAATTTGCGTAATTTATAAAATAATAATAATCCGATGGTCTACCCTTAAACCGTTAAGTGAAGTACTGGTGTGAAAAGTGTCCAGCACTCCACCAGTTCTATCTCCATCTCCCCTTCCTTACGATTACTACCGACTTCCAGCAAATAACGCACTGAAATGTTTGACAACGATAACAAATGCGTCAAGTTCCTCTTACAAATTCATCTCAACAGAAGGAAGGGAAAATCAAATCACCGCAAGTATATGGAGGTTGTGTCTTTGCATAATCCCAATGGCGAAAATCTAACGGCTTTGGAGGCCGAGTTCGAAATTGCTGCGGCATACGAACACCTTGGTTCTGATTAAACGACGGTGGCTGCTGATAGTGAGTATGAGGATAAGGTCCCCGATACTGATGCCTCTGACTGGATGGCGGAGCCTGTCGGAATTGATGATTTCCACCAAAAGACGGAGGTCTAGGATTTCGAGGTGCAGTATAAGATCCAGCATTGTTCCCATAGCCTCCTCTCTCTCCTTGCCGGAACCCTAGGTTGGACTCCTGAACAGACTGAAAATGAGAATCACCGGAGACGAATTGACCTCTGCCGCCAGAGTATGGCCGTTCCGACGAGTAGCCTCGGTGGCGTCCGTACCCGCCACCGCGGTACTGCGTACCAGAAAAACAGAAGTTACAGTTCTGCGCGGAACAAAATAAAGCATTCTAAAAAGACATTAATGGAGAAAAGATGTAACACACGGGAGGTCGAGAAGACATGGCAGGGGATGTGTTGGTGGCGGTCGTGGCGGTAGAAACGGCGGCGGACAGTTGATGGAGCGGGGGAGGAGGAGTGGCAGCGCGCCTCATTGAATGGCGGGAGAGAATGTGAAGACTCAGTGACGATTTTTTTCACTTTAAGCATTACGATCAACGGGAAAGGCGAACAATCAAAATTAAGCTGGATCATCTATGATATACATGGACGGTTGTGATCTAAACTCCATCGCTTTATCAGCCGTTTGATCCAAACGGATCAATCTGCATTCTTTTTTCTTTTTTACAACGAATTAATGTTGTTGAATTTGTTTTTAAAATAAACAAAAGGTTGAATTAAAATTAGGTGTTAAATAGTGAAAAGGTTGAATTTTACAACGAATTGACCGTTAAATATTTATAATTAGGTTTAAATATCATATCGGAACTTTTAAACTAATTTGTTTGGGTGTTTCATACCGTTTTCATTAGCTATGAAAATCTATATCGATGACTATGATGTCAAGTAAGATGATTACTTTTAATAAACTATTGATTTCATTTTTAGTTAACGACTATACGATAAATTTATGTTTTATGATATAACTTAAGGTTTATCGTTTTCTAAATTTTGATATTGGCGCATTCTCGTTTCTCGACTTATATGCTTTAGGCAATTCATTCACATAGATTTTATAATGCTATAAGTTGAAATATTTTATGATTCATTAAGGTATTTATATTTGTCTATTTTTTGGGTTTATGATTCATCGTGAGAGTATTTGTTAAAAAAAAAATTGTAGAGCTTGTTCTAAACAAATGTTGTACTTGCATTCTTTTTCTATATTATTTTATGCTAAATTGTTAAAAAAAGATGCACATAAATTTTGTGGTTCGTGTTAAAATTGTATCCAACTTTCGAAAGTTTACAAAATGCTCATAAACATTCGAGAATGGTTCATAAATACACCTACCCATAGTTTTGAACGAAAATCTTAAATTTTTGTTTAAAAAATATCAGAAATATCATTAAACTTAAAATAAAAAACTCAATGGTACACAACACACTTAAAAACAAATAATTAGATATTTTATTTTTGATATTCATAGTTTATTCTATGCATAGATTTCTTTAACAAACCATTATTCTTCATAAAAATCACCCATGGTACAATTAATAATTAATATTAATGATAAAAACACAAGTATTAATTTCGTGGTATTTTAAAAGTGTTAATTTAATCATATCAAAACCGCCAAAATATTTCATTCAATATAACATTTTCACAACTAAGCATTTATACTAATTATTGGTATCGTGGAAACAAATTTCATTATAAATATATTATTGAAGAATTATCGAATGATACGAATATTTTTATATTTCAATACATTAATGGAGTTTATAAAATTTAAAACAAATATCAAATACAAAATTGTAAAAGTTTTAAAATTAAAAAAAGTGTACATAGATATAAACATAATTTTGAATCAGTTTTAATTAATTACATATAACTCATAATATTTTATCCGAATATTAACATTTATATATAATTAAAGCTAAAAAAGATAAATAGTTATAAACAATAAGACAAAATAAATTTAAGACAGAGTTTAATAAATTTAAATTTGGTTATATTACGTAAATAGTTTTAATATTTTGATATTTTTTAAAAGAATACGAAAATATATATAAAGAAAAGAAAATTAATTGATAACATTTTGGATCAAATTCAACGGACTAAAGTGGTAATTTGACACAAATCCAAATAAAATGGTAACTGAACAAGAACAGATCAAATCGACGCTTCACTTCCGAAACGCTAATCAATCGTCAATCATCGATTTCATCAGAAGCGGAAGAAGAAGAAGAAGAAGAAGTAGTAGGTTCTGTAGGGTAAGATTCTCCTCGGGTGGAAGAGGATGTCATGTTGTTCGTCCTTATCCGCGGCTCCTTCATCTATGTCTTTGATTACCAACCGCAAATTCACGAGTTCTGTCAATAAACCTCTGATTGTTTCCATGAATTCTCGCTTCAGAGCTTCTGCAGAAGTTCCCGATTTTCTTCCTGCTGACTGGTGCGCATAAATTTCTCTTTTCTCTGATTCATTTTCATTTCTCGAGTTTTGGCGTCGCAGTTTTGTATAGCAGAGTTTGATCTCGAGAGAAATAGGAAGATGATGATGATTATGTTATTATTCGATTGTGTATCCACATGCCTGAATTTTCGACCAACTCGTGCTTTTATCGAGAAAGATGACGATTGTGTTTGGTTTTGATCAATCAGGCTTCCCCGTTTGGTTAATGCGACAAATTTCTTCTTTATGTCTCATTCAGCGACGTTAACGTATATAGGCATAAATCTTCGCACAGAAACTAAATTTTTTCTTCATAGGATTGTTCGTGACGAGTTAATAATTTTACCTGGTGATGGAATTCAGATTCCTGCTTTAGTTTCTCCATTCTTCCTCGGGCCAAAAAGTTTCATGAAAACTAAATATCTCCACTCATACTCTTCTGCAGGCACGATGCACACAAGAAGGATCCTATAGGTCCAAGACTACATGTAACTGTTCAACTATGCAAGTTAGTACTAGATTTTGTAGTTTTTTCTCTGTCAAGATCTTCATCTTGAAACTATCTATATAGTTCACTGCAGAAGAAGCTATTCAACACCAGCTAGATGCTCTGAGATACAATGATCGTCCCCACCAAGATTATGGAATTGAAGTCATGTACCAGGTAGTGAATTATGAAGATTTTTTGTTTTTTTTGTTTTTCTTTCATATTGAATACTTGTTTATTGACATGGTGGTCCGTAAATTAAACATATCTCAACAAATCACAGTTTGCAGGGTTCGATCCTCTTCGAAGGTCAACATATTTTGGTCCCTTCTTTGATTTGGGACAGGTATCATTTGAAACTTCAGCAATTTATACGTGCAATACTGTATCTGCTCGGTGTTTTCATGATTTGCTACATTTTTGACAGTGCAGTTTGAAAGATTTAGACGAGTATTCCACCATTCAACTTATCGTGTATTGTTAGGCCATAAAGAGAGAAAGATCTTGAGCAGTTTGTTTGTAGAGGAGGTAAATCATGCTCCATATTGGACTTGATTGATTCATATATTTATTATCAGACATGCTTAAGTTCAGCTCTATTCAGCTTCTTTCTTTCTTTCTTTCTTTCTTTCTTTCTTTTTTATACTTTCTTTGCCTGTAAATTTATTTCTGTGGAATAATATTGTGCCGATTTACAAACTCTGAAACAGAACCGATTCAAGCAGCGGGTATGGATACGAGGTTGTCGCCCCAAGGAAGAAGAAATATTTCAATTCACCATGGTTCAGGTTAGGCAATGCCACTTTTAATTGGTTGGGACTTGGGATTGATCGTTAGTAGTTCTGCACACAAATTCTTATTTCACTAAACTTTATAATAAAGGAATTCTTACGATTATTAAGTTTTTAATTGTTCTCTCATCAAAGAACATCTTTGGAGAATTTGAACCTGATATTGTCTTCCATTCCCAACCGAACATGCTTTCTTGGACTTCAATTAGCTGCCATTATATAACTATTGTTTCTTTCGGGGATCAGCCGTGACTATTACATGTACAGGTTGAAACTATTATATGTCTATCTACATCATTGCATCCTGCATGCTACATATAATACATATATTGATATTCGTGAGTGTTTGGTCAAGTCCAAGTACCCTAACTATTCTCACCGGACACCTACAGTATCAAATTGTACATATGAATATTGTTGAAAAGAGGCCTACAGTCACCCGGCAAGGACACGACGTGCCACATACATGCTAAATGACATTGTTTAAGTTGAGAGTACTTGTAGAAATATGAATACACAGCCTTGAATAATGAAAGGAATTTTGGCGTTGATTTGCAGAGGGTTGGGGGCTCGTGGGATGGGTATTGGCTTACAGAGAGTTTACTAAACGATGGGGATGCATTTAGTGGAGGCTTAGCTTATTAAGGAAAAGGACGTGGTGCCACAATTGGTTGGCTGGTTAGCAACCTTAGCACGGTATTGTTCCTTGTATATCTGAAATGTATATCATACGTCTTTGTTGTTGGGAACTCTTGTACGATTCTATAGAATTTGTATATATTTTTTTCATGGCTTCATTTTAACATCTCTATCGATTTTGAGTGCACGAGATTGGGATCCGTTGTGTGTTGACTTGAGCGGCGGTTGAGTCTCAAGGTTCAAGGTACAATAATCTTCTTGAGGCACGAGGGGAAAAGAAGTTGGGCTTGGGATTTGTTTTGAAGGCACACTATATATGAAAGTATTGCATAATAAAAAAAAAGAACGTAGTTGAAGTGGAAAAATTCTTAACACACTAGGTCGAATAGATATATAGTAATTCAGTTTTTTAAGCACCCCTTAATACAAGTATATTAACCACGGGATACTAAAACTAACATGCTCTGTTTGCCAATCTCATTATTTTAGTACAACAATCTGTATAGAGAGTTAACCATCTAACTTCAATGAAAAAAAAAATACATAACAATTTATTACTATTGAATTAGACTCACACGATCACGTTTTCTGTGTAAAGGAAATAAGCCTTCACCAAGTATATTGATATTATTCTAGCAGTTCAAATTTCCACTGCTTTTACATATACATGAATGCCAAGCCGCCATTACCATTAGGCATCCTAGAGAGTCGAGACCAAAAAAGACACCAAACACTTTTCAAGGTTTTACATGGTTTATCACAACCAAGCTTTTACGTATAACAGTCTATTGGAAAAAAAACAAAGACAATAACTCTCTATAACTCTTTAGAAAGTGAACCACAAATCCTCAAGTTCAGATGCAATTGGCAAAATTAAATTGGTTTTGCTGGCCATGTAGCTTGAGCAGACATGATTATTCC
The DNA here is from genome assembly GCF_000004075.3 of Cucumis sativus. Classification (NCBI taxonomy): domain Eukaryota; kingdom Viridiplantae; phylum Streptophyta; class Magnoliopsida; order Cucurbitales; family Cucurbitaceae; genus Cucumis; species Cucumis sativus. The sequence continues at coordinate 38,037,379 of NC_026657.2, forward strand.
TACAATTACACCAAATAATCCGAGTGCACTTCCGAAGATCTCGATCACAAGAATCTTTACAAAAAGAGATGAGTTTTGGGCATCAGACAATGCACAACTGCTTCCAATAATCCCTACACATAACCTTTACAAACAAAACGTATCTCCCAGTTAAAAAATTTCAGTTGATGGATTTTTCTTCTTCCATTCTACTAAAGAAAAGGAAAGGTTTAAAGATGAAGAATCAAACCCGCAGAACAAGTTAGAAAAGCCGACAATAATCCCAGATGCAAAGATTGAATATCCTGCTGTTAGAGACTCAGGAGTATAAATTTGAGATGCTGGCACACTCTCCAGTTTTGTTTGTAAAATGATGGCCACAATGACACCATATATAGCCACAGCTTCACAGAAAATTACACTGAAAGAGAGAAAAGAATCATTCATTAGGACAGTCAAAACTTCATATTAATTACAAAAGACTCAAATCATCAAACAAGACCAATACCATAGTTACAAAAAGGTCTAGTGATTGACGAGCAGAAAGACACTTCAATCTTGACGACATTCTAAACCACCTCTAGATACTTGTTACTTGTTTCTTGTCAACACTATAGATAGCAAAGACATTTAACATATTGCACGGGTTGAAAAGTAGCAATCATTGTGAAAAGCACCGCTCGAATCAACAAATGATAATATCATAACAAAGCCCAACCATGGAAAATAAATTTGAGATTCAAAAGCATGAGTATAATCTCAAGCAATGAGGCACCATAAAGCAACAGAAAGTTTCCTCCCATTTTCAGTTGATCAATCTTCTCGGAACAAGTCAAAAAACAACACTACGAAGAGTGAAATCAGAACTCAGCAATTAGAATTAGTTTAAACTCCATCAAACTCCACGTACATCCAATAAGGAAACATAAACTCGGGATTGAGATTTGTTACCTAATTAAATTCTTGGAGGTAATACGCGGAGCTTTGATTGCAGCACCGATCAGACTACTTCCGGTTATGTAGATTCCCCTGAGATAACATAACAACAATCCAGAATTAGAGATATGAAAGCGCATGAATGCGAAGAAGTTGAAGAGAGAGAGAGAGAGAGAGAGTAAGGCTATAAATAGAAGAAACAAAATAAGGAGGTTGAAAAAGAGAATACCAGGCGGCTCCGAGGACAGAAACGCCGATGGAAATGGCAATGCCGACGGCAGAGAAGGTGTAAGGGGAAATTCTGACGAGGGCGTGGGACCAAGAGCTTAGAGATGCCGCCATTGTTGAGATAAGTTGCTTCTGGTGAAGGTGGTGGTGGGAAGGGAATTTTGTGGTTTCATCTTTGGGTTTGTGATTCGGAAGACGACGTGATTCGTGATTCGTTCTTGGTTGTGGGGTTAGGTTCGTGTTTTAAAAAACAATACCTTTTTATCTCTCTCGTTGGAATCTTGAATAAAGGGTAAAGAAAACAGAGCATAGTTTAGTAATAGTTCACAGTATAATTCTTTATGGAGGTGGAAGAATTGTTGTATGGAGAATACGGAGTTTCTCTTGCTCACCATTTTAGTTTTTGTTCCTAGCGCGGATTTAATTCAAAATAATTAATTATATAACACATATTTTTTAAAATTTATAAATATAACAAAATTTCTCGAATTCTATTTTGATACATTCTTAATTATTATTTATAAAATGGTCATTAATTACAATTTCTCTTAAACTATCGAAATGTTTTATCTTTTATGCTTGAGATTTTAGTTTTATTTTTTTTCAATTTGGCTCCTAAATTTGAAGTTTTAACATTTTGAACTTCAATTCTTCTTCAAATACTCTTTTTAAACTATTTGAGTGCTTATTAATGAATTTAAACTAATTAGGAAGTAAAGTTTTAAATTTAATTTTAAAGGTGGGGAAAAAGATTGAAATTTATTTAAGGTACGTTTGTGAAAACTATTTACAAAATATAACAAAATTTATTTACCTCTACCGCACTTTTAAATATTTTACTATTTTTTGTAAATAGTTTCAATTTGCTTAGTTATTTTAAATTTACTAAGATACATTTACCATTGAATTTGATAAAGTAAATATTTAGTGAAAATTAAGGTTAAAAGTATAAATATCCACACTCCATTAGTGAAATGAAACAAAACTCTAATATTAAAATTAAAACATTTATAACCTAACTACTAAATTAAAATCAAACTTAAAATTCAAAGGACTAGATATGTAACATTTTGAAATTCACAAACTAAATAGAAATCATAATCAAAACAATAGAGACAAAAAGGTATATTTCTTTTAAGAAAATGCAATAAAACGTAAAATTAGTGCCCGTGTATATGTGAACAAAATAAAGTGGGAGTTCACAACTCGACGTCTCCACCCCTATCCCTAAACACCTAAAACTAACTTAAAAAAGCAACACGAGTAGTTGAATTCAACTGACACTTGTATTTATTCAATGATAAAATATCTTGATTTTAAATTTCTCATTCCGACTATATTACAGTACATTAGAAAAAAACAACCTAAGAAGAAAAAGTCTATCTAAGAAATTCATTTATTTAACAATCTTTTTTAGGAATAAAAATCTATTTTTATCCTTAGATTTAAAAAAACTATTTACACAAAAATGACTCCAATAATATTATCGATTAACCCTAAACAATACCTAAAAGTACCAAAAAAAATTAAAATTAAAATAGTTACCTAAAATATATATATAGAAAATATGATAACTACATGGGAAATAAAAATGAATTGTATAATTAAAATCTATAGTGATTTTCCTTCGTCTAGCGTTTGTAGTCCAACGGTTAGGATAATTGCCTTCCAAGCAATAGACCCGGGTTCGACTCCCGGCAAACGCATTTTTTTTAAATCTTTTATAATTCTGTCTAATCCACCACACGTGTTAAATTCTTCCGTCCACCGTCACGTTATCTCTAACGTTTCCTCTAACGGCCATCCCTATATTATATACATAATACAATTACAACAAATCATCCCTTCGGCTTTTCCACTTGTTTTGTGTATCAAATTAAGAAACGGAGGCAATGGCTTTAAGAATCAACTGCTCATCTTCTTCACTTCTTCTCCTTCCTCAAGCTCCCCATTCCAATTCCTTCCACTCTACAAAATCGTCTAAATTATCTCTGTAAGTCTTCATCAAATCACCACTCAATCTCTCTCTTCCGATTCTATATATAACGAATAAAACCGATATCTGTTTCGCAACTGTTTTTTTCATCTTTCAATTTCTCGATTGACTTCAGGAAAGAAGATGAACGATCATGGAGAAGTCGTCGAAGCGTATGCGCTTTAGGTTTAGCGAGTTTGATTTTCGCAATCGAAATCAGCGACGTCTTCATTGCTAGTGAATCTCTTGCTGTGGAATCGCCGCCGCAAGTACTTGTGGATTATTACTCACGGATCAGGCGTATGAAGAAGATATCGAGATGGAGCGATAAGATCAGAAAATGCGCTCCATGGCGAGCGAATTCGTTGGAGATCATTGTGCCGGAGAACCTCCCGAGGGCGTCACAGCGTCGGAAGTGGGAAGGAATTGCATATAATGAATTCATAGATGTGAAGAAGAACGCTCCTCCGGGAATTCAAGTAAGTGCTTCTGAAATTAGCTCTGATAATTACTGTTTCTCTTTGTAAAATTTGTATGGATTTTACTTAGAAAGTCGTTTGATCAATCAATCACATGACTGGGTATATTGTTAATATTGCTTGTTTCGGTTGTTGTATCAATGAAATCCAAGTACAGATCGGCGTTGTTGTAGTACATGATGCAGTACGTTACATATTAATTAATTAAACTTCAAACCAATTCCGCTTTGCCATAAACGGCCCAATAATGTATTATTGGGCCGCTTTTCTCCACTATAGTGGCCCAATTATGGAAGTTAATAGCGTTTTGGTATGAAAATACTTATAAATTGGAAGGAGTGCTCCACTCTTTACTTATAAATTCTTCAATTCAGTACGGGCAGATGGAAGGTAAGTCATTGCTCGTCCGGTCAAGACTGCCCAAATGTTTATTTATATGTGTATATATGTTTCTTTGTATATGTATGTATATATGTAATATAGGTATGTATGTATGTTAAATTAACCATAAACCAATTTTTATTGCCTAAAATACACACACATATACATGTATATATTTAAACACAATTTCATTTTGTTTTGTATAAGTTTATATACAAAAAAAATTTTAAATTTAAGACGGGTTTGATTTTTAGTTTTTTTAAATTAAAACATACCAACTTTATTTTCATAGGTTGTTATTTAGTTTAGTCAGAAAATTTTTTAAAAATAGAAGATTTGACAAACTATTTACAATTGATAGCAAAATTTTAATTCCATTCCAAAATAGATAACATGGAGTGGGTTTAAATAATTATCATAATTATGATTAGGATTATTATACTTTTTCTCTTATTTCACTCCCTCCTTTTACTATTTCACGTTCCTCTTCTCTTATTCCTCATCCTTCATTTCTCCTATATGTCACTGTTTCTTACTCTATCATTTCATTATTTTCCATTTCTCCAAACTTTGATTATAATAACCTAAATTATAAGAATTTGTACCAAAAAACATAGTATAATAACTCGTCAACTATAATAACTACATATTATAATAACTTATTTCATGCTCTAATATCCTTGAAAGACAAAATCTATTACACTTAATTTTTGTATAAATAGTTTGTTTGTTGTTTTGTTTCTTTTTATTTTGAAAATTTCACATTTTAAAATATAGACACAATGGGATAGAATAAAGTAAATTTGGTTGCATAACTAACTAGAGATATCAAAAGTTCTAATTCTTTTAATATATTATTAGTCCTTCTAAATGAAACTAGTGGATAAATTTGTTCGACTATGCTATTTGAGTAACAAAATGTACGAAATTATAAACTCTATATTGAAATATTAACTTGATATACAAAATACTACTATGTAAACAACAATCTTATATCACACTTTTTTTAGAAATTCATTGAATAATAATTATATTTTGGTAAAAAAAAAAAACATAATGTAAATGTTAACTTGAATATATAGACAATCAATTACTACAATCAAAATTTCTTAGTTGAAGCATATATTCATAGACAATAAATCATTCAAAGGTATTGAAGTACTAATGAAAACAACAAAATTACTGGATATGTTAGTTATACTTTAAAATTCGAGAGCATGATCACATCAACCACTATACTTTATGCAGTTTTTGTAATTTGCTCACATTGAAAAACTCATATACCCATTTACTCATTTTATAAATATTTGATAGAAGCTAGTCTCAATATTTTAAAAAATATATATTTATCCACTAATTTTACTAAGAAGGATCAATTATATATTAAAAAAGAATTAGAACTTTTGATATTCACAAATAACAAGGTTTTAGAATTTTAGTTTGTTAGTTTATTAGCAAAATGATCCAATATAAGAAAAATTATCAAATTTTCTATACAATTATGCGTCATTTTGCTGAAAGAACTTATTTGTTTATATAAAATACTTTATTGGTTTTCAAATAAAATATTTGAATGTTTAATATTTTCAAATTAAATTTATTATTGTTAAAAAAAACATGAATATATAATATAATAAACACTCAACTTATAAGATTTTCATGTTTTTAAACCCAATCTAACTCCAACGAGTTAATAACTCAATCCAAACTATATGGATGGAATCAGATTACTTTTTTGAAACCCTTATATATAGTTTATAAATATGCATATGATTGATAACTTATAGAGTAAGATAAACTCAACTACTATATCCTAACCTAATTGGATTGTCAATGTTAACGTAGGCTTAACAATTTCTTAAAAAATTAAGTACTAATTGATTAGGGATGACAAAGTGGAATAAAGAAATGGACTCTCCATCTCAAATCACACAACAACCTTTTCCCCCGTCTCTCAAATTCCTAATTTGTTTTAGATGAAAACATTGAGATATCATCAGAACTTTCGTTAGTTCTAAATGGTTGAAGAGAACAGTTGGAATTTTCTAATTTACACGAACACACCATATCACCATATCACCATCTTACATTTTCATGTAAGTAATGTAAGTACACATGAGGATGATGTGATATATACATATACCATCAACATGTGTTGAAGATCAAAAGCTCCACATGACCAAGAGATATGTGGATATAAACACAATTAAAAAATATTTTACACTTTCAACCCGATAAATAGAGGCGGTACTAAAATTAAAATATTAATAAAAATCCATGTATGTGTAATTTAGGTCGAGTTTGGTACAACTTTATTTTTGTTTATTTCTCTCTTAAATTTTGTATATTTTTAACTCTTGAGTTATTGATAATTTTCTTTTTAAAAAAACTTATAACTACGATATATTGAGCCAATTGACCGAACCAAAGTCGGTTGGTAGGAGAATGAGAAGGGTTGACTAATGTCGGTTTGAAAAAATTTCAAATCATAATTTTTCTTAAAAAAATCAAAGAGCTAAACCAACACAACCTACTAGCAACCCAAAACCAACTACCGCCTTTTATCTTTCGACTATCAAGGTCGGCTTGAACTTTTTTACTAAACCCACTATAGTTAATATATAGTGGCGGTTTTAGTAGAAAAATCAATTATAACTAATGAATGGTTTAGGATTTATAAAGTTAAAAAGAAAAAAAAAATCAAATGAATGCAGGAAGGAATTGAAATTTTTAAATGGGAAAAAGCAAGAAAAAAAAACCCAAAGTACCCATTTACCAAAGTGGCATAATGGAAGCATTAGCACTCCCATTTTAATCTCAAAATCAAAATAACCAAAATAGCCTTGAAAAAAAGAGTCTACCCATGATATGATATGACATTACATCTTATTAGGGGCAAAAAGAAGTATAACCTAATTTTCCACTACTCTTCACAATAAGATAATATGGAAATTTTGATAGCAAGCTTTGAAGGCAACCAACTTCTTTTATGCATCAAACAAATATTAGCGAACCCCATCCCCTTAAGCAAGCAATTGACTGTTTTTGTATTTGCTAAAAATATAAATAACGACAATGCTCATGAAAACTGGACTTAACAACAATACTTTCTATTATAAATCTCTTCACCCTTGAGTTTTGGCTAATTACCTCTTGCTACGACGAGAATGGCGAGGGCGGGATGGGGATGGAAAGAAAGCCGTTGTCGTCGCCTTAACAAAGCAATTCACTGTTATTTGGAGAAACAAGAAACTGATAGACGAAAATGGCAATAAGATTGGATCTAACAGTAATCTTACGATTTAGCTTTCTTTTTACTGTTCAGCATTGAGATCTGCTGCACGAACAGCTTTTTGGGTCTCTTCCGCTGCAACGCTGCGTGGATGATCACCTACAGCTACAGCCAGAATGTTGGTTTTGGTTTGTAATTTATTGGGTATAAAAGCCATTAAAATGAACCTAAATGAAAAAGATTGCATCAGCAAACTCGCAATCAACTTTCTAACAAAGTAAAATCTTACTATTGAGTCTTGAAAACCTGATAGATAGCTGTAAGAATCCATGATCGCATATACTAATATATTTTGTTGTTAATAATCATACTCAGGTAATCCGATCTTCTTTTTAAGTTAGAATCACCTGCTTGTGTCGAGATCGGAGTATCGCCAACACCTCGACTGGTGGATATCAAACTATGATATAACTTTCCATGATAATCTTTAGCTGATTCTTGCTCACTAGGTATCCTAGTTATATTTAATTTAGGTGCTAAATTTGTTGACCAAGAGCCCCCATTTGATCCAGCTAAGGCCATTATAATATCAGCCTGAAAAATATTCGGCAACAAGTGCTGAGATTAATGGATAATTAATTAACAATAAAAGAGATTAAACATGCAAACATGATTCTTCCTTCTAAAACGTGGTCAGTTGCTAACAAATATGAACTAGGAAACGAAAGATGTGGAACAAATTTTATACATTTCTTGACTTGTAATTAGATGGCACTTTACTCATGTATGTTGCCATTTACTCATTTGACTCAAAACTTTAGCATAGCTAAGTCTCGATTAAGTATGCCGGAACCTATATTCCAATTGCCCATTTGATACAAAATTTGTAGAAGCCAAAGTCGATAAATCTTTACCAAGTATGCATGGGGAGCTTGTCAGTTCAAAAGTCCAAGAAAAAATGAGAATAGTATAACGCATACTTATAAATCCAGATTGGTTTCAAATGAAGCATTTGCCATATAGGAAAAAATACCTTGTTTGGATGGACATCATCAAAAACATGAGCTTGACCGCCGTAGAAAATAGTCATCTGTCTGTTGTCGGAATCAAGACCCTGCTGACTGTCACAATATATTTAAACACACAGCACTATTAGGTCGGTTCACTACTCCACCTATACGTCTGTTTGTTTTGTCATCTATTTTTTACAAATGGTTTCAAAATTTCAAATTAATTTTTGGGGCGGGGGGAATTGCATTGAAAAACATGTATTTGGTTTTGGAAATTGACTAAAAATTTAAATGGTTACTTAAAGAAAGATGAAAACAGGGGAGAAACACAGTTTTCAAAAACCAAGTGGCAATCAATTGAGACCTTAATTGTTGAAGAACAAATGAAAATGTAAGCTGTTCAAAATGATCAGCGGTCTGGAATCTACCTTGAAGGGTTAGAAGATTTGTATGCTAAACTTTCGGTCTTGGTCTTCTGCTTGTCACAACTTTGCAACATTTGAGATGAGTGTCTTTGATCATGTCGAGCATTAAAGCTACTTAAGAGTCCAGGGTTTTTCATCCCAGTTCTAGATCCTTCATCAGCAGCAGATTGAGAAATATTGGAAGGAGCAACATTAAATTCCCTTGAAGAATTGGAAGCTATTTGATGAACACGAGGCACAAACTGACTCCCAAGTGAAGAATTTAGTGCAGAACTCATGTTTGATGGAATAGGTCTCTCCCATTTGGAAACACTAGGATTGAATCTAGTGCCAAGAGAATGTTGTGTGAGGGAAGAAGAAGCAATTCGTGGTGGCTGCATACTGTAGACCACCTCATTATCGTTGTATCTTGGTCGATCTCCACCAGCTCCATTTTGTAGTATCTGATACAAGATCAAAGAAATTTATATCAAATTATCCATTAAAATCTTTTTCGCTCCCACGTGAGTACGACTAAAGAAACTAAAAGCTGTCAAAACCTTCACTGCATGCGACTCTCAAGAGAGTCAGAGGCTTACATGAGGAATTTGGTTTCTATATGGTCCCATGAAAGCAGAATCTGGATTACCACGTTTAATCCCAGCTATTCGGTTACCGTTTTCAGGTCCAGATATATCATTCCTTGGACTATAGAATGGAACCCCTTCAAGGTAATCACAAACCTGATTTTCTATCAAAAGTGAGGAAAGAACAGAGTAAATTTCAAATCAGACAGATGTGAGATGACACTTGAAAATAAAGCAAAAGGCCACAGTAAGGATTCAAAATTATATACATCAGTAAGTTCAGTTCAAACTTCACAGATGAAACAAAATAAGGAATAGAAATGCACGTCACAACACTCAGTTCAAGGAGAGATATACAAGCTGAATGAGACTTTTGGCCTGAGTAGGAAGAAATTAACAAAGGGAAAGGAAGATTCTAGGAAAAAATAAGTGTAGTTTCCATTTCAGAATAGCATATAGTTTTAAAAAAACAGAACTAAAAGAGATAACCAAATGGAAAAGAGGTCTTTCAGAAAGCTTCAAACCAATGGTGACCTCAAAGAAAACAAACCATTACACTTTACAGTGACATAAAGAGCAAAAGGAAAGAGCGTTGCAGACAGAAATTCTACGTTGCAGGAAGAAAATTTGAATAAAACTACCGAAGTCAACTTTATACAGAAAAGACGAGTTCACACATAATAATCAATATTTTATAATCAAAAGCTGCCTAATAAAAAAAATGTAACAAAAAATGAAGAATCACGCTCAATGAGAATCGAGAAACTATCAGAAGACGATAACGATCGGAATATTCATCAAAACAAAAGGAAAACAGAAAAAATCGAAGTCATTCAGGCCAAAAGGAGAAGCAATTAAACAAAGGCAATAAAAACTAAATAACCTAGAAAAACGCAAATTGAAGATAGTGAATGTTAATTAAACAGACCAGACGCAAGATCGGAGGCAGCGGAGATGAGTCCACGGCCACCACTGGATGAAGCCAAAGCCGACGGCGGCGTCGATGCCTCTGAGAAGCTTACATCCGGCGTCTTCGCGGCCAAGAGTACGGAAGCATCTTTCGTCTTAATGCCAAGAAAATCATGGAAGATCGCATTACCTAACTGTGGAACCTGACTCGTACTCTTCTTCTCACCATTGCTGCAGTAACCAGCATCGGAATAAGCGCCTTGACGAGCCATTAGAGACAGAACCACAAGCAACGCCTCTTTACGAAAGCATCCATTTCACTCTGCATAAAGAGCAAGAGTGTAGAGAACAACAAAAGACAAGAAACTCGGTTTTTGAAAAGAAACATACAGAGAACCAAAAACAAGAAAAAGGTAAAAAGAATCAGAAGAGAGAGGAAACTGAAAGAATCAGGCTCTTTTCTCGAGATAAACAGCACAGAAAAAGCATCTTGAGAAACTTCCCGACGCCGGCGCCGGTGAGGCTATTTGATTAAATGATGAGAAATTCAGTAATATCGTAAACGAATTTTGTTGCAGAATAAGGAAATTTTGAAGAGGTGTGAAGCTCATCAAAATCAAAATCAAAATCACATGGAGAAAGAAATATGAATGATGAAAGATTTAGAAGGATGGAGACAGACAGCTTCTTCAGTCCATTGGAGAGAAAAATGAAATTATGGGTTTTAAGTTGCAAATTTTTTAGTTAAATTTGGTTTATTTGTGATTAAAATATAATCATTGTGTACTTAAATAAAATGTTCAAGCTTGTCTTCTCCGTTTTGCTTTTTAATATTTACTCTCAAATTTATCTGCCTCATATTTATTTATTTCTTACAGCATAATTAATAGAAAAGTGGAAAAGTAATTAAATTTCATATAGATAATTTTCAAAATATATTTCTAACAGTCAAATCGATCCATCATTTTCTAAAAAGATTAATTAAAAATATACAATCGGTTGATAGAGATAGAAATCGGCTTAATTTTCAATAAAAATTCAAACGAAAAATGTTTTTTTTAAACTATTGTAGTTAACACGAGCATGATTGGACTATGTTAGATATTATATTAAATTTGTCTTCACTTAGTTTTTATATTAATCGAGTGATATGCAACAATGATGTTTAATATTAATTTTCATTTCTTGGATATTTTTTGATATTTCAAGCCCGTGAAGAGTGTTAAATATTGTATAAATTATAGAATCAAACTATCAAATTAATGATGGGTAATTGGTGTCTTTTTTATGCTAGGATTAAATTAACAAATTGCTTAACTTTATACTTTATTATATTTCAAATTAACACCTTGGTTTAAATATTATTTGCCTATCTCTATTTTTAGTTGTGTTCCTATCGGTTTTTGTACTTTTAGAATAATATATTTGGTCTACATATTTTCACTTTTTTCCCACCTTAGTCCATGTACTTTCAAATCATATATTTTGGTATTTATAATTATTGTCAAAATCATTATTTTTATTACTCCATTTACATTTTTTTCATATTTCGTTATTTTGTATCGAAGTTTTAAAAATATGGATCAAAATAGTCTAAAAAAATACATTTTAGTCTTCAAATTTGGATGAATACGAGTGTTTAGTTCATGAAGATAAGAAAATGAACTTTAGTTCCTATGTTATAGTAATAGACCCCTTTGATAATTTTCAAAATGAATATTTATTTTTTTTTGTTTGAATAATTATAGTTTTCGTGTTTTAAAAAATAGGTTTAAAAGATAGAAGTATTTTTGTTTTTTTAAAAATTATTATACGATATTTAAAAAAAAAAAAGATTTAGAGAAGATATGAATTTAAGAAAATATCATTCTAATTTAAAAATTCATATAATTATTTAAAATAAAAGTATAAAAGTATCTGATGAATTTTAGAAAACTAAAAACTGGAAAAGATATATCTCGAAAACTCAAGAACCAAATAAGTGAATCTATGGTTATAAACGTGATATATTTTAAAACTCATGGACTAAATGCACGTATTGTTCAATACTTAGTAATTAAAAAAATAATTTTTCATTTTCTCTCTTTCAAAATATTTTTTTATAAAAAAATTGCATAAATTAAATGAACAAAAGTAAAAAATGCAGATATGAAAATAAACATTTGAAATACAATAACCAAAAGAAAAGAAAGAAAATGCATGGACCAAAATATCCATAAATGAGACATCAATATCAAATATCAACAATTGATATTTTCAAAATCTCTATTCCATTTTCTTTTCAATAACCATTTAAATTTAAAAATTTTCATTCTTTATTTCAATCTAAAAAATATATATATTTTTATAAAGTTGGGAGAGCGAAATATTCAATCTCTAACTTTGGGGAAAAAATATTTAATAACATTAAATATATATATTATATGTTAGATATTTTATTTTTGAATATCACTTTTTTGTCCTTTATTTTTTATGTTTATTGTATAGTAAGAGAATATTTCTATTTGGACCTCATGAAATGACAGAAGATATTTTTCATGTGTATTTCTCAAGTTAGGAATTAATATAAAGTCAATGCCACTTTTTCTCTTGTATTTTAAGTCTTTTTTCCTTCAATTTTTAATTCAATTCAGGGGAAAAAAACCCATCTTTTGTCTTTTTATTGAAAATCAATTAAAATTTTATTTTATGATTTTAGATTCACTTAATTAAATAAATACTACAAATTCTAAAAACAGCATTTTTTTTTTTTTTGTATTCAGATCTTGAGTTTTGAATTTTAAAATACAAATTCATATTAAATAAATATAAAAATTTTAAAATTACATAGACTCTATTATTTTTTTAAAAAATAATTAAAATATGTGTATTACAACGTATAATTTAGACTAATATGCAAAAACAACCAACTTATTTATAAATACTATATAAAATGACAAAAAAAAAAGTTTAATTTTCTATTTTATTATTTTGCCATATTTGAAAATATATCCATTAATTTTTTTTAAACAAATAATTTCTAAATAAATGGTATTAAATTCTTTGGTTCAGTTATTGAAAAATGGTAAAATTGACAAAATAGTTACAGCTCACCACAATGATGAAGCTTAAATAATAATATGATGTAAATTATTTTAGTTTGAGAAAAAAATAAGGTTTTGGAATAGTGTTATAGCTAGACCAGGTACACTCCAAAAGCTTAATCTAAATGGTATTACATATGCAAATTCTTCTGCATTGTGTTATGCATGACAATAATTCGAGAGTGATTGCTATATTTGTTACCGCTCCTAACTATAGGAAGGCCAATGAAGCTCATAAAGAGGTACTAATCCTCATCGTCTACATGGAACTAAAGTACCCAGAACTTCATTTGGTATGTAAACCTTCCAAAGCAGACCTTGATATAAGTATAACTACATAGATATTAATGTGTCTTTCTACTTCCAACAATTAGCTTCAAATTCCCACTCCAGAAACGCGATGTGATATTTAAAACAATATGATAACAACAATGGTTCAAGAAAGCAATTATATAATCAAAAGCAAAGCATGCTCGAATGAAGATTATTAAAGCTGATAATTATCTATACGACCTAACTTAGAATAATAATCTAAACCCTTTTAAAAAGTAGGTACATAAATTGTGATTTTCCCCCAATCAAATTAGTTGATGTGTGTGATGCTCTAGTGGCAAAGAACTTGAAAGAAAAAGTGATCTTACGAGGATATGGAGTGGATTCCACTAGCTAGTCATCTCGGAAGAAATGTCTTGTCTGCATCTGGGTTTTTAACCTGAAACACACCGCTGTGGAGAAAATTGTTCGATGAAGTCGCCAACATGTGACTTTTTAACAATTGAGTTGAATGTAGACCGAAAGTTACTTGATTCCTAATAACCACAGATACAAATTCGATGTATTTTATATTTTCTCTTTCCTACATCGAAATGTTGTCAGCACCATTGTGGTGGCCTTCTCAAATAATTTCATCAGCATTCACAAAGCTCCTTGTCACATTGTTAATGGACAATGATGCAATTCAACTGAAGTTCGGTTGCAAAAGCACTTGCCAACAATTGTGCGTTTCATCATCATTCTGTTGAAAAACCTTGCTTTTCAGCAACATCCACATACGTCACATGCTTGAATTCAACACTCCCATCCTTGTTTTTCTCCCTGCCAATGCAGTTTTGGTCGCAAGACCTGAATTCAAAGTTGAAATTCAACAAATGGATTTTGATCCCCGGGGGAAAAGGCTTTTTGCACATATAAAAGAATAACAGATTGAACAAAATAAAACGGGAAAGCCAAAATATGGATTTGGATTACATTGATGTTCATGAACAGCTAATGTCAATTGCCACCTTCGACTCGGTCCTTGCTTCGACTACTCTCTATTGTGTTTCAACGAGACCTAATAATAATAATTTGGAAGAAGAGGTTAAATCAAATGGACTTGCGTTCTGTTCTACATTCAAATGTATAATACAATCCCAAGTCCAAAATGAATTCTTGCAATCTCTTCATTCAATATACAAATGTCCCCTTAAAACACTAAATCCACAAAACAAAGTATGTTTATCCCCTCGTCAAACATCTGCACATGCCTGTGAAACTGGACCATATATTCGAGTTTCTCCAAAGATTCTAATGGAAAAATTATGTAGCGCAAGTCATTTTTTGTATAGCTAATGCACAGTTATTTGCCAGCAAAATCAAAATTTAAGTAGATGGTTTCAAACAGTCCCAGGGTTGGCCTTCTTCTTGATATCATCTATCAACTTATTTGCACTAAAAACAGCATCTTCAGATGGACTTCTGCGTTTGACAAGCTCTCTAGGGTCTTTACAGACCTTCAACATTTCAGACATTGCCTCAGCTTTACGCATAATAGATGTTCTTCTGGCACGAATAGAATCAGGAGTTTGATTATAGGTATCGGGTAACTTCTCTGAATGAGGAACCGAAGACATCATTTCTTGCAGCTTAGATGCCATTTTTGTCAATCCACGTTTCATGAATTCATCGTGCAATCTGCAGAAAGTAAGATATTGAGGAACAATTCCTCGATGAATCATGTGCTCAAATTCTGCAAAAGCTTCTTCAAACTTATGCATCTTACAAAGCAAATGCATTAACATGGTGCTTGTAGCTAAATCCATGTCAAACCCTCTAGCCTTCATTTCATTGCAAACTTGAACTGCAAGGTTCAACCTCTCCTCTTCACATAACATCTTCAGCAACAAGTGATATGTAAGTTTATCTGGCGCATATCCTGATTCAATCATTTTATTGTAAAGGCTCATACTCTCCTCAATTTTACCGTATTTAGAGAAGAATCTGAAAAAATAGTTATAGGTGGTCGGGGTTGGAGTGAATCCTCTACCAATCATCATCTTAAGGATCTTGCTAGCCCCAGAAAGATCTCCTGCTTTGCAATACCCCTTGACAAGAGAATTGTACGTTGAGATAGTCGGACCTTGCTCCAAAACCATGAACCGCTCCATCATTCCCAGTGCCTCCTTAAACCTCCCAGCTTCCCCAAGTGCATCAACTATAGGGTTATATACGATTGCATTTGGCTCAATACCTTCCCTCCTCATCTCATCCACCAATTCAATGGCAATTTCGACACTACGCATTCGACAATACCCTTCTATTAGGGTGCCATATGTAACAACAGTGGGAGATATTTTGTTCTTCTTCATCTCAAACCAGAGCCTCTGAGCATGTTTGAGCTTTCTTGATCGAAACCATCCATTTATAAGTATATTGTATGCTCGAATTGACGGTTCAAAACTAGAACCCATTTCCCTTTTCCTATTGAAATACTCAGAAGCTACCCTGACATGGCCTTCTTTGCAGAGTGAATCCAGTAAAATCTCAAACAATCCCTCCGAGCCGGTCCCTGAAATTGTTTCTAGGTTGCAAGCAAATTCATACGTTCGAATAGCAGGTTGAACCATGCCTGAAGCAATTATCATCGCATAAGAACAAAAACGAAAATACAAATTAAACCGTTATCTCTAACAAGAACATTCAATAGTAGATAATGAAAACATCAAGATGATTATAACTCTTAAATTGGAATGGCGAAGGATTGTGATTTCCAAATATGAATTTTCATATCCTGGGACGATTGAAAATAAATGGAAAATCTACCAAATCCATACAGAAATACCGACATTGTAGTCTCGTTAAAAATATACCTGCACGAGCATACCGCCTGATCAATATCACGAAGACCTCCACCGAAACCAAAAAGGACTCTTCACCTCCACGTAGACGAGAAGTGATCAAAGACCAAGCAGAATCAAACTCCCTTGATTTCGCAAGCACGTTGATCAGACGGTTGAACAATGCAGCAGAGGGGCGAAATCCAGATTTCTTCGCAGCCCAAAGAAACAGCGAGTGCAAGAACTTAGGAGACGAATCAAAATGATCGAACACAGCTTCCAACAAACTCGAACTCGGCACGATTCCAGTCCGGTCCAAAGCATCCTCGAGCGCGGCACCGGGCCGAACACTGCGATCGGAAAGGATGCTAGAAATGGTAGACAAGTCATTCGGCGAATAACTTGCTTCGAATTTCACGTCAATGGCAGAGTTAGGGTTTGAAATCACCGCAGAATTTGATGGCAACGGATTGGCAGGCTGGTCGGGCAATGAAGGCCACTTTACGAGGGGCTTTCCTGGCGTGGACAGCCATGAATGAGGAGACAAAGAGGAGAATTGCAGAGCTGAAAATCGAAAACTAGAAGGATGATTGTGTTGGATGGAGTGGAGGATTCTGTATATCAAAATGAGAGGTTTGTGAATGGGCATTACGGGTTCAGGGATTAGGGTTTAGGGTTTATGCAGAGAGTAAAAGATGACGAACATAATACGGCGACAATCGTCCGACTAATTATTCCGGCAGCCGGTAGTGCAACAAAAAATCTCGGACGTGCGTCTATTACACATAGTTAGGAAAATTTGAAGCGTTTGTACGGCCAAGTGAAGAGTCCGAATTCTGTTGTATGTTTTCATAATCAAATAGTTCAGAAAATATGCAATTGGGAGACATTCGGAATTCTGTTTCTAAAAACGGTTTGAGGATTTTGTAATCTAAATAGTAGAAATTATACACATTTTTTTTATGTTTTTATTGTCTCTCGAATTTGAATTTTATCTATAATTGTATTAAATAATGTAAAATATTAATTATAGTTTTTTTATGGTAAATTACAAATTTGGTCGATGTGATTTTAAAACGTTATAATTTAGTTTTTGTGGTCTATAACTATAATTTAGATTTTTTTAGGTTATTATTGTAATTTCAATAAACGGTAGGATCTAGTCACTCTCATGCGTGTAAGTCAAATGATAATCTATTGCGAACAGGAGTTCACAATTCATTCAGAATTAAGACTAAGCTACATACGTCATTATAATGAAATAGAAACTCAACTAATTAACAGAGTTACATTTAGTGGTTACTATTTCGTGATCCGGTCTTATGCAAAGTCGTTGCATAGGATATCCTCACTCTCATGTCACGTACACGAACGCGTTGAATCATTGTGTTTGTATCAAATACAAAGTGAGTAGTATCGAAGTGTTACCAAGATAAGGTATCTAACCTTATCTCTATATTATGTACCTTTTAAACTGATCTCGAATATTGATTCATATATGTCTCTACATACTGTTCAATACTCATCAAAACAATTTATGACGTTAGTTTATTTGATTTGAGTTATTAAGACAAAACTAATAGTTTAATCAATAATATTTATTGAAATGACAATAACAACACTTTTGTTAATAACAGTCAATGTATTATATTTACGATCTACGAGTTTTAGGACATAAATCCCAACAGACAGAACGTCGAGGAGCGACGACAACATGACAACGAGAAGATCTCTTCTTCTCAATCTCTCTCTCGTTTTCCTTCTTCTCTTTTGATTATGTGATTTACAGAATGAGAATGAGTTTATTAAAAGGGACACTCCTGATGCGTAGCCCGAAAGCGTCGAGAAATCCACCCCATTCCCAACGTATAACTAATCGCATCTGAAATAGGGATCCTTTTTCCCGATGCCTCTAACGTCACGTTGGAGGAAAGCCAACTATACAATTAATTCTTTCGCGCTCTTCCGACGCTACACTATAGACATCGCAATACCGAAGGCAGTCTCGACCTGTACAAAAGACATGTCGGGGCTTAGCCACATTTTTCCGATGTTCATTTGGCAGCGTTGGGAGAAAGGCCCACTTTCTGTTACGTCAAAAGAAACCTTGTATGTCGACGTTCCTTTGCCTGACACATTTTTGTACATTAGAAAAACTCCAATTTCTTTTAGTGAACCCAACCTATCCGAAAATATGGTTGAGAATGTCTTCCAACCCAACCCATTACACTTCTAGTTGGATTTAACTTTTTTTCAGGTTAGGTTGAGTTTGGATTACACTTTTTAAAATTTGGTTAACCTAACCCACCCCATATTTCTAATATTATTCATATATTTATTATTATAGCTTGTGTATATTTGTTATGATGTTTGTTTGAAGTTTGTAATAACTGTCTTGAACTTACATTTAATATTTGAGTTTTATGAAATTTTAGCTATTAACATGTGTGGTAAACAAATTTAAGTCGATAAAAAATGTGCTTAAAATAAATAAATAATCTGACAACCTAACCAAATAATAAATAAATAATCTGACAACCTAACCAAATATAAATTTTAAGGAATGAGTTGGATTGGAGACATTTGTTCGGATAAACGTCTAATCTTTTCAGGTGGATCTAAAAAATCCTCTCAACCCAACTCTTTATACAATCTTGGTGGAATGCATCAAAGTATTTCTCTAATAAAAAATACATTCGACAACCTTTTAGATTTTTGGTTACAATGATTAGGTGCACTCTGTTTAGTCTAAGGTATCTTATCTCTTTTACATTGTATACATAATTAATTAAAAAATATAAAGAAAAAAAAACCAAACAAACAAGTGCACAACAAATACTGCATTTTAGGCATGAAATCCGATTGAGAGACATTCTCAACCCAACCCATATTTTTCGGTTATTTGGTTGGAGACATTCTCAACAGAGATAACTTGAATTTAGTTTATAATCCAACCTAACCGAACCATATTTAGTAAAATATGAGTTGGATTGGATTGTAAATTATTTTTGTTGTTCGCTTATAGTTTCGAATTACTATAAAAAAATTTACATTTAAATTTCAAACCTACATAAATCAAAATTTCATACAATAAATTTAATTTATTTTTTATTAAATAATATGTATATATTATATTATATTAATCCGGCGGGTTGGATTGAGTTGAACCGGATTTTTCAACTCTCCAACCCAAGACCCAATTCAACCCATATTTTAACATAACCCTTATAATATGAGTTAGATAGTCCGAGTTATTCGGATTCAATCCATATTCTTACATCCTTACTACATTTAAGCTAATAACCGACCACCGAGCTCTAGTAGCCAACTTCGACAGTTATCTCCAATGACTAATTCACAGTGTTAAAAAATTTGACACACGCCAAAAGAACTTGATATAAAAGCACCTTTAAGAAAAATGTTACCAAATTCACAAGTGTTCTCATTTCAAACCAATTTCATAAATAACATTTTTACTACTGAATTCAAAAGCATGTCTTAATATATAATATGTTACACAAAGTTCATAAGATTCATTTAAATGGAAGCGATCCAATATGAAAATTGATAATGAGAGTACACATCGACCCGGACATTTCCCTTTCTCTTACGGACCTAAACAATTTATTTTTGGTCCCCTTGAAATTGATTTTTGACAGAACAGAAAAATTAAATTCAATCACGAGCAAAATTAATTTTCATTTTCTTTTTTTCCCCCAAGTTTAATATTTATCATTATTGTAAATAAATACTCATTTAATATTTCCCTCTCTTCTTTTATTAAAAAATTATGGTTCAAAGACAGAGAATTTATTCCATCACAGTATTTTATTTTTTATTTTCCACTTTCAACATTGTCATAAACATTCTCACGGCCTTTGCCTCACATTGTTTTGTATTTTATTTATTTACTAAATTAATTCAAACTAAGATGTGAAGTATTAAAGTTTTCTTTTTATGGTTTCAAAAAGTGTATGTATAGATCCATCTTTAATTTCTCTAACTGCAATAAGTGCTTTTAAATTGACAAAACTTTATTCTTTGTCTTGATAAATCACATGCTTCACTTTCACATGTCAACATGTCAACATTTAACTATAGATTTAAATTTTGTTGTGGGGGTGATGAAAGATTTTTGTAGAAGTGTTATGAGAGGACTAGTAGTTGTCTTTTGAGCTATTGATTGAGATTAACATACCACCAATTCAATATATACAATAAAGATAAGTATAAAAACAAAAATTGAAAGAAAATGATATAATTAGTACGTGAAACACATACTTCTAAGATGACACGACAAACATATAATTTTACTCATTGCTTACTTGCAAATGTTAAGTAAATTAAAGACGATTTAAAGGAGTAAAAATGTATATATACGTACAATTCATCGTGGCATAAAATAATGTTTGTATCCCCATTCAAACAATCTCATGTGTTGAACCAAACTATTTCTTTAATTCCAATTATTTGTTTAAAAGTCATTCACGCATACGGGCTAGTTTAAGTTTAATGGTGATTGAGCGTGGAGTTTTAGTGATTCAGATTCAATAATTGGTATTATTATCAGAAGGTTAAACAAGACTCTTGCAGTAAGGGAAGTCTCCAAAACCCTAGCCGAGTGGAATCATTTGTTGTCGATCTTAGATTTTAGACGTTGGTAACTGAAAATAAGATTATCTTGTCGTGGTACAAATCACAAAGGCACCTATACCCTTTATTTGAAGGGGTTTCGTACACGAACCGTTGATGTATGCAAGCTTATATGAGAACGTTTTTTTTTTTTTTCATTTTCTTCCTATTTCTCATATCCACATATAGGCTTTTACTTCTCGTTCCATCTCCTCCTCATCGTAGATCGATTATTTCCTTATTTTCGAGATCCAATCTTTAAATTTACCTAGTTCTTTTTTTTTAGATAAAAAATTACCATCGAGCTAAACTCGTAACTAAAAAACAAATAATTAAACATATCTTATTGGTGAAATAAATAAACAAATGTTTGAATTTAATTTGAGTTGGCATATGACTATAAGGAGGAGTGTTGAATTTGAAAGGCGAATTATTGAAGGCTTTTTCAACGATGGGGATGTGAAAGCATGTGCTTACGTGCCGATACATAGTACCACTTTTTGAATTGTTTGTGTATATTTTCATGTAAACCCATTTCATATCAATTTTTAAAATTGTTATTTTTTGTCACTAAAAGTATTTAAATTTTGAATTTCATGATTTGGACATTTCTTCGTTGGAATAAGACGAAATTGACAATGATATAGACAGTGACCAATTGAAATTTATATCAAACTTTAGGTTAAAACTCAAATGATTTTTTTCTCTCTAGATTTTAGGTCAAAATATAATGTTTTATGTAAATTAAAATAACCGTTTAATTTTAAATTTTTAACTAAATCTATAAACACCCACTTTACTTTCTTTTTTTTTTTCCTTTTGCTTTATAGTGCATTTTTTAATCAATATTTTCAAAATCAAGTTGATTTTAATACAAAGGGAGACGCAAATTGTTGTAAGAAATTGAGAGAAATAAACTTAGATTCTTAGAAGTAGAAAATAATAAACAAATCTAAAGAACTGCAAAAAGAAGAAGAAATAAGTGCATTTGAGGCTAAAGATGTGATTTCTTCTGCGTTGACATTGGCAAAGGGTTAGAATTCTTGGCTTTCAAATTTGGGTTTTTATCTTTAATTTAGGTCCTTGTAAAAGGGCCATCTATGCAATTTTCTCTAAGTACTGGCCTAGGTGGGAATTCAATTGATTCCCACGATCGATTTCGAGTTGGTTCACATCTTAAAAGAAAGGAAAAATCTTATCATAACGAGTTATCTATGTTGTGGACTTCACGCAATTCTGTTTAGCCGACCAATAATAAATGAAGGTAGTTTAGAAATTTTTTCTACGTGAAGTGCTTTTATTAACTATAAGCATTTGTTTCTAACACTTGTTTGCGAATTTGCAAAATTCTTTTAATCGACCTCACTCTTCTTCATTTGCTAAAAAAAACCTAACCTCCCATTTGTCAACAAAAAAAAAAAAAACTATTTTGTAACTGAAACATAATATTTGATACACAAACAAACATATTACTCTTTTTATCACTGTGAACTTGGAGTTGATAATTTTAACGAGTAAATCACTTTAAACTCTCAATAGTAATTTATACGTAGAAATTGTAAAAAGTGTGAAACTTGACAAAATATTTACAACAAATTTCAGACTTTATCATTAACTGACCTTGATAGATACTATATACTTTTATAGAATCCAAAACTTTGTTATAATAGTAAATATTTTAATTTATTTTACTACTTTTAAAAAATTCTCTTTGTTTAGTTATATTTGTGTTTGTAAATTTGTTAGATTAAAAAATAATCTCATAACCATTTAAACAAAATTACTATTGTTCTAAGATCCCATAAAAGTAGCAATAAATTTTAGTTCATCATATGACCATTCTCAACAAATTTAGTAGAAAAAGTAGGAAAATTTGTCACTATACATTTTATTTTGATACTCATAGGCAACTTACTTAATCCTTGTATTTTATTATATGTGTGGAAATTGGTGCACTAGTGATATCAAATCAAAAAAATAAGAATGAAAGCCTAAGTTGATTCAATTATAAAAGGTTGTGATTTTAATTCACCACATTACAACTAAACTTCAAACTAAACTACACAATTCAAAATTTTAAATCTATAGTTTATTTTTCTCTTAAAAATATGTTAGAAAATATAAGGTAAAATATCAAACCTCTAACATTATAATAAACATATATGATTATCAATTTAGTTAGAGTCGATTTTTTTTTACAAAAATGATCCTAAATCGACCATAACTAGTTTAGTAAAGCGTTGAATCAATATCGACATCGATGAGTAAGAGTCCCTCGGTTTCACACTTTAATATAATTGTTGAAAATTCTCGATTTGAAACTTTATGAAATCGATCGCGATCAACCTCTCTCGTTTTCCGATCGATCGACCAACTTCTGTTTGGTTGGTCGGCTTGGTTTTTCGGTCTATCATGTTCACCCATAATAGCAATTTTTTTTGTTTTGTAATATAAATTTCAATAAAAAAAATAGAAATTTAATCATATATCATATTTTATTACAAAAAAAAATATTTTTTAATATAACAAAAAAATATAAACATTACCGTTTAAATACAATAAATCACATTAGACTACTACTCGTTCAGTCATATACGTACTAGGTCTACTGTTGATGTCACAAATATACAATATTTTGCTATTTATAAATATTTTTTTTAGATTTGTTGTTCTATAAATTTCAATAAAAATAAATTTAAAAAGAGTAAGATTCCTTAACTAAAATTAAAAAATAAAATGGTAAAATATCAAAAAAAAGAAATAAAAAGATTTACTGACTGATATTTGTGGTATAAAATAATTTCGAAAAATACATAATTTTGGAAGTCAAAGGGGACAGAAAATAAAATTTGGATGAGGTCTATTTATATTTATATTTAAATACAATATTATAATTTTATTATTGCATTTATTATTTTGAATAATATATATTTTTTTAAATGGAAGTTCAAACTGTACATTCGTCCCGCTCACGCTCCCTTTGACGCTCTCACTCTCTATATCTCTCTCTCTCTCTCTCATTTCTCACTCCCTCTCTCCCTCTCTCCAAACCTCAGCTTCTCCCGCTCTTTCTCTCTACCTCTCCTGAGAGCTCTTCCCACTGCCATTGGAGGCCGTGGAGCTCTCCTTTGAGCCGTAAGCGCTCTAGTTTTGTATTCATATATCTTCTTTTATTCAATCACTTTATCTGATCTATATTGCGCTCATTTACGACTACTTATTTTGTGCGTTTGAATGTTTCTTTCGAGGTTTTAGCCGTTTCGAAGCTGTGTTGAATGATGATTATTGTGGACGTTTCGATTTACTTGGTTTTGGTGCTGATTTCCGTTTTATTTTAAGTGTATTGAGAAATCTAGCTTATGTTTAGTACTCTGGCCTTTGTATTTCTGTTCAAATCATGCGGATTTTTTTAGTGTAGTGCATGATTTCATGCTGTCGCCTCTTTTTTTTTTTTTTTTTTCTTTTCGTTTTGGAAGAGGTGGAAATTTGATTTGATTTGATTTGATTTATCAAGTTTTTGGGAGGGAGTGTGTTTGCTTATTCCTCTGTTTCATGGGCGGCGACGGGGGAGGGTGAGGAGAAATAGGAAGATTTGTACGGCTGCGGATAAAAATGAGCATATTAGGTTTGCACCTCGAGCTCTTGCGATTTTTAATGTTTTTATATGCTTGTTTGAAAATGTAATAGGAAATCCAAGCGATCGTTCGTTTCCTTTTATTTGCTGCACTGTTACAACTGTATCACTTAGCCGTAGAATAGTGATGGATCGAGTGTCACTTTAGGGATGTTCTTTTGATTTTTCTCTATAAGTTTAAGAGGTGACGAGGGTCTTGTGCCATTGTTTTTTCATGAAGTCTTCGGTCCATTGCATGTTATTTTGCGTTTTGAATTAGCCCTTATCACGGTTTGCTTTTTCTGGATTTTCATCTGTGCCTCTAGTTTTGAATGTTTTCAGCTTAGTGACTGCTCTTGCACGTTTATCTTATGTTGGTTACGCAGCTTCAATGAAAACGAGCTTTGATCTACTGTAATGAACCCCCGGTCTTCTAGGGAGTAAAAAATGAGTAGGGAAAATGTTAATTTTCAAGTGGAAGAGCGCTCCGGCAGAATCACGAGAGCACGCGCAAAAGAGCTGAGCGAATCAGGAGGCATCTTATGTTCCTCAAAATCTTCTGGAGTTCAGAAGCATATTCTACGAGCTAACTCAAAAAGAATGGCATCTGATGATATTAAAACTTGTTCAGGCTCCTCCCATGGCCTTCCTAACAAAAGAAGAGCAGTGCTCAAGGATGTCACTAACATTTCCACCAAAGGTTTTGATAAGAATTGTAGAAATGTTTCTAATATTCAGGTAAAATTGAACCTTGGATTTTTTTCGTGTCGTTCCTTTTTGAAATGTTGATGTGACTCATGCTGGCGTTGATATAGGCATTTCTTTAACTGCTAATGACCACGGTTTGACAGGGTGCCAAAACAACAAGAAAAGTTTCTTCAAAAGCTAAGGCAAATGCGCCTTCTAATGCTCCTGAAGAAATTTTAGGTGCAGAAGAAGATGCAAACACAAGACTGGCTGAGGATTTGTCTAAAATAAGGGTGGTAGAATCTCGAGAGGTCTCTCTAAGAGAGACTTTGGACGAAAAAGAGAGAACAGAGCAAACTAGGAGTCTTACCAGCAGAGAATGTGGAGTTTCAGATATGATTCTCTCTGTATCTTCAGAAGAATCTATCCCTCAGCCAAATGGTATACAACATATCTCTAGAATTGCTTTTGTATGAATTATATATCTTTACTGTTTAACTGAACCATCAAATGACAATATCTGAATGCCTTCCATGTGTAGAATTTCCAGGCCAGGACCCTTTAAATATTATTATATAATCCTCATAATGGGGATTATCGCAAGTGCTGAACTGAAGAAGCATTCATGCCTTAACATCTTTTGTTATGATATTTTGTCGTGTGTTGAGAATTTTAACAACTCACTTCTTAAGATTTTATCCATGTAAAAGGCTGCGTTACAAATTATACTACACCATGTATAATAAGAGTGAATAGTGGCAAAAACAAATTGTGACATACTAACATTCCTTTAAAGTTTTTATGGAAAGACGTGATTTTGGGTGAACTATATTCTATTTCAAACTGCTTATGATTTATAAGAGGTAGACACCAGCCTGGGACTCGGCTATATCATTATTTCAGTGAGTCTGTAATTGTTGTCTTTGTGCATTATTGCTTTAACTTTGAAGAATGAACCGTTAATTCTAACCTTTTTGTTCTTTGTTCTTTTTCTTCTTTTGTGAAAAAAAAAATCTAAACTACAATTTAATGCATCTTCCTTATACAAGTAGTCTGCTGCAAGAACTGCACTGGAGGGTGAATAATTTCATTTTTTATTGTCCAAGTCAACTGCATCTCCAATGTTTGTGGAGCACAATTAATTAGCATAGCCGAATGTTCTAGTTTTGCAGGGAAATTGAACATTACAAAAATTTGGTTGGAAGTATGGTCATCATGGAGTAAACTGTTAATTATCGACTCTATTAATATCAGTACCCACATAATATCCGTGGTAATGGGAAAAAGATTTAAATAACCCACATAATAACGTTGTATACAAGCATTGTAGTCTTCAATTAGCAAGGAGTGAGAATGTTACAATTGTAAAATTTTGCAGAAAAATATATGGCACCTCAACGATCGGCAGCATTAAGGGATAGAGGTGTTATAGACATTGATTCAAACTCTAAATGTCTTCAATCATGCAGCACATATGCTCCAGACATATATGACAGGATACGTGTGACAGAGGTTTGTTGTTCACTATTTACCAACGTTACATTGCCATAGTTAACGTAGATGCCGTATTCATCTTAGAAAATTGGCTATAAACAAACATGTTATACAGTCGTACATTAGTAAAAAAATATATAGAAAGGGAAACACGAAACTTCTGAAATTATTGTCTCTCACTTGAAAATAGCTGAATTTCTATTGTCTCTTTCACTTGAAAGAAGATTTTCTAAACTAGAAAGGGAAATTCGAAACTTCTGAAATTATTAGGAAGTAGCTGAATTTCTTCTTTGAAAAAAATACTTAAGATGTTTGTGGTTTACATAAAAATTACTGACTGCCGCTTTTAGCTCACATGCAATGCAATACTAATACTTCTTTTCTACTCTTTTTAGCTTGATCAAAGGGCCTCAACTACCTACATGGAACAGTTGCAGCAAGATATCACTGCAAACATGCGAGGAATACTGGTTGATTGGCTTGTAGAGGTTCGTTCACCACTATTACGGCTTTACTTTGACCTAATTGTTATGATACATCGATGGACTTGGTTTGAGAGGCACCAAGTTGACAAAAATCCTTTTTCACGAGACAATAAAAAAGTTGTACTTTTTGACATTTTGTTCGCAATGGGAAAATTTATCGTGACATCACGTCAAATGCCAATTTTTGGCTATATGAATTGAAAATTTATCTTTTTGTTAAGCAAAAGTATTATTGGCAATGCCAATTTAATTGATAGTTAATTGTTTTTTCAGGTTTCTGAAGAATATAATCTAGTTTCAGATACACTCTATTTGACTGTTAATGTCATCGATCGATTCCTCTCTCAAAATTATATTGAAAAGAAGCGACTACAACTTGTTGGTGTTGCAAGCATGTTAATTGCATCGTAAGTTTTGACCATAATCTCATACTATGGAATAGTTCAAAGTATCCACTTTTTGTGTAGAATAAATAGTATGGATTTAGTATATTTTCCCTGGTCGTTAAGATAAATGTAGAATTTTCTAGTCAGTGTGCACACACACATGTTACCCGTGCATGCGTTAAGGTAAGTTTTAATTTCAAGTTCTAACTTCCATTGAATTGAACTTCAGTTCTGGTTTGGAAAGAATTGAAGAATTACATTTCATGATATTGTTGTAATAGGATCAAGTTGTTCATATCATATCAAAACCACTCTTCGTATTCCTAATGATGATTACTGCATTTCATAGAAACAGAAAATACCAAGTCATTTATGTAGTACGCATATTATACTCTAAACTCGGTTTCCTTTCACTTGAAGAAAATATGAAGAGATCTGTGCACCGCGAGTGGAAGATTTCTGCTTCATTACAGATAATACTTACACCAAAGGAGAGGTATACACTTAGCTTCTTGGTTTGTTTACATGTGTTGGTCTTGTTCTGATGCGTCATCAACATCTTTCTAATTCTCCTTGTCCATTACACCGTTTTCGTGCCTTAGAGTTACCGGTTCTTTCACTCCATTGAGTGATGTTAGGGGAAAAAATATATGGGAAGAATCAATGAGATAAATTTGCTCGTCAAACAAGAAAGAATGTCTGTTTTAGTACAAGAGAACCACTCGGTATTTAATAATGGTTTCGTATAAGGTGGTGATTGAGTACTACAAACATGAGTGTAGTTGTAGAAAAACTCAAAGCCTTCAAAGTTTTGTATCTTGTTAAAAAAAATCCCTGAGGCTTGAAATTTTTTCATACGAAATAATGGAAAATAAGAGTGTTTTTTGGAATTAGAGAGTCAATTTGAATATGAGAAGTATTCATATTTTTAGAAGAGACAAGTTGAACGTTAAATTTTTAACAAACATGAGTCGAATTCTGTGATGTTTCATCCTAGTTTCGATTGGATTGAAAACAATGTTCATGTCAGTCTAAAGTAAATCTGTTTGACCACCTTGTATCATTTTTGTTCCAAACAATTATTTGTTGGAAATTTCATTGGATACGAAACTTTCGAATATTCACGATTGAAGTTTTGTTAGCAGGTTGTAGAAATGGAGAGTGAAGTTTTGAACATACTGCACTTTCGGCTATCTGTTCCCACTACTAAGACATTTCTAAGGTATTATATTCTTCCCATTCTTCGATACCATAAGTTGGCACACATATGGACGTCTGTATTGACTTGGATATTTCAATCTTGCAGGAGATTTATACAATCAGCTCATGCTTCTTACAAGGTACTCTACTCTATATGTTGGTTATAATTTCTATATATTTTATGGACAGAAATTATATGAACAATGGGAGCTAATTGTGACATTTCAACTATTTTGCAATCAGGTTCCTTGCATTGAACTTGAGTTTTTGGCCAATTATTTAGCTGAGTTGACTCTTGTTGAATACAGCTTCCTAAAGTTCCTTCCTTCTCTGATAGCCGCATCCGCCGTATTTCTTGCAAGATGGACACTTGACCAATCGGATCATCCGTGGGTCTGTGCTTCACTCCTAGGACATCTACCTTCTTTCTATCTCATCTCTCATCATGCATTTTTCGTAGTGATTTTCAAATGATTTAATGCACTTTTGTCACGATTAAATCACTTCATACCACACCTATAACCACTTAAAGTTAATTTAATGTTTAATTTGACACTTCTAAATATAATTTATATCGTCAAACCTAATTTTGAATGCATATTCGAGAGTAATCTTCGTCATTTCCCAAACATGCCCTTCTTCTCTCTCTAGTTTATTAATTTTGTTGTGCATTTCTTACAGAATCCAACTCTAGAGCACTATACCGGTTACAGCGTTTCTCAGCTGAAAACTGTTGTGCTTGCCCTCCATGACTTGCAACTAAACACCAGTGCTTCCTCCTTAAATGCCATACGTCAAAAGTATAAACAACCGAAGGTAAAAATGTCTCTCATTGTTTTGTTGAAACTGTTGGATCATACTGACATTTTGAAAATTATTCTAATAAATGATATTGTATGGTTGATTAGTTAAATTCATTCTTATCATTTTCAAAATCACTCATACACATGCTTTTAAAAAATTTAAGATTCAATTAATTTTGAATGATTAAAGAAATATTTGAGACTGGTTTTTGAACTGGGTGAAAGTGATTTTAAGAATTTTAAAAATCACTCCTAAACATGCTTTAAATCGAACATCCTTTTCGGTTGTTTAATTTGAAATCTGAATAGCTCGTTCCTGAATGTATATATTCAATGATCATGTCATATTAACTTTGCATTATAGACATAATCCTAATATTTTATTTTATTTTTATTTTTAATTTTTTTGGTGTATTCATCGTGGACTGGTCTACTGATAAAAAAAAGAGATCGTTTCAATAAATAGTTAAGATTTCAAGGGTTATTGGAATTCAAAGCCTTCACTACCATATCTAAACACGATCAGTTTTATAGTTTATACTACTGTGTCCAAGTTCTAAACATTTCGGTCTCTTTATTGATATCCATTCCCATTGCAGTTCAAATGCGTAGCTACATTAACGTCTACAAAATCAGTTCTATCACTATTTTGAAGAACAAGAATGATCCTACTCTTGCCAAGAGGATATATTCTGCAGGAGAATGTTTATGATTATTTCACTTGATCTGCCATTCTCTTTCTAACCTCCGCCAACTGCGATGGAGCTAAAAGAAGAGCAAAAGTCTTGAACTCAATGACTTGGAACCTCACTCTTCCTCCTCTCCACTCAATGGTTCTGGTACTTCCAGATATCTCTTTCTTTGTAATCTTATGTTTATGAGGTCATGACATGTACATTATAATTTTCCCTTAGCTTAAAATACTTTATTTATGATTCCTCCAAGCTCATTTGGAGGTAATGTTAATTGTTAGGTGACTTTAGCTCTTTTTCCCCCCTCTTTTGCCTGCTTTTATAGCAACTCTTTTGTTGTTGTAGCATTGGGTTGCTTCCTTTTAACATTGAAATTTTGTATAAAAAAAAACCTTAGGTTAGAAGAGCCTAAGTGAATAACATAGTTGAGCATCTCCTTAGACAACTCTCTCGTTATTTGTTCTTTGCATAATTGCAATCACAATCATTTAGGAGGTGTTTGAGATGCAAGCATCTTCCCGTGATTGAGCCTATTATTATAGCAGTTGAAGTGCTTCATTATTATAAGGATAATTACTATAGGTAGTACTTTAGAAGATAATAATTAAGTTTAAACAACGTTTTAACTGAATTGCTAATATACTAAAATCTATCCACGATTGACTCTATCGTTCGATATGGTCTATAGCTAAGAAAACTGGATTTAAATTTTGATATATTTGTAATTTTTTGCATTTTACTACTTTTGCTAGAATTTGTAATTGTCCCTTAATATAACCTACAGTTAGCTACTTATTATAATTGTATGAAACACGTATTGTAATAACCGACCCAATATTTTCGAATAAAGTCTTTTAAGTATTCGATTCATAGTTTAGGCTTGTGTGAATTTATAGTTTTGTTTGTGTCAAGTTTGAGATCGGCTAATCTCTTGTATTGTATAAATATAGGCTTGTGAAATTCTTTTACTGAGTTATATTGTGTACAAGTCCCTCTAAAAGATGTCAACTTACGAACAAAACCCTACTAATTAGTTTTGTTGTTTATTTATTTTTTTGTTGGTACCATTATATGAAAAAATATTCGAGTTAGCTTCTACAATTTAGCTTTTTCATATAGATAGCTCCTTAGAGGTTCAAATGAAAATTTATTTGATTGAAAATAGACCTTTTGCGTATGTCAGTTGTGTGTGAAAGTGTCATATTGTTCTTCAATTGGGTGCTGACGGTTTGAAACGAATTCGTTTTCTGTTCTAACTTCTTTTTCTTTTTTCTTGTATACACTATTTTTTTAAAAAATTAGCTTCTCGTTGTAGCTTTTGATTCTAGCTTCTAGCTTATTATTCTTGTTCTTCACACACAATTATCTGTTTTCTTTGACTTTTTCTCACTTTAGCTTCCCATTTCAGCATATGTCTTTCTTTTCAAATTCTTTCTCTTGCATATAGCTTCTCGTTTCTTCCTTTTGTTCTTCATCAAATATGATTTTTTTGGGAAAAGAACTAAGAAATCCAATAGGAAAAGAAAAATATTTGAAGAAAGTGAAAGAAAAAAAAAAGTGAGATAAAAAGAAAAATAACACAATAGTTTTTATCCATAAATATTAGAAATATATCTTATGGTTCATTTTTTTGAAGGGTAATAGTAAGAACAACAATTTTATATAGTTTGAATAATAAGGTTAATTAGTATTGATCACTAAACTAAAATTTTACGTTTGGAATTATATAGATAAACTAATATTAAACTCAGGATGCATACTTAATGTTTATATATATATATATATATATATAAACTTCCCTTCTAGTATTAATGATATTGAACTCGCATCACACGAGCTCAAAACATCAAAATAAACATACTCTAACTTAACTTCAAAGTCAAGAACTCGATTTATTCTCCTATTCAAAAATTGTATTTTGTCAATCCGTCGATCTCTAATGTTTGATCTATTTTATTTGTTTCTAAGAATAAGTTGATTTGATAGTAATTCTATCTGTACGATTGAATATTAATAATTTCTTACTAAAGAGAAGAAAAAGTTGGGGAGCATTTGCATTATTTGGCCTAAATTTTCATCCTAAACTTTTGATTTCACGAATTTCCACTTAAACACTTATAATAAATGTAATCTTTCACCTATATTTGCTATTTAAATGGTTATTAAAAAGTATGTTTCTTAGTTTTTAAGAAATATAAATGTTGTCAAATAGACTTTTAATTAATTTTATGCTCGGAATAGATCTATATGTTTCTTTTTTTTTTTTTTTGTAAACAATAGATAACAATATATATAATAGAAATAGTGTTGGAGCTATTTTATAGCAAAATAATCAAAAGTAATTATAATGTGCCTATAAATATTTTAATAATTTTGTTATTTGAAATAGCTTTTTCATGTTTTAACGAATATCAGTTTTAGATGGAAATTTTGGAATCACGTTCACCTAAACCATAAATTAATAATTATATCAATTTAAATATTAAATTTAGAGATTATATCAATTTAAATATAGAATTAATAATTATATTAAATTAGTTCATGATTTTCATAAGTATATCAAATTTAATCTTGAACATCTATGAGCACCGACAGATTTAGTATAGGTAAGGGGACTCGGGTCCGTTCAATTTTATTGTCGTATAAACAAAACCAACTAATGTTTAATATTTGTAGGTTGTTTAGCAGTACTTATGCTTGTTAGTTTCCCTTCTAACCAGAGTTCAAATAAGATTCGAAGCTCCCTGTCAATAAAATTTTTGGAATCTGTTATTGAACGTAAGTATAAAGCCTAAAATTTCATAAATGGATTCGGATCAAACTTAACTAAAGATTTAAATTTACACATCATTTACTAAAATATATGAAATGATATTTGATCAAAATCGTCATTTGAGATGACACATTGTCTTCTCATAGTTAAAAAATCAAAACTGACACGTAATATACGGCACGTGTGAATCTCCATTTAAGATAACCGCCTTGGATGTGGCTGACACGTGGCGGCAAAGATGATGATGCAGTGATCAAATAAATTGATTTTTTTTTCACTCGACTGTCATGGATTGAATTTCTCTAGGGTTTGTATCTTGAAGCCCCGCGCCCCGACCTTTGTCCTTCTTCTTCTTCCCTTCTACACCTCTCTCCTCTCGATTTCCCATTTCCATCTTCTCTCTCAACTTTTCTGCTTCAAGCTTCTGTCGCCATCTTCTTCACTCTTCTCTCTCAATTTTTCCTTATCCGGTGATCTTCCTCTCACTTGCACTCCGCTCCTCACGCCGTTTCATGCTGTATTGGACGATTTCTGTATGTATGTTCGCTTCTTGCTTTTTCTTTTCTTTTCTTTTAAAATTTTTTGTAGATTTGAATGATGGGAGGTGTTAGATTAGGGTTTTGGGTTTCGGATTGATTATTGGTGAGCTTTTGGTCGGGTTGTTTCTGGATTGTTTTGATTTTTGTTGTGATGATTGTGGGATTCTTGGTGTTTTCTGGCTTTGTGTCTTGTTGGTGTTTTTTGTTTTACTTGGTGTGAATTAATTCTCTGTTCTTCGGGTGATTTTTTGGGTGGTTGTTTTGAATTTGAGTTTTCGGGACTTGATTCTTGAGATTGGGTAGTGGGGTATAATTTTGTGTTCTAAGGTTATACGTGGGGTTTATTCGAGGTTGAATTGATCTACTTATTTTGAATCCGGAAGGTAATACTTTCCTGGAAATTCGGGACCTTTAGGTGGTATGGGAAGTCGCTTAGTCTTATTACATGTAAAAAAAGATTATATCAACTGTAGAGGGATGCCTATTCAGTATATTTTTTGGTATACTTTTATGACAAAAAGGTTTCTGATGCCGAATCAATCCGATTTATGAACATAGGATCTTATTGGATGGAGGTGGTATCTTCTTTTTGAAGTTGAAGATCTAGATGATTTCTTTTTCTTATAGAGTTCATCAACCAGATTAGATGATCCTCTTACGTTTTAGTCTCATGCTTATAAGACAATAGTGTAGCCTCTGAGGTTGTCTCGAGTGCATACTTGAGACAATATTGTATTGTCAATCGTATGCACCTTGGCATTAGCCTTGTGTCTTGGGGCAATATTCTCAGTCTCAACTCGAGTGATGTATGTGCCCCAACTTTTTTGGTGGGACATGGAGTGATAAATTTTACTTGCGGATACGTTTGTGTTTGTTATTTTAATGTTACTTCTCAGTTTGTACCCCTGCGCTTTAGTATCTGGACACTACCATATAAAGTATAATGGAGTTTAACTGTTGGTTTTGGAAAATAACAGTTGAGATTATAAAAACCTCATTTGTGTTTCTGAAAGAATTCAACAGTGTAATTAACTCTGCTATAGATCTGCAGTGCTTGATTGTATTTTGATTCTGAAAGGTATATTTTTGTTCTAAATGCAGATGCTAAAGTTTTTCTGTAAAGTACTTGATGTTCGCATGACTACAGAAAATGCAAAGTAGTCAACAATCTTGTTTTTGAAGAATCCAACAGCATTAATGCAAAGTAGTCAATTGGACCCTATAACAAACAAAATGGATTCTTCACTATCAGAAGCTCCTAGAGGGGTTTCAGTTTCTTCCTCGGATCCTTCCGTGCATCAATATTTAGTACCCAACAGGCAAATGGAACTGATGGAATCAATTTCCGGTGGCTCTCTAACTCAGAGTGGAATGCTATCACGCATGCAAAGAGGACAGGTTGATGTTAAAACTGGCAATTTTGGACGGCAACATTTTCAAATACCTGACAATCAATTTGGAGGGACTGGAAACATGGTGAGAACTGCAGAAGGGATGCTGTCACTTCCCGTGAAGCGCAAAGCATCAAATGAGCCTTTGAACTCTCTTGCACAGCAGTCTCCATTGCATAATAAGCGTGTTGCACCCATGGAACATCGACCATGGTTGCAGCCAGCTTCTGGAATAGCCAAAAGACCTCATTTACAAATACCAAACAATTCCCCAGCTCCTGCGCCGATGTATTCCCCTGCAGGAACTAAAAGAAAGGTACAGCAAATGGAATCACATCCAACTAAAGTTGGACATCAACGATCCAATTCTTCCAAAGGCCAGACTGCTCCGCCCACTCCAACTTCCAAAATACAAAATGAACCAACTGGATCTGTGAGATCGAAGATGAGGGAATCCTTGACTGCTGCATTAGCCTTGGTATCACAGCAGGAAGACAAGTCATCAAATGATGAAAAAAGTTCTCCAACAGAGGCTGAAAAATTTTCAACTCCAAAGCAGGAAAATTCTTTATCATCTGGTCCAGCTATTGGTCATGTATCTGATGACTCGAGGAAAATCTTTTCTGAAAAATTAGATTCTGTTGGTCTTGAAGACAATGTAGGAAAGATGTTAGATAAGAGTTCGCTATGTGTAAATGTTAGTGATTTAGATGCATTGAGGTATGATGGGCGAGTCTTTCAACCAAATAATGTTTTGTCGTATGAAGATATTTCTTTTGGGGACAACTTTTTTATTAAAGATGATCTTTTACAAGAAAATGGTCTCTCATGGGTACTGGAGGCTGATTTAGGCGTAGCTGATAAAAAGGAAATTCTAACTGATGAACTTCAGAAGATAGATGTTGGTATAGGAAATCAAAACCAGGTAGCAAAACCAGTTCAGACACCCGAGTCTTTAGCTCTGAAAATTGAAGAAGAATTATTTAAATTATTTAGTGGTGTTAATAAAAAGTACAAGGAAAAAGGAAGGTCCCTTTTGTTCAACCTGAAGGACAGAAATAATCCTGAATTGAGAGAAAGGGTTATGAGTGGGGAAATTACCCCCGAAAGATTGTGCTCAATGACAGCCGAGGAACTTGCTTCCAAGGAGCTTTCTGAGTGGAGAATGGCAAAGGCTGAAGAATTTGCACAAATGGTGGTTTTACCGGACACTGAAGTTGATATCAGGCGTTTGGTAAAGAAGACACATAAAGGTGAATTCCAGGTAGAAGTTGAAGAATATGATAATAATGCCTCTGCAGATGTTTCATCTGGGGCTTCTACATTTTCTCAGAGTCAGAGTCTACGTAACAACAATGAGTCTGAAGATGGGTCACCTGATGAACCCGAAGCAGTTAAGGACGAGCAGAATATTTCTGGCCAGAAAAATGCTGCATCTAACAAGGATAATTACACCTTCACAATTGCATCAAATGAAGGGTCTGATTTGATGCAAGGACTCATGGTTGATGACGGTCTGAAGGATACGGAGTTGCTGCCTCCAATCGTCTCCCTAGATGAGTTCATGGAGTCCCTTGATACGGAGCCACCTTTTGATATTTTAGCTGAAGGTGCTGGAAAATTGTCTCCTGTTTTGGAGAAGGGTGAGTCTGAGCCTAACTCTCGTTTGAAGACTGCAGCTCATCCTCCGAAAGGTGCTACGGATGTCAGTACAGAAAAGAATAATGAGGAGTCTCATACAAAAGCAGATATTGGGTCATCTTCTATTGGCCACGTGGATTTGCAACCTAGTCCTACTAAACTTGACGTGGATTCTAATGACAACCAAGCTGGTTTAAGAACGTCAGACAGGAACGACGTTGCAAAATCTAATGATAGTAATAATGCAAAATCTGAGACAGAATCTCCTGCTAGCGCAGTTAAGTTAGAACATCTATGGGATGGCATTCTCCAGTACAACATTTCCACAATGACTTCAGTCGTGGGTACCTACATAAGGTGTGCATTTTTCTCTCTTTTTAACTTGGATTTTATTTTTCTTTCTAATTGTATTCAAGTCAATCAAATAGCTTTGTCAAATATTTATTTTCCAAGATATACTTTTGTTAGACTTGGTTTTTCTATCTGCCAGTATTGAGATGAACCCATATGATTTTCCTTATTTTGCATCTTTTGGCCTTCTCTTGCGACCATTGTTAATACTTGAGGGATATTTAAGCGGCTGGATATGCCATTTTCAAGGAGCTTGTGTTTTAACCCGAAGTAGTGTTTTAAAGGGATAGCTTCTTATTTCAATGTTTTAAGCAATGCTTTTGAATGTTGGATACTAGTTGTATTGTATTTAGTTTTCTATAATTGTGGATCTAGTGTGCCCCTCCCCTAAAAAAAAATTGAGAGGATCTGGTGTGTTGATGTTCCTTGATTGAGGCTTATTATGTGTTGAAATTTGACTTGCCGTAATCTTTGACATGGGTTTAAAACTGCACCCTGTGGACAGTATCTCTCCCTCTCTCTTTGGTTGATGAAACGGATCGATCGATTGAATTTAACTGTGTAATCCAAAAGTTCTCTCACTTCCCAATGGTTTCAGGTCCGGTCTTGATGTTCTTGATGCGTTTTTTTAATTTGTTTGCTTTTCTGCAGTGGGGAAAGGACTTCGGCAAAAGATTGGCCTGGCATTCTTGAGATTAAAGGGAGAGTAAGATTGGATGCGTTTGAGAAGTTCCTTCAAGAGCTTCCATTATCACGGAGTCGTGCCGTTATGGTATATTTTGTTTATTTTTGTTGTACAGAAAATAATATCCACTTGAAATCCACTCCCGGGGACAAAAATGAACAAAAACGAAAGATGAAACATCAGAGTTTCTTTAAAGTTTTTTTCAATGTTTTCCGTTCAAACCTTTTGGCAATCACCATGCTTGGGATGATGATAGGTTTTTTACTCTTGCGACGAATGTTTTGGGCAATCATTTCACATCTTGATGATTGTAAAGGAAAAAAAATTGCAATTTCAATTGGTTCTCGTCGAAAATATAATGCTTCTTACCGGATAGTCTTTAGTGGAAATTTGCTCTTATGCGATGTTAAAACTCCATTCGGACAAATTTGGAAAACATCACATACTTTAAATCTTTCGTGGAACAATATCTCTATACCATTCGTACAATGGCATATGTTTTCAGAAAATTGTGAATTCAACTCAAATTCGCTCAGCAATCTTGGGATTTTGAAGATGTTAGTGAATCAAAACTATCAGGACTATGGAAAACATTACAAATTCAATCCAATTGAGTCGTTAAAATGGACGGCCTTGCTGTTCAACGTTTCATTAAATTTGTTTTCATTTCTCTTTCAGAAACAAATGAATATGGGGGGTTATATATAACATTTTGGTTTAATGTTAACGAACCAATATTAGTTTTGTTCTTGTTTCTGGGTTTTGTTGGAGATGTTAATCTTTGTATTCTTGCAGGTTCTTCATTTGGATTTGAAGGAGGGACGCCCGGAAAGCGAACAAGCTGATTTACGCGAGGTAACAGACTAATTCTCTCTTTAGTGGTCTTTTCCAGCACGCTTTTCTCATTCTGATTCCGTGTAGGCTTTTCTCATTGTGCTTCCGTGTTTGTACATGAAATTCCTTATCTTGCAGGTAGCTGAGTCATACGTCGTGGACGAGCGAGTTGGTATAGCGGATCCTGGATCTGGGGTTGAATTTTATTTTTGCCCTCCACATGGAAGAATTCTTGAAATGCTTGGCAGGATCCTTCTAAAGGAAACTTCTAATGAGGCACTTAATGCAATTGAAAATGGCTTAATAGGCGTTGTTGTATGGAGAAAAACTCAATTAACTTCAATGTCACCAAACTCAACGTCACACCACAAACGCAGTTCAAAAAAGCAACATTTTAGTTCTAGAAGACCACAGGAGACATCAAACTTTAAAGCTAATAATATTTCCCCTAAACAGACTATTCCTCGTAGTAGCTATTTCCCTATTGCCACTGCTCATCCTCCGCCTGAGGAGGATGATGCCGATGGTGAAGATGACGTCCCTCCTGGTTTTGGTCCTTCAACTGCTCGGGATGACGACGATCTCCCTGAATTTAACTTCTCTGGTTCTGCCAACCCTCCCGGGTTCTCTTCGCAGAACAAGCACCCTCTTACCCCTCGAGGGCAGTCCTCGAGACCACCTTCGTTCCAACCAGTTTCCCAAACTGGGTCTCGTCCAGTAGAGCAAATGCGAGAGCTTGTGCACAAATATGGGCAAAACTTAGGGAAAAACACCCCCTCCACAGCAAACTGGGGAGAAAGGAGTGGGTTCAGTTCGGTAGCTATCCAGCCTTGGAATGACGACGATGACGATATCCCAGAATGGCAACCACAAGCAGGTGCAGCCTCACATCAGCAAATACCTCCTCCCTCACATTCGCAACCGCCCTTGCGTGGGTTTCAGCAGCCGACATTAAGGCCTCAGTACATGATGAACCATAATCAGCAGCCCATGGGGCACCCCCCTCCCTTAAATGTGAGTCAACAAGGGACATGGTGGGCTCCTCAGCAAGGCCATAACATCAACAACAGCAATAATTTACAGCCTATTAGCAATTTAAATAGTAGTAATGGTCAGTTTTATGGGTCATTTGGGAGATCAGCTCCTTCGAACCCTTCAAATAATAGAGGGTTTTGAATTTTTCTTGTGTAAAGTTAAATTCTTTGTTCCTTTTCTCTTTTCACATATTTCCTCATCTTTTCCCCTTTATAGCTTTTTGTCTTATTATTTCTTGTATTCTTCGAATTTTTTCACTTTTCCCCTCTTTTACCTGTTCTACATGGATCTTGTATAAGCTTTGGGTCGATCCCGAGGCCTTTCAATTCCCATTTTTGTCCTTTCTTCACATCTATTACATAGGGTTGGTTTATTTGTTTATTTAATCAATGAATCAACTAATAATGAAAAGTTAAAAACTTTATTATAGACTTAGTTTGTCGGTACAGACAAGAGACGTACGGTGTTGGGCTGTGGCCTCTTTGGCCTATTAAATATTTCAGTATTTACTTCAAATGCCTCATCAGATTGGCAAACTTCGGTTCTTTTTCTTGTAATTTATAGAAGAAAATGATTTTTTCTTTTTAATTTTTAAACAAATGAAAGAACAATAGGAAAATTATTGAACAGTAAATACAAGGACTAACTGGGAAAAACAGAATGTTACACAGCTTACAAATAAAAGAACAAT
The DNA here is from genome assembly GCF_000004075.3 of Cucumis sativus. Lineage (NCBI taxonomy): Eukaryota > Viridiplantae > Streptophyta > Magnoliopsida > Cucurbitales > Cucurbitaceae > Cucumis > Cucumis sativus. The sequence continues at coordinate 38,077,609 of NC_026657.2, forward strand.
TTATGGGTAAGTTACAAGAGTGGGAATCTAAATTTATGAGGGCATATGGTTTTATTGACCCTACTGTTTCAACAATCCATTGGCAAATAGTTTTTGCTTTTGGCAGATTAAGTGATCACCAATAAGATTTTATTGTTCTTTTTTTCTTCATTATCCTCCCAATGCACGTTTGAGTCCAGCTCGTTGCTCGGGTGTTAATCTTGTTGGAAATTTTACGTCGAATTTGATCCTTAAATCACCTCGGTTACCTGGCTCTCTTACAATTGGCATTCCTTCTCTGGCAATCACGAGCTCGTAGCCTGGGCTAACAATGTCTATTACGGGTATTGATAAGCTACGACCATCAAGCGTGGTGAGATTTATAGTGGTTCCACCCAATGCTTCGGCTAGTGTCACCCTATGGTTCATAATGATATCATTACCATCTCTTTTGAAAACATCATGAGGCTTCTCATCAATGACAAATACTAGATCTGCAGGTAGTTGGTTTGGTTGTTCATTTCCTTTATCTGGGAAGGTGATTTTGGTCCCTTTCTTCCAACCGGGCTTCACATCGATGGTCAATATCTCTGTCTCGGGAACTTGTCGTCTGTAACGTTTTCATACATATGATGAGAATCTCATTAGATAAAAACCAACTAAAGAAGATATAGAAATATCCATAATTAAATCCCTGGAGCCTGTTAAACAGGACCATTCTAACAATTTAAATCTCATCATTTTTACTCTACAAAGGATAAATTTGTGACTACAGTGAGCAGATCTGCCAACCTCACGCAAGGGAAACAATGTTCAGCCAGATAATAGAATTTCCAGGTTAAGATTTTATGATTGTTTTAAAAATCACGTCAACCACAACATTTATCATATCTTCTCAGACAAGAGAACATGCTATGATAGTTTTAGTCTTAGTGTACCAGCACACAACTCATATCATAAGAAATTCTTGAGCAGTAATCACCATCTCTTATTGTTAATTTCATATAAGACTTATTTTGTAGCACTCCTTTTTGCTTCTCATAATACTACACTTTCTAATAGAAAAAGAGAGAAAAAGGAAGAAGTCGAAAATGGATGAAAATTTCATACCCGTTTGCATCAACAACTGTTCTTGAAATCTTCATTTTCCTTGTTGATCCTGAATACAGTTCTTCAAGAGTACAAGGCAATTTGCTCTCAACCGGTGCAGGTTTCTTTGGTGTTACATTTTCACTATATGTTCTAAAAATATTTTCGCTTCCACCGAATCCCCCAAAAATTCCCTCTGATTGGTACCTCATAGACTTTCCTGGTCCTGATGAACCAAATCCGAAAGGGCTGCTCCCAAAAAATTCTGCAAATATATCCTCTGCATTCCTCGGATTAAACCCGCTCGACCCTCCTCCACCGCCGTTCCCAAATGGGAAGCCTCCACTGCCTGGTGGTGGCATGTCTTTCAACCCTTCTTCACCATATTGATCATAAATAGCCTTCTTCTGGGGATCGCTCAACACCTGTATTATAAAATTTATTTTGATCATACAAACAATTTGGATATTGGATTCTGGTCATTGGCAAGATGATGAATCAGAAACAAAAACTCATCCGATCAAGTCTGATTTCAATCCCAAGGACAGAATATTACAGAGCCACAAAGCATCACAAATTCTGAATAGAAAAGAGGCAAATATAATGTACACCAAAAGCAAAACTATTCGAGCTGAAGCACAAGCAAATTTAGGCTTCCAAAATTCCCATAATGTTTGTTGGCCAGTCGAGCAATATTCCACAGATTCTTTCAGCAAAGAAATAAACATAAACCCTAATACATTCTCATTCTCAAGGTCCCAATCATTAGAAAACAGAACAAATATTCGTGGAAACAAAATTTCCCTGAAGAGTAATATAAGCTGAAGAAGAAGAAGGAGAAGAAGATTAAACCAGTTTTAGGGATCTAATAAACAAGAGAAACAAAAAACTTGCCTCATAGGCCTCGGAGATCTGCTTGAATTTGGTTTCAGCTTCTTTCTTGTTGTTGGGGTTTTTATCAGGATGCCATTTCATAGCCAATTTTCTATACGCCTTCTTGAGATCATCGTCATTGGCGTTCCTGTTCACCTTCAATATATTGTAATAATCCACTCCCATTCTCGATCGATTTCAGCAAAAATCAGATCCAATCGCTCAAAATCCCTAGAACTAGGTCTCTTTCAAAAAGACCCAGATCTTCAAAATGATCTAATGCTTCAACTCATCCCTCCCTTTCCCCCTCACATACAATAAACCAAAACACACTTATGAAAAATCTTCCGATGAATCGATCTTCCCAACACGAAAGTCAAACAAACTTCTGGATCGATCAATGTTTTCGTTTTCAAACAAATTAAAGAAAAAAAAAGAAAAAAAGAAAAGAAGAAAAGAAAAGAAAAGAAGAGAAATTGGTAGAGAATTGAGAATGAAAGAAGAAGAACTCGTGGGTGGATATTGTGATGCACATAGCTGGAAGATATATATATATATATATATATATATATATATGAATACCGCGGTTGATGAGTATGTTAGGAATTTTATAACCGAAACTCCCGGTGATTTTTCAAATTCTCGTTTTGCATTTTAATTGTTTTTAATTGTTTATTTTTTTACTAATTGTAAAAGTTACCCTAAAGTATGCCATATTTGCAATCATACCCTTAAATTTTTAGGGGTTGTTTAGAGACCCGTCGTAAGTTGAGTTGTGTATTATATGTAAAGTATTTAAGAATTCATGTTTGTATCGAACGTTCACATAATCTTCAACTCAAATCTTTTGTGTTTCACAATCTTATTTTTGAATCGTCCTTGACTCCTCACACAATCTGTTTCAATTACATTCTAGCTCCCAAACATCCTTTTATAATGCAGTTGAAACTTTAAGTGTTAAAATTGGACAATTGGACTTACATAATTGTAGAATTTACAACTACTGCATAAGTTTTGAGGGTACGTTTTTACCATCTGGGAGTTCAATTTTTAACGATGTGTGTAAGTTTAAGGACTCAATTTTTACAATTGAAAGTTTAACACGGTATATAAGGACTTAACTACTACCATACTTCGGGATATCATAAATATCTCACACTTCAAAATTATCTGGAAATAATTGAAATGAGGTGACAATCTATTTTATCAATTTTGAAAATCAATCGATGCGGATAATATTAAATATTTTAAAAGTATATAGATATTTTTGAAAGAAAAGAATAAATTAGTTTGAAGACAATTTTATTTAATTTAACCCTTAATTAAATTTTCACGAAAGGGTAAAGAGGTTAAGGTTAGGACTTCGTTACCTTTTCTTTAACAAAAGAAAGTTATATGATAGTTTACTTTGTTCAATTATCCATTTTTAATCAACCAATTTCCATATATATAAATCACACTAACCATTCCAAAAACTCTCTATATGGGTATATATAAATATAAAGTTCCGACAACTCGAATAACCCGAACTATTCAACGATTGGATTAGATTAGGTTAAAATGTGGGTTGAGTTGAATTAAAAAAATTAGATTTTTTCAAGTTAAGTTGACGTCCCAACCCAAGTCACATTTAATAAAAAAGGAAATTGGGTTTTCTTTTCTCCTTCACAGCTCACAAGTCACATTTAAGCTCGGTTTTCACCTTATCTTCTCATGTGACATGTTTCACCTCTCCGACTCTCCCTCGCGCGTCATAGCCATCTCCTTCATCTCCTCCGTCTCTCTTCCGACTCTCTCCTGTCTCCGATTTTAGATTTCAGTCCCTTCGTCTCCTTTGATCTCAGATCTTTATATCTTAGATCTCAGTGTTCTCCATTGCTGACATTTCCTTCGTCTTCGACCTTCGTCAGATCTCAGATCGTTCCTTTGTCTCTGTCTTCTCGACAACCATCCATTAGAAATTAAAAAACAATATAACTCGACAACACAACCCATATTTTACTGATTGAGTTGGAAACTAAATTCTGGTTATTTGGGTTGCCAACCTAAATAACTCGAAAATATGGGTTGGGTTGAGAATGTCTCCCAACCCGATTACACCCCTAATATAAAGGATTAAACAAGGACCATTTATTATCAATTTTTGTATTTTAATATTAATTTTGAGGTGTCATATTACAATATATATTAAATAATGCTTTATTTTATCTAACTTTTGGTTTTGGATGTGCCCCATAAAAAATGCTTTGTTTATTATTTAACAAATATTTACAAAGAAAAGAATGCAACAAAGTAGGTGATCTAAATTTTCACTCTCTCAATAATATTTCATAAAAAATGTATTGTTTTTTCAGTTTTTTAATGCAAATTTTAAATTTACATTTATATTACAAAAAAATCATGTGAAAATTGTCAATCTTTTCTTCATTGCCACAAATGTAGTGAATGTTATTGGAGCATCACTCAAACGTCGAGATATTTTTTAACGGTTTTTAGTATGTTTATTATATAGTGTCCGATGTCTCATATAAAATTTATGGATTTGCCACTAGAATCAAACTTTATACTTAAGCACGTTTTCGAGAGAGTTTGACCTATACTTCGTTTGAAATTATAGAAGCTTTCAAAATAGTTGTTAACTAAATTAGTTGTAATATAAAGCATATTAGTGTTTTGTAAATTGAGTTTGTTCAAAAATAGAAAATTTGATAAATTATCCACGCTTCATGATGGACCGTTTGCACTCGAATTTTCTACAAAATTCATCCCTTGTAAATTTACGGGTTATAAATACTAAATTATCATGTTAGAGATATAATAACTAACATAGACCTAATATTATCATATACTTTTTTATCCTTATGATTATTTGTTTAAATATGTATAAAATGACAAAATGAATTATTAAAAATTGCACTTTGCTTCTAGGAGAATCTAAAAGAGAGTAAATAACTGATTTTGGAAATAACATAAAATGAAGGTGTAATTTAAAAATGATTTTAGAAGAACTAACTATAATTTATTTCACCAAACACAAAAAAGAGATCGATTATCTTATAATTACTTTTCTTTATTTTACAATCAATTCCAAACATAGTTGTTGATTAAAATTTCACGTTAACAATTGGACGAATCAATTTATGATTTGTAATTACATTTTAAATCAACTCAAAATCTTCTAAATAACATTACAGCTTATGGGTATGTTTATTTGTGAGATAACTTTTCTATGAATTTGAAGTTTTAAGTCAAATAATACAATCTCTAGAACTTATGAGTTCTTTAAATTGTTTTTTTCCCTAGTCGAATTTTAAATTTGTATCCAAAAAGACCTTCAAAAGTTAAAAATAGTTAGTTAGAATAGGTCACTGTCTTTAATAATGAATCTAATAAATCCTTATTTTCTTGGTACAATACAAACTTTCAATTTTAATTTTAATAGATCTAGAATAATTGAATTTTGCATCTATAATTTAAGAATACTTGTCAAATAGATCGAAAATATATCAAACACAAATTTGTTTAAAGTTCACAATACAATAAGTTAGCATATTAGTATACAATTGAATACAAAAGTAAAAATTCAAACTTGATAAAATTTAGAGACTAAAACGACACCTAACCTTACAAAAAGAAAATTAGAAAATCATATTTAGCCTTATGATTTATTTTCTCCTAAAAAGAAAAATGTAAGTAAAGTAAACCAAGGCATCGATAATTCATCAAGATATTTTCTACATTCAATAATTAATGGACATGTGATTTCTGGATGGATTAGAATTATAAAGTAATATACCTTAGGATCATTCTTTCATGGGAAAACGATGGTTAAGCAAACTGATCAAAATAGGAAATGAGTATCAACAACAAAGTGGTCCAATTTCAAAAAGTCCATTGAAGTAATAGACATAGAACTCTATGAATCCCAAAATAGTTCAAATATCAAGCTGTTTTTGTGAAGTATGTATGTATCCTACAACACAAAACAATTGTGGAATGGAACATATCGATCTTTTTGATCGGTCGAAACAAAGAGACGTCGTCGACACCATTGCAAATGAGTTCGTGCACGTACAAAGAACTTGGAACACTATACAATCCTATAACCAGAGAGGATCCCCTTATCCCAAAGGATGATGTTTACTTATAGTGAGAAAAAAAAAAGAAGTAATCAAAGAAAACCCACATGGGGAAAGAAAAGTTCACTTCTCCAAACCAACAAATGCTCTTAGAATCTGGATGAAGTACTTGCTTGATTGGCTACATTCTTCATTCTGAAAGAGGGTTGATCAACGGTTACAAACCCGGATTCGGAGATATCACCAATGTCCAAAGTGTCTGGGAGACTTTCAGGGTCGTATTCAACGTCGTGTGGATGTTTGTTCTAAATATCGAATTGACCAACAAATGAGTTAGTTAAGCATATTTGCATTCACAACATTTATAAGAACATTATACAAGCATAAAGCAATGTTCGTCAACCAAGTTTGTTCAATACAACAGTTAACCAGAACGAGGGGAGAGATAGAGAAAACCTCAAGCTGGCTCAGCATGTCTATAGCAGCATCCAAGTCACCTTTATTTGCAAAATACACATCAGTAAGGGATTGTTCAGATAGTCCAGGGAAACTGACTTGAAGCAATTCAATATCCATGTTGACTTCTCTATCAAACATCTCCATTTCTGTCAAATCACTACTCTGTTGTGACAATGATCCAAGAAAAGGGTGATTCTTCACAGCTGCGCCTGCGACAGATGCTTTTTTACCATGATTCATATTTAACCGAGGGGAAATGCTGTTGTTATATGGAGGATTATATACACATTGTTCAGAGTATCCAGGCAAGTTAGCCCCAATATTTTCCCTCGAAGTGTTTTCCCCTATAAAAGTTCTGTTAGCCCCTCTCTGGGAGAGTGGAATGTAAGATGTTGCAAACGGATTCAAAGACGATCCATGTGGCTTCATTGCACCAGATGGAGAAATGATTGCTATCTTGTCCAATCCTTCCTGCAAAACAATTTAACCCGAAAAATAAAACGCAGGAAGAATGAAGATGTAAGAACAAACTCATAGCACTCAAGTCAATCATGATCATACAATATTCAGATCAAGAAAACTCCACAGAGCTGCATCACATAATCCCCCCTCCACACACAATGTAAATTTTCTTTAGCAATTGGAAGCATAATTCGGATGATCAGAAATAAAATATCTAACTACATCTACCTTTCTTCACCAAGAAAAACAAAGATCAGAAGAATCAAATCCTGTACAACAACAAACCCACTTCAAAACCAAGATTCAAAGAAGAAAATCCAAATATCCAAAGCTAACATTCAGTAAGTAAAAGATTTAATCACTTCACAATCGCGGAAATCAAATCTTAATGACCAAATACATAAAGAGTAACACGCAAGTACCATTACTTCTAAACCTAACATTTCATAAACTGAGAAAATATCAAACCAAAGCAAATCAGTTCGTTGGATAAGAGAACATATACATCAGTTTGAAACAAAAACTTCATTAATTTCACTTATCAGTACAAAAATACACAAGAAAAAAACAGTAAAAATCCAAAGAAAAAGTAGAGAATTGAAGAGGTATAAGGAGGATCGGAGTTGGAAAGAAGAAACTCACCAAAATCCTTGATGTTGAAAAGAGAAATTGAAGAGAGAAGTAAAGAAACCCTAATCAGTAGAAGGATCAAATGAAGGAATGAAGAGAAAGTTAAAGGGTGAATAAATAAGAAATTGAGATTGACGAGTCTCGAAGAAGATCCTCATGCCTCTGCTCTATAAGGAGACTATATAAAGACTTTTCTTTTTTTCTTCTTTTTCTTTTTTACTTCAACTTTTGCTGATTGATTTTTAGAGGTCTGTTTGGACATAAGGATAAGATGCTCCGTGGTTGAGATGGCGCCGTTAAATGGTTTTGGAAGGAAGTTACGAACAGAAAACAAACCGTCAGTTACGGAGCCCAGCCGTCGTTTGAATACGCGTAACGATGATTTTCATTTATTGATTCCCTTTCTACAACACATCTAAGCTTCGGGATATGTATAATTAAATTTCGAGAAAGATGTGAGTTTATACCTTTAGGTCCAACCCATTTATAGTTTGAATTAATAATTATCTCAATTTAAATTAATAATAGTTATGTTTTTTTTAATCACAAATTTTCATAAATAGATCATTTTAGACTCTTAAGTAAAAAAATATTTTGAGAATCCGTCACATGTTCTTCTTCATTGCTTTTGTAAAATTGATATTTGAAGAAGATGCACATTTGAAAATAGATGCGGAACGATTTGTAAAGTATAGAAGATTGTAGTGAAAGTATAAGATTGGCCAATAAAAATTTTGAATTTTAGTTTATGAAAACCATAAATTTCATACAATTAATATTAGTAAAAAATCTAGAGGAGTCTAAACAATTATTATTAAAGGGTTTTAATTTAATTGATATAACTTGGGATAAATTGATCGTATTTTTCTTAAAATTGTTTAAATATTCAAAACATTTCTTTATGTTTTTTTACCTATTTCCATTTGATTTTGAAATGCGGTTCTTTCTCATATAATATAGATGTTCACACAACCCGTCCTAGTAATAATGAAGACAAAGCAAATCAAGAGAAAAATAAACAACAATACATAGTAGTTGGTAGCCAAATTTGATGTTGCAACACCTATGCTTAAAGTTTAGGGCAGAAAAAAGAAATGAAGATGAAGAAGGGGTCGGCGGATCAAACTCAAACTAAATAGGAAACTTTAAGGAACGTTTTATTTTACAAATAAGATGAAGGAATTAATAAATATAATGAAAATTTCATAACAAAATCTGATATATGTTCAAATAAGAAGGATAACCATATCTTCCTATATGTTAATAGCGTAACAAAATCATCTTTCTATATATTAATGGCGTAACATGATCATCTTCCTATATGTTAATGGCGTAACAAGATCATCTTCTTATAGGTTAATAGCGTAACAAAATCATATGCCTATATGTTAATAGCACCAAGGAATCATCATCTATCTGATATAATTTCAACTAAGAGAATCCATATGTATCTTTATTAAAAAAAATGGTTTCAACTCATTTTGAATCATCTCTCATCATAATTTAAGAGTTGTTTCTTTATTCTAAAAAGATATTTGTAATCACCCAAAGAAAACGGAAACCCCAATTAATAATTTCACCTCTACAAAAGGGTCAAAGTAAAAAAAATGAATTAGGGTTCTTATGATTTTTTTTTTCTACTTTTATATTTTATTATAGAAAAAATCATTATTGTTGGTAATGTTATTAATATTATTGTTATGATTATTACTACAATTATTATTGTATATAAGACATCCTCCGCAATCCGCAAAATTAAAAATTCATGCAAGAAATTTCTGGCTCAAAAGGTTGCTAGTTTTAATTTTGTTTAAAAGAACATAGTGCAACCATCACAGCAGCTAAACTTCTATCGAGATAATATATATACATACATATATATATATATAAAGAATACAACGTCATACAAAAGTAGTCAAATAACAAAATACAGAAAGGGCTCCAACTGATTCTTTGATAAGTGTTTTTACAAGGAGGTTAAATAAATTCACATCTACTTGACAGCATCAAAATTTCAGAGCACTGTTTTTCATGAGTAGTTGAGAACTTTTACCATCTTCCCAATTACCTCATCTACAAAGGGACTAAATTCTCAACATTCATATTTCATAACAGAGATTTACATAAAGGATTGAATCATCATCTACATAAGGCCTACTTTGACAAAATTCCATGCATTACTCTGCCTCTGAAGACTTTGACTATGAAGCATGTTATAAAATTTTATGCTGCAAATCGTCAATCATGATATACAGGAATTGAATGTGCTCCCCATTTTAGTAAGGAATCAGTTATACAAATTTACAATTTCTGACTTTTTTTTGGGGGGTGTTCCAAAGTAATGGTTTACCTTTCAATGAAGATTTATTCTGGTGTGGAGAACAAATTAATCCAGTGATGTAGCAGAATATTCAACGAGCAAAAGTGTCCGTTGAGCTGGAGCTGATTGAAGAACCATCCGCAAGCGGCTCGTAAGCTTGTATGTGAACGTCCATTGCATGGCCATCTCTGTCTCCTTCATTTGGCGAATCATGGAGGCCTAGAAGAGTGCGGAGGAGGGAAAGAAATTAAGAAGATAACAGAACAAAATCTGAAACTTCATATTAGAGTTTCCTCATTCAGTCTTATCAACGGTTTTTCTCATCATACATTCTACATTATTAAACGTTCTCAAGATTATAACCAAAATTTCAAAACGAAAAATATTTTTTGATAGACGTGTTTGAAATTTTTGAAAACCTCCTAATATTTCAAAATTATTTAGAAAAACTTACCACAACTTGTGAATCAAATAAATATTTGGTTTCTCTATTTAAAACAAAAAATAAGAAGATTGATTTCTTAAAAGAGAACTACAGCTGATTTTAACCCAATAAAGATTCAGAAATAGAAAGGTCTTCAGGCTCATTAGCCCAATAATAAAAAGGTGCAAAGAGAACCTGAATGCGCTTTCCAAGCTGGACTTCAACAACAGTACCAAATGAGATATTACTGGTGAGCGATTGGAGAGGATCAGTAGTTGGAAAGGAGAGTAAAGTTGGGATTTGTGGAGCATACACTAGTCTCCAACTAGCCTGACCAAATTCACCTTTTCCTTCTATTCTAGGCATTAGTTTCTCAAGTGTAGCAGTTGCAAGCTTCTCCAAGGCTAATTGCCCACCCGACTCCAGTATTGATTCTGCCAATTGGTTCTCAAATGCCCGAGTAGCCTGAGCCAATGATATTACAGGATGTTAGAATAAACTGTGATGTATTCTTGTTAGGTGCTTTAATATTTTACAATGTAGTAATTTTTAGTTACTGTTTAATAAGGTTTGGTCCGTTAATTTTTTTAAAATGGAAACAAGCTGGCAAAACAGTGTTTTTCTTAAATAAAAGAATATGGAAAAAATAAATTTGACAAATATAATACAACCAATACAATAAAATATAATACAAAAAGGAAATAATCAACTCTCCCTCAAGCTGGTTTGAAGACATCAATCATTGCCAGCTTGTCAATCAATTTGTTGAATTGCTACTTTGGAAGGTCTTTAGTTAACACATTTGCAATTTGTTCTGTTGTCGGAAGATAGGGTATTCATATTACTCGGGCATCCATCTTTCCTTTATGAAGTGTTTTTCAACTTCAATATGTTTCGTCTGTTTCATCCTCTCACGAAAAACTAGATTGTGGGCAATGAAAATTGCTGCCTTGTTATCACAGTAGGTGTGCATGAGCATTGTCTAAGTGAATCTCAATTCTTCCAACAATCTTTTTATCCATATACCCTCGCAAATACCATAGGCTAAAACTCTAAATTCTGCTTCTACACTACTTCTGGCAACCACACCCTGTTTTTTACTTTGCTAAGTAACAACATTTCCTCCAACAAAGGAGTATCCAAAAGTGGATCTTCTATCAGTCATGCGACTTGCGCAATTAGTATCAATATAAACTTCAACATTGAGATGGTCATGTTTTTTAAACAATATGCTTTTTCCTGGAGTACTTTTCAAATATCTTAGGTATGAATCGTGCAACCTACCCAATTAGCATCAATATATGCTTTTTCAACATTGAGCATGCATGAATTGACTTACCATACTAACCGCACAAGCGATGTCAAGACCCATGTGCAAGAGAACTTGTCTCTCTTTTAGCAGATCAAGAACATTCTTGGTTGCAACTTCCGATTTCAGATTCTACTCAATGTGAGTTTTTGATACTTTGCAACCAAGTAAACTTGTCTCTCTTTTAGCATATCAAGAACATACTTCCTTTTTGGTTGACAAGAATGTCACTTTTGGACCTAGTAAACTCCATGCCTAGGAAGTACTTTAAAGATTCCAAATCTTTGATTTGGAAATCAGCGGCTAATTTTTTCTTCACAAAAGTCAGTTTTGTCTCATCATTGCCCGTAAGAATGATATCATCAACATAAACTATCAAAACCACAACCTTGTCATTTTCTGTATGTTTGTAGAACATTGTATAATTGGCTTGACTTTGACTAAATCTGTAGCTCCTGACTGCTTGTTTGAAGCATTCTAATCAGGCTCTAGACTGTTTAAGACCATATAATGATCTCTTTAACTTTGTTAACCTCGGGATCTACCTCAAAACCAGGTGGTTAAGTCCATAAATACCAAAACCCATGCGTTCCTCTACAAGCTGCTTTTGTGGGATCCATCAAGTTGGATCCTTTCTTATTGGCAGCATTGAAGTCGTTTAGGGGGCTGCTGACAGATGGAGATTTGGGAGAACAAACAGCATTAACTTCAGATGGTTTATTGCCACTGTTTTTCTCTTCCCTCCATAAATTCCTTGCCTCTTTCCCCACACATGACTGTTGCTCCTCCTTCTGAATTTGAATTTTGGCACGTATTCTTCTCTTTTTCTCCAGCCAGGAGGAGGAGGCCGGCCAGTAGGAAAGTAAAGTGCCAAGAATGTAGCAAGAAGTACCAAAGCATACAAGAAATCGTACCCTATTTACAGATTAAGTGAACCACGTGTTGAGTAACAAGTTAACTAATACTACCGATTAACAACTAAAAACTAACAAAAAGAAAGAGAGAAACCAAAACAAAGAAACAACCATCACGCCTAATTAAACTAAATCAATTCACTCTCTCTAAAGAGTTTAGAAATTAACTTGGTTTTAAAGTGTTGAAGTATTAATTTACCGTCACAAAGTTAAGCTTTTGGGTTTGGTGGTGATTTAACATGGAATCAAAGTTGGAGGTTATGTGCCGTAGTAAAACCATTTTTTACTTGGTCAATAGATTTTCATACAATTAGGCATTCTAAATATTAGGGGGAGAATTGAAGTATTATTACAACTAAATTTACCACAATTCACGATCTTCCACATCTACTTTTGATGATTCTACAAACTACAACTGAAAACATCTTCTTTAGACTTTAGCACATAGAACATTGACTCCATAACTACATAGTTAATTGATTAATCAATATAACATCAACTAATTCTTTTTCATAGTTAATTGAGTACCAATTCATTCCCTTTTTTTTATTCAACAAACTATAAAAGGAAACATATTTTTGAAAAAAAACTAATTGAAGTTTTTTTTTTTTGTAGGATATGAAATTTGTTGAGGAATAATTTTAGATGGCCTTAGATTTAATATCCTACAACTTTCCTTAGAACCCAATTGTTATAGGATCAAGCAAGTTGTCTCGTGATATTAGTCAAAGCACCTCAAATACTCACAAATATATATATAAAGATATAGATATAGATATAAAACCAAAAAAAGATACCTCAGTGGGTGAGTGAGCATCTTGTTCCACAGAACGGGTTGACGTCACCACTAATTTCTCTTGCCATTTGCTTGCCCGACTTTGTATTCTAATCTGCCACTCGGAACCAACTAAAGCTAAATCTAGCATAGGATCTAACCCATTCTCAGGTTCAAAAGTTGCTATATTTAGATGCTCCCGTTTCAGTCTTACCTGCATAGTCAAGGTCAATACCAGCTTCTTTTGTTTAGAAAAAGAATAAGTATGGTAAAGATTAGATGATACCTGGGTTGCAAGAAGATTCACGTCACCATTATCGAAAGTTAAAGTTCCTTTTGGTTTAATGCTTTTAGCGTGAGCAAAACCGTTAAGCTCAAGCTCTCCACTAACAGCAAAATTGAGAATCAAGGGATAAAGAATCCTTAATTCTGGTCCAAGAACAAGCTTCAAATCACTGAGGCTGACGTCGACACTAGGTTTGATGTTTACATTTCTGGACTCCTTTTCAATGTCAACACCTTTATCTGAAAAGGAGAAAAATAAACAATACAGCATTAGAAAGAAAAGAAGACATGATAGCTTGTTTGTATTTTCACCAATTATAATTACAAACTCCTAGACACAGTTTATGTAAATCTTCATATGAAGTCATGAAATTAACGTATCAAACTATTTAAAATTGCTAGAGGAAAGAATTTATACTAAAATAGAACTTCATGTTGTCAGTAACATTTGGCTGAATTATTTGATACTCTTAAATCACCGATCGACCTAAAAGCTTAAGTTGATAGGTGAAAGTGAATTTAATTATAAATCATTTAACACTCCACCTCACTTGTGAGCTCGAAATATGTGGAGACCCAACAAGTGAAATAGGAGGAATAACATCTGCTCTGATACTATCTTAAATCACCGGTTAACCTAAAAGCTTAAGCTCATGGATGAAGGCGAATTTAGTTATATATCATTTGACAAATACTTAATTTTGAAGCTTGATAAATGTGAAAATTTAGCTGGAATCATTTGTACATTCCTGACGAAGTATGTGATGTGCACAGGTTGTCTAGGAGACCTAAAGGTCGTTTTTGGTTACTATCATGGACTTGGCAGATTCTCACTGCTGACAGCCCGTGCTTCTATTAAACTAAAAAACCCATTTTGCAAACTCAAGTTCCAAATGGTTGTGCAGTTTCTCCTTTCTAGATATTTTTTCAGCTGGTTTGCTGTTTTGCTCAGAGATTCTTGCAATCTGATTTCCGGGAGAGGATCTCTTTTGGTTTTCTTTAGTTTGTTTTGGGGTTTTCTTCGGCTTTTAATTAGTTAGTAGTTGGTTAGTTTGTTTCTGTAAGACGAGCTTGTTCTGTTTGGTTTCTCCCTTTCGAGGGTTAAATAAACAAAATTTTATAGTTAAAAAAAAACTTTTTGTTGCAAACCCACGTCAAAGTTGGGGCACTTTTGTAGATAAAAAAGTTAGAACATTGTTCTTCTTATGTACAAATGCAACGTGAAAGTACATTGAAAATACAAATATCACCTTGGGGTACATGGAATCTAGTTTTCAATGCTGTAGATTCCGAATTGAAAAACGAAGCATATTTAGAAGCAACTACTTGGTTCGAACTGCCAGGAGGATGACTGAACTGGTCTGATACCACTTTATTAAATGAAGCAGCTCCACTACCCTTATCATGTGGTAGATATGCTTCTCCACGACTCAATTGAATATTTCCAGAGATGTTTGGTTGCAATATCGACCCAGTAATTTGCATTTGAGAGTCAACTTGGCCACTGCAATTTTGATTTAAGAGATAAATATTTTTAACTTAATGGAATAGTGGGGCAAAATCAATAGCTGAAGAAACCTTTTTATGATTCATTATAGAGATGAATTAATGTACAAAAGAAAAGGACTGCGTATAGGAGGCTGCAAAGCATAAAGCAAACTACCAAAAAAAAAGGGATTTAGTAAATAACACTTTGAAGAGAACATTGACGTGTGCGGTATACTCTACTGCTACCATCAACCTGAAGGATGGAAGGCTTTCATTAACCTTCCTCTGGGAAGAGGGATTGTCTTATATCAAATCCTTTATTCTCATATAAAATAAAGAAAATTGAAGTGTGCTATACTATAAATCCCCTCCCAATAGTAGAACATCAAATCTTGAAATATTATCTTAAATGACTTGTTTCAGAATTTGGCTACTCTTTCTACTTCTACGTGATCCTCCACTTCTAAATTATTTTGTAATTATAGCCTAACCCAAATTTATACTAGTTGGATTCCTATTTTTTCTTTTTTTCTTTCAATTTGATAGAACACTGATACAGTGTTTCTATTTTATTGATACCTTTAACAGAATTACAATATAAAAGCAGTAAAGGAAAAGTAAAAGAACCCTAACCCTCTGCCCTTCCTCTCTTTCAAGGAATCTTGCAGCCCTAATTCTTCACCAAATTCTTCATACCCTTCTTCCCTTCCCAACTTCCTATTTATAACCGACTAACTACCAACAAATCTAATTACCCTTTTACCCCTACCCTATACTAATCTAGGTATCTAACAAAACCTTTCTCTATTAGTGAAATATAAAGAAAATTACATTCTTGGGCAAAATATATATATATATATTGTCCTGCTCATGTTTCTAACCAGATGCTCCAAATAATAGCAAAAAAAAGGCCCATAACCGAAGAATCTGCCCACTGTTACAGAGGAAGCTCGCTTCCTCCATCACGCCTAGGCAATCTTAGTTAGGAGCTAAACATACGCTGAAGATTTCAAAAAATCAGAGCCAAATTTTCATAGTAATATAAAATCTCCACAACACATTATCCAGGCTAAATCTCCCAATGCGGCAATGCCTTCTTGTACATGCACCACAGGGTCTCAAAACTATAGAGGAAGATCTTTGGAAAAAAATGAAGAAAAGCTAAACTTCTTTGAAATCTGAATCTTCTAAAGAGAACGAAACAAAGAGGAATTAGAAGTGGCGGATGGATCAACAAACAAGAAAATAGAGATTTACTAGAAAGAGAGCTAGAAGGCTAGAGAGAACATGTTAGGAAATACTATAGATAGGGAAGGCAAACTCTATGTAACAACATAATAAAAATGGATAAATCTTGAGATTCATGTCACATAGAGGTCCAAGACTCCAAACTTCTACTGAACTAGAGAGAGCATTGTTCTTAACATGCTCTCAAAAAATGAAACAGGGCTGCTTCAATTATTTTGATCCTTTTTTAAAAAAAACAGTCGCACAATCAACACAGACCAATATAAAAACCTCATCAAATCTCAATTATTTTTATCCGTTATTCTTATAAATCTCAAGATTGGATTAAAATAGGAAAAGTAAGGCCACGTTGTAAAAATATATCCAAAACATCAAGAAAAAACAGATGTACAAATTCAATACCAAGCTTCCACAACCTTTCAAACATCAGAGTACTTGAAATTCATAAATAATTAGACAAGGAACCTGAAAATATTCTTCGCCCGTACTTCCAGAACTTCACATTTTAAATCAATCTTGTCGTCAAGGCATGCTTCACTGGATCTAAGGGGCAGATTCCCTTTCAGAATCAACTTCCCTCTTCGGCCTACACGACTTTCCAAGGAATTGATGCAAAGCCTATTTGATCTTACATAGAGCGTGCCACCGAAGTTGGTGAGTGGTTTAGGGAGCACAGGAGAAGATATTGAAGCCCTGTGGAAAGATGCGGATCCATCGAGTATCGGTTCCTCAATGGTCCCTCTAACCTATTTTTTTAAAGTAAATGTAATTGAAATACAGTCTGTAAGAAATTAGATGATATAAACCCATGATGTAGTTTGGAGTGTGCTCACCTGAAGTAAGATGTCAGCACTTCCATGAAGCCAGTTGACATGAGGAGACAAAGCTGTTAGTAGCAACATACCTCCATCTTTAATATCTGCATCAATCCTAACTTCTCCTACATCCAAAAGACTCCAGTTTAATCCTTTAAGCCCTTCAGCCAATTGAGTATTCCAACCTTCTTCATTTCTATCTCTAGAGCTTTTTCTGTCATTGAACTTCTCCCGAACCTTTTCCTTCCCCCAAGCATGAACCAAAGTTCCCCTACTTGTATCTGTTTCCACTTCTTCCACCTCTCCCATTTTATTTTGGACAAACATCACAGGAATGCTTCCTTGAACATGTACATGGCCATTTTGGATAACTGGTTCAAATTTTGCATTGAATAAAAAACGACTGCCTGAGGTAAGAGAAGCAACAACTTCAGCACGACCAAGATCAACACCACCAATGGCACCATCAAGGAGCCTTACTTGCACATCACATTCTGGTTTTGCAAGATTGCCTCTGAGATCTCCCTCCATGTGCAGTATACCTCTAATAGGAGCTACAAGTTGCCTCAATGAGTGAACAAGATCTTTTGCTGAAGATTCAATTACCTGAACCGCAGCAGGAACTAGACTGACAGGAAAGTTCAGAACAGCAAAGTGAAGATTAGTTATTGGGCCAAACAAAGTTCCATCTGCATGAACTGTGGCATTATCCTTCTGGATAAAAATTTTTTCCAGCCGCAGACCATCATTGTTGCTGTATGCACCAACAGCCAAAACGCGCTGCGTTTTGTAGACTCCCCACTCCCAGTCCTCTCCATGGAAGTCAAACTCTGCCTGAGAAAATCACCAAGGAATGATGATTATTCTTAGAAGCCAATGGATCCAAGTTCAACACAATTAATTTGTTGCAGCAATGATATGCATTTCTATTATTGGTCTAAAAAAAAGCATGCAGTTTCCACAATTAAACTCAATAAAATATTGAACGTCTGACATCATTTTTTTCAGTAAGTGTGCAGCTGCTTATTTAGTCAACTAGGGCATGGTTCAGACAGTAACATACTTTCAATTTTTTTTATATCCGTGAGTGTCAGGGCCAGCTTACGTGCGCCTCGACCAGTCTTACGGGACAACTCGTCTTACCATACAATATTTGGGTATTAAGGAAACTTGCAGGAATTAACCACCATGGATTGAACCCATGACCTCTTAGTCAGACAGTAACATACTTTCAGTTCATCAACTTAACTTTCAACCAAAACATTTAAACCCACATTATTCAATGTATATGCACCATTGCTAATAATTGGACACGGAAAGAAAGGGAAATAAACTTTGTATGGCCCAAAATTATAATTCAAGATCTACCATTGTATCCCCATTGCCTCCACCACTTGCATCAAGAGAGCCATGCCAGCAGCCTCTGAGTTCAGATAAGCCTGGAAGAGATAAATCTTCAAGAACAATTTCATCTGATAGAATAAATTGTCTCCGTATCACCTGGAAAAGTAAGATAAAGACAAAACATGGAGTTCTGAATGCATGTCCTCAGTGCAGCTGAAGACAAGATCATTGATCAAGAAAAGAAAAAAAAAAACATTTCCGGGAAGGTATGCAGACTACAGACTGATCAATGCAAGTCACAGTAAAAATATAGCTGTTTTCAACCATTCTATGAAAAAGTACCTCAATCAGATCTTGAACACTTTCGGTGTATAATCCAACAGCTTGCAAATTTTGTATAAAAAAATCCTGCATTTGATAGCAAAATTAAAAGCTTATCAAGTGAGGATAACGCACTTCCCATACAAAATACCCACAAATTAAAAACTCCCTCATTTTCCACTTTCATGAAAGGCAAACTTTTACTCTTATCAACTTTACTTTTTATTAGTATATTTGCATGATACTCATGAAAGCAGGCCTTTTCACTCTGCGCTTCAATTTTACCGTTTTTTCCCTAGATATAGAACAAACACTTCCTAATAACCAAACAAAAATAAAAGAGTTCCACTGCAGGGGATGAGATCAAACGCAAAAAGATGTGTCCATAGACCTGGTTTTCTTCACTGCTCTACTGCTTGTGAGGTTCTTAAACCGTTTTGGAGGATACCTCAAGATGGTACATCAAAAAATAAAATAAACATGTAAATAAAAAAGCCAAGAACGAAACAGACCCACGCCAAGGGGTCTAAACCAAACAATTAGGCTAAGTTGATAATTACAAAAAGTCATTAACAAATGTCTACAAATAGAAATGTTATCTAGTTGTGTACCAAAGATCCTCGGACCCCTCCACCCCACAGAAAGTTGAAATTTTGCTATTCTAGCCCCACCAAATAGCAAGAAGAAAACAAAGCAAAACAAAACCACCGAATCCTCTGGTTGTGGGCAAGCAAAAATCTCTGGGCTAATGCAGTTATGGCTTCTTTTGGGAAAATTTGGTTTGAATGGAGTTAAGTCCCTTTCAAAGCACCTTTCTCCCTCTTCACCTTTGGAAAAATATTACTTTTAAAGCACTTTGGAAAACCAGCAGTCTAAGGAGAATAAATGTCTTGGTTTGGATTATGGCAGTGGGTTCTCTAAATTGTTTCGAGACTATGCAAAGGAAGCTTCCCAATATGTGTTTGCTGCCTTCAGTGTGCCCCCTTTGTTTGGGAAACAGTGAGCTATTAATAAACTTATTCATTTTCTGTCTCTTCTCATCTAATTGTTGGTTTAGCATATTTTCTATGCTCAAATCAGTTTAGGTCTTTTATGGTTCGTTTAGCGCCAATGTGCACCAATTACTCAAGGGGCCTTATTTATAAAAATAAAATCTTTTCTAATTTGGATTAATTTGATAAAAGCGCTTCTAGCTGAGATTTGGTTTGAATGTAATCAACGCATCTTCTATGATAAAAAAAAAAGGGATTAGGTTGACATTGTAGAGATTTCTAAAAGAAAAGCAGCAGCTTGGTGTTCTTCAAATGCAGAATTTAAAGATTACTCCATTCAAGACATCTGCCTCAATTGGACCACCTTCATCTGATGAGATTCAATGTAGTTTCCCCCAATTGCCAGTTCAGAATTAGTGCTTTTGTAGTTTGGATGGATTTTATATGTATTTCTGCCGTTAGGTTTTTACTTTTCAGCCTTGCTTTTGTCTACCGTAGGTAGCTTCTGTTGTTATTTTGATTGTTACTTTGGTCTTTTCATGACCTTAGTATTGTTCTTGTATTTGTATTTTGGATATGATGAGGGTGCTATGAGGTGTCAACCTAGTTGAGATGTCTGGGTGCACCTACTGATACTATCTCTCTCTCCCCCATTTCTTAGCCTCCCTATTATTCTCATTGTATAGCTCTCTTGTACATTGAGTTTATTAATAATAAAGAAGTTTGCCTCTTTTTCAAAAAAAAATTAAAAGAATGAAGTCTTCCACAGTTATGGTCATTTCCATCAAAATGCTAGACGTAGATTTGAGGGGAAAAAATGACATTACTTTACCCCTTGCAAGTTCACACCACTAAAAAAGTAATATTCATATTAAAATAAAATTGACAAAAAAAATAAAAAAATAAAAAATAAAATGAAAGTTAAAAACTAAAATAAATAAAAGGACATGCTTTAAGGAAGTGCTATGGTTGAGGTTTTAAGCAGATATAAGTTTCTTGACCACATTTTAGAAGATAATAAGAAGAAAAGTCAATCTGTGAATATACGTATACCCAAGAGCGATCAATTTTCATGCAGTAAAGAGGAGATAACCTTGGATCTTGAGTGAACTGAAGGATCTGTACTTCGTGATAGAAGGCGGGCCAGTGGAAGCATCTCAGCAACCTCAGCCTTAGGAACTTCCAGTCTCATCCTCCATCTTCCCATGGAGGATATGACACTGCTCAGATGGGAAGCCATTGCCTTTTTCAAAAATCCAGTACTTTCCTTATCGGTAACATTTCGATCACGGCTTCCAGGAAGCACATATTCACCTTGAAGCTCATAACGGCTGTTGCTTTGCTCTAGAATAGTTTTCTCGATGGTGATCTGAACATTGTTAAATATTTAATGGCTGGTACAATTTACAAAGTAGGGAAGCACAAATGCTTGAATAAAATAATGAGAAATTATTTTAGATGACAAAACTGCTGAAAGTATTTAAAAAAATCTGACAGATAAATACAAACAGTAGTCTATCGTGCATATAAACTGTGATATCTTGCTATATTTGTAAATATTTTGGTTCATTTTGCTATATTTAAAAACAGCCGTAAAATAATTGAGAGATTAAAACATATAAGGAAAGGGCCCAAAAAAGTTATTTTTGCTTATGGACATATGATCATTGAGCAATTAGCCGTTTGGTTCAAATTTTATATAGAACTAGGATGCTTGATAACCAAATAACTAGGCATAAAAAGTCTACGAACAAGTGAAATGTCTTTGCTTTTTCTTGTTATACATGTTTGTGTGACAACTTCAAAATTCTTATAGCTAAAGCTTATCAATCATACGAAATCAACTTACCTCTTTAGAATTAACCAATCAATTTTAATTGTCTTTATTAATTACTTATTCATATTATATTGATATAATTTTTTTGTAAGAATATTAATATAATATTTTCAATTTAAAAGAATTCAATATTAATTATAGTAATCTGAATACGATTTTATCCAATAAATTGAAAGTCGTTCAGTAATTAATTGAATCAGTTTAAATTTTGTATTAATCAAAATTAAATTTACCGACTCTGGCATAATTTTTATCCAACAAACTTTAATCTGATCAGCACAAATAATTAATTACAACATATCTTCCTCAAATAATATCAATCGTTAGAACAAACTTATTAAGCTCCATTCCCACCATCAACAACTTCGAGTTAAAATGGGAGGTTCTTCAACCTTCCCGATGGTGATATGATAATAATATTAATAAACCCACCCCACTTACTTCACCCACATTCTCCTCTTTCCATTGTATGGATCTTGGCCACTAGAATTGGGCTCAAAGATAATAAAGGTATGGTGAGATAATCATTAGTAAGACAGAACGTCAATCTTGTCAACATCTTTAATGTGTCCCCCCAACTTGATGGGGGTAAAATCAAACCCACAGTGAATACGGATAATTTTTTAACTCCATGGAAAAGAAAAAAATATCAGCTTTGTTTGATATATTTTATCGTTCACATATGATAGAGAAATTCAAACTCAAAAAATTGGAGGCAACAGGAAAGGTTATGCATGTTTCTTATAAATAACAAAAGTTAATGGAATAACAAAGGCAAGTACATATATCTGTAGGACTTACCACGTCTCCGCTCCACCTAGCAGCTATATCTAAAGCTTCTCCCAACACGCCGCTAAATTTTGGGTCAAGTACTGATAAAACCCCATGACCTCTTCTTTTCTGAAGATTAAGTTCAATTTCTGCCTGAAAGTAAATGGGTTGTTGTTAAGTACAAGCTTCAAGTATACATCGCAACTGATTGTAAACAAATAATTTAAATAGAAATTAACATTCAGTTCAAAAGAAAAAGATTTCAACTATATAAACTAGCAGAAGAAAAGTTAAGGGAAGAAAAGGAGAAAGAAGAAATCACATCAAAAAGAGAGGGAAAACAATCAATTTCCATTTAGGACTAGTTTCAAAACTTCAATAAAATAAGATCACCAAAAACACGTTGAATTAGCTAAAATAAATCATAAACTTAATAAATTATTTGTCATCTTTACAAAAGAAGTACAGTATCAACAGAAAATTTATATGTGAAACTGAATGTGATGTTTGATCGATCCATTTAAAACATCACCAACCTACACAAAAGAAAGAAGAAGGATATTGTCACAAGCCTCCTGCTGCCGTTATCTTTCCCCTTGATCTACCATTGCTTAAATTATAGATATGAAAATGCACCCTTGAAATAATTGTATCAAGAGCAAGATTGTCCTTACCCTTTGTATTGCTCCCCTAAGTGAAGCCAGCTCCAAGTCATCTAGCGGCAAATGACGTAACTATTACCAACAGACATAAAGAATGGAGATCATAATCAGCCTATCATGTTCTTAGAGTATCAGCTCAACTGTGTGCAGTGTGATAACTGGTAAGCTTGTCACACAAAGTACAAAAAATCCCTTCTTTGAAATGTCAGAACAATATGCATACCTCCAAATGTGCAGATCTAGATGGTTGGTAACGTGCATTGGCTTTTAACTGCCCCCGTTGAAGATTAAAAGAGAACAACTTCGACTTTCTAGAATTATCTGAGCTAGGCTTCAACGACCCCACAATTTCTACTGAAAGACTTTCGTCTGGCCTACCTGTTGTCTCCAACTGCAAAAACAGAGAGAAGTTAGGGCACAAAGGAAAGAACCAGTGATAAATAGATATCTGAACTCAAAATATCTGCATATAATAACTTCATAAATATCTGAACTCAAAATATCTGCACATCTTAGAGATAAAAAAAACAATCTTACTCTAACAAACATGTTAAGGCAAACAAGAAGCAGAACAGACAGTTACAATATCTCTCGAACCGCATCCCTAGTAACAAACTAATTTGTTTATTCTCTCTTTTTTATCAATAACCTAGTTGATATGTCCGAGTGCACCTTTTGATCATTTCTCTCTCCCTTTCCTTTTTTTAGGCTTCTGTATTATCCTCATTGGATAATTCTTTTGTATTTTGAGTTTTTATATTAATAAAGAAGCTTGTCTCTTTTAGAAAAAAAAGATTATTTAAGAAGGTGTTCAGTATGTGGACATGTTGCCTTGGAGACCAAACACTGTTGGAAGGATTTCAAAAGAGGTGCTCAAGCATGAGTTTTAGTCCATCTTAGTCTGTAGTATGTAGGGGACAGACAAAAGGGTTGTGCGTGACTTTCTGTTAAATTTACCCTTGGCAAGAACATCTTTGATGCAGGAATTTAAGGTCTATTGTGTCTTTGATAGAGATGCAAAAGACAGCATTTGTCAGTTGTCATAGATTAAGAGGGACAGCAAGACTTGGGATAAAAGCATTGAACACATTTTGCTGGGGATTATAGTTGAAGAGGAACTATCGATAAATTAATGGAATGAACAACAATTGAAAGAAGTTTTTTATTTGACTAAATTCTATTGTTCCTTATGATGTTACATACATAACTCATTCTCCAAAAGCGCATCTTTTTTGTTTGACTTTTCACCAAATAAACTTAAGTTCAGTTTCGTTCAATTAAAAATTCAAAAAAAATAACAAGCCAATTGAAGCTAAACCATAAACCAAGACACACCTTCTGAAAACTTGAGGAAATACTATATACAGGGAAATGTGTACAAAGTAGAACCAATAAATTCACATGTCAGTTTTAAAGTTAAGACTAATTTTTTTCAGAAGAGTGATTCAGATAGAACCTTGATTGACTCACGAGTCATGCTCAATAGCCCAGCAAGCTTAGGGGCCAGAACCAATTGATTCAGCTTAAGACCAGAAATTGAAACCTCGCCAGCAAGACCATCTTTATTCTCTTCATCAATTGGCTGCACCTGCTGCTTACTCTTCTCATTACTAAAATCTTTACTAGAAGGTCTCAAAACTTTCCCCACAAACTTAACCCTTCCAGTTGCTTTTAGATGCATAGGCCTTGGAGATTCAAAAATATAAGACACTAAGCTCAAGAACTCAAAACCACGCATATGTAAGTCCAACTCCACTCCATCAATAGTAAATGATGGAGTCCTCTTTGCATCAAACACTTCTTCATCAAGCATAATCTTGTCAGAATACGATGTTTGCACTTTTGAGAAGAGTTCAAAAGCAACAGAGGAGGAATTAACAATAATATAATCATGGGAAATATTGATATCTCCTCGAGCATCCCTGAATGATCCTTCAGCAAGTGGTGCAGTCCAATTAATGTTAAACCTCCTGCCGAAAGAAAGAGAGGGAAAGATGTAACCAGCCCAAAGAATAATGAAAATCCAGGAGATTCTAGAAAACATGATCATGCATAATGCCTGACAGATCCAGAGGACGACAGGGACAGCTTTCAGTTGACAATTGAAAAGAAAAGCAACAGTATTACGGTCTCAAGAGGGATCCGGAAACTTTGGTTTCCCCATTTAGAAGTCCCAATTTAAGCGGCATCCAATCTGAATAGCCAGGCACATATAGATGCATGATTTTATCCAAGGATATATTTCCTGAAAAATTTAGATCCATTGCTGTATCATCCAGCTCACCCTGAAAAGAAATAAATTTGACGTCAGAATAGGACATAAATTAACTTCCAGCAAAAAAGCAAAAAAAATAACAGAAACTTTAAGACCTAAAGATATGGATATGCAAAAAATAATTCCTCAAGTCTATGTGCATGACAGTCATTCAAAAGTACCCAATGGTGGCTATTTACTCTTCAGTCAACCTACCACTGAACTTACAAACTTCCGATGAAAATATAATAAATGAATACATCTCTTTAGGGCATAAAGGTCCCGTTTGAGAATTATTATATACTAGGAGTTATTCAAGAATCTTCATGCAACAAAGAGATAATCTGCAATAAGAGGTCACAGCATCCTTAATGAGGCTGTTGCAATCTAGGCTGGTTACTTTGGGCACAATGTAGACACTATGACTTGCCTTCTCCTTCTGAGGCAATCCATTGTACAATTCATTTTGGGACCCTACTGCTGATAAGCTCAAGGCTATGTTGGCCAAATGAAGAAAGACACCCATCTCCAAAGGTGGAAGGATTACTTTGACACAATTTATCCTTAGGAGTATCTCGCTATTTTTTTCTCCCTTTTCAAAACTCCTGTCAAAGTAGCCAAAACCTTGAGGAAAACGTAAAGGGACTTTATAGGAGAATGCATTGGCTCCGTAAAAAGATGCCACCTTGTGAGCTGGAAATGGGTTACTCTTCCTCAATCCTTTTAACAGACTTGGAATAGAATCTTAAAAGCCAGAAACAACACTGTACTTGTCAAGTGACTAATGGAGATTTATTTATGAGGGAAAATTCCCTGAAAAGGGGGACGGAATAAATATGGGATTCAAGTTAATGCCTGACCAAGATCCAAAAAGGCAGTAAGGTTACTGCCCTTGTCTCCAGAAACTTCGTACTTCATTTCTAAGTTTATAACTGCAAAATGGGAAAAGTTAAAGTTTTGGATGGATGAGTGATTAAGCATTCACCCGTCTCTAGGAAATAACAAAATTAGATTAAAACAGCTGTCTTAAAAAGGGAAAAAACACACACACGCCAACAACAACTATTTATAGCCTGTGGTTCACCTCTGGGCATATCCAAGCATTCCCAGCGCCTCGAATTTCACCACCATCCACAAGGTTGGCTCTAATTCCATATAAGTCAGCAACCTACTCAAATACAATTTTTAATGATCATTAACCAAGTAAGCAAAAATACAATAGAACTTGTTAATGCTTTAACCCAGAAAAACTCTAAATTAGCTAATTGCTATCTCAAAAACATACACAGTTGTCGATGCCGAAAGTGAAATTTGCTGAGACATAGGAAAATGGAATACGGTCAACTGCTGCTATTGCACCACCTTCTTTACTTTTCACAATTGCTTCTGAAGCACAGGATGCAGGAAGATCAGAGAATAAATTATTCATCTTCCTGGAAACCATTCCACTTCCTACAAAGATGGGTGAATCCAGTGGACCTTGACAGTTGAACACAGCAGTTACCGAACCCGCTAACTGTGAATAATATTATGAGAATAATCAACAAGCCTGAAATGTTTCTTTAAAAGGTTTTTCTCTGAATTTTATTTCATTCAAATCATATGTGTGTGAGCCTTTAAACTTTAAGGAAGAAAGTAGCACATTAACCAAAGAGGGTTGTTCGTGATAAGAAAGACTTCCCTCATAATCCATTTGATTTTCCAGGAGAAAATTGTTTATACTTACTGGGAAAAAGAAAGGTTTCATCTTGAAAGTTTTCATCAGGGCATTTGCTTCAACACCGGGAACCTGAGAGTATAGCAAATACAAGGTTACAGGTTAAAACCGTTTAACAAAATGATAAATAACCACCAAGGAGAAACTGCTGCTTCTCATTATTTGTGGCGGTTAGAGTGTCAATATAATACTGAGTTTACCTTCACCTTATAAGCTTAAACTTTTGAATTAATTAATCATATAACACGGTATTAGAGAATGAGACCCAAGAGAACTTGTGTTCGTCCCTATAATGTCTCGTTTCCTCCCCAACTAATATCGATTTCTACTTCTGGGTTTTCTACATATTTAAAGCCCACATGTGAGGGGAAGTGTAAAATTATTGATATATTAAATTAGTTTAAACTTTTGGGTTAATAATTGTTAAATTTGATAGTATAGGGTCCATCTCAAAATCAATTGGCAATGAGAGGAGTAGCCCATCTATCTTATATGGAGTATGAGTCTCCTTGGTTTTTCCAATATGGAAATCTCAACTTCTCCAATATGTCCCCCTCAAGATGGTACTTCTTTGGTTCACCTATCTTGAACCAAATACCCGTTTGGGTTTACTGGACTCTGATATCATGTTAAATTTGATAGTATAGGGTTCCATCTCAAAACCAATTGGCAATGAGAGGAGTAGCCCATCTATCTTATATGGAGTATGAGTCTCCTTGGTTTTTCCAATGTGGGACTCCCAACTTCTCCAATACTAATACTAAATTTACCTTCCCCTCATAAGTTTAAACTTTTCGGTCGATTGGTGATTTAACCATGGTTAAATCTCTCATTTTGCCCATTAGTCTTAAGTAGACTTTTACCATTTAGGCGACGTTTGGTCCGCAAGTTTGGAATCTTAAGCCTAAGAATGTTAAGTCGGGGGATAAGGCTGAGAGGTTTAGGTAGTCTGGGAATGTGAAAGATTTTATCTCATTAGGCCTGTGAAAGATTTCCATTCGGCAGGAGCACTAGAGGAATGTCATTGTTCAATAAGTTTATTGATTCAGTTTCTCTCATGGAAATTTGATAGACCCCCTATCACACACCAATATAATAGGAGAGGGAAAAAGAATTGACACCTGCGAATGAGGGAGAGGGTGTATGTGAGAGTAAAGTAGTTAGAAAGTATCAATAGTGGAAAGGAGAGGGCGGGAAAGTCAGTTAAGCTTTTGGTTAGAGAAGAGTTTCTGTTCTACCTTGAGAGATTGGTTAGCAGAAGGGAGTTCATACATCTTTGAGA
The DNA here is from genome assembly GCF_000004075.3 of Cucumis sativus. NCBI lineage: Eukaryota > Viridiplantae > Streptophyta > Magnoliopsida > Cucurbitales > Cucurbitaceae > Cucumis > Cucumis sativus. The sequence goes on from NC_026657.2 coordinate 38,105,938, forward strand.
TCTGATTAGAGATTGTAACCTAGATTCACCATTGCATCTAGTACTTACTATTCAATATAGTTTCTGGTTTCCATCAAAATTCCATCTTAAAATGGTAGGTTCACTTGGTCTAGAGATGGTAATTCTCCTTCCAGATCATTATTAGACAGATTCTTCATAAATCAGGTGTGGGATGTTTGTTTTGAAAATTCTTGGGTTTCACAAAAAGCACGTATCTTCTCATATCACTTTCCTTTAATCTTGGGGGCTGGTGCTTTTCTTTGGGGTCCCTCTCCTTTTTGGTTTTGTAACAACTGGTTGCTGTCCAGTGATTGTAATCAGACTATTGCTGAAACAGTGAGCAATTCAAACTTCCATGGATGGGCCGGTTTCATTCTTCATGAGCAGTCGAGATCAGTTAAATTGGCAGTAAAAGCTTGGAATATTGCAGCGCAAAGCCAAGGTAAAAGAAAGAGAGAAATCCTTGCTGTCAGAATTAGAAAAATACGATTATGTGGCTGAGTTGATTGGGTTAAATGAAGAAGAGTTGGATTCTAGAGCAGCTTTGCAAGCGGAATTACTTAGCTTTTACCAAAATGAAGAGCGTAATTATATTCAGAAGAGTAAACTCAATTGGCTGTCTTTGGGTGATGAGAATACAGATTTCTTCCACCGCTTTCTAAATGCAAAAGAAAGAAGGAACCTCATAACTGAATTAAAAGATGATAATGGGGTCGTCTCGACTTCATTCCACGACATTGAAAGGCTTGTGCTAGAATTTTTTGAGACACTTTATACAAGAATTCCGGGGGACAGATTCACCCCTATTAAGAGCAATTGGTCTTGTGTTTCCTCAATTCAGAATGAGGCTCTCGTTACCCAGTTTTCAGTGGAGGAGATCTTTAAAGCCTTAAAGGCACTTGGCAGCAATAAAGCTCCGGGCCTGGATGGATTCACAGCGGAGTTCCTAATCACCCACTGATCTATTTTCAAGGATATCTTCAAATCATTAATGGCTGATTCCCACAGAAATGGAAGATTAAATACTTGTATTCAAGAAAACTTCATTTGTTTAGTGCAGAAAAAAGAGAACACGGCTCTAGTCAAGGATTTCCACCCAATCAGCCTTACTACGTTATCATACAAGGTAGTTGCAAAGGTTTTATCTGAACGTTTAAAACAAGTTATGGATGCAATTATAAGTCCTACTCAAAGCGCCTTTATTGAAGGTAGGCAAATTCTTGACCCAATATTAATTGCTAACGAGGCCGTAGAAGATTATAGGCAAAACAGAAAAAATGATGGATTTTAAAACTTGATTTGGAAAAGCCTTTGATAGGGTGGATTGGAACTTTTTAGAAAAAATTGTCTTTGAAAAAGTTTAGTTCCACATGGATATCATGGATAATGGGCTGCCTAAAAAATCCCAAGTTTTCAGTCTTCATCAATGGTAAGCCAAGAGGACGAATGACAGCATCTAGAGGCATCTGCCAAGGGGACCCCCTCTCCCCCTTTTTATTTCTCCTAGTAAGTGAAGTTTTAGGAGAAATGATAAACAAGCTTCATAGTAACAGCCAGTTTGAAGGTTTCCTTGTTGGCAAAGACTTGATCCACCTCCATTGCTTTAGTTTGCCGATGATACTCTTCTCTTTTGTAAGTATGATGTGAAAATGCTTCTTAAACTTAAAGACGTCATTAGGTTATTTGAATGATGTTTGGGGCAGAAAGTAAATTGGGAGAAATCAGCCCTTAGCGGTGTTAATGTGGGAGAGGAAGATTTGTTTCAAACAGCAAATCTGCTAGGGTGCAAGGCAGAAAAGCTTCCGATTATATATTTAGGTCTCCCTTTGGGAGGCTACCCTCGGCAAAAGATGTCTTGGCAACCAATCATGGATCGAATTCACAAGAAACTAGATAGGTGGAAAAGATATAACATCTCAAGAGGCGGAAGACATACCTTATGCAACTTAGTTCTGGTTAGCCTTCCTACATATTACCCATCTTTATTTTCAATACCTGAAAATGTGGCTGCCTCTTTGGAGAGAATCAATCGAAACTTCTTTTGGGAAGGCCATGCTGGTAGCAAAATCAACCACCTTGTTAAATGGAACAAGGTTTCAGCTCCTCTAAAAGATGGGGTCTCGGCCTAGGAGGAATTAAAAATCATAACACTGGGGTTGGAGATTCTCAAAAGAAGAGTCAGCTCTTTGGAGGCAAATAATTAGAAGCATTCATGGTAAGGAGCCATTTGATTGGTTCACTAAAGGGAAGTCTGGTAATAGCCTAAGGAGTCCTTGGGTTAGCACTGCTAGAGTTTGGAGGTCGGTTGATTCGTTAGCCTCTTTTAATCTTGGTAACGGCCAAAGAATTGGCTTTTGGACAGATCTTTGGGTGGGTACTGCCCCCTTGAAAGAGCAATATTCTAGGCTCTTTAGAATTGCTCTTTTGCCGACTGGTTCAGTTGCATCACATTAGGACCATGATACTTCCTTTTGGTCATTGGCCTTTAGAAGAAGTTTGAAGGATGATGAAATTGTAGATTTTCGATCACTACTTTCCCTCCTCTCTTCTGAAAGAGTGGCTAACTCCGAAGATTGTAGATCGTGGTCCATTGATCCTCAAGGCCGGTTTTTCGTTAAGTCTCTTTCGGCTCACTTAAAATCTACCTCCCCAATGGATAAATGTGTTTCTGCAGCAATTTGGAAAACAGGCAGCCCATGAAGAATCAATATTTTAATTTGGATTATGGCCTTTGGGTCCCTCAATAGCTCTAAAATCTTGCAAAAGAAAGCTCCCAATAAAAGCTTGTCCCCCTCAATCTGTCCTCTATGTTTAAAGGCTAGCGAGAATCTTTCTCATATTTTCTTGAAGTGTCTTGTCTCTTCCCTTATGTGATGAGGGCGCTAAGGGGGTGTCAACCTAGTTGAAATGTCTGGGTGCGCCTGCTGATCCTCCCCTCCTATTGCTCTTGTATAATCCTCATGTACATTGAGCTTCGTCTCTCTATTTCAATATTAATAATAGTGAGACTCGTATCCTTTTCAAAAAAACTAAGTGCTAGTGTGGTTCAACTTCTGTTGGGTCCAAGTTTGCCCAAAAAATCAAGCATCATATGGGACAATTTGTCAAAAGCTTTACTTTCAGAATTATGGTTCGAACGAAATCAACGTATCTTCCATGATAAAGCAAGACCAAGGGCAGAAATTATGCATGCAGCAAAACTTAAAGCTGCAACTTGGTGTTCCCTTAAAGAGGAGTTCGTTAATTATTCCATACAAGATATTTACCTTAACAGGGCTGTTTTTCTTTCTCAACCTGCCTAATCCTATGCTGCCTCAGTTTCAATGTTTGCAGATTATATAGACTGAAGCCCTCTACTGCTTTTGAAGCCTTGAAGGATTGCCCCCTGTTTTAGTTTTGTTTTTTGCACCCCCCAGCCCCCACCCATCTAGGTTCTTGTTGTTTTCTTCCGGTCCCATACTGTTTTCTGGACATTTGTACTAAGATGGATGCTTTATTATTGTTTTGTTTTGCTTGTGCTCGAGATAGGATGTTTGGTGCTAAGGGGGTGTCAACCTAGTTGAGATGTCGGGTGCGCCTTCTGATCCCTCTAGGACTCCCTTGATTACTACTTCTTTATGGCTCTCTTTGTATAACTCTCTTGTACTTTGAGTTCTTATTAATAAAGAAGTTCTTGTCCCCGTTTAAAAAAAATAACAATATATTTAATTTATAATTGAGATTGCAATAAATAGGTGGTCAATTTTCACCTAGGAAAAATAGGAGAAAATAAACAAAATCACCTAAAATGAAAGATAGCCTCACCGGCACCAATTACCTCCCATGAAGCAACATTGGTTTTAAATTTGGACTCTAAGGAAAGTAGTGTGAACTCAGTCGGATTCGAAGAGCCACACTTAAGAAGGAGAGAGAATAAGAAATTTTGTTTTGAAAGGAACAAGAAAGAAGATGTTGAAGAGACACTTTTAGTAAAGAAAGAGAAAATTCCGGTTGTGTCTTCTTTTACAGTTGGAAAGTCCCCTCAACCAGCCAGCAGCCCTCCTTTTGGTGATCCTCTTTCCTCTAATCCTATGAACAAAAAGTTAAAAGCTAAAAGTATTTCAACTGCTATTTTCCAAAAGAAACCAACGACTGCTCCTCCTTTCAACCCTTCATCTTCAGCTCCCATCTCCTCTTCTTCTCTTTTTTCCTCATCAAAAGGCTCCCAAGGAAATTTTAAAAGAAAGAATTTTGCTAAGACCTTCCCACATTACCTCAAGCCATTTCTGAAGTATTTTATCTGAAAGAAAAAATCAAAGATTATGGCAAAAAGTTCCTTAAAAGCCCAGATGTTAGATGATCAGGTACCCGTTTTGCTTGAGGAAAATAATGTCCATTCTCTTTCATCGGCTTATTCCAGCAGCTCCAAGTTGTTTGTAGAAGCTAATCCTGATTTATTGGAAGTCAGTTGCACCGAAATTCAAGCCTCAACCCATTCTTCTAAGTCATTTTCTCACCATCCCCACTCTACCCAGTTTAAGTACTCTGAGTTCTCTTTGCCTAACTCCAAGGTAAAATTTATGAAGGGCTCTCCAAGTAAAACCACTCTCAATCAATCCAACAAGAAAGGTGAGCCTTTTTTCGACTCCCCTTTCTGCATTAGTAGTGAGGAATTGGAGCATTTGGATAGGTCAACCAAACTTGAAAGTCATAAACATTTTTAGCCACTTGAAACCGATTTCAATGCCCTATTTCATTGCGAGGAAGAGCCAAGATCCGCCAAGTTTCCTTTTGCTACTCTTTCTTGTCCCCGGTCTTGCGAAATACTAGATCATTTAAAATCAATAGTTGCTAATCGTGGAATTATTCTAATTTGATTCTTCAGCAGTTTAATTTATGTCTCCTTAATGTAAGATCCGTTGATTTTATGGAATTAATCTCTATTTCATTAATAATTTAGTACAAGTACAAGCCTAAATATAACCAAAGAGAAATACACTTAAGGAAATAATATCATAATAATATCTCCGGAATAATATCACCTAAAAATAACCTAATTACGTTAATACCCTCCCTCAAACTCAAGGTTGAAATCACAAACTTGAGTTTGCTAAGAACTAAGAAAAGAAACAATAGATTTAGAATAGAATCAGAAACCCACGAAGAGCGAAATGAAGAACTTTTGGGATAGAAACATAGATCCTCGTATAGAGATCTATAACAGAACCTAGGAAGGACGAAACAAGAACTCCGAGGTAAAACAAAAGAGCAAAACTGATGCAAAGTAGAATCAAAGCAAGACGAAAACGGAGTCTGAATTGGGCAGGAGCGTTTCGTCATATCAGAATGGAACACAACGAACTAAACTAGAGCAAGTCAGAATTAGACTGAACGAGAAATCTGGGGTGAGCAGAATGAAAATTGAACAGAGTTGAGAGGTTGAGCGGATAGGGCTTTGCGGCGTTCTTCACAAACAGAGGAGATGGGTTTCATGTCGGAGATATTATTCTTGGATTTCCCTTCATATGGGCGGCACGTAAATCCTTCACGCCGATGCTGAATAGTGGAAGACTTATTTGGGCTTCCTCTGGATTATGGATTAATTTGGTTAGGCAGTTTCAAGGAAGTCGGTTGCATCTTCTTGAAAGTTTTTAGTTTCAATTTAGTTCTTTTTGAGAGGATTTTGCATTATGCTTCGTAATTAGATTTCTTCCGATATGGTTTTGTTTAGTTTGGTCTCTTCTATTTGGAATTTGTTTTTTAGCTTTTGATGTAGATATAGACTGAATTTTCTCTTTTCTCTTGCTTTTAGTATAATACTCTTGTACTTTGAGCTTAAGGCTCTTTCATTATTAATAATAGTTTAAGTGGCTTATCTCCGTTTCAAAAAATATATTTTCAAGGTTGACCAAAGGCAATATGAGGTTGGTCCGCGGTGGTCGCCGGAGCTGGTGGCCGGAAGTTTGCCGGCAAAGTCACCGGAAATGACGGTTGGAAGTTAACCAACAACTGTCACCGGTGGTGGTATCCGAAAGTTTGCCGACAAACTTTCTAAATTAAATTAGGAAAAAAGAGGCAACCCATGGGTTTGAACAATGTTTACTATTCAAACCCATGGGAAAAGTTTGTAGGAAGCCAAGGCTTTAGCAAAACTGGTGTGATTGAAACCATAGGGAGACCAAACAAATCTACACCCAAATTGAATTCAACCTCAATCAAACTCGGCGCTGGGTTCAAATTGAATTAATAAAAGAGAGAGAACGAAAATGAAAATGTGATGGCTAGGGCAACAATATCATACAAAAGACTTCGATGAAAAACTGTACTGCAATAACTGAATTTAGAAATCATTGTATTACTATATTTTCATATTTGATTGTAATGAAATTGTTGGTGATATATAATTAAATTTGTCTTCAACCACTAGATTAAGCTTTTGGGTGAATTGGTGATTTAATATGATATCAGAGCAGGTGGGTCCAGGGAGGTCCTGTGTTCAAGGACCTGCATTGTCGTTTCCTCTCCAATTAAAATCAATTTCCACTTGTTGGGCCTTTCAAATATTTCAAGCCCACAAGTGAGGGAGAGTGTTGGTGATATATAATTAAATTTGCCTTCAACCACTATCTTAAGCTTTTGGGTGAATTGGTGATTTAATAGAAATTTTCCATATTTATTTTTCATTTTACCAATTTTTCTTTTTTTCTTCATCTTCTGTCTGAAAATGGAAGAGTTGTGTGAATAAAAAGTCCAAGAGAGGTCATGGCCAAGGGGAAAGATGCCCAAGTAACAGTTATTTTGGAATGTACTCGTTGTGTTTGAAACAGTGTTAATAAAGAATCAATAGGGATTTCCAGATATATTACTCAATTCCAATCGACTAGGCGTCTAAGCAGAAAATGAAGTAGCAAAACTGGTGTGATTGAAACCATAGGGAGGCCAGACAAATCTGCTCCCAAATCTCCAAAATATCACCACACCGCACTTGTCTTCAAGGCTCCTCATATATCTCTCGTTTAGAATCTTAAACAAGGGCTCTTGAACTTGCTTTACAGATCAAACCAAAAGCCCATCCATAATACAGCAAGAACATAGTCCAGCAAAAACATCATTGGGTTAAAAGAATCCAATCAAAATTCCTGGAGGTACAAGGAAAAATGTAACTAAAAAGATAATTAGGTATTTCTCTGACCTCTACATAGACGCACCCCAAACAGTTGAGGTAAAGAATGGGAAATATTTTCTGATTGGTATTATATTTATACACACACACAAATATATTGTGAAATGAAACTCTGGGAGAAGATGTTCAAAGTAAAATCCCCCAAGAAGGTTATAGTGATGGTGTGCACAGATTGCCTAAGACTCAAAAGAGAAGAAAGACTGCAACTTAGATGTCCATAAATGACTTTGTTCTCTCTCAATGTTCTCTTTTTGTAGAAGGGAAGAAATGAGGACTTTGTATTTGAAGAATCTTACCTTATTCATTAGATGACAAGGCAAAATACAACTAAACAGTGAGTAATATACATTTGATGAGATCGGGGAAAAATAATTGTCTACAGTTTCCCCTAAATATGAACATACCTGACACATCAAATGAAACTCTCCTTCATCCGGATTAATGCCAAAGTCACCAGATGCCTCTAGTGGAGCACTGCCAAACCAACCACTTGCATTCTGTACAAATATTCTCTGACCACGGAAACATAAAGTTGCCACTATTTCCTGCATAAGTGCTTGAATTACCATGATACTATAGTTCTAAATGAGCATTGGAGGATAGTAAAAGTACAATGAGCCGAATGTTCAATCCAATCACTAGGTAATATGTTAAGAAATTATTTAAAATAAAATCTACACTGAAAGCAGCGATTCATGCTTCAACAGTGAATAAAGAAAGAAACTTGGAAAGAAGAAGGGTTTTCAACATGCTCAAAAACATAATACTATAATAAAATACCCACTTGATATGTATAATATCATATTATAATAAATTTCAGTAAACAAAACCGACCTAGGACTATTGTTCTTTTCATATACAAAACTGGTTTGAGAACAGAAAGAAATAATAAATAAATGAACAAAACCCTTAACCTCAGAACCAGAGTTATGAAGAAAAGATTTTCAACTAGTTAGAAAAATTATGAGAGTAACAAAAAAGTATTAAGGCCTAAAAGATCCCAAACAGACATGGAAAAACTATTTCTTCCCGCCGCTGATCCCTTGATTCCTCCCTTCCTTAATGATTTTCTATACCAGCCAGTGCTTTTAAAGTGCAAGGTGCACTCTAAGGCGCAAGTCTCCTCATTGCCCTAAGGCAAGAGGCGACAAGGTGTCGCCTGAGTGAAGAAAGGAGCATCGAATAAAATAGTAAGTCAATATTATTTGAACTTATTGTTGATAAAAAGAAAAAAGGTATTTAATTCTTAAAAAGATTTTGCAAGCCTAACCACATATTCCACAAAAAGAATGGGCAAGCATTAATCATTGAACTGTCTTATGGACGCTTAAACTCTAACCCAAAATGACTTGAAAACCTTAAATTTGCAAGTTAATACGACATATGAACCCAGGCCATCTCAAAAGCCCCCATCAGCCTTAGCCAACGACGAACTACAGTCCGACAAGAAAAAAAAAAGATGGTTGGCATCCTCCTAAGAAGAAAAACATTAGGCTCACCAGTTTGGGTGGAGCATCAAAGAAGAATTGTATTTCGGAAACTTTTCTTTTTCATATTGACGACGCCTAAGAATAGAGACAAAAGAAGCACCTCACGTTTCTGAGGCAGCTTCAACATCCATAGAGACTTGCAGAACCGACAAGGTTCCCTTCCTTGAAGGTAACCAAAAGCAATTTGACTGTCAATAGATTCTTATTGAAATTCAAAACTCCGGTCCTCCAGATAACAGAGCAATCTAACTGTGTTCAAAATGTTCATAAAATATGAATGATTGTCGTGTGTTCTTTTTACCTTGGAGATGGTTGAATAATTTTAAATATATATTTAGGATGGATGTTAAGGGTTGTTCACTGAAGCAATTCCTCAGTCACACTTACCGTCAAAACGTGATGCCCATTCTTTAATTTTATAAAATATTGGATTGAAATTTCACCAAGCACCTAAGAATTCCTACCATGAAGTATCCATTTTGAATCAAAAGAACAAGATCTATACATGACCAGCATATTTCCCTATAAACCACGAAAGGCAGTAATCTTGCAACGGACTTAAATTTCTGCTGGTATAGCAGAGAACTAGTACGTGAAATGAAAGGAAATATATTATACTGAATGTCAGACTTACAGTAAAGCTTGATGGGGCATCAAAGATCTTAAAGGCCAAACCGGTCACATCAAGTTGCCCTTGAAAATTAGGAAATGTATCTCCTCTTGACATACACAAGTGAACCTGATAGCAGATTCACAAAATAAATTTCCAAAAGAAAATAAAATAAACGATAGCAGTCAACAATAAATAAATGCAATTTGAAGTATCAACTTTTGTTAGAATATTGATTTGAATTTTTCATGCTAGTAAATCCTCAACAGGTTAATCACCTTCTATTTCTAAATTATTTTGCTTTGTATCTATTTTTCTCTTTTTGGGCGTTCATTCTTTAACATTAGTCTGTTTTCACTACTTCAATTTAAAATTTATTTCTTGCTTACAAATGATAAATAAATAAAATAAAATCAGTAGGTTAACATATACCGTTTAGTCACAGCTTTAAAATATTAACATCCTTCTAGAAAGTGTTAAAGCTCAATCTGTAAGACAAAAGGTTAGAGAAGCACCTCACCAGTGGCTCTTCCTTTGGACCACGTGATTGGAATATCTAAAATTCTCTCAAAAAGCTGCATAAAAATGAAAGGGAAACCCATGATGAGTAAGCACTTCATATAAGTAGATGGGAAGTTCAACTCAGTAGTTAAATATAGATAATTGTTGCTAATGAAGCATACCGGAACAAATATGTTGGTAATTTTCAGATTTGAATGCCATTCCTGCTCAAAGATGTCAACAAAAACATCCGCAGATAACCAGCCACCATCTCCAGAGACAAATTCTGATCTCCATGACTTACAATTACCACTCAAATGAACATGCACGTTGCCATAATGATTTTGAAATTTCACGTGCCCATTAACATTCTCCATCTCTCTGGATACATATTTAAAAAATTGTAAACACTTTGTCCATGTTGAGCTTGCATTTACTTACGTTATCAAAAACACCATTTTAACCACGTTGATTTTGATTTCCCATATAAAGCGTTTTACTATTTTTTTATAAAAACTCCCTCCCTGCTAATCAGTTTGTATAGATGGTGGTTTCAATCAGTTCATTATCAAACTATTAGCAGGCAGCATCATTATGCATTTTTTCCTATTCCTCAGCATATAAAACCGTATATTAGAATTCCTAAGGCAGACATTAGTGGTGCCTCAATTCATCTATAACCTCTTGATACAATATACAATTCCCAAATAATAACTCAACTCATGTGATGGCCAGCTTCAAAGTTTAACTCAAAATATATGTGTGCATAGAAAATATTGCTTCTTTGTTCTGTCTCGCACAGTAAAGATTTTGTAATTTAAGAAAGAAAAAGAAAAAAACAAAACACCGTTTTAGATAAACTACTTTTGAGAAGACAGTAGCCACAAAAAGGAGACACTACCTTGGTTCTCGGTCACCATATGCAAGTAACATTAGTGTCCCGCCTTTGAAATGAACAGAATCAATAGTTACTGGAAGCATTGTATTGGCTCCTTTATTCTTCATAACATCTCCACCATCTATGATACCTCTAGCGTGTTGAACAATGCCAAATTTGAGATTCTGAATGTACAAGCTAATATGGTACAACAGCTTCTTGCCCACATCTTTAGGAAAATAAGATAAAGCTGATTCTGAGCTTAGTCCCCAGAAAGAAATTGGCCAAGATGTTCCATGCTGATGTTCATGACCTGTTGAAGTTGGTGTTTGAGATGTGTTAAGCATTTGATCAGAAATTCCATCAGGAATATGATCAGATCCTACAACATCTTCCTTTCTCACATTGGACTCATCAATGCTGGGAGTAACTGAAAAGGACCTTCTGTCTTTATTTCCCAAGCCCGTAACTGTAGAAGTCTGATCATCTATATGGTTCGGAATATCGATATCCCTTTTTTCTCTAAGAGAATTCAATCTGGCATCTAAACTTTGTTTCCCATACTGGACATCTGTATCCGTGATGGAGGAGTCAGCATTAGTTTCATTCCCCCTTTTGATCAAGTAGGAGTCAAGGTTCACATTATTGAAACTCTTGTGTAATTGTGAAGGCTCGCCAAACTTCCCCTCAGATGCACCCTTGAAATAATCCTGAGCTGCCAATGTACTACGCCTAAGAATTCTCCTTTTTGCCGCAAAACTATTTACATACACATCGTCTCCACTTGCATTCCTCTTTGATTGTCCTTTTATAGGCGTTTTCATTGCTCTGGACGAAAATTTAAGCCTTGTATCAGGGCTTTTTACATCAAAATACTTCTCTGACTTTGCATGCCTTGTTTTATAATCCACATCAGTATCCATGCAGTGATGTTCCCTCGAATGAACATTCTCATCCTTGAAAAAAAATGTTTTAGAGTTTCCAATATCTACTGTAGGACCTACAACCTCCTTATAATCACTAGTATCATACAAACCTGAGCTCCTGTCAAAAACAACAAAACCCATCTCAGCTGCTTCCCTAGCCGCATCATCCCTATCTTTGGACCAGAGAGCAGCTGCATTTTCCCTGGCAATTCTCCTAATTTTTGTACGATTGTCAATGCCTTCTTCTGAAGATGAATGCCTCTGCAAGGTCCCTTCAGATGGAAAGGGCAGCCCCAACCACGTATAATCCCTCTTCTGCACAACTACCACACTTGGATGAGACAATACCACATCAATTATTACCCTCCCTCTCCTCAAACTGGTGAAAGGTAAAACACGAAGTTTCATGGTGGGAACTTCACCGCAAGAAAATTCTTCACCATCGGGACTAACGGAACACGACTCTAGTGTGATGCTCAAGGGTGAAATACTTCTAACCTTTCCAAAATCAAGATCACGCTGAATGCAGTCACTGACTGCTTTGCAAACAGAAGGAAGAAGCTTGGCTTCAACAAAGCCCTTGGCTTTTGTCTGCCCATACCAAACCAGTAAGCATATACCAGATACAACAGCAACAAATGCAGAACATCTAATCAAAAACAACCCCTCATTCCACACAGGACGTAGTAAACTTGATAGAGATTTTGTTTGAACAAAAGGCTCATTGGCACATTTCATCAAAGACTCATGTCTTGGCTTAAGCTTTATGCTCAATGACCTCAAATGCTGCCCAAAAAAACGAGAAAACCTATCTACTCGGGCATTCCAATCGTTGTGTTCTGCACATACATACTTCTTAGAGTCCCGTTTCGACAATCGACCTTGACCCAAATATACAAATTTTCCATTCTTTATACAATGCAATGAGCTATGAAGTTGAGTCCCAAAGAAAGAAGAATCAAGTTTCACATTCATTATCCTCTTAGTCTCGCTTAAACCAAAAACGATTCATCTGTGGGGGACCAAGAAGCAGGTCTTAGTCCCCTGACAATTCAAACTCTCAGCAAGAACTCAGGCATATAACAGAATCGATCAGCTACCAATTTCAACATCAACCAAGCTAGTTACGTTTCATCTAACAAACAAAAATCCCAAATCATAAATTAGCAACAAAAACCATTACACCCAATATGAGAATCAGATAATCCTGGAAGCTCGAAATCCCACACCCCACATTAGCAGACAGATAACAACCTCTCAATCACTCGCAACACCACACTTTCCAACACCCATTCCAAAAGAAACAAAAAGTAAAGAAAAATCAATCAGCATGAGACGCCAACACTTCCCAGTTGAACGTATCTGCCTAACTGCATGGCTTAGAAACAAAATCAATCAGCATGGAAATTGGGATGAAGAAAGAACCTGTAGCAATTTGAATCGAAAACGGAAGAATTGGAAATTATTGGAGAGGTATGAGCTCATTCGGCAACGATTTTGTCTTTGCTTGTAGAGAGAAATGTTACGTCACTGTGAGCCGCGAATCCAATTTTTGAGAGCGCGGGTGGGTGTATATATAAGAAACTTCAAGCGTTTAGTCGATAAAGTTTCGTTTTTTTCGTTTTTTCGTTTTTTCTTTCCCGATTTCCCCTTTTGAGCCGATTTTATTTCACGCCGAAAATAATTAAGTTTTTAAGGGACGAATTTTTGTTTTTGAATGTAAAGTGGGTGAAGAGTGTGATATACTAATAAGGATTAATTTAATTAAATAAAATTAAAAAATATTTACACATTTATAAGAAACACAAAATGAATTCGTTTAAATATTTTTATAATTTTAAAATTTGTCCTAAATATTGCTAACAATTCATCACTTTTTTTTTCTTTTTTTTATTATTTCCTTTAAGATTTTTTTCTCTCTACTCTCCCAAATTTCCATTTTTCTATTTTTATATTTTTAAATGATTTATTATTTTGTTTCAATTTTAATTTGTTTTTTTATCATTTTGGACAAAATTTTTGAAAGTTATTTCAATGTTATTTTTCATTTTTTGGTAATATACAAATCATTTAAATATTATTTTTAAATTCGTTTAAATTTAAAGTATTTTTTCATTCTTTTAAACAAACTACACGATTGTGTTAACATAGTCTAAAAAATCACTTATCGTAGTCAACACGATCATTTACATTGGACTACACGATCATTAGATTGAAGTTTTCAACGATCGTTTACATTGGACTACACAACTGCTTATCACAATCAACACGATCATTTTTCAAGATCAACATAATCGTTTGCCATGATCAATAAAATCATTTAGCATGGTTAACATGATCGTTTAAATTTGAAACATTTTTTCTCGTCGTTGTATTTTACTACACAATCGTGTATCATAACATAAATGATCGTATATCGTTCATTTAGATTGTGGTACGTGATTGTTTAGAAGAATATTACTTGCACAAGTGTGTGATTGATAAACCGCATGTTGACTATAGTATTTTTTGTCGTATACATGTGATATTTTTGTCATTATCGAAATTGTTTTGTATAATGTAAATATATGGTTTGTTATATTTAAAATAAATAAATAAAACCCAAATTTAATTCACTATATTTTATAAATATTTTTTCTATCTATTCATTTTTTAATAATAACTAATAAACATCTTCTAATATAGTAAAATAAACTAAAATATTTACAAATATATAGAAGATTTTCTTATTTTATAAGTATTGTTGAATATGAAATTTGAGACCAATCACAAATTGCCACATCATTTACTAAATTAATTTTGGTTGGTATCCCAAATTATAATCAATTGTGCTTTTGATGTCACATATTTTCATTAGGATGATTTGATCAAATTAAATATTATTTAGCTACACTAAATTCAATTGAGCAAAAAAAACAATACGACCCAAATTCATGTGTTTAGTTCACATGTTTAGTCCATGCACTAACCACGCTCAAACTATAGAGATCGAAATTGAACTACATCGCATTAAATCAACAAAAATACAACGTAGTTCAACTCCACCTATGATAAACACAAATAAATAGTTACAAGATCCAAATTGACACAAGAAAAAAATCTGATGGCAAAGTTTAAGTTAGATAACAACGTTTTTCTCTATAGTTTGAAGGTATTATCAATTTCATAGAAACCTTTATATTATTTTCTCGAACCATTACAAACTCCAACGATTATAAATACTAAATTATAACATTTTGCCCAAACCTTAGCTTGTGAAACTACGAAAATCCTCCACCAACAATAAATCGAAGTATTTCATGTGAATAACCTACAATAAATTTTGACCACGTTGGAACTGGACTAAACCAACAACTACAATGTTAGATTCTCAAATTTTAATTGTACTTACCTTGCAATTCAAGCAAGGTATTGGGTGAACTTAGAAGGCCAATAACAATTCCAACAAAAGTAAATATAGGTGAGGCCACGTGTGGAATACTAACGAAGAGTTTTTTACTCAGTACCAAGTTTCATATATTCCACCACATATGCTCCTGTATGAGCATAATGTAAATGAATGAGTATATAATCGTGTGCTTATTTTCATTTCAGTCCAATGACTTGAAAAGAAACAAAGACTAAAATTGTTGAAGGGAACTTATTTTAAATAATTGAGCAATATTTAGATTAGCATTTCAAATATATTAAATGGCATAATATGCATTAATACGAATTTAAGTAAGAATGTTTGCATTGGTACAACCAGCTAAAGACAAATACGATTATAAAATTCCCATAATTGTTGTCGAAATAAACAAAGTAAATGTAATTATTGTCAAGATAAGCATAATTTAAATATGAATACATCGTTTTTTTTCTAATTTAGGGGAATGTCCATGGAACACAGCATACATGAAATGGTGTGAATCATGAAACGAAATGGTTATTTATATATTCAATAATTTTGGTGCAACTCTATTCAATTATCAATGCTTATTTCCTATCACAAAGACCAGTACTTTCATCTATTTCCTATATCAAATAGTAAATGATTTTAGACTCAAATAAGATTAAGCTCGAGTTTATACCAAAGAGTATTGAGTTGATTTTGGATCGCTCCGTGGGGGCTTTCACTCTTTGTCTGGAAGGAGAAGGGGGTGTGGTGCATTGACCTTGTCAGTTCATAACCATTTCTTGCCGAGGGGAAACATGAATGATTTTAGAGTCACTAAAATCACTTCAAAGCACACCATGTTTATCATACAAAACAATCTTTTTATTTTAATTTTGCACTTTTAAATGCAAATTCATATCATAAAAAAGATTGAAGTAAGAAGAAATACATATTTTTTATACACAAGGTATGCAAGGCCATGACTGGAAAAAAAAACCCATAGCTACACTTTTCTAAAAAAAATATTTAACTATAGCTGCCTTCCAGAATTGCCTTCATCAGCCATCATATAATAAAGTAGTTGACTTTAATGAATGCATCATAATTTCTATTTTCCTCACTTGTGTGACGTTAAGTAATCAACAACTAGACAGAATCCAATCATCTCAAGCTTCAAATAATAATTATAATATCCCCATCACTATCCTATCCAATTACTTCAACTGGATAATTCTAGACAAAAAAACAGTATCCAAGAGAATAAGATCACACAGCATATTAAAAAATATTAAAAAAAAAATCGAACAATCAATTCTCAAGTGCCATACCAACTCAAAACAGTAGAATAAAATACTTTTCAGCTCTATTATCATTATTTGATGCCCACATAAACCCGACCTGTGTTCACTGGAAGAAACTGGAGTTATGGATCTGTCCTGTAGGTTGTAGGTAACTGTGAACTCTTAAGGAGGAAATAGACAAAAGATCAAAAGACAGATTTGTAACTAAAGCTAGAAGCCGAACCCTAGACATTTGAAGGAGAAGATAAATGGAAAAACAAAAGTTAGGAGACAAATGATCAAACACAAGGGATCCAGAAAAGAAAAAGGTGAAAATTCCCCGAATCCATTTTAATACAACTAATGTCACTGTCCACAAAACCAGATTTGAGAGCCCAGAGAGATTATTCTGCATTGTTATACAAACAATGAGAAACATATGTCCAGTTATAGACGGAAAGAAGAAAAAACAAGGACACTTTTTACCGCACAGGCTGTTGGTTGTAATGGTTCTTATCTTTCTTTTTTGCAGCTGCAAGTCTTGCGCTCCTTGCTGCAGCCTCAACGGCGGCAGCTTTGGCAGCTGAGTCCATCTCTTTGCTAGATTTCTTCTTCTTGATAGATGTCACCTTCTTAAGTCGCTCCTTCACATCAACTGCTGATGTATCTTCCTCCACATCGCCATTTCCAGTAAGTTCATCTGGCCCAGCGTTAACATCGGAATTGTTTTTCTGATCCTGATCTTTGACCTCCTTCTTTTCCTTCTTCTTCTTCTTCTTGGCACTTTTAGACTCTGAAGGGGCATTTTCCTTCTTCTCCCCATCTCCATTGGATTCTCCATCTCTCTTTTCTTGCACATCTAGAAATGCCAGATTAAAAAAAAAAAAAGGCTTCTTAGTAAAGATATGGTCTGCACCTTCCTCTCTTAGTCAATAACCCATAATCAATTAACATATATTTGCCCGTACTGATCCATAAACGTTGCAATGTATGAATAACTAAAGAGAAGAATGAAGATGTTTCAAAATTAGGAAAAGACAAAAAGGGAAAGACTATAAAAAGCCCTTAATAAAGACAAAACTGGAGAAGATCAAAGCAGGACAATATCGCAGCCATCTATGGCGATGACTATGTAGGAAAGGGTATTCCCGCTCCAAATATGAATCCATCATTGCAAAATATACAAATTCAGCAGTGCAAAAATTAGGTCAAGACATTTATAGTTGTAGGGCTTCACATACACGTCTGTGCTCACAATTACCAATTAATAAGATGTATGAACGAAGACAACATTCTCGTTGCCATGTGAAACAAAACTTTCACGAGAACATGCGCGGTGGAGCAGAGCTAGAGCCCAACCTTTAGAATGATAAACATGGAAAGACAAATAAGGGGAAGCAAAAATGACAGTAAAAGATTAGAAGCATAAAAAGTGTATTACCACGAGATTCGTCTTGACTGTTGCCGTCTTTCTGGCTTACTCCAAAATCAGCCAGAAGTGCATCAAGTTCAGCAAGTTCCTTCTTCTTCCTTTCCTTCTTGGAAAGTTGCCTTTCAGCCTCCTTTGGTGCCACAGAAGCTTCAGGAACCTTCTTCACAGATGGCTCAGGATGCACAGGAACTTCTGGTTCATGCTCATGATCATGCTCATGATCGTGCTCATCCTCAAGCTCATAATCAGCTTCATCGAGAATGTCATCGTCACTCTCACTCTCCTGCAACCATAGAAAATATTTATGAGGCGAACCTACAAGAATATTTCTCACATATTTTATTCAATAGGATAGAATTTAGGGGTGTTGCAATGCCTGTCTTATGCATCATCTGTTGATGAAAACTATTACGAATAAAACTTTCAGAAATCAACGGAAATGAGTATAGCCATTAAAAAGTGACAAGCAAAATAAAACACAGCTGTCAATTGTCAAGTCGTTAATCTTCGTAATAGCACGATCGACCTAAACTATTATACAAGGCAATGTGCATCACAGCCAGTCTACCCACTCAACCAATTTTAGCATGAACAGAAACATCACAAGCACTGCAATGGATAATTAAGTGATGGAAATTAAGCTAGTTCCTTCCACTTCACATCGTTTCCTCCATATGATATGAGACTTGCGATGCGGCAATTCACCAGACGTAGTATCTAAATGATGGATAGCAAAATGGTGCATAAATATACTCCTACGGGTCATTCTCGTGACCAATTATTTATTTTTAAGAAAATCTGAATGCAGTCTTCTTCCTCGTCCAGCCATCAAACGAAATGTTAACATGGGCATGAATAAGCTAACAAAACTCAAATACAAGTGTCAGAAATTAATCAACATAATTCGCGAGATAAAAGTACTTGTCCACACCTCTACATTGCTCGGCCTTTCCTTGCTCTCCTGAGGCTCCGAGGAGCCCCACACAGCTTGGGGCGGAGCAGTGGTGGCATAGTAATCGTCATCATCTTCATCATCGACATCAGCCCATGATTTTGAAGTTAATGGAGCTGGTGCCCAAAAAACTTGAGGTTCAGGTTCCTTAGGCTGGGACGACTGTGACTTAGATGACCCTTTATTCTTGCGTTCCTTGTCAGACTTCTTCTTCTTCCTAAGAGTCTCAAGGGCTGCAAAAACATTAGTGTTGTTGATAACCAAAGAACCCTCGTCCCTCCTGCTTCCACCACCGACCATTTTCAGATTAAGAAAAAACAGATCAACCAAAAACAATGAAATCGTAAAATCGAAGGTCGGATTTTCCAAAATTCCTCGTAGCACAAGAATTTTATTGGCGAAACCAAATCTCCGGTCAGCGAACAGAAATCAGACAACGCCCAAAGTCCGACGAAGGGTAAAAGAAAAATATAAATCAATAAATCGCCAACAAAATTTTCAACAATAAAAACAAAAAAAGAAGCTGATGCAAATTTCTCGATTAATAGATCAAGGATTTGCGGCAGATTCGAAGGTAAGGCAACAGAAAATTAGGGTTTCGGGTACTGCACAGATTGAAGATGAAAGATTAACAAACGAAACTACTAAACAAGAAGAAAATTCTGAGGATTTGATGAGTTCTATGATAGAAACGTAAGAATAATCGGTGAGATTATACGTGAAACGAAGAGGGGGGAAATGGATAGTGTGTAGGGTTAAACGGAAGAGACGATAACGTAATGGAGAAAGGAAGAAGAAAGAGGAGACTTTATAGGGGTGAATTTTCGAAAAAAGGGCCTGTATTTTGTTGAATTTGCAGTTAGGGCAAATTCTGATTTATTATTTTCTTATATCTTGAAATTACCAAAGGCGGTGCCCGTGCTGTCGATCTGTCACTACGAAAGAAAGAATTCATCATGAATACGCCGCCGTTTTTATGCCTTTCGCATGCAATCCATTATTTTTCACTATTTGGTTGCGGAATTCTTAAATATCATAATTCCTTCTTTTTCTTTTTTTTAACCAAATAAAAATCAAATTACAAAAATTATCCCAAACATCGGTGATATTGCAACTACGTCCTCGAAGTTTTTAAAATAACATTTCTGTCACCAACTTAGAAAATTGAACCTCAAACTTATAAAAGTTATTTAAATTTCTACTCTCATATAATCAACCCTGTTCATATAATTATATGAGTTTAATTTAAATAATTATAATTACAAATATCAATCTATCTTATAATTTGTTATTAGAAAAATAATTTTCGGTTGTTAATGATAATTGATCAGTTCCGTTTCTTACCTTAATTCAAAATATGTTTTAAAAATAATTTTTAGAAAAATTCGATAGTATAATTATTTTAGTTAAAAAAAACTAATTATAAGGTTTAGTAATACTAAATTTTAGCAATTTTTTAACAATAATTTTAACTATTCTATTTTAAATAATAACACTAATGGAACGTTAGTGCATAAAACAAATATTATCTGTTAATTTTTTTAATGTATTAATCAGCAAAATATTTTATATTATTTAATTGTAGAGACTAAATAAAAAAAAAATTGAATCAAATAACCACTAGAGTTTTTGGAAAAATAGAGAACAATATCTTTTTTAAAAAATAGGGGCTTCCTTCCTGCCATACAGGAAGAAGAGGATAACAAACATTTAATATCGTAGACGACTTAATACACTTTTTATTTTTTAACTATATCGTAATATTTAGATGTTTTGTAGTTTAATTTCACATTTTTTATGCCAAATATTTGTATTTATGATTGTAGTGTATATTTGACGAATCTATAAATAGAAGTACGTGGAGATAGAACGATCTAACGTTACTTTCGGATATCCATACTATCAAGTACACAAGTTGAATTTGAAAAATATTATATATATACGCCAACAAAATTCATCAAACTTCTTTAACTTTATATTTTATAAATAGTTTCAATATTTTGTAATTCAAGGGTGATGCGTAAATTAGAAATGGTAAAGTTTAGTTTTAACCGAAATAGTATTACAAATAACCTACATGTCTTTGTTTAAAGGGTTAGATGTTACTTTGATCAACCTTCTTCAACCAAATTTGGCCGTCTCAAACAACCAACCTTCTTGCAGGTAAATTTTCAATAAGAGAACTTTCAACTACACTATAACAAATCAACAAGCTTTTAATTTAAAAAAAAAAAACGTTTAAAAAAATGGTAAAACATATTTGTGTCTTTGTTTAAATAAAAAAAAAAAACATTTTACATTAATCTTTTAAAATTATATTTTTTCCCAATTTTATTTAATTAATGTTTTATTTATTTTAGAAAACAGTGCTGGTATATATAATGCTAGATATTTATCAAGTAAACTTCGCAGCTCATTACATTAAATATATTTATTTAGGTCCTTTTGTAAAAATGGCTAATTTAATTTAATAATAATTTTATTTTTTTATCGGTCTTAAAGTTATTTTTTATATATAAACCTTACCATAATTGAATTCAATATTACAATATCCATTTACTTTAATTTTAAATTAATATATCATGATCAAAAGAAAAAAATTAAGATGTTTTTTAAATAAGTTAAAAGTGACGAAAATGAATTGTATTTTAAAACTTAGTAAAATCAAAATATTACGTAATTAAATTGATTAACTAGAGAAATGTACGGTAAATTTTGATTATTTTTTATAATAATAGTAATGTAAAAAAATAAACAAAGATGATCTACTTAGAAAATAAAAGTTAATTATTTGTAGGTTAAATAATAGTAATACGATAAAAATTACATATGATCTAAAATAACCTACATTTAGTTTACACGTTATATTTCAAACAATAATAATCTGTACTCTTAAACACATCATATTACACAACACACGATCTATTATAATCACATTCAAACACCTTAATTTTAATTAAAATTTACTATATTTTTTTACCCATTGAAATATTTCTTTTATATATAAAACACTCTTTTTATTTATGGCGTAATTTTCAACCGGGGTGATCGTTTTGTTGTGAATTACTACTAGTTTTCTTCGTTTTTTTTTCATCCTATAGTCCATCGACCATGATAGAATTTAGAGTTTTGTTCGCTTTCTTTGTGCAATCAACTCAAATGATAACAAGATTTGACGATATTATCGTTCTAAGGTTCGTTCTCTAGCTTATAAGTATGAAAAATCCAATGTTTAGATTGTGAAGTGCGTGGTATAATTATTTGATTTCTTATTAAATGGATTTTGGTTCTTAATGTATTTTTTAACCTTTATGCTTGGGTTTTACAATTGGTCAATGAATGTTTTTACCAACCTTCGTATTTGAAGCACGCGTGTGCTTTTAATTAATTGGTTGGTGGGATAGAATAACTAAATTCAACAACTTAATCAATTAATAAGTGGAGTTATTAATTGTATTGGCTAAATTGTTTGTAGTTAATGCATGTTTAATTCTATCAAACCCAATGAATCAAACGTTCAATTTAATTAAGCGTAATTGATTAATGTATTAGTGCGTTTGTCATTGTCATAAAAAAAACATTTATAGAATCCTATATGATAAATCAAATAATTTGGTGGATCCTAATTTATAAATTAAACCCATTTTATTTTATTGCACATTTACTTTCATGCATGTGCACTCTACTTTTACACCATTTATTGTCTTTGCTTTAATTTTCAAACGAGACCCGAAACTTGTTGCTATTGCTTTAGTTAAAAAACCACATTGGTAGAAACTACATTCGTGCTTCTCTACACATTTACTTCATTAAAGTACAAGTAGTGTATTGATCGGTGATAATAACTTCTATTTGAAACTCCTAGTTGTTAAATTGAACATTGACGATGTAGTTATCTTTATTTATTTAATACTTTTAACGTGAAAACCACGCTATATAACCTTATGACCATCAACTGAAAGGGGCAAAAATGAAAAAACAAAGTTTATACTCACATATCTTTTTTTAGATAGTATATAGATTGTGGTAATGAAATCCGTTTTAGATAGTTTACGACAAATCGGATCATCGTTTTAATTGAATTTATATTGTAGTGTCCAAAGAAAAAAAACCAAATATTTGAGTCTCACTTGATAATCGTTTGATTCTCGATGGCCGTATTTGTTTTCACAATTGATTTAATGTGATTTCATGTTTTATAATTAAAAGTTGAAAAACAAAAGCAAGTTTTTAAGATCGGTTGAATAATCATGCACGCTTCTATTAATCTTGAGTTTAATAACCACTTGGTTTTTTATTTTACCTCCAAATTTCTTCATTTGCTAGCTACTTTCGAATAGTTTTCTTGCAGCTACTTGATTTTTGAATAATGTGTTTGATTTCTTAAATTTTGGTTCCACAGTCCAAATATTTGTTAAGAAAGCATTGGAATTATTAACTAAGTTTCTTTTTGTTTATTTATTTTTGAAGGCATTTTTTCCCTAAAAATTGACTACAAATATGATTGTCTCTTTATCAAATACATTTGGAAAGGAAACAAGAGAAGCAAAACTAAAAATTAAATTCAAAATAGTTTGCACCTTTCATAAATAAAAGGTAAATTTGTAAAAATAAAATAAATAAATAAATCGACAAAATATTTATAAGTATAATGAATTTTGTCTTTTAATGTTATTTTATCTCTCTAAATTTTTCAACTAATTAAATTATAGACTCCAAAAACAAGGATTTAAAACTATTAATTTCTCACTTCTAAGGTTGGTTTGAATTTTAAAAACATTATAAAAAAGTAGACAACTAAACATAAAAAAAGAAAAGAAATAAGTGTTTGGGTAAACATAGCCACAAAACAAACCCAACTAAAAACCATATTGATTATATATATTAAAAATATTTCTAGTAGCAAACGAGCTAGCTAGTAATTAATTATTTAATTTTTAAGTTTACTTTAATTAGCGTCGACCCATATGGATGGTGGTCTATCAATAAGACATTTATCGATTATTCGAGTATGATAAGATAAATTATAACAACAAAAATTTGTATTTTTTAGAATAACTACAATAATGTCTATCTGGTGGGAAACTCATAAGTTGTCGGTCAAAGTTTGGACTTCATTATTAAAATGATCTCAACCTTCAAACAAATTCGAAGAAAAATAGAGTTATATATCTTAAAAACAAGTTTATTGTTTAAAAAACAAAAAAGCGAATAGTTATGACCCATTTGGTAAAGTTTCTGTTATATATTTCATGTTTTTCGTTTTCTTATTCCTTGTTTATTATTTTTTAGAAAAAATAATAGGAATGTATTTGATAACGTTCCTAATTATTTCGAGACGAGAAACAATAAACGTTGCTAAACACTCTTGTTTCTTAGAAAATTAAAAACAAAAATAGGAAATAGGAAATGAAAATGTTACCAAACCGACCCTTACCAAACATATCTATTTAAAAAAAACTAAAAAAGAAAAAAAGTTACCAAACATAATCGAAGCACTTCAATATTTCCAAAACTACTTACTTTTCAAAATAAATCTCTCGAAAAGTTAAACCAAACATATCTAAATTTATCTACACAAATAAATTAGAGATAGTTGCAAATTTAGCAATTACATTCAAATTAATTAAGTATATAGCATAATTTTAAAAAATTTGCAAATATAGCAAAATTTGTCAAATTCTATCAATGATATAAGTCTATCACTGATAGACCATGTTGTAAATATTGATCTATCACTGATATACCATATGAAGTCTATCAGCGATACAAGTTTATCAGTGATAGTTTTGCTATATTTGCAATTTTTTTTAAATGTTACTATATCCTTAATTATTATTGCTAAAACAGTCATCCATTGCAATTTTCCAATAAATTAGGGTGTAGTTTATAAAATGCAATAAACTTTTGTCAAAAACCAAAAGATGAAAAATGACAGAAAAAATTATTATATTGGTAAAACTAAAAAGTTTAGTATTATTTTTATGTTATCGGATTCCATTAATTTTGAATTTTCTTCCATTGTAGTTTAATATTATAATTACTCAAGTGAAAGAGAAAAATAGACACCTCATTCCCTCAAGACTTAAAAGCTCCAAATGGATGGTGAAGGGAAATGCTTTGATTATACGGAAAACATATGAGGGAGCAGACAGAGTTTTCTCCTCCTCTCTCGTTGGCCGAACGTAACTCAACGGGAACATGCCTCACCTCGTTTAATCAGATGGGAACTTCTTTCATGTGGACATTTTCGTTGCATCGAGGTTTAACGAATAGTTTTGCAGGGGACGAGACCACACCTCATTCTAGCCCATGGACTGGACAGTGGACACTACTTGATCCAAACTTTTCGAATGTGATAGAAGGTGACCGACTTTGATATACCAACTTAGATTTCGAAGAGTGATTTATTTTACACAAATTGAGTTGTCTCCCAACACACCCTAACAACACATAAACAATAACAAATCAACTGAAAAAATAAACAACAAAAACACACGAGAGTTTGCAACTCAGTTCATAGATTTCAACACCTACGTATGAGAGGTAGTGTGCAAAAAAAAAGTAAAAATAAAGAATCCACTGATATAATTTAGTCAAGCGATTACAACGTTGTACTTATCTGTATACACTCAAGATTACGACGACAATCACAGAGTTAACTCATTTAATACCTAATGTCTCCTCGTGTGTGATTCTCTCTTTTTAAAACTTAGGCTCCTCTAAGTATATATCGCTATTAGTTGGGAAAAACTTAGGCTTTCCTAAGTATGTGAGACAACTCCCTTTTAGTCAAGTAATTTAGGTTTCCCTAAGTGAATGAATTTTCCCTTCTCAAGTCATAAATCATTTTCAATTGATTCGACTTTAGGTTCCCCATGAAGCAATGCAAAAATCAATGCAATTTTCAACAAACTACTTACACACTTTGTAGCCGCACTCATAGAAAGTTGTTTGCTTCAAGCACAAAGATTTGTCAAATTCACAACGAAGACACAAACAATATAACATATGCAAACAACCCTAGCAACTAATGCTTCTTGAGCTTAAATAGCACAATGAAACAAGGAAAGTATCCACGTAATAAATCAATTGAGCTATGGAAAAGGCAAACATCACAACAATCGAATATACAAAACAATGCAAACACGAAAGGAAATATTTTGGAGGATCTGCAACAAATAAGCTAACAACTGAGACATGATCACTTTGAAGCATATTATGAGACAACCACGAAAACTCTAGGCTAGGAAACTTAAACAAATATATTTAACCAATTATGTAATACACTAATGGTCAACGATGGTAGACAAACAATTTTCAGCATGTGTGACTAGCAACAATTGTCGACGGTCACACTGACACACCAATTGATCATCAACTTTCAATGTAGTAGTGGACAATCATTAACCAGTATCAACTTTCAATTAACAGCCTTAACTATGACCAATCATAACAAACAATGTAGTTGACGAGTAACAGTTGGTCACAGTTGATCGCAACTACGATCGCATGATATTTGTTGCCATCTATCACAATGGTAGCACGGTGATTGATTGTGGCAGTCGATCGACGATGGTCAACAATTAGCGACAACCAATTATGATATATAGAAGACATATAAAGAAATTTTCACACAAATGACATTCATTAAAACCCCCCTTCCAAACCCATGAGTTCAGTACCCAAAGTCTTATTTCCATGTGACGAACCAATAATTTATCTTCAAGATTATATCTACAATTACTTTTATTGTATCCACATACCAATAAATGTTCTACAACGACTAATCAAACCACAAGGATTATATTAAATAACAAAATTAGTCAAAGAAAAAATACTTCAACCATCAGATAATTTAAAATCTATCTCTCATACAAAAACTCAAATTTAAAATTTAAGAAAAATTTGACTTAAAATTGGCCTAACCACACATTACAATTAGGGATGTAAGTCTAACCTAAATAACCCGATAATCCGTTACCCAACCATATTATATGAGTTAAGTTAGGTTCGTTGAAAATTTTGATTGAGTTGGATTGAAAAATTTATGGTTAAACAAAAGTTACGAATATTATATGAGTGAAGTTATAAGTATTTTGTTAAACGATCGATCGCGTAGGAAGTTAAACGATCATATGAAAAGTTTGTGTAAGAAGTAAACCATTTTTCGAAAATGTAGACAACTAAATGATCATTGGGTTGGAAATGAAAAAAAAAAACAATACAATGCGACAATTTAACCCATATTTTACAAGTTGAGTTTAAAAAATTAATTAAATTATTTGAATTGAAAATATGAATTAGGTTGAAAATTTCAATTATTTTTTAAAGTTAAATTTGGCAAGCATCTTAGGTTAAAGCCAATAATTAACTAAAGTAAAAAAACCACAAAAAAAATTATTCGAGAATTAATTAGGGGTAAGTGCTCACTAAACTAGCCAAACCACGAAGGCCGTCCGTCCGTCCATCGGTTCAGCAAAAGCACCGTCTGTCACGTTAACCTTTCCCTTCTGTAATATTATTTTGACCACGTCACTTTGTACCCTTCTTTCAAAAGTGCACATCATTCCACCACGCGCAGACTAAAGCAACGTATACAACATTCTTCTCTTAAAAGTTACAATCGAACCAAAAACTGACCACGTGGCAGCTGCTCGAAGCGAGTGTGCAATCTCAACTACTTTCAGCGATTGGAATCTCCGGTTCTTTTATGGCGCCTCCGAAATCAAATCTCGGTGGCTTTTTCGAAATACTTTGCAAAAACAAGGGTAATTAATTTTCCCTTAGAGGAAATAAGCTTTATTTGTTATATTTTTACGTTAAATGGAAACTTTTATTTATTTTTTGAAAAAAGGGTTAAATAGAAATTTCATGAAGTCGTGTCTTCTTAGAACTCTCGAAACGGTCATGAATCTCTACCGTCCACTTTTGGAGGATGAATCTGGCCGTTGATACTCGCCTTGTTGGCCGGCGGAATTTTGAGGTGCATTTAATTATGGAGGACGCAGAAGCAGGAGAGTAAGATTGCCAACATAACATTCCGATCCAGCGGTTCATAATATAACACGTGGCGGGACGAGGCAGCTTCAAATTTTTTTCCTACAGATTTATGAGTCTTATTATTATTATTATTATTATTGTGTTATTTTCGATATCTAAACCCTTGCTCGGGGAAGCCAAAAGAAACCCTAGCTCCGTCCGTTTCTCACGGTTAAAATTAAAAATATTAGGGCAAAAATTTCAAAAAATTGCCAAAAAATTAATTGGGGGAAATTGTGGAATCTATTAGGGTTTCGAATGAGATGGCTCGGATTCAAGCCCTAATTTACCATTCGGGTTTATGATCGACACAATTTGTAGACGAAGGGATTTTTTTTTTTGTTTTTTTCGCGGTTCAATCAGTCGAGGTAGGTATATGATTTTTTCATTGTCTTTTAATTTTTTTTTTGTCATGAGTTTTGGTTAATCTGAATCCACAGAGATTAATATGAATGCATGGATAATTGGATTTGATCACTTGTGCGTCCGTTTGACGAGAATTTTTCATTTTTTTTTTCATTTTTGGCATGGTTTCGGTGGGACAGATCTGAGAAATGTTTATATGCATGTACAATGATGGAACATGAAAATTGGGGGTTTCTGGATTGGGAGTTTTCGTTTGGGGAAGTCGATGGAAAATAGCTTAGAAAACTCACATGGTACTGATATACCGAAGAAATCGAGATCTTTGGATCTCAAGAGTTTGTACGAATCAAAGGTGTCCAAAGAGGTTCAGAATAAGAGGTTGAAGAGAAAGGGCCGGGCAGAGGATGGTGATGTTCAGAAGAACGAGAGGAGAAATAGGAAAAAAGTGTCCCTCAGTAATTTTAGTAGTATTTATAGTAGGAGCAGGAAGAGTTTGGACGAAGTGTATGATGCTGGGCTAGGTTCAAGTGGGCATGATTCAAAGAAGGCCTTAAAGTCAGAGTCAAAAGACAAGTTAAATAGCAGTAGTGAGTTTAACGAAGTTCCACTTATTTTAGATGAAAATGTTATGCACATTCCTAAGCGTAAGAGGGGTGGTTTTGTTAGGAGAAAGAAATCTCATGATGGTCAGATTTTGAAACCATCTGGGCAATTGGATGCTAAAGCTGGGTCATTGGATGCTAAAGCTGGGTCATTGGATGATAAAGCTGGTACTGTGGATCAGATTGCTAAATCTAGTGTCAAAGATTCAAGTGATCAGGTGGAATGCTGTAAGACTAATAGAAAGCTTGCATTCAAAGACTTAAAGGAGAAAGAACCGAAGGAGTTACGCTTGCATCTGAAGAAGGAAGATGGGCAGGCTGACCAGTTGACTAGAGAAAATGAATTAAATCCTGCTTCACGTTTGAAGGAGGAAGGTGAGCATATCGATCATTCAGTTGTAAAGCCTGTAAGCCCGTCGTCCAAAAAATCAAAAAAGAATGTCAGGAAAAGAAAGATTTCTGCATCAGGGAGCAAAAGTAATTCAAAGGAGGGTGAGGCATCCATATCACAATCTACTAAGCGGCGTGATGGCTTCCCAGAAGATGATGAAGAGAATCTTGAGGAGAATGCTGCGAGAATGCTATCATCAAGATTTGATCCAAATTGCACTGGGTTTTCGTCAAACACAAAGGGTTCTTTGCCGCCAACAAATGGGTTATCCTTCTTGTTGTCTTCTGGACATGATAATGTTAGTCGTGGTCTTAAGCCTGGTTTGGAATCTGCATCAGTTGATGCTGCTGGAAGAGTATTGAGGCCTAGGAAGCAAAGGAAAGAAAAAAAAAGTTCACGCAAAAGACGCCATTTTTATGATATTTTATTTGGGGACATAGATGCAGCCTGGGTATTGAACAGGAGGATCAAAGTCTTTTGGCCTTTGGACCAAATCTGGTACTACGGGCTCGTGAATGACTATGATAAAGAAAGGAAGCTACATCATGTCAAATATGATGACCGCGATGAAGAATGGATCGATCTTCAAAATGAAAGGTTCAAACTGTTGCTGCTTCCTAGTGAAGTTCCTGGTAGGGAAGAACGCAGGAAGTCAGCAGTGGGAAATGATCCTGCTAATGAGAAAGGGAGATCAGGGTCCAGGAAAGGAAAAGAAACTGATGCTGTGATTTTGGAGGATGATTGCAATATTGGTAGCTATATGGATTCTGAGCCAATCATCTCTTGGTTGGCTCGATCTACTCACCGCAATAAATCATCTCCCTCTCATAATTCAAAGAGGCAGAAAACTTCCAGCTTATCTTCAAAATCAGGGTCCCAGGCAAATGAAAAGCCAGCAAATTTACTTGTTAAATCTTCAGGGATGCCAGAAAGATTAGCAGATGTGGATGGACCAGAGAAATCTGCTTCAGAAACAACCACTTGTTCTACGACACGCAAACTTCCCATTGTATATTTTAGGAAAAGGTTCCGCAACATAGGCACTGAAATGCCCCATAAGCGCGAGACAGATTTTGCTTCTAGAAGAAGTCATGCTTCTCTTTCCTTTTCTTTTTCTAATATTGATGATGTGGAAGAACCAGATATTTCTCCCAGAAGGTCAGAAGCGCATAGGTTACTATGGTGTGTTGATGATGCTGGGTTATTACAGTTGGCTATTCCATTGATGGAAGTGGGGCAGTTCAGGTTTGAGCTAAACATTCCGCAATATTCATTCTTGAATGTCACTTCTAGTGCAGATACTTTTTGGTTATTCCATTTAGCAATGCTTATCCAACATGGTACATTGACCTTACTATGGCCAAAGGTTCAATTAGAGATGTTATTTGTAGACAATGTGGTTGGGTTGAGATTTCTTCTGTTCGAAGGTTGCTTGATGCAGGCAGTGGCTTTCATTTTCCTGGTCCTGAAAATGTTTCAGTCACCCGGTAAACAGGGAAGGTATGCTGATTTTCAATTTCCCGTCACCTCTATCAGGTTCAAATTCTCGTGCCTTCAGGATATAGGAAAGCAGCTTGTGTTTGCTTTCCATAACTTTTCAGAAATAAAATATTCTAAGTGGGTTCACCTAGACAGGCTGAAGAAGTATTGCTTAATTTCTAAGCAGCTTCCATTAACCGAATGCACCTACGATAATATCAAAAAGCTTCAAAATAGCAAAACTCAGTTCCGTGCATCTCCATTTTGTGGCCGGTCTTCCTCTGTAAAGGTAGTCAATTAGTCTATATTCTTTCGTTCTTTCTTCATCTTTTATTTTTGTTATTTTATCAACTATATTGTTGCTCAAGCATGTTCAAGAATTTCTAATGTAATTTTGCTTTCTCTGTGTTCTTGTTTTAGATGATTTCTCAATGCAAGGCCATATTTTCAACTTGTAGTAACTCCTTCAATGTTTGTTCTCTAATCAGGGCACACAGAAGATTAGTAGTCTTGGTATCAACCTCAAAGGAGCTGCCTGCGTGAACAGTGGTCACTCTAATTTGTGTTCCAATGAAACAAAAAGAAACTTTCCAGCTTTTGCTCTTTCTTTTACTGCTGCACCTACCTTTTTCCTGAGTTTGCATCTCAAGCTGCTTATGGAACGGTGTGTGGCTCATTTAAGTTTGCAACATCATGATTCAATAGAGCATCCAGAAAATTATGGTAGATTGACTGTAGATGATGTGTTGACGGATGACTGTGCTAATAGTCTTAGTACGTCATCAAAGGCATCTGATAGATGGAATTCCTGTCCTCAGTCAGATTTAGGGACTGGTCTCTCTGATTGTGAGGATGGAGATGGGGTGCAGTCCTCCCAGTATAAAAGTACACCTGTTGCTACAACTTGTGCAGGGTCTCAGGATACAGACAAAGCTAGAAATGGTATCAAGAGGCGGATTCGGCCATTGGGCAAGAACAAATCGGGGAAAACAACGGCTTTACCTAATGTGGCAAGATCTGATAACAATTCATTTTTGAATGACCTTAGTGTTGAGATTCCATCATTTCAGCCTGTGGATGGGGAGTTGCACGGCCCTCAGCAGTCCATGGATGTAGGATGGAATGCAAGTGCTGTTGTCATTCCCAGCCCTAACCCAACAGCACCACGCAGCACTTGGCATCGAAATAAGAATAACTCAACATCACTTGGATTAGCCTCACATGGATGGTCAGATGGAAATAGTTTACTTATCAACGGTCTGGGAAATAGGACCAAGAAACCCCGAACGCAGGTGTCTTACTCGTTGCCTTTTGGAGGTTTTGATTATAGCTCAAAGAGCAGAAACTCTCACCCTAAAGCAAGTCCTTACAAGCGAATTAGAAGGGCAAGTGAAAAGAGGTCTGATGTGGCTAGAGGATCCAAAAGGAACTTAGAACTACTCTCATGTGATGCAAATGTGTTAATTACTCTTGGTGATAGAGGTTGGAGGGAATGTGGAGCAAAGGTGGTATTGGAGGTATTTGATCACAATGAGTGGAAGCTTGCTGTGAAACTCTCAGGAATTACTAAATACTCTTACAAGGCTCATCAGTTTTTGCAGCCTGGATCTACAAATCGATACACACATGCCATGATGTGGAAAGGAGGAAAGGATTGGATCCTGGAGTTTCCAGATAGGAGCCAGTGGGCAATCTTCAAGGAGTTGCATGAGGAGTGTTACAATCGAAACATTAGAGCAGCCTCCGTTAAGAACATTCCAATTCCTGGTGTTTGCTTGTTAGAAGAAAATGATGAATATGAAGCAGAGAGTGCATTTATGCGGAATCCTTCTAAGTACTTCCGGCAGGTAGAAACAGATGTTGAAATGGCTTTGAATCCAACCCGCATCTTGTATGACATGGATAGTGATGACGAGCAGTGGATCAAGGATATTCTACCTTCTTCGGAAGTTGGAAGTAGTAGTGGCTTGGGGGAGGTTTCAAGTGAGGTGTTTGAGAAGACGGTGGATGCATTTGAGAAGGCTGCATACTCTCAGCAACGTGATGAGTTCACAGATGATGAGATAGCTGAGGTGATGAATGAAACTTTGGCGTCAGATTTGACGAAGGCCATTTTTGAGTATTGGCAGCAGAAAAGGAGGCGGAAGGGAATGCCTTTAATTCGACATCTTCAGGTAGCTGTTAGGTCTTTAAATTCCTGAATATTATTAGTTCTCTGCCTTTTCTGCCCATTCCTTGCCTACTGCCACTGCTTTGGTAGAAATAGTAATAATGATGATAATGATAATAATAAGAAAATTGATAACAATTACCGACTCCTGTGAGATCATAAAATGAAAAAGAGGCAGACTGATATTCCCTACCCTTTTTCCTCATCTTCTCTTTCCTAGCTTTTGTTGATCTCCAGTTTGTTATGTATGTTTTTTTAGAGATGAATACGGAACTTTTCTTTGAGGAAATGAGAAGAGACTAGTACTCTGAAATACAAAAGGATACTACCAAAGCATAGCATAAATAACTTACTTACCACAAGGGGCTAAATTAAAGGCAAAACCTGAAAACTTGAGTAATAAAATAAAGCATAACAGAATGTTCTTTTTGGAGTGTTTTGCTAGCTAAGCATTCAGGAGTTCAACTTGAATTAGAGAGTATTTACTTTTCCAGCTTAATAGATTCCTTCGTTAAGTTTTGTTCTTTCTGCATTTTTGTTCTTGTTCCTGTACTCTGTTTTTTCATTTCATTATATGTTTTTGGTGGATATGGTTGTAAAGGCTTAGACTGGCCTAGAACATTCTTTTGTAATTATGGTAATTATGGTGATGATGATGGTGCCAAGGGTGTGTCAATCTCAACTAGATATCTTGGTGCGTTTGCTGATCCAATTCTTTACTCTCATTGTATAATTTTCTTGTATTACGAGCTCTTGTTTTATTATTAAATTTATATTAATAGACTCATTTCCTTTTAAAAGAACACATAAGGCTAAAAAGGAGACAGAAGTAATATATTACTTGTTATGTCAGTGTTTTTTTCTTATTTTGTGCACAATATTACTTTGTTTGTATATATTTAATTGACAATTGGGAAATGCGTCTTGTCCTTTTTCCAGCCTCCTCTTTGGGAAACCTATCAACAGCAATTAAAAGATTGGGAGTGTACAATTAACAAAAGCAACACCAGTTTCTGCAATGGATATCATGAGAAGGCTGCATCAGTTGAGAAACCACCAATGTTTGCATTCTGTTTGAAACCTCGTGGCTTGGAAGTCTTCAATAAAGGCTCTAAGCAAAGGTCGCACCGGAAGTTTTCGGTGTCTGGTCATAGCAACTCCATCGCTTATGATAATGATGGATTGCATGGTTTTGGTAAATTCTGTTGTCCATTTTTCCCAATCCATCTAATTACTGTTGTTTATCTCGGACGACGTTTGAAGATGTTCTTTTGTAGTTATCGATTTTCTTGACTTGGCTTTACAGTTTAAGTTGGTTTGTTGTATCAGGTAGAAGATTGAATGGGTTTAGCCTTGGGGACGACAAGATGGCCTATATTGGCCATAACTATGAGTTTTTGGAAGATTCTCCTTTGATTCACACGTCGTCCAGTTTATTTTCGCCACGGCTTGAAGGCGGCATTTTGAGTAATGATGGGTTGGAGAGGAATTTTCTACCAAAACTTCACAAGAGCAAGTCCAGGAAGTATGGGGCATGGGCTTCTACATACGACTCGGGAATGGCTTCCTTCAATCAGAGAATGATTGGAAAGAGAGACGGGCTAAATAGGTGGAACAATGGTTATTCTGAGTGGTCAAGCCCACGACGTTATCCATTTGACGGATCTCAAAGGCAGATCCTCGAACAATTGGAGGGTTCCGATGTTGACGAGTTCAGGCTCCGCGATGCATCTGGTGCTGCTCAACATGCACGCAATATGGCTAAGCTGAAGAGAGAGAAGGCCAGGCGATTGCTATACAGAGCGGACCTTGCGATTCACAAGGCAGTGGTCGCTATCATGACCGCCGAAGCAATGAAAGCTGCTTCCGAGGATGACTCCAATGGTGATGGATAAAGAAGCAAAGAGAACACGAAACCTGATGACCACCACAACTTCCTCCGATTGCTCGAGCTCACTGATTCTTACGCCAAGATGGCAAGCGGATTAGGTTCGACGATTTTGTTAGTGCTGGGTTTTGTTTACTTTTGTCAATGGTACAGCTTCTTTTTTTTCGATAATGTGCAGATTTAATTGCAAACTTCTGACACGACAAACGCGAGCCGTACGATGATATTGAGAATTTGTTGCTACAGCTTCCCAGATCCACAAGGAAGGTTTTTTTAGGCCAGCATGATTGAGAGGAGTCCCCTCATTTCAGTGCAAAACATTGTACTGAATGAAGCAAGTTTTTAGGTGGGGTTGTATGGAATTTTTTAGGGTTCCCCATATTTGTACAGTTTTTCCCCCATCTTACCCTGTTATTTTCTTTCACTTTGCCCCCTAAAAGCTCCCTCTTTTCTCTCCTTAACCCCCTTCAGTTTCTAAAGTGTTCCATCCATCAAATGAGCATCTTTAGCTTTAAATAATACATCATCTCTTCAATGCCATTGCATATTTCTCTGTAAATACAAACTCTACTGTTTATGCTATATTACTACTCTGATGATGCTTCTCAGAGATTTATTTTTCCACAAATTATTACTATTTTTTTAGTTCTACAGACCATTGTTGATTGTAAAGTGTATTGATTGAGATTACCAGCTTCTTAAGTACTTACTATCTTCACTTTTTGCAAGTTGTTTAGGAGAAGTTTATTAAATAGTTCTTCTATTTATAAAAAATCATTTGTCTTCCTTCAGTTTTCTTTTCTACCAAAATTAGGTTAAGTTTTCTATTATATTTTGAACAAGTTGGATAATTGTGTTTGTTTATTCATTTGGAGTTATATGAGTTTGTTAAGAAGTTCTAAATGTTTTCTCATATTTTATTTATTCTAGCTCTAAAGAAACCCATATAATTTGTACTTGAAGAATACTTTTATACTTGAATTCCAAAATTTGTTAAAAGAAAATCTTTGGGAAAGATTTCTTCGCTTTAATCCTATCAGTTAATACATAAAATTTGAAAACATGCACGTATTAAACCCATCGTTACAAATATGGGTTACAAATGATTTTAGGTAGGTTGTAAACAACGATCTTAATCTTTTTTAAGGATAATTATAATGGATAGCGATTTTTAGAATAATTATTGATTATGTAACAATTTTTTTAAAAAAATTGCAAATATGACCGTTTACCATGGATATACTCTTATAATTTATTAAACTCATATTATTTATAAATTTTACAATATTTGTAATTGGATATACTCTTATAATTTATTAAACTCATATTATTTATAGATTTTACAATATTTGTAATTTTTAAAAAATGTTGTTATATATTTAATTATTTTGAATCTAACCTTTATATTTGTAATTATTTTTTTAATACAATTGTAAAGCAATAGAAGGGTTTACAATAGAAGGGCGACCTCGTTTAAATTCATTAAATATTTGATTGCAAAAAGGTAATTATGTAAACACTAATATTTATAAGGCCAAAAACTTACCAACCAACCGTTAATAACGGCCTCTTTCTCCGCTCCGCCTTCCCGCCATTGAAGCTCTAACCTACTTTCTCGTATACATGTTCGAACCGTTTTCTCTTCACCCTTTTGTCCCAGCTTTTCTTTCCGATTTACCTCGTTTCTCTGTTCTTCTTACTCTCTTTCGCAATTACGACCTTCCCCTTGCCATTTCCTTCTTAATTTCCATCCACCATCAGGTACGTGTGTTCTCGCCATTGCATTTTGAATTTGTTTCATTCCAGGAAGAAATCGAGGAATTAATTGGAAAGAAACGCCACATTTTGTATAATGAATCGTTTAACCCTGTTTGGAGGATGTTTTTCTTATGATTATTTGTTTTTTTCGTTTTTAGAGAGATTGTTTTGCCTGTATTTTGGTCGATTTGATTTCTTTTGAATTTGTGATTTGTTGGAAGTGACGTTTTAACCTTTTTTTTTTTTTTGTTTTTAATTTTGACGACGAAGATTTGAAGTTTGAAACATGGCAAGTCGCGTCAAGGAAGAAGAGCGAATTGAAAGGACCATACGTAATCTTTTGAAACTTCCAGAGAATCGAAGATGTATGAACTGCAATAGTTTGGTATGAGAATTCCTTACTTATTTGTTCATTCGCTTGAGAAATCAGAAATTCGGACATTAATAAAATGTAAACTGAGTTTTTTTCCCTTTAATCAGTGGAATTTCCCTCTAATTAAAGTTGAAGAGGCATATTTAGGTTCCAATTCATAAGTGGTAACTGGTAACTTGGAATAGTGCCTAAGCTGTATTAAGGATTTTTTACCATTTTGTTGGTGAATGTAATTTAACGCAGAGAAACTACAGGGTTGTTGATTAGTGAGAGAAATTGGCAAAGTGAGCTTGACTCAGTGGTGTAAAACCTTTGTCTCTCACTTCAGAGGTTCATTCCCCCACTCTATATGTTGTATTAACTAAATTAGTTGGACAAACGCCAAAATTCGGTACCAGGAAACTGTCCCCAAACTTGAGCCAAATAATCGATCAAATTGATTCATTTGAATAATGTCTCAGAGTTCCACGTACAATTAGATTTCAATTCGATTTATCATGTTAATCTTAGTGTGTATATATAGAGGAAAAAGCTACTAGTAGCTTTTTGTAGACAGTTCAGTCAAACCTAATGCCAGTAATTCGCCAGGCTATTGTTACATGATTACTTTGAAGTCAGAAGTCGATCCTATGAATGCAATACTGATAGCAGTCTGCTTGAGCTTCACTCTTGGCAGGTTGTTTGAGTAGTTGAATATGTTATCATGAGCTATCGAGTTAACAATGCACCTGCTATTAATTAACCAAAATTATTCTTTGTAGCAAACTGTTAATTTATTGAGAGCATATGCAACTTGAGTTTATTTGGACACTGATATCTGATTCTATACAATCCATAACTGAAAATTGAGTACAATCCTTCCTTCTGTTTATATTTATGAATTTAATTTGTGACATTTATATTTTATTTTTATATGAATATCCTTCAACAGGGACCGCAATACGTCTGTACAACGTTCTTGACATTTGTCTGTACAAATTGTAGTGGAGTACAGTAAGTATTTAAATGACTGTTTAATTATCTGTATATGTGGATATTCTCGGTTCTATCTCTCTTTCTTTTATTGTACTTTTTTATAACCAATGTGTATATGAATTTGAAGAGATACTTTGCAATTGCTTATCTTGGTTGAATTTTACGCTCTCCAGTCGTGAGTTCACTCACAGAGTGAAGTCAGTGTCAATGGCAAAATTCACGGCAGAAGAGGTGGCTGCTCTTCAAGCTGCGGGAAATCAGGTCAGATGCCGTTGCCTTGATGTTCGCTTATTATTTCTCATCCATTGTTGAGACACCTTTTGCCACTAACTTTAAGCTGTCCTTACATAGAGAGCACGGGAGATATATTTAAAAACATGGGATCCCCAGAGACATTCTTATCCAGAAAACAGGTTATTGAACTCATTACACACAAACACACATGCAGTAATTGGCTATAATCTCCCTAATTCCCATATTTTTCTAGCAGCAATCTCCATCGGCTTCGGAACTTCATCAAGCATGTTTACGTTGATAGGAAATACTCGGGTGAGAGAGGTGTTGATGAGCTCCCGAGGTTGAGACTTGTAAGCTCTCTTCTAGTGGGTTTACTCATTTTAGTTAACATTCATTTTGCTTGTTGCTATGCTCCGAATTCACGTATTTGAATTACTTTTACTTTCTTTTAAGCTCAATGATAGAGAAAATCGTTTCATGTGCATGCGGTCCTCTTCCCTGCAGCTTTTAAATATATCTTTCATCTCTTGTTTATTTTGTGCTTTCATTTTGGCATTTTGCATCTGAGGAAAGTTCTCTTCGCTATAGGCATTTTTTGTATTTAAACCAACAATGACGAATAATTCTATATTCTGGAGGTTGTTAGTAAAATCGGTTCCACATGTTGACAGAATGTTTCATATAATACAGACTGAAAAGGATTCATCCCAAGAAAGGAGAAAGGTAGCTCCATATTATGGTGGATTACAGAACCAGCAAGTTGAAATGCCAAGATCTAGTTCAAAGAGGGAAACCAGGAATCCAATTTTTTACTATGATGAGAGAAGCAGTCCTCGGTATTCAAAAGAAAACAACAGATATGGAGGCTATAGGAGAAGCCTTACACGCATTGAGGTTGTAGATGACAGAATCAAAGATGATAAACCCAGGCTCTCAAATGGAGATACCAAGGCAACCATCCACTTGAGTCGCAGTCAAGAAAATTTACAGAAGTCTTATTTTGCAGTTGAATTTAATAATAAAGTTACGATTGGCAAAAAGGAACCAACACGAAGAGCTGAGGAGGATGCAAGAACCAATAAAGGAATAGACGCTGGTGGTTCTGATCAGGTTTGTAGAGTTGCTGGATATTTGAGTGTTCTTGTTCATTCCAATTAGGGGTATTATTAGTTCTATAATGCAAATTTTGCAGAATTTTGAGCAAAATACTTTGCATACTATAAGCTGCGTATTGTGTTTCTGCATGCAATTTTCTTTTCAAATCAAGTTTAAGATTAGTTGTTCCCCTTCTACACAATAAGCCATGCTTAATATTCTAGATTTGATCTTTCAAATGGTTGGGTTTGTAATTTCTTTACACAGAAACTGGACCTTTTAGTATTAGCTTATACTTCAATTGACTTCTTCCATTACCAGAATGTTGTTTGTGTTAATCCCGTGGAAACTAAAAGAGACAACATGGAGAGCCTAATTGATCTTAGCATCAGCTCTGAGCCTTCTGATGCCACCACCGCTGCATCACAGACCCAACAGATGCCTCCATCTAACAATGACAACTGGAACGCCTTTGAGCCATCTTCAACGAAAAGCACTTCAACAGCCCCCAATGCAAATACTCTGGAAGCTTTGCTTTTTGAATTAACAGTACCATCAGCTGGAGCTGATAAAAACCCGACCGATGGATCTGCAAATGCTTGCACTCCAGCAACTCTTTTTGGAAGTACTCTTACCCCAGATTTCACTATGGGGCAGACAGCACTACCAATCAGCGTTGAAGCTTCTGTAGCTGAGACTAATGAAAGTGTACCGTTGCAAACTTCCAATGCAAGTCCTCCGCAACTCACATCCAATAAGGGTGGCGATATTAGACTACAAGTCATTAATGGACAGCAGCTTCCAAGCACGCAGCAAAAACAGACTTTTGATTATCCTTCTGCAGATATTGATTTGAATTCACAAATGATGACTCCAGCTGCTGTTCCAAATTTTGAAGTGAGTTGCTTGATGTGAGTTTCCTATCTGAAGAAATTAAGCTCAAATATGCCTTAAATTTTCTTAACATATTGCTGCTTTTGTGGCTACATCTATATTGGCTGCAGTGGACTTCTTCATCGGGATCAAATGCTCAAGGATATTCAAGTGTTTCAACTGACAAGATAGTTGCTGCAGATTCTAAACCAGCTCAGGGTGCCACTATTGGAGTTGGATCCCAACCTCCATCTTTGGAAAAGAGTTCTTCTATTGGAAGAAAGGAACTTCCTCTGGTATTGAGTTTAAATATGATTCATTCATCACTGGTGCTCTTCAGTCTTCTCTAATGGATATACATATACTTCTGTTTGCAGGACCTTTTTACTGCTAACTACCCTCAAGTCCACAGCTCACATCCAGGTTGGCAGACTGGAACTCAACAGGTCATGGGTCAAAACTTGCAGTATTATCCTACCCCAGTGGTATATAAAGCAAAGTGATGGTGTTGTGTGTGTTATGTTTATTTCGTCTTCTTTTCTTTTAAATGCATAATAGATAGGTAACCTATCATCTCTGTTTGCAGGCTGCAAGACCAACAAACCCATTTGATCTTGATGATGAAAAGAGTAAATTTTACTCACACGTATGAACAATAATCAAACATTTAATGATTTTTCTCTTTCTCTTCGTTTCATCCACTAGTAGCCTTTTTGCATCTGACAAATTTAGTAATGTTAATATTACTTGGATAATATTTGAGGAATATTTTAATTATATAAAACATAAGCTCACTGAAAATTGATTTCTGAAACATTAGATAGTCTTCCATGGCTTTCCACCATTCAGTTATCACTACTTTACTGATATTTTAAGTTATCACTACTCAATTACTATGGTTTTCCCATTCCATAGCTTACATGCACAATTAGAGTTGAGTCATTTGTTGTTATTTAAATAGTGTTGTGAAGAAATTGACACAGAAGGAGGAGAGAAGAAAGAAACAGAAGAAAGAAACAAACTTATATTAAGAATGTACAGAGATGGACACTTTTGAGAGAACTTATCACTCTCTCAAAGCTCATTCACTCACTTCCACTCTAAGTTTGACTAACTTTCTTGCTTTGCTTTCTTCTTTCTTTGCCTACTTTACAAACGAGGGCATTATCTCCAGCATGAGATCGTTGAGCTTAAGTTAGAGGATTTTTCTAAGCTTTTCTAGGATTTAAACTATTTTAGATATTTCTATGAAGTTTACCATTATCTAAATGAATTCCTTCCTTGAAGTCCAAAGAAAGCATAGGATATTTGTAGATCTTTCATTTGAGATATATGGTTACTATCTTCTAGACAAATCTGGGGATGTCTTATATTGACACTTGCTATGTGTAGATATGTCAAGAATGTTCTAGAATAGTTAGTGTGCTCCTACTCCAAAATAGTGATGCTATTTCGTTCTACGATTTTGCAGAGTGCTCGTGCTAGCATGCCCCCTGTTACTGGCCTAACGCAGAGATATGGCTATCAACCCGAAGCCCAATATTCAGGTTAAGATCCTTCGTCTTCTTCATTTGCTAGTTTCACTCACTTTCAAATCCTTCAGAGCCTCATTTTCCTTTACACAAATCTCAGGTACATACGTGGGGCAACAAGTCTACGGGAGTATTCCGTCTTTGAGGTAAGTTCTGTTTATGCCAATCTTAAATTGCATTAGTATACTTTTCTCGTCAGCTATGTTAATTTCCCTTCAGCTTCACTCCCAAATATTTTTCTAGTTAGAAACATCTCTCCTGCTTATGGAATTTGGGCTTCCCAAGGATCCTTTTGGGAGGAAACAAGCTTCAATTTTAGATAATGTTTCTATTCAGCTTATGTCCTTAAATAGAATGCGTTCACATGCAATTCCAATTAATTTGTCTATTTGTCTGCTTCATTATTATATCAACTGAGTCTTTATCGAAAATATTGTGTTGCCTTTTTAATTCTTTACTTATTCATTTCTCATGTCACTTTAATCGATGTATCATTGAAGACCCGCATCATTGCTAAATGTTGGTGATACAATTATGAATATGACACAACTTTTATATTATTATACTAGTTAGAATTTCTATACCTTTCATCGAATACATATATCATACAAATGCTTCTTTTTTAATTTATCTATTACAACTACGGGACGAGAGATTAAACCTTCAACCTCAAGAGAGGAATGTTAGACCAATAACCGTTGAGCTAAGCTCACTTTGGTCACATAGACAATTGTCAATATGTTGTTAATGTTGCCAAAAATGAGCTTAGTTTAGTTTTTATTGACATGGCCTCCATCCTTATACGTCGGAGGTTCAATCCCCCACCGATGGTTGTTGTTCCGAAGAAAAAGGTTGTCAATGAGAATGACTAAATAGAAGTATAATCCAAAGTCTTGCTCTAACCAGCAAAAAAAAAAAAAACTCTAAAATATATATCTACCTTTTTAGATAATTACAACAGAAGTTCGAGGAGTTCGACCTTTGATTTCCATTTTTGAATTTTTGTGTTTCTGCAGACCCCAGGGAGTAGAAAACTTTGGATCACTCTCGTTCCCCAGTCCTTTTGGCTCCTTCAACAACACAACTCAACAGCCGGGTAGCAGATCATATCCAGCACCTAACAACACAAATCCAATTGCTCCTTCGTTTCGCAATAATCCTTTCGGATAGACTTTCATTTCACTTCACATCACAAAGCCTTTCGCTGTACGTACATCTCAATATCAGGTCATCTCCTTCCTATCTTTTCATCATGGGAACTGAGTCTGAAAGTTGTGAGAACTTTTAATCTAAATGAGAGAGTTTTTAATTCCATCAAAGTCTTATTAAGTTGTGAGTGGCTGTGTAAAATAATTAGAGTGCAATGTACAGATTCACCCAAGGTCACATAGAAAACTAACCATATGACACTGATTTCATAAGTTGGTTTATGTATAATTTGATTGTTTTTATTTTGAGATGATCACTAATTTTCAAGACTTGTATATCACTTAACTAGATCTCCTTGTAGAAGCTTGTATGAATTTAACGTGTTTGTAAGTTGCTAAGTTGTGATCATTGTAATGCTGTTTGTTTCTTGTTGAAATGAAAATAGAGAAGACGTGTTAACACTTATCGTTCTTGTAATTTTGTTGCTTTCTTTTTCTAACATTTGTTTGTAACTAACTTTGTCATGAACCTTCATCTTTATCTAGTTTGAAAGATTATGAAGCTTTTTGGCTTTCTTTTTACCCGTTAGAGTGTCCGTCCCGTAAATTTGTTTAGTTTTAATGAAGTTGTTTAAAAGAAACATAAAACACAAAAACTATTTATATGTCATTTGTGTGGAAAATAATTATATTTAGTAAGATGATTTAATGAATATCCTTTCATAATGGTATGCTACAAAAGGTTACTTTCATCGCCAACAGGAGCTTATTAGCTCATTCATCGCTTGCATATACTTTGAATTTATTCTCATCAATTTAAATGTAGTTTGATGGACTCCAAACGACATTTGATTATAGGTTACTTTTCAATGTATTACAATTTTTATCGTATGAGGGAAACGTTGTTATTTTGAAATTGATATAAGTTTGACGTCTCTAATAAAAACCATAAATTTTTAAAATTTTTTTTTGTAGAACTCTAATATTCTATTGACCGAGAAAGAAGTTGATTAAATTTGATAATATTTGATAAGTTTACTACCAAAATTAGTATATTCTTTTTGGAAAAAGTGAATTTAAAGTAATTAATATATGAAAACTAATTTATAATGTTTAAAGATAAAAAAGTCTTAAAAATCACTTGGTAAAATTTTGGTTTAGATTTTGTTGGAAATAAAGATTTAACGAGATTCATTAGTTAGAGCACTAACCTAATTGAAACTCAATAAATTTATAAGCTACAAAAGTCTATATTCTTAAACTATAAAATCTTATATTTAATTCAAATAAATTTTTGCTACAAAAATCTATATTCCTAAACCATAAAATCTTATATTTAATTCAAATAAAAATTTTCAGTCTAAGAATT
Organism: Cucumis sativus; assembly: GCF_000004075.3. NCBI lineage: Eukaryota > Viridiplantae > Streptophyta > Magnoliopsida > Cucurbitales > Cucurbitaceae > Cucumis > Cucumis sativus. The sequence continues at coordinate 38,149,842 of NC_026657.2, forward strand.
AAATTGTTACAACGACTAAATTACTATAAAATTAAAATTAAAAGTAGAATGATTAAATTTTAACAAATTAAAATTTAGAGGGTGTAGTGTTATTTTCAATAAAGTTTAGAAACAAAAGAATTACATTTTAAAATAAAAAATAAAAATACACAGGTAACAAAATTTTATTTTGACCGAGAAAAAAATAGGCATATTTATTAATGTATATCACTAAAACGACAAGTCTTGATGTAGGTCTATCACACATAGAAAAACAAAATTTTGTATACTTATAAGTATTTCGAGTAAAAATGTTCATCGATCGAACATTGCTCTTTGTACAAAAATCAAAGCCGAAATCAACCTAATTAGTTCATATTAAGAAAAACCAACAACGGATGTCGGTTTTGGTTTTGGTAAGTTTTTAGAAAGCTTTTAATTAAACCAACCATGACCCTATTTTTAATAAAATCGAGATTCCTAATTTCGAGCACTAATCTGTTTAAGTCCTATTGTAGTTATTGTCGTTAGACTTCCATTTAGCTCCGAAGGATGGGGTGGCTGAATTTTGGTGCAAAATCCGCAGTTTATTTTTCCCCTTCGTGTAAAGTGAATCAACAACGCCTCTCTCCTTGCCAACCACCATTTCTTCTACTTATCAAACCATGGATATTGTGAGCTTTTCCCGCCATTGAATTCGCCTTGAAGGAGATATTTCCATTAAACGAAGGTGACTTGATTCCCACTGCTGCTGATCAGACACCAGAGCAGCTCTGTTGCTCGTTTATGGCGGAATTTCGAAACTGCGAATGGAAAATTCGACTCCCATCATCACTGTCTACTGAAGTCGACTAACTACAAGGTGAGTTTTCCTTTGGAAACTTCTAGTTTATCTTTATCTTTAGTGTAACTGTTGGCTGCTTTGGATTTCAAGTGTAGCGCATGGAGTGTAATTTGTTCGATTCAAACTGGCTTTGTTGAGCTTGATTTAGTATTTTTTTTTTTGCGTGCTTTGTTTATCTCTTTCTTTACTGTAACTGTTGTTTTGTTCAAAATATTATGAAGTATTTGGGATTTCATGGTGTGGCGCATGGAGTATAATTTGTTCAATTCAATCTGGATTTTCTGAACATGATCTAGCATTTCTACGCGATCCTAGTTTGAACCATTTACATTAGTGTTTCTTGTTATCTGTTTTCTGTGTTCAGTTTCCAGTTTACTTAATTAAAAAAAAACAGAAAAGAGTGTTACGTTTCTGCTGCATCAAGCTACTTGCGGACAGAAGGTAAACTCCAGCCGTTTGTTTCAATCTTTCACTGTGATGTCGGCCCAATAAGTCATGTTTTTGTGACCGTCTTGATGATCGGGCATATTCATCTTGGATATAAGTTTAATGAGTTTTTATTTGGATGAAGAATCATGATTTTGCTGTAGGTTTTGTATGTGTACGTTGACAGTTTGTAAAAAATGCAGGTCTCTAATATAATATTGTCTTCTCTTCTATTTTTTATCCTCTTGTCTGAGATCAGTAAAACAGAGAAAGCAGCTGAATTTTTAAGAATCAAACGGGATGCGTTCTTTGTTTAGTTCTTCCATATATCCTTAGCAAAACACAAAAGGTAGCGCAACCTGACTGTTTGTGGCTGTTTTTTCTTATATGATCTTGAAGAGGAAAGAATGGTTGCTCAACTTCTTATAGTAAGACTTCGTTTGAAATTGAAATCATGATTGACCATTCTAGTTTTGCACCATAGATGCCGAGAACGGAGGACATTCTCAAACTTCAGGTGCAAGATCCTCCATGCTTGGAGTTCTCTGCTGCTCATGTAAAGTGGGAAAAAGTAGAAGGAGGTCGTCAAGGTGGTGCTGATATTGCTGTGGTCCCATTTTCAAGAGTTGAGGATTTCGTGAAAGGAGAATCTTCCAATCCAGAATCACCGGCTCGCTTTCGCATTGAATCAAGAAGGAAACGAACTGCAGGGAGTGTCAGCAAACCAAGGGTTGATGGTTATCTCGAATATATATTGTATGTTGTTTTTGCCTTCCCATATGCTGTATACTTGTATATAATGGACTCTGTGGACCATTTACCTTAAATGGAAAAACTTACAGACAAAATTTTGGAGGAACGAACATTGTGAAAATTTCAATTAATCATGATGAGGATGAACCCCAACAACTAATTGGATAAAACTAGCTGTAATGTTTTATTTTATTTAAGTGCCTGACCTTTTATATACTTAAATGTAACTTGATCAGGTACTGGTGTTCTTATGGTCCAGAAGATTACCGAGTAAGTGAAGCAGGTGTTAGGAGTAGCTCAATCATAAAACCTGCATCTGGGAAGGGCAGCAGACCAGGAAGACGTCACATGATGAGAGGCTGCCTCTGCCACTTTACTGTTAAGCGCCTATATGCACAGCCACATCTTGCTCTCATAATATATAACCAAAGAAAGCATATTGATAAGTCTGGAGCCCCTTGCCATGGGATACTTGACCGTGATGCTGTTGGGACAAGAGCTATGTATACTCAGAGAATTTCTGAGGAATTACGTCAAAAGATTATGTCCATGCTGTATGTTGGAATACCTATTGAGAATATTGTTCAGCACCATTCAGAGGTTGTACAGAGGCATGGGGGACCCCCAAATCGTGATGATTTTCTTTCTCGTATTGACGTCCGTAACATGGAGAGAGTTATTCGTAATTCTTCACACGAGCTTCATACAAATGATGATTGTAGTGTGAAAATATGGGTGCAACGACATAGGAAAGTCATTTTTTTCTTTCAAGAGAGCAGTGATTGTGAGCGTTTTGTCTTGGGCATTCAGACAGATTGGCAGCTACAACAGATGTTGCGTTATGGACATAATGGCTCTGTTGCTTCTCATTCAACACTTGGATCAAAGAAACTACGGGTACTTCTATTTCGATTGTGTATTGTCATTGTGAATTGTGACACCTCTCATGCTCTCAATGTGGTGAATATTCCATCCTTTGATTTCTATGAAGGAAGAAAGAATGTTATAAGTTGACAGTGTAATCACATCTAGAATATATATATGTGCTAGATGTCTCTGTCCTTTATTGGCTTGATGAATTAATGACTAGTCTGAAGAACGACTTACTGGCTTACAGAGCCTGCATGGTATGATAATAAAGTGAAGCTACAGATTTCTTTATTTGCTGTTTCATGCTCGAATAGAAATAGCATTATTTTGCCCCTCATATTTTAACTTCTCTTGGCAGTTTCCACTATGTAGTTTACTCGTTTTTGACTCATCTCAAAATACCATTCCCGTTGCTTGGATCATTGCATCCTCGTTTGTTGATCAAGACATTCGTAAATGGCTTGGATTGCTAGTTGAAAGACTGCATGCGAAGGATCCTACATGGAAAATTGATACCTTTTTATTAGACAATCCTTCTTTTGAGGTTTCTACTATAAGGTTAATTCTGGATTTGCCTTATAGGTTCAAGTATTTAAACAATCATGTCGAGTTGTTGATGTCATGGTTATGTGCAGGGAGGTTTTTCAATGTCAGGTTCTATTATGCATATGGCATGTTCGTCGCAGTTGGATTAGAAATATTCTTAAGAAGTGTCCTAATTTGGATGTTCAAAGAGAGATGTTTAAGCAATTAGGGAAAGTTTTGTATTGCACAAGAATTGGGCTAGGTTTTGCGTATGCAGTTGAGCAGTTCAAGCGAAGATTTTCTGATCAGTGTGTTTTCGTTGATTATCTCACAAGAACGTGGTTACCGGACATAGGTAGTTTATTATTGAAGTTGGTTACTGTAAATTCAAGTAAAGCACCATGATTATAATCTTCTAGCAGTTTATTTATTATTTATTTATTCACAAACCTTATGGAATAAAAGTAATTTCGATGTAATTCTTTTCCACATTCATCATAGTTTTTCCTTGTAAACACGCATGCTATAGTTTAATGTTTGTCGTCGAAATATTTTAAGATTGATGCTAACTTGTGTAAGACTCATGCTAATGTGATTGTTTTAAAAAAATGATTAATTAAACGATCAATGATTCCGATTTCGGATATGTTTCATTCTGATCTTAACATGCTTTCATGTCTTGTAGAATTGTGGGTAAATAGTTTACGGTCGCATCCTGTTTCCACTTTGGAGGCTAATGCAGCGATTGAAGCATACCATATAAGATTAAAATCCAAGCTTTTCAAAGAGCAAAGCAACAGTTCCTCATCAAGAGTTGACTGGCTGATTCACATTCTTACAACTCAGTTTCACTCCTCATATTGGTTAGACCAATACAGTCTAGATACTGGATATTTTGGGAGTTTTAGAGATAAGTCCATCTTAACTAATGCGTGGAACAAGGCATTACACATCCCAGATGTTGATGTTATAGTAGATGAGTCAAATCTCCAGTTTGCAAAAGTAATCTCTCAGTCCAAAAGGAATCTGGAATATACAATTTGGGATCCTGGTTCGGAGTTCTCATTATGTGATTGTCCATGGTCAAGGATGGGAAATCTTTGTGAACATGTCATCAAGGTTTCATTGTTATGTAAAAGACAGCAAGCTGCAAGGCCATTGGTAGCTGCTCAAGTTTATCAGGATCGTGTTCCGAACTTTCAGCTCAACCCTGTTACTTTTGACCATGGAATGCCACTTGTCAATTGCGTACAACGAGGAAAAGGCTTGGAGAACTTGTCAGATAGTGGCTTGGACCAGCCCGTACATCTTGATACTAATGTTCAATTGAAAGATAATGTTCTCTTTTATGCCCAATACAAGTAATTTCCAAGCCTGGTAGCCTGGGCTTGGTAAATTGAATATTGAATTGGGAAATTGAGGGAAAGATTGTGATCTAAATTATATCCGCCTCCCCCCCTCCACGTTACAAGTAACTTTATGGTTTTTAACGAAAAAAGACATATAGGCTTTTTTATCTGAAGAGGGAAACGAGTGGGTTTCTCTGGAGCAGCTTGATACAAACTATACTGAATTCTCAACATTATGTTCAGGTGGTACAATTTCTATCCCTAGGTCTTGTTACTCTCCAATCTTCATTTGTATGCTTTAAAGAAAATTTCGTAAGTACTGGTTTTGTGCATCAAACACTGGTATTGTGTATCTTAAGTGCCATGTTATATAAGCAATTTTCGGTGTAAGATTTGTATCAGTTTATTTGTTTAATAATTTATTTATTTAACTTTGTAAGACCAACTATGACTAATTTGATTTGTCCTACTAACAAGTAGAAAAGGCTTAGCTGTAATATGAGTTCTACGGTTTTGCTTAGGATTCGTGAGTTTGAGAAGGATGAAATACAGCTGATAGGGTATTAAGGATGCTCACTCTGTTGATTAGGTGAAGAAACGTAGAGAGGCAATCAACAACTTTTTTCTAGGAATTAGAGGTAGACATATCATGTTGCCATTGTGAAATTTCTGTCTACATTTTGAAAACCTTGACTATAGCTTCGGCAAACACTTTGAAATCTTTTCTCTGAAGCATTTAAGAATTTCCAACAGGGGAGGCAAGAAAATGAGGGGAAGTCCTTGTATGTGATGTTCAGTTCTTTGATTTTCTCAATGAAAAACCTTACTTTACTTACCTGTAGCTGGAGCTTTGGTTGAACTGTATCCTAACCTTGACCGATTACTCATAGTACTTTTTCAGATTTCCTGTACCTTTTGTTTGTTAAAATATGTCATGCCATTAACAATATTTTTTCTATAGTTAAGAGGACGCTGGCAAAGTCAATCTGTGGAAGGCTTCCAAATTGAAGCCAGCTTGATAGGTATCCTGTAATTGCTCCTCATTTGCTCGCATGACTGGTATGAAAAATAGATCTGAACAGAACTTTTAAAGGACAAATTTGTGACAAGCAATCAGATCATGGGAAAGAACGGAATGGTAGTATCATCTTTCTCGACTTCAAGACTAATCCTATCCCTTTCTCAATTTTACGTTGTCAACTGAAAGCTCGAATAACCAGAACTCGGAGAAAAAGAATAGGAACAGAAAGTAAAGAAGAGAAAAACAGACAAGCACCCCCTCCAAATAAGAGAAAAACCCTTGAAAAATCTTCTTTACTACATATTTTTTCATGTTTTTGACTTCTCGGTTAATACTGGAATAACGCAGTCCCAAAGGTGGAAAAAACATGGGCAACATTCCTCTATCCATGGTGGTGTTATGGATGCTGAAAGCTGAAGTGCTGCAAAGGGGAAAAAGTACAAGATATTTTGATAGTTAATGGTAGAATTGATGTGATGGCAGAGATATGTATTATGACATTCATTTGTAGCGACAGGTGGTTAGCTGGAGCTGGAGTTCAGTGGCGGTCGTGGGGAATATTCAATGCACGGTTGTAGAGTTGGCGGCGGTGGTGGTTCTTATAGGGAAAGTAGGGTGGTGAAAGGGTGGCATTGAACTGGAGGTGGGGGTAAATTATAATGGAAGCTTGGTGGGGGAGATGATAAATATAGGAGGGTGGAGGTGGTGGTGATGGATCGTTTACTAGAGACGGTGTACTTTTGCAATAAATTGGCAGTGAGGAGATGGTAATGTGAAAAATGATGCTTGGTCACGGCAATATTGAAGGTAAGGAGGTGATGGTGGAGGAGAGGGCGGGGAAGGAGATAGTCGAGGTGAAGGAAAAAAGGCTGAAAGTGGTTTACAAGAAATTTTAATCAACAGGTTTGGACAGAGATACTTTAAATTGCAACGTTGATTGCTTTGGTTTAGCTCACAAACAATCCTGCTGTTGTTGACTGTCCAAACCCTGACATGCTGCCGGCTTGCCCAGTGAAAAGTTTGTGCTGTAAACTAAATTTCAGCAGCTTGAAAAGCTTGCAGACAGTGACAGCTTATTCTGTATCTCATCGAGCCCAATCAACTTGGAACTGATCCCCCGAGATTATAAAGAAAAGCTGCCATCGAATACAACTGTTTGTCGGGATTACTTCATTCTGGTACATGTTGCGACAATAAAACATCCACGAAACTTGTTGGCAACAAGCACAGAAACTGGTAAATTTTTAACATTATCAGGCGGTACTAAGGCAAATTAATTGTGGTTTATAAAAATGGTATTTGAAATTGTTTGATAGTACGAGGGTCCATCACAAAACCAATTGATCATAAAACCAATTGGTAATAAGAGGAGTAACTCATCTATCTTATAAGGAGTGTGAGTCTTCTTGGTTTGTCCGACGTAAGACTCACAACATCTCCAGCAGAAATCTTTGTGCGGAATTATATATATAATTAAATTTATCTTTACACACTAGCTTAAGCTGTGAATGGGTGATTTAAGACTTTGTCATAAAAGAGATTGGGTTACCCACCTTCAAACTGATTGAACTGAAGGCCAAGATACTTATGACTCGGAAAATTATGAACAACCGGTCGTTACTGATTTGAAGCACAAGAGGAGCGATTTTAAAACTGATTTGAAATTGTGGAAAATGGAAGTATAAGATAGAAGTTGTAGTAATTCAGGAAGATATTCAGCGATGTTCCCATTGAAACTGCTTTGAGATAATGGTAGTATCTGATAGAAAGTGTAGCTCTTCAAGAGCTTTGGAGCAAAGCACTCCATTCAGTTATGTTTTGCTGGTTTGAGATAACGATGGCTTGGTTCCAAACCTGTACGGTTTATAGTAGTGTCTGTGGATTATAATGGCGCAAGAAAGGTTGTAACGAGAACGGTAAAGAAAAAGGATTCATATCATATCACATTTGAGAAAAAATTCCTTGAATTTTATGCTGAAAAAATGAAAAGAGTTTACAAGTGGCTTCTTAGCTAGAGAGAGGGAAAAGGTGGTAAGATTTATGAAGCTGAAAAAACTAAAGAGGAGACTGAACTAAGCTTTTGGGAAAGATTTATGTAGTTAAACCCAAGTGGCCTTTTAGCTAGTGGCTTCTGGAACAATATTGATGCATAGAATATACATTCCTCAAACTAAGATTTATGTGACTGAAAAAAACCAAGTGGATCCTTAGCTAGTGGAAGGGTTTATATAGTTAAACCCCACCTAATTTATGTCAAATATAGCCCACTGGACCCAGAATTTCTATTTGACTAGAACTTGAGAAATGTATATTCTATGCATCAAAATTGCTCTAGATCTTAGTTTGAGAAATGTTTATTCTTTGCATCAATATTGCTTAGTTTTCTTCTGATTAAAGCCAAACCTCTAGATTTTGATATAGAAAAGCGAGACTTGAGGCTCTCTATTAAACCACCCTCTATCTATTTATATAGATCAATAGATAAAATAGAAAATAGAGAGACTTGACAACGTACCTCTTGGTCTCTAATACATTTGTAATGCTAAATACCAACTAATTTGAATAACAGATCTCTTGATTGCTAGTACATTTGTATGCCAATTAACTTATGTTCGCTTTGACCCACATGTTTTAACTCTTAAGATATGATTAAGGGTTTAGTCAAAGTCACTATTATAACTTAGGATCGTTGTGACACTTTACCTTGAATAGAGTGGACTATTATAATTCACTTAATATTTAGATCTTTCATTATAATAGTTAAAATTTTCAATTATTATAACTTAGCCTCTTCCGTGCTAAAACTATTTCTAAATCCTTACTCTTCTACAAATTTTACTGTCTTGTACCCATTTCATTTCCTTCTTTTTAACTCAAACTATTTAAAGACCAACTCAAAATCTTATAATAATTTATAGATTATAATAATCAACTCAACCTTTTGTAGAGTTCCATTCTTTCTGTATGGGTGGCAGTCTCAAATTTTGCAGGAGCACTGAGGACCGTGAGAGGGGAACCCATTGTACTGTGGGGGCTACCATTTCTGAGTACATGGCAGTTAAGGGACTCTGGTTGTTAATGCATCCACGAGTCAATGTAGCAACTTCTTTAGGTCAGTCACTTCTCTACTCTAACTGATTCATTTGATCTTAACTAATCTCATATCATTTCGATCTTATTTATTGATCAATATATAAATCAATATTATCTGAATTATTCCATCACTAATATACTGTAAAATTAAGCTTAGGGAGCTTTTTTCTAATAGAAAAAACGCATGCTAAAGAGTCAACCCACAATGACCAAAGGATTGAGTAAGCTTTACGATGGATTGGGTTACGAATTTAACATTGACCTTTAAATGATAATTTGTACTTTAATCGTTCATATTAATTATATCTCCACTCTTTTAAGGAGTGTTTTGGTCTCGAAGTTGGGAGAGTACTTAGAAAAGTGTTGAATTATAAACTTTGGAAGGAGGGAACTAAAAAATATCAATTTTATGTCTTATCAACTCCTTAAATATTAGGCTATAGGATTTCACAACTATTTGGAGTTCACAAATTCATTCCTCATCGTAAACCCCGTACAGGATGGAATCGAATCTCTCTGTCAAAATATAACAGATTGTAATGCTAAAAGCAAAAGAAAAAGATAAAAACTCTACCTTTATAACAGGATACAAGTTTCAATCCAACTTGAGGAAGATACTACTTATGGATAGCATGTGACTGGAGGCCCCCACAGTTCTTTTTTAGAGAGTTTTAACCGTTTCTCATGGCTGAGAATAGTTGGACAGTTAGCTTAACTTGTCTCCTCGTGACCTTTAGCCATTTTTTGTTCTTGTGATCTTTCCCTATAATATTCTCACTCGTTTCACCCCTTCTTTTTGCTTCAATTTTGACCGTCATCTTTCTTTTCTGCTAATCTCAAGAACTTTCCCAGGTGGAGATTTGATCCAAAAATCCCTTTGCTTGGAATCTTTGATTCTTCTATCCTAAAGTTACATTCATTCCATTCCCTCTTGTCATTTTGTTTTCAAATTTTTTATTTTTTTAAAACTGAGATTTCTTAGGTTTGTTAGCGGAAAGTTAAAAAAACCGTAGTAAATTCTTCCTGCAGCTCGAGAACACAGTGAAAACCAAAAACTCAAAATAAATGGTTTGGTAACCTTTCATTTTTTTTGTATGAATGCATTAGAATAAACATCGAATATGTATATATTAAACATTACTTTGGTGTCTAGGACAAGGGTTGGAGTTCTAAACTCCAAAAAGTTGTGAACTCGCATCCACTGTGACATAATTGATGTTTTTTTAATCGTTGACCTACGAACTCGTTGAGCCTAGAAACTCATCCAATTCCTTGATCTAAACATTTCAAAAAAAACACGGTCAGTCAGAGTTAGTTTTATGACTTAACTGCCACCACATCGACTATGGTTAGTTTAATAAATGTTCGATCCGACTTCGACTGTCATTCCCAGTTTGAAACACCAACTCACCCCTCTCGTTTGGTCAATCAGCTTAGTCTAAACTGTTTAAACAGAATTGATTGATATCCATTTATGTTCTGGAAACTAGTCGATATCAATCAAAAAAAGGAAAGATAAAAGAATTGGGTATCCTTTACTCTTGGAATTAAAGAGAAAAATTATCCACTTTTTAATTGATTCCAAAATTTCTCCAAATCTTCTCATAAGATTTAGTTCTTGAACCGAGGGGAGCACAGGGAATCCATGAAAAAGGTATTCATCTTTTTGGATTATTCGTACATAGCCACGTCCATAACAACTAAAAAATCTAAGTAATATGTGTAAAAGTGTGAACATTTTTATCCATTTTTCTTTGAAAATGACATAAAAGAAACAATAAATGAAGTATCTACATCATATCCATATATTAAGCACTCATTTTAGAGTGATGGCTGAGTGGGCTCCTACTAATAACAGTGATGCTCTTATCTATGTTTCCCATCTGGTAAAGGAGACGTTTTTTCAATCATTTTAAAAATTACTAAGAATTTCAAGTGTTTCTGAAGGAATTGAGAATTCAAATATGGAATTTAGAAAAAAAAAAAATGTACAAATTTAGAAGACATCAACCTAAAAACAAAATGATTATTAAATGGAGTCTTCTTTAGATTTTTTTTTTGTCAAACTAAGAATAATCTAATGGTAGTTGGTGTATATCTCTATCCTTGAAGTTGGAAGTTCAATATCTCTACTTATTGAGTTGAAAAAATGTTTTATTTTTTTACATTTTTTACATTGGATATTCTTTATTCTCAAAACTATTTTAGCAATTATCACTCAATTGATCAATAACACAAAATTAACTCTTGAAAGGTTTACAATTTTGTCATGAATATACTTAAATCCAACCTAAAAACGATGAAAATGAAAAAAAGAAAAACACTGACGATATGTGGGGTAAGAAAATCAAACTTTAGAATATTGAAGTTGATGGTGTAAATATTGTATATATATAATGTTAATTTTGACCGAAAAAAAAGGCAATTGAAGTTGCTTACAACTTACATTAGCATAGTTCAATATTTTTTCCTCTCCAAACTTGAAAACTTTTCCAAATATCTATTGCCATGCATTATTTCAATAAGGTGGCCTTTTCTTTCCTTATATGTTTTTCATTATTACTAGTTCCACAAACAAAGTATTCAACTTTTAAAATAATTTAATCGTGAAAAAATTGAAAGTTGAAGGTTAAGTAGTGAGTTAAGAAATGATCAACTTGTTAAAGACATTAATTATGTTTAAATATTTTGTAAGTTAGTCTCTAAACTTCACTAAATCTTATATAAATGAATTAAAATTTGGAATATAAAAAATCACAAAAGAAAAGAAAATCAAGTTCAAATTATGTAAGATCATATATATATATATATATGATAGAGAATTGAGTGTGAATTTCTAACTCTTGAATATTTTAGTCTGAAATTAGAATACTTTAATCCATTGGATATAATAAACTTGACAAATAGACATTATAACCATATCTATCCATTATTAAAAATTTGAATCATCAATCCAATTTTGAGTCTTTGAGGAACCAAAAGAAAAGGGAAAGAAAAGAAAAAAGAAGGAATATTGAGGTGGCAAAGTGAAGTCCCATCCCCATCCCTTTCTTTTCTACCTTGTCTCTTCTCATAGTAATTGCTTCTTACCCAATATATGTATATATACATTTTTTATAAATAAATAAAAACTTATCTATAACACTTTATTAATTTTATTCTTTTATTATTATTATATATTATTATTATTATTATTATTATTATTATTATATAATAATAATAATAATATTCACGTTTATCCCTCCACGTCAAAATTAAACAAAGCTCCATCTTGACACGTGGGAGGCAAAAGGACGGTTGAGTTGCCTCATTACATACGTCAGTTGAAATCAGGGCCGTGAAAAAGTGAATCTTGTAATTGACCGAATCAAAGAGGGTTGAAGAACACCGACAATTCGGAATTTGTGGAAGAAAAGGAAAAAGAAAATGGAACTACAACTGTAATCGAGTCATCCTAATTCCTACATTTGATTTTCCCATATATTCCCTTCTCTTTCCCTTTTCTTCCATTCCCTCCCAACCAAAAATATCAATTTTATTATAAATATTAGATATAATAGATGCTCATCTTACCCCTATCATCCAACACCATTGACGTGTGTTTTGAATTTGATAACATATTTTTTAGTGTGGTCAAGTAATCCATCACCTTTTCTGAATTTGCAAACACGAAAATTTTTCAAATATTATTTTATTTATATTTAAAATTATTATTTTCGATTCTGTTTGTTTTTACCATAAATTTAATATTTATCAAAGAAAAGTGATTGTAAATGATTTTTTATTTAATTGTTGTCTACATTATAAATTATAACTAATCTATAATGCTTACGAAAATTTAGGATTTTAAATGAAAAAATTGAAAAAAATATCAATTTCTGTACATAAACTTTGAGGTGTATCAACTATAGTAAATAATTTAGATATTAACTTTAGAATGACACTTGGTGTTTTACCTATTAATGTAGGTTGGATTCTCAATATTATTATTCTTAAACTTTAAATTTTTTTAATAATCTACTAATTTTTTTACTTTTTTATGGATTTAAAAAATAATAATAATAAAAATAAAGATAAATGATTACAGATAGAAAAAAATTAAACTATTTACAAAATATAACAAAAACAATTCACATGATTTAGAAAGAATTTGATAAATTTTGTTATATTTTTTAACATTTTTAATATTTTGTGCTATTTTTTAAAATGTTTTTAGAAAAACAAAACATTTTCATTTTATAGAAAAAAGCTACTAAACCACAAAATCTATTATACTTAATTTTTTATTAAATGTAAATATTTTTTTTCATTTTGATTTTATTTATTTATAGTTTTTAATCTATTACCTCTTTTAGTTTGTTACCATATTAAGTACATAGTTAAAAGAAAGACTAGTGTAAATGATAAAACTGTTGAAAATATATTGATAAATATTGATAAAAGTCTATTAGTGTCTCTTTAGTATCTATCATTGATAGATTACGAAATTTTGCTATATTTGTAAATAATTTTATTGGATTTTCCATATTTGTAAGCAACCCTAATCAAATGAAATAAAGTCAATCAAATACAACTTTCAATTCTGTTCTTAGTAGGATATCTTCTAAATATTGAGGATGTATAAGACGTAAAATTAAAAGTTTATGGACTTAACGATTTGTTGGGCAAAGGGGTTGGCTGGAATTGGAGCTGAGAATCCTTAGTTTGATCGAGCATGGGGTCAAACAAAGGATTATAATCGGGTTTCTAGTCAAGAACAAAAGGAGTTATATATATGTTAATCTTACAAATAAATATATGTAATATATAATTATACATATACCTTATAAGTATAGTGTCTCCATTTGGTCTCGATAAATCTCCAAACTAACCAGTTAGAGATCCATCCTCACACGGGCACAATGTGAGGCATGCTAGACTTTGAAGCTTAAATTAGTACAAACAGTGGCTAACAAGACAAAGCACAAAGAGAGAGAAAAAAAGGCCGAGTTCACTTTAGAGATTACTTACTCTACCTTTCGGGGTGGCAAGTAGGCTACTTATTATTTAATCCCTAAGTCACGTTCACGGTGATGTGTAGCAATATGCGACAACAATGTCAAGGACAATTCTAACACTCGAGGTTGCAAGGTTTTAGTCCAAAGTTTGCTCGATTATTTCTCGATTGGTATGTATTTACCAATTTGATTGATTGATCCGAACTAATTTATTCTCTTTTCGAATGTGCACTCTCGAATGCCCTTTTTCGATAGTCTATAAAACTTCTAGCTTGCTTTGAATAACTTCCAAAATGATGTCGTTTCATTTTTATTCTTAGAAATTTGGTGGTTTGATGATTAGTGTTCTTCCTACTTTGCTTGTAAAAGAGTAGATGGAATTAAAATTGCTTGTTGAACTAATATTTCATTTTTAAACATTATAGTGTTCCACTTCGATAAGTATATATCATATTATTATAATGTTTTATTTGAATTCGTTTGGTCTAATTATCATCATTTATAGCCCTTTTTTTCTTCCAATTTTATATTTTTATAATCATGCCTTTGTAAGAAATTTTATTAAATTAATTATTAAAAAAAAGTACCATATATTTTCAAATTATATATATATATATATGTTCAAATTAGAAGTTTCATTTTACCCAAAAAAAAAAAAGAAAAAAAAAAAAGCTTTCGTACCTTTTATATTATACTATTCATATGTTTCAAAGTTATTTACTAAAAAAAAGGCAATTTCAGAATATTCTGCCAATTTTGAATATTTAGTCAAAATTGTTGAAAAAAAAACTAATCAAATAATTCACGTTATAATAATTAAGCAATTTTTTTGCATATTTTTTAGTATAAATTAGATGGATGGATTTAAACTCGAAATCTTTTGTCTTAATATACATACACATATGTTGAATTAAATAGAAATTTATTTTATTTTAATATTGCTATGAAATTTTAAACATTTTATAAAAAAGTATATATTTATAAATAGATGGACGTTGTTTTTTTTCTTTTAATTTTCTGATTTATCAATTACTTAGAAATGTGTAAAATAAGTGTGAAATAAAGAAATTGCATTGGTAAAGAAGAATGAGAATCTTTGCGAAATATATAGCTTTTTGTTCTTTACAGCTATCAAAATTTGGTCCAAAAATCAGAGACACATAATACAACAACACACACACACCTATTAATTTTGGTCCAAAACAATAATAAATTCTAAAAAAGAATCCATAATTTCTTTTTATTTTCAGTTTTCTTTTATTGAATTACAAATTTATTTCAACTTTTGAAATCTTTCATTGGGTTCTTACACTTTGAAACTTGTACAAGAAGAAATTCAAAAAATAAAAAGTTAAGGGTTTACATTTAAATTTATTAGATCAAATAATTATTTACCATAAATAACTAATTTTAAAATGTATATAGAATGTAGCTAACCTAATATGACTTATAAGTTTAGACATTGAGATATGAATTTATACTTTATAGAATTAAGAAGTATTTTTGGGAGTGGAGTCGTGTTTCGACTAAAATATATAATTTATATCTAAAGCTTTCAAAATTTATTATTTAATATTTTTTTTAATTATAGTTGATAAACCTTCAAAATTTGAAATAATTTATAGACTCAAGATTAGAAGTCTAATTCTATATAGAATAATTTTGATCTCGATTTCAAGGGTCAAATTTTATTATTTATAAAAATATGGAATCTCTAATTAATTTATGGATTCATTAAATCTTAAAATTAATTTAAAATATTAAATGGAGTATTATTTGTTTGATAGAAAACATAAAATGACACATTTAGACTATTGAAGATATTCGAAAGGAAAGGGGTAAAAAGGGAATTTGAGGCATTAGCCCGATAGCGACATTGGAAGCTCCACGGCATCGCTTTCGTTCATTGAGAAACGCGCGTTGCGAAGCCTCTCGAAACCCCGCCTTCGCCGTTGCTATAAATACCGATCCGATTCGAACTGTATCTTCACACATTTACATTCTTGCCTTTCTCTTTGATTTTTTCCTCTCAAATTCACCCAATCTCTCAGCTGTTCAGAGCTCCAATTTTTTAATTGGTTCTCTTTTTGGGATTCCGGCTCATCGCCGCCGCAGGCTTGCGTGTTCGCTGACTGAACGAAGTTCGTTATTCTATTAACAAAGTTTTCTGTAGTTCGTAATTCTTGTTTTCTTATCATTTTTTGGTGGGGTATGGTTGGATCTTAGTTTGATTTTGTTTGCTTAATTAACTCGGGCAATTTGACGTGCATTTGCCTCTGATTTAAAGTTTATTGTTTGGATTTTTTTTGGCAATTTTATATCGAAATTGATTGAGATTTGGGATCTTATACCTTCTGGTTTAGTTCAACTTGTTGTGAGTGGTTCTCGATTGTGTTCTTGTTCCCTTTGCAACTACAATTCTGGAGGTATATGGTCCCAAATTTTTGTGTTCTTTTATTTCCATGCGATTATTGAAATTGAACTTCTCGTAGCTAAGTGCGTTTTGGGCCGTTTGGTTGTTTGCGAATTATTGATCTGGGTGATGTTCGTTCGCTAGGATTGTCTTAGATTTCTTTCATAGTAATAGAAATGGCTAAAGTTGATTATTTGCGGTGTTTTGATTGATTGGTGCATCTTGGTATGGTGAAGTTTTTGTATGCCTAGGATACAGTTTGGTTGTGTGCTGGTTTTTTTGTAGGATAGGGTTTTGTTTATAGTAGCTAAGAACTAGATAGATGTCTGTAAAAGTTCCCTGGCTCCTGGATTATTGAAGACTTTGACGATCGTTTTTAAAATTGTTGAACGAGAGTAACGCTCCTGAATGATGTTCTATTCTTGATCATAATTTTGAGCCCTTGAATTCGTCTTCGATTTGAAGTATCATGTTTAAGATGCTTATCTTCTTAGTTAGGGAGATCGTATCCATTCTGCGGCCTTTATGTGTTTCCCTTTCGGCCCCTCAACCCAATAACAAAAGACATGTTTCTTAGAGGTTACTGCTACGTAGTATAATATTCATGGAAGCTGTTTCTAGGATGTTGAATTTCAATCGAAATGGATTGTTGCTTGCATGATTTGACGAGTGGGAATTTGAATACGAACCCCCCCTGCCCCATGCGCTGCTTGCACACATGAGTGAAGTTAGGAACTTAAGTTAGATCAGAGAAATTTTAGGTTCAGTAATTTTTACATTGACGCTGCTATTGGTGCTTTAAATATTAAACACAAACGAAAATGGTGGCTTTTTTGTTTGATAACTGTACAGAATTATGGGGTAAACTACTTAAGTGCACGAGATGACGTCCAAAATGAAGCAACAAGTTGTGGTTTATGTATTTGGATGTTCTTTACCAAATTCTCTGCCTTCTCTTAACTTGGTCACTGCTGATACCTTGTGAAAACAACGTAGCCACCTTCATAACACTGGATATTATTGCCGGGCTTGTGATATAACCTAGAATCATTTTTATTTGTTTGTTTTTAATTTAAAAAATTTAATTTTTATGAGGAGCAGTAGGGAGCTGATGGTAGCCACTTCATTTTATCAACGTGCTTAAGAAACTTCGGACTTGGAAGAATTATAATGAATAATTACAAATAAAGTTTAGATAGATGCTTCTGGGTGATGTTGAATGTCAGATTGTTGTCTTGACCCTTTCTAAATCTGGAGTATTGGCAGCATCTTTGAAGTTCTGGACTTGTTTTTACTTTTTCAACGTGTTCGTGATGAAGTCTTGATTATCTTTGGACGCTCAGTGACCATAAGAATTCTAGGTGGCTCATGGTAGCAAGATTGCAAGAGCTGTAGGGGCAGTCTTTAGCGTTATATTCAGTTGACTGGATAGCCTTGGGTACATATATTCTATTCCTCCAGTTGAAAGATCAGCTACGCAAATTGTGCAATTCATCCTAGAAGTCAAAAGTTCAGATTCCTCTCATTTTATCAGTTCTCCTTCTCTCTCCAGTGAACCTTTTGCTTCCTCTTGCACCTTGCCCTCTGGAACAATTTTCATTACGCTGGCAGTTACTGGGTACGACCACCTTGAAGAAGAGCTGTAGAATCCTTTTTGCTATTTTGGGAAGATGGTTTTCTTTTTGCTATTTTGGGAAGATGGTTTTCTTTTTGGTTTGGTTCTCAGTATTATGGAAACGAAGGAACCGGATGAATGCAAAATACCATGTGATGAAGGAAAATTTACTGGCTTCCAGAGAAATAATAGATGGGTAAGTTGGGTTTTTGAAGGAAACTGAATGCGGAGATACAATTTGAGGTAGGCTTGTCCTTTTGGACAATTAAGCCAGTAGAACTATTAAATATTTTGCCCTTTTTTTTTGTTATTTGTGGAACACATTTGATTGGGTGTGTTGCTTTTACCATAGGTTGATGCATCCACTGTTTGACTCAGTTCAGTGGGAATTGCATCTGGAGTCTTCAACAAATCAAGTGATCATGATGTGCAAATGGTCACTATTCAAAGCTGGAGGCTCTGGAGTCCCCCAGTGCTGCGTTGTAGTTATTATATGGGTTCCTATAACTCTTCTTTTTTGGATGAACTGAACTCTCCTCATGGAGTTCTGATGATTGGAGCTGTACAACGTTTCTTGGATAATTTGTTGCTGATGTGCTGTGATCTGCAGCTGTATAGAAGAAAGCAACAGTGTCATGGCCTGTTTGACGGTGAATAACATGCCTTTTCTGGGTTTAGGATGATTGCTAAAGTCCTTCCTATATGCAGGTGCTTTAAGCTTCTATCCAGATTCAACCATTGTCCTGCATTGGAAGATATAATATTTCCATGGCAGAGGTTGCAACTTACTCAAAGCCTCAACCAATTGGGACGGAAGAAAATCAACACATGACATGCAGAGGAAAGGAGATAAGAACTGTGTACACTGAGCAGTTTGATTCTCCGGCGTTGCCCTTTGAGAAATCAAATGACCCCCAAAAGGTGTTGGAGAGGGAATACATGCAACATGGGTAAAGTCCTTGAAAGTTTTCTATTTCTTTCTAATCCTGTTTCAGGTCTTTCTTATTCATTTTCTAAACATGGGTCTTGTCATTTTGCAGATGTGCACATTATAGGCGAAGATGTCGTATCAGAGCTCCCTGTTGTAATGAAATATTTGATTGCCGTCATTGCCATAATGAAATAAAGGCAAGGAACTTCATTTTGAACCTGATTGTAGAATGTTTGTTGTTCTGAGCTATCATATACTGACTAAACCTTTTTTTTCTTTTCTCGTACAGAATAGTATTTGTGTTGATCAGAAAGAAAGACATGAGATACCACGCCACGAAGTCAACCAGGTAAATTTTCCAACTGGTTACTTTGCCCAGCTTGTTTTAACCTCTTCACTTCTTCAGAAATATCTCAGAGTTGAAGTATCTCTTCAAACTTACCAATAATTTTGTTCTCTCAGGTTATATGCTCACTCTGTGGAACTGAACAGGAGGTGTGTGCTTAATTTTACGATTTCAATTTTGACTAAATGTTCAGTAATTTCGTGCTCATGAGCTCTACTTCACAGTTTTGTTCATTTCTGATTTGGCAGGTTCGCCAAGACTGTATCAACTGTGGTGTGTGTTTTGGAAAATATTTCTGCGAGAGTTGCAAGCTGTTTGATGACGATGTGAGTTCTAGGCATCCACTTAGTTTTCCATTTTATCACCGATTCACCTCTTTTTTTTATGCACTAACAATTTTGTTAATTTAATCACTTATTATATTTGTTGCCTATCTTGCAGACCTCTAAGAAGCAGTATCACTGTAATGGCTGCGGAATTTGTAGGTATGATCCATTCTAATCCATTTATCTTATTTTAAAACTATTTCTCTAATGTTCTGGTTCCATATGTTTACATGAAAACCTAATACTTGGTTGTATTGTTTGAGTTTTCGTTAGAGTTTCAACTCTATTCTCACACTTAATGCCATTACAAACGTTTTGACAGAATTGGAGGGCGCGAAAACTTTTTCCACTGCCATAAGTGTGGTAAGTTATACGTAATTATCTGCTTCCTCTTTTGCTAAAATGTTTCACTTGTCGCAATTCGTGTGCTGATTTTTATGTTTTCTTTGTCATGAAGGTTGCTGCTATTCAATTCTTCTAAAAAATAGCCATCCTTGCGTTGAAGGGGCAATGCACCATGACTGTCCTGTTTGCTTTGAGGTAAAGCTTTCCCCTCATTTACCTTAATTCATTTTCTATTTGTTCTTAGCAAGCACTAACTAATGATGTGCATCTTTCACAAATGGCTTGCAGTACCTATTCGATTCGACGAACGATGTTACGGTAATGCCATGTGGACACACCATCCATCAAAATTGCTTGAAGGAGATGAGAGATCACTTCCAGTAAGTGTTCATACTCAGTTCTTGTTTACTTATGGAACTTAGTTTAATGCCAAAAACTTTATTTTCTGATCACATGATTCTGCCACAGATATGCTTGCCCTCTTTGCTCCAAGTCCGTTTGTGATATGTCCAAGGTGTGGGAGAAAATTGACATGGAAATTGCAGCTACGCCCATTCCAGAGCCATACCAAAACAAAATGGTAAAGCTCCTTGCCCTCTTTTACTTGCATTTTCAATTTCATTTGCATGGCTAGGTCAATCATATATTATCACCTCTGGGGAGCTTGTTTATTGGTAGTAGAATAAAAAATATTAAGTGCATGTTAACAAATATTCTAATCATAATTTTTCACGTGGCAAATTCACTTTACTTTTGTTCTGAAATATTTCATTTTGTGTGTGTGTGATGAGAGTGTAATGCATAGAAACGAGTACAATTGTTCATATAAGATCACAGTAGAAACTAGAAAATAGTGTTCAAATGGTCATAACCATGGTGTTTTTAAACCAAAATAATCTTCAAAGCATGCATGTGGGTATCTGGGTTGAGGTTAACAATGTACGAGTATATAGTCGTAAGCTTTTGGTTCTTAAAAACTTTGTACTTTGGATGAACAGGTTTGGATTCTTTGCAACGATTGCGGTAAGACGTCAAAGGTGCAGTATCATGTTGTGGCTCAAAAGTGCTTGAATTGCAAGTCGTACAACACCAGACAGACCAGAGGCTAAGTAGATGTGCATATGAAGGCCATATTCTATCATCCTCCAGCTCTGAAATGCCTTTTATCTCCAGCTACTTGAGCTCCCTTTCCATGCTGACCTTCAAGCCACACTCATCATTCTCGAGCGATGGGGAAGACGAGGACAAGGATCGTAGTTCTGCAGCCTCCTTGATGACATCGCATATTTTTTATCTTCTTTATTTGGTTGATATCTTGTATTCGACCTCTTCATTCTCCATCATTCTATTTGTTCGGTCGGTGTCTGTATTGTTGTATTTGTGTATTTTTCCCCTCGCTCTCAAGGAAAGTATTGCTTTGTAATCATGTGGTTAGTGAATTGCATTTCATTTTATTTGGTTTTTCACAATTCATTTCCCTTCTCTTTATGCCTTCTAACAAAAATCTTGCAAATTCAAAATCGGTCTTATTGAGCTTCAACTTCATTTGTACTTCACTTTATTTGTTGGACTTTATACATAAACGACCCAAGTCTTGCCAGTTTCGAAGCCTGTTTTCAAGATTAGCCCTACAAGTTTGGCCCAATGATGTTGTCTTCAGGCCCACTTGCAGATCTACAAGGGAAATAGAAAATAAATAAAGTGGTTTAACTAAGAAGGCTAATGATAATTTTTGACAATTTTTCCTATGTTTTTCACAAAAGTCTTTAATGGGCTTATGTATTACATAAAAATGGGGTCTAATTTACAAATATACCCATTATTATGATTATTAATTAGATATTTAAAAATAAATAATAAAAAAGGTGGACCGAAAATGTGACATTAGGAACGTTTCGACAACGGCACAATATTTCTTTCATTCTCTTCACTAAAGAAGACAAATAGTTAAGTATTTGGGAAAATATATGCAGTGAAAAAGAAGATTTTCGACGGTCTGAACTACTGAAATTTCAAAACTTTTTTGACAAAAATATTGGGTTTGTATGAATCTATATTTCGTATCCGAAATACGTTAGGGTATATTGAGAATATTCATACAGTCTAATACCTCAATCTGAACTATATGTGTCACTAAATACATGTTATTGTATATATGTAGATGTATAAACTGATAACATAATCTGTGTATACAGTGGTATATAATGAAACTTCAAGTACAATAGTGTATATCATAGTATATACCACTGATAGGACATTTAAAGAAAAATCTTATATATATGATAAATGAAGGAACATGCTGATCAGATAGGGAAAAAGATACTAAACATGAAAGAAAAAAAAAATAGAACTAATTGGATATTTCTAAAGGAAATTGAAAGGGAAGAAAGAAGAACAAAATTGGTAAATCAAAATAAAATAGTGATTGGAGAAATTTGAGGACGTTGGAAAATGTTCGTGAAAATAATACATTTTGTGATTATGAAATTGAAAATATTTAATTTGTAGAAATAATTAAACATGTTATTAACATATTAGATAAGAACCTATACAATATTTAAAGTACATCCACGATAAATGAATTTCTACTAATAAATACAAATATAAATGTGAAAATAATTGTGGAAGTTATAAATCATATAATAAATTTGGTATTGATAATTAAGGAAATAATTTGTTTTATAATTAAATATTGATGTGAAGGTTAAAATAGTAAATTCATACTTAAGATAATAAATAAAATTTTAGAAAATTAGTGAAATTTCAAACGTAAACTAGTTGATTTCTCTAAATCTAGGAGAAATGATTTTAATTATATATATCTAGATTTTTCTAAAAATTATAATACAAAATATATGGAACAAAGGAATCAAAGGTCAAATGGGTCAACATTACCTTTGTTAGAGTTGTAAATTGGAATCAGTTAAATTAACAACTCAAATAATTTTCAATCCAAATCATTTATGTATTTATTTTTGTGTTTTAAGTATATTATTTGCTAATTTAAAATTGTCTACACCATATTTCAAAAATATCCAAATTCAATATATTTATTACAAACATTTTGAAAAGGAAAAATTTTAAAAATAATATATTTTACAAAATATTTACAACTTATAGCAAATTCTATCACCGATAGTCATTGATATATTACAGTGGCATAAAGCTGTCAGTGATAGAATCCAAAATTTTGCATACTTTAATTTATTTTGCTATTTTTAAAAATGTCCATTTTAAAAAATAGTAAAATAAATATATTTATAAATTATAACAAAATTTTAAATTATATGCATCATAGAAACACACTTTCATCACCGGCTATCAATGCCACTGGTTATCAATGTCAATTATAAAAGCATATCAGTGGCTATCACGAGCTATCAATGTCACTTATAGAAGCATATTGATGGCTATCAATGTCTATTATTGATCAAATTTGAAAATTTTGGTTATACGTCATAAATATTTTGTCAAGTTTACTATTTTTTTACAATTCCAAAAAAATATGAATTATAATATTTATAAGTTGTTAATATATATTTTAGTAATATTAGAATCTTGGGTAATGTAACTCGAACCCAATCCAACTCGAAAAAAACATAAAAAAATTCATCTCAATCCAACACAAAATAAAAACTAACTAGATGGATAGTTCGGATTGTTCTAGTTATTTGAACATCTCTATCCTTTGTTAGTTTTCCCATACATTTTAGTCAGATAAAAGAACAAGAATTTATTCTAGATTCATTAATTAATTTAGACGATAAAAAAAATAGAAAGAAAAGTAACTTTGACTTATGGCTTATGCCCTAATTAAGTATTAAAAGAGGTAATCTCAACAAGTTTCTTTAAGCAAATTTTTAAGTACATCAATTGCTCGGGAAAAGGTTGGAAGAAAATGGTTGAATCTCCAACCTCTAGAGTATGAAGCCATACCAATTATGGTTGATAGCCTCATTTTAGCTTTGTTCGAACAAAAATGTTGATCAGACTATGTAACAAACTAATGTATTTTCAAGAGGTGGACTATTGTTTTCAATATAAATTACAACTTAAGATATAAACTTACTGATTTTGAAGTGCTCATTGTTCACTCCGATCTGCATAAACATATTAAAGAGATGGAAGAATCTCTGTAGTTTTGTATTTTTTGTTCATCACATAACTGCCAGAATGAACAAACAAAGAAAAAACAACAATGATTCAGCAGAATGCCTCAAAGCCTTTGATTTTTCATTGACAGCAACTTCAGAAGGTTGAGTCATCACAATAAACTTGCAACTTCCAACTGATGGATCTTGAGCTGTGACAACTGAAAGATGTGGAAACTTACAAGCACTTGCCAACTGATTCTTTATCTGGTAGTACGAGTTGAATGCATACGAGATGTTTTGGCGAACATCCAGAGTCCCGCAAGAAGTCCCAAGGCCAAGGCTTGTGCAATCACCGTTTTCGCAAGCATAACTAACACTTGGGGCGATTTGTGGATCGTCAATGCTAGCCGATGGTGCAAGGACACACCATTTTTTTGCAAGATACTTGACATTGGATGCAGGTACCAAACCATTTGTGTTGTTTGTCATTTGAAGCATGTATTTAGGTCGACCGTCATAGTAAAATAGACCCCAATGCCTTTCGAAATTGCCTGGGAGAATGCTCTTAGCATCTTCGTCTATAAGACTAAACAAGTAGACGTCGATAGGACCAGGCCTCATCGGCGTTCCTTGCCCCGAGACAAAATGCGAAATGAAGCCTTGGCTGAATCTCTTGGCAAACTGCAGATTCGCGTTCCGATCTCCATCAGTTGGCCATCCAATCTCTCCAACGATTATGGACATGTTAGGGAAGCCATTTTTCTGTAAAGACGAAACAAGGGTATCGTAGTTGGCAGTAAAAACATTTTCGTAGAGTCGACCTTCATCGTTCAAAGCATGCGAGAAGCCATCAAAGAAGGCATAGTCAATTGGGAAACTGGGATCTTCATAAAGGCTAATGAAAGGGTAGATATTAACAGTAAAAGGGGATGCACTGTCGCTCAAGAACTTGACAATGGAGAGCATAAGGTCACGAATATCAGAACGAAAGTCGCCGCCTGAAGGGAGACCTGTGGAAGTTTGATAAACATCAGCATTCATAGGCACTGTTACTTTTACCCGATTGCTTAAACCAGCCTTAACAATGGCGGCTTGGACATTTTGTAGAGCAGGAAAAGTAGTTCCTATAAAGCTTCCGTTGAACGTTTTCAAAAACGGTTCATTCCCAACTGCAACATACCTTGTCAAACATACAAAATCAAGTCAAAATTCTCCATCCCAATAAGACCGATAACAAATCGACAAATAAAAATAAAACAAGCAGTAGAGAATCAACACAAGTTTACATGATTTACTAACGATGTATTAGTCACGTCTACAGCGGAAGGAGAACAATTTATTATCGAAGCGAAATATCAGAACACGGATCAAAAGGACCTCTAGGTCAAAGAGTTTATATAGCTCGTTTTTCTACATTCTAGAGCTAAAGTCAAGTTTATATATCACACTTCTTGAGCTAAAATCATAGATAATAAGAATACAAGTATTCCAACAGAAACAGAATCATTCCAGGGAACAAAACTCAAGCCAATTAAATAGTTTCTAGCAGCAAAATCAGAAGAAACAGCCAACAAAAAGACAAAGTTATTCAATCATCACATAAAGTTACGAGAAAAATGAGAGGGAGATTGTTGATTGTTTGTCTTTTACCTTATGTCCACACTGCCAGATGAAATATAAGAAGACAAGTTTTTAGAAACCCAATTTTCAGCTGATTGCATGCTATTAGCCAAGCTGTAGAGCATATCGTTTGGAATTCCTACCATCACTTCAATCCCCGATTTGCCAAGAGCCTTTAGAACTACAGGATCGGCATCAAAAAGCTTAACCTTCTGAATCCCGTTATCCTGCAACAACTTCACCACCGTCACCGGCGGCAACGGATGAGTAGCCTGAGTTCCCCAGTTCACTCCGATGCCAATCACTGAACTCACCGCTGCAGAAGAAATCAACAGAGCAAGAAAAAATCCCCAAGCGGCCACAAATTTCAACGATTCCATAGTGAAAACCACTTTCAATTACTCCAAGAAAGAACCATGGAAAAAAACACAAAGCAATTGAAACGGTGAGCTCAATTATTTTCACAAGCAACTTAGATGCAAAAACTGGTAGGACATAGGGCATGAAAACAGAAAGCTTGGGGAATGGCGGATTTCTTATCGTACAAGGAAACACCAACAAAAGGGAAAACACAACAGCCATAGATATAGACGACAAGCGTCAATAAAGAAAAAGTAAGCGAAAGTAGAATGGCAAAAGAACAAAATTATAATGGAATCAACTTTAGAACAGCAAATCAAAGGCTCAAAGACCAAAAATCCAAATTCGAAACCTCCGGAACTGTAGAAACTTTCGGATTCTCGAACTCCATACAGAGGGCGAGAAGAAAATTAAAAAGAAAAAAAAATGGAGAATCTTGAAGCGTTTTGCTTTTGGGATTTCCATGGCAGAGATTTGCATCAACAAATTGAAACAGCAAAAAATAAATTAGCATTGTATGAACTTTGTAGTGTGGATAAATTGGAAGTTGAAATGTTTTGTAAAATGAGGCTACAACAATTTGATTCATGGAGAAGAAAACAAAATGAAACAATTGTGTTCTTCACAAACAAGAAACAAAAATAAAACAAAATTGTTTATTTCTTTAAATATTTTCACATTTATTAAAATATTTATAAGCTATAGTAAAATTTTAGATGGTATGATAGTCGAGTATAACATATAATGTCTATGAGTGATAAAATTTGTTATAGGTTCTAAATATTTGTTAAAATTTGCTATTTTTGAAAAATTTTCTTTTTTCTATTTATAAAATTAGAAAATTATTCTCCCTAATCGTCATGACTAACGATAATCACAACTAAGTGTCAATGAATGCTGCTAATTGGTTGGTGATAGAATTAACGAGTATTGGTTATCTATAATAATTCTTGTTTGTTGGTCACCTTGATTATCAATAGTCGACCACTATTTTTAAAATAATTTTTTTATTGCATTCACTATTTACTATGCTCAACTACACTAAGACACAATCTCACATAAGACTCAAATGCGCTCGCATCTTTGTTAGAAGATTTGAGTCATGTGCCAATATCGTCTACTATCTACACGGTGCTCAAGAAAGAATATTGGGGTTTAGAAGAAGAAAAGAGGGGAGAGTCATGCGAAAGTTTTTGACGATCACGTCATCTCCTTGGCAAATCGTCACTTAAAAGTTTTTTTTTTTTTCTGTCTTGTTCGTTGCCGTTTGGGTGTGTCGTGCTTTTCCGCTCAAAAAAACAACTCATTTCACTTAAATAGTTTTAAATTTACCACTTCACCCAATTTTATTTCAAAATCACCCTAATTGACGCTTAACAATTTTAATTCCATATCTACCCAACTCAAAGTAAGAATGAATTTGAATTTGAGAATATTGAGCAATCAAGCACTATTTTTTATGATAGGTTTAAAATTTAAATTAACAAGCATACAATTCTAGTGATTCTATTGTTATTACCCTATTTCTTTTTTAGGGATAAAAGAAATTTGATGTCAAGGCTTTTCTCTTGATTAGACTCAACAGAGTACTTTATTAACCTAACTAACCAATTTAGATTACCAATAAACAATAAAACCAAATGATTGCTTTAGGTAAGAGGGAACAAGTGATGCTTAGGACATCCAAATAATGTGCAACAAATTCCAAACTCGATCAATACCCATCACTAGAGTAAGAACACTAAACACGTGTTTTCTACTCAATAGCCAAAGCTTTTTAAGGTTAAATAACTATTCAATTAAGAGTTATCGATAAGTCGCTCAACTTTTGGAGCATTCATATATTAATTAAAAAATAAAGGTAAAGATTATTTTAACACTTCGTTTTTACTACAACAGAACTACTGACAATTCATTGGTTAAAATAAATAACTCGAACTCGTTCTAATATTTCCAATGACTCCACTCACTAGCTATCAACGCCGACAACCGTCTTTGACAATGATTAGGTGACTAACTTTTTTATATTTATGTTGTCTTGAATGTTGCGGCTATTTGGTTATTTTAAATAGTCTAAATTTGAGTAATGTATCAACTAAAATTTCTTTGGTTAAGAAACATTTTAAGTCTCTAACCTCTCATGAAAGTATAATTTAGTCCATGAACTTTGGTTTTATAACGTTTTAGTTTCTTTACTCTTCATTTGGTAACATTATAGTCTCTAGACTTTAGTATGTAACAATCTAATCTTTGTACTTTCAAATTTGTAACAATTTATCCTTTACTACCAAAAAAAAAAAAAAATCATCAAAATTAATTTTCAAATTTATAATTTAACGATACATATCATTTTGTAGCTTATGAGTATATTGGGTCTCAAATTAGTTGATTGATATACTTGTGGAAGAAAGCTTATTAAATCTTAAAGTAATTTGTAAATAATTAAGACTGTATCGTTACACAATTATAGACACATGCACTACATTGTTAGATACTAAATTTCAAAGAATAAATCATTACAAACCAAAGTTGATGGACTAAATTGTTGCTTTCATGTTGGGATGAAAGTATTAATTAGATATGTCAATATATCCATAAATCGAAGGGTTTGATATCGATATTAAATATCCATGTATATCTCCGACATTGTTTTAAAATACATGTAAAACAAATATGAATAGGAACACTAACGACAATACCCATAACTTATTCGTGGGGCAAAACAACTTAATAATTAATCTAAATAAGTGACTTATAGAAACATCTATCAATACCAATATATTCAAAAGTGACCCTTTTTTCTTTTAGTACAATAATTATGAGGATGGAAAGATAAAGAGTGAATGCTAATTATCAATAAACTTTATATTATTTAGACCTCGAACTATGTGAATCAACCGAAATTTGAACAGACTACCGTGATGTATAAGTACACCTAAGTGAAGTGAGTGTTCAAACATTCAATCTCAAATGTAGCATATGTCAATTACCATTGAGTCGTATCGGTTTTGACTTTTATTTTCATTTGGTCAAAATCGCTCCAATAATATTATGGTTACTCTAAAGGATCTTTTAGGTTAAAACGATTTCATTAACTCAATTGAGAAGTCGCATTAATCAATGGAAGAATAAATGAGTCAAGCAAGAAGAAAAGGGCATCGACAACGTATGGGCTGCTGCGTTATGAGCCACTTTAGTAGACTCGAAGAAAAGCCCAAAATATCAAACCTAACAACGCAACCCATTCACAATCACCACACGCCTTGGCCAATGGCCATCACCACTTCAACATTGGCATATCTTATCACAATCCCTAATTGATATTCTACACATTATATCACATAGTTCTTTCATTAAAAAAAAATGTTCAATTGGTGAAAATTACAACTTTTCTTTTTTAATTTACTTTTGATCTTTACATTTGTATGTATATATAAGTCTTAAACACAAATGTAAAAATTTATATATAAGTCTTATACACAAATGTAAAAATTATCTATCAAAATAAGTTAACTCGTGAAAGTTTAAAATATCAGTTGAGAATACTATTTATCGATTTTTAAATTTGAAGAGATATTATTCTAAGTTTTGTGTTTGGAAAAAAAAAAATTGTTAAAAGAATTAACTTTATAAATGATTGTTGGTTTAAAACCAAGAACTCCGTGTTTTTAATTAGGTCATAAATTTGGCTTGGGGAGATTGGATCAACTTACCCAAGACTAGTGACTAATAATATTTTGAATGTGATTTTTGTCGATAATATTTAGGTGTGTCTCGAGAGTTTATTCATTTGGTCTCTTCCACTTATTTTTCATATGATAAACTTTTTTTTTTCTAAATATGTTTTAAATTTATTTATTTTCAATATGATTAGACAAAGCTAACGAAGATAAGTGCAACTTGGTTATAGTTCATATATTTTAAAGAGTGAATGTTTGAAATAACAAAAAAGTTTAAAATAATATAACAAAATGTCACTGTCTATCGATGATAGATAACGATTGATACTGATAGAAATCTAAAAAATATTTACATTGGTGTCTATCGCTTGATGATGATAAACACACATTCTGATAGAAATCTATTCGTGTCTATCGATGATAAACAGTGATATTTTGTTATATTTATAAATATTTTGCTATATTTAAAAACATATTTAATCTTAATCCATATACTTTCAAGATGCTTAAATCTAGTCCTTCAAAGTTAATTTTATTGTATTTATTAAATAATGATGATGACTTTTGTGGGGGGAAAAAAGATGAAGACAAAATGTGAATATATTTTACTGTAAAAATAATAAATATAAAAAAAAAAAAAATTACATCTTACAGACTATGTTTAGAATTTATCGACAGTACAAAAACTAAAATTGAACAAACTTCAAAACAGAAGACGAAAATCGTATATAACTCGAGGACTATTTAAACCTACTTTTTCTTTTACTTTATGTATGAATTAATTAATGAAACCAAAAATTTCTTTTGTACGAAGTTATTTGTTTGAGGAATCTCAAAATGTTAGATAGCCAAAAGAAAAAGGTAAAATGTTGAAAGATGGAGTTGTTTGAAGGGCAATGCAATGATGAGAGCACATGCAATTGGAAGGGCATAGCAAAGAAAAGCTATCAATCTCTATTTGGAAAAGGGGACCAAAGCAACAAAGCCTTACCATGTCACTTTCTTTTCTCTCTTCATTTTTCTTTTATGTTACCACTTCACGTACTATTTTCATACTCGTTCGACATTGACATAAGAGGTAAATTCGAAAAAATTACAAAACCTAAAAATATAAACAATAAAATATTATCAATGTAAATGTAATATAAATAATAGACATATTAACTCGTTTAAAAATATAAAATGTTTGTTTATTAATTTAAATTTATATTTTTGGTTAAATTAAGATCGTCGAACATTTTAAACTTTAATATATCTCTTTGCTTTCACAGATAAAGTTTTGGTTCATCATTTTTGTTGTCCGTCCTTCAACCATAGTTGGAGTTAGTTCCCCTTTTTGGGTTCAAAGTATAATTTCTACCATTCATGTTTGGTTTATGATAGATACACACTAGCATTGAAAAGCCTTTTTTTTCCTTCTAATTTTTCAAGTTCTTATAAACTTAATTTTAAAAAACTATCGAAGTTGAGTGGTACTATAACGATCTTAAAGTATAAACTCGTGCATTGTGTTTGTTAATATACTTTTGAAAATACTAAAAAAACAAATAAAGAAAAATAAACCAAAAGTGAATTAAATTTCGGTTTCGGATATATCAAACAACGTTGGTTTATTTAAAAATTATTTAACTTTTTATCTTTTAAATTTAAATTTTCAAAAAATATTTTTACCTATAAGTTTCTCTATTTGTTATCTGCTTTCTACCCTATTTTCGAATTTTCAAATAAGGTAAATGGTGAAATTTAAAGGAAAATAAAGATATAAAATTAAAAAATAACAAAAACAAAATCAACATTTAATATTTAATATTTTAAAAGAGGGAATAAAGCAACTATGAAAAAACCTAAAATATATGTTTTGGAAAATTTCAATTTAAGGAATATCTTTGGAGATCATGAAGGCATTAATTTAAAAAGAAAAAGAGTTTCTAGTAAAATGGTAAGAGAGAGAAGAGAATAGGAAAATTTTCCATTTATAAGAATGAACTTTCAAACCTTAAATTAATAATTGTATTAATTAAAATTTTGAACTTTGTTAGTTGCGTCAACTTATACAACTTTTACAAGTGTATCAATTTAGGCTTTAAACTTATATAAATGTATTAATTTAAACCCTCCATTATGCTTTATTTTTATATACTTATAAAAAAAAAATGATTCATGTATTTTGTAGATAGTGCAAATGTCAAAACGAATATAACTCAATGAACACTTTTGTACAGTTAAAAAGATTCATAATAGTGTGCTACTTCTCAAAACTAAAATTTTGTACCATCGATACTAAAATTAGATATTTGATTCTCCGTGTTATACTTTAAAGATTTGATTCTCCGTCAGAAACCTAAAAAGAAAAGAAAAGAAAGAAATGGTTTCTTTTCATTATCATTTATCTTTTCTTTCACCAAACGAAAAGGGAATGACAAAAATCAAACACCAAAATGAAAACATTGAGAAAACAAATTGCAACATCTAAAGCACCCCAGAAAGAGACAACACCACAAGAAAGAAAATATGAAAAAGAAATATAACCAAAATTCATTGATGACTATAAGGTTTAGAAATAACTTTTGAAAAAAATGCTTTGAAGTGAATCATTTATTATTATTGTTAGAGGTTATTGTTCTTACTAGACAAGTTGCATTATATGATAAAAAAAGAATTAATTGTTCATAACACATCTCTTTTTTTCATATTGCAAATTTGGCAAATATGACGGTAATCAAACGATAATCTAGTTTTAAATTTGTTATTTTTGCATTTTTTAAAATGTAAGTGACATTGACTCTATTATCATAATTTTTTTTGCTATTTTTGCAAATTTTACTTGTTATTATTATTACTACTACTTTTATTTAGGAAGATTGTAAAAAATAGAACATTTGATAAAATATTTATACTTAATAAAAAAATAAAGTATAATAAATGTTGTCTTTTAATGGTTTTATTATATGAAACGTAAATAATTTATCAATTTTTTTTATTTTAAAAGAAAAAATCTTTTTCTAAAACACTCGAGAGTATTTTTTGAAAATTTCAAAAAGAAAATACTAAATAATAAAAACATCATAAAAGTTTTGAAAAGAAAAAGTAGACCTCAAACTAGTTAAGGTAAAATCTGATGTTGGAATCTTTTGTGTTTTAAACTTTTAAATTTGGTCTATGTTTAGTTCATGAAATATTCGAACTTTTTAGATTTTGTGAATCTACTAACCAATCAATTAGCTCTCAAAATTTTCAAAACTCTATAGTTTATAAATTTAAAAAATATAGAGTTTTTTTTGTTATTACAAGTTAGACCCAACGTTGTCATATTTTTTAATAAATGTCTTAATTGGCTTCAATTTTACGTCGATGTAGAGTTCAAATGACCAAACTACTCCCCTTTAATATTAATAACATATTAAAAAAGAAAAGTGGATCATCGCATAAGGAAACAGAAACGTGTGAACGGTTTTGAGAAAACTTTCTTTGTTGAAGAAACTTCCAAACAGTGATCTTCTTCATTTGAAACTCTACGGGAAACATCGTTCTTCCATTTTTTGTGTAAATTTACCGTATAAAGCAGAAGATTTTTTACGAAGGACTAAAGATTTTTGACGAAGGACTAAAGGAGACGAGTTTTGCTCCTATTTCGACAAAGAGTTTTAGTAAGTAAAGGTTTGTGGTTATATACAAAATTTGTTAGAATATATTCTATATATGAAAGATATTTGAATGTTCTATACCGCACTTCTTTCCTAACTTTAGTGTCTATGAACAAATTAGGGTTTCTTCCGAAACGGATGGGTAAAAATTATATACTTCGACTTCGACGATGTAATAACATATCGGTAAGAACTTGTGCTTTGTGAACCAATTTTTTTTTAGAATATATTACATCGTCCAAATATATAAGACTTTGAGACAATTGTCCAAAATTTGAGGCAAATTGATGCTAAATTATAAATAAATGAAAGCAACTTTAGGGGGAAAAAAACGTAAAAATATGAATGATTGTCTCCCTTTTTGTAGCATTCAGCATTGTAATGTTTTCTCATCATATAATATAATGCAAGGTGATCCACAATTTGGGAGAATTTTGTACATTGCCAACTATTTGTGTTTTTGATTTGGAGAGAAAAAGAAATATGTTGCTCAGTCTTTTCAGTATATCATCATAATATCTGGCCATTAAAAAGATACAAGCCAGAAAATTCGAAGATTGGGGAGCCATAAAAGCAGGCTTCTACCCTATGAACTCTTCTACAAGGCCAATACTAGCTTGACTTGACAATGGAATTGTCAAATTTATGTGAATTTCAGAAAAAAAGAGGGGAGGAGAAAACAGACAAGTCTTGTAAGTTCATCCTGCACTCAGATCCTGAATGTGAAATGCAAATCAAACAAATGCATCATCAAAATGTACAATGGATCATCCATGGCTGAAATGAGAACAGCTCTTTGGTTAATAGACGACCGGGCAGCATTTGTTACCACAATTTCACCAGTCATGATCAGCACTGTGGAGGAGACCGACCTGTTTATTCAAAAATGGTGCCATGAGTTTGGAACTCTTCTTTACCATCTTCACATGTTGAAGAATGTTGGAAAATTTCACTAATGGGTTTCTCCGGTTCTTCTTCAATCATGATCTCCTGATACCGGCAGTCGGAGCTGCAGAACGCTTTCTCGCCCCTGTCGGAACATTGTGTATTTAGTTTTATTAAAAAGAACATTTAACAATATATCAAGCGTGGATGCAAACAGAAGCAATTGCATAATGTGCTTGTAACACACCTGTAAATGTAAATGTCTTTCCCACTTTCAAGTTTCTTGTTACAAAAGTAACAAAAACTTAGAAAATCAATTGGTTGACATTGAAAAGGAATGTCCAAGCTGCTTCTAATTGATAGAGGAGATCCTATCTCATTCATCTCATTCTTGTTCAAGTTGTTCAAATCATCAGAGTGACATTCTAAAATGCAGTCACCAAAAATGTGAGTGGTTTTTGGATTCTCCCCGTGAGATATCACACGGGTATAATCCTCGGAAAGCTCGATTTCGGTTGCAGAAAGAGACTCAATGGTCCCGGGAACAGGCACCGTTATTGATGCTGGGGTTGAAATATCTGCAGACAAAATTTTGTCTTGAGGCTCAGAATCAGCATTCGTGGTCAATTTCTTCACAAATGGATTCGTAGAATGGAAGAAGCTACGACCTTTTACACCATAAGATGCAGAAACAAACCGAGGCGAGTCCAAGGAACACGCCCCACTCTTCTTTGAAGTTTTGAATTCTAATGGTTCTCCAATTTCAAAGAGAACCTCCGAGCTGTAGCTCGGTTTTTTGAGCTGCGGTGGGGGAAAATTGGGACAATTTTTAGGTAAAGATCTAGGACCTGCCTGGGGGAAAACTGTGTCAATTTGAAGATTTTGGGTCTGATTCTTGGTTCTAACTTGAGGTCCAAAAATGATGTTCTTATTCTCAAATGATCCAAGAGCTTTACCAGACAGCTTATTATCATCATCAAGAGAATCAACAATCCCTAATCCTACTTTACTACAACCCCAGCTCCTTCTATGTCCATCTTGGGATGATTTAGGGGACCCTACAGAGTTGCTAAGATTTGAAAACACCCTAAGTTCTAAAGGAGAGGTGGGACTCCTGACTGAATCAGAATCTGAAGCCACTTTGAAATTTAAGCCAACAAAGAGACCAGGGGCACTGAAAAAGGAGTTGCTTTTGGATTTGTGCCCCAACACAACAGACTGTACAGGACACAACTCAGAACCAGAATCAGCCATTGTTATAGCTGATGTAAAAGTGGAACTGATCTCTCTCTCTATGAACCAATCTGTTCCT
This sequence comes from Cucumis sativus, assembly GCF_000004075.3. Taxonomy (NCBI): domain Eukaryota; kingdom Viridiplantae; phylum Streptophyta; class Magnoliopsida; order Cucurbitales; family Cucurbitaceae; genus Cucumis; species Cucumis sativus. Next base: position 38,185,270 of record NC_026657.2, read on the forward strand.
CTTTCTCAACTTCTCCTTCAAACACTGCAAATGCTTGTCTCTGGCAATGGCTAAGCTTGAGTCCTGTAACATGAAAATGAGACATTTCAACGGAAGAAGAACAAGAAAAATGGAAAATTAACCCAACTGAGAAACAGACAGCATGACGATAAAGGAAATAATCATCTTAATCATCATTTTCAGTTTTCCCTACAAATAACACCAAGAAAAGGAAAATACAAACAGATTTGATTGGAAAATAGGTTGGAAGCACCAGAAGTTTCAATGAGGCAAAAAAGGAGAAAATACAAAGAAATCTATGAATCAAAAGGGCGAGAAGTTTCTAGAAAGTCCATTAATCTCCTTTTAAAAAAAAAAAAAAAATCCAGATGAAGAATCCAATATCTGTAATTAAACATGCGAACAGTGACCATGAAAACAGTCCGAAATCGATAAAAACCATGAACTCATCCTCAAATCCTCTCAAATGAACAAAATAATTAAACATGCAGAGATCGGAGAAACACCATTACAGAACAAACAAGAAATCAAGAACAACAGGCACAAAAAAAACCCCAAAATGCATCAAAACGATCGGAAAAAGAGGGGGGGAAGGGAAACAACGGCATTGAACAAGGAAGAGGAAAACTAACCTCCTTTCCGCCGATGAGGGAGAAGATTATGGGAATAAAGAGATGAAAAAAGAGACCCAAAATGCCAAAAGGAAGAAGAAATTGGGAAAAAAAATGAATGGGTATGACTGAAATTAGTTCAGCATTTTCTTGTTGTCTCTCTCTCTCTCCCCCTTTGTGATGCCTCAAAATCAGCGAAGGCAGTGAGCTTGTGAAATACTCTTCCTCTTCCCAGAGCTCTCAGTCACAACTCACAAGCATTTAGCAATTCATCACTTTCTCTCTTTAAAATTAGAATTAGAATTAGAATTAAAATCAAAAAAAGAAAAGAAGAAAAGAAGGAGAGTTTCTCTCTCTAGAAATAGAGTGGCATTAGCAGTGTATGGCAGCTACTTTAAATTTGCCCACAGAATTGTCTTTGGATGTATTATTATTACCGCTTCATCAACACCATCCACTTTTTCTTTTTTCTTTCTTTTTATCTTTTTCATAATAATTATGTTAAAGAAGTTTTTTTTTTAATAATAAAATAAATTAAAATATTTATAAATTATAGCAAATATATCAGTAGCTACCAACTTACTATGTGGTAGATATTTTATCAAAATTATTGTTTTTACCTTTCTCTATTTTAAATAATAAAAAATGATATTTTTGAATATAGTAAAATAAATTAAAATATTCACAAATTATAACAACATTTTGAATTTTATCGATCATTGTCTGTCAATGTTAAAACATATCAATGTCAATTATTGATAGAATTTGAAAATATGTTAGAAAATATTTTAAATATTTAGAAAATTGTTTAAAGTAGAAGTTTGACAAAATATTTACCCTTTATAAAAAAATGAAGTGTGATGAATTTTATATTTTTACTCATTTTGTTCTATAAATGATAAATAATTTGTCAACTTTTTTTTATTTTTTAAAAAATTCTTAAATATTACGTAATAAACCAAAATATTTACAAAATATACTAAATTTCATAATCTACGAGAGAGCTTTGGGATATGTGTTATTTGGGACTCTAATAACCACTTATTCTATGGTAAATACTATTGTAAGGTTCAAGTTAAATCCAGTAAACATTATTTCATAACGGTTTATTTGTTCTGGCCTTATAATTTGTCTATACTTTATCTTCATCGTGTTTTACTCTTTATTACTGTGTTTTTTTATTTTTTTTCTCAAACTAAAATAATTTACACGTTTTAAATATATACTATTATAACAAAAACTTAAATGAGTTGTAATAACATAAGAGTATAATAACTAACTAATTGCACACGTGATAAATCTGTTAGTGTCTATAAATGAACATTTGTTCTATCGAAAAACCTATATTATTTTTTATTTCCTTTTCTTTTTCAATAAATTTACTCATTCGAAGAAGAGAAAATAAATAGATTTTAAAAAATAAAAAATGTATCATATGAAAAAAAAATCTAGAAAAAACTACTATAATAACTCTTTGTTGTCTATTACAAACATGACAAGTAATTAGTTGTATTATAAAGTTATTAGACGGCTATCCGTTTTTAAAATTACTACTTTTACAATTTAGAAAATGTAGTAACATATGTTTTATTATCATAATTTTTTTTTGTTATTTTCACAAACGTCCATTTTAAAAATATGTTGAAATCTTACCTGCATTTCAAAATTGTAGTTCATAACGGGTTTTTTTTTTAAATGTTGTTTTCAAATACAGCAAAATAAACCAAATATTTACAAAAATAGCAACTTTTTAGATCTATCGTTAATAAATATCGATAGTATTTGAAATTTTACTATTTTTACAAATATTTTAAACTTTTTACCTCTTACTTGTGATATTCCAAAAATACTTTTTTTAAAAAAAGAAGAGCACAAGGAATTAATGGTGAAATTTTGAGAAAACGACGTGGTTTTTAAATGAAAAGACGTTGTAATAAAGTAATCAATCTTTTGTTTTAACCATGGGTTTGATTGTGTTTATTTTTGCTTCGTAAGTATGGACTAATTATACTTTTAATTTGAACTTTATTTTTATCTTTTTTTAATTTTGAGTTCAACATATCTTCAAATTTCTAAAATGGTTGGGTTTCCATCTAAATTTATCTATCTAAATCACATATTAAATGTGAAATTAAAAACTATATATATTAATGTTACATCAAAGTTAGACTATATATATATAAACAAAAGTGGGTACGTGCATCAATTCTAATAATTTATTAGAAAATTGTCAAAAATAGTAAATTTGATAAAGTATTTATAACATATAGTAAAATTTTAGAATATATTAATAATAAACATTGATAGACATTAATAGAAATTTATCAGTTTATATCATTAGTAAAAACCAAAATTTTGTTATAGTTTGTAAATATTTTAATTTATTTTTCTATTTTAAAAAATATTCCTAATTTATTTTCACAATTTTAAACATTGAACGTTATTTCTCAAGAGACATTTAAAATACTAAAATTGTTTTTAAAATATATTAATATTCATCCAAAATTTCTATATCTTGTAAATAGTTTTTTTTTTTGTTGTGCTATTCACTTCACTTCTCCCTTTTAACATAGGACAATGTTTAAAGGTTAAAAACCTTTGTTTATATAAATAAGAATAAGGGAGGTGTTTTAATGTAGTTTAATTTGAAACTAAAAAATAAAAAAAGAAAATTGTTTTTTTGTAATAATTTAATTTAAAATTAATAAATATATTTAAATATAACAAAAAAACCAAAATATTTAAAAAATATAATAAAATTTTAGATGTTTATAGATTTTTACCACTAATAAACGAGAGTAAAAGTTTATCACGGATAAATAGAAATTTTGTTATATATATATATATATTTTTGTAAAAGTTGAATAGTTTTTCTTTTGAAAGTTTTCTCTTTTTCTTAATTTATATTTTAGTTTTTTATTAGTTTAATATTAAATTTGTAATATAATATTGAAAATTTGAAATAATAATTTTTTTTTTTCTTAAACCATCGTGACGTACACATTTTTCTTTTTGGGTTTATTTTTTTGTGTGTTTTTATTTTCTTTTAAACTATATTGTATTTGCAGTTTTGGTAAACTGTGGTAGAGAATTTGGGTAGGACGAAACATCCATTTTAGTAAGGTCCATAACTATGTGATTGCCCACTTTTCCCTTCTCACAATTTTGCCCCCATATACAATACATTATTACAATTTTACTCGTACTATACACAGTGTTCGATGAGTCGTGATATGATGAATTTGTATTGTAATGTGATGCCAAACACGTGTTTCAATTTAATCTTTTGAATCTGACTTGTAATATACAACTCGTTCTTACAGTTTTCTATTTAACTCTATTTCCCACTATTTTTATAATTTACTGTGTTAAAATAAATGATTATTATTTGTGATTCTTCATGAATGCATCCATCATTGGTAAATGTATCATCTCATGAAAAGTGTTAATAACTAAAGGACGTGACTTTTTGAATGGTCACGGATAAGTCAATAAATAAGTTCCTTTATCTTCTATAAATGAATTTCTCTTCGTATCCACAATCTTGACGCTCGGTAGATTCACAAGATTTTGTTTGTTGATCTTCTATAGGAGTGCTAGAAGAGAGATGATTTGTTCTATTATGAGAGGTAATTACTTTAAATACTCAAACACTAAAGTGAGTAAATTTTTCCTAAAGAGACAATGTGAATTTTTTAAGTTCAAATCTGTATTTATGTATGTTTTTCTACTTATTGTGATAATAATTTTTACAACAATTTGATAATCTGTATAACATTTACGATATCATTTTCTTTTCTCGTTCGATCATTCATGCTTTTCAACACCTCTTCTATTCCAAATAATTTTGACTATATCTTAACTCTCCAAACAAATTTCTATATGGGTTAGAGTTGAGTTGTTTCACTAAATTCGAGAGTCCATTAATGGTTACTTAATTACTTACATGCCTATTAAGGAAATTATTTATCGTTAAGAATATTGTTTAGCAAAAGTTATTAGTTGGAGTAATTTTATTTTGAGGGGATTATTATTCACACAAATGTAGTTATTAATTAAGAATTTCAAAGACAATGATTTACATAAATTTTGTAGGTTATCACATTGTAACATTTATGATTTATTTGGAAAACTTTCTTAAGAAATATTTTTTAAAAAACTTTACACAATATGTTTTTATTTTTTACAAAAAGAAACATTAATTTGGGGACTTTAATTTACATTTTCCATACGTTACACTAAAATAATATAAAATTGTTACTTGAAAAATAATATTGCACCAATTTCATTACTTCCAAAATAATTTGAAATAGTAAAGATTTTATTAAAAAGTACATTTTACCGTCCAAAGTTACATAAATATTTCAAACACGCATTATTAACGTTGTTGATGTGGTCATCCATCAATTATTGTAGTAAGAAGAAAAGCCTCAAAAAATATGATTAAGTCATTAACTTTTAACTAACACTTATAAGTTTATCAGTATCTATTACAGATAGAATTCAAAATTTTACAACAATTTAGAAATATTCTAGTTACTATATTTAAAAATATTCATATTTTCGACTACAAATAACATGTCCTTAATTTATTCAATAGGTTTAAAAACATTCGAATCTACTACACATGTCATTTCATATTTTCAATTTCATTCAACACAAATTTTAAATTCTTATATAATAATTTTAATAAAAAAGGTAAAAAACAATCTTTCACAAAATATTTACATTTCATTCAAAAATAAAATATAATAATTTTTTAGTAATTTTGTTCACGTAAATAGTTTGTTAATTTTTTTATTTGTTGAAAAAAAGTAACATAGTAATTCTTTTTAGTGATTTTGTTCAGGTAATAGTTTGTCAAATTTTCTATTTATGAAAAAAAAGTAACGTAAAATTGAATGCTCACTTTTTTATAATTTAATGATTTTAAACTAAAATATTGGAAAAAAAACATTTGACAAAAATATTTAATAAACCTTGCTTTTTAATGATTTTTTTTATAGAAAATGTAAATATTTTATCATTTCTTTTTAGTTTTTGAAAAAATATTTAATATTTGAATTTAACTAAAAGAAACATAGAGTGTGGAAATTTCAAAAACATTGTCCCACGTAACAACGACTTCCGTTAATCAGCAACGGCGGTTAAGCGACGTCTATCAACCGTTAACTAATAATTATGTGGTCCACTCAGTCCCTATCAAATCGAGTTGCCACGTCACAATGTATTAATTAACTTACTGTGACTAAAGGGCTCCTCAACAACGCCCTCTCTCTCTCTCTCTCTTTCTCTTTCTCTTTCTTTTCTTTTACAATTTTATAATTTCACTTTTCGGAACTGCCTCATTTGTCGTTTTGCGTGACTCAGCTTTCCTCATTCTCGATCCCGAACGCCTGCTCTCGACACGTGTCCGTCAGATTTGTGGATCCCCACGAAATCGGACGGCTTCGAGCGCGAGATTCTTTTACCACTGGACCGGTCTTCTTCGGCCGGTTGATTTATTCACCGCGTGCTTTTTATTTAATTTTTGTTTTCTTATGGTATTGTGTACTGAAAAAGGTACGTTCAAGTAGGGCCCAGCACTCGTAAGGTACACACGTGTCAAATTCAGGTGGGGCCGTGGAGTTGAACGAACGAGTGAAATTTTGCCTGCCAAAGAGGGAGCGGCGAAGTTAAACAGTAGGTTATATGAAGTACTAATTCTGTATTTACTCGTCCCACTCCATTTTAGTGCATTTATATTTATATTACTAATTTTAGTTTTGCTTTATGTTTGTGAACTTTTTCTCTAAAATAAAAAGAATATTTATAAACTTTAAAGAGTTTTAAAAATGTCAATTTTTAATAAATGGTATCAAACTTTTATTTAAAAAATATATTTCAACTATTCAAAGTTTTGTAAATGCTATTTACCTTAAAAATATGTTAAAAATACGGTTATTGATTTAATATTTATATTGATTTTCTCACCAACTAAAATAAAATTGAAAATTTTAAGTTTAAATTGAATCAACTGACCAAACAAAAGTCGATCGAACGGTGGGAGAACGAGAGGAATCGATGTTAGTTTGAAGAAAAATTTCAAATCGATTAATTTTAAAAGATATTTCATAGTGTTAAAACTCAAATGATCGACCGTTAAGAGGTCGATTTGAACATTTACTAAACCGATCATAGTCAGTTTGATGATAATTTGATCGAAAAATCAATTCTGACCGATCAGTGATCGTTTATAAATATAAGTGTTATTATAATAATTTTATAAAAACCACTTTATTTATTTGGAAACCATATAAACTACATTGAAATCGAAGGAAAAAGAAAGGTAATTTTAAGGCTTTCATCTTTTCAATGTAGCATCAAACTAACAACATTAATAAATACATAAAATCACATTTTGAATGTTATTATTATTATAATATTTCCACGTGGATGTAACTTTCTTGAAAGTTGCTAAATTACAATGATAATTCATAATTTAATAATCGAAAAACAGAGTTGTGCTCATAATAATAACCAATAATGACAAGCATCATGATGAACAATAGGCTTTAAATAAAACTATTTTCTTTTTATTTTAAGCCTATATATTTTTAATTGCCCAATTTTAATCATTTTTAATTAAAAGTAGGTTTAAATACTATTTTTTGTTTCGTTTTTAGAACAATCGCAAAGAACATAAGATAATATAAAAAAAATGATTGTGAGTGACAAAGAAAGCGTTAATGAGAATCAGAAGAAAATTGTGACAATATCTCACATAATAGGAAAAAACAGAATCCATCTCACTTGCCAAATATTTCACCTCTTCAATAAAAAAGATACCTTGGAAGGATTCGAAAACATGCCATTAATAAGACAAATAACTTCGTGAGACCTTCTACCTTCATTAAGAAACAACACATCATCCAATTCATCACGAATAACCATAACTTCAAGCACTTCATTGTGAGAATCAACTTGAAACTAGTAATTACTCGGACGCACGACCTAAGTGGTCACTTAGAACCCATCCTAGTCTGCCGACTTGTTTGGTATGACTCCAAGAAAAGCATAAGGGCTTCCATCTAGTCAGTTTGTCCAGTCATCTTTAGTTTTGGTTCATTTTAGTTTTTGAACTTCTAAATGAAATCGAACAAAGGATCAAAATCATCACTATTTAAAAGTACAAAAATGTACAAATGACTAATAAAAATGATATATATAAAAGTGTAAAATAAACAAAAAAGAAGAGAAAAGAATAAAGAAACCCTAATTGTTTGGTTCGATGAGAAAGGGAAAAAGGATCCAACGCTATTCCACTATGGAGAAGAACAAGTCGGGCAGTGATCACATTTCACGCCACAAGTACCCAAAAATTCCCATCATATTACTAAATTTAAACTTAAGACTTAACCAAAGGAATATTATTACACATTATAATATTACAATTACAACAAATATTTTAATTCAAATTTTATTGATTTTTGTGTGACCTCAAAAAGCTCTCTCCTTTTTCATTGCTTCATTTTCTTTTTCTATATATTTAAAATAATACGTACGTGCGGTAACGTATTAATAATTTCAACTATTATTTTACTTATACACACACACTCTCTCTCTCTTAATTGTTTCTCAAATTTAGCTTTTCCTTATCAATTTTGTTGAATCAATAATAATAATAAAAAAGAAATGTCTTTACATTTTCCTTTTCAAACAATACTTGGTGCTTTGTGATTGGTTAGGGGTGTGAGAATCTGAATCGGATTGAAGAATAAACTTGATTCAATACAATTCGATTTGATTTGGTTCTTGGTTTTGTTTGAGTCAAACTTATGGTTTGAAATTGGAATTTGATTCGATTGACTTGATTTTGTTTATTGTTAGTCTCATTCACATCTATTTAAAAAAAATTCTCTTGAGTTTTTATATTTTGCAAATGGATTTTTGAACTTAAGGAATTGTATTGAAAAAGATAACGAGTTTCTTAGTCTGGATGGTTTAATAAGAAGTGAGAGTGAGAGTGAGATGATATTTTTTTATTTGATGTGGGATATGTTTAGATTGTGGGTTACATTTAAATGAGATATTTTAAACTAATCACAAATTGTCACATCATATATCAAATTAATAACGAAATTACAAAGGATCAAATTTGAGACTAATTAAAAATTGACATTGACTTGAATTGATCGATCTGATCAAGTCATTTGTTTTTTGTTTTTGACCAAATGATCAAAGTAATTATTTTGCTCCAATTAAGTATCGTGGGCTTAACTTTGGCCCATAGGTTAATTAAGGCCTAACTTCAATTAGATGATCCCAAGAGTCATGTCTATGGACTAAGCAAACCCAAGCCCATAAAGTCCACTTGAGAACTTAAATAGAATACTTAACCTTCATTTGAAGAGTTTATAAATTTTAGAACTAAGAGAGTCTAGAGATAATTCTCTCAACAAACAGAGGACTCCCTGACTCATAAAGCAAAATGACACTTGAAGACAAAAGTTGTTTGAAGAAACAAATATTTTTTCAAGATTTCAACTTAAGGACATTCACATGCTCCACTTTCATGTATCAAACATGTACATTCAACTAAAAGAGAATTGAATGATCAAGTACTAAAGATTGAACAACATCTACATAAATTAGCATAAACACAAGTCTAAACTTCATGAAACACGTTTCTCTGTAAACTTTGTGCCAACAACTATGAATACTTTTAATCTTGCCCAAAAATGATAGAATTTGGGCGTTGCAACTAAGTGCGTTAGTAAGGCCACAAGAAGACAATTGGCAATGTAGCGTGTCAACTGAAAACAAGAGGAAGGTATAAGTAGTTGCCTCACAAGAGATGGATAGGGAGGGGGATAGAAGAGCGGTTGTGAGAGAAAAGATATGGTTAATTGGGTTCAGGCAATACTTCTATGAAAAGATTATAGCCCAACCCAACTCGATCAAGCATGAGATGGTCGAGTCAGATCTTGTTTGTATATAACTAATCAAGTAACGTCAATTTGTTTCTTTTTTTTATACCTAATCTAATATCGCACCCGATCTGACCCACTTACATCCTTATTTGCACAAATATAATCTCTATTTTAATAAGATTGTTTTTTTTTTTCATTTGACAAAATCTCTTTTACAAATGTTTTTTCTTCTAATATGATTGTAGAGATGATACTATAAGAAAATGGGGAGTACGTTAGGTTGCACCAAGTGTTACTTGCTAGCTTCATGTTTTAAGTCGACTTTCTAGTTTTGTTAATTAGTTTATTGTATTACATATTTGAATTTCATGTATATAGCTTTATTAAATATTTTTAAACAAAAACACATATTTTGTTTAACAAGATACTCATGCTAACCAAAGATGATAATAAAAAAATGTGTCATTACCATTAATATAAAATTAAAAATTTAAAAATATATGAGAAAATGAGCTTTAACAATTAAGATAAAGTTAACGATTCATTTTAATCTAGGGTCACCGGATTCTACAACTTCATTGATAAAAATAAAAAGAGTTATTTTCAAATATATAGTAAAACAAACCAATATATTTATAAAATATAGAATCTACCATGATTGTGATAGACTAAGATAAAATACAGTGAAATACTTAGGAACAATTTTGGATTTTATCACTAATATTCTTCTCTTCTAAAAAATTTACCTAAAATAATTTTTCAATAGTAAAATGGTATATTTGATAGAAATTGTAAGTTAACCGAATATACTTCCGACCCGCGCAAACGCAACGTAACTGGAACTCTTTGTTCATCTCGTTTCAACATCTCTCCGATGGCAACTTCCGAATCAAAACCAAATGATCAGCTGATTCCCTTGCCGGAATCTGAATCGTTACCGGAATCTGAATCCCAGCTCTCAGCTCTCATTTTCGGTACGTTTCTTCGCTTCTCTATCCCTTTCTCTCTAATGCACACATTCAAAAGGCACGCAAATTAAGGCGCTAACTACTGCGCTTTCTCACAATGAAATCTGCCTGCCTGCCTGACATTGTATAGCGAGGTTATTAGCTAGATTTTGTTACACCTACTGTGAAAAATCGGCATTGTTAGTCGTTTTCTACTTATGCTTATATGGTTGAAGACGTAGGAAATGCTATAACATCAAACTCTAGGTAGCTGTTCATATTTCGTCTCGATTGCATTCTTTAATGTTGAGCGTAGGTTCGATTGGAAACACCGATTAGGTTAAGTTTCTTCGCTTCTGAATCTATGAATTCGTGTAGGACGAAAGCCGAAATTGATAGAGGTTGTTTATTTTAGACAATTTTTTTTTAACAAATCGGCATTGTTAACTATCTGCAGTTCTTAAAACGAGGAATTTGTATTCTTAAACTTAAGACTCTGATTTCTCCAAGTGGTAGTAATTTGTTGTTAACAACACTTGAATCTCAGTATTCACGTTTTATGATTCTACCTCCATTTATATGTGTAATCCATCTCTATTTGGTAATCTTGCTTCACTTATCCGTTATCTGTGTAATTCTAGAAGGAATTTTATTAACTGTCTTGCGAGATGGTTGTACTAGGAGAAAGATCGTTCCTCTGCTAATTTATATGCTTATAAATCATAGCCGAACACCTATGAAAACTTCAGAGACTTGAAACAAGCAATCAGTACTCAAACCTAGACGTGCTTGCTTCTCTCACAAAATCATTTTTTCGTTTTTCGTTTTCTTCTTAGCATGTTGGTGTTTATCACGCCCTGATCTTTTTTGATCGGTCTGCCATTCAATTAGATAACGCTGGTTTATATTTTTACATGCGCGCAGATATATCACAACAGGCTCAAGGGGCTATGGAGAATATGCTTAGAATGATCAGGTTTGTTAATTATGAACAGTAACTCGATTTTTTTTAAAAACAAATTTTTAAGAGAAATTGCATACAAAAAAAAATATATATATATTTGCAGGAAATGTTGTTAAGTGATAAGGTGTTAGCGGGGAGAGTGAAATTTACTACTTCCGAACTTAATGCTTGATAAAATTGATTTGAAAAGCATGAACTCTTCAAAATAATTCATGGAGTTAAGAAATGCAAATTGTAAGATGACATGCGGATCGCTTCTATGCCTAAATTTATAGCTTTTTGCTCTCAATAAATTCGATAAAATTAAAAAAAAATTTGTTCCAGCCAACGATGACTATTTTACGTGGGGAGCCAATTTAAAGCTATGTTCATAAAGTACTTATTTTTTCTCTTCTTCACAATAGAGGGAATTAGCCCAGTCGGAAAAAATATATATACACACTTTCATATATTATCTGTTCTTTGTCACCACCAATACCATCTATATTCTCATTCCTCATCTTCTACTCCTAGAGACTTAAATTAATTCCATAAAACGTAATAATGGTACGTCTACGTCCTCAGACCAACCTCAGTCTTCTCGTTTTCAACTGTTTGCAGTGAAATTGATCAAAACGCTGTTGGAATAGTGGAAGACATAGAAAAGTGCAGGGGTTCTGCTCTTGACAGAAAGGGAGTGTTGGAGGAAGAGAAACAACAATTTCAACAAGCTGCTTACACTGTTTTAGACATGCTCAACAACGGAGGAGGGGGAATGCTGTAAGATTTTTCCCAAAATTTCTGCACTTTCTGCCAACACGTATCCCTTTAACATATTTACAGTCATTCATCTCTTGTTTTATAATAGATGAAAACCATAAGTCACCAGTTTAGGCTTTGAAGAAGTGATGGGATATGTAAACCGATCAGATACGAATTTTGTCTTCAAACAAAGAATAAATGATCACCCTCTCTTAAAACATTCAAGTCTTCTACTGTAGAGCCATCAACCATGAGAATTGAGCTCCCTCTCTTGCCAAATCTTTTCTCTGCAATCCATTGTCAAGCAGTTATCTACCAATATAAAAGAACGTCATCTATATCGACATTGAAAAGGTACACAAGGAGTATAAAAAGCCAAGCCCCATATATTTTCTTAGAAGTAAACTTCCAAGTTTGATTTGTTCTATCTGATCCATTACTCTATTGCCTAACTATATTCCAACCATGACAACATGATCGTGGTTGTATTTAACTTTCTTTATAAGGCATAAAAACCTAGTAATTGACTATGGTTTTTATTTCACCATCTACTTTCTCTCATAGTAAATCATATGATTAAGTCAACAAAATTTTGTCCTTAAGGAACAATAGGTATATAGTCTTGGACTGTAATTTCTGAAAAATTTCCCCGGATTGGTTAGAGTGTATGAGGCAAATCATATTTTACACAAATCTAACTATAATACCTGCCAATCCAAACAGTTCTTCAATTGACTGAGGCAGAAGTACCAGTTTTCCATTACTGTTGCCATCTTTTGTACTTTCATCTGGATGGTGCTCATGAATTATCACCCTGATGCGAACTGTAGGTGGCTGTGGTTTAGATGCTTCTGGTATTCCTATAACATATTTGTGAGAATTGAGCTATTAAGTTCTAATTTATTGCACAATCCTTAATATGCTTATCCAAGCACAATTCCCCCTAGTAAACTTTTATAAAGTCAGTCATCGCAGATGGTCTCAAGCAACATTTGAAAATACATGATAAACAAGTTGCTAGAATAAAACAAACTTGATTAAAATTAGAACATCTAGGAAGTGTGCTTTGTACCGAGCCAAGTTGATAGCACTGACTAAATTGGTCCAATATTTTTTGCTGTAAAAGTTGGAATTTATCTTCTAAGTTAAAGCAAAAGTTTTAAATGATCAACCAGAATTATTGAAAAATATTCAGCATGCTCTGTTTTTAAAGAGGCTAATGGAAATTCTTTTGATAAAACTCAATATATTTTAATTGAAAAACTAAGTGTTGACATATTTCTTGCACACACGAACATTTTGTTTTGATGAATCTAGATTGTCCTTGCATGTTGTTACAACTTGCACCAAGACATGTCCAGTGAAAACAAAAACAAACTACTAAGATTTATGACTTATCCACTTTATGGATGTTTTCATAGCTAAACTTATTAGAAAATGGTATCAGAACTGTGAAAGTCATTCCACAATTTACGTACCTTCAATTTTTTCATCTCCATGATAATTTGATGCTCTCTGATTTTGTGTCTCATTGGGTTCTGTGCGCTGCAAAACAACATGTGATGGTCATCGTCTATTTAAGGTTCTCTTTATCATTCTCAAAAGTGAGCCCTTTCTCTGGCAGGATATCATAAGGAACCAGTTTATTAGGTAACAAAATGGCAACTCAAATATATCCAGAATTTAGGGAAAGAATTAATGAATGTTTGGCATTGTACTGATAATTTGTTCACAAACTAATTTACATCAACTTATAATTTCTTTTCAAATCAAAGACTTAACTTTCATTGAGAATTTCAATACAAGTTGCATCATATAGCTCTTCCATGGTCTACTCTACGGACGTATTTTTCCTCTACTTGGAACTGTAAGCTATTTCCTTCCTTTTAATAATTGCTAAATTTTTCAAATTGTTTTTGTCAAATTTTCTTGACCAGAGAAGTAATTGAAATTCTCCCTTTATATTATGTTATTTGCTCAAATTTAACTTTAATACATGCTAAGTTTCATAAGTAACATTAAAGTAAAAGAATATAAAAAATGACTTTAGCCACATTTATTTACGTTTTTTTTCCAGAAAGTATAAAGTATAAATTTGATCTACCCATTGTCTTTTGCTATAATTTTTCTGCTATATACTCGCAGGAAAAGTTTGACTTTCATTAATCTAGGGAGGACAACGACCATGGTTAAGGAGAACAGATTGATGTCTAGCATATTTTCACCATAGGGATAAGCATTTTGGTTAAATTGAGTTTGCCTAGTTTTCACATGTATAGATGATACTTTGAAGCCTTAGATTTTCAAGGTTGAAAAATCGTAGCCATCAGGATTTCCATATATTTTTAATAAAGCGTTTACTCATATCCTTTGGATAGTAGTTAACCTGGGTTAACTTGATCCCCAAAAATCATGATTTTGAGATACATTTTGCTGTTAATTTTCCAGTATGTAATAAATATCTGCATCCATTCTCAGTAATTTCTCCTGTGTAATTCTCGAATTATATTCAAACGATAAGGCTTCTAATGTTTTGCATTGGATTTTCTAACAATCCTACAAGCTAAGTATGTCCAAGTTGTAATCCACTCTATTGAATAGTAAAAGAAGAGTACCTCAAAATTTAGGTCTTCCAGCAAATCGGAAAAGTAGGGTATTTCATTTTGCTCCTCCTTTTTTAGTCCCTTCAAGTGCTGACAGTGCAGTGCAAAAGTCAGCATAAAAAGGGGAAAAAAGTGCATACAAGACACGAGAGGGTTTATAAGGATTATCTTCAATCTCAAAGGCTTCTGACGTAAAATTTGTTTATCTTATTAGGATTATCTTCCACCATTTTTCTAACCTGAGCGAAGTTGGAGAAAAGGACTTTTCCATCATTGCTGTTTGGTTGTATCAATTGCTTAAAATGATGATGACTGATCCTGACGACTTGGGAGAGTCTTCTAGTTCTCACTGTAAATGGCTGTGGGATATTCAACATCACAGCAATTTCCCCTGCCATTTTTGGAGATTCCAACTTTGACAAAATCTGAAAATCAATGATGCAAATATTATTATTATAGAAAAAAATGAAAAAAATCAGGTAGATTGAATTTTCCTGTCTTTTTCCGGCTGAAGATGGAAAAGATCTCAGTGCATGAGTAATGCTGATGCAGTCACTCTTCCATTTAAATATCACTGTATAGTATCATTATAACACAAATTGTCTTACTTCCACTTGATTGTTTGAGAGCTAGCAGATAAATCTATCTTGTTTTGTTTAGAGTGTTTGGAAGACTAGGAAGACCGCTTAGGTTGGAATGGGGTTATTATCTAATACTAGGGATCTCATACTCCTTTCCAATCTCCTTGCTCGGAAAGACATTATATTATAATATAGATTTTCCCTTCCTGATGTCATGACAGTAATTTGTACATTTTGTCAATTTCTCATTGCAGGAAATTTTCTTGATCATGACCTGTGGTTTTCAAAGTTTAACTAGAGCTTGAGGAATCAACCTGTAAAGATAGCTGGGGGGTTATGAGTTATGAATGTATGGGATATTATCTTCCGTTGAATGGTGAATACAATACGCTATTTTTGCTTAGTCTACATCAGAACAAATCCTCATGTAATCCCTTCCTATTGTCTTGCCTTCAGTTCTGGGTTCATTAAAATTTAGGATATGCAAGCTTATACTTTGTCTGAATATCCTTCAATTGCCAATCACATTATCACTTCGAAGCAACATAAGTTTTCTTAAAGATATTGACAGTCCAATTAGATATTTATTTATAAAAGTAGTAGTTTTGTGATTTAGTTTTCAAGGATGGTGGTTGAAGAGACAAAGATCTCTTCCTTCAATCTGGATCTTCTAACTATTCAAGTTCTTTTGCCATCAACTTTTTATTAGAGTCTGAAAGTACTCTCAACTGCTTAGAATGACATTACTTGAATAAGATAGGTTCTATAGTCTTGGATAACTATGTCTTTGAGTTCATTTTAACTGCTTTGAATCTTATCTTAAATTTTTTATTGTCTGACTTCACCTTGTCGGAATATGTAATTTGGGCATGAATGGTTAAAATTTGTTGCAGCATACGATGCAATGCATAGAGATAAGCAATAAACTTTGAACTCGACTATGAACTTCTTTATATTACCTGTTCAGTTCCAGTCTTGTACGAGATCACATCCTGCATTTTCATAAATTTAGTTCAGTTTTGATTCCAAGATAGCATGGAATGCAGAAAAAAAAAAGAAAACACAACACAAGATATAACATACCACTGCTCCAGACACCAAGATGTAGAAATCTGTTGGTATCTCGTTTTGTATTATAATGTCAACTTTAGGTGGAAAATACTCTGCTTTCATCTCAGACACCTGCACAAATATATTCTAGGCCATCAGGATAACAGAGATAGTAACTCTAATAGTAATGGCTGGGATATTTTCCAGACATTCTTCCATTAATAAATAGTAAAGGTAAATCCTCCAAAGTTCTACTTTTTATACTTCATGCTGTATTACTTGGGAGTTTTCTTTAAAACTCTTCTCTGTGAAAATCATCTTTGAACAGGGAAAAAGTTCTTTACCAATTGGACGATAAGGTCTTCAGAGAGCCCCTTGAATAAGTATGCATTCTCAACGGTATGACGGAAAAGGTGCTGGGCAATACTGGATCTGATTGCTTTAGGTAAATCCTCCAACACCTGTTCTTGCTTCAACTCTGCTGTCTTGAACTTGAGTTGCATGTGCGCCAACATTTGATCTTTCAAGCCTTCTGGCAGTCTATTCTTGCTTCCATATCGCAATATCTCATTTATAGAATCCCTCTGGTAAGTGGTAATAAAGTTTGTTTATTATACAGTGTAATGCTAAAAGAGAGATTAGAATGCGAAATGGAACTGATAAATGGTTGTCTTCTGTGTAATTGTAAAAAAAGAACATCAATAGTAAAAGGAGTCAACCATTGGCTTATTGCTAGTAGCATATTAAAGAAGTATGGAATTTGGTCATATTAAACCTGGCTTCAGCCAGTTCATCAAATGACTAATTTAATAGATTCAGTGCTTGCAGATTTATATTACATTTTCTATGGATACTATGCTTTATTTTCTGAACCATTGGTTATCACCAAAACTTAGACATATTAGACTGGTTCTATGTTACTGTAGATTGAGTGTGTAGAGAAAAGGATAAATTACCATGATAAATGTTCGAATAGCGGCGTGAACGATGAGATTTGTCATGTTTCCTATCAAATAAGATGTGAGGCCAATGTTGCATAGCATGTAGCAGATGCTAAAAATCTTCTCCCCTAGATTAACTGCATGCAAGTCCCCATAACCAACAGTAGTAAGTGTGACAATGGACCAATATATCGAATAGGTGTACCCAAGCCAGATACTTCTATTCTGAAAATCTTCGACTTCAATTCCAATCCATGTATTTTCTGAATCTTTATGATGAACTGCTAACCAATAGTAGAAACAACCAGCCGTATGAACTGCCAACAGTGTAACCTGTCATTGGAAATCAACTCAAAGTTATTATACTTCAATTTAAAAGTGATCTGAGAGTAAAACGTTACAAGTAAGTTTGTTGTCCCAAGAAAGATGTCTTACACAAATTAGTTTGGCGAGTCTTGTATAAAAGTAACTAAAGCGTATGTCTTTCTCCAGCCTGTATTTGAGGCAGTTTGTCAGTTAGATTAGTTACAAGATGAGCTTGCCGACTCCTTTTAATTACGATTGTAGCAGTATGCATTTTTTCTTTTTAATTTTTTTATACCAAATAATTAATTTTATTATAATTTGAAGTACGATGTTACCTTGTGAAAAGTTGACTAACACGCCTTAGTCGCCAGAACCGAAGTAAGTTGAGGAAGCCGAAGGCCTCACTGCGGTGCATCCTTCCAGTGAAAATTCTGTATATTACCTGAAATGGGAGAGTGGAGGCTACGTCCATGGGGAACCCCAGGCTTGTAAGGTAACTGTAGCAATACAAAATTTTCTATTAATCAAATAGCTATTCAATAGTTTCTAAGTTCGGCTTCAATAATTCATTTCACTCTGCAAATTGTTTGCAGTAACCATTAACTCAATCGTATTCATATAGAACATTTTTTTACCCATCACAATTTACAACCTATTCAATTCAATTTGTCAACTTCAATATCAAGGCATAAACCTTAGATCTGATCTCCCCCACCCACTTGCTAAACTAGAAAAAACATGTTCAATTTCACTTCTCTTTTTTGGTCCGAAAAGTAATCATATTATTCTATTGTCCTCTATTTACGACTTTCTACATGTGTGTAGTTGTCGTCTTGTGCTAATTGTCATTTTTTGTGGTGCTGTCGTGTACATAATGACAAGAAAATTAATAAGTTACCACTACATGTGACAATTATTGTTCCATTTTCATAACTGACTACTGTTTCCCCATCCTTCAGCTCTTGAATTCACTTCAATTTTCAAAACCACTTGATGAAATTAGAAGAAAACCCAAAATGAAGTCAAACCAAAGCATTACATAGAATTGATGAAATGAACATACCGTAGAGCTATCTTCTTATGATTATCAACGAGGAGATATGTGCCTTTATCCAAGTAAGCCACAAAGAAGGTCAACACAATATCAATGGCGAAGAATGCATCCACTACCAAATCAACGGGTAAAAGAGACCCAGTCGCCACTTTCTTGAAGGCAAGCTCAAAGGGTGATACCCACGCTGAGTAAACCACTAGTACTACCAGGAAAGTTTGCCACCACCTGCATTCCATCATCATTTAAATTCCAAAATGCCCAACCAAAGTGGTCCGCTCATTTTCTCTCACCAAAAGCAAGTAAGACAAAATTTCTTCCTTTAGACTAGTTTTTGAAATTCTAATTATTAATACATCAATTTTCTCTCAAAAACACCTCCATATCATACTTCCAATAAACTATAAATCTATTTTTATTGAATATGTTCATTTACAACTACTGGAATCATCCTCACATATGACAAGTGAGAAAAAAAAGAAAAGAAAAAAAGAAACAGTTCCAATACTAAACATCTCAACTCTGGTAGATTTGTATCTTTTCATAGTTATGTCTACAAAAAGTTGGAATATCATGGGACTGTTAGGTTCATAATATATTAGCGGAACAAGCTAAGCGCTAATAACACTATGCAATTATAACAATTAAGTTCTACTTGATGTTTAAGGTTTTATCTATTATTTACTTTTCTGTTCTGTATCTATTTAGCATTAGTCTCCCTTTTCATCTCATCAATGAAAAGTTCTATCTCTTGCTAAAAAAGAAGATTAGCTAAATAAGGGGGTCGGGAGTCATTTATATTATCTTAAATTGGGATTTAAGAGAAAATAAAAAATACTGATGGTGTGTAAATTTAAATCCATTTCTCTCCTATTTATCTAGCGGTATTGAATTCAAAAGGATGAGTTGTTGGATTTAGCTTACCGATATCTTCTGTCATACGGAACTATTACGAACTTGTTCAGGTGTGTGTATCCATCGTTAACAACTGTTCCGAACGCCGGCAAGAGGCTGCTGGAAACTGACGTCAAATTCTTTATTTCGCCACTTGAGTGCCGCCGGAACAGCAAAGGCATCGGCGACCTTGTTTCGGAGATTGGCGTGGACATTGTGTCTCACAACCTTCTGCAAAATTTATGATCCAGAAAAAAAGAGAGTCATTTCTCGTGCATGCCTCGAAGACTTTTTATAGACACAAAAAAGGTAACTTTCACTCGTACCCGTGAATTCAACTGAATATATATATATAATTAAAGGCAGATGGAGAGGTGGTAATGAGCTTTTCGTTGAATTGGTGTTCTTTATGGAAATAGATTAAAAAAAAGATACGATTTTGTTTTAAATTTTAGTTTATTTGGTGATACAAGTTGACTTGTATTATTCCATGAATGAATCCCATGCTCAAGAGATTGGCTTACAAAATTCTTAACAATTAATAATTTTGAATTTTATAACTTATTTTTTGTGTGTATTGTAGAGGAAGAGTTGACTCTTAATTTCAGGACTTCAACAGGAGGGAAAAAAACGGAAGATGTTGGGTTTAGGAACTGGAAAAAAGGCAAATATCTTTTACCATACATCCTCACGGTAATTTTTATACGGTAACTTTCTCTCTTCTTTGAATGAATATTATTCAAATTCAGATTCTCCTATATATATATATATATATATAAAATACCTTAGATTTACCGTGGGAGAGACTGGAAAAAAAGGGGAGAGAGATAGAGAGAGAGAGAGAGAGAGATGAAGAAAGAAGAAGCTTACTCATAGGAAGGAATGGGGAAAATCCGAGGTAAGAATAGGATATATCATTAAATAAAATAATTGTGAATGTGGAATTAATCCTAGATCTAATCATATTATTCCTTTTTTTTTTCTTTCTATTTTGAATAGAAAAAAGAAAGTTATTGATGGTTTATTAATTGGTATTGGTATTGGTTGTTTTTGTTTTTGGTTTTTTAATAGAAAAATATTTAGAGATTTGTTGAACATGGAAAGAATTTTACTACTTTATGCTCCGATTTTTGCTGCTGTGACCTATTTAGGCATTAGATTTTGTTTCCCCATTTTAATCATCCAGTGTCTTGCAACTAAGACTACTGATATTTTAGGTTTGATAATTGTATTTTGGAAGAGCTACCTGGCTGTACCTTTTTTTTTTTGGTACGTTTTGTGGTTTGTGCTGAATGAGCTGGCTCTACTTTTTTTTTCTTCTGAAAAAAGTATTTCTTCGTGGTTTAAAAATGAGAGAAAAATTATCTAATATGACAAGCAACATATTTACCCTTCATGGTAAAATGCAGTTGGATTTTGTCATTTAGTCATTTTTAAAATTTCATATTTTTGAAACCATATTTTAGTAATTTTTAAAATTTGATTTATTAGGTTATATACTTTTTTAAAAAATATATAATTTATATGATCATCGGCATTGAAAATTACGGTTGATTATTGTATATCTTCATGAATCTATCATCTCTGCACCTCATTGAAAGCATATAATTATGTTTTTACAATAAGGAAAAAAAAACTCGCATTAACCAATGAGTAAATTCACTCTATACAAAAGTTATAATCAATAATGTAACAGAAAAACCACCACTATATATATATATTGAAAATTATTGTAACAGGTAGATATTTACAAAATTTAACAAAATTTTAGATTATATTGAAAATGTAATAAAATGATAGTCTTCAATAAATAATTTGATTTATTTTGCTATATTTAGTTATTTTGCTATATTTGGGAATGTTTCTTTATATCTTTTTCTAATTTTGACATTTTTATTTTTTTTAATTATTTTGAAAATTTTAAATATAATATAATGAAATAAAATATTTTTATATTTTATAAATACTTTAAATAGTTTTGTCATTTATAATATTCTATATATATATACATACATTTATACAATATCTTACCTATGGAAAATTAAAACAATAATAAAAAGATTGAAAAAGGGTAGGAGACGAAGGAAAAGAAAATAGGAAAAAGAAGGGTTGAAACATAGCACATAGGAGTGTGTCATTTCTTAATTTGTAATTAAGATAAAAGGTTCTTCATTTACGCGTTTCTTTTTTTCATAATGAATCTTTATATTCTTTCCCATTTTCAAAATTTAATATCAACCAGAGATTTATTATCCTTTCAAATCAAACAAGGTTAGAGTTTATTGGTATTAGTCTTTTCCTTTTTTCTAAATCACGATTGTAATCGATATGATATAATCGTATAGTTGTTTGATGAATTATTTTCAAATTTAGTTTTGTCTTGAAATTATAGTTTTTCCTATAAAAAAAAGAAAAAGAAAGCTTTAAAATGGTGACAATGCCTTCACTTTCTTGAAAAAAGTTACAAGCTAGGTTGAAGTTTAAATACTTAATATCTAATTATGCCTTTTTTTTCCCTCTGTTAAACGTAGGAAAATAGAATCACAAATTTTGTATCATAGTTTTCAAGTACATTTAAATGTTGGTTGAACTAAACTTTTTTCATTTGGACTAATATTTTTTATTTCTTTATATATTATTCTTATCTTAATTATTACAATTTTTCTTTCTATTATATATTTATTAATTTTTAAAAAATAAAAATACAAATTATTTACACTTAATGACACGAAAAACAATGAAGGACAAAAACATATTATACTTAATTTGCACAACTATAAATATTTTGTTCATTTGACCACTTTTTGACATTTTTTCTCCCATAGCTATTAATAATCAATAATTGTGGTACAAGAGATCGATGATCAAACCTCTCACCTCTAACGATAACCTCAATTAGCTCTAAACTTCACTTTAATAATTTAAGTTATTTTTATTATAATATTTATATAAAGATGAGATAGAATATTAAAATTGTACTACATTGCTGCAATGGTAAGCTTAGATGTGTACTTTACCATTGTGAAAAAATATTAGAATCTTAGGTTGCAATTCTCTCACATTTGATATACTAAATAAAATTAAGAGGTGTTTTAAAAATATAAAAGAAAAACAAACTATTTATACTAGAAAAAAAATTTCCACAAAATTTATTAATTAAAATATAAATATTTTGTCCACCTTCTCAATTTTTTTTTGTTGTTGACAATTTCTCAAAAATTAAAAGTTAACTGTTAATTTGAATTTGTTCATAGAGAAAATCCAAACCAATCAAATAAGAAATCGACTCGTACGACTAAAAACCATTAACTTATTTTCAAGAAAATAGTGTATCATAATAATAATAATAGGAAGCGTTAAATTGCCAGAAAAAGAAAAGTTGGACAAAACGAGGGCTAAAGGTCGTGTAGTAGTTGACACTAAATCTATATACAAAACAAGTAGATGGACATTTCCTTTTTCTTTTCTTTAATAATAAAAATCCATATCTTTTTTTTGGTTCAATAGTAGGGGTGAGAGATCAAATTATTTACTTTTCATAGATGGTAATTTGTATCTTATTAGATATGTTTTTGTAATGATTGAGTTTAAAAGAAGAAATAAATGAATTGATAACACATCTGAATAAGAGAGATTCCGATGACATAAAAGTCACACTAAGAAAAATTTAAAAAAATTAAAAGTTAATACATATACCAACAATGTTGACCTTCCTTTTCGATAGCTTGATCATAGTAACTTCAAAGTTAAACATGCTTAGCTTGAAGCAATCATATGTTAGTTGACAATTTTATGTTGGATGATCTCTTGAAGATTTTCCTAGAATGCATGTAAGTGAGGACAAAGTATGCTGAAAAAACTCGTGTTGATTTGTGGGAACGACTTTCACTCTAATAGGCATATAAGACAAATGATAATGATATTGCCAAGTCGCAGAGGATGTAGAAGAATGTTGGAGATCCAAATTCCAAATCCTAGACTCGACAAATACAAAAAATTTTGTAATGGATATTAGAACGTATTCGTTAATTTTTTCAACCTCATAGGAAAGTACAATTTTCATAATGACTTCAAACTAGTTTATTGTTGATAAAATTTAAACCTACTTTCGCCATGGACTAATTCGAAGTCTTATTTTACTTAATCCTAGCTCTCAAAATACTGATTAAATCTCATGGTGAAATATTACTAAATTTCAAGACATTTATGAAATATTAGTTTTACAATAAGGTTAATGTTATGAATTCTTTATTTTTATTAATCATTCTCAAATAACTAACTCTGGTTAGAATATGGTCAGAACATCACCAACGATGTGTGAATGGTAGATATTCCGTAGGACTATTTTTTCTTTATATCGGTAATATTTTCTTCCATACTCCATCTTGTAGGATAAGAAACAATAAAAAAAGTAATACATCGATAGCGAAATCAAAATTAAAATAAACCAAATACATCCATATATTTAAAAATGCTTGAAAATTAGGTAGAAATTCATTTACTGCCAATCAATAATACAAGAAATTAAAGATGGATGCTCCAATGTGGGTATAGGTATTTATGACATCCATTAGCCATACTTTTGCAATG
Organism: Cucumis sativus; assembly: GCF_000004075.3. Classification (NCBI taxonomy): domain Eukaryota; kingdom Viridiplantae; phylum Streptophyta; class Magnoliopsida; order Cucurbitales; family Cucurbitaceae; genus Cucumis; species Cucumis sativus. Next base: position 38,209,461 of record NC_026657.2, read on the forward strand.
TGCAACCCATTTATTTGGTTTTTTAAATGCACTCTTTGACATTTACAAGGGAAGACTTCCTTATCTTAGACTTTTAAATTTGGTGTGAGGTGGTAAATTATATTAAATACCATTAATATGTTGAAATCTAATATTTAAATTGTATCTTATCATCGGTTTGGATAATATTAATAAATGGATACAACAAAATATAATTAGTTTTAAAGGGGCAGAATGCTACTCTTTTAATTTACATTGGTTACATCTACAAGTAATATTACACTGTAGAAAGTGCAAAAGTCAAGAGTTTATTGAATTCCTTTATTACAATTTTTTAGAAAACAACGTAGGAATATAAACTTGAATGAAAAAACAACAAACTTCACTCAATCCAAAATTAAGAGCTTGTTAGAATGATTCTTTATCCATTCATCTATTTTAATTACTATTATAAATACTTTAAATTACTATTATAAATACTCTAATCAACGTTGGTGTCCATAGCCATTTGTCACTGTCTTAATCATTCAGCACTCTTGACATGTGTCTTGAAGACATTATTTCTTAGTGGTTAGATAATCTACCACTTGCTACTTTTCTTATAAATAGAGAGTTTTGGTAGATTTGTAAAGATCATATGGGAGAGAAAGAATTTCAATAAAGTTGGAGAGAGTAGAGAAATTTGAGAATTTTCTAAATATCTTAGTTTCTTTCTTTTCTTATTTATTTATATATTATATAATATTATTTTGATGTTGGTTTTCGAATTCCAATTGTGCCTTGTTTTTACAACAAAATTGGACACCTTTTCATGTGAATGTGAAAAAATATCTAAACTAACAGAGGGTAAGTGAACGATAATCAATACGATTATACAATCTTCCATTCTAGAAGTTGGAGTCGCACGTACTAAAAGAAAATTCAGTTAGCCATAAACTAAACTATATATAAACATACATATATCAAATCCTGCCCTACCCAACAACAATTAAATGGAATCATAAGAAGTTCAAGAAAGATTTAGTGGAATAAACAAGTCCAACATTATACATATATAGTCATAAACACATTTTAACCTAATTTAATTAGATTGATGAATGAAAGCTGACTTTGGAGTATACAATAATATATTTTTGCAAGTTGCATATACAAGGGATTTTTTTTAATTTAATTAAATTTCAACCAAAGGAAATGGTCGGTTGGAGTGGAAATTAAATACAAGAAATAGACATTGTGACTTAAGCAAAATGCAGAGCCAACCAAGCTTTGAAGATGATGACAAGATAAGAAACGAATTTAATTCTCAAACACATTTCATTTACAAAGTGGATTGCCACATTCCTCTGCCTGCTCTTGTCTCTCAAAGCTGAACTAAAAGGATATATATATATATATATATATATATCATATCCTAAAAAGAATTCTATTAACATTACCTACTAAGCTAAGTTAACAATAAAATGCTTTTGTTATATCTTCTCATTTATTTATTTATTTAATTCAGGTTCAGCTTTGTGATCCTCTCCATACATCTTCCATTGCTGAAACTGAATAGCCTCCAAGGAGCACGAAAAAATGTGTAACAAATATGATTACATGTACACAAAACATCGGAATAACTGCAAACTCCCGGAACGATTTAACTGGTATTCCCAATTGATTGAGGGAATCGGCTTTTCCTCAGAATCACCTTAAGCAGTATTCCAAGGAAAAAGAAGCTCCATCTTACTGGATGGACCTACCAAAGCAATTGATGCTGAACCAAGTAAACGATTGAAGTGATGTTGCAAGAGACTATACGTTGAAGACCGAATGGCAAAATCTGTTCGATTGAGCTGATTACATGTATTGAGCCAGCCACTGCTTACACATATCAAGCACGGGGAGGGCGTTTGCATGCAATGCCTGAAAAAAGGGGCAGCTCAACTTGAGTTATTGATTCTAAATCAAGCATCAAAAGGCTCAATAGTTTTCACGTTGGTTCACATCAACATTAATGCCGTAAGGAAAAACAACAGGCAGGACGTTACATTCATGTGGGTACAGACATCATTGCTACTAAGCCACATAGTCGATCAATTTACTTTACCATATGTATACATTCAATAATCTCCCTTTTCCTTTGTCCCAAATCTATCTCAAACAATAAACACATTCAATGCATTTAAAGAGCTCAAGTTTGAATAATAATAATAATAATACAACCAAACAAGAATTATTGGTTAGATGAATTAACAATTTCGAAATCCCATAATATATATCATGTCATGCTTTATTGACAAGTAGTGTTTGGTTTAAAATTTAACGAGCGGTAAAAGGTGTTAAGAGTTAAGATGAATTACAAGCACTTTTTAAAGATTTCAATGGTCGAAACTGGTTTGGGAAAATTTAAAAACAGATAAAAAGACGGTACCTTTAGAGTAAGTATTAAACTAAATTTCTTTTGAAAGAGCATATATTATAAAAGTTTCTTCTACGTATATGAAGGGTAGGAAGGAAAGTGATGTAAGAAAACTATTGGTAATCAGATACCTGGCCGAGATCAAACTAAAAACTCAGTTCAAATTAGAATTCTATAGTAGATGTGCTCAAGAGATGCCTGACCTGATGAGCTACATACTCAACATCAGCAACACTTCCACTTCGAGAAGCAATTTGGAAAGCACTTTTGAGACGACCGCAGACCACACAAGCCAAAACTTTTCTGTATGCACAAGAAGAGTACCATAAGGAATTGAAGCGATAGTATGGAAATTCAAAAGAATGCACGGTGAGAAATATAATAACTTCTTCAATGATTCATATCATCAATCATTCTTGCGAAAATCATACTATAACTGAGGATGAATTCTTGTCATCTCTTCTCCCAACCTCGATGAACAAAATGAATGCAGACAATATAACAAAGTAATAGACTCAACATTTTATTATAGTGATTCTTCAGCCCTTAGTATAGGCAGAAAGTCTGTTAACATTACGTTGTAATAGAAGATTGTTGAGTAATTATGAGCTCAATAAAGCTTACACATTCAATTACCATACGACAACTGAACTCCTGCCATCTAGATTTTCATGGGAATCTAAATTACCTAAACGTATAGAGCAGCCTCCCTCAAAATTCTGATAGTTGTTCCCTAGTCCCGCCCAATATACAAAAATGCCAGTCTCCTTTCCACGGTCCCTAGTCAAGCTACTTCCTAACGTGACCTATTTATAACTTACAGTTTACATGTATAATAAAAAGAACGCTCAGGTGCAAAAGGGATGTCTCTGTCATCTGTGGGCTAATAGGTCAGTTTTTGAAACATAAAGGCCACATTCCAACTCGTTGGTTTGGTTTTTTCTCCCTTTGTTATAGCTTGTTATCTTGATTTAGTTGTTTTTGGGTTTGGTCCTTTTTGTTCCTTATTATCTTGTTGTATTTCGACTCATTTTTTTGTACTTTGACCTTTACTCTCACTCATTATATCAATAAAGCAGCTTGTTTACATTTTAAAAAGAAAGAAAAACATTTCAACGTGCAAAAACAACTCTTGTGCCAGAATCCAACAGAACCTTTATTTGGTCAATATGGAATAAAAAAAATTGCAAAATTTGTGATGACAAGGAGAAGCCTTTTGATTTCCCTTTTTCTGATTCTCTGTCCTTCTTGGCAACATCCCAAGTGTAAAAACATTTCCCCTTTTAACAATTATAACACGAACTCTCTTCTTTCCAATTGAAGGAGTTTTTTTTTTCTTTTCCAACGTCCTTTGGATGGAGTTCATTCCCTTTTTTTAATACCATACTATAAATCAAATTCTCTTACAAACAGAAAATATAAATCCTAAACGTGGATAAGACAGTTCTTACACGGACACAAATCAGATTGAAGAGCAAAATGATTACCTGTGGCTGCTAGTCAACATATCTATGAGACGGTCTGGCCGCTCCTTATGTTTGTTAGCATATACATTTATCGCAGCTCCCAAAACCTACCATTCCAATAACAAGTATGGTTAAAACATACATATTCTCCAATGTTACAAAATATAACAAAACTGCAAATCCCTTACCTGGTCCCAATCACCATCCTCAATGGTGCCTTTGATATTTTTGAAGAACTCTGTCAACTGACCACCTTTCTTCCTCTCCGCAAGCGATGCAGCAACACCAGCATATATATCAACAGCTGGAGGTGGCAAGACGGCATTAAACACGCTTAAAATGACAATATTATTAATTAGAAAAGAAAAGTTGCCCAGCCTACACAATGCAATTACTACCTGGAAGACCAAATTGATATATAATCTGGAAGGCCAAATCAAAGTTTTTCTCCACAAGGGTCTCAGCGATCTTACATCTTCTCCTGAAGAACGAAACATCAATTAAATTTCTTCATTTTCTTCTTGTGAGCTATATGACTTCACCAATTATTTAAAAGCATATCGTCCCTTTATCTTCTTGGAACACACTTTGCTTGAGTAAAATGATGGTAGAAAGGCACAAGGGTCTCAGCATGGGACTCTAGTCTTAATTTCTTTCTAAATATTATGATTCACACTTTGCAATAAGATCTCACGATTTATTTAATTATTTATTTTTAAAGGAAAAAGGAACCATCCTTAATTTGGAAATATAACATTTCTGATGTACATGAAAAAATCAAGAGTCAAATACCCAACCTTGTTAATGAGTCCATGACAAGTCATTGAAAAGTAGTTCAAAACATCATATGTGTCAAAAGTTAAAAAGCGTTAAGGATGTGATTAACAGGAACTCACGTAAGGTACTTTTAGTCAAAACTGACTCGTTCATCTACTAATTTATACTTCAAAATATTTTTAATTCAAACAATTAAAAAAAAGAACCCTTGAAACATCATCTTTGCTAATAAATCAAGTGGTTACTGGCTAACTGCATTTTAGTATGATTGATGGAAATAAAATCATCGTTGATGAAAGTAAAAGAACCTGAATGTTTCGGGATCATTTGGATTTCCAAAGAGTGAATGTTTCCATTGCGGTCCATCTGAATCATTGAATGACTTCACAACTTCCACCTAAGAATGTAAAAAATCCACAAGAAGATTTTGAGAATTGCTAGTACAAATTACACCTCCACGGCTCCACCCATGACTTGGCACAGAGAGCACATGTTATACCGCTGCTAAAACAATCTCCATATGATTTCAACATTAAATTTGTATTGTAACTATGAAACATCCATCTGTATGAACTTTTATCAGAGTCGGGCAATTTCTAATTTAATACCAACAAAAATTATCATAATTCTTCTCATTAAGTAGTAGTGAAAGAACTGCCGATGATGATATATTTTGATTTTTCCAGACTTGAACCCAAATATTGAGTGAGAAGTACAGAGTGAAGTTTTCCAATGAATCTCTTTTTATGTTAATTGTTAACCACTGACCAAACAAATTATTACATGTTATTTGGGAATTTTTATCCATTCATATTGCCCTAATTCTACACTTCAAATTATGTTTTAGCATTATATGATAAAAGAAAGACAGTAACATCCACTCTGGATGGCAGACATTACTTGAATTGAAATCCTGGCTGAAAACCTGACGAGTCCTTCTTCAGAGAGTTTCTCAGAGGCAGTTTTCACTCTAACTCCCTTTACCATAGGCTTGGTAGAATCTCCACCTTTTTTATGTCGTGCTGATAGTGCCTCATCAAAGTGCATCTGTAATTAAATGACAATTGAATAATAAACAAAGTTAGTTTTGCTGGTTTGGTTTCAGATGAATTTATCAAAATTCCACCACCAAACCAGCACAAATACTTTCCATTTCCTATACTATAAAAACTATCAATTTCTATATAGTAATTCTTAGTTCTCTTGAGATTTACAAACTTGGAATGCTGAACTTCCAAACAAGCCTTGTCATTCTAACCATCAACTGAACATTTACAGGTCAGTTTTACAGTATGGCTAGCGTATCCATGACCGACACGTGTTGGACACTTGGACACTCCGATATTAGTTGGACACGTATCCGACACTAGTTACTTGTTAGTGCAACAAATGTGTTAGACAAGCATAGAACACTTGTTGAGTAGACTAAAAAGACACACACGACAATAATAATAACTTTTTTGAGTGTGAAATATACCAAACAAATTTTTAAGCATATAAATGCACCAACCCATTTGAATTATTTTTACTATAAAAATGATATATATTTTTAAAATGCATATTTTAGCAAACATGTCATGCCGTGTAGTGTCCTAGATTTATAAAATTTGTTCACATAGGCAAGATTACTTCAGCCTTGCTGCTACATTAATATAGTTACATAATCACAAACGGAAACCAATTAAACGTTCTTTCCCAATTTTATTTCAAAGTTGCTAAATAATAAAAGAACCCAAACACAATCAAGAGACCCCTGACCCAACACCAAAGGGACAAATAGAAAAATCCAACAATTGAATAAGGTCAAACAAGTAGCGTGAGCAGAAATTAAAATTCAGATATACCTTTGCATGTTCTAAATGCTTGACTGCTTCCTCTGGTGAGTAAGAATTCATAAACAACTGTATACAGCAAAGCCCAGCAGCAACATGATCCTGTTTTAATACCTGTAACAAAGAGGCAAACAATAAGAAATTTGAATACAAGCTGAAAGGAAAAACAAAATGTTAAAAGACAAGCTCACTGATCGATTTATTTCTAGTTTTGTTGTTTTTAATGATGGCTGGTCAGTTTTCTCCAAGGCAGAGCCAGATTAGAAAACACATTCGAAACTTATATCAATTTCGATTTTGGGGGCAACAGGTTTATGGTTATCAAGTTTGATAACATAAGTCATTCTTCAGTCAACTGTTATCAAGATGGTAACATCAATGTTCTTTTTGTTTCGCCACTGTGAGTATACTATACTAAACAGTTCATTAACATCAGCACAAATAAAATTTTAAACTATGTTATGCTCCATTAAACACCATTAGCTACCTATTTTTATACGACAAATAAGGAAGCACCAAGTAAATGAACAGAAATATCTTGGTAGCACCACAATGACCAAACCCCTCAAAACTAAAATTTTGCAGAGAGAGAAAAAATAGTACCTGAAACACGTATAAATAATTAAAATGTTTGTGCGTTTCACAGAAGTTACAAATACGAGCAAGTGCTGTTGTCATATACTGGTTCGCCGATCCATCCTGCAATTTAGTAGATGATAACTTTGCTGAAATCACCTCCTCAAGAATAGGCATTGCACCATAACCAATACAAAGGTCACACAGATCATCAATGGTCCCATAATCAGTTGCTAATGGATCAGATCTTTGAGGTGAAGATGATGAGGTGACAGCTCCCACACTTGAGGGTTGAGGAGGTGCAGGAACAGAATCTAGAGGAAAAAACAGCATGCAGGCGTCTCTGAAATGTCCATGCCTAAACATAAAGCCGAGCAACATTTGACGTGCATACTGCAAAGAAAGAAAGTAGGTGTCAATGATGGATGACCCTATTAAATCATCGATTAACCCAAAAACTTATGTTGGTGAGTGAAGGTTAACTTAATTATATATCACTAACATCCCCCTCACTTGTGAGCTTGAAATATGTGAAAAACCCAACAAATGAGGATCAATTGTAACCAAGGAGGAAATAACATCACGGGGGCTTGAACACAAGATCTCTTTAGATCATCTATTCCCATACCACCATATTAAATCACCAAATGACCCAAAAGCTTAAGCTGATTGACGAAGATAAATTTAATTACATATATCACTCACTGGCCCCAACTTATTTCAAATAAATCTAACCGAAAGCGATATACCATAGAAAAGTACAAATTTGAAATAAAAATGCAAAGAAATGGTCATTAAACGAGACATTCTTTGTAGAGGCACATTGGATGATCTTGATCATATTCTTTGGAGATGCCTCATGCCATTATTCAGCCGATTTGGGTTCATTTTTTGAAATCCTTTGGGGTTTCTTTTCCTCGTAACCAAGACTGTTGAACAATGATTGAGAAGGTTGGATTGTTCCATCCCTTGAGAGATAAGGACAAAATTCTCTAGCAAGCTACTAACCAAAAGAGAGCAAATCGCAGCCAAAAATCCCTTAGGGATGGAGGATACCTGAGCCTAATTAAAGGAGGATTATAAAAGGAATGCCCCCCAACCTTAAAAAATATATATAATAATAAACTACACATTTTTCACAAAAAACACTAAAATAAGAGATCTTATCTAAGAACAATCTTCAATTTCTTTCATTCCAGAGAGCCCAAAGAAAAGCTTAGTTTGGAGGCCATTCCCTTTTTTGGGGTATTTGACTAAAGAGAAGCCATAGCATTTTTAGAGGAGCTAAGAGGTCTCGGGAAGTAATTTGGGATAACGTTAAATTCAACCCCCTTTACGGGTGTTTGCTTCTGAGACTTTTTGTAATTATTAGTTAGGCATTATTTCTTTTTATTGGAGTCCTATCTAGGTTTTGGCTCTTTTTATTGGATTTTTTAATTTTTTTTTCATGCACTTGTATATTCTTTCATATTTTTGGATGCATGAAGAATGAAACAAATGGAAATTGGTTCTTTTAGCATTTAACAAGACACGAAGAAATGAAACTTGTTTTCTTCAATCTTTTTTTTAAAAAAAAGCAGAAGAAACAAGCTATACCATTCAAGAAAGAAGAAACATGCATATACAAAAGAATGGAATGCTGATCAATAAACACATTAGGTCGTTCACTGCCAATATTGGAGGCTTTCTGTTCCCTATATTGTGCACGGTAATTGGTACCGTGAAACCAGATATCCTAATGTCATATTTTTCCTCTTCAAATCATTATTTAAATATGAAATTCAGGGAGTGCTGACCCCATATAAGCTAATTGTTCCTCCGTACGCTATACTCGATGATGGTGGCAGTAACAATTAGAAACAATATCAGGCGAAGAAGCATTGCAGACACCAGTCATAGTGTCAAGCATTACAGACACGCTAAAGCATATATGCAAAAGAATTGGCTTACTTCTTGCATGTAACTAAGACATTCAGTGAACCGAATGCTGTCCAAATTACTACGAGGTCCATCATCAAACTCTGAACCATAAGGTGAACCATTGCTTGCAGACTCCATAAACCATCGGGATCTCTCTGACCGTGGAAAAGTTGATGGCAGATGTAGAACATTGAGATATGAATCTGCAGAAAGTGAATCATCTAATATTGTCGGTGCACTTTTAGCCAAATGCTCGTACCTGAAATTTAACTTCTATCAGTTAGTTCAATAACGCATTTCAGATATTTGTACTAAAAAAACTCAACTATACAGCTACTGCATCAAAGCAACAAAGTCATGTAACCAATACAGGTTCTATTGCAATAATATATAGAATAGCATTGTTTTACATCAAACTCCTAATGTGTCTAAACGAACAAGTTCTAGAACTAGAGAGGGTGGAGAAGAAGTGAAAGTGAAGACAGTAAAAATGAATGTAGCAAAATTATAAGGACAACCAAACCGAAGAAAATGGAAAGTAATAGGGGAAGAGGAAAATGAGAAATAAAAATGGAAGACTTGCAGGTTCTTTTTTGTTGATCAAAGAAAGGTTTTACCAAAAGAAATCAAATTTCATTAGATTGCACAGCAGTACATCTAAAATTTAATATTGTATTCATAAAATTTCAGCTAATGATCTTAATGATATCTCATCGACCAGCCTGACATTTTTGGCATTGAAGGAAACACTAATCAGCTACACGAATCAAAGGTCAAAGATGGCTGCCACTTGCACAAGCCAAATTGATGTATACCAAATGAGAGAATTTCACTGATGTTTAAAAGTTGTGAATACAAGAAAACAAGTAACTATTTGTTTTTTTTTTTTCCGACTTTTAGGGTTCCCCCTTGTTAGATGTGTGTTATTTGGCAATGAGCACAACTCACAAATCTCCCTCTTGTGATTGACGTCACAAAGAGTCTTTCGGTATTCCACCGGTGGTAATCAACTTTGGTCCAGACAACTGCTCTAATACCAAAATTGATGTATACCAAATGAGAGAATTTTATTAACGTTTAAAAGTTGTGAATACAAGAAACCAAGTATCCTACTTAAAACTGAAAAGCAAACTAATCCTAATCCTTAAAAGAAACTAATCTTAATCCTAATAAACCAAAGCAATTAAGCCTAAGCCCAATCCTAATAAATTAAGGATTTGACCATAATACCCTATTCCTACAACATCACAAATACATGAGAAGAATTGGAAAATAATATGAGTTGTTTGGACACTGTTACCAATATAGTTGCATTTTCCCATATTTCCTTTTATTGAGTTATCACAAATGATTCTTTTAAACAAAATATAGTTTCAAAAAAAAAAAAATTCAACTGTTGGCAGTGAATTCAGTTTGCATAATGATATTGTGGAATTATTCCAATTTGATTCTTCAGCCTTTTAATGTATTCCCCCTCGACATTGGTCAAACTTCAGTCTTTCTTGGATTTCCATTCATCTAGGTGACAAGCAAAGCCTTCCATGCCAACGCTAAAATAGTGGAAGACTCTTTCAAGCTTCCTCTGGATTATGGAATAATATGGCAAGGCAGCTTCGAGCCAGCCGGTTGCATCTTCTTGCAAGTTTTTAGTTTCAAATTAGTTGTTTATGAGAAAATTTTCTCATTATGCTTTGTATTTACATTTCTACGGTTATGGTTCTGTTTAGCATGATCTCTTCGGTTTGGAATTTGTTTTTTAGCTTTTGTTGTAGTTGTAGACTGAATTTTTCTCTTTTCTCTTGTTCTTAGTATAATACTCTTGTACTTTGAGCTTAAAGGCTCTTTTATTAATAATAATAAATTAATAGGTATGTCTCCGTTTAAAAAGAAAAACTAATCACTCTTCTACTAAAATTTTAAAATGTCCACTTCTCTTAAAAGAAATGTAATGTTTCTGGCAGTGTTCCATACAACCACAACCCCTTAATGCAGAAGAACAGCATCCTATTTATATTTATTATAATCTTCTTTTCTTGTTTCAGAAGAAATTACAATAGGATTATCAGCCTCCTAAAATTCTAGCAAAAGGGCCACAGAAAAAAAAGAAGAATAAAAAGAACATTGTAAATAAAGTAGCTTGTCTCCTTTTCAAAAAAAGAAAAAAAAAGAACATTGTGAGTAAAATATTTTCTTACATTGATCGAACAGTAGCAACCTCCACAGGGGGGCCTCCTTCGATAGTATTGATAATCTCTTGTACAAAAGTCATGGAATCACCCTTGTACAACTGAAAAGCTTGTCTGAGAAGCATTGATGACAATACAGAAATTAGGTTATTTGAAAACTGCTATGAATCAGATGAAAACAGATGGGTATGTAATAACTCAGAAGTTTTTAGATTACTTCACAATTCAAATAACAGTAGATCCCCATAAAAGATAGAAGTAAATACTTGAATTTCACACGTGCTTGCACATAGTGCTCCATCCGTATCAAAGCGTGGCCCCATGCATTCCAAACAGGGAAAACATCAATCTGAGAGAAATAAAAATAGAAGTTAATTTTTCACATCATTGCAAAAGGTAATAGCTATGACAAAATACCAAATTCATATTACCTTGCACTTTTTGCATGTATATACAGCCATGCTATATCTCTCATCTAGGATTAACCTATCACGGAGACGAGCAGATGACTCCATATCAGCAATATCATCAAGAGATGCAGCAATTCCTGACCCCAAGAGACTTTGAAGTAACTGAGCACGAACCAACCAAGTGTCAGCCTGAGAATGAGCATCAGAAAGCTCGTCTGTTGATTGACTACCCAGACTGGAGCTGCCAGCATCTGAAGACGTGTCGTCAAGATCCCTACTTTTTTCAGAATTACTTGATAATTCAGTACCACCCACAAGCTTTCTCAACAAAGATTTAGCATAGAGTAGCCCCTGAACACAGAAAAGATTCTGTTAATAAATCACACACCCATTAAGTTAGGATGTGATTTAAGGAAGAAAATATCCAAAATTGCAATTATTTTGGAGAGCTCTCCCAAAAGCAAAAAACATGTTTAGAGAGCCACAATATCATCAGATCAACCTATGACAAAAAATACACCTGTACAATTGTCTCTGTAGCATGATATGCACGACCAATTATTTCCATTGATGCATTCTCAGGCAACCGCTGAGAGCTCAACACATTCTTCATCTGGTTAATACACAAGTCCATGGCACTTTTGGCGGACGTTAACTCATCAGAACAGAGAGAAAGCAACGCCTACAAGTAAAGAGTCAAAATATACTGAGATATGCAGCAGAGCATGCACACATGGAAATTTCAATTTCTGACACCAAAATTGTCACGGATGAGTTAAATCAGCACCGAAAATACCTAAGGAAAAAGGCCAATAACCGTACAACTCACTGAAGAATGTAAATACCAACATTCTAATGACTATTTGAGAAAATATTTTGTCATTGACCTATTTTTAGTCTAAGAATATTATTAGGTTTCTGCAGTTTTTTGGCTAATTTGACAAGAAATATGTGAAGGCAATCCTTTTTCAAATAAAGCTAAAGATGCTGAAGCGGCTTGGGTTCAAATCGAATATTCTACCTATTAAACCACCAATTCACCCAAAAACTTGAGCTGGTGGTTGAAGGCAAATTTAATTATATATCACCAACACTACTTATAGTTCCACGAAGAATATCAAATGTTTAAATTTTTACTTTGTTTTCTTTTCTTTTTGTTCATTCCCATCAAATGAAATTTCCTTCAGCAATCTAGTATCGTTTTCAGGATGCATTATGCTCCTAACATTTTACAATAACTTTTTCTTCTTTTTATAGGAAAATAGAAACCTTTATTCATGACCTATTAATTTCAATAAAATATTTGTTTTCCAGAGATGCATAAAAAAGTAAAAAGAAAAGGAAAAGGTGCTCCTTAACCACTCCCCCAATACAATCAAACCTCATAAAAAACAGCATCAGGATTGTACATGCATGGAAAACAAAGATGCTACCAACCTGATGATGTTCGAGCAGTAACTTTTATTTTCTATAATGAACCCAATTTCCTTATCAATCTCTCAGTCATACCTTAAAAAGAGTAAAGTCAGGGGCACTTTCATATCTATGAGATCCACGAACAGCTTCATCCTTTTCTGCATCTCCTGTTAGCATCCACTCCTCGGCAATCGAAACAGATGGAAGTCTTTCTTGACCGTCCATGGGAAATGATGATACCCCATCCTCTTGAATTCCAGTCATTGCCTCCCATGCAACTCTTTCAGATGGTGCGAGCCCAGAACTCTTCCTTTTTCTGTAAAGCTCTTTTGGAGCAGACTTTTCCCCAGTATTATTTCGAGGAGCCCATGAAAAAGCTCTACGAGCCTCTTTCTGAAAATTACTTAGGCTGGTAGTGAAAGATGACCTTGCAGACACTCCTGATCTTGGTTTCGGTTTAGGTCTTGTTCCTGAGATGGATACACGATGTTCTCTAGGTGGAGAGTTGATATTGACAAGAATAGCTTTAGTGGCATAAGTAATGATGACATTGTTGTCTCTCAAGGAAGGAAATTCTTTTATAATCTGCACATGAATTGGATTAATCATCAGATTTTATCTTAGAGAAACATAAAAGAGGATATCTTTGAATGCTGAATCGGGATGACATCAACTCAGCATTCCACCAGATACATACAATTTACAGCCACTGGAATGTTAGCAAAGAATCAAGAGGTACTAAATGTCAAGAGTTGTAATACCAAAGAAGCAGATTGCAGTTGCTTCCTCATCAGCAAAACCTCCAGTATCAAATGAGGATGCTCATGTAACGATGAACATCTTTGCTGCCATGGCAGTGGCAAAGCAGCCAACACACGCAGACCTAAGGCCCAGGAGTTAAGTCGAGATACCTCAACTTCAGACAGATTTCCTTCTCTACGCTTCAGGAAAAAGTGAACCTTTGGAGAAAATGGAAAGAAAATTATATTTAAGAAACAAAAATGGAAAATCAAATCACTAGGTCTAGCCAATCTTTAAATGTTAGACCAGAATACAATTATTACCAGAAGCTGCTTTGAGCGGAGATTGGGTAGTAATTGCATTGCACCCATAGCCACAGGCAATGCATCATCTGAGTCACGTAGTGAAGAAAGAAAGCGCGAAGCCTCTGCTGGGCCTCCACCATTGAGCGGGTCAGCAGTCAGAAGCTTAACAAGTTGTCTTCCCTGTAGTTCTCGGCGCAAGTCTATAGAAAGTCCAGCACTTTCAGCTACCTCTAAAGCAGCAAAAACAGCTCCTTTACCGGCTAATCTAAGAGCCAATCCCTCAGGATCCTCCTTACACTCCACTTCAACCTGATGTCCAAGCGAACAGCATAGCGGTGAATGAAAAGATTATTACTAGATACTAAACCCTGGCACAAAAGCGACTTTAAAACCTTTTCCCACTCAAAATGTAAATTTGATAAAACAAATATTTGTGACCTCTTGCCAGCTGCTAAAATGATCGTCAGCACTTAATATATGTCCATACTTCTGCAAAGCTTGTCTGATTTGCATGACCTACATGTTCCATTTGATTAATGCAAAAGCAGGAAGGAATCAGTTTTGACTATCTGGGAGAGTAATCCACAAATAGCAAGCAACAAAGGCCAAAACAGACTACAATTTAAGGGTCGCACTTGATTTCTTAGAGGATCAGACTGAGGCAGGTGGCAGCTGCACATAGTAAGAACATTCAAAGCAGCATCCAGCTCCCACCTATGCATATACCTGGAATGAAAATTTCTTTTAATTAATATCTTGAAATTTCTAATACCCAGAAAGCAGTCAAAAGTTCATGTTCTCATTGGGAAACTATAACAAAGAAAATAAGAATGATGATATAAAACCATTCTCGTATCTACTTAACTTGAGAAATTTAACAAGCGCAAGTTAAGCATCAGATATGTAATTTTAGAAATCAGCTACAGTGCATGACAAGAAGAGAGAAAACTTTCTATGACATCACTTACTTAAGGGCAAGTCTAGCCGCTAGTTGTTTATCCTTCAACCGTAGACAATACTGCCAGCTAGTACTCCAGACACCAGGATTTCCATGAGGTTGAGATTGTCTAAAAATTGAATCTCTCTCTTCCTCACGTTCAATCAGTAGTTTAAGCAACGAATCAGAGGCTCCATTACGTAGAAATCGATCAGAAATAGCAAGAGCATCCATTAATTGGCCATCATCAATTAATCTGTTCTAAAGAAAAAGAAAGAAAAGAAAAAACCCCACCACTTCGTTAGAATTTTTTTGTATAAAAAACAAAACTTTGATTGTGATAAATGAAAAAGAAAAATTGTAACAAAATTGAATGATCAGTATAACAACGATTGATTTCATAGTTCAGTAAAGTTGAAATGAAAAATTCTTAGAAGTAAATTTCCAGACTAAATAACAAACAAAACGTGGGTCATATTATATGTAATTCCTTTTTAAGAATATTACACCAAATGTGGGGCAGAAGAATTTGAACCCACGACCCCTTAGAGGAAGCAAAGATTTGAGCTACACCTAGGCTGGCACCATGTGATGTAGTAGGATTAGGGTAAATTACAGTATCTTGGTCAAATCCTTAATTGTTTAGGATTAGGATTAGTTTCCTTGGTTTATTAAGATTAAGATTGGTTTCTTTGACTAATTGTGATTAAGATTAGTTTGTTTTCCAATTCTCTATAAATAGAGTAATTGTTTTCTTGCACTCACAACAGTTAATTGATATCAAAATTGATTTATCACTGGACCAAATATCATGCTTCACTAAAGACTTTGAGTTGATTTTTGGAAAAAATTCTCCTTCTATCTTTTAGGCTACATCACCATGTGCCTTTTAGCAGGAACATAGATATTGGTTTTCTAACTTTTGTTCCCTTTATTAGAGAAAAGTTTCACCATTTTCTTCTTTTTTTTTTTTTTTTTTTTGAAAATGGGACAAGCTTCAATATTTTTTTGAAAATGAGACAAGTTTCTTTATTATTAATAAACTCAATGTACAAGAGAGCTATACAATGAGAATAATAGGGAAGTCAATAAAAGGGGGAGAGGGAGATAGATAGATAGATAGATAGAGATAGGATCAGTAGGTGCACCCGGACATCTCAACTAGGTTGACACCCCCATAGCACCATAATAGTATCCAAAATATAAAGAAAAGACCAAAGTACAAGAACAATACTAAGGTCTTGAAAAGATCAAAGTAACAATCAAAAAAACAACAGAAGCTACAATATTATTAATAAACTCAAAGTACAAGAAGAGAATTATACATTGAGAGTAACAGAGAAGCCTAGAAATGGGGGAGAGAAAGAGTTAGAAATGGTGAAACTCTTCACTTGCAAAAGTATGACTGTAGGCCTCTGCAAATATGGCTGATAGCAGCTTCCATTCCACTGGTTCCTCTAAAGGAACTTGTACTTCTGCATTGCTCACACCGACCCATGATTCCTCATCACCATTGAAACGAGATAAGACTTTTCTATACAAGAAGGGGAGTTGAATATCCCTTTAATAAACTAAACATTTGATCCAATGAGAGATAATAGACTGCCTAAAGAACTTGTCGGACCAAAGACTGATGCTATTTAGACCCAAAGAGTCAACAACTACAACAAAAGCTAAACTTAGGTAAACAAAGGAGATGACAAGTTAAAAAGCAAATTCCAACAGAAAAATTTAAGCTAAACAGAACCACAACCAAAGAAATCTAAATACAAAGCATAACGAAAAATCTCTCACAAGGAACCCATTCAAATCTAAAAATTTGCAAGAAGATGCAACCGGCTGCCTTGTAGCCTATCATGCCATAGTAATCCAAAATCCAGAGGAGCCTCGAAAAAGTAGTTCAAAATATCAGCATCAGCATAGAGCCTTTACATTACTTGCCACCCACATGAATAGAAATCCAAGAAAGACTGAAGTTGGACCAGAATCTGGAGGAATACATTTAACGGCTGAAGAATCATACTAGAATAAGTCCACAAGCAGCAACTATTGACTTTAAATGATCGGGAATTTCGCAAGACTGGGGACAAGAGCGAGTTGCAGAAGGCAAATTTGCAGATTTTGGCTCTTCTTCGCATCGAAACAGGGCACTGAGATCTGTTTCTAGAGGCTCCAAATTTCTCTCTCAAACTCAGTTGACCTATCCAATTGCTCCACTTCCTCACTACTAACGCTGAAAGGAGAATATTGAAAGGAGAGGGAAATTGAAGATGAAGAGCTGAGATGACTTTGATGAGGATCTGCTATTGACAAGAGAAGCAAATTATCTTTCTTTTAAAAAATGTCAACCGAATTAATATGAGAGTTTAACTTCTTGTTCAAAGGATTGGAGGAGAGAGGATCGTCAAAAGATGCGCAACTGACCGGTTGCAGAGAGCAAATGAAGATATAAGGCTTATCCAAAATAATGATGTTGATGATGATGATATTGTAGAAATTTTTGGGGGATATATGAGCAATATTGCATCCCCTCCATTTTTGTCCCAAAACCCTTTACTTTAAGGATTTCTCCAAGTAATCCCAATTCCCTATCTATTTTATCGAAGGCCTCTTCAAATCAAATTTTACCACAATTTCTTTCCTTTTCTCACAGTACCATTCCTCAATAAGTTTGTTAGCCACAAGTGATTGACCTATCCAATCTTGGCAAAACTCAAAAGCCAATTGATTTTCCGGGGTAGCACCCTTTTCAACCACTGATAAAACCTAGCAACTACTTTGTACAGCCAAAGAATCAAATTCAACATGTATCGGGTACATGATAGTCTTATGGTAAAAAATCAAAGTATATCCAACATTTGCTAAGCATGCATTGAACACTTATTAAGTATACTAAATAGACACATATGGAAGTATAAACTTCCACCAAACACAAAATAATAGACATCAATCTACTAACATGTTGAACACATAGATTGCTGACAAAAGGAAATTCAAGAATACTAAGAAGAAGAATGATTTACAGTACCGCTCCACAGCTTTCTGATAGGGTTCTTCATTTTCCCAATCAAACGAAAGAAAAGTTGTTGTATCAAGTTCATGAATATCGGATTTTGCAAAATGGCCCCATCCATCTTGAAACGTTGCATCCTGAACATTTATACCGGGTAAAGGCACCGAAGTTTTACTGCTACTAACGATTTCATCAAACTCTGACTCGGTATCGCTGTCATGCTCAAGAAGTCTCTTCATTGAAGCCCTCGTGTCAGACTTCAAACCAAAATCATCAGAATCCTGTTTTGCTGTTATAGCAAACTCTGAAACTCGATGAAGATTGGTTTGCAATTGTATCCACCGGTTTAAAGTTGGAAACCTACTTTAAAGTTCAAAAAACAATAAACACAAATGGAAAAAATGAAAGTAAAATTGAAAAGTAAATGATATAAGAAATAACAACCTCTCAGATTGATCAAGAGCAAACTCTAAAAAGAGCCTGTCAGCATCAGGCGCCTGCAGTAAGCCATCATTTGAGGAGCTTGAAACAGGGTTGCTACCACTGTACAATATACTACTCCCAAAAACGCATGCCAAGATAGCCCTTACTGGAGATATCTTAACCAAATGCTTTACAATATCCAACTGTAACGGATAAAGAGGAATTCCAGTCATTGCCAATGAACTTCTAGCACAGCTTAACTTTGCCTCCTTCGTTGACGGTGAGAGTAGTCTATTCTCAGAACTACCTTTCGAACAAGATGGAACAATTGGAATACATGCCCATCCGCATCCAGATCGTGGGGGATAAACAGGAGGCACACATGCTGAAATCACTTCATGAACAAAATCTGCATTCATTATTTCAGCAACTTTACCAGCTGCATCAGTGCTTCCTCGATCAAAAACAAGTCGAGTTATAAGCTGCATTGTACAAAGCGAGTAGAAGAAAACAATTTTCATCCAAGATCATTAATCTATGCAAAAAAATTGAATTATTAAGCACAAAGCATGCCTTTCATAAGCCTCCTTTGGAATACAATGTATGTTTTCCCCAATGCCAAAGCCCTAGAGGCTAGAGCTAGTAAAATTTACAATTTGAAAGAATGATAACCTCTAGGACCCTATGTAACTTTCAGCAATTTTGCTCCAAGGTTTCGAATAGAAAAAGAAATCTACTTCAAAATAAAGAAAATAATGTAGCGTCTGATCCACTAAATTGTGCTATATCAAGCCTTCATTCTTGAACAAAAAAAACTAGACAAACATGTCTCCCAAGTGATTCTACAATCATTCTGAAAACCATGTCATTCAGTAGATAACAACTAAAATGATGCAAAGATTGTGCCAAATAAGCATGCAAGAGGAAAGAAGAACAAGGATACTTACATCTTTAGGCCACTCGTACACAAGTGAGAAATAGTTGAAATCATGAGTTGTATCAGTTCCATCCACAATGTCACCAACTGCAGCAATATGGAGAATGAATTGTGATAGATATGTTGAAGGCTTGGTGCTTAACGGTCCAAATAGCATCTTCCCAGCTTCTTTCACATCATAACCAACTGCATGCATGCTACTATCTCCAGCTATAGAACTCAAATGTGTCTGATTTACAGCTCTAAGCCCAAGACCAAGAACCCCATCCTTGTTCAAATTAGTTACCTTCCGGTTTGCAGACTGGTTTTCCCCACTTTTAAGAAAATGGTGTTCTAGTTCATCAGTAACAGCTCTTGCCAAGTTATGAAGCTTACCTTAGGTTTCATAAGACAGGAATAGACAATGAGATCAATGGTTTAGCTCAGGCAAAAGAAGAAAATTAACAATTTAATCAATGAAGAAATACATACCACTAAGAAATTGTCGCTTTCCTTGATGGGCATCTTCAATCATTTGATGTAGCATACCAAGAGCACGTTCCCTTTGCCCTTGACGTTGTGAGTCCTCTGCTGAAGAAATAATATTCTCACCGGACATAATAGACTGAAGGCATGGAGAATTTTCCTAGAAGATATCACAAAGGAGAGCGTATAAGTCTGGTGCAATTGTACAACGAAAATTGCAATGAGTAGCAAAAGAAAATATAGGTACATTTAAATCTTATCGAGCAATGGTTATTCAAAATTTGCAAATATAGCAAAAAAATTAATTTGATTTTTGCATTATTTATTATTCTAATTTCAACCCTCATTTATGTATGAGTGTGCATATCTGATGTACTCTAAACGGGATAGCAGCTGAGATCCCTGTCTTCTTCTTAGTTCAGTTACCTCTGCCTCCCCCACTCTCCAAGAAAGCAGGATGTTGTTTGATTGTGGTGAATATTATATCATTTTTTAACAACAAACGAATCATTTCATTAATAAAATGAAAAGAGAGACTAATGCTCAAATGATACAAACACCACGAGGGAGTGAGTGAAAGCTGTAAAAGTAATAAATGGAAATTTACAAATGGAAAGATAAATACATTCCAGTTATGGAATGAATCTTGTTCCCTAATTTCATTTTACCAATGAAATGTAACTCTTAAAAAATAAAATTGGATAAATCTTCAAAAAGTAGATAGTAAGAACGTCAAATAAATTATACATAAATAATCACCTGTTCCACAAACTCATGTAAACGCTTGAGAATGCGCCTTGAAACAGAGATGACTCCCACTTCAAGGATCTGATCCCAATAATTGGACCCAGACTTAGGAGGTGCACCTGGATATATCTCAGATAGCATAATTTGAGCCTGCAAAAAATACAAAACAAAAGTAAGTCACTTAACTGGTAGGGAAAAAAAAATCTTACAACTTCTAGTGTAAAACTAAAGACTACTTTTGGATGAGTGTATAATCTGTCTCTCAATGTGAGAGGAGATGCTTTATTTATTGAGAAAATTAGTACAAGTTCGTTACATAGTAACTAACTAAGTAGTTTTAGCCAACTAACAGTGTGTTAAAACAGAAACTAGAAGACAGTAGGTATTGATTTACATCAACTTCATGAGAAATTGAAGAGGGAAATGAACAAATAAAGAAAACTTCATGGTACATATTCTTTTTTTGAAAATGAGACAAGCTTCTTTATTAGTAATAATACTCAAAGTACAAGAGAGTTATACATTGAGAATAATAGAGAAGCCTACAAAAGGGAGAGATAGAGATAGAGAGAATCAATAGGTGCACCCGAACATCTCAATTAGGTTGACACCCCCATTGCACCCTCTTCATATCCGAAAAAATGAAAGATATTCAGGTCATGCTAAGACCGAAAGTAGCAATAAACACTTCCTAACAGTTGACATATTCAAAGCTGAAAAGAGCTAAAACAAATGTAGGAATACAAACTAATTCCAGCAACACTACAAAAAAACAAAATCTGATCTAGCAATCTGGAACATAACAGTCATGATTTTCTTCAAATGAAGGCAGTCCAGTTGAGGCAAATGTCTTTAATTGAATAATCTTTAAATTCAGCATTCGAAGAACACCAAGCAGCTGCATTTCTTTTAGAAGTTTCTACTGTATCAACCCAATCCCTTTTCTTATCATGGAAATTACGTTGGCTGCACTCAAACCAAATCTCTGCTAGCAACGCTTTTATAAAATTAACCCATATTAGAAAAAGATTTTTTTTTATAAATAAGGCCCCCTCAATAGTTGAAACACATTGGCACTTAGAGAACCATCAAAAACCCAAACTGTTTTGAGCAAAGAAAAGATGCTAAACCAGCATTTAGAAGAAAAAGGGCACCTTAGCTCGTTTATGCCAGCTACCTTCTTTGTCCTCTATTGTTCTTAATAAAATTTCTGTTTTTCCTGTGTGTGTGTGCGCGTGCAGCCAAGTAAACTACATATCAAACTCAATATATTGCGTTTAAAATGAGTAAGAGCAATGCCTGATCAAGAAGCTGCAAGGATATCTTCTTACTTCGTACAGAAGTTGTTGCAATGTCAATACATAGAAGAATCTGACAAGGAAATCAAATATCAACGAGCTTATTAGTACATTGGGATGACATTGATAATAACTTTGAACTGCATATCTTTTTCTTTTCAATTAAACCACAAGCCTTGGTGTGAAAAGGAAAAGGACTAAAGAAGCACGTACTACAGGCAAGGGACCTAATTGGGAACATAATGAGGAAAAATCAATCTCTTGTACTGCAGAAATCCCATCAGCAGCACGGGACATGACATCTTCCATCTGGAGAGAAAAAAGTCAAATATTTTTACATAGCACAATCAAACAATGATAATACCAAATTAAGTCACATAAATGTTAATAAAATAAAAGATGCAATGTTTGTTGCTGGTTTTGGACATCTCCAGAAAATGGTTCAATAATAGTCTCAGTTCAGGTCCATTTTACATTTCTTTGTGGCCGGTTTTAATTTATTTAAAAGCAGCTAAAGAATTGCTTCTTCAAATGTCTCTTAAATGATAAGGGCCATTCAAATTATAAAATAGAAATGCTACAAACATTAGGCATGAAACAAGGTAGTATAAAATAAATGTATAACATAAGCAACAGAATATAAACACCACACTCGTGCAATATGAATAGCACTGGCCTAATAAAAGGAAAATAAATGAGAGCATGCAGAACAGAACCACATGTGCAGATTGAGGCATAGATTTGGTTAGTTTTTTTCTAGCTAAAGCACATGTCATAGTTCATAATGTAAAATCAGTAAAACCAGAAATTATGCATTGACTAGGAGGTTCGTACAGATACTCTTCTGATGGCATTATCAACCCACTCAGCTAGTTCAAGTGTGGCTTTGTCTTCTGCTGATAATGAAAATCTATGAACTGCCTCCTCTCCTAGATCATATTTTGCTTTCTGCATACATCTGCAAATACAAGGAGTCCACATCTGTAAGAGATCCTTAATTACTAGCCACCCCAATGGTGGATGAGCAAGAAAAATGAATATCCTCAAACCAAGTAGAAACATTCAGTTGATAACATTATAAACCATCTACCACCAACCACATCTAGCTTTGGAACTTTTCTTGTTTCTCACATGTCAAAATATTCTATAACTATGAGTTGCTCTAGAAGCCTTTCCACTAAAGAAAATAAAAGGTTCAAGCCACTTTCGCATTTGACCCAATCTTTAGAGGTTTTATTTTTTAACAAGGGACACCAACACAATTAAGGAATCTACTCCTTCCAAGGTCAAACATTCAAATCCTCACCCCCCACGTTTTTTACTAAAAAAGAGAGACAAGGAAATATATTGAATAGGAAGCCTTCGTAACTTCCTCTCAAATCATCTCAAAAGTATATTGAACAGAGAGCTACAAACCATCATTAGTTGCTCAATTGGTCAATAAGATTCATTTGCTATTACTGACTTTGAGCTTCAAGAATTGAATGTGCATCTCGATCCCTTTTGTGGTGCATTTGGAAAGAAAGGAATAGTAGAATTTTTTAAGATAGATATAACTCTTTTGATTCTTTTTGGACTGTGTTGCAACACACAGCCTCTTGGTGGAGTACGAATTACACCAAACACTTTTGCAATTATAGCCTTTCAATGATTTTCAACAATTGAAAGGCTATCATTTCTTAGTTCCTTAGCTTCTTCCGGGGAGGGCCCTCTTGTCCCTTGCCCTTAGATTGTTCTGTTATGTTATATGAATATACTTGTTTCTTATCAAAAAAAAGAATTGAATAAGCAAATCCTCGCTTTCAACAATGACTAACCATCATGGTTGGCCTAGTGGTAAAAGAGAAAACGTAGTCTCAAAAACTAACCAAGAGTTCATGGGTTCAATCCATGGTGGCCACCTATTTCGAAGTTAATTTTCTATGAGTTTCCTTGACACCCAAATATTGTAGGGTCAGACAGGTTGTCGTTCTCCTATGAGATTAGTCGACGTGCGTATAAGCTAACCTGAACACTTGCGAATGTTAAAAGAAAATAAAAATAATTACTAACCACATGTTACCCCCTTTTTCTCTTAAGATGATTTTGGAAGTCCTAGAGGTGAGAACCCAACCCACGAAAGCTAGCAACAACTCTCATCCACAAGTTTTCCTCCTACAAACCCACACCAAGACCACCATACATGATCGGGAGAGAAGACCAACACCATTTGACAAAATGCGTACAGGGTTTAGCCCCCATTCTCTTGATAACTTCATGGGAGGTCTAAAAAGGTGGAAATAAAAGATTAGAAGACGATCCAAAACCAAAGATGCAAAGGCTAATATACGGCTTTTAGAAGGAGGAGGTATCTCCAATCCACTCATCAATTATCCTCCAAAGTCTCCCAAAATACAAAAGCTTGGTAGTGTAGGACCTCCAATTGTGAAGACATATACGAGGAGGGGCAAAAAGGGAAGAAGTGTTGGAAATGGTAGTAGTGAGAATGATTGTTACGGAAATGTGAGAATTAGTAAGGACCATGAGAAGGATGCACACCGTTGTGCCAAACTTTTAAGTTTGGTCTAGAAGTTCCATATCTTTTTGTTTAGATTCTATCGCCCTTTGGTTGATAGGGAAGCCATGGATGATGCATCTCTTTTGTCCTTGCTTGAGGTGATTGTTTTCATATAAGGAGGGAGATTTTAGAGTGTAGAGCTCGATCCTTTGAAGGGATTTTCGTGTAACTCCTAGCCTTATTGATCCTTCTTCCATAGGAGTGTCAGTGTTCTCTGTGCTTTGGAGGATTAAAATTTCTAGGAAAATTAAGTTCTTTTCTAAGTGGGCTTTACATGGAAGGGTTCACACTTTGGATCACCTTGTGAAGAAGATGGCCTCTGTTTTGTTCTATTCTCCGTCGAAAGGAGGAAAACTTTGATCGCGTTCTCTGAAGATGCAAGTTTGCAAGAGGCATGTGGAGCGAGTTCTTTCAAACTTTTGAGTTTTTGCCAGCATGGCATAGGGAGTTTGGTGATTTGATCGGGGAGTTCCTCCTCCATCTACCCTGTTGTGAGAAAGGTCGGTTTTTATGGCTTACTATGCCATGCTAACAAAAACCCAAAGTTAGAAAGAACTCGCTCAACTCGGCTTTTGTGAACTTGCATCTCCAAAGAATGCAATCAAAGTCTTCCTCCTTCCAATAGAGAATACAACAAAACGGACCTTTCCTTTATGCTATTTAGTGAGATCTTTGGAGGAAGAGGAATAATTGTGTGTTTAGGGAGTTTGAAACAAATCCTAGGGAGTCCCTTGTTAGATTTCATGTTTTCCTCTAGGCTTCGATTTCAAGGACTCTCTGTATCGATCCAATAGGTTCTCTTTTATATAGTTGGAGTCACTTTTTGTGGTTAGACTTTTTTTTGGACTGGTTTTTTTTATGTTTGTGTATTCTTTCATTTTTACTGCAATGAAAGTTATTTTTCTTTATTAAAAACTATTTTTTTCCAAGTTCTGTCACCCAATTCTAACCCCCAGCGCACAAGAAGTTCAGGAACAGCAATTAAATGATACTCCAAGCATCTAAGAAAGCATAACTTCGCATAGAAATATAATTCCACGCATGTTACAGAAAAAAAACAGTTATTGAATTATAAACCATACAATTAGAGGCAGCTGGTAAGAGACGCAAACATAGAAAGAAATCTCTACGACCAGTCATGTCAAATCACAGTTTAAAAAATAAACATTCAGAAGTCAGGGAGAGGGAGGGGCTTACTTTGAATAATTTAGGTATGCAAGTTGTCCGGCAGCCTAAAGAAGATGAGGAGAGAGAGAGAGAGAGAAATAGCCAGACAACTTGCTTTTTTACTCAAATATCAATCCTACTAATCAGACAATGCTCAACACAACTGAAATACCAATAATCCAAACAAATGACTATTACAAAATTCACAGGACCGGTAACTAGTAAATGTGGATTCTTATTACCAATAGCCACAATTGCAGTGTTACTGACAGAATATAGCAGACAAACTAGTGGATGTGGGGTCATTGGTCAAGCAACTTTTCAGTTATCACCTCAAGAATTAAACAACTAGAAAAAAAAGACAGCACAATAATTACAAAATAAAGAAAGACACAACCAAGCAAGTTGGTTACTCAACAGGAACCACAGCAAGACAAGTATATCATAAACAAGAATATTATGTGAAAAAAGAGATTCAAGATTTACAGGTTAAGCAGTTTGGAAGGAGCTGCACGCAGAATAGTCAATGCTTCTTTCCATCTCCACTGCCGTTCAGACAATGGTAGCAGATGCTGCAAGATCGACAATCGCCATTCCCACTCTTCTATGAAACGTGTAGCAATGGAGACTCTCCACTCCAAAGCCTTTCTTCCCCCCATACCAGCACCATAGTTAGATATCTCATCATCTTGAATCACAGCTGAAGAAAGAGTGCAACGCAGTATATCAAATAGCACTGTTATGAACGATATAACCATTCCATTACTCCCTTCAAATGCTGTCAGATCAGGTTGTTCTGACGAATTGGAACAGGGTGATGAGGAAGGTTTCCCAGGTGAATTGCAATGTTTCATATTGAGGGACAGATCATTCATGTGCAAAAGTGAGATAACGACGCTCACCATGAGTATCTACATCAACAAAAAAGAAAACCAAAAAAAAACATTTATATGAGCATGGTCATTTAACTTCTATGGCCAACCCATGGGTGTTGAATTTAGAAGAATCGACGAGTTAACTAACTATATGTAGTTCGAAAAGAATCGACTGAGATATATTTCAGTATCTGACAAATTACTGCAAACTGTACACTTAGATGTACTTAAGATTAGAAATTCAGAACAATATCAATGGTAGACTACCAATACAAATAGCTAATATTCAGTGTGTGTTGAAAAAGGAAAACCATGAGGAAACAACCTTTCGGGCAATACTATCTATTGACTCCAAATGCTTGGAAAGATCATTCAAATGACAGAATGCAACTTGATGATAATCTCTTTCAGCTGTCACGCCCTTTTCCATTGATCCTAGTGCAAGAACAGCTGATTCTAGGGCATAGCGCATGTGCATAAGTTCAATATCTTGGATCCTATCCAGAAACAAAAAACAAAAAACAGTTTGAAACGCAAAGAACATTAGGAAAGAAATGTGACTTAATTTTCTCAAATACAGGACCCTACAGCATCGAACACATACCTTACATGACGACAAGCTACAAATTATAGCTTCTTTTTTAAGAATATGATGTTCAAAATTAAAAACTTAAGTTAACACCTTGGACCCACAAAGTAACCCCAGTATCCTACCTCCTTTCTATACCAATGCTAGAAGACATTGGCTGCATTTTAATCAGCTCAAGCGCATCCTCAAATCTGATGCCTGGAACAACATCAAACAACACCTGCATAAAAGATTCTTTAAAAATGTAACATCACAATCCAAAATAAAACATATATAAAAGAAACGTCATTAAATGTTTCATTAAAGCTTTAGCCTTTAAGAATTTCAAAGAAAAAACACCATTTGCTGATGACAATTCTAAATTACCAAAAGCCTAACATTGCAAATAACAGATACATCAACTTGAGAAGATCATGCCCTTACTTATGCAATCAAATAAATTAAAGTTGATTTTTAGCCGGAACACAATTGTAAACTTCTGAATTGATATCTCAAGAGCCATGGGAGAAACACTCACCCGAAGAGGACTCTGAACAGATAGCCTTTCTAGTACAAAGTTCTCGACAAAGAGATCTGAATCAGTATCTGCTCTGCTACAAACCAAATGCCCTTTTCCAGATTGCAATAATGAGAATTTTGAACTCCATGATCGACCAGAGTTGACACATGCAACAAACGCAGCAAGATCAAGATGGTAACATAAAGTGTCACAGAGATGTTCCACACAAGATATCTGCAAGAAACAGAGCATCATATGTCATCTATGGACATCTTTTATCATCATACAAAGCCCAGAAAGAGCATTATAAAAGCATTTTCATGTAAAAACTCACATCTTCTAACTGACATTTAACCTCGGAAGATGCATCGTGCAGTACTTCAGGTGGCTTGCTAATCCACAGTAGTTGCATCAACTCCCTCCGTTCTTTTAACTGACCCGACAATAAATCCCAACCCATTGCAGCTACCAAAGGCCGAAGGCGAGGAAACAACAAGAGTACCTAAGAAAGAAAAGTTCCATAAACCAAGTGAGATCAATAGACAATAAACAAAAGAAAGACAATAAAGTTATGTGCTATTGAATTCCACTAGCAGCAAAACCGAGGCACAAACATTGTTGGCTTCTTGAAGTTCTGTCCTCTTCACTGCAGACAGAGCAGCATCCATTATACATTCCAACACATGTGATCCAGAAACACGAGCATAATGGTACAAGTCACTTGTGCAAAAAAAGACTGCCTTTGTTAGGAATGCTGTCTTCTCGTCCAAGCTAATTTCAGGCTTTAATTCCATGATATAACTTAGAAAACGTTGTATTGGAAGTGGAATTTGATTGTTATCAAGCCCTCTGTGTATCTCAATCTCTTCAGCTAGCACCTCATCTTGAATAATCTGTGACAAAAAAACATTTATTCTACCTGTCACCTTAAGTGCATTGTCTTGCTAAAAACATTGCTGTACCATTTAGAGCTTTCCTGGTTGGGAAAGATAAAGGGCTCATATGCAAGTGAGTGCGCGCACAAATTACTTGTATCATTTCTACGATGTGTCTGGAATTTGATGAAAGTGCTTCTTCATATACTGAAAGCAATCTTCCTCGCATAACCTCGTAGTCACTTTCAGATGCATTCTTTTGCGCCAAAATAATCTTCAGGAGGTCTTGGAAAACCTCGCTGTATATGAGTTGAATAAATGTTTGGATAAATACCCATAAGCAACAAGAGAAGCATGAGCAAACTATTTACACCAAAGGAAAAACAAAATGGAACAAAGAAAAATCCAAATGAAAATGAAATACCAGAAACCTGCCAATATGGTTTCTGTTCATCTCTTTCACTTTAGTAATTCAACATACCGGTATTCGGCTTCGTCTACCCCAGACTCAACATGAAGAAAACGAATGAGGGAAACTGCACCGTTTACATCCCCATTCTTCAAGCACTCTTTCAACTGGTTCAAATGTGTTTTCTGGACGCATCTTTGTATTGAAGCCAGACACTTGACGTCTTCCTCCTCGTTCGACGCCGATATTCCATCGTTGTTACTCCGCACTGTTATTGCCAAACTTGGGCCATAACACTCAGAACTCCCGACCTGTCTCTGTATATTTGAACACAATGCATCAAAAGCATCTGCGTGATCTCCAATTACTCTACTCAGACACGTTAATTCTTCTTCGTCAACCAACCCCACCGTCGCCGGCCTAGCTTCACTTTGCTTGCCGTCAACTTCAGCAATGGCACCTTCTACCTTCAACCTCTTCACTCCCAATTCCAATACCTTATCCAGAACCTGCACACAATCACCGATTTCCAACGGAACATCCTCCGGCTCTCCCTCTTCAGCACGCAACAAATCACTCCGTTCCTCGACAGTGTCGATTGCAGTCGAAACTTCTTCTTCTTCCCCCTCTTTGTTAACTGTCTCCAATTCGAGCTTCTTCCTCGTACTTCCCACTATACGGTCGATCAAATTCTGGACTAATAACAAGAATTCCGCTCGTAACCGCAGCGTTTCGTGGTCAAAACCCCATATCGACGAAGCATTATCAAACTGGATCAACTCAAGGGTCGTTAAGTACGTTAACAAAGACGGTGACGAACAAGATGGCGACCAAGTGACATTGTCGAACCGCCCAGATTGAGAAACGATCGTCTGCAGTATAGAAAGAGCGAGTTCTGGATTCCTAACTCTAAGAGCAACGATTATGGCACGAAGAGGCTCAAACTGAGCAAGATAGAGATGATTTGCAGCCAATCGTGAGAGAATTTCAGTTTCTTTGTCTTCCATAGCTTAAGTTCAGCAAAAACCCAGTTGCATAATGTTGAATCCGAGTGGAATTCGTCAAGAGAAATGGCTTGATGAATTGAGAAACATGGAGAGAAAACGGGAAATTGAATTGAATGAATATATATGTTGAGTGAGGAGGAAAATGGGGATGTCTATGGATGTTAAACTGTTTGATTCTCGGGAAAGTGAAGCGGAAGAATGAAAGGAGAGAG
The DNA here is from genome assembly GCF_000004075.3 of Cucumis sativus. Lineage (NCBI taxonomy): Eukaryota > Viridiplantae > Streptophyta > Magnoliopsida > Cucurbitales > Cucurbitaceae > Cucumis > Cucumis sativus. Next base: position 38,239,480 of record NC_026657.2, read on the forward strand.
CGTTGCATCGGCTAAAATGGTTGTGGAACGGTGAACAAAGGGTAAAAAGGGAAAAGCGGCGTTGGCACTGCCATTTTCACCAATTACCTCGGCGCGCTAGTGTCTATGGCACCTCGCATGGCGCGCTAGTGGCTTTGGCGCCTCACATGGCGCGCTTTTGTTTGTTTTTTCCGGTAAAAAAACGTTTTCAAATATAAAATTAACAAGCAACATATGTACCAAAATTGTATGATTCTATCAATGCACTAATATGATTATAAGTCTTATACGTCAAGTCAAATAAAATTAAGTGCATGATAATTTTTTTAATTTTTTCCCAAAGTAGTAAAATCAATATACTTTTATATGTAATATACTCCTGTCATTTTTATATTAATATTTAAAATATGGTTCGTCGATTATAGACCCTTGTGATTGATAAATTTTAATTTTGTAATTTTTAAAAGATAATGTTATGTATGTCAATATTTTAAATGTAATTACAACATTAACACACTTCTACGTTGACATTGACGTGAGTTACAGTTTATATATATAGGACTTTTTTCTTGTTGAAATTTTAAAAAAAAGGTAAAGCATACGAAATATTTAATTTGCATATGATAAAATAAGGTGCAGTGGACTTTTTGTATTTGATAATTTGTTTGCACGTGTGAATAGTTTGTTTAGTTTGTTTTTCTATTATTCCTACAAAAAAAGCTTTTTATTCTAAGTGTATGAGTTACAACTTTTATGTGTGTGGTCTAGGGTTTAATATATATGTGTGTTAAATGTACATGTGTGGTATCTTGGATTTAAATTTAAAATGATTATCAAAATTGTTTCATATATATAAAAATGTTTTCGTTTTTCTGTTAACTTCAAATTTTCAAATTTTATTAAAATGAATTATTTTAATGATATATTTGTCGCACACGAATGAAAATGTTAATTGTTTATAATTAAGCAACGTGAAAACATAAAATAGAAAATATAATTGTATTTTATGTTTTTAAATATGTGTTCAAAGGTATATTAAATAATTGAATTATAGTTATAAAAATAGGTTTATTTTTTAAAAGTTTATTCCGTGCAACTTTACTATTCTTACAGGCTTGTTAGAGTAAAATTTTTGTCTTCAGTCACATGCATCATAGGAAAATTCTCAAGAGGTCACCCAACGTATAATCGCTTCAAGCCAAGCACGCTTGTTGGTATAGGTATTGACTTTTTAATTATTCTAAGTATTTCTTAACATGACTTTCATGTTCTCAAGATCTCTCTCATTCATATGTAATACAGGTTCATTTATGTCTCATTCCTAATCTCAGACGTTACAATATGACCTATAGTTTGATGAAACCTTATATATGATATTTATGATTTGAAAATCTCGTGTAAATAGTGCCTACAAGCAATACTATTTTTTTTTTATGGTTTTATCAAACCAACATAACTAAATTTTAGCTATAAACAATAAACATTGAATCCTATCCTTTCAAACCATGTGAACCAAATTTGTAATTCAACATAGTATTCGTGATTTAATTCCTTCTATGGTTTCACGTGAGAAACTTGTATGAATACAACCTACATATCCAATTGAACTATGAGCTATATGTTTTTTTTACCTTCGTTTGGACCCGACGACAAATACTTATGAGATCATAGAAGCAATGTTGCAAAAAAAAAAAATTGTTGCAACGTAGCTCCATAAGAACCATCAATAGAAAGACGTGAAATATTAGCAAAATTAGAGATTGAGTATTATTATAGAATTTATAATATATTGCACAATATGTGTTATTAAAACGAAACTGAGCATTGTATATATAAATGTTTTCATTTATATTTAATATAATTTCCTCGTTTAAAATGTAAAATTCAAATTATGAATATACTAAATATATAAAAAGTTGTTTTCAAAATTTGCATTGTTTGAATCACAAAAATTTATAAACAAAATTCATATTATTTGTCAAAAGCACATCTGTTGAACTTACTGAATTTGAAAATATAAAACACAATTCAAATTACTTACCAAACACACACTAATATAAAACAATATATCAACAAAATTGTCTGTTGGGATCTTAATTGTGAGGAGGGGGTGAAATGGCCAATGGGCGGGAATGGAGACGAGGAAAGCCATCTTCGCCTCTGCCTTGTAGACATCGCTACGACGTGATCAACCATCTTGACCATCAACAATTGACTGATCGTGATGTCATCATCAACTAACCATTGTGATTGCATTTAATTGATGTATGACTATCACTGTTAAGCAATTGTTGTAGGTGAGTCACTTGTAGCTATGGGTTGTTGGACAATTTTCTCTCTTTTATGTCTCCTTTAATTCATTTTTCACTTTCGGGACTTCTCAAACTACCTCTGTGTTTTCATAACAATAACAGCAAAAAGTGATCAATCACCAAATCTCCCTTGCTTAAACATTACGTTGATTATGACAATTATGGACTCATGGATAGTCAAATGTATTTTGTTCTCACTGTCCACGATAAGTTATGTTTATGTGTTTTTCCCTATTTCATCTCTCTTCCTCACTTTTATAATCTTTTCACACCAAGATAACAACAAACTGACATTTTCACACCAGATATTGAAAGACTAAAGTATTGCATCAGTACTGTTGCTCACAGGTCACTAGTCGTCACAACATAATGCTCGTTTTGTTGTTGGACTTTACATTTCCATTTCGAAAGATGTGATGCAATTGAATTTCTAGTTGACGAGTTGGGTTTTGAACATGATAGTTGATGGTTTCTTTATGTCTTTCGAAGTGAATTTTTATGGTTTTTTTTTAAAAATTAACACTACACTTTACATTTTTATTAAATACATTTGTGTGTTTTTTAATAAAAACAATCATAAAATTTGTAGTTAGTTAAATAATGGAAATAGTATAAAAAAGAACACTGATCAAAATATTTACATTTAATAAAAAAAAGTTTTATTGGGATAGATTTTATAAATTTTGTTTTATGAAAGTAAATAATTTGACATTTGTTATTTAAAAAATAATAATAATAAAAAATGGATTTAATCTTGCAGTTAAACTTAATTTTTTTTACCAAGCTAATAAGGCAAAGAGGAAGTTAAAAAATGAAAGAAAAAAAAAAATTATTATATTTTTTACCGCATTGTACATGCAATATAAAGAACAAAATTTAACCTAAATGGAAAGAAGGTGGTAAAATTGGGACAAGGAAGATCTGGGTGAATTTTTCTGTTCCGCCGTCAACTTCGCTGTCAATCATTTCTTCGCCATCACTTCACGAGAATCAAACAGTTCCCAAAGGTAATTTTTTTTGGCGGGAAAAGTTCATCAGAAGATTAAATTTCTAAAAATTTATGGCGGCATTTGATTTCTTGTGTTTTCTTTTTTGGATCAGTAGAAGTAGAACTTACCAATTTTTGTTTTTGTTTTTGTACCCGTAAAAAGATTCTGTTTCTCTGAGAATCATTGTCATGGCTAATGCCCTTCCGTCGCGTCGATCACCGGCGGCTACGAAGGCTGCCGGCGAGAAAGAGTGGTCGGCGAAAGAAGAGAATGTTGACGATTCAGATGTAATTTTTAAAGCCGAGGTTTTGAAGTTACGACATAAATGGGAGTTGGCATCGGTTCTGAACTTCTTGAATGTGAGTTTGTATACTGGATTGAAATTTCATATCTCGTAGGGAGAGAAAGAAAGCGTGGTAGATGTTGTATTGGTGATGGAATGAATATGTTTATTGATTTATTTGTTATTTTGCCGTGGAGGTTTTCGAGCCGGTGATTGGGAAAAGCTTGAGGATATCGGCGGAAGAGATTGAAAAGGGTTTAATAAAGCCTGAAAGTTCATTAGCTGAACTCCACATTGCACTTTTGAAGGTTGAAGATTTTTTGTTTTTTCATTTCTCTACATGCACAGCACTGCTCATCAATTTTAATTACCCAATGACTATTTGTTTGTGTATGTGGTTTTTTGTCTTGTCTCGAGGATGTTTTTATTAGCTTGTTGATAATTGATGTCTGTAGTTCCATTGTAAATTTGGTATGAAGTGTTTTGTAACCATTTTCCTCTCTTACTGGTCTTTCTTTTGTTGATCTCATTTTGTATTTGTTTTAAATAGAAGTTTTATTAACACTAATGAAAACAACATTTGTTTAGCTATTATTCAATGCCTAGTTATCACTTAGAAGTGAAAATCTGTAGCTCGTAGCACTTTAGACAAGGTTTGTGTGAATTATGGAGTCTTTTATTCACTGATCTGCTGTTTATGTTAACAGGGCATACCACCTGTGAGTAAAATGTTAAATGGCTCTAATGCATGGGTGACTGTACTTTGTAAGAAGCTTGCCCCATGGTGGCCTTGGGTAAGTTACTCTTCATACGGACATGCTTGGTTTAGTCTTCCGGTTTCACCTGTGTCAGTACCATGAAAAAAACTCGTGTGTTCATTGCAGGTTGCTGAAGGGGAGATTCCACTGAAGGCTTTTAAAGGGTAGTGATAATATTTCTGAACTACTTGAATGACATATCTGTATAATTTTGAAAATTTATTGATTCAATCTTCGTTACATTTTTCTTGTATACAGAGAGGAGATATCAAACTACAAGAAACTTGATCCTACAAAACGCTTGGTGCTTTTAAAAGCTCTATGTGAAATTCGAGCAGATGTATTGTTTTTTTTTATCTTTCTTCATTTTCATTGCATACCTCATGACCCTTCATCCTGCTTATTATCACTATACTTCTGACCTTCGAGTAATAAATCTAATTTTATTTGGTCTATGATTCTTATTGAATGAATTTCAGTATGCATTTGGATAGTATGTGAACTATGTTGGATTTGGTTCCCCTGTCCTCTTTTCTTGCCAATAAAAAATCTCGTCCCGTGGATTTTTATGGCCCTTTTGTTTTTGCTTTTCTTTATCTGAAACTTATCATAATAATTAATATATCTGCATTATGGTGGTCAACTTGAATAATTGATTTTATTATTACTATTTTCATTTGCAGCAAGATGATACAATATCATATATTAGTGACTGCTTGAAAGATAAAACTCAAATGTCTTGTTTCCAGAAAGTTAGATTTGGAGGAGATGGGAATGGAATTTCTTATTGGTAATTTCAAGTTAGTTGTCTTCATCAAATTTCTGAAGTCTGATGATCAATTGTATTAGTAATTCTAACTGTGATTATAGGTATGATGGGAATCCATTTGTTGGTTATAGACTATACAGGGAAGTTATTAAATGTGATACAAAGACAAAAGGTAAACAGAAGGGAAGTGTGTCCCTTCCAATGTTTAGCACTCAATGGGAAACAATGGCCACAAATCTCGAGGAATTTCAAAAAGTTAAAGTATGCTGAAAGTCCCTTTTGGTTTGGATTTGAGTTCTGTTACAAAGGGCTTAGAAATCGTGATGACTTTTTTCCTGTTAATGGCAGGACAACTTTTTGTGCAGCAAAATCACCAGTGAAGTTTCTGTTGGAAGGAAAATTGAATCCGATGCCATTCCCGTTCTTGAGAAACTCCAGAAGGTTTGTTGCCAAATCTTTATGTTTTGGGTTTTATTGTTATGCTTTGTATAGATAGACAATTTGCTAGTACCATGTAAAAGCCTAGATCGATATTCTGATTGGAGATTAACTAGGCGTGTGTTTTTTTGGTGGATATAAAGCTTCTGTTTCTATATGCTGCAGAAGAAGGAGAAGTCATTGAAACGCAAGCTTAGGGAGGACAAGCTCTTGAATGACTTTAACAAGGCTTGTATGGTCGGAGTTACACGTACTTGTCGCAACCGTACACCCGTGAGCTATACATTTGGTATAGACTAAAGTTCCCTTTACTTGGTTATTAAAATTATCTGCTTTTGTAATTTTCAGACGTTTCTAGTATCCAATATTGTCATTTTCACTCTTCCCTCTTAGTTGCTGTAATGGTACAACTAACACACACAAAGAACTAAATGGTTTTCCATGTTGGGGCAATTCCTGCTTCATATTTTGTGATTAGAATTAGAATTGGAAGAATGATTTTTTTGTTACCCATATACTATGTCATGTGTAGGTCAAGTGTATAGGTCAAGTCGTCAAGATGACTGAGTTGGCTTTGAATTATAATTTTGCTCTACTAATCTCTCTTAATAATCAAACAACATTTTGGCCTTTTTTTATGGGAATTTTCGGAACTGAATTTTTGCTGAAATTTATGTCATATTAGAAATTTGATCCATGTGCATATCTCACTGTTATATTCTTGAATATTGACCACCTCCCAATAAAGTGTTGATTTGTGGAATGCTGTGCAGAGGAGTACAATCGAGCAATTGATAACGCCATTAGGCTATCTAGGTAAGCACTTTTCTTCTCTCCCACTCTCGTTTTTCTCATCAATTGAAGAAGAAAACATATTTCTTTGTTTGTAGATTTACTGCCTTTTACATTTATTTTATGGCCAGAGGATGTTCTGATTGATAGAGACGTCCAATTTTAAGTTATTTATTTACAGATGTTCATGCTACCATTAGTAGCTTGATGGATTTATTTTTTTTCAAATTGGAGACGTTTCTTGTAATTTTCTTTTGTGATTGAGATTTACCATTTATTTTATTCATCAATGAAACAAGAGGTAAGACACTGTTACAGTCAAACTTAACAAAATTGCAACTCATTATATAATTAAAGTAGATTTGACATTTAGGACTATATTTCAACTCAATAGTGTTAGATGACCATCAAACTCGAAAGCTTAAATTTATAGTTTTAAATTAATATTTTCATTTATACTTTAATACTTTCTTTCACTTATGGATTTGAAAATTTGTAGAAGACCTAACTATTGAAGTTCAACATTAATTAAGAAGAAACTACATCGTATGGGATCAAGCGTGGTCTTTAGTACTAAGTTGAATCATTACTAAACCCAAAAACTTAACTTTATGGATTTCAGTTAAATTTAGTATTTTTATCCATACTTCAACAAAACTATTTTTTTTTCTTTTGGATAGACTAAACTCTGGAACATACGATTTCAAAGAGACAAGATACTGAGATAATTCAGAATGACACATAGTTGATATCATACGGTATAAAAGACCGATCATATAACCATATTCCTTTCTTTGGGTAGTATAAGTTGCCATTTGTACTTGGCGGCATGAAAAGCCAGTTGTATTTATGCTGAGTTCACTGCTATTGTTGAGCTAGAATATCCATTATAATCTATTAAGCGCAGATACTTGTTCTTAAAAGATATTCAAATAATTCTGTTGACACTACGATCACATTACTCTCAAATTACGCATGCCTACAGGAATACAAATTTGGGTCTCAAGATTTAGATACCATTTTCCCTTGATGTAGGTGAGTTGTAGTGTTGCATTTTCAGGACATTTGGATGTTGGTTATTGCCTTTCATGTGGGAGGGAGGCTTGTTGCGCAACTGTTTTTTGTTCGTCAATTGCTTTCAACAGCAAGAGCGATATGGTTGTAGGAACTCAATCTTGAAGTTTGTATCTTGGAATCAAAAGACATATTCTGGATGATATCTTTTTGTTCCCTTTAGGAAACACAAACCATTCTATCGTTGTATGAGAAGATCTTAACAGTAAAGATTTAAACCACAGATCTCTTGGTTACTGGTACAAAAAGCACATCTGCTCGATGATTGAGGACTTCTTCCTCCATCCACTTGTCAAAGAGAAAGGGCAATTTTCATAGTTTGTGGGAGTGTGTGCCATGTTGTGGAATCTTTGAAGGAGAGGAACAACTTAGTGTTTAGAGGTGTAGATAGGGACCCTTGTGAGGTTTGATTAAGGCAAGGTTCCACGTCTCTATTTGGGCTTTAGTTCCAAAGACTTTTTTGTAACTATACTCTGATCAATATCTTACTTAGTTGGAAACCCTTTCTTGGTTTCTCTTGGGGGCTTTTGTGAGCTTGGTCTTTTGTCTTGTATTCTTTCATTTTTGTCCCCAGTAAAAGCAGTTGCTTATTAAGAAAAAAGTGTCTGCGTTTCAGCCTATAATTTCATAGGGGAGGAGAAAGTTTACTTCAAGTTAAAGCAAAGCAAGAAAAGATGTAGGTTCAATAAATGTATGGATGCTTTGTTGCTGGAAGGTTCATACATTTTTTTCCAACCATAAGTTGTTCTAATAGAAAGCACATATAAATTTCTTCCGTAGGATCTTCTCCTTTTTGAACATATTGCCGACGAGGAACATGGTATTTTCTCTTTGCTTACCATTTCGATTCTGTTGCATAGATTTTACCTGTGAACTTTTTCTTCAGCGTAACACGCTGTATTCCTTATTTACATTCAAACTGCACCATGATTATTCTATTTATACTTTCAAATTGCTGTTCAGGAACGTGAAAAAAACTGATGAAAAAGAGCAAGGGATGCATCACAAGCGCAGTAGAAAAGATGTTTCTACTAGTGGGAATTCTGACACAATGATGAAATCAGAGGATGCCTCTGGAAACAGTGACAAGAGTAGCAACAATGACAGTGGAAGCAACACGAGCAGAGAAACTGACATTGACAGCGCTGATGATGCCGTTAACAAGGATTACGAAGACAAAGATGACGACGACGATGACAACGATTCAGATTCCAATTATTCCAATGCAGAAGAGAAGAATGAAACACTACATTCAGAACAAGAGACCGAGGTCGAGAAGCCTGCAGAGGTGTGCAGCAAGAGGCCTGATAAAAGCATGAACCATATGAGCAATAATGAAACTAGAAAGGTGAGTGCCAAAAGTAGGTTGAGACAAAGACCAGTTCTTAACTCTGCCCTTGATGGTGTTGTACCTGATTCAGATGATGAAAATTGATGAAAAAGACAAGCAGCAAACAAGAAGATACTGCAGCTTAAAGATCATTGTGCCAATCACTAAAACAATTGGGTAATGGCTTTTGATTTATATGCTAACCAATGGAGATATTATTTTTCCTTCAATTTTTTGTGTTAATAGGTATTTTGAATTACAATGGTTCATTGGTGATCTGGAAATTTGTTGTTCCCAATGATCTTATTTAATGTCTTAGGAGATAGGAGGAAGGAATTTTTTCCTCCAAATTCTAAGCAATTTTTGTGAATGCTCTAAATATTTGTAGTTTAACATAAAATGTAGTGTTTTTATCTTGGATGATTGATTATTCTTTTTTATTCCCTCTAAATCAGATCTTATGATTTATTTCTGATTTGGCTCTGACCAAATTCACAGCATAAAATGAGTTCTCATGGGTGGTGATGAATTTTAGTTAAGGAATCATCCTTTTAGAAGAAAAAAAGAAGCATATGATTTTTTTTTGGGTGATTTTGAACCTTTTATTTTCATTAAATTGGATCATAAATATAAGTGTATAATTAAATTAGCAGATCATTTAATTACATAAACATTTATTTATTCATCTTTTTAATCAGTTAGGGTTATGTTTGTAAGTTTATTTCAAGTGTATTTTTAGTTCATAAAGTTGGTAGTTTTGTTATCTGTTTTTTAGCCATTTTTAAATCATGTAAAGTTTTTGAGAGCTAAAAAGTATTTTTTAAAAAGATAATTTGACTACAAATTTGAACATTATCTTAAGCAAAAAAAAATATGTTTTGAATAGAAGACCGATATCAATTATAAATTTTGTTATAGTTGGTAAATATTTTAATTTATTTATTTTTATTTTAAAAAATGTTCCTATTAAATATCAATGATGGGTTTTATGATTTAATTTTTCTTTTACCTTGAAAACAATCATCCTTTTTGTTTTAAATTTGAGAAGTTTATGTTGAGAATTATTGAATGATGTAAAACCATGAACTCTTCCTTCCTCCCTCCTTACGCATATATATATATATATATTATCTATCAATAATTGTAAAGTTAAATTTTAGTTTGTATCTTATTTTATCATTTGTTTTGAAGTTTTTCTAATAAACAATTATTATTTGAGAAATTTATTAGGTTTTCCTTTCATAGCTGAGTTGCATTCTTCATATTGATATGAATGTGCTAAAAGCTCTATTGTCAAATTGTGATAGAGGAAGAATCAAAACTATAGAGTCACTAATGGAGAGAGGGTGAGTGACAAAGTGGGAGACTGTTTAATCTTCATATATAAAAGAAAGAATAAAAGGTAAGTGCATAAAATCTACATCGCCTCCAAATTGTAAAGTTATCAGTTCAAACTTATTATATTTTATTTTATTTTTCTTGGTGTTGATATGCAACTTCTATATAAACTCAATTAGAGTAAGATATGTTTTAGTAAGATATGACTTGATTTGATAGATAAAGAATATAAGTATGGCTTGATAATATGATTATCAAAATAAACCACAAAAAATATATGCAAATAATTTATAAATTTTTGTTCTTATTGATATACATACGTGGTCGTATTCACATACTTTGAGATAAATTACAATTGAGTTTTATTTAACATTTTATAAAAAGACTTAAATACAATATTTGATCAAATAGAATTGAAATTGTTAAAAGCTAGTTAAATTAAAAGCCCAAAACTAAAAGAATAACTTTTCTAAAAGCAAATCACGTGGACATATTCATCTATCTCATTTACAACCTAATTTTCATCTAATGAAAATTTGTCAACCATATTCTAAATGAAAACTATGCCTACAACTTTCAACCAAATAGAATAATACTAATGTCAATTCCAAAATCATTTATAAATAAAAAAAAAACTAAAATATTTAGTAAGAAAAAACAACAATTTGTTCCACTCTAAAGATTAGACAATTTGATAGAACGATAGTTCAAACATAATCTATTTTTCGATTTAATCCAAAGATTTATTAAACTGTACCAAATCGAACCAAACCAAAACGTTAGTATATACAACAACTAAACCATTTGATCATCTCTCCCCACTCTTTTCACGGCGGCGACAGTGGACCGCGGTTTTCCTCTCTTTCTTTTTTGGACCGCCATCGCCAAGAGTCATCTCCCGATGGATTTCCGACGCCGGCGCCGATAGGCTCCCTTTATCCTAAACCCTTTACCACAACCGAGCGGTTCGGTTCATATATGACACGAACCGAATGAACCGAGCCCCATGTTTTAGCTATTGTATTTGTTCAGCACATCTTATCATAAGCCGCCTTCACTGACCGAGAGACGCCGTTTTCTCTCTTCCATTTTCCTTCAAAACCCTCAATCTCTCTTCCCATTTCCTTATACTCCAACCATGTCCGCTTCATCCCAAACTCCGATCGACGAGCCGCCTTCCGCCGATGATGATTCTTCCAAAGCCGTCAGCAAGAAAGCCGCCAAGAAGGAGGCTGCCAAGCAAGAAAAGCTCCGACGTCGCCAAGAAGCAGCTGCAGAATCTGCTATTTCGTCTCTCAACGTCGAGGACGATCCGCTTTCCGCTAACTACGGCGATGTACCACTCTCCGATCTTCAATCAAAGGAGGTTAAGAGTATTGAAAACTGGACTCAGGTTGGCTCTTTGACGCCGGAGCTTAAAGACAAGTATGTGATTCTACGGGGTCGTGTTCAGACGATTCGTGCTGTTGGGAAGAAGATGGCGTTTTTGGTGGTGAGAGAAAAGGGATTCACCGTGCAATGCGTTTTGTCGGAGCAGCCGGAGCTTGTTAGTCGCCAGATGGTGAAGTATGTTGATGGATTGAGCCGTGAGTCCATCGTTGACGTTGAAGGAGTTGTGTCTGTGCCCAATGTTGCCATTAAAGGTGCTTCGCAACAGGTGGAAATTCAAGTGAGGAAAGTATATTGCATCAGTAAGGCAATGCCGACTTTGCCTATAAATATCGAAGATGCTGCCCGTAGTGAAGCTGAAATTGATAAGGCCTTGCAGGTATAATTTGTAATCGCTTTCTTTTAATGTGATCTTCTTCGTGATTATATATATATATATATATGTTCTTGGTTTCACTCTGTAGTGCTTTTGAACCAAAAGCAGAGAGATTTGTGAACCTTCTGTTTAATGTTAAACTCATTTCTTGTCCGCAGGCTGGTGAGCAACTGGTACGTGTTAATCAGGATACGCGTTTGAACTACAGAGTCCTTGATATGCGAACTCCAGCTAATCAAGGGATTTTTCGCATCCAATGTCAAGTTTCAACGGTGAGTTCTCTTTGTTATTTTATATTTTTAAAGGTTCTTTGATCTAAATCGATGGTGATATTACATGAAATTTAAGTATGCGGGCTTTATTCAAAGTTGATCATGGTAGCTATAGCTATCATTGTCGGCCTGCTTGGTTCGGTTCTTGTTGCCTTGTTCATTAGCCATCTGTAGCTTGTAGGAAGAGTCGATTTGTTTTGTGGGGTTGGACTTCTGGGGAGGATCTTTGGGCTTTGATTATATTAAAATCCTCTTTCTGGATGTATCTTAATAGTTTTGGTAATTATCAGCTTGGTCTTATTATTCTTTTGGGTGTGAGGGTTGTTTTGTCTCTGTGATTGTTTTTTATATTGTATGCCCTTGTTTATTCTTTCAATATTTTCTATGAAAACAAGATTTCTTATCTTTAAAAATCCTATGGCTGCCATTAATCACTCCTTTTGCTCTCTTTGGTGTGAAAAGGAATTGGAATTCTTTCATGTAACTCACGGTTGTTTACAATAAGATTGTAAACAAGGAATATGTAACGTTAAGCTATTTCCGCATGTAGTTCATGTAGTTGCACTTCTCATGTTAAATGAAGCACAGTCGTTGAATATATTTTCATCATGCAGATGTTTAGACAATTTCTGTTGGATGAGAACTTTGTTGAAATCCACACTCCAAAATTGATTGGAGGTTCTAGTGAAGGTGGTGCTTCTGTTTTTAGGTTGGATTACAAAGGCCAACCTGCTTGCCTGGCTCAGTCACCTCAGTTACATAAGCAAATGGCAATCTGTGGTGACTTTGGGCGTGTATTTGAGATTGGTCCTGTTTTTAGAGCAGAAGACTCATACACACACAGACATTTATGTGAATTTACAGGACTTGATGTTGAAATGGAAATCAAGACTCACTATTCTGAGGTAATGCTCTAAGTTGGCTTTTCATTTGTCTTGGGCATAGTTATTTAATATTTGATCTGACTTTTTTTCTTCTGTTTTAGTGCAGGTCATGGACATTGTGGACCGTTTATTTGTTGCAATGTTTGATAGTTTGAATGAAAAATGTAAGAAAGCGCTTGAAGCAGTTGATAAACAGTATCCCTTTGAACCTTTAAAGGTGAACTTATTTATTGATTATGCTTACTTTGTAAATGTTTTATACGCTTTGAAGGTGAACTTATTTTTGCTTTGGATTTATGCCAATAGAAGACATGTACACGTACAATGTGGATATATGACTGAGTTTGGATAGTTGAATAATTTTCTCATTTCTATCTTTGATTCAATTTCATGAATATGCAGTATTTGCGAAAAACTCTACGACTTACATTTGAGGAAGGAATTCAAATGTTGAAGGTTAGTACATAGTGATCCCGACCCTTTTTCCCTTACTAATCATGATAAGATTCCAAGTCCCAAATGTCTTGACATTTTTTTCTTTCTTCGTTATGTATGATTATCATCATAGGATGCTGGCGTCGAAATTGATCCTCTTGGGGATCTTAATACAGAGGCTGAGAGAAAATTGGGACAACTCGTCTTAGAGAAGTAATTAGGGGTTCTTGCTTATTTAGTTATGAACTTGTTGATTTTGTTCAACTATCATATCTAAAGATTTCTGATCAAACTTTCCTAACTATAGATATGGCACGGAGTTCTACATTCTTCACCGCTATCCTTTGGCTGTACGGCCATTCTACACTATGCCTTGCTACGATAACCCAACTTACAGTAACTCATTTGACGTCTTTATTCGAGGTATACATTGCATATTATTACATCACTAGAATTTTCTTACCAGTGCTTATTCTTCCTTAAAATTCGGGTTCATATTCATTCTACGGAACAAAATTTGACAATACATTCTCCATGGTAAGTAACTTGAAACATTGTTCTCCACGCAGGGGAAGAAATCATTTCTGGGGCTCAGCGTGTGCACGTGCCAGAGTTTCTAGCTGAACGCGCTCAAGCATGTGGCATTGACGTAAAAACAATAGAAACATATATTGATTCATTCAGGTACATTTCTCTTTGTTTTCTCCTTTACTCAAAGTTGGAATTTAACCAAATAAGCAAGATTCAATTAGGTCCGACTCCGACATTTTTTGTGACATGGATGCTTTCATTGCAGATATGGTGCCCCTCCGCACGGTGGATTTGGAGTAGGTTTGGAGCGGGTGGTGATGCTGTTTTGTGGTTTGAATAACATTCGCAAAACATCATTGTTCCCTCGTGATCCACAGAGGATTGCTCCATAGGAATTTCACAAGTAACGCTGCAATTCCAGTTTTTGAAATATACATTTTGTTCCCTTCTTTCTATCTTTCTTTCTCCCTTCATAGGAAAGGAAAACAAACAAATTTCTGATATACTGATTATCGTGGTTTACTGAATAACAATTTGTTTTCATCGTTGCGAATTTTCCAAGGTTGTTTTGACAACCGTTACTTCATGTAGATTTTTGTTATAGTTTTCTTTGTTTGAAATTGATAATTTGACAAATTCTCCAAGTCAAAACTTTTGTTTTTTCTTTTTTTGGTTAAAGAATTGAAGAACTCTCCGATAATGATGATATTTTTCTTGTGATGCTTCGATTCTAGAGATAAGACAATTTAGAAGAGATGTGAATGATTTCTTCAATCGAGCATTCGTAGGGAGAATGAGTATTTCGTGTCTATTCAATGAGCGATTTTCCTTTTTTCTTTTCTCAAGTAGCATAATTTGCTAGGAGTTTTAAATTAGTCGTTTATGACTCTAGAATGGTGGAGAATGATGGTGTTAATGTGCTACCAAATTGAACGAATTCATTATTCAGATCCCAAAAGTACTCAGATATGCATGCATTCTTGGAGTTGGTTTGGATTCATCCAAGGAAAAAATACTTTTAGAAAAATACATTGTCAAATATTTCAATTTCTTTTCTATAAATTAGTTATTTTAAAAATATAAAATACTTGAAAATACATTCGAAAATGAGTTTTTAAAACTATTTAGAAATAGATCATTTAGGAGACGTTTGGTGGGTAGAGTGGGTTAATTTGCGAGTTGTAATAGTTTGTGGGTTACTATAGTAGAAAAATAGAGGATGTTTGGTGGGTAAAGTGAGTTAATTTGTGAGTTGTAATAGTTTATGGGTCACTCAAGTAGTAAAATGGAGAATGAGGAAAAGGAGGAAGGGAGAAATAGGAGAAATAAAGAAAAAAAAATCTTAATTCTAGATTATGATAATCATTATGTTAAACACGGAGTGGTCTAAACGTCTCCTTGAGTTTTTTCACGGTTATTTTTGAGTTTTTTCATAGTTATTTTTTCAATACACAGGTGTAATAACCTATTAAGATTGACCGATAGCCCCAAAAGAGAACTTCTGTTTTGACTTTCATTAATTGAAAATAAATTACAAATTTAGCTCATAATTTTTTTGTGAAAAGAATTAGAATTTAGTTCTTCATACCTTCTTCAAAAGTTAAATTCGTTTCTATAGATTTAACAAAACGTGGCATAAATGGTTTCAATCTAAGAAAACTGAAAAACTAAAACCAGAACTTGTACTTAAGACTGGGTGGATACTCTATTGTCCTTGAACACAAATAAATAACACAACTAAGGGATTGGTTTTATTTAAAATTGTTTTCGTTTTCAATCTTCCACATTTTTTCTTTTAATTTTATTAAAATAATTTATTTGCAGGTTACTTTTTCCTATTTTCAATTTAAAATTCAACATTTTGTATTTTCTCAAACGTTAAAAGTTCATATATATATAAAGGGCATATGTAACCTTTCATTGGGTTCAATTTTAATTTATTTTACCAACGAAAACTCAACAAACCAAGATGTCTATTTCTATATTAAAAGAACTAAAGACCTAAGGAGACTAAGATGTTCATTTTTATGAACAAATAGATTGTTTGGATTCAGTTTGATTTTTGATTGCACTCCTACATCATACATAGAAACAAAAACAGAACAGATTTTCCCCAAAAAACAATCAAATAGAGAGAGGGAAAGGAAACGCCAATTGGTTATGCTCAAGGAAGAACAAAAAGTCTAGAAAATAATTAATAAATGAAGGGGAAAACAAAGGGAAACAAAAGGGATTGAAAATGAGGTAGAACTTCTCCTTTTTTTTTTTTTTTTAAATTTCTTTTTATCTAACTAAATTGTTAAAAATAAAGATATTTTGGACTAAAAAAGTTACTAAAAATTAAATAAATACATCCAGGTTGACCTGATGATTGTTTTGATTATCCCTTAAAATGTTATTAAAATCCATATCCGCTATTGACAAAATCCTCGTCGTCCTCACTGCTAAAAGACTCAAGCAATTGACTATCATCATCTTCATCGTCCTCTTCTGGCAATATATCCAAAATTCCAGGTCCCCCCTCGAAATCAACATCGTCAATCACAAAATCAACATCGTCGTCGTCGAGATCGCTCACACTATCGTCGTCGTCATTACTCATATCATCTGAATCACTCTCACCATCCCCATCAATATCAGGTCCCAAAATTGGATCCAAACTATCGTCATCGTCGTCGTCTTCATCTTCGTCTTCCTCGCTCTCAGCATCATCAGGATCAGAGTCGTCGTCGGTCGGCCTTCTTCGACCAATTTCATAGACCCTTGCTGAAGAAAACATCTCATCTTGATCATCCATTGTGATCAAACCAACGAAGGAATCCGTTTTCTCTGTTGTGAAGTCTAGAACACAACGATCTAGAGGGATAGTAGCAATGTCTGAATAGTTCACTGCATCGATGGTCCGAAACGCAGCGAAGAGCGGATGTTTGACACGACGGGTATGAACAGCTGACATTACATCCTCGAGATTTCTCCTCAAGATTGCATAAATTACGTCGCCACTCGCATTGAATGTTATCGCAGTTTGGTCGAGCGAAGGTACGCTGCGGAGAAGCCTAAACTTCCGAAGATCCCAAACCTCGGAATTAATAATAACCTACAACAAAGCCAAAGATATCAAGAAGAAGAGAAGGGAAACTTGCAATTCATATATGAAATAGTTTTTCCACATTATATTAGAATCATGAAAGAAATGGCGCAAATTCCTCCACCAAAGAAATGGATATCATACAGAGTGCAACAATAACGCAGCTCGAGCAATTGAAATCTAAATTTTTTATATTTAATTTCTCATTAAAATTGTTTGAATAATAATTACAAATTTCGTGTAGGAAAAGAGACAAGGCGAAGATATATTTTCATAATTTATAAAAGAAATGCTAAGAGAAAAACTTTTTTAAAAAATAAAATCAATTTGCAAGGACCAATTGAAGCTATTCCAATGTTAATGTAAACTACAAAATTAATAGCAAAACCAAAGAAGTAGGAGAGAGTTCAGCTTACCTCATTGCCAGCTGGATGAAAACCACCACCACCATAATCAGTAAACTGATCGAAACGATGGACAGGTCCCGGTCCACGTCGATCCCATAAAACTCCATTCCAGAGCAACATTGTATCTGAAGGGCTGAAGTGTACATGAGAATAAGCATGCCCTCGACCTGCAGAGCTGACGTTGGTGTCCGATAGTTTCAATTCCAGTTGGCAGGTTTGAATATCGTACAAGAGTATTTCTCTTCGAGCAGGCTCGGATGCCATTGCAGCAAAAATGTTACCAGCATTGCTAAACCTTGCAGCCTTGCATCCTTCGAACGAATGCATCGGCCCACCAGAAATGGATGAAGCATCCCATAACCTTACGTCCAAGGAGCTAGATGAAAGCACAAGCTGAGTGTCGTCAGAAGTAAACGACTCCATTATGGTTAAAGGAGACTGATGGCTGGTGCAACTCTCTAATATGCTGCTGCTATTGGAATCGAATATCTTGACCTCCCCTGAGTGGCTGCCAACAGCAATTCTTGAATCCCCCAGGAAAGTAAGACAGGTCAAAAGTGCACTGGCATCATCCCGACAAGTACGCCAGGGCCTAAACCTGCTGTATACAAACTGGCGGTCCCTGCGATTTCCATGAACACCACCATATATACTTCTAAATTCACGTGAGCCAAGGCGAGATGTTACATTCCATGGTGCATCAAGGCTTCGTTTTGGTTCAGGACAAACGTGAGGCTGCAAAAGAGATAATGGTGGAAGAGTAGTTATCGGTGTTGGACATTGGCGATGCTGGTGTTTTAGATACTGAACAACAAGGGAGTCCAGAGTTATCCTCTCGCTATTGCTAGGTTGTGGGTCATTAAGATTCCCAGGATGCGATGATGGTGTGACCAAACCAATTTGAGTACTACCTTGGTTTTCATCCAAACAATCCGTCCAAAAACCCCCAGGTGCCGGTCGTCCAAGCTGATCTCTCATGTTAGTGGTGCTTGGGGTAGAAAACCCAACATCTGTAATTAGACTACTCTTGCGAGAGGAAATAGGTGTAGGACAAATAGGAGAACGGAGTCCAGACTCATTAGAGTGAAGTCGTTTCGAGGACAGTACAGTGCCAGTATCCTTCAACTCAGACAACTTCCGCTTCATTGGCAATATAATGGGTGTTTTACATTGAGACTCTGTATCAATGCTTGGGGTTGTTTCGTTTGAGGATAAAGGTGCAGCAGATTGTTTTGAAGTACTAGAAACTTTTCTAACTGCTGAGGAAGAAGATTCCAGGGATTTAGGTAGAGATTTTGAATGCGTAAAAGGAGTGAAAACCAAGGGCTTTTTCCTTGGACAAGACATATTATAATCGCATTTCATACTTGCATCTTCTTCTCGTGAAGACAGCTTAGATTTATCAGTCAGAAATCCACATGGGGATCGACCACACGGCCACTGCAGTTGGGTTGAGGGTGTCTCTAGCTTGGAAGCTTGGTATGCAAGAGATGATGGAGCGGCTAAATGAGGCAAAGGTGTCAACTCAGCCTCTTTCAGCAGTGCATAGGCAGCTTTGCTTAATCCAGATGCCAGAAGATGCTCGTGAATTAGGAGAAGAAGTTCCCTAAAGCACGTGAGAAAGCCAAATAAGTGAAATACCACACAATCACAAAGTTTTTTTATAACCCACAGCACAAAATCCATATTCAAAATAAATCAGCAACTACCTGGAATGGTAAGTTATAGGTGTTGCAGCAGCTATGGCGGCTCTTTCTATCCGTCTCAAAGTTGGGGTAGCAGCATCACTAGCTGCCAGAGCACTGGCCCGCCCAGAATTTGTCACAATCTGTCCATTATAGATGGATATAATCAGTTCCTCTTGGTTGTTAATAGGAAAAACAACTTTCTAAACAAATAAAGAAACGATGATTATTTTTTTTGAAACGGAGACAAACTTCTTTATTAATAATAAGATAAGAACTCAATATACAAAAGAAATATACAATGAGCTAAATAAAGAAGTCCAAACAAGCGAAAGAAGAAGAATAATAGGGAAGAAACGATGATTATTAATTTGGTATGAAACATTCCGTGTATGAAGTTAAGTTGTATGCATGCCCGATCTCCATTCAAAAGCTATGTTCATCAATATTTAGTCTTATAAATCAAACGCAAACAGAATGGCACATAATGCACAACCTCAGTTTTACCTCCTCACACAATACACCATAGATTTCAGTATGGAGAAATTCCTCTCAATGAAATGAAGAGTGAAATGAAAATAAAAGTCCAAATACTGGCATAGTGTGAAGATAAAGGTACTTACAGAAATCAGCTCAATTGCAACCTGAGAAAGCTCAGCTTGCCATCTACCTTGCTCAGTTCCTGAAATCTGGCTACCTGAATCTCGAATTAGTTCCGATAATTTTTTCCCCACCTGCAAACCAAATTGTGATACAGCAGAGTTCAGAAAAGCAATGTGAGACTTCAAAATATAGAATTGTAGAATTAGTTAAACTAGGCACTTGCATAACAAGAAAAATGAAGTTCAGTATTATCATTATGTATTTATTGAGGTGACAGAAAATGGGAGAATCATTTATTCATAAGACTATCCATATCAGAAAAAGAAACTGGATCTAGCAGTCATTATTAAGAGTAAAAAGATGTGTAAACGAGACTACTATTAAAATGAAAGCACAATTTGGCAGATGATCCTTGGTGGCAAGCACAAAATTCCAGCATCTAATTTCTTCTTTCCTGCCTTAGCAAAGCCTTGATCTTCTTAACTCCACGGATTTTTTTTGCCCTGTTCTTCCTCCATGTATCTGTTTTCTCAACTTTTCTACCTTATTGTCGAGTCCAGTCCTCATTAGCCTGTAGTTTTGGCCCATACTTCTTCTTTGCATTGTCAATAGAATCACAGACCAAAACTCAAACCAAACCCAGTAAAATTTCAACCACCGAAGTGTTTTGAACTTAAAAAAAAAAAGAATGGCATGTGATCCTTGCATATCATAGATTCTGGCCAACTCCTCTGAAATTTTTCAGGGAATATTTTCCTCGGGAATCAAGATGTCAATTCTAGTTGAAGTAACTTTTTTGTTGTTCAATCAGATGGGGTCAAATTTTGACTTGGATACTACGATACTAGCATGCAAAGGAAACACACATTATTAGCAAATGGCTATAAGATGAACAAACTGTACCTGAAGTTTTGTCAATATGTGTGCTATTGTATCGTCTCTGGCTAAGCCAAGCAAGACCCGACATGCAAGAGCACGGAGACAATCAAGAGCTGCAGGAGGCAGATAGATCCTTGGTTGGAGGAGATGCAAAAGAACCTTTATACCATTGTTAGCACGGACTGACTCCCTGGCCTGACGATACCCTTGCTCCAATTGTGCAGCAAGACCAGCACAGCCAGCTCCTGCACCCAAAGATATTCGACGATCCCCAACCAATCCTGACGTTGTTGCAACAGGATTCTGAGAATTATTGCTAGTAGCCTGACCAGTTACTGAAGTATTGCCTCGATCTACAATGCTAGAATCCCCATTGCGTTCTCTCTGATCTCCTTGACCAGTCGAGTAACCAGCTCGATCTGAGACAACACGTTCTGCATTTCTATCTCTACTCTCGACAACAGGAGTACTAGAGGTCTGGGAAGATATAGCTTGCGATCCTTGCATGACTACAGGTGGTTTATTGCTGATTGATGGTGGAGGGCAAACAAGATTGATCAACACATTCAAAGCCGGCTGGATAATCTGCAAAGATTTTTAGGCAGCAATTTAAAACCATTAGATGACCAAGAAATCGCCAAACCCCTATCTCAATTAAAGTTCGGTTTCCAGCCTTTGCAATGTAATTATTTTAAAAGAAAGAAAGAAAGAGAAAAAGAAAAGGAGGCCAAAGAAGAGAGAGAAAGAGAGTAAGACTGGCCATCACCTCTGGGACAACAAAATTACTAGCAATACTTGCTGCATCCAAAATGACAGCTACGCCAACACGATTGTTGCTCAATGTGGCATTCACAATCATTTTCCGGCTGTTAGGCACTAACGTTACAATATGAAGAACACCCAGTGCATATTGAAGTAAATCGTGCAAGTAACGATCCACAGGAGGGGCCTACAAAGCCAAGACCAAAAGTTAGAAAAAGTCTGGAAAAAGATAAAAACTAAAGAAAGGAGTTTTTTTTTTTTTTAAGATAAGAAAGGAAAATTTTAGATAGTAGTACCTGACACAACTCCAACATGGTTATATGCCCATTACAGTTTAAGAACTTCTCAGCAGCAGGCCAACGAGTTCTTACGAATGCAGCACCAAGCTTCCGATCCTTCTGTAAAAGGAGAAGAACAGTATCCATAGCCTCGTTGCTAATATCAAGTGGTTTGTATGCTGCCCTTGCACTGGAAGCATTTCGAGCCGCACTTCGACTACTTTTATTAGGACGAATAGATTCCACGAGCAAAAGGAGATGAGCTCTGAAATATTGACGTAACGCCACACAGGTATGGTAGGCTATTTGCTTTCTAGAAGATGTAAGTGCTTCAGTAGGTGACCGATCATTTCGCAACGATCCTGTATTAGAAAGGCCTAAAGCCCCACCAGAATTCACTCCAGACCTCACAGATGCAGCATCATTCAAAAGCCCGAGTAATTTCTGCAGGCTATCTTGAGCGTCAAATGCATCAAGAACAGCTCTGAACACAAAAGCAGCAGCAAAAAATAAGGCAGCGTTCTTAATTGCCTGATCTTGTTGGCACTCAAGAAGCTGGATAGCTAACTCAACCACCTGATAAACAACTTCTGGAGGAAGGGCACAGACCCGTTCCATTATTCCCTGCACAGAAAGAAAGTCTTGCAAGTGAGATAAAATAATGGGCACAGCATAAAAATTTAACACAAAAACTGATGCAATTGAGAATATTTAGCCTCAATACTACCTGCAGGGAACCAATTGTGAATAAACAGGAAGAGAGCCCAAAAAATGTATGAGTAACTCTGGGAACTGCTAGGAGTTTCTGCATACCACCCCGATCGACAAAAAGTGCTGCAAACTTACGATGAGCAGCCAAAGCACATATTAATTTCATCACTTCTGGCAATAGCATTTCAGTATTTGATGTTTCGCTTTGCTTGGAACTCCTCTGAAGTAGAGTAAGACATACATCTACACCCTTTTCACGCAATACAGGCCCAAGAACCTCAACATATTCCCCAAGAATCTCAAGACATTGAATACAATATTTTTCTCTCAGTTGTGTGAGGGATTCAAAACTAGGGATGGAAAATTCTTCAGTTTGCTCATTCATTTCTTTTACTGTGGTACCTGGATCGTCTGAACTAACATTTGCATCATTCTGGCTCCTGTACCAATTTATCGGCACATTTTTAGGCCACATAGTGTGAAACATTATAAAAGCATGGGAAACGAGAAAGTGCAATGCATTCCTTTCCGTATATCATGTGCAACAAAGAATCACAAACCTGGAAACCTCCACAGCATTGGCAGCATCAATCACAGTAGTCACAGCTTTAGAAGCAGCCAAAAATGCAGCCTCTTCATCATTAGAAGTTTTAAATTCCTACATAATAAAGAAGCGTATATGTCAGAAGTGAAGGACAAAAGATTTTAAATTTTCCTGCGTTGGCGTGAAGAATGGAACTGGCGAGAGAAAGAGACAGAGAAATAGAGCATATACCTCAAAAGCAGCACTCTTAACAACCTCAGCTGCAGAATCACCAGCTGCTTTTATGGCTTCTAAAGGCGCACCAACTGCTCTCGCTTCAGCTTCTGCGGCAGAAACAGCTTTCTTTACTAGCTCAGAAATATCTTTTGATCCAACTCTACAATCTTGGAAGCAATCATCATTATCATCGCGTTCCACAGAAGAAATATCACAATTTGTCCTGCCAGATGTCCTACTAGCATCAGATACTTTTTTAACATCCAGATTTTTAAATGAACTCCTTTCTCTACCACTCCGCCCTCTATTACCAGAAATTGGCGAAGTGAGGGCATGATCAATCTCAAGAGCACCTTCATGTACTCTTCCTTTCCCTCTGGATCTGCTACGGCTCATTTTGCGTCTTGTAGAGTCATCTCTAGCATTGTCATCAATGTCACCATGTTTAGTCCTCCCATCTCGAAAATCTAAACCATGCCATCTTTCTTCACCTTCTACATCCACCTCATATCCATCAGACCTAGGAGCCAATCCATCAGGTCCTTCTTCACCAACCCAACATTGTTCTGGTGGTGCCAACCTACTTAGGCCTCTCTCATTATCCCTATCAAAAACTTGATCGTCTACGGATCTTTCATCTGTCGTTCTTGAATCATCTAAATGAGATGTTTCCAAAACTTGTCGTACCCTCACTCGGCTTTCATCTCTAACTTTGATGCCACTAGCACTAGAAGCATTTTTTGCATCTAATAAATGATTACCATCTTTTTGACTCACATCTCCAAGAACACGAATACGAAGAAAACGCATAAGTTTTGCAGATAATCTAGCAGTGAAAACGTCTTCCACCAATTGACTTCCACTGAGAAAATTAGAAAAAAAAACACTGATATATTATATTTTGCAAAATGAACAAGCGTATTAACAAAAATGGTGAACAGAGTTGCAGATATGCCATACCCAGCCAAGCATACAGCAAGGAGTCCGGTGGAATATGTCTTTAACATTTCAGAATCTGAAACGTCCTTCCCTCCTAGCTCAGGTTTCCAGTTCCGATCCTCAGCAGAAGATTTCCCGGCTTCCTCCATCACCCATTTTTTAATGTTTTCCAAAACATCTTCCTCAAAAACATGAGGATACTGCAAACATGTACAGGTCTAATCACATTGAGTAAACTCAACAAATAACTACAAGATAAGATTTTGTGTGTGTGCAAGTGCGTGTGTGTTGTGAGAGAGAGAGAGTTTACCGTCCAAGTCAATGAACAACTTAAAAGAAGCCTTGCAGCAGCAGCCTGTATAGAGGATGAGTATCTAGTGTCTGAAAGGAACTTTGAGGAAATCAATTCAAAAAATTCATCGTTCTCCTACAGGGTGGCAAAAAAAGGTCAGAATAAGTAAAAGTCAATGAACTAAGAATAACAACATAAACCTATCTTCTATACTCCCCATCAATCACCAAAAAAACCGTAAATATGGTAGAATTGAATGTTTTCCCAAACCACCTAACAACATAAATAGATTAAAAAAAAAAAAGTTGGATAAATTCAAATTTTTGGTTACCCGGAGTACATTTCCTAGCCTTCCAATACTATGAGATCCACGACCATTACTAGAAGAATGACCATTCTCTGCCATGTATCTGCATTATTGTGTGTGTAATAAAATTCATTTAGAACAGACAATATCATGCAACAGTATATCATAAAATATGCCGAAAGAAATAAACAACACATACAATCTAATGAGGTATTGCCAATGATGAAGCCAGCTAATGAGAACTTCGAACAAAACAAATGCACCCAAACATTCATCAAAACGAACAACGGCTTATACAAGGCCTCCCGCCTCACCATATTAAGTTTAGATTAAAATTTATATGAATGAGAAAAACTACAAACCATACACCATTTATAACACACCCTGTCATTATCATCAACTTTTTCAAGTTCTGAAATTCAAAATTCCTCCGACTTGTTGAATTAGAAACCAGGAACAATAGCAAACACTGGACTCCACCATTTGAAAAAATTTCCCAGTGATGTGGCCCAGTCCATTATGTTTTAATCTCCTCAATGCTTCGTTGATCCTTAACGCTCTTTCTATTCTAGTGATCAACTCTGGGACTCCAGTAGAGAGAAATGGGGGAAAGAAAATCTACCCATGTAGTATACCGAAGTTCGTCAATATCAACGTAGTAGTATCTATTAAGGCTAAGGTTGGCATAAGTTCTGCAGTTTTAAAGTTACATAGGAACCTTGAGTTTTATAATTGATAGAAACAGCAATGCCTCGTGGCGCGAAACGCCTCTCCCACCCCAAAAATCAACAACACATACACAAACTAAAAGGAAAAACAAACAAACAACCAAAACACAACGAAGAAAACATTAAACGTTTCCCTTCCAGAGACCATTTCAATTCAAACTCCACACTAAAAAGCGTTTAAAACACCATATTCGAACTATCATAACGTTACAAATTCAAAACAACAATAAACACAAACCTGGATTCTTGAGTCTCAAGAAGTGTCGCAAGAGCATGAAGAAAGGTAGGGTTAGGGTTATCATACGAAGCAGTAACCTTGTCCATCAACTTATGAGCCCTGGCAATCAACTCATCGTCTTCATTCTTAACCTCCTCTTCATCCTCCTCCCCTCTTCCTTCTTGCGATTGAGTTTCCGCCGTTGCTGGCGGAGCCGGAGAAGGAGATGGAACCATAGGGTCATCACCCGGACCTTCCGCGTCGTTCGATTGCTCGTCCATTGCCGGCGGTTCCATATTTGAAGATTAGGATCCGTAAATAGAATAAAAAACACAGAAAATCAATCAATCAATCGATGTAGGGTTTATTGTTTATAGAATTGAATTCAGTTCATGTATGCGTCTTGTTTGTTTCACATTTGAGTGAGCGAATGGTTTTTTTTTTTTTTTTCCTTTTGAAAGATACGTACAGTAGCTGCGTTTGTTTGGAGCCGCAGTGGGAAAGAAAATGGGAATTGCAAAAATTGCAAAAACCAAACCAAAAGGAAAAGAAGAAAGAAAGGAATTAGCTGTGGCTTTTTTTGGTGTATTATGATGGCGACAAAAAAAAAAGAGAAAACCAAAATGGATTTCGAATGTTCCGGATAATTATTACCAAACCCTTGGCCCGTTTTTACATTTGGGCCTACAAGTTTGGGCCCAATAATCTTGTCTTAGGCCCATTTGTACATCCATGAGAGGGAATTAAATGAAGAAGTTGGGTTTAGTAAAAAAAAATTGGAAGAAAGATATATTTACAAAATAGCAAAATTTCAAATTTCATTCACGATGTTTGTTGGTATCTATTAATGCACTGCATACTCGTAGAAATTTGTGTATAAAGTTTTATCATGTTTTGGAAATATGTTAGGTTCATGTTTTCCTATATTTGAAAAATGGTAGTATATTGTTAAAGATATTTACTTTTTGCAGTGTATGAACTATCAATTATTCAATCATAAAGTGTCACACGATCAATGTCGTATATGTTTTTGGAATGGAGTCGAGATGTTTATTTGGGTTTGATGTACTTGTTTAAGTTGAAAATTTATTGATCAATCCAAACGTTTATTATTGATAACAAATTTGATCCCTTCATAAAATACTCGAGTTTGGTTGGTTTTAATTGTTGAATTAACTTGTTCAAATTTGTGATAAAACTATGTTGGTGATTGTCAATGCACAAATTTTGTCGAGGTATTGGACCATGATCATGGTTATTTTGAGCCTGTGAAAGTATGTGAACTCCAAGATAACTTGTACTTATGCGATGTTGACTCAAACACACTTGATTCTTAAATTAGTACGATGGTCGTTGCTTACCCTTGAGATGCATCCTCTAAAGTTTTCTTAGGACAAGTGTAGTTACAACATATATGTTTAGGTGTAGTCCCTAAGGCTTTATGTTTCTAGCCAATTAGCTTGCCTAATTATTACTCCTTTGGTAGATATCAAACTTAAGGACATGCAACCTAGCACTTGAGACTTTAACTTTTAATATGAGACGAACATACACACTCGTATATATATTTTCGAGATGTTTGAACAACCCCAGGTCACACTACCCTTAATAACAATATATTAAAAAACACATTGATTTGTTTATTAATTAATTTGGACATTGGATGAAGATTCACGTAAAAGTTTTATGTTGCAAGATTTTTGTATATACATGTTTAGGTAGTAATCTGTCTTATGCTTGGATAAACAACCTACAGCCAAGGGGTATGTTCAAACATGGTTTTTGGTGGAAATTTGGGGATTGTTAAGCTTACACAGTTGGATTGTGACCCTTGGATTCAAAAGGGAGGGTTCTCGTACCCCTTTTTACGTTCATCGATTGCTATTAGGCATTTCTAACATGAAATGCCTAATAGCAATGTCGAGAAGGTTGAACGAGGAGTAGTTGATCCACTGATGTTTTTTACAATTCGATGGCAGTGACATGTTCCTTCAAAATCTCGTAGAGGCCAGTATAATGACGATGTCATCTAGAGTGTAAATAAAACGAAAAGAATAATTAATATTAGATCAACTTATTTTATGAGTTGGAAGTTGGCTCAGTTTGTTGTTATACTTCGATGGAGCTAATTGTCGTGGTAATAAAACCTGCAAAACACGTAATTAATAAACTGGTTGAGTCACATATCTCGCTCTCGCTCTCTTTAAGATGTTTCGCGACTATAGTCGAATGTACAAACAAATATCAAGTGCCTCATCGCCCCCGTGATAAAAACAACCTCTAAATTGTTGGTATGAACTGCATTGGAACCAACCGGTATACCAACGCTCTATAGATACTTGTTTGCTTGGAAAACTAAAAGAAAACGTAATTTGGTAAAGTAAACAGAAAAGGAGGAGCCGAGAGAAATGAGAGAGCTTAAAGTGTTTGTGGTGTATAAAGTGAGAAGAGAGGTGGGTACATATATAGTGGATAGGGGGAAGCTATCAATGGTCGGGTAATAATGTAACGGTCACATAAAACAGTCAAATGGTCAAGGTATTTTATGACAGTCAAATCGAAATGGTTCATGATTCAATGAAATTAATGACAGTCAAATTGAAACGAAGTTAATCCAATGGTTCAGACAAAATTAATATGTAATTAAATCTAAAACGATTTAAATTTTTTTAGCAAAAATATTTTTTTATTCCTCACCTGGATTGACGGCGGCACACATGAAAGATGTGGCGAGATGTCGTGGGTTTCCCTTGGAGCCCAAACCCATAAGTGAAGGTGTGAATATTTAAAGGGGCTTCCACGTTGCTAGATAAAATAATATTACCGTTTTTGTTTTTTCAAAATTTTCGTGAGCACATTCTCACCAAGCTAGCTTTCCAATAAACAATGTCTCTTCGCACTTTTGGAAGGTGTATGGGAAATCTAAGGCCAATTCATACTATACAACATTGTTCGTAGTAAGGAAAATTTGATAAGGAAAGGAAAAATCACTTTGATCCTACGTGGAAATGCAAAGTTGCAAATGACATTTGGTCCTAGTTTGTAAATATTACCATGGATTCTACTTGTGAGGACAAGGCGAATCAGAACAACTATGGCTATTGGTTTTGGATTCTTTGTCGTGTCTTGCCTCGAAAGTTGGGGTTGGTGGTGATCAATGCATGGCGATCTAGAAGGCCATAAACATTGTGTTGTTATCTTTGTTGATTATGACTATCTTGGTGTCTGTCGATGCACCCCAACAAACAATCTTCTTATTTAGTATATGTTGGTAAAAAATGTATGGAGGAATTCTCTAAATCATTTTGCTTTTTATCTGATTGGTTGGTCTTCACCTTCAAGAAATCAATGGAAGTTGAGACACTGATACAACTTTGAGCTATTATCGTTGATCAAGCGGCCTTGGTTGGGTGCTTCATGACCATTTGGGTTGTGTTCGTCTTGTTGTTCGAATGTAGTCTCCCTTTTAACCGGTGCATCTATCGATCTCACAAACATCTCTTTATCATCTTTGAGCCTAAGTCTTCCGTGCATAAATTGGGTGATGCTTCCAAAATGTCGAAAAAACAGACTTATTACTCCTTATCCCAATCTGTTTGGGTTGAGATTCTATCGATGCTATCATTTAATTGTTATGTAATATAGCAATAGTAATTTCTAAAAGCAAACACATGAAAAGAGTAGAGAGATGACTAGATGAATAACTAAGCTTAATTCAAGTTTTCACTAGAAAATGGGCCACCAATGTTTGTAGAATGAAGGAAATATGCAAAATATAAAGGACATAAAGAAAAAGGATATACTATTTTTTACATAAACACATAAAAGAACAATAATTATTAAATATAAAATTTATCATAAATAAAATATTTGACAAAATATTTATATTTTAATTTATATAAATTTTTGATATAATGAATTTTGTTTTTTTAGTGATTTTATTACAAGGAGTGTAAATAATTTTTTAATTTTTTTTTTTAAAAAACCCTAATAAATAATACCATCACTAAAAGAAAGCTCAAAAGAACAAAGAAAAAAAAATCATTCTAAATGAATAAAAAATTATAAGAGTTGACATAATTTAAAAATAAAATAAATTGGTCAATATACAATACAAATACAGTTACGTTTTTTTTTTTTTTTTGCAAAATATTAAAAGTACAATTGTCTAATATGAAAAATGTTCAGAAAAATCATGAGTTTGTGTACCTTAAAAGGGTTTAGAAAAATCACCAAATTTTCCCACATTTACGAGTTTTATGAAAGTTATAGGCTATAAAATAAGGCAATGCCTTTGGTTTTCAGTTGTCTCAGCTGAAAACACAACTGAATTCCTTTTGTTTATTCTTTAGTTTTAAAGGGAAGAAAATGTGTGAGCAGTCAAAACTAGAATGTTTGTATAATTGAAGTTGGGAGAGATTTACTATTTTTTTATTGTTGCAATTTTTCATCGAGTGAATTTCTTTATTGTTTATGGATTTTCTCAAAATTTAAGAGTTTTTCACGTAAATTCTTGTGTTTCTATTTTTTTTAACCTCTATATTATTTTTATGATTATTTATTGTCGTACAAGTGGAAGGTTGGTTTTTTTCACCAAAAGACATGGTTTTAGTTTAAGAGAATTACATATATTTTTTTCAAATAATTTAGACTATCATTTTAAAAATCATACCGTTATTATAGTCTAAATTTGTAAGAACAACGAACGAATGGATAGATAGATTAATCAAAATAAAGAGGTTTGTTCATATTTTTATGGTTCGAAATAAGTTAAGTAAACCAATTGAAAGAGAGATCTACCAATTTTGAGACAAAGGTTGAGCAAAGCCGGTCAAATTAGGAGTCATCCTCTTCAAAAAGCATCGTAGGTAGTCGAAGTCATATAATTCTTATTTTGGTATCATAAAGTAAATTTATCCTAAAACAACTTTAGCTAAGTAAAACTCAAACTTCAAAGCATTCATTCATTTAAAATACTAAATGAGTTGATTATTACAGTCTTAGATAATTTTTTAGTCGTATACAAATTATTTTAGATGTTTCTATACATTTCATTATCTTGAACCTAATCGTTATGTTTGTAACTATTGTATTGTATTGGTCGATTTCTTTTGCTACCGAAACATTTCAACACTTGTATACATATTTAGGAACCCCATCCAAAACGGTGCGTTTTCATCGTTAGTTTTTTCTCTTATTTTTTCGACTCTTTTCCAGCCAAATGCTTTCGGGGCTATTAATTAAGATGGGTAGAAATTAACCCACCATTGAAGCAAATCCTAGCTGGCGCCAACTCAGACTTTCTTTTTTAAAATTTCACATTTCATTTCTTAATTATTTTTCCTTCCGAGATTTCTAAAATCGGAATAATTTCTAATCTTAGAAAAGTAAAAAGAAACTGTTTAATTCCAAATTTTAGATACTCATTCCGAGATTAGAGAGATTCCAGAATATACATTGGGAATATAAATATCAAACCCATTGACTCATCCTCTTCTTCTTCTTCTTCTTCAGTCTTCACCTGACATCAAGACCGGTAGAGTGGGAACGGGATCGAAATCCGATTTTCCCTTTTCGTTCTCCTCTTTATTCCTTTCACTTCTTTGGGTTTGCTTCTAATTTCTCTTCAATTTGTTCTGTTCGTTGTTATTTGTTAAATGTTCTTCCTCACCCTCTGTTCCTGCCAATTTTGGTTGTCGGATTCTGTTTTGCAGTAGAAATTAGATGAGAATTTCGTGTTTTAGGGTTTTTTTTGTTTTTGTTTTTGAAGTTACTTTATGTTTACTGGGATGGAATTGAATTGAATCGTTGTTACTGTTGTATTGTTTATTCCGTATTTACAAATCTTGTTTGGATTATTTGATTGGAACTTTTGTTTTTGTTTGCACTCCAAAAATTTTAATGTATTTGCCGTACGGAGTTCTTGGTTTACATGTGGTGTGTTTTTCATCAAGCTTCATACTATTTCATCATTGATTTTCTTTGGAGTGTTGGAATAGAAGAATATGTGGTTTAGAGGGGAAGCAATTCAGGAGGGTGTATTTTTTCCATTTAGTATACTGTTCTTTTGCGTATTTGACCTACATTTTGAATTGTAGAGAAATTGTATCATGTAAATAAGTTCAATTATAACTTATATTTACAGTTCTGCCTAGCTTTCCCTAGTGTTTGGATACTCATATTGGAATAACCTTCTGTCTCTGTTGTCGGTACTGAAAACTTGTTTTGTTCCCTATAGGTGGTGGCATTTATCTGCAGAACAATGGCCGTGTCTGTCAAGCTGATGTCTCTTATTGTCGCAGCTTTAGGTGTAACGTCCTTTATATTTGGAGTCATTGCTGAGAACAAGAAGGTAACAATTTGCAAGCTTCATAAACAAGCATATGATCTTCATAGTTGTTTGATTCTTACTGTAGATATTTGTGCATTTGAAACTGTCAACAGCAAGAATTAAGACAGTGATTGAGTTGGCTGTTGTTGAATAGTTTATCTCGTGTCTATTCTAGATACTCTCTCATCTTCCTTGGACGTTGGATAGATTACTAAATTATTGTACCTTGAAATTTTGAAGTAATATATCACTGCATGTTTAGTATGTATTCATTGTACTTTGTATATTGCAATTTCATGGGTACGTTGGTGTTTAATTTAGTATGTAGTTGCTAATCTATATTCAGGAGGATAGACAAAAGCAACATGGTGTCATGTCACCCTTCCAAATATGCTTTTAGGTTTAGTGGGGATTTAACCATCCATTTGTTGGAGCAGTCATGTAGATGCAAATGCGATAGCTAGTTAGGTTTAACGTGTGAGATTATGACAACTTTCCCCGTGCCATGTGAATAGTTTGTTTACTTTTTTTTTTTTTTTTTTTTATCTTTTTGCTATTTTCATTGGGCCATACATGATCCCACTCTCTGCGATATAGTAGAAGTTACATACTTTTGTATCACAATAATTTTCTTCTTATTAATGGTCACTGACTTTGCTGTTTTCTTAACTTGTGGACAGCCTGCATCTGGAACTCCCATCCCAGGCAAGGGTATCGTTATCTGTCAGTATCCAGGCGACCCAACTGTGGTCTTGGGATATCTTTCCGTTGCATTTCTTCTTGCTTCTTCAGCTGCAGGATACCTCTCTTTGTTCTATCCTTACCAAGGAAAATCCGTTCCTCGAGGGGCCATGTTTAAGAGCAGCAGTTTCTCCACCTTCTTCAACATTGCCTTGTAAGTTCTCTATCCAACAGTTCTATTTAATTTATCATGTGGTTGCTAATCTATATTGTGAAACAAAGATTTCTTGCATGTTTAGTAGCTGAGAGGTACGTTGTTTCCCAACATATTTATTTAATTACTTGGAGTCTAGTTTCCATTTGCATTTTGATAAAGTTATGATGGGACAATGAATGTTCGTGGACATGTTCTCTCTTTCTAAGAGTCATCAAATTGATTTGATCATTGCGATACCATTCCCCTATATTTATCATCTTAGTCTTTACGATTGATGGTATAAGATCAAGAAAAAAAAAATATAAAACGTTCAAAGACAAAGTAATGTTGTCGTCACAGCAAGCTCATATGATCTCACTCTTTTTCATGTGGTTTTGATGCACCTTCTCTGTTTGTAGGTTCACAACTGGACTGGCTATAACTTTGCTCGTGTGGCCAACGGTCACCGAGCAACTTCACTTGACGCGCAACGTTCATCACAACATCGAGACAGCGTGCCCAACCGCCAAGACCGGTCTTCTAGGGGGTGGTGCATTTCTATCTCTTGATTCTTCCCTCTTCTGGCTGGTTGCTCTGATGTTGGCTGGAAATGCTCGTGAGGACTACTTCGATGAAATAGCGGAAAAAGGAAGCAATTCTGAATCTCTTAAGAGCAGCGCATGAAAAGCTCAATGTTCAATGTTTAATGGAAATAATAATTCAATTCCAATTTACTTTTGGATTTTAACTTTGTTAAATTAGAGGATTTTTAGTTGTGAATAGAATATGATATCTATATTCCTGCTTTTGTGGAGTGCTAAATCTCCACTAAACCCAATTAATTATCAACTTAATAACATATTACTACTGTATGTTAATTTCTAGCCTTCAATTTTATATGTGTAATTCAAATTTATACTTCACAACCTCCTCTTTTTCTTTTTGATCATGTCGTGTTTTTAATCCTTCAATACTTAATTTGATAATAGTATTTAAAAGTGTAATAATAAATATTAAATTAATTTTGAGTGGTTAAAAATTTGTTAGCATGTTTGGCAAACGTGATTCTTGTAACATTTTTAAATTAATTTACGTAAATGTAACAAAATCTAAAAATATTTTTGGTATGTATAATCGAGTAAGAAAATAAGTTCATTTTTTCATAATTTCATGATGTCCCTGCAATTTATATCTTCTTTGGTATTTATTAATTTCAAGCCATTTATTGATTCAAGACCACGTCGGTGCAATTATTAGATACCTAAAGGCAATCTATCGAGATTGAATAAAATAAATGCATAATTTTTTCGAGTCATCCTGATGTCACTAATGCTCAAGGTTCAATAACTAAAGAAAACTATTTCATTTTGGGACATGGTATGACCGAAATACATGTGTCCATGCTCGAGATACACATGCTAAGAAAATCTACACAATCGTGTATAACACATGTGTCTGATTTATCATATGTTGATTGAGGTATTTCACATCATTTTTTTTTCAAAATTGTTCTATTATGTGTATATATTTTGTTGATTTATTACATTAAAAAAAAAATCCTAAATTTTACCTTTGATAAAGTTTGTCATTTTCATTTCCACAAAAAATTGACACTATATTTTTCTATAGATCATAGAGATACATTAATTAATTTTAGAATAAAAATCATTAAATAAACTATTATAACTCAATATACTAATCAACATGGATGGATCTATTAGGTTGTAAGGGAGACACGTGTTCCTCACATCTCCGGTTTTTATATTTTAATATTAATTTTGAAATGCTAAATTATAATATATGTTAAATAATAGTTTTTTTTACTGTATTATGCATTTGGTATAGTGACTGTCTTCTAAAACTTGAGAGCGTATTAAAGAAACACGTTTGAAAATGTTTAGAAATGTAGAGATGGTTGAAAGTAAACTAAAAAGGACCAAATTGCATTATTTATAAAGAGATGAACGAAGATGATATTTTAACTTTATTCAGTAATGTCATTTTCATTATTGACTTATAGTTACGCAATAAAAGAGGTGTTCTTTTCATTGTTAACATTCACGCATTTAAATAAACAAAAAGTCTTCTCTCATTCGAAAACTGTTCAAATTCGTCCCTCTTTATTTGGATTCAGTTAACGACTATACATACCCAAGCACCGCACAATTTGACTCCACTCCTCACTTTCGCCTTAATTCGGGACAAGTTCTTCCTTCAATTCCTCTCTTCTGGTTTGTACACATTTCCCCGCATTTCCCTTTTCCCCAATTAATTTATTTACATATTCATTTGATTCTGCCTTACTCTAGAGGAATCGTAGGTATTGCTTATTGTTTTTAGGCTCTGTAAAGTTATTATCGATCTTGATTCATGTGCTGGAGTTGAATGGAAATTTTTACTCTTATACTGTTCTTTGTGTTGCAATGAGCGCGTATGGAGAAATTTTCATTGGATTTTTCGACTGTTTGATTATCTTTGTTCATAGATTTCGATAACTTTTTGGTAAATTATGTGCGTGTCGTTGAATTTCTTTTTGATTTAGCGACAAGTGATGATTTTTGTTGAATTGTGTTATTGGGGATTTGTGTAACAACGATTGGGTTGGAACGCTTTGACGTGTTTTTTACTCTGTTTATTAAATTTACGCTATTTTTTTACGACAATTTTGGTTAAATTATATAGAAAAAATAGGTTGAGTTGTGAATTTGGTCAGAAGGTTGGAACTAGGGGATGTTTGCCCAGTTCAATCAATGGATAGGTGGTAATTTAAAGAGTAAGGTCTTTATGCATCACATGGGGCCGTGACCGAATCGGTACACAGAAGCTGTAATTCGATTGATGAGTCCAGGGTGATCAATCGATTGCACTGTTACGGTTTGATCATGAGAGGTAGATGTAAACATAACAATAACAGGAAACGTGTCTTAGATAAACAAACGCTATAAAAAACTATCCAATTTCAACTGTAAGTGCGGTCTATCGTGATTGATCTTGCAATTGAATTTCATTCGATTACACCAATTTTCATTATGAATATCCATGCTATTCCTTGACCTATTTTCAAAGCTAAAATAGAAATGAATTCCTTAAAATTGCGGACAGAAATTCTATTGGTGGACCTATAATGGAACTTTGCATCTCTATGTTGTTTCAAGTTTCAATTCTACTCAGATACTTTGGTTTGACTGTGAACCATTGTGAAAGTTTAGTGGACTAAATAAAAAATTCTTTAAGTTTAGGGACTAAATCTATAATTTAACGTATTTTGTTTCATTTTATGCGCATGATTCTACGTTCTGAATTTTGAAAATCCTGTAAAATAAGAAAAAAGAAAAAGAAAACTTTTCAGTTTCTATTTGTTCTTCATTTTGCAATAATGAATTATTGTCATTTCAGTAGTTCTGCCTCCCTTCACAACTTTAGCCTATTTGTGGTACATATATTTTCTCGGTAAGATATAATTTTATTCCCTGTACAGGTCACCTAGTAACACTTATCTAGAGAACAATGGCTGTTTCTGTTAAGTTGATGTCTCTTCTTGTTGGAACTTTGGGTGTCATATCATTTGTATTTGGAGTAGTTGCTGAAAACAAGAAGGTAAGCATTTGTAATTTTTATAACCATTTAGTTTTTGAAAATTAAGCCTAAAAACACAATTTCCATCTATTGAATTATGTGTTTCATTGCCTACATGAGTGTTCTCAAAATTCAATCTGACGTTTGAAAACCAGAAAAAAAAAGTTTTTAAAAACATGTTTTTGTAATTTGACAAAGAATTCAAATGTTTCCTTATAAAATTTGAAAACTGTAATTAAGAAATTGTGTGAAGCAAAGACATTTTTCAAAAATCAAATGATTACCAAACGTGTTTGTTTGATTTTTACAGTAGATATTGATCTGAAATTCCTACAGCAAGAATGAAGATATTGATTGAATTGTTTATAAATAGTTTTGTTCTCCCTTTATCTCATATATAATTATGAAATAATCGCAACTGCCTAATTTGTCTGGTACATCAAATTATGTCTTGATCTATCTCAAATACTTTTAAATTTATTATAGTATGCAACAGCTTTGCCCTGGTTGATACTTGAAAATTATATATTGTATGTGCATCTGGTTGCAAACTCATGGATTACTCATGTTTCATTTTCTTTAGCATGTAGTCTCTCTGTCTCTTTGTGGGAACAGTTATATGAAATCTACGTTGGCTGTGCATGTTGTTGTCGGTGGTATAGCATATGAAATTACGATGAATTTTTCCCCATCTTTTTTCATTTATGGGCTGACTTCTTTTGTTGTTTTTACTTGGATTTGGACAGCCTGCTTCTGGAACTCCCATCCCAGGCAAAGGCCATGTAGTCTGCAAATATCAGAGCGACCCAACGGTGGCTTTGGGATTTCTTTCCTTTATGTTTCTTCTTGCTTCTTCATGTGCAGGATACCTCTCTCTATTCTATCCTTACGAGGGAAAATCCGTTCCTCGAGGTGCCTTCTTTAAGAGCAGTACTTTCTTTGCATTCTTCAACATTGCTCTGTAAGTTTTCCTTGCCAGACTCTGATTATCAATTAATACTTTTTAACTTTGTAGTGTTTATTTGCTTTGTAGTTTCAGAACAATTCTGCATTAGCGTTGATGAAATTTTCCTGACGTATGATTTGAGTAATTTATTCACTTAAAAGCTTTACCTTTTTCAGAATAGTTTCTGGTGGATGGGTATATTTCTGAAACAATGTTTATTGCATGCTTTTCTGTTGAGAATTTTATGTTATACAATTTAAAGATCTTTTTGTTTTTAACTCAAAAATAAAATATACGGAAATTCAAAATAACTGGAAAATGGAAATAAGAAATTAGGGGCATGCTTGGCAGCGTTCTAGTTTATCTTTTTTTCTTTTTTTTCTCTGTGTTTGGTTTGTTCATGTTAATTTTCTTTTATTGAAAAGAGAATCAACTCATTTGGTAATCATGTGTAGTTTATTGTTCTCTGAAATTTTTAATTAAAAGTGTACAGTGTTTATATATTTAACTTTCATTTTATATGACAACAATCATAAAATAAATTTTGTGAACTTAGACAAATGTGAATCGAGAAACGTTGTATGTTTTTTAATACGAAACAATAAACATGAACATTAGACAGAAAACGACTGACTGAAAACCTATAAGTATTCTCAGTTAGCGAACATCCGTTAGTACATAGTACAATCTGAATAACCCGAGTCACTATGTATAACATATTTTGATGCACCTTCTCCCTCTGCAGGTTCACAACTGGATTAGCTATAACTATGCTGGTATGGCCTACCGTGACAGAGCAACTTCACTTGACCCGCAATGTTCATTTCAATCTCGACACAGCATGCCCGACTGCTAAGACCGGTCTTCTAGGTGGTGGTGCGTTTCTATCTCTTGATTCGTCCCTCTTTTGGTTGGTTGCTCTGATGCTTGCTGGCAATGCACGAGAGGACTACTTCGATGAAATAGCGGAAAAAGGAACCACCAATGTTGAAGCTGTTAAGAGCAGTGCATGAAGTTTCTTTGTTTTGTTTAGTGAGAATATTAAGTCAGTTTCACATCACTGTCGATTTACTTGTTATTAAGTAAGGGTTTGTTGCCTTTAGGAAAAAAAGGAAAGAAAAAGAAAAGTGAATATGGCACTCTTCTTTGTAATATATTGTTGGGACATTCCTTGTGGCTTCATCTAAATCGTCAAATGCAAATAGGAAAATTTGTCTTTTTTAGTTAATTATGCTTACAATTTTAGTCCTCTACTTTATCAATTTAATTACTCATTTTTGTACTTGATCGCTTTTGTTTTTGTTTGGTCAATATTGAGTTATGTAAAAGGAAAAAAAACAGTTATATCATCATTTGTGTCATTGCTTGATATATCATGGCTTCACCTAACATTGCGTGCATGAAAAGCATAATCTGAATATGTTTTTTACGAGGTGTATCATGTTGGAGTTACAACCATGCATGAGATACCGATTATGGTGCAAACAATACATTCTTGGTGAATACAAAAGTAGGGTCATGAGGTTTAGTGAATACAAAAGTAGGGTCCTGAGGTTTAGTGCTCAAAGTGGATAATATAACGAATTGTAGTTGATAATATTTGGCGAGTTATTGTCTATAACGAGCAATATCAAAGTCATGTCACGTGACTATGTGGTTGGAGCTTTGAAAGATGCAATTGTGGTAGTATCCATGCATGGTTAGAATTTTGGATGAGCTATGCACTCAAGGTGTAAATTGAGAGGAACAACTATTTCGGGAGAGGCTTGATGGTTATTTTGTATTTGTTCTAAAAAATGATTGTTTGTTTGTTCAAATAAATAAATGTTTATAATGCAGTTAAAGTTTCATACAGGTGGGGTGATAACGAGTGTACGACAGACAATTACTTTTCCAATTATATGAGACGAGACATTTGGGTGAAACAAAAGTAAACAAGAGTTTTTATGCAAAAAGCAAGCAATAACCGAAGTCACGCTACTGTGAAACTTACCATTAACTAATGAGAGGTTGTTTTTAACGAGACATTGTAAACAATTAACGACAATTATCATGTATCACCTTCATTGTATGCACACGTGATTCATTATTCAAACTTTTATGTCCATTTTTTTAATCAACGTGCAATTCAAATCATCACAATACAATTCCATTATCATTTGACACAATAGTGAATTGTTCGATTTGTTATATAGAAAACACTAAAGTACATCTAAAAAAGCATCACATCTTTGTATATCCCATTAAAATCTCTAGTCATAACCTTACATGATAAATTACACTTTTCTTATCATTTTAAAATATCTATAACCGATACGACAAAAGGATAAAGAAAATTGGATCACTTTACTTTGAGCAGTCGACATGTCGTTTCATGGGTTCCATGTATATTCAACCAATCAAATCTATTGGGCCTTTTATCACTCAAAACCCTAGCTTTTGTTGTTATTATTTATACGCTCTCACAAGTCTTGCTTCAGTCAAACTTCCATTAAAAACCCTACCAAAAACCCTCTCTCTCATCTCTCCCTGTTTCTGCTTCTTCAACCTCAGTACCTCACTCTTCGAAGCCAATGCCGCTCGGAGATAGGGCTGGTGACAAGAGCGAGTCTCGATACTGTGGCGTCGAGACTGAATTTGATGATGACGTGCCTCAGCTTCTTCTCTCAAATCTTTCTTCTGCTGGTTTTGATTTTGTTGTCGCTCCTCTGGTTAGTATTCTTCCAGTTTTGTTCTGTTTTTATTTCGATTCTTACTGCCGGAAATGATGTTCTTACCTTAACTACCTGAGAAGTGATGTTCGATGATTGTTTTTTTTTCTCTTCGTGGCCAGGAAGAGCGCTGTTTGTCTGTTTCCTTGAAAAAAAAAACGGAGAACGATTGTTGAATTTCCATTTTGTTGTTGTTTTACATTGTTTCTTGTTATTCTGGTGGCTAATTAGCCAGTCACACGCCGGCTTAGTAGCTGTTTGTTCTGTGTGAATGGTCAGTAAGTTCACCTAAAGCAACGTTGTTTGACAGCCTTCATAGTGAAGGTAGATCGTGTAGTTTCACTTCAAGGCTGTCAAAGTACATGTCTCAAATCATGTTTAATTGTATGGCTGAATGTACAGCAGTAATCGTCTGCTTCAATAATATAAGAAGGATATTATATTTGATACATTTCATAAGTGGATCACCTATTATTTTTGTGTTTGATAACTGATGCCATTTCCTTCATTGTTGTTCTTCTTTACATCTATTTACTGCTATGACATAGAGGTTGAATCGTCATGTAGCTGTGGAACAGTAAAAATTTTCTGCATGCCAGACGTTAGGTTCTAGATATTTGGATTTATAGTTTTGTTATTATATTCATTAGAAAACGTTCCATCCATCAATGTAATTTGTTTGATTCTCCTCACCTGTTGTACTTATGGTGGCCAATTAGCTAGTCACACATCAGCTCGTAGCTGACTTTTTTTGTGTGAATGGTCAGTAAGCTCACCTAAAACAATATTTATTAATGGTCCGTGCAGTGAAGATAGATCATGCAGTTTTCACACTTGGGCTGTTAAATACATTTTGATGAGTTGTTTTTAACTAATTGTTGGGATGACTACTCAATTTTATGGATTCTCAAATATGAGGTGTAGATATGGCTTGTGAGGATATTTAATTTGCATAATTTCATAAAATCGGTTTTTGGTTAAATGTTGCATCAGATGGATCCATCCTATCGACCAAGCTTGATGCGGAAAGAAAATGGTGGTTCTGCTGTTCTCCCATTTGCTGGATCAGACTTGGTTTTAAGCCCAGCTCAGTGGAGCAGCCACGTTGTTGGTATTCTCTTTATGAAAAATTATTATTCATTTTCCTGGTTATATTCTGCTCTACTAACCTTGTTGCAGCATAGTATAGATATATTCATAATGCTTTATTAATTTGTTTTTTATGTCTCAGGAAAAATTAGTTCTTGGATTGACTTAGATTCTGAAGATGAGATTCTACGAATTGATTCTGAGACAACTCTAAAGCAAGAGATTGCATGGGCTTCTCATCTCTCTTTGCAGGTGTATATTGTTCTACTTTGGCAGTCCAATTGAATTTCTCTTAGAGTTTGCTCCAAAATAAATTTATGGGGGTCACGCTCCTCATACTTTTGTTTTATCTTCCAAAGCATATGCCTAGTACTGTCTTCATCATATGCTCTTGTTTCTTTTTTAACTCTATCATCTTTAAAGCATTTAATGTCTGTTAGCTGTCTAATTTCTCAATGCAGGAGGTGCATTAAAAATCATTAAACATCCATCTAAACAGTTAAGAGCTGATTTACTGCAGGCATGCCTTCTTCCAGCGCCTAAAGGAACATCATATGCTAATTATGCTCGGTGTGTTCATCAGATTTTACAAGGCCTTAATAATATGCAGGTAATGCTCTTATTTTACATTGACCAAACAATATTTTTATTACTTCTCTATGTTTTTACCAAGGTTTTAAAACTGTTCTAATCAATATTTTTCTATAGTTGTGGCTCAGGATACCTCTGGTGAAGGTTGACGAAGATTCTACAGATGTGAACTCTGATAATTTGGTATAAGTGTTTGAATTATGCTTGCATCTTTCTTGTGATGCACTCTTGATGAAAAAGGGATTTGATTTCGTACAAGATTAGGTTCTATGCTTGGGGTTATGGGGTAGTGTTGAGCACAAAATAGTTGTTCTGCATTTTCTGACAAGTGATTGATTAAAGGGCAAAAATATAAGCGTTTATTTCCATTTTTCTATTAGAAAGTATCATTGTATTCATGATTTCTTCTGGTGGGGAATTATTTTTTTCTTCCATGCTTGTGTGTTTATGATGTTCATGTGA
Organism: Cucumis sativus; assembly: GCF_000004075.3. Taxonomy (NCBI): domain Eukaryota; kingdom Viridiplantae; phylum Streptophyta; class Magnoliopsida; order Cucurbitales; family Cucurbitaceae; genus Cucumis; species Cucumis sativus. Next base: position 38,281,668 of record NC_026657.2, read on the forward strand.
ACATTGCTAATATCAAACATTCTTGGCAGGTTGATTCTTGGGATTTATGGAACTCATTTCGCCTGCTTTGTGAGCACCACAGTCAGTTATCAACTGCAATTGACGTTTTGTAGGTGCTCAAATTTGTGGTGGATCGTTTTGGATACTTGAGTTACTATTTTTCTTATGATGTTGAAATTGGAATTGTCTGATCGTTAGGAGTACATTGCCTTCACCAAATGCGCTTGGAAGATGGTTTGGGGAGTCTGTCAGAGCGGCCATTTTTAGTACTGATGTAATTATATTGATTGTTTTCTCAAGGTTGAACCAATTGCTTAGATTTCCTGAATTCTGAAAAAGGCTCTTGATCTATGTTTTCAGTGTTTCTTGACAAATTCACGGGGTTACCCATGCCTGTCAAAGCGGCACCAGAAGTTGATTACTGGACTTTTCAATCATTCGATTCAGGTATCTTCAGACTCTTCCATCATTACACTATCTGATTTCATTCCATTTAGTTTTCCAAGAGCTTCACCGCACTTTGCTTTTCGTTAGTACCAATATAGCTTTGTTATGCTACGTTGGTCATGGTAAGCAACAATCATATTGTGAGGAATAGTTGTATTTTGCTAGTTACAGTATTTTTACATTGGCTGCATAGTTTGTTAGTTAACATTGATTTGTCTGTCCTCTTCAGGTAGTTTTATCTGGAAAACCATTGCACAACGTTTCAAAGGGATCTGCAGATTTGCCTACTGGTCTGAACAAAAATTCTTCTGATGGTATACATGTCATTTTTTTCATGCTTTTGTTGCCTTACATTTATCTTTCACCTAGCTGAAGATGAATGTGTGTTGTTATTCATGGTCCATATGGTCTGATTGTTCTTTTTCTTTCTTCTAATGTCTAGGGGCACAATCTCATCCATTGAGGTGCTATTTAGATTATATTGCTTTTCTTTACCAGAGAATGGACCCACTTCCTGAGCAAGAACGAATTGAGGTAGCTTTTACTTGCTGTTCGTCTGTATCTCTTTCTCTTAGGACACAAATGAACATTCTTACTAATGTTTTTAAATTGGTTGCCCAAACAAAATCACATTGTAGTATAGCTTGTTTTCACCTTCCAATTAGTTTCCTTTCTTTGACACCCATTTCTGCCTCATTTCAGCTGGGATACAGAGACTTCTTACAGGCCCCTCTCCAAGTAAGGTTTGCTAGACATAATAACATGTGCTGAATCACCAATCATTGCATGCTCCTGACATTTTACAGTTTATTGTGATATTTAATGTTAATGTTGTGATTAATTTGTTGCAAGTCTCTCTGATTTTTTTTCAGCCTCTTATGGATAACCTAGAGTCTCAAACATATGAAACTTTCGAGAAAGATGCAGTCAAATACATTCAGGTATTGCTCTCAACTAACTTCCTTTCGCTTGTAACTAGTTTGTAATTTGTCAGATTGTCTGTTCATAGAATTCATATTTGCTTCTTTATGCTACTTAATTTTTTGTTTTCCTTTAGAGCATTGCAATTTTCTAATGAGTCATGACATGGTCAAATCTATTTATCTAATCCTTCATTTTATTACCATCATTAGTTTTTACTTGTAATGATGATTGATTTTGGATAATCAAGTTGCTCCATTTCATGGGCCTTTCCATGAGACCTTTTAATGCACATTTTATTCTGCAGTTAATGTGAGACAAAGAAAACATCTACTAATTATAAACATGTTTTAATAGCACAACCGTAGAATGCTTGTAATTACCATTATGGGTTGATCTGATGGTAAAAATGAAAGACATTGTCAATGCCATGAGTTCAATCCATAGTGGTCTCATGCTTAGGAATTAATGTCCTACTTGATGTTCAAATGTTGTAGAGTTAGGTGGGTTGTCCCTTAAAATAAGTCGAGGTGCGCGTAAGCTGACTCAAACATTCATACATATCAAAAGAAAAAGAAATTGTTGTCAAACCTTGATATGGTGATTGTTGAATTGACATTTTTTTAGTTAAATTTATTTTGAGTTCTAGTATACTATATGTTTGTTAAGGTTATAGTTGGTACTTTACCATTTCTTCCCGTGGTTTGAGAATGGAGATGTGGTGAATGGCTAGGATTATAGATGCAGTATTATTGTTTTTATTATTCTGTATTTTGTATTTTGTCTTAACTCTTTGCTTGCATTATCTTAGTACCAACGTGCAATTGTTAAAGCTTTAAAAGACAGGGTGGCAGATGAGAATGCATCTTCAATAACGACAGTGAGTAGCCTCCAGCTTTTCTGTTTTCATAAATTGTAGAAAAGTAGAGTAATTTGATTTGGCCTTACCTTTCGGATTTTTAATAAAAGTTGCGACTTGAAGGTTACTAATAACCTTTAATATTTTTTATTTTTTACTTTTTGTGGGAAGGTATTGATGGTCGTAGGTGCAGGACGTGGACCTCTTGTTAGGGCTGCATTGCAGGTTCCTTTCCTCTCTTTGAGATCTAGTTTACCTTTAACTTTCTTGTTTCTTCTTTTAAACTGTGAATAATTTGTAGGCTGGAGAAGAAACGGGTCGCAAACTGAAAGTATATGCTGTGGAAAAAAATCCCAATGCAGTTGTCACTCTTCATGTGAGATTCTACACTAATTCTGTTCTTTATTAGAGTAACTTGATAGTAAACTTATGTGTTTGATGATTTACGAACAAGCTTGCTCTTAATAAATGTTGGCAAGTCTCCCCCCCTCTGGTGGAAGGGTAAACTTAAGCTTTCTGAGCAAAGAACATGTCACTTTATCTGAATCTTGTGGATATCTGCCTTTAATTATGTTTAGCTTATTATATAATTTATTCTGACCTCTTGGACTCTTAAAAGCTACTACCCAACTGATCATTCTAGCAAATCCTAATTAGATTTTGAGGAATTAGACCTAGAGTCCAAATGCATTTTCCATATGAAATTTGCTCATCTAGGAGGATCTCTACTAGGCGATGGATTTGGATCCCCTATTGGGTTGATATTTCTAGGTCCACCGATCTTAAGGATGCTCTATTAAAAATGTTTTCCATCCTCAATTTGTTTCCATTTGATTAATGATGCTCTGGTTTATTATTATCATTATGCTTCGTGGTTTTCTCTAACATAATCATCTCTCTTGTGGTCATGGGAATATAACTGTCTTTGACCTTTTTTTCCCTTCAGAGTTTGGTGAAAATGGAAGGTTGGGAAAGGATTGTTACCATAATTTCTTGCGACATGCGTCACTGGGATGCTTCAGAGCAGGCTGACATTTTGGTACGTAAGTATCTTTTGTGATCAATTGTTTGTCTCCTGTGCTACACTTGTTAATATCTTCCTCACGTCTTCTGTCTTTTTAGGTCAGTGAGTTACTGGGTTCTTTTGGTGACAATGAACTATCTCCCGAGTGTCTTGATGGGGCCCAAAGATTTTTAAAACAGGATGGCATTTCAATACCTTCTTCGTAAGTGATCTTTCTTTGTTTTGATGTTTTTTCATGAAAGTCTTAAACTTAGTTGGCCAGATATTAATGCTTAAAACATCAGTTCAAGTTCGAATGTTTGCATTGGGAAACCTTTCTGGTGATTGTACTTGCTTGCATAGAATAGCAAGAATTTCACTCTCCCGACATTTTCCACCTCTCTTATAGACTATAGTATATTTTTTTTTCTATTTTATGCCCGACTTCTTTTAGAACTTCTCTAAAATCCTCGTGTAACTTGCATGAAACACTTCATAGACACCAACTGTACATATCATAATAGCCTTCGGGTTTCTTTCATGAAAATTTAGTTTTCAATATATTTGGATGCTTTTTGTGGCACCAACTTATACTCAATAGAGTTGATTGGTGGAATGTGTCAGGTACACGAGTTTCATCCAACCAATTACAGCCTCCAAGCTATACAACGATGTACGTGTTACCTTAATAGGTTCAGCTGCCATAATTTAATTATAAATAGCGTAGATTATTAATTTTATGGTGGTGATGTAGGTTAAGGCACATAAAGATGTGTCCCACTTTGAAACTGCGTATGTTGTCAAACTGCACAATGTGGCAAGACTCTCGCCTCCTCAGCCCGTAAGTACCTCCCTCCCATCCCAAACACTCCGTTTTTTTCCCAATTTGATTAATAGAAAGAGTCAGAACCACTGAATTTGCACGTGTAATGCCGTTGTATTATGTAAATCTGTCAAGTATTATGAGCTTTTATCAATATAACTCCTTTAATATTCAACTCCCAAGTATGATTATTAGGATAAAGTGGTACACAATTTGTATGAAAATACTAGTTTGGTGGAGTTTTTCAATTTTAGTCATTAAATATTCAATATTCGAATATGTTTTCTAAAATTTATAATGAAGATGCTAATAAACAATAAATAGTTTTAAGAAAATCATCCATAGCTATAGAGACCAAATTTTAGACTTAAGTGATTGAAATCATACAAGTCTTGAAGTACGGACCAAAATGATATTTGGCATGTTTTATTAAATTGGTATGCTAGCTTGTTTCAAAGTTCATGCTATTTACTCTATTATTATTGTATAGGTTTTTACCTTCACTCACCCCAATTGGACACCTGATGGAAGCAATCAGCGATATCAGAAGCTCGCTTTCGAGATACCTAATGATACCGGTGCTGCCTTAGTTCATGGTATGGTGCAGCTATATACTCTTTGTATTCTTCATTTAAAAAACAAATTTCATCATTGTAGTTTTTTTTTGCTGATAGAGCCCCTTTCTATTTCCATGTTTTTGTTTTTATTTTTTTCTGATATTTTTTTGTCCTCGACTTGTTTAAGGCTTCGCTGGTTATTTTGATGCGACGTTGTACGGCGACGTACATCTAGGCATTGAACCATCAACCGCAACACCAAATATGTTCAGTTGGTATGTGATCAATTACTTATTTTTGCTTCCATTTATTATGTTATTAGTCATTCTTAGTTTACATGTATTTTTAGGACCTATTTCAGTGAATCAAATTTCTCTGGGACATTCTCTTGATCCGTCCGTCCAAACCAATTTTTTGATAATAAAACTATGTTTAGGACTCCAAAATCAAATAATTAGATAAACTTTTGAGTTACTAAAAACTGTTTTCGACTTGATTCTAAATACGAAGGAAGTGACTTTGCAAAGTTATAAAATCAGTCTCAAACATACACTATACTATTATCCTCCAACTAAGCTTTAAGTAAATCTTGAATTATCGTTTGCCCAGGTTTGCTATATTTTTCCCGTTGAGAACTCCAATATGCGTGCGACCTGGTTCTCCACTAGAAGTACATTTTTGGCGTTGTTGTAGTTCTCATAAGGTGAGTTCGTTTGTTCATTCTCATTTCATGCCCTTCCCAATCTTATTATATTTTAGATCAACCCAACCATGTCTATTTATAGACCCATAAGTTTTAAAATTTAGTGTCTTTCTATCTCATCAAATTGCACTTCTAATCTCTAACTTTTTAAATAATCTGTCACTCCAAATATTGTATTAATATGAAATCAATAACAATTTGGAAACAAATGGTCACTAGGGCCAACTGTTTTGTCGAAAACCAAATCACGTTCTCACCCAACAATTGAAATTTTGTGAAACCTTTACTTCATTAAGAATTTTGAGTGAATGAAAGTTAATAGGTTTGAAATGTGTACACAGGTTTGGTACGAGTGGTGTGTAACATCTCCGTCCCAATCTCCGCTTCATAACTGTAATGGTCGTTCCTATTGGGTTGGCCTATAAGGAAAGCAGGAAAAAAGGACCTCAAGGAATTCGTGGTACGTGGCGTAGTGTTAGTAATTTATTTCCTCTCTCGAATTATACAATTCTATATGATGAACACTTTGCTTTGCTTGACCCCCACAACTTCAGAATTGTAGGATATGTGTGATATATAGTTTTATTGTAGGATTAGTTTTTTCATATCCCGAGTATGTTGTAATTTAATTCACTGCTCTTTTAGAGTCAGAATTATTAGCTTTAGTTTTAGATTCATTTATACCAACTACCCACTTACTTAACTTTTCACATCAATGTTCTTCGAATCTCACTATGAGGTGATTCGTTTTTGTTAGAATATGGTCTTGGTGTATACTTTCTTGACTTCATCGTAGAAGACATTTGAGCATAAATGTGTCATTACGGGCTTTTCTAATCTAACATTCGTTTCTTCAGTGTAATATGAAAAATAGTCTAAAATGGTAAAATGGTAAAATGGTTTTTTTTGCAATAAGGTGTAAATGATTTGTATTATTATTCTTTGAAATAACTCTATTTTGATGTTAAATAGTTTGTACTCTCTTTGAAAAAGAATTGCTTTCCATAATACTAAATATTAAACTCTCGTAAATTAAAACTAAAATAAGGTATATGGTAAGAAATAGCCAGATTTGATGGTAAAATTTTAAATTGATATTATTGATAGAAATAAAACTGTTTTATTTACTATAATCTGTAAATATTTTAATTTATTTTACTTAAAATTACATTCATATTTGAGATTTTATGACTACAAAATATTTCTTGTTTTAAACGGTTCTTAAAAAGATGCATAAAAATGACTTACAAATTTATATGGTAAAATATCAAAACTATATGAATTAATACATTGTAAATCAAAATGTATAAATTTGAATTTTATCTATATAATATAGATAGTAAATAATTTGAATTTTGTATAAACCACTTTATTAAAAAATGTTTTTCAGAAAGTGAAAGAAGCAAAAAGAAAAAAACGCCCCAAAATTTAAATCATAAAAAATGTAACTTATCATTGTTAGATAAATAAACAAATTTCAAAAGAACTCGTAAACAAAAATCCAAATAAAATGGAAAAAGCTACAAATAAGAAAAAGAGTCTTTTGGTATTATAGAAAGTAAGTACTAACCTTTATCTAGCAAATAAGTCGGAATGCCAATTTGTGTTTCCATCAGCAAACAACAATATTCTTCTGAATTACTCTGAGCTTAGCACTCCTAGAACGTCTATTCAACCTCTCTTCCTCCTCCGATGGAGTTATAGGCCTTTTCGTGAGGACTGTGCCTTTCAAACCCTTAACAGTTTGCTTAATCCATTCTTCATTCTCTTCCATAATCTTTGTGACTTCTCCTCCATCTTCATCTCCTTCCGTTTTGGGGTTAATGATGTCTAGAAATGTTTGCTTCACAACTCTATCCTCCAAACTGTGGAAGGAGATGACGGCAAGTCGACCGCCAGGTGCGAGGCAATCAAAACACGTATACAGGGAGTTTTGTAATACATTGAGTTCATCATTAACAGCAATCCTTAGCGCTTGGAATACCCTGGTTGCTGTCTTTATCCAACCTTGTCTTCCTCCTGTTTCCACATTATATATTTTACAACCAATATTATCATTCAATACCAACGCAAGAAAAATCTAAAATGGTATCTTTTTTTTTTTTGTAATTTTCGTTTTTGAAAACTCTGCAGCTTATCAATATCAGTTTTATCTATTAGTTTCTGACTTATGTTTTGTTCACTACGTTTTAAAACTGTTTAGAAACTCAAACCCCAATTTTCAACAGTAAAAATCTCATCTTGTAATGTTTTGTATTTTAATTGTTAGTTTTAAGCCTATAAAATACCATTTCCAACACTACATTTTTTTTTCTTTTTACAAATGTTTTAAAAGATCACACCAAAGCTTTCAAAACTAAAAAAAAAATAAAGGTTGTTTTTGAAAGTTTGTCTTATACATAGGAAAGAAAATAAAGAAATAGATTTTATTTTTAAAAATTAAAACCCAAATGGTTACCAAATATGAAACTAAAAAATAGTCTTGAAAAAATTGTTTTTGTTCTTGAAAATTGGACTAGAAAATTTAAAAGTAAAATGTGAAACATAATGAAACCAAATGACAACGAGTAGAGAGCTTTAGTTAATTAAATTGTAGGGAAGGAATTTCAATAAATAAACCAAATCATTTTTTTTTTTGGCAAGAAAAAAGAAGCAAAAAAGTTCAACTCCATTTCATAACAATTTTATTTTTTGTTTTTAATTTAAGAAATTTATGGTTGTTTCCTCCCTATGACTGTCATCAAAATATCAAAGAAACACATGGATGCCTAGACAAATTCTAAAAGCAAAAAAACAACTTTTCTTGTTAGTATTAAAAATTTTGGCCTTGTTTTTTAAAATATTAATAGAAAGTGGATAACAAAACGTATAAAACTTATAACTGAAACAGTGTTGAGCAGCAAAATTTACAAAAACAAATAGTTATTAAACAAGGCCTCATGTTGATGTGATATATGAAATAACAAAAAGACAGGGTAGAAAGAAAGTGCCTATAATTGATAGGTCACAAGGAACATAATAAACAAAGATGAATGTGGTTCAGATCATAGGCAAAATAAAGATTACTGTAATGGAGGAGTAGGTTACCTTTAAATCCCAGAGTAGATTTACGGATAAGATCAAGTAATTGAGTGGTGGAATGCAATCCACCTTGTGATCGAGCTTTTACGATTTTATTCTGAAGAGAATACCAATTGCTTTCTTCTCCATAAACCCGCAAGATACGACCCACTTCTGTTTCCGGCCAATTGTTCAATATGTCCTCTGCTTTTAGACTTGCCTGCCATAAACCTGTTTCAATCAGTAAGTAACCCACACAATTAAATAATTATTAACCCATAAAACTTATTTCTGCATTAAATTCTTGTGTATCTTTCAACTCGGCGAAGAAATTAAAATAATCCTAAAATGTTAAACTTTTATCGAAATTGAATAAAAATGTTTCCAAAATTTATAGTGAAAATTGTGATAGATAAAAAATCTAACGATAAACTCTTAGTTGGAACTAAACTTAAGATTTGTTAAAAGATTTCCAAAGTACTGGGACCAAAATTATAAGTGTCTTTTTCTTTTTTCATTTATGGCTTTTCCCTTTCCTTTTTGAGGATGGGTGGTGGCTAGTGAGGAATGCGGAGAATTGTACGTTTCATTCAGCTGTAAAGAGAACAAAGGACAGTATTCAAAAGGAAGTCAGTAATCTGCAGTCCATCCAGCAGACAGTTATAGAAATATTCTTTGGTATCTTATCCAACAAAAGAAAAGAGAAAACAAAGAAAAAAGAGACACTCAATGGGAAATCAATCAATCAAAGAAAAAGAAGATCTAATTCAGTATGTGTTTTCCCATAATCAAAGGTGAATAAAAAGCGCATGGATGAATCAGTTTAACTGCTACAAAGGAAAAAGAAAGAGAATAGCACGTAGATACTTCAGTTAAGTAAAAGTTCATCAAGGGTAAATAATGGAATAGTTAGAAACAGATTCAGAGCTTATTAAAGAGGTGCTATTCAGAACGAAACCTGTTTGGCATAATTTGGGAGAGAGGGGTTGGGTGGGTAAAAAGGTTTATTACCTCATTATTCATATCAACTCACATTTCTCACTTCGTTATTCTTGTCAACACTATCAATTATTTACCTATAATCATTACCAAATCAACTCTTTTTTTTTTTATAGCTAACCAAACACCCCCTATAATAGTTTATACCTGAGGATCCATTCGCATATCAAGAGGTCCATCACCAAGGACTCTAAATCCTCTTTCAGGGTCATCCACCTAAGCAACCGGGAAAAAGGTTACATTGAATATGAGAAAATAAACAACATAACTGACAGCATGCGATATACTCTATGAGATGAATAACAGAAACATAGCTTTGTTAAATGGACCATACCATTCATCACACTGGACCCCAACAGTATTAATAAATAATAGCACCCTTAGTATTTCTCTATGTTTTCATAGATGTCAAGAATACTACTAGTACACTATCAGTAGAAATTTTATGTTCTTTTCACGATCAGTGTGCAGTACCTTTATACTGTATTGTTATGTTTTTGCCATATATTCCATTAGCACCTTAAATGGATGAGCATACAAGTTTAATCTCTACTTCGTTGAGTTGAGTGTTTTGAATATTAATGGATTTCCTTTCACAAACCTGCATGGATGACATTCCTAAATCCATCATCATTCCATCAACTCCAGGATCTAGCGGTTTCTCATCTGAATCAGCCAGTAGTGATTTCACATATTTAAAGTTCTTCAGAACTATATATGCTTTCAAATCAGAATCCTCACTGAAGAAATCACTTATCCGATCTTGAGCCTTGTCAAGTGCAATTGGATCAACATCCATTCCCATGTAAAAATTTAACTCTGGATGCGCTTGAATTATCTGTTTTCCAAGACGTGAGATCAGAATTGGGCATCATGAAGAAAGAAAACGAATACAGCCACATAAAGAACCAGTTATCAACACCAAATTTTCATGCAACAACATCAACTGAGAGACACAGGATGACAGATCGAAAGTTAATCCACATTTCTGCGCACGAAGCAAGAGTAGAGAAAGAAGCACATAGATAAGATCAATCGCTTGAATAGAGCCACGTATAGCTAGAAAACAATACACAACTCAATATCGAAATCAGCACATAATATTCTGCTCAATAATTAAACACTTGGATTGAAGATTGAATGAGCATTTTATCCGGCTGCACTTATACACGAACAATAATATATTTCAGAAAAATTGACGAGCAGGCACAGAACTACTTCAAGAAACACAATCATAAAACACATTCGAATAATAACCGCGAACAAGAAAAATGCACCGAAACAATCATTTGCAATGACCAAAACAAGAAGAAAAACATATAAACATAGAGACTAACCGCTGAGGAATGTCCACCGGCACCGACGGTACAATCTACAAAGGATCGTAGCGGCCTTCCAGATGAACTAGCGAATACGTCCAATACTTCCGCAAGCATTACCGGAATGTGAGCAGCTGTGTCGCCAATCGGGATAGCGTTCTCATCAAATTCCTTAGTGGACCGAGTCCTCCTTTTCTCCTTCACCAAAGCTAACTTCGAAGATAAAGAAGCAGACTCCGATGATTTCGAAACCGAGGTACTCGCCTTGAGATTCTTCGATTTCTTCTGCTTCTCCTTCTTTGCCTTGTTCTTAACACCAGAAGCAGTAGAAATGGAGCAGAACCGGAAAATTCTCGGCGGCGGAGTAGTACATGTGAAGAAGAAATGCTGAAAATGGAGAGATTGCGATGACGAAGAAGAAAACAAGGAGAACTTCGCGATTGATGATCTGAATGCCATTTCCTACAGCTCCGATTGCATCAGACGAAGAGAGAATGAGATAGTTGAAGGGGAGAGTTCTTCGGCATAGTCTGAAAATGGAGGGAAATGGACAATTTCACATCTCTAAGCCCTAATTGCTCGCTTCAAAACTCTTATCCTCTTTTTATACCCGCCAACATTAAAAAAATTTTAAAAAATCAAATAATAATTTATATATAAGAATGTTTTCAAATATAGAAATTATAACAAAGTTTTATTTTTATTGAAAGGAGATCGCGATAGATTAGATAAATGTTTAAAAATGTCGAATTTCGTCTCAATCGTCATTTGTTATAACTATTCAAAATAAGTTCTTTGGTTCGGATAGGACATGGATTTTTAAATATGAAGAGTAGACGATACTAAAGATAGAGCGTTTTGGACGTGATTTGCCATATAAAACTCATTATGTTTTAACATATTTCACGTCAATATGATCTTTCTTGTCATTTTAATGTTTCACGATCTTTTCTTCATTTTGTTTATTTATTACTTACATTTTTCAATACTTTTTTTATTCGTAGTAATCGCGATTACATTTCGCCTCTCAAACCATCCCAATAGAGCTAGTTTTTAGAAAGTAAAAACTAAAAAGCACAGTGACTAAAATGATATGGTAATAAATCTACCACTTTTTAACCAAATATCTAAATTCTAAAGCTTACATACAAATATTCCAATAGACAAATCTTATAATTTTCTCGCAATGATGTGTTTGGTTTAGATTACAAAATGTTTAATTTTGCTAAAAAACTATTTTGAAAAAAATGGTAGTGTTTGACCAATTAAAATAAAGCATTTCTTAAAAATTTATTTATAAAATAATCTATTTTGGATAAATCTTTAAAAACCAAATTCACACCTAAACACATAAAAAAAAGTAACAAAAAATTATGTGTTTAAATTAAACTCAATTTAAAAAAGTGTTTAAAAGAAAATGTATTATTAAAAATATTTTTTTATTAATTAAAAAAATAGTACAGGGATTCAAACCTGCAATACATTAGCCAATTGAAATATATGTATATCCTAAAGTAAAGTAAAATTAATAAGTCAGCAAAGGAATACTCAACTAGGAAAAAAACTTGTACTTAAATATACTTACTTTTCCATCAAAGTTGAGGCTCCGTGGAATCTGCCCCACCTATTTAGGCAATGCGAAAAATGGAGAGGGAACGAAGCAAGAAAATTCGATAGGAACGAAACGAGGATGTGGACAAGAAATGCATTTTACATCCTCATCTTTTTATATCATAAATTTTCTATAACATTTCTATATATATATATATATATATACACACTTACGTTCAAAAGTGTGTATATGTTTGAATTATTTAATATAGTTGAACCATTTTTAAACTAAAAATTTTTGAGTGGGTGGAAAATGGGAATAATTGCAAATTTAGCAATTAAATTCAAAATAATTAAGTATATAGCAACATTTTTAAAAAGTTGGAAATATTTATCAAATTCTATCCATGATAGAGTCTATCACTGATAGATCATGTTGTAAAAATTCGTCTATCACCGATAGATCATACGAGTCTATTAATGATACAAGTCTATCAGTCATAGTTTTGCTATATTTACAATTTTTTTAAATGTGGTTATGTCTTTAATTATTATTACTCAAATAGACATCAATTGCAATTACCCTAAAACAAATTAGAATAGTGACATTGGGTAGGTTAAGAAAAATAAAGTAGAATTAATATATGCATGTTTACATCTATGACAAAATACAATCCAAATAAGTTAAAGTGAATCTTATCATAACCAAAATAGACTCAATTTCAAAGTTCAAGAACTAAAACAGATGTGACGGACCGAAATAGAAAGTTTAGGGACCAAAAAAATTAAAAGATAATAGTTTTGCCCGAGAATTCAATCCCCCGAGAATCTTTGTCCCAATTTCCACCAAATTAAATAAAAAAGATGATTGAGAATGGAATAAAGATGAAGTAGCCATACACATCAACCTCCCATGAACATCACACAAAATGTCAACAAAATTTAAAAAAAATGAAGGAAAATAGAGTTAGTTTGTGAGTAAGATATTAATTAAACAATAATGGAGTTTAAGATAATGAAGAAGTCGCCTTGGCGGCTTTGATGGTTTAATTAATCATTCTCTCTATTCTTCCATAACTTTTATCCTTATATTATATTTATTTATCTTCCCTAATCAACACTATCAAAATATATCAATCTTTTTACCTCTTAAAGATTTTGAATATTGTTTTATATGGGTCTCTAAGCTTTTTTAAAAAATGTTTTATTTTGATCTTAGTTAACATAATTTTAATTATTAAAGACTAAAATAAATACTCTTTTTAGAAGTTAAATTTAGGAACAAAATAGAAAAACTCTACTTCACAAATTGCTTTAACTTTTTCTCCTTTAATTTCCCTTCCCTTCCCTTTCCTTCTTACAACCTTTAATCTTATGTTTCAAAATGTTTACTAAAGTTTTATTATTTTTCTCTCAACACATCAAAGCAAAAAATTGGATTCTGAGTATTTAGTAAAAATTATTCAAAAGGTAAAATTTGAAACCTAAGCATGAAATTGATAACATTTCTATAAGGTTAAGTATAATAATTAAGTGTATAACAACATTGATAAATAATTGCAAACATATTCAAATATATTTGATTTATTAGTGTTCTCCTTTTTTGCATTGTATTATATCTATGAATACTATCGTATCGATTTTTTTTTAATTGAAGGACAAAAATGTATTTTTTTTAAAGATAAATTAATTATTGTTATTTTTGTTTTTGTATGTTCTGATCTTTTGGTCTACTTTTTCACAGAGTTTTGACTATCCACTTTATTCCTTTTCATCATAATCTCATCTCTTGCCTTTTTCCATCAATTATTCCAAATACATCAACAAAAAAGAAAAAGAAGAAAAAAGAAAAAAGAATTTATTTTCTTACTTATTTATTTATTTGTTTGTTTTAAATAATAAAAAGAAAACCACCTTGGCCTCATCATTTGTTTCCAGCTTTGTTTGGTCCATTTCTTCTCCTTTTTGAATGTTTTAAAAATCTTCTCATCTTCCCTCCCCCACCCCCCCAAAAGAAAAATCCTTTTTATTTCATCTCAATTTCCCCAATTTCTCTCTGTTCTTCCCTTTAATTCCCAAAATTTCTTCATCAATTTCCCTTAAAAAAAAGAGAGAAAAACATTCAATTTGATTTCTTACCTCTAACTCCCAACAATGGCTGATGAACTCCACCAATCAGACCCACCGTCCTCTCCCTCGCCGTCGCCGCCGCCGCCGCCGCTGCCGCCTCGACAGTTAGCGAAAGAAGAACAAGAAGAAGTCAATCCAGAAATCAAATCCAAGTCTCGATGTAAGAACAACACCTTCTTTGGCAGACATAGAATCACAGCAGCCATAAACAGACTCCAAAATGAAATCAATATCATCAAAGTAAATCGCTATTTCATAGATTTTACCTTAATCGCTTTGCCATTTCCCCTTTTTTTTTTCTCTCTCGTGATAAATCGTTGTGAAATGATGCAGGAAGAATTGCAACAGCTCGAGAATATTGGTGAATCTTCTACCGTCTGCGCAGGGTAAGTAAGAAGAAGATTAATAAAATTCATTAGGGTTTCAAAAAAATCTCTAATTCGTTTAGAAATTAGAATCAATCGTCTTCTCCATTTCTTTAGGGCTTTAATTTCTTTCTTTACCTATTTTCCGTACAGATTCATCTCCAGCGTTGAATCGATTCCAGATCCTTTGCTTCCAGAGTAAGAACATCATATCGCCATTAACATTAGTTCTTTATCTTATCATCTTAGAATATAAATGAAAATTTCTTGCACTAATCGAGCAAGAATGTTCGGAAACATACAGAACAATCGGTCCGACGGATGTGAACTGGGACCAGTGGTTCCGAGGAGCTCATGGCAGTCGGAATCACAGACGGTGGATCTGATTCCGGTGAAAGAGAGAGATCCAGTTTTGCAAGTCGCGGTTGATTTATAGGGTTCTGACATCATCTTCTTTTTTTCTGTTGATCGATTGCCGCCATAACCACAATGTGGAGAAGAAGAAGAAGAAGAAGAGAAGACTTCAACTTGGGGAATTGAAACGACGACGTCGCAATCGGATCGTGTGTAAAAGTTCTTTTTTTTCTCTTCTTTTGAATTAATACGATTTTTTCTCCTCCGAATTTAACTTTACCGTTCGACTTAGTTTCATTCGTTTTGTTATATTATTAAATGTTAAAATATTTTCCGTTCCTTAAACTTTCCTTAAAATAATAATTAAACCAAAATAATTTCCCTAATAATAATTTAGTCACTTTTTAACTTACAACTACAATGGTTTAGTTTTTCTTATATTTAAATTTATAACAATTTACCCATAATGATTTTTTGAATTTTTAGTCCAATTCCATCAACAAAAACAAGATTTAAAAGGTTATATATTTGTAATTTTTAAATTTTGGTTCTATTTTTAAACATCATAACAAAGAAATAAAATTTGAAGGCATAGGTAATGTCTTTAATTAAATCTTAAAAAACAACAAGAAAGAAGGAAATTATTAGCAAGCAAATAAAGCTTTAACTTCTTAACTTTAGTTAGTACAATTAAGTCGACCATTATACTTTATAGTACTTCAATCTTGGGAGGGTTTTCAAAAAAAAAAATATTTACGTTTCATAAAAAAAAAATCACTTAAAAAAATTCATTGCACTTCATTTGTAGGAGTAAATATTTGTCATTTTTTTAAATTTTTTATTGAGATTAAAATTATCATTTTATACACATATCATTTCTAAATTGATAATTTATTTTTTTATAGTTTTAGATATTTCTACAATATTTTTTTTTCAACAAAAACTAACTTATTATTGATTTAAAAGTTTAGAGATCAAATTTATATCTACCTAGACGGTAACATTTATAAAGTTTTAGGAATTATAAGTGTTTATAAAAATAAAAAAAGAAAAGAAAGTGACATGCTTTATTAATATGAATAATGTGAAAACTAAACTAATAAACCTATCTGTTTTGGTTTAAATATAAAATTTAATGAAAGGATATTGTCAAGAGATTCATAAGTTGTTACTTTTTCCACTTATAATAAATCCACAAACTTTATGTTCAACTTTTGCTTTCGTCTCTTAATTATTTTATTACCACAGAAGAAAGTGTTTTATAAGCCTATAAATTTTGTATTTCAATATATCTAAAATATTATTTTTTTCAAAAAATAATTTTTATATTTAAGAAAGGACGGTATAAATCATAAAAAATGATAGACGGCCTCAAATGCAATGAAGTGTTTGAAAATGGATGAAGTTAGTTGAATAAGAGAACGTTGGTAAATTTACCAAAGACAAAAATGATTTATTCGATATTATGGATGATTAGTTATAAAGGGACCGTTTCGTTTTTGGTGTTAAGTAATTGTTATGTTGAAAATATATGCGAAATATAAATAAATGTAGAATAAACTAAATTGTATCTCGAACTCTCACTTTTACCTCTTAGAACTAATTAAAGTAATTGTTCATAAAATAGCAAATAAGTCGTAGGACAAAAAAGACAAACGACATAAAAAACTATAATAGAGGCTGCCCTAAATTTGGGCATTCAATATTCTACTACGATTGAATTGTCAACACCTTATCTCGTGTTACAAATCTTCGTTTTTAATAACCAAATACGAACTATTTGATTTCAACTAATACAATCGAGAGTAATTTAAAATAAACAATCAAAGAAACCCTAAACTCAATTCCTCCTCGTCAATTCTCTCGTGATTCTTAGCCTTCTTGGGCAATTTCTACCTCATACTTTATGCTTCCTTTGATATAGAATTCAACCACCTATTTTTTTTTTTTTTTTACTTGAAATTGCCTTCAAAATTAAACAATTATACTTTTGCTTATGGGTAGAGAACAAAAATGGTGGGTTGGAAATTCCAATTTACTAACATATTAATCTAAAAAATTGCACTAGATGAAAAAAGCAATGATAAAAAAGAAAACAGTTAATAGCATATCTCATCACAAATATGACAAGTAAATAGATATATTACACGACTATCCGTTTTTAAATTTACTATTTTTATAATTTAGAAAATATGATGACATAAACTTTATTATCATAAACATATGTACGTGAGACCAAATTTGAAAGAAGAAAAAAGAGAGAAAAAAATCTGATTTTATTTGTGCTTTTGAAGTGTGAAACCAATAGGAAGAAATGACAGGTGAATGTGTTTGAGTTGTTCCACTAAAGTCCATGTAGGTAGACAATTAAAAGATGTAAAAGATAAATATCTTATGTCTTCCCTTCTTATCCATAATTTTTTCTACTTTATATTCATTTTGTACCATATGTTTTTTTTTATAAATAAAAATGAGACATTTTTAAATATTATAAAATGTTGATAGAATGTGAAATTTTATGTAATAGTTTTGTGATAAATACAAGAAAAAGAAAGACAGACTCTTCATAAAATAAAAGGTCAAATCGTTATTTTCATTTCAAATAAATAAAGGTCAAATTGTGTAATATATATTTTATATTGCATTAATGGATAGATTGAAATTGTATTCATCAACATTAGAAAAATTCTACATGTTTGGTGAGGTTGTTAAAGAATTTGAAAAAGATTAAATATTACTTTGACGTAAAATAATCGTTTGGTAGTTACACAATGATCGAGTAACTTTTGGATCTTCTACTTAAATGTAAAGTATTTTTATGGAAGTATTAGGTAAGAAAATATGAACCACAAGCTTGTTAGTAGCTGACTCGTATATATGTTAACTATGCTTGATTTGACAACATTTTTATTAAATTGGACAAGAGTAACATTTTGACATCAACAAGAGATGCTAAACTCATAGAAAATGATACATTACATTACCATTAAGGTACTCAATTCCAACTATACATTTTACTTTTCTTCAACTAAACCCAATTGTGAAGGTAAAATTCTAATACAATAGCATTTGGTATTATATCGAAGATGTGGAAGGCGAAACAAAGAAAAGTGAGAAAAAAATGTTCACATAAAGCCCAAATAAATAAAAATATTAATAAAAGTTGAAACGTCATTCAAAGACTTGATACCTTCCATTGCTACATCATTTTTCTTTAGGTTAAAAGTAACTTTTAAACTTAATTTTCAGTAAAGTAATAAGTTAATCCTTGAATTTGGTTCCAAACTTTCAATTTAGTTCTTATGTAGTAAACTTTTAAGATTTGTAACTATTGTGAAAATTAGTGTGAAACTTTACCAAAGCTTTCTTGCATGAATGAACTAAGAGACTAATGGGAATAATGTTGTGAAATACAATGATGTAACATTTACTGATTTCTTTAAAACATTTCAATTAACAAGATTGATGTTACTTTAAATATTAACAATACACTCTTCAATTACATAAAGGAAGAAAATGAAACTTATTTTCAACAATAAAACTGTTGGAAATATTTACAAATATGGTAAAATGTTCTAGTTGATTGCAAATATTTTTTCTTACAAATATGATATTGGTAAATATTTTGGTTTATTTTCTTAGATATGAAAAGGGCGGAAGAAAAAGCAAGACAACTTAAAAAAAAGAAAAGAAAAAAGAATGAGAAGAGAAGTAAAATCTTTTAGACACTTCCATTAAAAAGTAAAAACTCAAAAAGTTTTACATGTTTACAACAAAATCCATGTAATCTATGTATACATCAATCAACTCTCTAAGAAAGGAAAAAAGGTAAAATATAAAATGAACAAAGGAAGGAAGGAAGGAAGGAAGGAAGGAAGGAATGTTACTCACCTTAACAGTGCCAGCTTTTACAAGACCAAGCAAGAAGCAAACTATGAAAACAATCTGTTGCTTGATAACTCCCACGATATGAACACAAGGGGATATTATATCAAGCCCAAGACAACGATCAAATTCGAGTTCCGTGGTGTATTATAATTATGTCGTTTCATCTGTGCGTACCTTTTCTTCTTCACTAATTAAGTTTGCAGATTCCGTTTGTTCGATGGCCTCCTGAATCTCAGAAATTGTCTCTGCGTCCACGTTGCTGGTGAGTACTATTGGGTCACTAGTGCTTCTTGGTTTTATAGAACCAACAGGTGGACTGCCATGCCCAGAGACTTGTTCCTCTGATTGATTGGACCGATTTAAGACTCGACAATGTGGGCAGTAGTAGGTAATGAATGGGAAATCTTCCTTCTTGACAAGTCCTACAAAGGATAAAAAAAGAGATGAAATTATAGTATTCCCTGTGGATTTTGTTCGACTCGAAAACGGAAGTGTGTGTATTTTCACGTTTATAGACGCATAAAGATACAGACTCCTTCGGTTTGTGTATTGAAGAAAAGAGTGTGGTTTAAAGGGTAGAGAGTAGGATTCACTCACCATTGTGCATATGGCAGTTGCCACAGATGAGTGCATAAGATTGTGTTGGATCTTCTCCAACGAGCAGTGCGGCAATTCGAGCTAGCCATCCTCCATCATTTACAGCTGGTCCTTGGGGATTGTAATGACCGACAACCAACTGATTATGCTCAGAAGCATGAGGAGCATCGGATACTGCAGGACGGCGTGCTTCTTCCTCAATATGATGCAATGAAGCACTACCTGTACTGCTGGAACGGGAGTGACCTTGTTTTCTGTTTCGAAGCCCACCACCGGCTTGCACAAATTCAACATCATTGCTCTTCCCTGATGGAACATTAGGGTTGGACTCATCGCCCAAACGAACCTTTAAGCCTGAATCGGCTCCCATCTTGGAAGCCAATACAGTTGCAGCAGCAGCCTTTGCAGCAGGGTCGGGGTCATATCTCTGTCAAAGAAAAAGGGGTAAAAAACTAATATACAAGGATCCTCAAGGTCTAGGGGATTTGAAGAAAAAGAAAGGCTGCACAACTTTAGCTATATATTGTTCAATCCAGTTTGAAAAATAAACCTCAGCAGAAAAGCCATAGAGAAACAAACGTGAAAAGAAACTGCAGGTTAATCATCTGCATAATTGTACTTCAAACCCCATAAGACAATCTTCGAAAAGACGGTTTCCAGAGCTTAGTAGACCTTAAAAGAAAAACAAGGAATTTGCTACCCACAATTATATCAGAGAAGTTTGCGTGTTGTGTAGTTTCAGTCGGTTTACATCAATGTTAACTTACCTCCATATCTTAATATGAAAATCCAATTTAAAGAACGGATAACTTCCTACATACTTGGTTATTTTAAAGATGAGAAATTGAGCTTCAAAAGATTGCAATGGAGGCGCAAATAAGGTTAAAACCAATATGGGTCCCGATAGACAAAAGGGATCTGATATGGCAAGGAAAGTTACAGATTATAGAAATACCATGCTAAGAAACTCAAGAAAGAAGGTGGCAAAATATATTGGAAACAAAGTGTTACCTGGATGAGCTGCTGAGTAATGTAATAATTTGTTTTCTCCTTAAGTTCATCAATTTTAGCTTGCCTCTCAGCTCGCAGCCTTTCAAGGGTTTTTTGGTCCTTCCTATCACCTATTATATTGCCAGTAAGTTATAGATTCAATATTGTTCCAACATAACACTAAGTTCCAATGTGCCAACAGAAGATTTAACATAAAGTCTTTGACAAATTACTAAAATCCAGGACAAAAAGGAATTCAAACATCAAAATGGCTTTCAGTTAAAACTCATAAGATACAAGCCACTGCAAAATCACTAGGATACTGCTGCAGAACAACAAGCATCCAAGTCTGCCAAAGTACAAAATTTGTATTACATGTCTACAGATATGCAGCTAACAAGAAATTAATGAAATGGAAATAGAAATAGAAAGAAGCAGCACTACTAGAATCTGGATAGGCTTTAAGTGCATTCATTCCACAGTGTCCGTTGTTAGAAACCAGATGACGAATACAATTGATCCTACAGGGTAACAGAAAACCTATAAACGCTATGTAGTACAGGTCATCAGTATAATCCCAGATAATTCTTGGCACAAGATTCTTAAAAAGCAAGTAAGACTTTTCTAGAGACATTAATCACTATAAAATAAGATGACAAAAATAAGAAAATACACAGACTATTTAAAACCAGACCGATTTGATAGTCTACATATTCAGCCTTCAAAGTGAGAGTTAATTATGATTCAACATATAACATATTCCCTGCAACAATTCAATTGTTTATATATCATCGCATTGGCAAAAAGTGTAAACAAAAAGAAAGATTCTTATGAAGGTGATCTTTCTAGGCACCTCCACCCTGGAAAACTGAATAAAAATGACAAACTGATTTCACAATTTACCATTGATTTGACAAAACAGGATAAAAATTGAAACCATCTCTTGCGGTACTCGAAGTTCATCATGAAAGTTTGAACATCCACAGCAGATTTAACACACACTGTACTCACCCTTCATCAGTATAATATTTTTTGGACATGCTTTAATCCCATAACTTCAGAAAAAATTCTTAGAAAACTTGTAATTTAGGTCAAAAGCATCTAACAAGCATTCTCTTAGATATAATCTATTCTTATTCCAGCTTAGGACTTTTGAGCTTCATCTTAAATTCATGCCACGGCATCATGTGCCAGCAGCAAGTAAACTCCTTTAATTTAGACACATTTTTTTTCACCAGTTTCAGCACTAGATTACATGTGTGGTTAATCATTAATACAATCAATAATTAACAAGAAAGAGAATCAACGGAGACAACAAATAGAGAGTAAAGCACAAAATAAATCAAGGGGAAAAATAAACTCTATGGAGTAAATATAATGTCAATAAAAGAAAATCACAGACAGTCAAGTAGATACTTACACATTCTTGTGAAGCTAAGGAATGCCGTATAAGCCAGAGTCGACAATGCAGGCAAAAGAAACATGGGTAAAACTCTGAAAGCTCTCATCTTCCAGTTCAAATCTACAGTTCTTGTAGTTATGATAGCATAACAAACTGCAACAATCTGAAATATAAGAAATTATAGTAAATCATTAAAAAAAATCCTCAGGACAGCAACACATCTAATTTCAATCCACAGATGAATTCAATCAATCAGAGGTATTTTCACTCCAAAAACATAAGACAATTCAGTCACATTGATATAAACTACAGCAATTGATATAGTAAAAGCAACCTAACATAGTCAATTTGAACAGTAACCCACGCTACAAAACATACTATTGTGATAAATACAACCAGACAAATAAACTCACCTCAAAAACGACAGAAAATATAATAAGATTTCTAGCCATTCGTCGCCAAGTTAGGGATCTACGCTTCAACCTAGCAAGAACAGCAGCTTCTTCCTTGGAAATATGCTGAAGCCTCTTCTCAAAATCATCACCGCGTACACGGAATATACTATTCCAAAGCCGCGAGAAAATCCCCCGGGATTTCTTCTTCCTGCCAACATCCGCAACAGAATCCTTCTTCTCACCTTCTCCAGCGGCTTTTTCCTCTGCCATGTTATCCCGAATATACCTACAAAAACCTCAAGTCGTAAACACAAACACACGAGAATCCAAATCCATAAACAATTACAAAATAAAACAAACACCAATTCGCCAGTGAATTCAAGTAATCAATCAAGTGATTTTTACAAAAAAAAAAAAAAAAAAAATCAAACCGATTGATCAACAAGCATCAGTTCCTAAAACAAAGTAAATACCGGATGCGAAACATCCGGCAAACGGTCAGAAAAAAGAAAAAGTAAGAAGGAGAAAGCAGTAGATCTAGAACATACCTGGAAATTGTTCGATCCGGATAGAATATGTTGTAATGAAAAATTCCACCAATCTTTCTCCTCTCCGGATCACAGAGGGAAAGAGAGCGAACAAGAAATGGAAATCAGAGACCGTGATGGAGACGTAAAGCTGCGAGAAAATCAATCACAAAGAGAAATAGAGAGAGAGAGAGAGAGAGAGAGAGAGAGAGAGAGAGAGAGAGAGAAGAACTGTATCCTTCGCGTAGTGAACGTGTTGAAGGAAATTGGGAGAAGAACAAAAATAAGAATTAAAAATAAGAATTAAAAATAATAAGAAAGACTTCAAGAAAATTGAGGGTTTCTTCATCTTCACCATTTTATTTATTTCCTTAAGTTTCTTAAATTCATTTCTTCTTTTGTTTAAATTTAATTTCTATCTCTATTATTACTCCAATATTGCTTTTCCATTTGTATCATTGTGTCCATTTGTAAGCAAGTGGTTGTCATGAAGATTAGGTTAAACTAAGCATAGGACGTATGAATGTGTTACGAGTCTATCTTTTATAATAAAGAAGAATCGAAGACTACTGGATTTCAATGTCTAACTTAGATGTATAAATGTTAGTTAAAATATTTTTGAAATATACTTAGTTTGTACATTTGTAATTGTTGATAATGTTTTTTTTTTTTTTAATTCCAAGAAAGCAAACATGGTTAAATTTTAAATAAAATAACGTTGAATTACTTTTTTTAAAAAAAAATTAAATTCAAACAAAATAGATTTATAAATATTAGTTAATTTACATAAATGTAACATAACACTTAAATATTTACGATTCAGATAACAAAATAAGAAAATCTTAGGTTTTGAATATTGTTGAAGGAGTTATGTACTTATTCACTTCTTCTTTGTGATTGTTTATGTCGGAAAGTTTCTCACCGTCGTTTAGAGTTTATTATCTGATCGTTTAAATTTAAAGTCTTTTTTCTCCATTGTTTAAAATGAAACTACATGATCATGTATCATGAGCTAAACCATTGTTTGAAACTGTAGAACACGATCGTTTAAAAGGATATTACTCATGTGTGTGACTGATTATTTACTAGGGTATTTTAAATTGTGAGTTTGTGAGCTTTTTTTTTTCTTTTTCAAAATTGTTCTGTAAATATTTTACGATTTATTTATATTTTTGAAAAAAACTCCAATAATACATGTAGTTGATAAAAATGGGTACATTAATTTTTACCCAAATTAATGCAAAAGTCTAATTTTATAAAATTTACAAATAAAAAAACTATTGAAATTTGAAACCTAATCATGTAAGTAAATTCCCATTTCTAAAGAGAATTCCTAAATCAATATAGTCTATATTACCAAATTATTTGTTATAGATTTGGTCTAAGACTTTATAGTTATAAAAATGGTTACCAGTAATTGTCATAACAAATGGAGTATATATAATAAACGATTTAACCCTAATTATTTAACTTTATACAATTAAATAAAAAGCAGTTTAGCTCAACCGACGTCAATTTAAAAAAAGATGATTTCTAAAATAATATTCTTGTTTTTCAAAATTTGATTAAGGATTAAAAACGACCAACTCTATAGCAATAATTTAAAAAAATGAACTTAATTTAGAAAATTAAACGATTGCCAAACGACAGTAAACACTTTTTATCATTTGAGACTCTACGAAGTTAAAAAAAAAGATTGTTTTTACAAATATAACAAAATCTTACTATCTAGCTAGCTTTGTGATAGATTACGATATACTGTGTCTATCTATACGATCTAAAGTTAAAATCAAGAGAAACTCTATTATAATTTGATAAAATGTTGAGGAGATAGGAAAATGAGAAGAATAGAGAAATTAAAAATGGAGTTTACACGTGAGGCATTCCACGATGATTCCCACGCCCCCCACGCCCCTTCCTTTCGCACTTATGTTTCCTATATATATATATGAATTTAAAGGCCATTGAAAAAGCCATATTCTAAAAAGCAATTTTTATTTGAGAGAAATTGTCACAAACAAAATAGTAAAATAAATTAAAATATCTATAAGTTATAGTAAAATTTTGAATTTTATGAGTAAAAGAAACTGATAGACTTTTATCACTGTTTATCAATGTTATTAATTGAAACATGTTTATCAATGTTTATTATTGATAGAATTTGAAAATTATACGATATGTTATAAATGTTTTGTTAAATTTACTATTTTTCACGATATCTATTTTTTTTTTTGTTCTATGAAACAAGTGTTTATATATATATATATATATAATTGTATCAAAATGTTATATAATTTGAGCTATAACACAATAAATCATAGGAAATGGAGAGATTCAAAGGAAAATTGATAATACATTCATCAATGTGACCATCTCATTACATATTTGGTAGTTTAATTTGATGCATACAAGATGGACAGTAAGTTTATGAATATCACATCGAACAATAATTATGTGCATTCTGGAATACACTATCTCATATATTCTCCATTTTTCCACCACACAAAAAATAAAATTAAAAACAGTAACTTTTAAAAAAATAAAAAAGTAACCTCGTGTTAAATTTTCAAAAGTTGCACCAAAGTTTTTTACTACGCTTTTATTTAGTAAAATTACTAGTTGAGGAATGTTTGAAACGTATTCTTGAAAACCGAGAGACTAAACTAACCAATTTAAAATATTAGGAACCAAATACACACATTCTTCAAAACTTAAGGACCGAAAGGATAGTATATATATATATATATATATATATATATTCCTTCGAACGTAATTGAAAATTAAAAAGTAGGGTTTGGTTTTCAAATCTATACTATTGAAGTGTAGGGTCTAAGGCTAAGGGAGGGAGAGGCCACTAACCAACCATGTTATCAAAATCAAGCAATTAAAACCTATTTCCATATCTAAAAAGATTATGAACCTCCATCTAATTATCCCACCATTAATTACTTCCTATATATATACATATGTGTGTATATATGTATATATATATTTGATCTCAACCCATAAATAAAAGTATTCAATTACAATTTTATTTTTACCATATGTGGATATGGAATTTGAATTAGGTCTAAGCAATGAAGATAAAAGCATGGAATCCTTGTAGGGAGGAGATGAATTTAGTTTTAAGCTTAAGTCGAGAAGAAGTCTTGCTTATCTCTTTAGAATTTAATTTGATATCAACTTTCTTTACCTATTTGAAAACTGCACACCAAATGAGATAACTGCTCTGATCAACTACTCTCGTGAGATTACTGGTTGAAGAGGAATTTTGGTTCACCTAGTTGACCTCGGCCGAAACGAGTCAATTAGGTTTTGGCCTAACGGTCTTTTTCTTTCCATTTGTTAGGAACTTTCTAGAGTCTACTTTAGGATTTGGTAACTCTCTTCTATATATCTTTATCTTTTACCGATTCAGAATTATAGATAGGTTACCTCGTAATCAAGAACATTTTACACAATCTCGTTCTTTAACATTGTAATGCCCGATATTAGGAAGGAGATATGAATGAACCGATATCACATCTGAATGAGAGAGATTATAAGGACATGAAAGTCATGTTAAGAAATACTTAACAAAATTAAAAGTTAATACCTATACCAACACGGTGCAGTTTCCTTTTCGGTGGCTCGATCATAAGAACTTCAAAGTTGAGCATGAGAATGTCGGAGATTCGAATTCTAAATCTTGGACCTAAAGTTTTTAAAAATACAAAAGGGTCCATCACTTTTCTTCATTTGATTTAGAAGTAAGTTAAAAAGTTGATATGCATTATTTTATTTATAAACTTTAAAGCTATTTTTTTAATTGGTCACTTGGGAGGAAAGAAGTTTTTATAAAGTGGAAGAAACCACTTTTCGAAGTAGAAATAAATAAAAAGTCTCTCACCGACGACCTAACAAACCCTTTCTTC
Organism: Cucumis sativus; assembly: GCF_000004075.3. Lineage (NCBI taxonomy): Eukaryota > Viridiplantae > Streptophyta > Magnoliopsida > Cucurbitales > Cucurbitaceae > Cucumis > Cucumis sativus. Next base: position 38,308,472 of record NC_026657.2, read on the forward strand.
CTATTGATTTCTTTAATGAAATTTAAAGTTGCATATGTCAATTATATTCCAAAATAACAAATAATTAAAATAATTTAGTATATAACATCTTAAAAAAATTGCAAATATAGCAAAATTTGTCGAATTATATCAATGATAGAAGTCTATCATCGATAAACCATGTTGTAAATATTGGTATATCATTGATAGATCATACAAGTCTATAGTGATAGTTTTCTTATATTTGCAATTTTTTAAAATGTTGTTATATCTTTAATTATTATTTCTAAAATGGTCATTAATTATAATTACCAAAAAATAAAATTCCAATGCTGAAAAGTATACTATCCGATCTTTCATAACGGTAGATTCTATAGATATTGAAAAAAACCCTCAAACACGCTTACAAAACTCTTTTTCTAAAAGGTCAACAAAAAGTATTTGAATTTAAATATCACGACTCGATAACCTTCAAAAGTCGACATGAAAATGTTTTGGGTTAGCTGAAATTTGGGTTTGGAGTTTTGTGTTTAATTTATCAATTGATTGTATCCTATAGACTAAACCTAACTTAATGGTAAACAAATATCTTCTTAATGTTTTATGTTTTTATGTTAAGTACTGAAATTGAAAAGCAAAAGTTACATATAAAGCAAGAGAAGAAAAACTACACAAACCATTTGTTAAAAGTTATTGCTAACTTAGGTTGGAAGTAGTTTAGTTTATTTAGTCTTTTTTTAAAAAAAATTAAAATATACTAAAAAGAAAAAAATAATAATTTGAACCCAAATAGGGTTGAATTTGAAACCCCATTTAGTAATTTGTATAACCAATCCTTGGCCCAAAATAAATTTATAACTCTCTTTGTATTGTTAGTATTAAAGTACTCGATATTAATTCCGTGCAATATTTTCTTGTTACGTATTTTTGTTATTTTCCTTTGTTGTTTATTTTGTTACACACTCATAAAATACAACAATAATAAAGTTGATAATTTATAATTGTACTAACCACTTACGTAAAAATAGTGAACGAAACTATTTCTTTTCTCATGTAATAGTAAGAATTATATGTGTAAAGTCTACGAATATATCAAAGTTTTTGAGAATATTGATTTTGATGGATATTGGTTGAAAAATTATATAAACGAAAAAAATCAAAAGCAAGAGGTAAGTAAGTAATAACTAAATATTTTATGAATTTTATTTTAAATGGAAAAAATGTTTGTAACAAAATATTATGCTATTATTTATATTATTGTTTATTTTTCATTTGTTTACGTTCAACTCATAAAAATATGAAAATATAATGAAATTTAGGATGGATGATAATAATGTTAATAGGAGGTTTCTTGAGACACAAAGGATCACTCAAAAGAAAAAGCAACACTCCTATCACCAATTGTGGAGGATTCTCTAATAACCATATTTTCATTCCAACTATTCCTTCTCGAGTGTAATGGAAAGCTAACGAGCAACGGTCAAACCCGAAACGAAACCTGTTTGGAAATTCATCTTTGCCTTGAAGAAGTTTCTAAAGGATCAAGGAATCAACCTAAGATAAAATGATAAAGAAAACATAAAGCTTTTCTCACGACTACTTTTGTGTTTATAACTTATGGTCAAGAAAAGATATAATGGTGAGTGTTGAAATATGATTATACCTTACTTTCCTAAAATAGCATTACCTTTTATTTGATTATTCTTTGAGAATAGGTGTTATCTTCTGAAGTCCTTTGCTTGTTTCCCACCAAAGGTTTTTCTTCTTGTAGAATCTTGGCTTTGGGGCCTTCCAGCATTCACAAACTTTAAAGGAACAACTTGTTCAATGTACAACATTTTTCCTGGGAAGTGCCTCTTGTCTTTGGGTAGCATTCGTAGTTGTGGTAACCAATACGCCACGTATTCACCCTCGGGATCGTATGTTTGTGCCTGTAAAAGATATTACTGTCATACACGAGATATTGAAAGGGAAAAGAAACATCAGAATCCGATCTGATGATGTGCATGTTTGTAATGAAAACTGGAGAGATGAGTTGTAAAATTATGAAGCCAATAAAGCATAAAAATTGATGTTTTTTAGTCGTGAGACCTATAAATTTTTTGGACAAAACAAATAGTGGAGTTCACAACTCGCTTACTCCAACTTCAACTCCTTGGACCAAATCTCCCTTGTTAAGAAAGCACTTAGAAAGTTGTTCTGAATGTGCTCTTAAACTTGATGGTTGCTTCAGACAATTTTACTCGATACTATTTACTCCAAACCACATCTTGAAATTTTAGGTAAAATATAAGATTTGCAGTTACTCAAGTTCCTACTTCTTAGTGTTTCTGTATTGTAACTCGACTGGATCACTTTTCAAAGAGAATATATGCAGAAATGATGGACGACTCATTCTTTGATCCTTATTTCCTCATACCATCATCCTAACTTTCTACTCGATGCAAACTGTTTATGACATATGATCCAGTGAATAAGAATGTGTTCATTGAAGAAGTTAATAGATCCATCTTGTCTAGCACCTTGAATCAGTAAAATCTGTACTTACTTGCTTGGGGATACTGAAGTAACGATCTTCTCTTGGGTCGTTCCCAACTCCTACAATTAGAGAGGACAGAACTTTAAAGTTTCACAGTTTTTTTTTTTTTTGAATTTATAAAACGAGTGACATTTGGGGTTGCAAAAAGGATGAAATATGACATTCATGACATATGTGGACAATATAATATATCAGAAATAACATTAAATAAACATTCAATTTAAGTTATGGACAATATAAATTCAGTCGTCGAAGACGAGGTAAATGGACTACAAGGAACAAAGATCCAGAAAAAGAAATTCCCAGAACGATATCCTAAACAAGGTAGTTATATAAAATTATGCAACAATCGTTCTTGGCGCTTCAAATGATGTATAATAAATGATTGAAATACATTTTTCAGATGAAATACGCCATGGGAGAAGGAGAAAAAAAGTATACGAAAAAGATTCAATGAAGAATTCTGAAAATGCTTTTGTTTCAAACCTGAACATATAGCTGAACATATAGGGTGTGGAAATATATATATATATTTCTCTTAGTTATTGAAACTGCCACTTTTTTTTATTTACCCCTAAGCCAAAACCATGATGGTTTACAAAGTGTGGGAATTTAAGCTCAGAGTTTTCATATCTCGGAAGGAAATCAAATTACCAGCTCCATATGTCCAATTTCCATAATTGGAGCAAGGGTCATAATCGAGAAGACATGTCTCAAACCATTCAGCTCCCATACGCCAGTCAATACCCATATCTCGAACAAGGAACGAACATACTATCTGTAGAAAGAACAGATCATCGGCGCATTTGTTACTCAACTTTGATGCGTGCTTTAGTAAGTGTTATTTTAGCATGTTCACAAGTGATGTAATTTGGCAGTCCAAGGGCATGTTTTTTAAGAGGTGCTAATTTTCTGGCAAGGATTTCATATTCGTTATCTAGATAATATTTGAACACTGTAGAAATTATGAACTCGAAATAATACCTGCCGCCCTCGATTTGACATGAACCCAGTTGTTGATAATTCTTTCATATTTGCATCTATTAGAGGGTACCTGGAGGCCCAGAATACTTCGTACATCAAACTTCTAATAACATGTGAAAGCATTGTTTACACTCTTGGGACTTGAAAGAAACAAGATGAGACAAGTGAGAGAAACAAAATACCCTGTACGTCCATCTCTCCAGGATTCAAACAAATTTTTGTCTTGGCTCCATTTCGACTCCACTTTTCTTGGCCCACCTGTGAAAAGAAACTGGCATAAGTTGGAATATGCACCAAAAAAGATGGTAGAAAGACACAGGAACGTGACGAAAACTAAAAAAATTCTGACAACCCTTACCAAGATGAAAAAGAGAATTGCCATATTTGACTGAAAGAAACCTAAAGTAATCCCTCCATATCAATTCAAACAAAACCCTGAAACGGCAGATGTAGATTAACTAAGGGTAAAATATTTCCTTCCAATAATCAAACTTTTGAGAAAGGAAGATGTGTCATAGTTCGCCTCGTTCTAAGTTTTAATTTTAAAACAGTAGACAATTGTAGTAGCCATGGGCCATTCCTTATTATAAAGAGATAATTAGGATGATATATGCATGGGTAATAGTGAATACCAGTAAGTAGATTGATTTGCTTCCCTTTCCCTCTCATACCTCCTTACCTAAGAGAATAATTCAAACCTTCAAATATGCAAAACACATCGTCATTAAAGGAAAATGAAATAGAACCAACCTCTTCGTGAATGAGACGAGGAGAAATGCTTCCTGATGCAAGCCATGGAGAGAATTTTGTAGAGTAGTCAGGTCCTAGCATCCCATTCCTTGTTTCCTTATAAATCCGTAGTAAATCCTAAAAAGCAAGGGAGAAACAAAGAGAATACTTCAGCAAACATCAACCATGTAACTAAAATTGCATAGAAACCATGATTAAGAGAATCAAAAGGGAGCAAAGGAATAAATGCATCACTGAGTTAATAAGTCGATGGTTAAGCTGTTCATGTTTTTAATTAAAATACAATTTTCACCTTCTTCCAGAAGTACTCATAAATTCTGGATAGAGCTGCGCTCTCACCGCCTATAAACCTCATGCCCTTAACAACCTGAAAAAGTAAAAAAACGAATCAACAGTCCTTTCACAAAGAGCAGATTTGGTTATATATCTTCTCATAGCACTATTCCAACGCATAAACTTACACTAGGAGGTTGAAGCCCAAGCTTATCAAGTGAGGGAACAGATCCCCAATCATCGATGCTTGGTGCAGGCCCAAGAAGAGCTGGAAGTCGAATGCAATCTCGAATTTTACATTTTGCTTCAACAGACTGCAATTTGGTGGTCCATCAAATGAAAAAGCACATTGTGAGAAACACACTTAACGACGCAAAAGGACGTAACAAACCTAAAACTATAAAGAAAATATACGGTACTTTACGAAACTGTGTGTAGACATCAGGCAAACTGTTGGTGTCAAATGGAAGGTCATCTATGTGGTACATGGTGGTTCCCCAAACAAGTTGAAAAGTAGGGCTTCTAGCAGCACTTGACTTGGCAGAGGCAGACTTCTCTGAGGTTGGTGATAACACCACAGTTTTAAGACCTTTGCTCACCATTTTTTCGACGTATAGTTCCTCACTACAAGTTTCCATTTGAGCAAAAACCTGATCGAATCAATAGATAGAATTTAACAAACGACCAAATTAGAGCAGTGCTTTAAACATACAAGGAATGGTATCGAAGTTACTCAACTGTGTGGGCACCAAGGGCTTTTGCAAGAGAAGGAAGAATTTCTTCAGGCTTCCCATGTTGAATGAGTAAGTTAAGGCCTCGTTTAGTTAAATTTCTTTTCAAGTCAGCCAAGCATTCAACAATAAACTGGGCTCTCAATGCTGCCAGAAAGGAAGGAAATTATATAACCCTCGAACATTTGCTCAACTCCAAGTCAACCAAAATTCCAAAACGCCAAGATCTTAATCTGAACCATCGGTTCAACTAATAGCCTTACATTTCAAAATTTGAATCAATGCATAGCTATGAATTTTTTCCGAACTCCACTCAGTAATTTTCAATTAAAGATGAGAAAAAGTAGTCCTAATTCGAGGGCAACGAACAGACCTCTAATAATACCCGCCACTATACTCACCTACTCGTGAACAGAGTAACCTCATGATAAAAAAAAAAAAAAAAACAACAAGAAACTGACTAATCTAGAGCTCAACAAGACAATCGACATATAAGTTCTCCAAACAAATTACACGATCAGTAGTGACTAAAGTAAAGAACAAATTTCGAAACAAACCTCCAGTTTTAGGAAATCCGAAGTAGCAGGTAGAACCAAAAAGTCTAGGATCAACGCAATACACCGGCAACACAGCCTCGGACGAAATCCAGGCCTTATTCAGGGCTTCATTATCCAGTACACGGAGGTCATTTCTGAACCAAACAATGGCTACTCCTTTTCCTCTCTTGAACCCTGAAGAAGACGAATAGCGCCGGAACATTTGTTCCACAACTCTATCCATTTCCTCCGATTCTAGCCCCGGAACTTGACATGTACTCGACGACGACGGCGATCTAGAATCGAGCTTCGAGCTAGAATTCATGACAAAGATTCGACGGCTAGCTGATTTCACGGCGATATGGATCACCGGTTTCAGAGAAGAATAATTCGGGAGTGTTTTCAGCAATGGAAGAGACGTCAATGAGCTGCGGAGAGTGTTGTAGTTCATCGTCTTTAATTTCTTTTTTCTAATTTTATTTTCCGTTTTGTAGAGATTTAAGCGCTTAGATAATGACACGTGGACTAAAATTGTATGGTGACGTGGAGCAATAGTAGCCAATAGAAGGACTTATTTTGATACAATTGGTTTTAAGTCCACGCGCGTAATTTTCAAAACGACCGTTTTATTCATTTATACGACGCCGTTTTAGGTCTTGCAGATCTTCTACTTGCAAAAGTGCAAATAAAGTTTAGTTGACTAATTCACATAATTCCTTTCTATTTAGATGGTTTTCAAAAGAAAAAAATGATGAAAAATAGCAATTATATTCCCGAACTCATTTAAATCATAAACTTTTTTGAAACTTACATAAATTAAACACTAAACGGATGATCATATGTTTTATTCATAATTTAAACTTTTCATTATGTTTTATTTGGATACCATGGTAAAAGTTTAGAATTTAAATTTATACTTATATAAATAAAATTTTAATTAAAATTGAGATTCAAGATTATATTTAAATGGATAAAATCTTTAAAGTTGAATATTTAAATTGACATAATCTCACAATTAATTTAGGATATGAATTGACATATACAAAAAAAAAAACGATATGCTTCATAAAGGTAATATTTCTTTTTATTGCTATTGGTTTTGACAATGTGTGGAGCTTCTGATTTTAAAACGGTTAATAGAAGCTCTGTAATGGTTAAACTATGCTCATACGAGTCTTTTTACCAACAAAATTAAATTTTCAAAAAATAGAAAGTCAAAGCTAAATGTAATATAGAAGAGCCCACAAAAACAAATTAAATACACATTGCCAAATACACAAATATCTTGACATCTCATGGATTCTTGTAATGTTTATTACAACATCATAGTAAACTAACATAAACGAGTCTCCTATCTCCCCCCATAAGAAAAGAGAAGAAATCAAGTGTAATGATGACGGAAATAGTTAATCTCCACCTCGAGGCTCCATTTCGTCATGCATCCAAGAGCAAATATGGTACACAACAATGGTTGAGACATCTATTAATTTCTTTAAGATGAGGTTAAAATTTTTGACCTATTAGAACTTACACTTACTAGTAGTTGACCAATTTATATTCGTACACAAAAGATCGGGAGGGAAATGCTCTGGACAAAATAAGCAACAAACTTTCCTACAATAATGGCAATAAGAGATCATTTTTACACAAACTTAAACTTTCCTTCCATTGTGAAGATGAAATAGATAGCTAAAGATCTAACATATTAAAGGAAAAATACCGCTAAGCTGGCATTTGAGCTGCTGCTGCTGCTAATGATGGTACTTCTGACCCTTTAGAATAGTCCATGACCTAAAATTAATACAAAAATGCATTGAGAATAAGTATTTTAACTTTAAAATGCAAGATGGTGCAGAGTGAGTTGGGTGTTAGTGTTGGATTTTGAAGTAAATGTGTGAAAGAAAGTAGCGGTTTGATTTCAAAAGTTTCAAAATGGCCGCTTAAAGTACAAATTTAATGTCCAGAAATGAAATTTCAGAACATTTTGCAGCCATAAGCCATGAGGTTTGAGTAGATTCTAGGTGCCGGGCAAGACGGACAGAGATCTTGGCTGTAGTGAACAAAAACAGGAAGTTTGATAGGATAATAAAATTGTACGTCCAGCATCTTAAGTTCATTATCATCAACACATCAGTTCCACCCAAGAGGCACTATTGACTAGAAGGAAAAAAAATGTTACCTGTAAAGTTGTTCCATAAGCACAAGTAGTGCAATTTGATGATTTAATACCATGGAGGAAAGCTTGATTGATAAGTTAGCTCGTTGTCGCAGCTGTTGTCCATGGCCATACGGTCCACCAATGCAAAATGATAATCTTGAAGCACTCTGCAGAGAATAAGAAACATAAGATTAGAAGACAGAACCTTATCTAAGAACATCTAAAAAATGCCACGCCCATTCTCGACATACCCCGATAGCTCTATTAAAGTTGTTTCCAGAAACAATTGGAGCATGGTGACAACTGGAAACCTATATGAGGCTAAGAAAATTCAAAATAATCCACATATTGTTCTACTTCTAGCCATCTGTCATCATATAAATTTAGAAAGAAAGAGACTGTCACAGGCTAAGATCTAGACTAATATGGGAATTGGAACATGTGGGCTTGTTCATTTGAGAATAATCAAAACTTTCAATTTCCATACTAAACTCCTCGACACTAACTAATTCGATTTGAATTGGAAATGCTACGCACTGTATTGCCTGCATCTGCCACCAACTCAGCCATCAGCTCGGAGGATAACTCTTTCCCATTCTCATCCAGCATCACAACCTGCAAGGTGGATGTGCATAATGGCGACAGTAAGCAGTAATAGCAGTACTAAAATGCATTCAACAGATTATTTTGATCTGACACACGAGCATATTGTACTCCTATTGAGATCGGACGTTCAAATTCCTCAACCCACATTGATCGTGTTGTATATAAAAAATTTATTGCAACCTATATTCCTTTCCCAGAAAAAAGAACTATGACTCATTTTTTCTGAAGTAAAAGAGTTCAAGAATACAATCTACTTTCAAGTTTTTAGCAGGCAAAAGAAATATGAAATTAGGAAATAGAAAGTTCTAAACTAATTTTTGGTAAACGACCGCAGCCAGAAAAACAAAATATGTAATGATCCGACGAAAAAGAATGTTAAGAGATAAACCCAGTCGTCAGGCTTGAGAAGATTCACGACAGCCACGTCTTCATCATCAACCTGAGCTTTCGGATCCCTAAAATTCAAGTACCAATATGCAGAATGAAAGTACTCAATTAAGACTAACATCTTTCAGCAAACCAAAATTTACAAATTAACATCAACCATAAAATCCCATACCGCGCATTTCTCGGATTTGAGCGCAGTTGAACATCTTCAACATGACAGTAGTTCTTGAGCTTATCAATATACTCATCAACAAGAAGCTGTACGCCACGAGACCTCTTCTTCCCCACAGTTAAAACGCGTATTGGCACAGCTCTCTGTCCATTGTCCATATAAAACCACTTTCAGATTAAAATCCAGCCATTCGAATCCCCAATCAAACCCCAATATAAGATTAATTAACAAACTGGAATTGGAAAACGAATGGAGAATCACAAAAACAAAACAAAGAAACGAGAAATGTAGTACCACAGATTGACCGGTGTACTTGCAGCGTCCACCTGAAAACTCGAAATCGAAGAAACGTTACAAATGGGCGGTTAGAACATGGAAGAACAAAACCTAAGTCGAATTCTAGAAGAAGAAATACCTGAAGGAGAAGCAGAAAGGGCAGTGGAGAGAGCAGTAATCATTTATTAGATAAGAATTTCTGAAGTCGACGACATGTCGGTTTCGCACTAAGGTTTAAAATGTGGAGTCAAAAACATGTCTCAATTGATCTACAAGTCGCAACCTCCAGAAAGTTTTCTCTCTCAAATTTTCACTTTTTAATTTAATTTTTGAATCATTTTTAAAAATAATAAAATAAATTAAAATATTTACAAATTATAAAAAAAAATTGGATTCTAAACTCTTTTATCGTATCAATAACTACCAATTTACTATAACCTATAAATATTATTAAAAATGTTATAATCACCATTTACTATGCTTCAAAATTCTTAAATTGTCTATGATAATTCAAAACTTTCAATCTTTTAAAATAATTTATAATCTAAATACAAATTATTTTAATTAAAATCAAACAAAAAAACTATAATAATTTTTTTTCTCGAAACAATCGACCGTTTCGTGTTTTACAAACTTAGGAAAGATAAGGATCATAAAACATTCCCATATTCAAGTAATACGACGCCGTAACTACGAACGGTGTAGGTAATAGTGAATATCGCTCACTCGCTCCGGCGTCCAGAAAGTTCCAAAGATTCTTATAAACACGGCCGTTTTCAAAAACAACAGAGCTCTAAAAGTTTCGAGAGCCTTCGCTCAAACCATTTCGTAAGGTAAACGAAGATCCAATCAAAGTTCTCGAACTATTTTTTTCTTTCAGCAAGAATTGTGTTTGATTGTGTGCATTAACGGTCCCGAATCTGAACTCAACATTGCTATGTGATAATTTTCTGTTTCTCGATTGGTTTCATATCGTCAATTCAATGCCGTAAAAATCAACTACGATTTTATTTGGCGTTGTAGATAAATCTCTGCTGTTCGTCTGCTTTTCATCTCTTCGCAACCGGAAAAGATGTCGGAGTACGAGAATGTGGTGGTGGAGAAATTGAGGCTGAAGGGGAAGGCCTTAGGTGTAAAAGGAGATGGAATTAGAAAGAAGAAGAAGCAGAAGAAGCGAATTGACGAATTCTCTCGACTTGTGAGAGAAGACGATCATGATCTCTCAGGTTAGTTGATTTCTTTTGAATTTGTTGTGTTTTGAACTGTGATGATAATGGTAATTTGTTAAGAATTTGATGAAAACCTGTCTTCTGAGTTATATCATTATATGAGTTGGAGTTGTTAATTTGTTAGAAGTTGTTAGATCGTTAATTTAGGAGATTGAGTTCAAATTTTACTTTCTACCCGTGAAAAAAAATTCCATCAGCATTGTTAGAATAGTTGCAAACGTTGTTGTGCTCTTAAGATCTAAGTATCTTTATATACATGATTATTTACTTTAGTTGTGCTCTGTTTTGTAACCTCTTACATAAATCAAAGTGTTTTGAATCGTTTGGAGGTAAACAGGGGTTGTTTAGTCCTAGTAGTTGTGATTATACATCGACATTCATCATGGATTGTACTCATCGTATGTAAGTCCTTTATTAAATCAATGGCCTTTTTGAATCACCAGAATGATTGGCTCCATCTACTATTTGAAGATATAGAAAATAAATCTTCAAGTGATCATTCTTGACAATCCATTCAATCAAACATTCTTTTGCGTTCCATCCTAACATGGTGTATAGTTAGACCATGCAAGTAATCTTTCTAAGCTCGTATATGGGAAGTAGGAGTACAGAAGTATAGAGTTATGAACTTTTCAAGTTATGAACTTTTCTTCTTACTAACTTCTTGCATTGTGGGTTCCAGAGTTCAGAATTTCTTAAACTCTTTGAAAAAGTAGATCTTTAAGTGTAAAATTGAGATGTTATCAAAGCACTTAGAAGTCATTTTAAGTGTCCCTTTAGATTTGTCTCTCTGTTCAATTTGTCCATCTAGTTTCAACAATCTTATTGGTATATTTTTCTTTTGGAGATTGTTAGGAAGGAATATTACTTCATTGGTCGATTGTTCTAAAGAAACCGATGGTGGCGGCAGTGGCAAAGGTTTATACGACGATATGTTAACAGCCGCGGAGAGGCGATATCTTCGACAATGGGAGAAGATTAATCTTCAAAGAATGGCGAAGATGGCCAGCAAATCTCACAGAGATCGAATTCAAGAATTCAATCAATGTTTGGCAAATTTGAGTGAGCACCATGACATACCTAAAGTTGGGCCTGGCTAATTCAATCAACTATCTCCTAAGTCCTCGTTATTGCTTCACCAATTTTACTCACTCTATCTTTAATTGTTCAATTGTAGTTCATGTGAAATATAGAACAAATGTCTAAACGCTTTGTCTCTTCGAGGCTTTTGGAATGGTTTTTCCATTGTATACATGTGTTAACCAATATATATACACATGTGCGTAATTTCATTTCATTCATATAATGTTGAGCGTTACTTAGCTTAATTGTAATTGAAATGATTTATTAAGACATCATATTAGTGGTACAATTTGAGCATTCAAAAGTAACTATAACATAATACATCTCATCTCAACCTTAACCAAAATAGTTTTTCTTCTTATAAAAGAATGCAATTATAACAAATACTCTTCATCGCTTGTTACAAATATATACTTTTAAAAATACACTAACTTTTATATATATTTTAAAAGTGCTGAAATTTTTTAAAATTTAGAGTGTATTTGGATTGATTTTTTAAGTATTTAAATAAGTTTATGTAAGTGAGAAAAATAAGAAAAAATTGATATATGTTTGGAAAAAATTGATATATGTTTGGATTGATTTTTTAAGTATTTAAATAAGTTATTGTAAATAAGAAAAATAAGAAAAAATTACACATATATCAATTGGATTCAAAAGTATCAATATATATAACAACATTTTAAAAAATGTAAATATAACAAAATTTGTTAGAACTTATCAATAATAAAGGCCAATCATTAATTCATAAATTATATTATAAATATTAGTTTATTTATGACAAGTCATAAGAGTATCATAAAAAAATAAAAAATAAGTATCTTTTGTTATATTTGTAATTTTTCTATAAGATAACTCTGACAGTCATCTAAATTTTGGGCAATGTCACACAATTTCATGCATCAGTTATCTCTCTAAAATTTATGAAAGGTTATAATAAGAATGGTGGTGAGTTATATTATAAGAGTATTAAAAAAGAAAACAAATCACAAAGTTTAATGATAATAAGAACAATGCAACAATCACTTAGAAGTTGAAAATTTCAATTCAATTTAGTTTTGTTAAAAATAAACTGAACAAAGAAACAGAATTAGAGGCATAAAATGGTTCATATTATCACGGAATTCCACACAATCTCCTAATCTTCATCCTCACCTTCAAATCCCCAACGAATCTAATTCAAAACTTTCCCGGAAAAGAATTTTTCATTCAGAATTTTACTCTTAACCAAACGAAATTCCATTATTCAATCCTTTTTTTCCCGTTAATCTTCCTATAAATCCCCTTTTCCCATCTCCATTGTAACTCAACAACCTCACCGGTTTCGGATTTGGATTGGTAATCGCATTGAAAGGGAAAAAAATCTAAAAAATTAGAGAAAAAGTTACCTCAATTCTCCAATAACAATGGATTCCAGAGCCATTTCCGCCGCCTTACTCTTCAATTTCCTCCTCTTCTCAGCCGCCTCCGCCTTCAACATCACTAAGCTCTTGAGCCAGTTCCCCGATTTCACCAATTTCAACGATTTACTCACTCAAACAAAACTTGCAGATGATATTAACAGCAGAAAAACCATTACAATTCTTGCCGTCGACAATGGCGCTATTTCTGGCATCTCCGGCAAGCCATTGGACGTCATGAAGAGGATCTTGAGTGTTCATGTTATTCTTGATTATTACGATGTTCAGAAGTTAGGTAAATTGTCGAGCGACAACACTACGGTTCTCACAACATTGTACCAAACAAGCGGTACGGCTACAAACGAACAAGGTTTCCTTAAGGTTACCTTGATTAACGAAGGCGAAGTTGCGTTTAAATCCGCTGTGAAAGGAGCAACGGCTGATTCAAAATTGGTTAAATCTGTTGTTTCTCAACCGTACAACATCGTTGTTCTTCAGATCACATCTCCAATTCAAGTTCCTGGAATCGATACCAAGCCAACTAACTCCACTACTGCACCACCACCATCGAAATCGTCTTCTCCAGCTGGATCGCCAAAAGAAGCACCGGTTCCTTCCGCTGAGACTCCGTCGGAGGCTGACGCACCGGCTGCGGAATCACCAAAGAGTGATGCCCCAGTGAGTTCTTCCCCACCGAAGCCTGAGGCAGATTCACCAGATGCAGCGGGCGACGACGCTGATGCTGCGGCACCAGGACCTAGTGATAGCTCGTCGTCGTCGTCAGGGGTTAGGTTGGTCGGAGGGGCGGCAGTTGTTGTGGCGGTGTTATCGTCGTTTCTGGCCATGTGAGCTCTAAAAGCTAATGCGGTTTAAGGCTGTGCTTCGAAGATTGAAAAAATTGTGAGCTATATGTTTACAAGGCTCGATCGATGCCATTTTGCATTTTGCACCACAATGAGCGAAAAAGAAAAAAAAATCATTGTTTTCCCAATGAAATATATACATGAGATTGTTCTGATATTATACCTCTTTTACTACTTATAAACCATCCATGTTTTCAAAAATATAATAAATACACTATATCCAACGTCCATTTTAAAAACGAAAAAAAACTCACAAGATAAAATATCAAAATTATTCCGTAAGATATCAAAATTATCCTGTCAACACGACTTAATCGATCGCATGCGCCATACACCAAAAAACTCAACATGTGATACACCCAAACAACATGCGATATATTGATGATTGAAAGGTATGTCGCGAGATACACCCAGATCGATATATCGATATCTTGGGGGCATACATCAGACTATGACAGTGTCTTTAGTTATTCTATCTTGAACCTTAATTGCATCAAGATGGTCGAGATTAATAAATAGCATCGCATATGATATTTATGTAAAAATGATTGTCTTATGAAACTATCAATATTTTAGATTTTTGTTATATTTATGTAAATTACTTTGTAAATAATAATTAAAAAAAATAGAAACAAAATAAAGTTAGAAAAATTATTGTAAAGTTCAAAACTCGTAAGCAAAACTATAAATGTCTATCAATTATAGAAATTATTAGCGAAACTAATTATTTTACTTTTGTTTTTACCCAAAAAGATTTAATACAATTGAAGGTAGTTGTGATTCTTTATAAATTCGTTGCAAACATAGCAATTAGAGTAAAAAGTAATTATGTATAAAGTAATATTTTTAAAAAATTACAAATATAGCAAAATTTATTATAGATAGATAAATAAATTATGTCCTAAATATTGATTTGTGGTATGATTTCTGTTTTGCTATACTTCATTAAATGGGCTCCGAAAGGCCCACAAAACTTTCCAGCATGACCAAGCCCAATTTCTCGCCCCCCTTTCCCCTCTCTGGGCCCATAACTATTTTTCATATGCCTTTTCATTAATTAAAGTTAAAAGTAAAAATCATCGTTAACCCTAATGTTGGCAAGCTAGCTATATAAAATTACAAAATTAATTGTTGCTTTTCTTTGAATCCTATCAAATATTCTATTGTATATTAATATATATATATATATATATATATATATATATATATATATGAAAATATAATTTTGGGACGAATTCTTGAATGAAAGAATACGACCTGAGATATAAATGTATTCTCGAGACTCTTATCTAAACTTATTGATATAAAAACACAACCCATGTTTGAGTTAAGTATTATAAAAAATATTTAAAAATATATATATCATTCTAAATTTAGTAAAATATCATTTTTTAGTACAACAATGGTGGATGGGAGAATCAGACTCTCAATCTTAAATGAATGAGTGCATATTACTTACTAATAACGTAAGATGTGATCAAATACATGTGAGCAATCATATTCGTTTAATTTCTAATCACTATTTAAACTATTTAATTAACTTTAACATTTATTTATAAAAAATGTGAATTTTCACACATGTTTTTCTTAAACCATGAGAGAATACTTTGGACCCAAATGCTTATGCCTATCCCTATATGTCATATGTTATATTTAACTAATTGCTTCCTAAATACACCAATGTATATAAAATTCCCACATCACTTTCCACATAAATTTAGTTGGAAATTCACATTGGATAATGTTAAACTTTTTTATGACCCAATAGTGGATAATGTTAACAAAACATTTTTTAGAATTTGAAAAGAGAGAAATAGAAAAAAAAAAAAAGAATAACAATAATGAAGAAAAGGCAAAGGGAATAACTTTGGCACCACAAAGGAGAAATTTAAAAAAAGAAACATGTGGGATTAAATTAGTTTTCATATATATATAGATAGAGAGAGAGAGAGATTTGAATAAAAATGAATTTTGATATTGATGGATGTAATAAATAAATTGGAATGGTCAATATCAAAGGGATTCCATGGGATACATAAAGAGGAACAAAGGAGAAACAAGACGACCAAACTCCCTCATGGGCTTGGAATTTTGGATGTGTAAAGGCTACACACACAATCAAAATATACTCATTTCTTCCCTTTCTAAATACACCCATCCCTCTAAAGTTATTCTTCTAACTCTTTCATACTATATATTTTTATTTTAACTATTTTGATATCTATCCGAAACTTTTGGATATATCGTGAAAAAGAAGGTGTTGCCTTTGTTCGATGAGATTATTAATTACCATTACTTTTTCTGTTTTTGAAAATTAAGTTTTTTTCCTTGGAAACGAGTTTGTAGTTATTAATGCACTAGTATATCTATCAAGTACTTGATTTGAAAAGAAACTAACGAGTTGTTTAAAAAAATGTATTTTGTGTTTAGAGATTTACAAAGAAAAGTGATTTAAAAAGTAAAAACTAGGGTATAAATTGTGTAATATGATTTAATGTTTATGGATCATTTGTATATAACATTGTTATTTTACATCAATCGTTTACATGTTGAGTCGTTTTAGACTCTGAGACCCTAAACCCTCGTACCCATCACGTTAGGAAGGAAGATCGGAACTGCAATTGGAGAAGGAGGGATATTGATTTGAGGTTCAAAGGATAGAGAGGTTAATATGGATAGTCCTTCGGATGAGATTTCTTACACATATTTCATTGCGCTTCCAAACTCAAATTCTCTAATGCATAGTTTTTCAGACCAGTTTTTATTCAAGTTTAGAGAGCTGAAATGTAGTCAGAATTGCTGAGAAACATATCAAAAGTATTGGATAGCGTGAAATTGAAAGATGAAACGTGAAAGCAATGAGAAAGAGGGTTGGAATGAAATTTGGTGGAGAATAAATGAGTTTTGTATTATAAACCAAGTCCTAATTAAAGCATTCATCAACTTTAGATTACGTTACATTATAAACTAATTCTATTAATATAATATCATTTGAATGGTTTAAAAAAATGTGCTCTCATTTGATATTATTTCAATGATATACATTAAAACTAAAAAAGAAAGAAAGAAAAAAGAGGAGAAAAATTAGTACTAAATTTAATCTTTTACACCTTTTGAGTTTATGTTTATTTATAGCTTCTAAATTTTGTGCTCTCCCACTTTGCACTACATCTCCACAGTCTTAAATCAACCAAAAGGTTATTCGTAAAAATATATTAAAAATAAATCATGCAACGAACGGGTTATCATAAAAAATTTAAAAACAAAAATTTAGTTTCATGAAGTTGAAGTTATGTTTATATTCGATTTTATACAAATGTGATCAGAAAAGCATTGTAAGAACAAGATACTAATAACATGTAAACCAATCAACATGATAACTCAATTCGTCGAAATCTACCCTACATTTGAAAGACAGTACTGTTTCCGAGAAAGATATAACTAACTAATATTAAAGAGACAAATTATTACATGATCTACAAGTACTACTACGTAGGTCAAAGTTGGATACAAAACAACTAACTTTAAAGATAAAGAAATAGAGACGAAAGAAGCAACGAAGAAGAAAAGGAATAAGTTCCCGCGCTTCCATTTCCATTCAAAATGAACACTATTCAAACATTAAAAGAAAAAGTACTTTAGTAATAGAATTTTGAGAGAATATTTTTTTTTTCCAAATTTAAACACAAAATTAAAAAAGAAAAATAAGGAAGACCTAAGTTTTTCTTTTATTATTATTGTTAATAATAATTATAAAAAAAAAGAATAAAAAAAAAATAGAGTTTTGAGATTGACAAAAGAAAGATATATAATAGTGAGATTGTGGGGTAGAGGTTCCTTCAACTTATACCCTTAAAATTAATGAATAATGTGTGCATGCATGCTGCTAGGGACCATTGGCCCATGTGATACCATGTGGGTAACATCTCACTTCCTATCTTCAATATCTCACATTTTTCTTTAATATTACAATATATCAATATATATCCTAAATCAATTTCAAATCTATATAGATATACCCATAGAGATATATTTTAATTCAATATTCAGTTAGTACATACAAATGAAGTCATCAACTTAAATACAGTTCAATCGATGAAAATAATGTACCCTAACTTTGACCAAAAGATTTGAATTTCTAATTTGATGTATTGTTTAACTAATAATAATTATCATCATTATCAATAATGATAATAATAAAATAGATATATTTGTAATATTTTTTCTTAGGATAAAAGTTATATAGTAAATTAAGAATGTTGGAAAGTGATTTCAAAATTGTTAAAAGTATACTTTTTTTTTTAATTTTATCATTTTGAAAACATGTTTTTTTATTAATAATTGTATTCAATGAGTAAAATCAAACATTAAATTAATTTTAAAATAATTAAATATAATGTTAATGCAGTAGTACGTATTTATCTTCTTTAATTTGACATGGAAAATTTTCAAAAACAACAAATTTAAAAAAATATTTACAACTTATAGCAAATTCTATCATTAATTGTTTGATAGAATCCAAAATTTTGCTATAACTTATAAATATTTTAATTTATTTTATTATTTTTAAAAATATCATTTTATTAAACATTTAAGGTGTGTTTGAATTAGCTTGTGATTAAATGTTTAAATTTGAAAAAAAAATCATTTTCAAAAAAGTCGAGATGTAGTAACTTTTTAAAATGCATTTTTAAAAAATGAGATTGAAAAAATATGTTTTTAATCAAAATTAGGTTCATAGTGACAAAATGATCTAACAAACTTATTTTAAAGAAAGTGTTTCAAGATTAAATGTGTATACATATGCATGGGGGAATGAAATGACTAAGAAATATAATTAGGGTTGGTAGTTTTGGTGGCATTGAAAAGCAATTGGTTAGTTGGGAAGAATCAATCATAAGAAATATGATTATTTATTTGTTTGTTTGTTTATTTGACATGTAATTAATAAATCTATGATTAGTTAAAGCCTTTCTTGTCTGCCCCTTTTCCACTCAACAAATATGTATTCCCAAACCAATTTCATACATGCTTAAACATGCATTTTAATTTGTCTACATTTTTTTATATTACAAAAGAGTTAAATCTTGTACTCATTTTTATGTACTTATTTCACAATCAATTATTTATATTATTTTCCTTTTTTCTAAACTACTCTTTTCTTATATTTAAATTTAGGTATAGTTGCAAATTTAGTAATTAGATTTAAAATAATTAAGTATATAGCAACATTTCAAAAAATTTACAAATATAGTAAAATTTGTCAAATTATATCAATGATATAAGTCTATTAATGATATACGTTTATCAACGATAGATCATGTTATAAATATTGGTATATCAGTACGAAGTCTATTAGTGACAGTTTTGCTATATTTGCAATTTTTTTAAATTTTGTTGTATTCTTAATTATTATTTTTGAAATGGTTATCAATTGCAATTTTCTTGAATTTATATTTCCTTACCATTTTGTTGGTAATTTAAGTTAAAAATTTTATTTATTTAGTTTTTAATTTTTTTATCTAATAAATGTCTTTTTTACTTTTATTTTTTATATAATAAATCTCGTATGAATATATGAGTTTTAAAAATTATTTGATTCATAAGATTTAAATTTTGAATTAAATGGAGGTGAATCATATATATTTTTTTAAAAGATATAAAATAGATAAAAGAGATAATTATCTAAATTATTTTCAAGTCTCAAGTGAAAATGGCAACTTAGAATCTCCTATGCATTTCGAGAGAACATATAATATTATAATTACTTTAAGTTGAGAATTAATGGAACAAGTATTATGTCAATTGAATTATGTTCATCTTAGCAAGTTATATATTGATTTTAGTTAGTTAATATTATTATAAATTTTGCAATAAAATGATTTTAAATCGGAACGGTCGAAGTTGTCAGTTTCGAAAAGTTTCAAATCGAGAATTTTGAAAAAATATTTTTAAGTGTTAAATCGACTCGACCGACCGGCCTCTACTTGTTGATGTCGAGATCGATTTGACACTTTCTAAATCAACTATGGTCGATCCAAAGTCGATTTTTTCAAAAAACAGACTCTCCGACCGACTGATATGCACTCCTAATTTTAAATATGATGTTAAATTCGAATTATATCGAACAAAAGTCTCATACATTGAAAATAATGAAAAATTACATTATGTTGGGATATGATAGGCACACATATATACTTTTTAGACAATGAGACATCCAAAACAAAGGTAGTTTTCTTTTGTTTCAACCTTGTTCCCCAATTTTCCTAGTTCTATATATATATATATGAAACTATATTTATTTATTGTGATAGAAAATATATGTGGATTAAAATAATTGGGATTTATTTGTGTAGGATGAAAGAGACAAATATCCAATATTTCTTCAACCATCAGAGACATCCAAACAAATTTGGTGTTTTTATTTTGTTTATACATTATATTGTCATCCAATCATTTTATTTATATTTTCAACGTTAATTTTTTAAAGTTAAATAAATAAAACTTTAACTTTTAATTAAAAAATACTTAAATCATATAAAAAAAAATTCATATCACTACATTTTCTAAATTGTAAAAATAACAAATTTAAAAGTCGATAAATCTAAAACCCTAAATAAATTTAAAAGTCGATACTTGTCATATTCCCATTATGCAAAAGAAAAAAAGCATCTAAATGTTTTTGTATGTAATTTTTCATTAATGAATTTTTTTATATTTTTAGTTTCATTGTTTCTTAATTATTTTCCTGTTTATTCATACCATTTTTTTCTTATAGAAAGTTTTGATATCCACGTCGTCAAACACTTTTTTAAATACTAAAGAAATTAAAAGTATAACTTAGTATATTAAATTTATAATCAAACAATTTAAAATCTGAACTATAAAATATATAAACTTATTCCCCTAATTAAACTTTCTAATATCTAATAACTTTTTAAATCATGAATATCTTAAGTTTAATAGGTATTCTTAAATTTCATAAATTAATTACAACCAAGTCTTCAAAAAAAATTCAATTAGAATAGAATATTATAACATTATTTATTATTTAACACAAAGCTAAAAGTTTGAGATTATAATATTTGTAATTTAATTAAGAAGAAAATTGAAGAAAAAAAGAGTTGATGAGGGAAGGGAGAAATGGATATGAATAGTGGATAATAATAAAAGAAATGAAATGATATATTTATAAAGTTAAAAAATAAAAATAAAAATAAAAAAAGATTTTGAAAAAGAAAGAAATCCAATGATGAGAAAAAGGGGATGAAGAAAATAAGAGCGCAAAGGGGAATTTGTCACTTTCATTCACATAACCCACCAACATCTTTGCAACCTTAGACTCACTCCCTTCACGTGGGCAGCTCGTGATTCCCTTTTTCTTTCATTTTGGGACCAAATTCCTCTTTTCCTTCTTCTTTTTTTTTTTTTGAAATTTTAATTCAACAATATCAATTTCAAGTAAATTCACTATCATATGCTTCATCCAAATTGAAGAAAAAAGAACATTGAAATTCAAATCACTTGGTTTAAAAAGGGGGGAAAAATAAAATAAAATAAAATAAAAGGCATCTAAAATAAGGAAGAGAGAAAAGAGAAAAAAAGGTCCCACAATCCCAATCTAAAAGATTCCAAGTCCACCCTCTCCATTTGGAATCCAAATCCTTCATCTCTTCTCTTTTCCTCTCCCTATAAATAAACTCCCAAATCAAATCCAAACACAAACACAAACAAACCCATTTCAATCAACCAAATATATATCCAAACAAAGCTAAGAAAAAGAAAAAGGGAAAAAGAAAAGAACGTCTAACCCGTTCGGATTACGAAAATGTCAGGCGTTTGGGTATTTCGATCCAACGGCGTGATGCGTCTCGTCGAAAACTCTCAAGCCGGCGACGATTACTCCTCGGACGGTCACGGCCACCAGCATCACCACCACGGCGGCGGTGGCGGAAGAAAGAAGGTTCTGGTTCATCTTCCATCAGGACAACCGGTTTGTTCCTACGGATTTCTTCAGAAGATTCTAGAAGGTTTAGGATGGGAACGATATTACGAAGGAGATCCCGATTTCTTCCAATTTCATAAACGATCGTCCATTGATCTCATTTCTCTTCCAATGGATTTCTCCAAATTTAATTCCATTTATATGTTCGATCTCGTCATCAAAAACCCTAACGTCTTTCACGTTAGAGAACCCTAAACTTTTTACTTTAATTTATTTTATTTCATTTTTCCCTTTGTGAAATATATTAATTATTTAATAATTAGTCTTTGTATTAGTCTCTGGAATTTTCTGTTCATAAGAATGCAAAAAAAGAAAAAAAAAAAGTCATGTTTAATAAATTTTTCTTTATCTTTTTTTTCTGGATGATATTTATGTAATTCTTCAAAAAAAAATAGCCTTTGGATCTGATTTGGATTTTTCTCTTTTTTGAAAAAAAATACTTAGTTGACGTTTTCACGTTGACATTCCTACTTATTTTAAAAAAACAACAACAACAATAAATAGCAAATTTGTCTCCAAACTAATTACAATCAAATCAATAATTATTGTATAAATTAAAATTAAATTGTTGAAGAATTGTTTTAATTCATCCCTCAAAATTTATCTTTTCCTATCCACTCATTTTTTCAACGAAATATCATTTCTTTCTTTCTACGTAAAGTGAATGTTTTTGTAGTGTGGACACAAGTTAGAGAGAGTTTTTTTTTTTTAATCTTGTTTATATGTATTCATTTTGAATTAATTGATTTGTGTAAAGTTTTTTTTTCTAAAAAAAGAAATAGTGTGGGTTTTAATTTGCAATGAAAGAGTGAGATTATTACGTGTTCGTAGGAATGAAAATGAAATGAGAAAATTATGTGTCTTTGTTATTATTATTTTGGGAATTGATGTGATATTGAGGGTTTTGTTTGGACGTGATTTATGGTTTGACAAATGGAGTTTTCGGTTTTATTACGTGTACTCTCCATGCCTATGTGCACCTAATTTTCACGCTTACCTATATTTCTATTTCTATTTCTTTCTTCTTTTTTATTTATCAATTTCTCTATTTCTATTCATTTTTCTTTTTCCTTTTTTTGTTTGCTATGACTATATCAAACTAAATTTTGATTTAGAAGATTTATGAGTACGTTAAAATTATATATATAACTTTTATGTGAGTATTTTTTTTATACGCAATTCGACTCAATCTCGACAAATCATTGGTGATCATACAAGATTTAAGGTGTTAAGATAATTGATAAGAAATTAATTTCCAGGTAGATAATCACTGTGTATGATCTCTTGGTTAGTTATTATTGAGACGGTGTTTCTTCCGAATTAAAAATATTTAAAGTGATGATAAAATTTACTTTTAGTTAAATTAAGCGTAGTTTAATGGTAATTGACATGAAAATCTTTTTTTTTATATCCAACGTTGAATCATATGTAATGGGTTTACTAAATATAAACAAATAAATTTATATTTTATTTTATTTTTCCTCGTAAATGTTTGAGATTTAATTAAAATAGATTTTAAAGTAAAATATTTGAAATATGATACATTTTAATGTAAACTTTAAAGAAAATACAAACAAATAAAGTATTTACACAATTTATGGTAAAAAAGACTATTGATTTTGCATGAAAGAAGAGTATTCTTTTTTTCATTAGATTTAAGGCATATGGTAATGTAATGTTAAGTGGTTTAAATTATAGCATGCGCAATAATCGTTATAGGATAAATATTTATTTATTTTTCAAAATATACATACATATATAGTGTATTTAAATGATTAATTAAAAACTATAGTAAATCGCATTAATTAAATGTTAGGTTTGGCCAGTAACTAATCACACATCAAAATGTAAAAAATAATTTGAAGAATACATAACATAAATAAGCACCTAGTATATAAGCTCTCCTTGTGTGGTACCATCCTATGGTATTAAATTTTTGTCCATATACTTAATTTTATTGTTAAGTAGAATTTGAAGTTTTATTTAAATAACTTTATAGTTAATAATTTTTTAAAATAAAGTTTTGTAATACAATAAGGTTTCCTTGGTACTCGTTAAAAGAAATATATATATATATATATATATATATATATATATATATATATAATATATATATATATATATATATATATATATATATATATATATGACATGTATACTATACTATATATAATTTCATAAGATTGAAAGTTAATTCATTCACCCAAGACCGAAAAAGTAGTACTTCAACGATCAACTTCGTGATTCGAAACCATATTCTGCGATGCAATGACAACCATATGATCTTGATGACCAAACTCTGACATTTGTCTCAAACGACCAACTTTAGCAAATACGTAACACTTATAATGATCAACTTCAACGACAACCTTGTTTAGTGATTGACGATAACAATTCACCTCGAGCGACCAACTTCTTTGTAACTCCAACGATTAACTCTAACAATTAGTTTGATCGATTATATACTCTAAGAAAAAACTAAAACTAAAAACTCACACAGTGAGAGTGTATTTGAACATAAAATTGAATTTATTAATTAGTTTATTATATTTAATAGTCATCTTTTATAGTATTTGATATCGAGGGATTGTCTATTTATGATAAAGTCATCCTTATAAACCCTACTTTCACGAACATTCAAAACACCATTGTACTACTTAACAACTCCATTATAATCTAAGAATAAGCATTATTTGCGTTGCTTGATAACTCGGCTAACTCGACTATTTCTTCGTGAATCTTCGTGACCAATTTTTTTATATGCATGAAATCCATCTCATTTCTTGACCATGTTTGTATTTTCTTTTAAATATAACCCTGATTGCAACTTTTATTTTTTATGCATGTTCGACTCATATATTTTTTAAAAAGGTTGTGTTCATCTATAAATACAATTTCCATCTATACATCATTTTGTTTTACAATCTACTTCGACCAACGTTTTTCAAATTTAAACTAAAGATTTTTGAAAATTTAAATAACCTACATTTTAAGATTAAAGAAAATAAAATTACATCAACATTCATGGCCTTATTTATCGATGTTGGTTGCGTTTGATATTAACATTTCAATAATACTTTTACACTATTGAATAAAAAGAAAAGATTGAGATATTTTTAAATATAATACAGAATACACCAAAATATTTATAAAATATCACAGTTGCCTATCTATAATGGACTGTGATACACTAAGATACATACATACAGTAGTCTATCTTGATTTAGTATAACTTTGTCTATCACGAATAGACGGTAATATTTTGTTATATTTATAAATAATTTGAGAAATTTTATCCTTTTAAATAATCTCTCAACTTAAGTTTTGTTTCTTTTCTTCCTCGTTTATTTATGACATATACGGAAGTGATTCCAAAATAGTTAAAATTATTTTTTATTTTTAAATAACAGTACAATGCATTTTAAATAGGAGAATTATTATAGACCGTACAAAAAGTGAAACTATTGACAAAATAGGGTGGAATTTAATGAATTTTGTTATATATTTTTCTAAATAGTTTCAATATTTGGTTACTTTTCATAGCCATACTTTTAAACAATATAAAATTGTTTTTAATAGGATGAAATTTGTAAATTTTGAGTTAACTTTCAATATTTAAAAATGCATTTAAAAGTAATTTTATATATAAAGAAAAATAATATTTTAAAGAGTTTTTTAAAAAATTAGAAGGAAAAAAAAACAAACTATTTACATTTTAGAAAGAAACAACTAAATACACAAAAAAAAATTCATGACATTTTATTTTGAAAAGTTTGCAGAAAACAGTAGAAAAAAATTACGATAATAGATCTCATATCACTTATATTTTCAAAATTACAAAAATAGCAAATTTAAAAGTAAATTACTGTCTAATTATCATCGTATTTGTCGAATTTATTATGATATACAAAAAAAAGAATTATGAGTTTTTTTTTTCTCTTTTATTTTTGTACGGCATAAATACTTTATCTAATTTTCTATATCATTTTAAATAGACGTAGTTTAATTATTATTATTTATGATGAGATGTGTGGAAGAAAGAAAGAGAAAGAGAGGGAAGAAAAAGTGATGTTGAGGTGTGAAGGTCCCGTAAAGGAAGTGAGAAAGGGGGGGGGGGGCACGGGGTTTCACGTGAGGGGCCAAGCCTTCCAGCTGCCACGTGGAACATGGCCCTTCATCCATTTTTATTTCCTCTTTTTTTATTTATTATGGATGGGGCCTGGAGGGAAACCAACCTTAAAGAATATTAATCCTACTCCTTATTTTTTGGATTTACAAAAATACTCATTTATAATAAACTCTACACCCTGATAATTTTAGAAATAATATTTTTAATTTTGAAAATAAGTTATTTTAGAAAAAATTGAAATAATAGTTTTTGAAGCACTTTTAAAATTTAAATGTCCTCTAGTTTATATTTTAACTATATTGTTTTATTTTAATTTTTGATAATTTCTTCAAATTTTTTAAATGAATGGTCTATGGTTATTTTGAAATGGAAAAAAAAAATCAATTTCATTTGATGTTTGTGTTTATTATAAATTTAGTTTTCCCTACTAATTTATTATTGATTTTTTTTTTTACAAAAGAAGAAAGCCCTTAATCCCATTAGTATTTCACTTTATTCTTGAAAACATAAATCACATAATGAGGTTGTGTTTTGCATAATAATAATCAATATGATTATTTAAGTCAATTTAAATTATAGAAAAATAATAGTTTTGATGGACTAAATTTAAGGTTTATTAAAATTTTAATATTCGAACCAAACTAAAAGGTTAAAAACCTAACGGAAGTGTTGTTATTAATTAACAACTTTACTGAATATAAGATTTATTAGAAGTATACCATTTAAAATAGAATGAAATCTAAAATGCGAATGCTAATATGATATTTTAATATTATTTTAAAAAACATTTTGAAAATCCAAAAGAAAATAACAAGTTGATTTAAAAGCGGGGTTGTATTGAAAATGGACATGTTAAAAAAATAACAAAATTCATCGAACTCCTTATAATCCATCTAAAAATTTTGTTATATTTTATAAATAATTTCATTTTTTTTTTCATTCGTAACAATTTCCCCCCTTCTTTCCCCGAGATGTATAGTACAAAAACATTGAGTGGGTTGGTCAAAAGAAAAAGGGAAAATGAGTTGAGTGAGGAACATAGCCTTAGCCATGTACAACTAGTTCACGG
Organism: Cucumis sativus; assembly: GCF_000004075.3. NCBI lineage: Eukaryota > Viridiplantae > Streptophyta > Magnoliopsida > Cucurbitales > Cucurbitaceae > Cucumis > Cucumis sativus. Next base: position 38,335,641 of record NC_026657.2, read on the forward strand.
GTTCTAAATCTTTTCACTTTTGATTAAGGTTGAAAAGTTTTTACGATGTACTTTGTGGAGTAAACAACCCCTACAACTTTTATATATATATATATATATATAGACACATACAAATAGATATATAGATATATTAATATGTATTGAGAGTTTTGCATAGTTTATTAGAAGACCATGTTTATCACACAGTAATAAAAATTGGTGTAACCAAAATAAGATTTTATTGATGAATTCTCTTTTATCACGTTTACTTAGAACTATGAATCTGTCACATTTTATCGTTATTGTTATCGTTGCCGATGTGATTATTATTATTTGATCTTAACAATTACGGACCACAGTAACAATCCCAATAGTAAAAACGTGACAAATTCACAATTTTCATAGTCACAATAATAATATAACGATAAATACAATGGGTCCTACTAATTGAACAAATTTGATTTTCCTTACCTATAATACAAAATTTGATTACAAATATTAAGGTAGGTATTACCATTGATGGATAACTTTTGAACTAGTGTTTGATCAAAATAATTTTGTTTATTTTCTTTGAAATAAATAAACTTTACATTTTAAACATACAATTACTACTGGTAAAAAAACAACCTAAATTTCTTCAATATGAAATATCAACTCCTAGAAGAAGAAAAAACTACTTTTTTTAAACTCTTTTGAATTATAATGCTGTATTTGTTTATTTGAAGGAAAAACCCCCCAATAATTCTTCCTAAAATTACCCTTTGCAAGGCTTAACCAAGAAAAGAAAAAAATGGACCAACAAGTCAAAAGAAAGTAGCTTTTCAATAAGAAATTATTGAAACTGAAAGGAAATAGATTTAATTTTTTTACCAAATGAGATCTTGATCAACAACTTATATCTTTTTATACAAAACGACTATCACCAAAGTTAAAGTTAAAATTGGAGTATCGTTTGGGATATGATTGGTGCTTTAAGGCTTAATCTAATATTAGAATTAGGAAAAAGAAGCTTCAAATACATATACATTGAACAAGGAAGTAAAAGAGATATGCTTCAATTCAAGCAAACAGTATATATATGTCTGTCTAAACCACACCTAAAGCAATAGCAACCAAAAGAAAAAACTATAAAGTCATGATTAATTCTATGCAGCAGACTTGAAATGAAACTCATCTATGGTGGAATATATCAAACCTTCATCTTCAAGAGACCTTATGGAATCCCTAAACCAAACCAAAAGTAAATATAAGTTAATTCGCATATTAACCACACAAGGGAGTTGGAAGGTATAGGGGAAACATACAGTATTTTCTCCATTGGAAGTTTCAGTTGTTGGGAAAGTTCATCTTTGTGTATTCCTCTTTCTTTTGCACTGAAAAGAAAGAAAAAGAATATTTAACTTCTCCAAGTAAAAGAAGCCGTTTTCCCCCTTGTACAGAATAAGTAGTTTATACATTAGTTTCATAGAACAATTTTTTAACTCTCTTGATCATTATACTAATTGTCAAATAAATAAAATAACTTCACTTAAGATGAACCAAATTATACGTACAAAAACCCTTAAGTCCAGGTACTCTAAGATATCCAAATTTAGTCTGTATATAGATAAATCTCAAATGTCATCTCAAAATTTTAGTCTTGTTTACTCTATTTAATTAACAAACTTCGATGAAAACTAACATCAAATACAAATAATTTAAGACATTGATAGTGCAAAAACTAAATACATTTGAAAGTAAAAGGGATTAAAATAAGTTCATAAACCAAAATCATATCATAACCTATATTTATCTTAAAAAAACTTAACAAATATCATACACTTTTTACTAGGTAACAAAACGAAGGATTCCATATAATCACTGTTCTATACTCTTTTTTTTATATCTATAACAAAACGAAGCAGATTGCATATAATCATTGTTCTATACTTTTTTTTTTATATCTATAAGTGTCCCAATCAGTTTACGTGCATCGAAACAATCCATCTGAAATTATTGTCCTATACTTGGGCAACAATAAATCTCAAGGGCAATACTAAATTTCTAATCTACAATAATTAGTTGGATTTTTTTTTAGTGGCCCACATGAAAATTGAAACGTGCAACCTAAAGTCATATCTTGTCCCCCCTTATTATTGAGCCAAGGGTCAACTCAGTGTGAGTGTCTATTGAACCAATAATCAGAAGTGACCTGACTAACAGTCAACCACCGACCTCACGTCTTGTTTTCTATTCACAGAAGTTAAAAAGTACCACGAATGACTCAAAATCACATCTGATGATAGAGCTCAATTATTTGTATGTAAAAACACCTTGTGTCCGGCAAGCTTAAGTCAGTTTCATATGGAAAAACGCACAGTAATTAGCCAACAAACAAAACAATCTGCAAAGGAAAATCAAACTTTGGTTTGGGACAACTTACACGCTGGAGGGCAGCTGCAGATAGTCAAGAACCAATTCATCACAGCTCTTTTTAACATCAACAGTGTGCTGCTCAGATGGCTGCAAAAAGAAATCAGATTTAAATTCCTATCAAGCAATCACAGATAAGATATAGATGCACAGTCATAACTGTTAAGGACAACCCTCCACACATCTCTACAATAATATGATATTGTTTACTTTAGATCCAACTCACATTACTTTACTTTTAGCTTCACTCGAAGGACATCAATATGATATATTATTCCTCACTTACATATTCTAAATCTTCTATTTACAGTCGAGTGGTATTTTTGTCACATTCTCAATAATTATCATGGTTAATTAAGACTTACTATTGCTGAAGAAGTTGTATGATATCCATTCGAGCCATTCTGCACTGGAGTCTTCACAATTGAATCTGAGGTTTGGAGCTGTGTTGATCCATTGCCTTTGAGATTCTAGCAGTTTAAGACAAATGAATTGAGAATTATGATATTTGTTAATAATTAATTCCGTTAGACTATAGAAAAAACAATGTTACAAGTTCGAAGCACAATTACCAAGTCAGCTCCAGGAACTAGTACCTGTAACTTGGAGTTCCGCAAGTGGTCGTGTATGCATTCAATAAAGTGGAAGGTAATTTCATCAAAGTTCGTAACAGGCCTGGCAAAGCATAACCAAATTCAATCATTGTGTCAGTTGATCAAATATACAACAGGGACAGATTATTTGGCATTAGACGGTTTCCAATACACAAATAATTACAAAAAAATCAATCCTTTGGACTGTAGTTTCAAGCAGAAGTTTTAGGCAATTACATATTAACAAAGAGAGACTATATAGCATTAACAAGACATTTGTTTCCCAGAGGTTTGCTTGTTCATATTTTACTAATTGGGGAAATCCAGAAAGGAAATCAGCAACTGTAAATTTTAAGGGAGAACATAACATTTCTTAAACCAACACTGGCGAAAATTTGCTAAATCCCATATGTAAATGTCATCATTCAAAGCATGTAATCTAGAAATAGTTTAAACAATTTAGCCACTAATAATTGATTTTAAGTCGAGGGTTGATATGGAATTGATCTAATTCCACTACTATGTCAAAACTAACAAATGACACGTCTCATAGTGCCCATGCACTGGCAACGTGAGAAGTTAATACTATTCTCAAAATTTCTTAAATTCATTGAGAAAGAAGTTTAAGAATTTAAAATATTAACTTTCAAAGCATAAAATATTTCTCTGCACCTGACACATCCCCGAGACCTTCAACAAAGTAGAGATCATAATGTAAACATTTCAAAAACAAATTTTGTTATCCTGATATGCTTAGTTTGAAAGTTTACGAGCACTATGATTAGAAACAAATATAATGGTCACCTTCACTTGTTTGTAAAATGTGAATAAAACCGGTCTTTCGGCACCAACACTACCCATTTCTTCTATTGGACCTTAATTCCTTCGTACCAATACCGAGTACCTCTCTCCGTGACAATCACACAGAACTCAAGGGTACTGTAACATATCCTGGTTGTTCTACTTACAAAACCAGTAGACTATATTTGCTGCAATAGATCTAAGAACTGAGAATTGGCACAATAGAACGGATTCCATTCAATCCTATACAAGCAAGGTTGTAGTTGTATATTTGATGGTTTTACTACAACAATGAATTAGAACATATATGGCATCTTTCCAGAACGGTGCTTAGCTAACATTGACCTACTTCAACTTACTTGATGTGTAAATCCTAAAATTTCAACATGCAATAAAACACCGAGCAGAATGATAACCTTATGTGTAAAACATTTAACTTCAAAAGAGATCCCAAAGGCTTGTAATAGATTGAAGACAATCATAGTACCATACCTTACGGAGAATGCAAATATTTGCTTATTGCTTTGGAACATTTTCAAATGCCCATTCACCCGAACGTACATTCCATCTCTGTGCCATGAAAAATCAAACTACATGAGGATCAAGACCACTAAAGTATTTTTCATCACAAGAGAATCAAACTAGATAAGAACTTACTGTATTTCCTCCATTTGGTTGGTGTCAAAAGTGTCGTTTACCCTGAATAAAATTTGACACACGTTCTTCAATAAAACGGAACAGATACAACGCTAGAATGAAGATTAAAAGGTTTAGGAAGATTGCAATTGCAACAGTATACCATCTTTTGCAACCAATTGTTCCTGTTCCATCATCTACCGTGAATGTGATATCCGTATTCCTTTCAGCTTTCTCAGAGACCTTCCCAACGATTGTAACCTTTTCCCAATAACTAAAATGTCAGTACTTATAACAAAAGAGAATTTACAAGTACAGTATGAGAAACTCGAACTTAAAAACTAGATAGAAATACACAGGCTGATGATCAAATCTGGAGGAGCCAATCATGAATATGTACACCAACATGGCCTTTTAAGAAACGATGCTTGTCACGAGGGGAAAAGTTACATGTTGATTATACAAGTTTGCTGTAGAAAATTTCTATGATTTGACAACTGTTTATTTCAATTAACATTTATATGATGTAAAAAAACTGAAATCCATAACCTTCCCTGCGCATTGCAGAATTCAACACTCTGCTAACGTAATGTCCATGCTTCTTAAGGTTGAAGGGATAAAGAATCTAAGAATAACTAAACCACCCAAAAATATTAACATAAGACCCTCTACATCGTTTTCTTGTCGTCTTTTTTAAATAATACATAACAGTTGGAAAGAAGACAAGAAAATATACATTTGTAATATCAACCCCATTGATTACAAAGTTGGCCTTCTCTTCACCAGAATGTGAAGCTTCGCTGATCTGTTTCACAGTTACCGGAATCAAGCCCGGGGATTCTCGACTCTGCATGGAATAATTAAAAAGATATGAAGAAAATGTAACAAACATCCGACAATTAGCATTTTATTCACGATTCTCTCAAGATTAATCCGACATAAATAAAATGAATTCAAACCCCATTTCTTGAAATTTCAACACCGTTCCGATCATCGTTCCGGTGAACTAAAAACGATTTAGGTTTACGCTTTCAGTTTTGCTCTCGCTGGATTCTAGCCATCCAACGACTTTATAAGGAGTATCGGTTCCTTAAACCCCAATTCTATTCATTAATTAAAAAAAAAAATCTCTCTGGATCAAGCAGAAATTTAGAAGTTGAAGCAGCGACTTACCTTCGCTGAAGAGGAGTCATTGGTCTGAGAAGACGTAAATCCGCTGGCGGAATCAAACTGGGTACTGGAGAACATTCTTCAAAACTCTGTGAGTAATAACGCGATGAACAATCAGCAATGGAGAAATGGAAGAGAATTGGGGAGCAAATATGAACATATGGAAGTAGAAGCTTTTCGTTTTCCCGCCATTGATGCTCTAATTTCCCGCGAAAACTTGTTAGCTGCAAAGCCCACAAAGCCCATTCTCTCGTTCACATTCTCTTCGTGTAAATTTATGGGCTGAGCCTCTTTCATTGGTCCATCAAATATGCCAACACTATCTTAAAGAAATATTTAGGTGAAACAACTAGATTAGGTATGATATTTTATAAATGACCTAATTTTTCAATAATTATCTAAACTAAAAAATCGTTCTATTTTTTTTTTTTGACAATTTTAACCTTCTATTAATTATTTAAAAATAAATTATATCAGTAAACACTAATTTTTTTTAATATTTTAAAAAATGTTAGATAATTTTTTACTTAATTATCAACCATCTAATTTATTATATTAATGGTAACTTTCTTAATTATATTTATTTATTTATTAGTGTAATATTAATAAAAAAACTACACGTCAGAGGACAAAAATGAGAAGAAGAATGAACTAAAAAGAAATACCAATTAATTCAAAATCGTGAGAGTGTAGAGCAACATGATGGAATGAAAAAACAATTTTAATTTAGGATTTAAATTGAAAATGATTATTACTAAACATATATAATTTATATCATATTATCACAAACAACTAATAAGTATTACATAAATAAATATAAACTAATATAAACTAATAATTAAATAAGTTACAGATATATAAATTAGGTGGTTTATAATTAAAGATTTGATGTAATATTAAAAAGTTATTTAAGATATTTGAGTATTTTGTGTAAATATTTGAAATATATATTAATTCGAGTGAATTGGATTGAATTAAATCTAAGTTTTCAATTCTATATAAAATGGTTTGGGTAGACTCACGTTACCGCTACCTCCAAGCTTTTACCTTTCCGCATCGGAAGTAAAGGAGTAGAACTACAGAAGAAGACGAACCTGAAATTTTGAAGCTCGACCTCATATACGTACCGATACACGGAGCTTCTTCCATTGCTTCTCGACTCCGATAAACCCTAATTTCCAAGGCGTTACCTTTTTTTTTTTTTTGTTTCTGATTGTTTCTCAAGAATGTCGGGAAGTGGAAACACGCGATTCCTTTTTCGTTGCATCTAATTTCGTCGGAAGAATAGATTCTACACATTTCACAAGGTGAACTTGGAAACATTCCCGATTCGGCTGCTTACAACTTATTGGTACTGGATTTAGCTTTGGTGAGGTGAAAAATGGGGGAAAAATGTATGTGCAGCTTATGATTAGAGTTAGAAACGGAGTTTCATACACTTGGTTGATTGCTTGAAGTTGCTAAGGCGGTGATCATTGTCTAATTCGCAATCTGCAGAAGATTTTTTTTAATGATGAAGTAGTTATATTATCAATTCAGATAGAATCGTGTAATCAAGGTAGTCTAGATTTTGTCCAACGTTGAAATTTCAGGATTGGATTGAATGATTAAGGAACAAATTAAAAACTTTCGGTAGCTCTGACATTTATCTGTTTTCCTTTCTTGCTAGAACAATGCCTCGCAAGGTGAGCCACGGGTTAGATTACGATGATGATTACGACGACTACGACGATTACGATTATTATGATAACGATTTCGACGTAGAAGAAAAAGGCAAGAAAGTTCTCTCTCTGATAACATTTAAATTCGTTATCTTCCACAATTTCTCGAACTTTACCTTGAATTTAGATATTTGAAGTAATAATATAGACTAAATTACCTGTGGAGCATTGCCATCATGTAATCAATTAAAAGGGAAGGTGGAAAGATGATTGGCGGGTTCTTATTTGGTTAATCAGTTTAAACTACTGCCCTGATATTTGGACGGGCTATAGCATGCATAGCGAGCTATTAGTTTGGTGTAGACCGGTGCTGGTTCTGTTTTGAATAATCTGTTTCCTTGACGGTATTCTGTTGCTCTTCTTTCATACCAAATATTTGGGTTTTGTTTACAGCAACAGAAAAAATACCTGTGACTAAGGAAGAACCAAAAGGGCATAAGCTTTGGCGATGCTCGATTTGCACTTACGACAACGAAGACAGTTTTTCTGTCTGTGATATATGTGGGGTTCTGCGCATCCCTCTGGACAACAACAGAAATACTCAAGATGATAGAACAGGTACTTCATCATATCTTTTTGACGCGATTTTGTTCACTGATTAGAGGAAGAGAAGTGCTGTATGAACATATTACACTACTTTAGTTATGGAGTGCTTTATGGCTAATTCGCTCGTGAGTCTCTCTTCTTTTATTGTTGTTCTCTATTTTATTTTATTTCCATTCAGTAATACACTGGTCAGAAGTTAGATTTATCGCATTAGGTAAAGGAGTTTACATTTGGTTTAATGTAGCTCCAAGAGAACTTCACTGTTTTTCTAAAACTTTCTTTTTTGGATGGTTTCAAACTTCCCTTGTCTAGCTCATTCCTCTTTCATAGATTAGATCTCTTTCATGCAGTTGAAAACATCTGCAAAGACTCTGGAGTATCAAAAATGGCCAAGTCTCTCTTTGCATCGTTGCCAAATCAGATACCCAAAAGGGCTGTAAAATTGCAAGAACAGGATGATAAAATTGTGGAGGAAAGAGAAGAGAACATCCACAAGATTGGAAATATCCAGGGCCATTTGCATGAATTCCATAATGCTTTTAGTACCTGTAGTCATTTCCATACTAACATAGGTTTGTACTTACCAATTTTCTCAGAAGACGTGGATTCACAAATTTAGAGCAATTTATTTTGTGGTCTGCTTCCTCAATACCTAGAGCCAGAATGACATTGTTAATATCTTCTATTAAGCAATAACGAAATCTAAATCGATACTTTTGCTCCCCCAAGATATCCATAAATGATTGCAACTTACTTTTGAATTTTGATCTACAAATAATCAGTATAAAATATCTTCAAATAATTACTCAAAGATTATCTTTTATTTTCTAAACAACATCTTGAGTTCATCATGGCATTAGATTTCTAACGTCACTCATTTGGAATGATACAGTCCCTTTCAAGTTTGATATTCCATCCCCAGATGATGTGGTTTCTAATGGATTGCGTTCCTCCAAAGTTGGTTTAAAAGGTATATTTTTTGGTGGCTGAAGATTTCGTTGTTGCTTTAGTATCAGTTGCGAAGCAAAATTTGAATTTTCTATTTAACCGAGAGGAAGCAACAAAAGATGGATCTACACATTTAGAAAATTTGATGTTTGTGCATGGCTGAAAGCATCTCATTGATACGGGAACCTAGTTACTTTGTAGAAAATCAAGGATAGCTAGAATCTATTGGGTTTAAGGTATCTTTTTCTCAATGTGCAGGCTCATAAAAATTGGGTGTCAGGGAAGTGAGTGATAGTTTTAGACCCATGCTAGCACTGCACGGGGTGGGGGTTTACCTGCTTATATGTCAATTTTTTTTTTGTTATTGTGTCTTTATCCCACATTTCATTCACAAGGGTATACCTGTACTTTCTGTGGTTCTTTTATGTAGTAGATCAAAGCCTATTACTGTGTTCAAAAGATTTGATCCTTTACTGTAAAGCTAGTCATAAGGTCCTTTTCCTGCAGTAGTCTTCTTGAATGACTAGGACAAATTTACCTCAGTGTTTGAAGATCTGTAATAGTTAGCTCGTCTTCTGTCATTATCTTATTTTCGAGCTACTGGATGCTATCTCCAAAGCAATTCTTATTAGGGTCTCTTAAATGATCGACTACTCCCTTTTGCCTTTCAAGTTGTTATGTGCTGATGTCTTTCTGGATTACTTTCAATTTCAACGTCGGTTCATTCATATACAAGTTTTTTAACTCTGAAGACACATCTAAAGCTCTCCATCAGAATGATGGTTTGTTACATTTTATGGCTTTTGGCACCAAATTAAAAATAATTACTATTACTCTAGAATGATGAATCTAAATTATTTATGGTTTAACTTATTATGGAGATGATGGAACCAAAGTAGCATTTTGGAAAGTATAAGAATTACTGTAGAAGGTTGACGGTTTTTCTTTATGTTTGTTAGCTCTTTGTTTCATCTCCATTGCTTAATTATCACAATATACGTACAGTCTGATATCCGATGTACCACAACATTTTGACATCGTTTGTTACTCATTGGTTGGTATTAGGATTACAGTGGTAAAATTAGGCTCCAAAACGTGTCATCTAGTGGTTGGTTTTGACTGTCAACTTGAACTTAGTTTCAGTTAGAAGTATGAATTTTTATGTTCCAATGTTTCTATTTCCATGGTTGGTTATTCAGTCTTCTTGAGTCTCAATTAAGTAATAGATATCTTTGTATTTCTACTCCTTGCTATCTGAATGAAGTTTGCCTTTTTTTGTTGATTCACCATTTTATAGCAGCCAACCACAACGACTTCAACTCTTTAATATTTTCTTCAGACACCACTAAGATATCTGCAAACAATGCAGCATTGACTTCAAAAAGTGCACATAGCGCGTCTACTTTATCGCAAATGAGTAAATCAGGCAATATAGGAGATAAACAGTTGAATACCAAAGGTTCAGCCAACTCAGGGATCTCAATTGGAAAAAAAACAATGGTTATTGAAGAACTCAATACATCAATTAGTGTAACAAAAAATTTACAATCACGTGATAACCGGTCATCAGGCACTTCCTCATCAAAGTCAGCAGGCAAATTTGACAGCATGGATGAGAGCAGCAACCCTTCTGTGGACTGGGAAAGGTCCCAAAGTCTTGCCGGTGGTTTGAACAACATGGTCCTAAATGTTAAATCTGCCTATGCAAATTATATTAGTGGGATTGGGAAAACATCAAATCCGCAGTATAAGCATGATAAGTGGATGCTACCTGATAAGGCTGTAGATACGCTGACTCAGCTGAATCTTGCCATAGTAAGTCTTCGTATAACCACGAACAGTCTCATGAATTATTCTGAGGCTTCTTTTTAAGTCCTTATATCAATTTATAGAAAGGTACATAAATAATAGTTTATTCAACATTTTGCAGGTTGGTCATGTTGATTCTGGAAAATCTACACTCTCAGGAAGATTGCTGCACCTATTGGGACGTGTATCCCAAAAAGAAATGCACAAATATGAAAAAGAGGCAAAATCAATGGTAAATTAATTTTTGTGCATTTTTCATTCATCTTTTTTTACGGCCACCAAAATAGATGTAATATTCATCTCCATGTCTATATAGCATCTCCTTAATCGTACGCATCAGCTACACATGATTAAAATTAATATAACAAGCTACATAATCTAATAGCATATCAAGTACAGCTACAAACTTCCATTTGAAACTTCACACAATATGTACGAATTCTCGTGCTGTCACTCTTCAGTTTGTTAGATATGGTCATCAAGGACAGTTCCATTCGCTGAAAAAAAGAAAATTTATGAATCCTGCAAACTTGCGCATTTTTCATTCATCTTGTACTTAATTACTGCTAATTTGTATTTTTTTCTCAGGGCAAGGGCTCCTTTGCTTATGCCTGGGCACTGGATGAGAGTGCAGAGGAAAGGGAGAGAGGAATAACTATGACTGTTGGTGTTGCTTTTTTTGATTCCAAAAGATATCATATTGTTGTGCTTGATTCCCCTGGCCATAAAGATTTTGTTCCAAACTTGATATCTGGGGCCACACAAGCTGATGCTGCAGTTCTTGTTATCGATGCATCTGTTGGTGCATTTGAGGCTGGTATGGACAGTTCAAAGGGGCAAACAAGGGAACATGTGCAATTAATCAGGAGCTTTGGTGTAGATCAGATTATCGTTGCAGTTAACAAAATGGATGTGGTGGAGTATTCCAAAGATCGATATGAGTTTATTAAGCTGCAACTGGGAACCTTTATTCGTTCATGTGGTTATAAAGATTCATCATTGTCTTGGATTCCATTGAGTGCCATGGCAAATCAGAATCTGGTGACTGCCCCTTCTGATGTACATTTTTTATCCTGGTGAGTGTCAGATGCATTCCTTCCTTTCAAACATTTGAAGCAAGATTTATTGAATGAGGAATATGATGTTTTATCATTTATGCACCATGCTTTTCTTGAAAGACTTTCTTCCATGTCCTTTTGGTATGAATAAATGGGGTTGCCTTTTCTTACTCCCTTCAATCTGGTCTGGTGGAATATTATTTCTCTTGTAGCAATATTTTAGACTCTAAGTGCTTAAAACATATACGTGCTGGGGTAAAAAGGGAAAAGAGGTTGAGAAGCGGTAAGAGTAAGCATCGTATCTACGGACTGTTAAGGGAATGTTTTATGGGGAGGGAAAGTGACAGGGACCTCTTTTTGTCTAAGAATTGGCTCACACTCAAGTGGAGGAGAACCAGCTCTCTCCAGGTGATCCGTAGTGTCTTCTTGCTTTTTTGTTAATCTCTTATCCCCGTTCTTGTTTGAGACTCTCTGTTTGTAATCATTGTTTACATCAACATATCGCTTTTATTGGTGGTCTGTTTGGCCCATTTCGTGCACGGATTTGGTTTGTTTATGTTTATTGTGCAGGAACTTTTTAGGATTGGGAAACCTAACACATTATTTGTGGTGGCCTCCTACAAAAAAAGAAATATTATCTTTTGTTGGACTGTATATGGATATATGATGTTGACTAAACATCTAAGGCTGCAATTAGATAGTTAAAAGTAGGGGGATTAGAGCTCTTATCTTTTCCACTCCCTCTAGAAAAGAAATAACACGATCTCATCTTTGTTTCATATTGGCAACAAAGTTCTCAAGTTTGAGACTAAAAGCGTTTCAGATATCTCTTGCGGCAAGTGATGTCCTGTCTGTTTCAAAATCTTCAGTGATTCTATCAAGTATCAACTTTAGCTAGAGTTGGTGGCTTGAAAGCTTTACCTTTTGGTAAGAGGAAATCCTCAAGGCAGTGAAGGAGATTGGTAGTTTAAAATCTCTTGGCCCCTACCCCCTGTTAACATATAGTAGTGGGGGTGCTTTCTTTAAGAAGGTTGAAACTTCTTAAAATATGGCTTGCCGAACCGGTTTTGACTGTTTATCGGTCATTAATGTTATTTCTATAGTCAAATTAAAAGATGAAAAAGGAGGGAAGACAGAAAAAACTCGGTTAGGTTTTGGGTGTAAACTACTATGTTTGATAGAGAGATTTTGCCAAAAGAATGACGTGAGACCTAACTCTATTGTAATGGTATTACTTGGAAATGGTGTTTTGTTATGGTATTTGTAATCACTGCAGTCACTATTCACTACTATTGACACATACTTGGTAGGTCAGTTTGTTGGTTCGAATTTGCATCCCTACTTGTTCCGATGTCTTTGCTTGTCCTATGATTTCACAAACAGTAATATGTATGCAGGTACCGTGGACCTAATCTTTTGGAGGCAATAGATTCTCTTCAACCACCCACTCGAGAATTCTCTAAGCCACTGCTTATGCCGATATGCGACGTTGTTAGATCACTTTCACTAGGACAAGTGTCTGCCTGTGGAAAATTGGAAGCTGGAGCTCTCCAGTCTGGATCTAAGGTACATGCTCTGCTTCTAAGCTGAGTTTATATGGTTTTGTTTCTGGAGACTACAAATTTAAAAAATGAAAATTTTCCAGTTGTTTCTTTCATGGTCTAAAGTTGGGTCCTCTATGCGATTTCATGAAAACATTTTTGAACCTTCTAAAGTTAAAATGTCATGTTTGTCTGTTTCTTGGTGTTCTGTAGGTTCTAATCATGCCATCTGGAGATAAAGCAACCGTGCGAACTTTGGAACGCAATTCTCAGGCTTGCAAAATCGCAAGAGCGGGGGACAACGTGACTGTTACTCTACAAGGAGTTGAACCAAGTAGCGTGATGTCTGGGGGTGTCCTATGCCATCCTGATTTCCCGGTCGCTGCTGCAAAACATTTGGAATTGAAGATTCTCACCTTGGAATATGCAACACCGATATTAATAGGATCTCAGGTGCACATCATTCTGCCTGCGCCATTCGATTCTTTTTCGATCGTGATTTATTTGTCCCTTTCAATTATTAGGGTGTTAATCCCATTTCTCAAAATGAACAGTTGGAAATTCATATACACCATGTGAAGGAGGCTGCTAGAGTTGCAAGAATAGTCTCATTGCTCGATTCAAAGACGGGGAAGGTCACGAAGAAGGCACCACGCTGTCTCAGTGCTAAACAAAGCGCAGTGATTGAGGTGAAAACCAAGTTTACAAACACATCCTATTTCAATCAATTTTCAGGTTGACCATATTCTATTTTCTTCATCATTAGGTTGTTTTACAAAGCCCTGTTTGCGTCGAAGCATTCTCAACTAGTCGAGCACTTGGTCGGGTATTTCTGAGAACGATGGGAAGAACCATAGCCGTCGGCATTGTGACCCAACTAATCGGAGGCTCTCAATAATGTAACACAACACAAACATCATAGGGTTGTATTTGAAGTGAAAACAAAATCGTTGGCGTAACTTTAGATAAGAGCTTTATATTATTTAGAGTGAATTTGGAGTAGTGGAAGTTAGAGCTTTGAATAAATGTAATTTCTGAGGGAATATAGGTTATATGTAATATCAAATTTATTGATTCTTTTCTTGCAGTGTTTTAGAATTTGTTTTTTAAAACAGCGTTTTGATGCACTTCTAAATTGTTTTAGGATTGTGAAGTGTAGTTATTGTATCAATTTTGTAATCACTAATTCATCTTTTCTTGACAAAGATGGACAGTACAACCAAATGAGTTTTGTTTCAAAGTAAATGGAAAAAATAATTGAAAAATCATGGATATAACGTAACGAAAAATAATTTGTAAATATGATATAATTTAGATATAATTTTCAAACTCTTAACATTTCATATTAGATTTTTAGATTTTGTTTCTGAACCTACAATTATAATCTTACATATGTACAGGTTTGGAGAGTTTTTTAATCTGATTTTAGAGCTGTTAGTTGTTATTCAATATAACTACAAAATTAATCAAGTTTGAATCTCATCTGATGATATTATCAATTAACTCTTGAAATATGAAGCAAAATGTCCTGAGGATTCCAAAATTCAAAGATTTCTTATAAAGTTACTATATTGTATAGGTTTTATATTGATTTTTTGAAAATCAAAATCGTGTTAACCGATAGAAAAGAAAGTTACATTATCAAGGTGATAATTGTCGAAGGCCTGTTGGTGGTATACACATCCCATTCCAAAATTTAAAACTTGTACGTGTTGTATGCAAATTCCTCAGGAGTGTTAATAATAGTTCATCACATTAAGAATAATTCCTTTCATCTTCTTTACCAAGTAAACTAAAACAGATTTAGAGTAAGAAATTGAATAGTGAGGAGTATGAAGCCCTAAATTTTGATATTTTCTAGTGACAAAATCCACAAACTCCTTGACCCAAACAAACAACAACAGTAGAGATCATAACCCTAAACTTTCCTACTACTTCCAAACTTTTTGAACCAAACACCTAAAAGGGAATTAGCATAGCTGCTTTGTGCCCTATCATCCTAACATTCATTCTTCAAAATAAAGGGAAAAAATTAAAAATGCATGATATAAGGAAAGTTAACGTAGCAAAATGAACTCCATCATGATAGACAATATAGTAGACTATGACATATAGATTTTTGCTATATTTTAAGATGTTTTTAGAAGTTTTTTCATTTAGAATGATTTTCAACCATATGAATAAAATTATAATTTATCATCGACTAAACAGATAAACAAAACTTTGTGGTGTTTAAGAGAGAAAATACAGGCAGAAAACGTACAACAAACTTAAACTGCACCCTGTTAGAATCGATTGTTCCTTCTCCAATCATAAGCCATTTAAAATTTAAAGACAAATACCAATTCTAGTGTGGAACATTCTTAGGCAGGTTTCGGATTACGTTGTTCTTCAATCCGATTTTGGTGCGCATTGCTTCCAACCCGGTTCGATTCATTTCTTTCATCACCTTCATCCTGATCATCTTTTCTCTCGATTGGACCGTTGCCAATCCCATACTCCTGTACCTGCCAAATCAAAATGATAAAAATCTCTTCTCAAAGGTTTGTTCATTCCATAATAACATATTGCTTTGATTCTGAGCTCATAACGAACAGAGTTCCTCAAACGATTGAGAAATCATTTTAATATTTCACCCGCCGTTATTGTACGTCTTTAGCGAGATTTAACATATGTATCCATAGATTTTAAGGCTTTTTCTTTAATCATTCAAGACAAATTTTTATTATATGCAAATTGCATATTTTTAGTACATCGATTGGGATGAAGGTTATGCCAATTACTGTTTGAGTTAAGTTCACTTTGGCATAAAAACTGCATTCAAAAGTGTAAAATTAAATAATAAACTAATCTTGAGTGATTAAAGTCATTTATCAAAATGGTATTGTAGATGAAAAAAGTAATTTTAACCATTTCAACACTTCGATCCATCGAGTCTTCTCCATGAAAGTTGGCTTTAAAACAAATATAATTTATATTAGCAACGGGATCTCACGGTAAAATATCAGAACATACCTAGCTGCCAATACAGCAGTAATGGCTGCATCGTTTGCAGGAGATGGTCGTGGTTTTTGGCGATAATAACGTAGAAATTGTCTGGAACCAAGTGTTTTAGTCGATTGTCGTTCGCTGCTTCCTTGAACTAAGATGAGCTCTGCTCCACCACTACCAAATTGGACAGTGTTGTCTTGCGCACCTGATGGTACGAGCTGGTTGCCACTTCCATCGACATAACTATATGATAAACACCATAGAAAATGAAGAAGAAACTCAGTTAGAAACTGAGTTTATTTCAAGATATGAGAAATGAAAAATTCAAGAAACAGAAGGATAAGCACCTGCTGCTGTAATCATAAAATTCCTCCAACTCTACTTCTTCATTCTCGTCTTCATCACCATAATGCACTTTGCAATGGCTTTTTGCTTCCATATGCTTCCTAACAGCTTCCAAGCTGCTAAAAGGAAGACAATTATCATTGCAGTACAGACACCTGAAATCCCTCATCACCTGGAAATGGAACATTGAAGTAAATCAACTTCTGATTTCATTGAGCACAAAGTTAAAAAAGGGGGTATCTCATTTTAACACCTTCAGGCCGACATATGTAAGGAAGCCTTTTGGATCCTTCAAATATTCAATATCAGGAATAAAGAATCCATGTTTCTTGTGCATGTGGACCATGCAGCTCTCAATGGTATCATGCTCTAGATCACACATGAAGCAGCATGATGGATCCAAGTCCACCTCAATGGCATCAGTATCATCATCCTCATTCTCATCCTCATTTCCATCAACCATGTCTTCATCGGGATCAACTTCTTCCCACTCATCCTCACTCTCTTCCTCCTCACTTTGTTGGGGTGCCTTGTTGGAAATTCGCTGGGGAAGGGGCTTAATTATTGGCTTTTCAACTTCTTGATCATGTGCTCCTTGCGAAGCTCGAATGATATGACTCCTAGATTTAAGGTGTTGGGCATGTGCCTGAGCACTCCTATAAGCTTTGCTACAAAGGCCACAAGAGTATAACATTGAGTTCTCTCTTGATTTGGCATTCTCTTGTGCAGCTGCAGCAGATTGTCTAGCTAAAAACAATGCCTCTGTAACTCCAGGAACATTAGCAACCTGATTTATTCACAATATAATTAGATAAATGATATAAGATGTATTTTCAAAGAGACACGTCCAAAACACTATACTAAAGCAAGGTCAATTGTGAATAAAATTATTATCCCACGGAATATGTTTGGCCTTATATGTATCTTCAACAAGATGAAATCTAGTGAACCTTAGAACAATGCTGCTTAACCACCACCAAGAGTCTCACGAGAAATCAATAAACAAAATTATCAATGGGTACCTACGACAAAATTACAAGAAGAAAAGAAAAGGAACATTTGCATTTAATGGAAATCCAGAAAGATGATATGTTCCATACTTCCACGTATAATGCTTTAGAACAATCATTTGAGCTGAAATTCATTTTTTTTTTAAAAAAAACGTACTGATCGAAATTCTGTATATGCATACCCCCAAAACACAACATATCACATATTCACACCAAAATATTCAACAAAGAAGACAAACACCCCGAATCGATGAAATTGGGCAACGATACTCCAGAAGCCAAAACCAACAAGCAAGCAGAAAGAAACACAAAACTAGCAACGGGAAAAGAAAAAAAACAAAACGATTTCATATCAGTAACAAACGACATCAACCTACTGCGGCAATAGAAAACCTAAGCGATTGGTTTCAATTATCAGCATGACACAAACATTACATGTAGAGATAGAAAGAAGACCTTGCGCTTAAGATTATATCGATGCCATTCGGATTTGTAGTGAAGCTTTTGCTCATCGACGTCTAGAAATTCTTTGTTACAGGCATTACAAGTTAGACCCGGCATCTTCTTATCTTCTTCCTAATCACTGACGCTAAATTCTGATTTGAACGTCAATCAATCTGTTTTGAGAAACGAAACAATGAAGCGATATGGAGAGGGAGAGAAAATGAAGCGATACGGCGGGGTTTGAGGAGAAAAATATATGAAGAAAAGGAACTCGGCGCCGACTGCCGACGGGACGTGAGTTGTGACTCTAAACAGACGCATGCTCTGTCGTCACCAATTATGGGCCTTTATTTGGGCCTTCTAATATTGGGCCATAAATTTGTGACAATGGACCTCTCTTGAGCGATGCAGTCCTGATTGGCCCGTAATTTACCTTTCTCATGATTTTCAAATTTAGATAAGGATGAGATTCCAAGTATTAACACTACGCACAACAATGAAGGGTACTTCTATTAACTAAACAATTATGTGAAAGAATTGATGATCATTTACTCGTTCATATACGAGCATATAAATAATTAAACGATAAATATCAAAACGATTGTGTGAAACATATTAAACAATTGTGTATAAAGAACCAAACGATCGTTTGTACTTTGTTACATGATATTGTATAAATAACTGTTTGATAATTTTGACTTTATTACACGGTCGTGGATGATTGTATCGTGCAAAGGAAAAAACAATTGTTTGCACTTACGTTTGTTTATGAAATCATATTTAAGCAAACATGAAATCAAACATTTACCTTCATATATCGAGAGAGATGATTGGAGAAATATTTTATAGCAAAAAATATAGAATGATAATTAATGTCTTGGATAAACTTTTATTGTTCTATCGTTGATACAAGTTTATTAAATGCTTATCTATAAACCTCAAGCTTATATTGGTCATGGATTGAGAACGGGAATTGAATTCTCTAAGACCTAATTTACAGTTGTTCCTCAATAGCTCAGTGGTAGAGCAGTTGATCGTTAACCGATTGATCGTAGGTTAGAAACACATTTTTGCTATTCTACTAATACTTGTACTTGCTCTGCTATTCTGCACGAGCGTGGCCAACCATAAAGTTAAAAAATATTAGTTTTACATATGAAGAAAACATATGTAAAACTTTTTTAATTTTATTTTAGGTTGCTTCATGAAAATTTGCATATTTCCTTCTGGTCGTATAAGTAATTTTCATTTGTCATTGGCAAAGTAGGATCCGAAATGAAACCTTTACGCCAAATGTAAAAAAGGCGAAGTTAGATTACTTGCATTGCAAGTTCTGCATTGGTGGCTCAAAAACAGTCACGGCGGGTTCTCTCAGCGGCTCCATGAAGATGAAATTTGCAATCGGATCAAGCTCGGGAAGATGGATAATTCTTAGCTGCCATCTGAATACGCCAAATTTCGATCGAACTATTCAGATTTTGAAGTTTCAATAATCGATTTGTTAATCGAGTATATCAATCATTCGATTTAATCTGTCGCTGTCTTGAATTCGAATTGAGATATATTTATAAATTATGATCTCTGGGAACTGTCGATGAGAAAGCCAAAATGTCGATTCATTCAGGAAGTTACCTCGGAATCAGCAATTAGCGACAGGATAGGAAAGGGCAAGAGGATGGATATTCTTCTTCGGAATTTCATCCCTCTTTTTTGTCCGATTTCTTCTCTTTATCTAAGGGAAAATCTCTTGAATAGGATAAGGTTGAAAGAAAAAATGCCAAAGTGGAAGAAACATGGGAGGGATGAACTAGATTTGGCTTTCATCTGATTTTGATCCTTCAAAGTACGTGCTAACTCTCTGTTTCTTTTTCAGAAGTAGCTCTCTGAAATGTGTCTGGATTAGATAGCTTCAATTATAATTGTTTTGAGCTTCGTAAATTTTGATCAATTTCGTTGTTACTTACGATAATGTTGTGTCCAGTTAGTGGATCACTCATATAGAAATTTAAGCAAATTAGTGATATATGATTTGGAAGTTCATATTTATTTTCTATTTAGTTTATGGTTCCTGTCTGAAGGAAGGAATGTTGAAGAGGACAGACAGATATTAACAATGTTTAGGGGAGAAAGAACCAATTCTTTTAAAATATTCAAATATACCGGTTTACGCCCTAACCTCGAGACAACCCGCTGATCTTAGAACATCTGAGTGTCGTTAATGAAACTCATAGGAAGTTAATGAGTTAGTTATCGAGACTAATGTCTTGTTTTTTACCACTAGGCCAAGTGAAATCTAGTAAAATATTGTCATACAAAACAAAGGACAATGAAATGAATTGGGATTGGTTCCATTGTTGTTTTTTTAGAAAAAATTAGGGGTATTGATTTAAAGTATACAAAGCTTAACGGGTGTCACCAACACTTATGTAGAGGCTTGAACACATGATCTTCTTGGACCACCTGCTCTGATACCATATTAAACCACCGATTCACCCAAAAGCTTAAACTAGTGGTTGAAGGTAAATTTAAATATATATCACCAACAAAGGGAATGCACAAAAACTCTAGTGAGTTAAAAAGACAAACAGGAGGATAATTTGAAAAGAGTCGAGATAGAGAGAGATTCAAAGATAGATTGATGTTTTGCATCAGTATTCAACTTACTTACTTTTACTCCTAGAAGTATTTATGTTATGCTTAATGATCTTTGATCAAACAAACATGAACCAAATGAATTGAGCATGTTTTATAATTTCTTGACTCTGATTCTGTTTTGTAGTTAGTTTAAATATCAATTTGCCTCCCTTAGAATGGCTACAGGCTTCTCTCCGCCAAATTACTATGCTGACCGAAGATCGGAAGCAAGAGCAATTTGTGAGTATCTAATCCTTGTTGTTTGTGGTAAAATATGAAAGAGTATCCTCTGAATTATTATTGTGTGATACACTTTAGATCAAAATTCATTGATACGGATTAGGCTTTTGTATATCTCACCATTTCAATAAAAAACATTGGGGCTTGCAGATGTAGTTTTGATCTTGGTGCTTTTTTCTGTGGTTGCTGCAATTGGTTGCTGCTTTTCTAAAAAAGTGAGACAAAATTGTCTAACGGAGCTGGAAAATGCACTTGTTCCTCCATCTCCACCAAGGTTTGCTTCTGCACCAAATTTGGCACATCAACCAATGCACAATAATGTAATTCAAGTTTGGGAAATTGATGCACCAACAATGGAGAAATTCATTCAAGAACTGGCAAAAGAAAAGCCAATAAGGTTCACTGCTCAGCAACTATATATTTTCACTCGCAATTATTCAACAATACTTGGGGCTGGAGCATTCAGTACAGTCTACAAAGGTGAGTTCCCAAATGGGGTTAAGATTGCTGTGAAGGTTCTAAATAGAAACTCAGATAAACAGGCTGAGCAGCAATTTATGGCTGAGGTAGGAACAATTGGCAAAACTTATCATAGACATTTGGTTAGGCTTTATGGTTTTTGTTATGATCAATATATGGGTGCATTGGTATTTGAGTATATGGAAAATGGATCTTTGGATAAATATTTGTTTGGCAAAAATCAAGATGTTGATTGGGGGAAATTACATGATGTAGCCATTGGGACTGCTAAAGGTCTTACTTACTTGCATGAGGAATGCCAAGAGAGAATCATTCATTATGATATAAAGCCAGCTAACATCTTGTTGGATGCAAATTTCTCTCCCAAAGTTTGTGATTTTGGACTTGCCAAGCTTTGCCACAGGGATAGAACTCATATATCTCTCACTGGCTATCGAGGCACCCCCGGATACTCGGCACCGGAGTTTTTTCTGAACAATTATCCCATAACGCACAAGTGTGATGTTTATAGCTTTGGAATGCTATTGTTTGAAATTGTTGGTAGAAAAAAGAATGCTACTGTTACTCCTTCCGGGAACCTTGATTGGTTTCCTCGACACGTGTGGGATAAGTACAAAAAGCGCGAGTTAGAAGAAATTAGTCAAATATGTGGTATTGAAGAGAAAGATAAAGAGAGTGTGAGTAGAATGTGCAAGGTGGCTTTGTGGTGCATTCAAGACTCCCCCGACGAACGGCCGCCGATGAGTGTAGTGGTGAAGATGCTAGAGGGAGATGTAGAAATAATGGCGCCATCAAATCCATTTAAATTTTCGAATCCAACGCCAGTAGGGAACAACAAACCGAATTTGCTACAAAGTAGTAGTAGTTCGAATTATTCGACATCGAGTGAAGAAATACATTCTTCTTGGTACAAGAAAGCTACTCCAATTATGAAGAAGTATGAAATACACATAGGTAGTTCATAATTTAGAAGTTGAAAGATTTGTGTTGAGGTTTTAATTTATAATCTTCGTATCCCTTTCCTTTGAAGTACGAAGTTCTCAATGGATCGATTTATAGAGACATTTTGGTAATCTGATAGTTACTTATGGTTGATTGTTGGACAAAAGGATAGCTAGTGCCTTAGTACGTGTTTGAATTGATTTTTTAAGCGTTTAAATAAATATCCATAAGTGTAAAAATATGTCTATAAACTCTTAGAAAAATCATTTCAAACGGATCCTTAATTTGGTGGACGAATTCTCATTTCATACTGTTCAATTTTATGTATTTACTTTAAATCGCCGTATTGTTCTTTTAATCTCCTAATTTTGAAGGACACGTGCATCTGATCAATGAGCTTCAAACATACCCTTTTGGTCCTAATTCTCTCCGTTTCTTTTTCTAGAAAATTTGCATTTGATCCTTGATGTTTCAAAATATAATTCTTTTAGTCCCGAATTGTTAACAATATGTTGAAAATGTCTCTGAGTGGTTTTCTATACTCAATTTTCAAAATCTTTTATCTTCCTATGAGTAAAGGATAGTAATGAAATTGGCTTTGTTTCAGCGTCACTGCTATATAATTATATGCATTTTTTAATTAAAAAAATATGCTTAAGAAATAATTTTAGCGATAGGTATTTTTTTAAAACAATATTTTTCCAAATTAAAATAGTAAAAAATAGTATAGCAATCTTTTAAATCTAATTTTAAATTACAAAATTTAGAGACTAAAAAAAGTTTATTTTAAACTTAGGTACAATACAAACTTATTTTAAAAAACTCTAAAACTAAAACCAAACGCAGGTATTCTACGAAATATTAGAGTTAAAAAGTGTAAATTATTCTTGTTCTTTTTTAGTGCAATAATATATATTACGATACACGTAAACGAATATAGTAATTTATAGCAATCTATCACGATAAACTAAAATATTTTAAGCAGTTTTATCGTTTAAAATAAATTCTCAAATACAAAATATCAAAATAATGACAAAAACCATTATCAAAATTAAGGAGCTAAAATAATAACATGGGTTCTTAATGCACTAAAAAAAGCAAATATTAATAGATTTAGTCATGTCATGAATTTTAACTTAAAATATCACTTTTACCTCTAAGAAAAATTACTTTATTTTTAAAAAATGTTCTAAAAATACTTATCCATATAAAAAAATAACATAATTTATATGTGATAGACCACTTGATGTATATTGATCTATCGTATAGAAAATAAGATGTTTTTAAAAAATAAAAAAAGTTTAAAAACTATTTACATTTTATATAACAAAACTATTTACGGTCGATCTTTCTATAAACAATAAATATTTTTTGTTAAAAATATCCAATATTTAATCATTCGAAATTAATTTTTACTATGATAATAATAATAATAATATATTACCTAAAAAGAAGGGCTGAAAAGGAAAGACTAACAATAAATCTAATATTTATTAGGTTTCAATTGAATTCCGCGGGAATTTATTAAGTTTAGCTGTTAATGAGACTTTTCTACTCTCTCCGATAGACTTCTTACAAGTTTTGTCAAAATTTTGCCATGGCGGGTCCTCTCTTCACCGGCCCCATGAACATGAAATTTGGCATTGGAAGAAGCTTGGTAAGAGGTAAAGCAGTTCTACACCACAAACATATTACATTGACTCCACCGGTCAGCTCTGAAATTGATGTTTTTAAATTGTCGGTTGTTATATTAGGGTTTTGTTTCTTCATCATTTAAATAATACATTCATTTTGACTCTTCTTGTTCATTTTACCTTTCGCTGTCTGGGATGGCCCAAATCATTGAATGAAATATTGAATTATTGGTGAGAAAGTCAAATTTTAAGTTTCTTAGGAATTGATTATTGTTAGAAAATTCATGTCCAGGCGGAGATTTTTTTTTTGCCAGCATACCGAAACCTAACAAATCAACTGCAGAATGTTGATTAGTAAAATAAGGTTTTAGAAAGCCTGTAGTTTGGGTCGAGACGCATATTAGAATTCCCTAGAGAAGATTTACCCCTATGTGTAGGGATTTCTTTTTTTAAAAAAATTTAAAATTTGATATCCATGGCTGTTCGCATTCCTTAGACAACCCATCCTACAACATTTGAGTGAAACTCTAAAAAATTAATTTATAGGTAGGTGGCACCTGGATCAAACCGATGACTTCTTAGTAACTTATGTCCCCCATGATGGTTCTATGTGTTGGGAGTAGTTTGAAACTTCACTCTTAGGCTAGAACTCCCTACAAGAAAGCTTGTGTATAGCTAAGTTACGAATTTCTGTTAGACTTATATGCTCACGAAAGACCCTTTTGCAATTGAATGTTTCAAAACAAGTGGAATAAGGTCCTGGTAAAAATGTGTTCCATATGATATGATTTAAAAAAAGTAAAGAAGAGCTAACCTCATTCCGTAAGTAACTTAAAATTTTAGTTTAAAGAGGGAAGGGGAGCCTGACTCCTTTTCACCCATTTATTCAACAATAATGATTGGGACAAGCAAGGGCCATGGGAATGGTTCTTCGTCAAAGTTTCATCTCAAATTCATTTATATCTAAGAAATTTTTTTGAATAGAAGGTGGTGGAAACAGGAAAAGGTCAAAGAGAACATGGGACTATGGGAGGAAAAAACTGCTGTGGATGAACCAGATGTAGCATTCTTCTGATTTTCCTATCGAGTAAGTGTAATTCTATATCTCATTGAATCTCTCTTGATTGAAAACTGCGATTAAAAGAATAAACATCTTTGGGCTACATGACAGGATTAGTTTGATTTCACCATATAATGACTTTGTTTTTCTTCACAAAATTTGATATGATTAGTTGGTACTTGGTATGATGCTCAGTTGATCAACCTTCAAACTGAGAAGTAAGCAAATCAGTGATGAGTTGTGAGTAGAATGGAATTTTGATATTTTAAGTAGTTGGGGAGAGAATTATTGAAAAGTTTTGAATGGCTAGAACTACTTGGGGAGGCTACACTGGTTATTATAGTTAGAGGTTGTTATAGTCTATGGATTATAATAGTTTGTGTTTAGGGTATAAATTATTTAAGTATAGGTAGGAAATATTAAACAATGTAACAATAGAGAAAGAGAGAATGAGTATGAAATAGTAAAAACATTGTAGAAAAGAGAGATTTGAAATAGTAATACTCTAGTTAATTGTATGTTATTACAACTTGAGCCCCAAACATGAAGTGGGCTATAATTGTCCACTCTATCAACTTCATGTTGGTGGCCTAAACACATCCTTGAAGATCAAAGTCCCATTATAGGTAGGTTGAAGGGGTGAATGTGTTAGAACTTTTTTTTGGAATATATTATAAAAAGTTAGCTAATTGATAAGAGGAATCAGGTTCTTGTAAGCATATTTTGGAGAGTAGTCCTGCAAAAGTAGAAGACTCTTAAGAGCTTGGAAGTTTTACATTTCTTTTCTTAAATGAATCAATAACATTTATCTATTGCTTTTCTCCTTTAATTTGTGGCTCCTATCAGGTAGGTATGTTGAAAGGGACTACAAACGTTAGCACAATTAATGGGAGAGATCTAATCATTTCAATTTTCAAAATCTAAAAAATTCATGTTCACTGTGCTCCAAAATTAATTTACATTTCTTTTTAAATAGTAATACAATATCTTATTATTATAATTCAACTTTCTGAATCCTGGTTCGTATCATCGTTGTGGTAGTTCTTTTTTAAATACTTCTGCCTTTTCAGCTCCTGGGCTATGGCAGAATTGAAGATAGTGATTATAGCAATATGTTGTAGGAAAATACTAAAAACTTCAATAATCTATTAACAGACAAATAGAAAAACAGATTGATGTAGGTCGAGAAAGTGAGAGATTTAAACATAGGTTGATGTTTGTTGTCAAATGGCATCATGTTGTTAACTCTTTATCACACTATCAACTTGTTTCCCTCAGAATGTCATCAGGGTTTTCTCCAACAAGTGACAATGGCGAAAATAATGCTGGAGCAGGATTATGTGAGTACCTTATCACTCTGTATGAAAAAATATGAAACATTATTGACACAAGTTAAAATTCTCTTTATCTCACAAAAACATTGACTTGCAGATATACTTTTGAGCTTTGTGATTTTTGCTGTCATTGGTGCAATATCTTGCTGCTTTGCTAGGAAGGTGAGGCAGGGTATTGTAAGAGAGTTGCAAACTGTAGTTGCCTCAGCTACACCAAATTTGACACATTCACCAAATGTAGTTCAGATTTGGGAAATCGATCAACCAACAATGGAGAAGTTCATCCGAGAAATGGCGGAAGAAAGGCCTGTAAGGCTCACTCCTCAACAACTGTATTGTTTCACGAGCAATTATTCCACACCACTTGGGTCAGGAGGATTTGGTTCGGTCTACAAAGGTCAGTTTCCAAATGGGGTGAAGATTGCTGTGAAGGTTCTGAAGAGGAACGCAGATAGACAGGCAGAGGAACAATTTATGGCTGAGGTAGGAACAATTGGAAGAACTTATCATATAAACTTGGTTAGGCTTTATGGTTTTTGTTATGATCAATATATGGGTGCATTAGTATTTGAGTATATGGAAAATGGATCCTTGGATAAATATTTGTTTGGCAAAAATCAAGATATTGATTGGAGAAAGTTACATGATGTAGCCATTGGGACTGCTAAAGGTCTTGCTTACTTGCATGAGGAATGCCAACAGAGAATCATTCATTATGATATAAAGCCGGCTAACATCTTGTTGGATGCAAATTTCTCTCCCAAAGTTGGTGATTTTGGACTTGCCAAGCTTTGCAACAGGGATATAACCCACATGTCCCTCACTGGTTATCGAGGCACGCCGGGATATTCGGCTCCAGAATTCTTGTTCTTTAATTATCCGATAACGCACAAATGCGATGTATATAGTTTCGGAATGGTATTGTTTGAGATTGTTGGAAGAAAAAGAAATGCTGGAGTTACAGATTCTGGGAACCCTGATTGGTTGCCGCAACATGTTTGGGATAATTATGAAAAGGGTAAACTAGAAGAGCTCACTCTAATGTGTGGCATTGAAGAAGACAATAAAGAGAGAGCTAACAGAATGTGTGAGGTTGCTTTGTGGTGCGTTCAAGACTCTCCAGACAACCGGCCGCCTATGAGTACAGTGGTGAGGATGCTTGAAGGAGGAGTAGAAATAATGCCACCACCAAAGCCATTTCTTTACTTGCAATCAACTGCAAAAAGAAACGCACAACAAACTAGTAATAGTTCAGATTATTCAACTTCCAATGAAGAAAGTGGGTCAGTATGGTACAAGGACACTCCAATAATGAAGAAGTACGAAATACAGATAGCTAGTTCTTGATTTGAAAGAAAAAAGATTGTCTTTTGGCTTAAACATGGTTTTTCTTCTTCTTTAAAACTTATGGAAAATGTAGTCATTTGGTTTATTTTTTCCGTGAGAGGTAAGTGTTTGATCTTGAGATTGATAATACAAAAACTATGACATTTTAACTATGCTCATTATAAAACTATGACAGTAATATATTGGAACCCAAATCTCGAACATAGAATGGATAGAATATGAATTTAGAACTTTATTGCTAGTGGTAGAATTACAATGTAACAATCGAATTAAATAGAAACCTAATTCGATTAACAACTTTTCCTCACCATTTTGTTACTCTCTCTTTCAAGAATATACATAAATGACTTCCCACTTAGAAGCTAACTCTTTTATTTATATTTCTTCTTACTAATTGTGATCTCCTCCTATTGGTTACAATCTTCACTATTTCACTCTCCCGTTTTCCTTCTTTATTATTTTTCTCCTAGTGTATTCATGGATTTGTGAGTGGTCTATCATTGCATTCTCGATCCAGTTTCACCTTGTCCTCAAGGTGAAAATCAAGAAAAGATTGTTGAAAGTCATCATAATTTTTCCAAGTTGCCTTGTGGCTCGACAATCCCTTCTAGCTCATCAAAACCTCCCAAACTCCCTTATCAGTTAAGGAAGCTATTGCTGTTTTTTTTTCCTCAACATTGATTAAGTATTGCTAATTTGTGAGGACAAGGATATGATGAAGCATGTAGTATGAAAAGTGAATTGTTCCATGGCTTGAAAGCACTTATTTTGAAAGAAAATGAATGTGCTTTTTACGTTTATTGTTTTGCTCATCAACTTCAATTAGCTCTTATAAATACTACAAAAAATCATATGAAAATTGTCGGTCTTTTCCTTATTGCTACAAATGTAGTGAATGTTATTGGAGCATCAACGAAACATCTAGATATTTGTATCATTATCGTGTTGAAGTCTTCTATGCTGTCATTGATATGCAACTTCAAGAGTTGAATAACTGTTTTACTGAAACAAGTACTGAATTGCTTCTCTGTGTGGCCTGTTTGAATCCGAGTAATTTATTTGCTGCTTTTCATAGCCAAAAACTTAATCGACTTACTTAGTTTTATCCAAGAGACTTTTCAGCTATTGAATTCTCTATGCATGAGGATCAACTTCAAAATTACATTATTATTGATATCCATTTAAAGTTTGTTGAACATTTAGTTGATAAGTGCCCTCAGAAATTGTTTGGAGTTGTTTCGAACCAGACTTCCACATCCCATCAGGGGAGAGTTTTTGCCACTAATAGGAAGGAGGCCGAGAAAGCTAGCACAATGGTGACAGGTACGCTCCCAATCTTGGGAGACCTTGCTTTAGTATTATTTGACTCAGGTTTGTTCAGCATATGAGTTTAGAGGTAGAACCTTTGAGTCACATGTTGTCTGTCTCTACTCCATCTGGAGAAATTATGTTGTCAAGAGAAAAGATAAATCATGTCAAATTGAAATAGTAGAGCATGTTTTAGATGTAATCTAATTAGTATTAGGCATGCGAGATTTTGATTTAATATTAGACATGGATTGACTATCTGCTATCCATGCAAGCATAGATTGTTCCCGTAAGGAGGTAGTTTTTAACCCTCTTGAGGCAACTAGTTTCAAGTAAAAGGGAGTAGGAATTGTGGTCCTACCCAAGATTACTTCGGCCATTGGCCAGTAAGTTTATCAACTAGGGTACCAGAAGTATTTTAGCTAGTGTTGTAGACACCAGAAATCTCGAGGTATCCTTATCATCTGAGCCAGTGGTAAGAGAATATCATGATGTTTTCCAGTAAGATGTGGTTTGGGGACGAACCAAGTGGAAGCTGGTGGGTATGTAATGCTCGAGATTAAGAGAAAAACATGAATGAACCGGTATCACATCTGAATGAGAAAATTTCTGAGGGCATGAAAATAATATTAAAAAAGACTTAAAAAATTAGAAGTTAATACCAATAACAAGAAGGTGCAGAGGAATGGTTTTAGTTGTTAAACTCTCTATATTTGTAGGTATAAATTGATGGTTTTTCCTCTAAATTTTATATATTAAAGTTTAATGAATTTAAAATAGAAGTTGACTTGACTTCCATACAAAACTCATAACAATTTTAAAATTTGAGGCTTCTTCTCTCTCTCTTGTTCCTTCCCATTCACCCAATCTTCTTTCTCTCAATCAACAATGAAAAATATCAAATTCCAGATTTCCCAATTGAAGAAGTCAACCATGAAAATTTCAACGTTACTTCCGATTCTTCCTCACTCTTCATGAATCTGATCATGTCATGCATTTCCTTTTTCAGTACATACCCATTTTTGCTCACAAAACTCTTGCCACTTTCAAGCTCATTCAGAGGCGTTAAGAAATGATCGAAATCGCTCTGTTATACCAGTAAGTATCTTCCACTCTATGTTGGATGGTATTCCTACATCTGAGTTATCGATTTCAGTTCTTTTTCTTTCTTTTTTGTAATTTCAGATCCTCATCCTCCCAAGACAACGATCAAGTAAAGTCGATTACTGTTTTGTGTAAGCATACAATATCTCTAATCTCGTTGAAGCTGAGAGGTTTCTTATTCTGTTCTGAAAATCAAAGAAGCTCTTTGGTTCTATATTTTTTTTTATTACTTGTTAGAAAAGAATACTTGCATCAGTTTGTAAATGGGTATGAAGTGTGAGACTGTAACCATTCCAATTTCTCCTAACTTTTGAACACTTTTGATTGAATTAGCTGTTGTTGACTTTCAGGGGTGGTGGGCTCAGTGGTTTCCTTGGTGGTTTTTGTGGTGATTGTCATATGTGCTCTTAAGTTTGCCAAAAGCGCTGCCCCAGGTATTGTAAGAGAACTGAGGAACATAACTGCATCTCCTGTGGTTATAGCTGCTCCTCCTGTAACTGTTCCTTATAGAACCGCACCTCCTAGAGCTGCTTCTCCTTCACTTGAACTTAGCAGGGCTTCTGAAGCTATTTGGCGAGTCGATGCACCAACAATGGAGAAATTCTTCCGCAAGATTGCCGAAGAAAAACCAGTCAGATTCACTGCTGACCAACTCTATACCTTCACAAGCAACTACTCGACTCGGCTTGGATCTGGAGGTTTTGGTGAGGTTTACAAAGGGAAGTTCCCAAATGGGGTGAATATTGCTGTGAAGGTTTTGAAGAGAGGCTCAGATAAAAGAGCTGAAGAGCAATTCATGGCTGAGGTAGGATCAATTTGTAGGACTTATCACATTAATTTAGTAAGGCTGTATGGTTTTTGCTATGACCATTTCATGAGTGCACTTGTTTTTGAATACTTAGTAAATGGATCTTTGGACAAGTACTTGTTTGGAAAAAGAAAAGAAATTGAATGGAGAAAATTGCATGATATAGCAATTGGAACAGCCAAAGGTCTTGCTTATCTTCATGAGGAATGTCAACAGAGAATCATTCACTATGATATTAAGCCAGCAAACATTCTTCTAGATGCAAACTTCTCCCCCAAAGTTGGTGATTTTGGGCTTGCCAAGCTCTGCAATAGGGACAGCACACACATCTCGTTCAGCGGCTATCGAGGCACTCCCGGTTACTCAGCGCCTGAATTTCTGCTGGTTAACTATCCATTAACACACAAGTGCGATGTGTATAGCTTTGGAATGGTGTTGTTTGAGATCATTGGAAGAAAGAGCAATGCTGGCACAACTGTTTCCGGGAATCCTGATTGGTTCCCACAGCATGTGTGGGATGCTTATGAAAACGGTAAGTTGGAAGAGTTGATTATTGGTTGTGGCATTGGAGAGGAAGATAGGGAGATGGCAAGCCGAGCATGTGAGGTGGCTCTTTGGTGCGTTCAGGACTCCCCTGACGGGCGTCCAACGATGAGTGTAGTGGTGAGGATGTTGGAGGGAGGAGTTGAGATAATGCCACCGGCAAAACCATTCCAATATCTGAACCCCATAAGAACGGGGAATAGTTCAACAAGTTCACAACAAACAGGCAGTAATAGTTCAGGCTCTTCAACAAGCAGAGACAGTAATTCTCAATGGTACAAGAAGACTACAACAATCATGAGAAAATACGAAATACAAATGGCTAGCTCTTGATCTTTGCTAAACAAACTTGTATAATCTTGTGGAAAAGCCTTCATCTGTCTACAAATTCGTTATTGTTACTCGTATTTCGATTTGAAATCATAATTTAAATGTTGTAAACTCGTTAAGTTTGTAAACACTCAAGAAGACAATCCAAACATATCTTTCTTTAAGTTTTTTTTGGCTAGACTATAGTGACAATAGATTGTATTCATTTCAACTAGACACCATTTTCAAGCATTTTCCTAAATTAAGGATCAAAGTCATACCGTGAACTTTGAAGGAATCACAAGTTAAAAGATATATACATATATTCTAATTGAAGTTTGATCTACTTGCATTTGGATTAACTTTCTAGGCATTAAAATAAAAGACAAATATATAAACACTTAAACTTTAAAACGTCAATTCAAACTAGTCTTAGATTTTGAGTAAAAGACTCGTTCTTATTAACGAGTTAGACAAAAGTTTAGACTTACAAGCTTTTTACTCAAAACGTTTCAATCACAATGGCATAAGCAATATTATCTTTGCAATTATTTTTAATAACAAAAGTCAAAAGTCAAACTTTAGTTTAAATTTATTAGCTAAGGGACTTGGCTCTCATTGTCATATATCATATATGTCATTCTTTCCAAATCCATTTTAATATAAATGTGAAAATACCTCAATATTTAAAAAATCAAATTAATTTTTTACCTCAATATTCAAAAAATCAAATAAAAAAATTAATTTAATTTTTTGGTTCATTTTCAAAATAGTAAAATATTAAAACTATTTTGCTTATATTTTTTTAAAAAAAAAATGGACATATTCTTTAGCCTTCTATTTTGCCACTCATATTAAGAAAATGACTATTTTACCCTTGTGGTTGGTTCTTGTTTTGTATCTATTCCTTAGATTTAATTAGTTGATATTACCAAAACACACATTGTTTCAAATTGTTTGTTAGATTTTAAAATTCAAGTTCTTTTTAACTATTTCCTTTCGTAATCCTTACTAAAGACTACTTAAACAATTTAGGCTCCATTTATGGAACCATAATGAAAATTGGTGTAATCGTAATGAAATTATATTGATAGATCAATTGTAACGAACTTGAATTGCATGTGTAATTAGATTGCTTTTGATTGTATTTACTTGAAATTATAAATTTTGACTCTCGAGAAGAAAAAGTAAAAGGTAGTCGTTGGAATAGTTATATTTGAATGTGATTGTGAATGATTGAACCATTTTATTCATGAACTTTTCTTTTCTTAAAAAATAGGGTTGAGACAAAACTATTGACAAAAATAGGATTTAGGAGAACTGTTATTTATTTAACATATTTTGTTAATGTAGGTGTTTTTTATAAAAAAAATAAAAAATAGAAAAAAAATGTATAATTTTAATTAAGAAATAACCAAATTAAATTAAGAAAGGTGAATTTAATAAAAAAGTATTTATTATTGAATATTTAATATTGAAATATTTTAATATATATATAAAGAAAAAGAATAAATTGAAATTGAAAAGTTGATATTAATTTTAATAAAAAAAGATATCCTATTGAAATATTTAGTATATAATAATAATAATAAAAAAAAAAAAAAAAAGATATGGGGCATGTTTAATATATATAAACAGTAAAAAAAACTGAAACTAATTTATTTTTGTAAATAGTTTTCTCTCTATTCTATTTTTTACATTACTTTCCAAAATCACATTATTTTTTAAAAAAAGTTTTCAAAAAAAATTTAAATCACATGCTTACCAAATTTAAAAAATCCAAAATTCCAACTAATTAAAAAGTTTCATAGAAAATAAGCACAACTTAACCTTCAACACTTATCCCTAAACAACATGTTAATTAAACAACCCGTCTCTCGACACAACAAGTTAGCAAAAAGTTCATTCACTCTTCAACACAATAAGGTTGAGAAAAATTCACTCCTCGACACAACAAAGTACAAAAAAGTTCACCCACCCCTCAACACAACAAAGTTAAGAAAAATTCGCTACTAAAATACAACACCAACATAATACAACTCATTTTTCAGCAAAGCATATTGATCAAACAACGTGTTAGAGTACCCATTTCATATTTTATTAAACTATATCTCATTATCTTAATTCAATTTAAGTATTGTCTATTAGTGGTCACTACGGCCAATTCACTTTGGGTACGTTTTCAATGTATCAATAGTCCATAACTCATTATCTAAATTCAATTTAAGTATTGTATAGATGTATCAATAATATATTAACACTTAAGTAAATTTTTATTTGAATGCTAATATTTCATCTATAACTTGGTTTATATTTGGTGTATCTTGTTGACTTATAATTACACTAAATGAATAGTAATTTTGATACATCACTCGTATACGTTATATACTTTATGTTTGGTAGAATAACCAACTTATATACCAAATATAAAGTATATCAATATACTATAGATTTACACATTAATACACCAATGGTCAATTTGAACTAAATAAAAAAAACAAAATCCTACTTCATGAAAAACCAACATTTTCAAATTTGTTTAAAAAATTGTCGTTGTTATTCTTGCAAGTGCCCTTACTTTAAAATGTTACTACAGTTGTGCTAACATTTTGAAAGAACTGAACTGACATGATGATTTTTATGTGTGTGCAAATTTATTTTAGTAATTTCACTTGAATTTGACGTGAGCTTTCTAGTCGTAGATAGAAGTAAATTTTGAATTTATTCATACAAATTTTCTTATTTACAATCTTTTAACTCACCAACTAAAAATCTTTTGGTCAATTATCCTTCATTAGAATTTCTTTTGGATTTTTCCATCAAGAAATTATCAAAAGGGTTTTGTGTTGTAGCCTCCGATCTTTAATTTAGCATGGCGTAGAAAAATCAAAGTTAGAGTAATATTATTCAACGCCTTCCTATTTCTCTCTTCAATTACTTCAAATTTCGAAACATATCTTTCATGGAAACCCAAATACTCCAACCCCTCTCTTCTTCTAACTTTGTCTTCCAAACTCTCTCCGAATGCCTTCAATGGCCGCCGCGTGGTTCATCGGAATACCAATCCTACTTTCCCAGTAACCACTCTCTATCTCATATTCTTAATTTCGATCTTTTCAAATCTCCCAACAACATAACTAATTTAAAATTATTTATGGGTTTATGTTTTCTATCTTATGCAAAACCATAATTAATCAATGTTTTAGCTGATTAATCGTAGCAATTGATGATTTATGTTTAATTTGATCTCTTAGATTCTCCACTTCATCGGCGCAGGGCGGCAGCGGCGGCGGAAATCCAACGTCCATCGTTATCGCCTTCTGTAAGTGTTGATGATCTCTCTAAATTAGTTTTAACATTAGAAGCTAACAAATCTGATTTAAACCTAATTTTGTACATTTTGGCATGTAGCCGTTGTTGGGTCTGTGGTTGGATTGCTCATTCTCATCGCGATTGCTATTTTCTCTTACAAATTTGCCAAGAAACTTGTACCGGGTGTCGTAAGAGAATGGAGAAATACATCCACTCCGGCACCGGCTGAGATTTGGGGAGTTGATGCACCGAAAATGGAGAAAATCCTCCGAGGAATCGCTGAAGAAAGTCCGATTAGATTTACTGCTCTGCAACTCAATGCCTTCACTAGCAATTACTCGACGCGGCTAGGTTCTGGCGGTTTCGGCGATGTTTACAAAGGCCAGTTCCCAAATGGATTGAAGATCGCAGTGAAAATTCTTAAGAAAAACTCCAACAAAAAAGCCGAAAATCAATTCATGGCGGAAATCGAAACAATCGGAAGAACTCGCCATCGGAATCTTCTTAGGCTGTACGGATTCTGTTACGATGAAACCATGAGCGCGCTGGTTTTGGAGTTCATGGAGAACGGATCGCTCGACAGATTCTTGTACGGAAAAACCAAGAACGAACTCGATTGGGAGAAATTGCTTGAAATCGCGATCGGAACCGGTAGAGGAATCGCTTATATGCACGAAGAATGCGAGAGGAAAATCATCCATTACGATATCAAACCTGCGAATATTCTATTAGATGAAAATTTCTCACCGAAAATTGGCGATTTCGGACTTGCAAATCTCTGCAACAAAGACAACACGCATGATTCTCTCACAGAGTATAGAGGAACTCCGGGATATTCGGCGCCGGAGCTTTTGCGATTCAATTTTCCGGTGACTTACAAGTGCGATGTTTACAGTTTTGGAATGGTATTATTTGAGATGGTGGGAAGGAGAAAGAACGCCGCCGTCAGTCCATTGGGGAGCATCGATTGGTTTCCGATTCAGGTATGGGAAAGGTTTGAGAAGGGGGAATTAGTGAATATGAGCGGCGACTACGATGTTGAAGAAGATGGAGAGAGAAAAATGAAGGTTGACAGAATGTGTGTGGTGGCTCTTTGGTGCGTGCAGGATTCGCCGGAGGATCGGCCGCCGATGAGTGCGGTGGTGAGGATGTTGGAGGGAAGCGTAGAGATAATGCCGCCGCCGAAGCCGTTTCAGTATATGTTTCCGATTCCGACGGATAGCAGCACCGTCACCGTTGCCATGGATTCCGAGCAAATGAGCTTTGGTTCAACTTCGAGCTATTCGATGAGTAAAGGAACTCTTCCAATTTGGTATAAGGCTGCGTCGAGAACTTGAAAATGTTAATCATTTTATTTTATTCTTGATTACATTATATATGAAAAAAAATGACATTAAAAAATAGAGAACTTGTTATGAATTAGAAAAAAAAAAAAAAAAAACTATTTAAAAAATATAGTAGAAAAAAAGACATGAGAGTTCCATGATTTTGCTATATAAAAATGACCCCAAAAAATACCTAAATAAGTTTGGGATGAAATTTTTTAATTTTAAGAGTGTTTACGAAACTTTTCAATAGTTTAGAGATATTTTTGAAATAAAATATTTAACGTTTTCGTCTAAAACTAACTACAATATTAACTTTGAACTTCTTTTGAAAGTCTAAAAATATTTTCGAAAATTTTGAAAGTTTTTGTGTATTTTTTATACAACCTACAAAGTTCATAAACATTTTTTAATGTTTTTAAGTAACGTATTTCAAATTTTGAACAAAGATGGATATAAATTTTGAACAAATCAAGGCCACGATCAAATTATAAATTATAAAACTTATAAACCTAAGAAAAAGAAAAGACTTAAAAGGTTAGAAGTTTTCTTCTAAAACCAAAATAAAGGTTTAAGTTTCTAACAAAATTTGATGATGGAGTAGTTGTGTCAAAAGTTTCTGAACTTATAGTAGAAAAATTTACAAAATAAAAAGAAAATAAAGC
This sequence comes from Cucumis sativus, assembly GCF_000004075.3. Classification (NCBI taxonomy): domain Eukaryota; kingdom Viridiplantae; phylum Streptophyta; class Magnoliopsida; order Cucurbitales; family Cucurbitaceae; genus Cucumis; species Cucumis sativus. Next base: position 38,372,690 of record NC_026657.2, read on the forward strand.
ATTTAATGTTAAAGTAATAATTCAACGTAGTGATGTCATGAAGAGAACGACACCCTTCATCAATTTTAAAAAGTAGCATTTTAGACTTTTCTTATGCTTATTTCTCGACTTCTCAAAAGTTGTTTAACACACCTAAAAAATCCAACTTTTTCAGATTTGTCAATTGGTCGAACTTCCAAAACTTCCACATATAGGTGGGTGGGGCTCAATGTTTGAGGCTTTTTCTTCTTTTTCTCGTCTGGAGGTTGTTGGAGCTCGATGGGTCTATGGCTCCCCACTAACCATTTTAGCCACCTCCCTAAATCTCTCACCCCCACAACCCACAAAAGTTTTACAAAATAACCCAAAATCTATCAAGTTTTCTATCACTCATCTCTTTCTAAAAACTTGCACTCAATAGTAAAAGACTTCCTTATCGTGTTTTTTCTACGCTTCTCTTGCTCTTCCTCTTCAATGACGACAAAATGGAAATTCAACCTACTTTAAAACTAAAGATGCTTGAACATTTTACTTACCTTATAAGTATGGTTGAAAAGAACACGAAAAACCTTAGAAAAACGAGTGGTCTTTTAGTTAAAACATTATTGTATCTATGAAGATAATGACAAAAACAGTTTTTTTGGTTTAGGACAATCCCTTAGAACTTCTTGGGCAATGTTGATCCCAATTTCTCAGTATTTCCTTCTTCGTCATTTTTTCATACATATGAGTTTTTTAAACAAAACAATTGTGTTTGCACAAAAGAGCATAGCTGCAAACAGAAAACGAGATGTGCTTCAACCCTTATCAACGAACTACGTAGCGAAGGGAGGTTAGTAGAAGCAATGGATATGTGAAAGGTATAGATCTTTATTAATGAAGAAATAGATCGAATAAGTACAAACTTTAGAGCCCGATCACAGGAGATTTGCATTGTCTCTTTCTTCAACCTCTCACTGTCAAGAAGGTTACTCAAACTCTGAACTGTTAGATCCCCATTTAAGTGTTACGTTTCAAAATGAATATAGATGCTGTAAACTGATTTTTCAATTTATGGGTATACCATAATCGTAGTTTAGACTTGGTTCAAGGTGTTCGATTGGGGCTTAATCAAAGCATTTAGAAGCTGAATTCTACTTGTTGGGTTTGTTTGTCTGTGTGCAGGCATGTTGCATGATTTATTTGTAGTATGTAGAATTAAAGTTCGAGGGGAGTTGTTAATCAAACTCACCACCTCCCAAGATGCCATTGAGTCGTAAATTCTGTATGTATTAAATGTACATATAGTAGGATGTATTATGGCCACTATTTCTACATGTGTAATAAACCAAAGTCCCCTATGCTATTGTTTGTAGATTACATCAAGATTGCTATATCTCCTTCATCTAGAGTCCTCCCAGTTTTTGAGCATTTGAATTTTGAAGGTCTTTGCAAACCAATCTTGCTTCCTTGTAAGAATGAAGTTTCCACCAATCATTCCAACCAACACTCCACATCCATATCCAATCAACACTGTCTTCCATCCAATGTGAAAAGATCCTTCATCTTCACCCTCATCAAAGCCTGATGAAGGTGGCTTCAAATCTCCACATTTCTTTGACAATGGATCTCCACATAATCCCACATTCCCGATGAACGAACTGTTGTCAACATTGTTAAATTGGTTCCCTAGTGGTATTGGACCAGAGAGGTTGTTGTAAGAGACATTAAATATTGCGAGGAAATTAAGCCATGAGAGTTGTTGAGGTATCTGTCCTGAAAGTTGGTTGTGTGAAAGGTCCAAAGATTCAAGTCGAGCCATGCTTTTCATCGATGGTGGGATGGGGCCAGTAAGAATGTTGTGGGAAAGGTTGAGAGATTGAAGACCTTTTAGATTTTCGACAACATTTGATATTTCACCTTCAAATTTATTGCTCGAGAGATCGATACTTGTAAAAACCTCTTGGATTCTTGAGTAGTCTCTTTGATTACCTTTGATGGTTATTGTGGTGGAATAGAAAAATTCAAGAGCCCAAACATAGTCGAATGAGAAGGTTACAAATGTGTTTCGATATGTTGAAGCAGTTGTGTTGAAAATCTTCATACCTTTTGAATTAGTTATATACCTCAGAGGGAGATTACCTGAAAAGTTGTTGTAAGAGAAATCGACAATTCGTAACATTGGGAACTCGGTATTGGTCTCAGGCTCTTCAATTTTTCCATGGAAGTGGTTGGACCGAAGTATTAGAAGTCTTAACATGGGAAGAGCTCCAATCCAATAGGGAAAACCATCAGTAAACTGATTGTCACTCAAGTCGATGATCTCCAAAATCTTGCAATTGGCTAACGATCTTGGCACTTGACCTTCCAACTGATTCTGACTGAAATCAAGGAACCTTAATTTGCTCCCTTTTCTGAAGCTATCAGGAACAGTTCCATGAAGCAAGTTCTGTCTAAAATTCATAATATCCAAAGAACTGAAATTGCCAATACATTGTGGAAGCACACCACTCATTAGATTACTTGACAAATCAAGAGCTACAAGTGAACTTAGTTTACATATGGCTGGTAGAATTGGAAGTGATTCTCCTAACTTGTTATTAGAGAGATCCAAGACATAGAGATTAACCCAAGGAAGAGCATCTCGAGGTTCTTCTACGCCTGTCAGCGCATTGTGACTCAAGTTCAAAACCTTCAAACTTTCTCTACTCATGCTCCACATCCATTTAGGTATTTGGCCTTGAATATTGTTCTGTCCAAGTTCTAATACCTCTAACTCATTCTGATTCTCAAGAAATGTTGGAATATGAGTTAAATTGCAGGATCCAAGTCCTAAAAGATTGAACTTTGGAAGAGTTACATTTCGGCTACCAACTTGATCGTCAATAACCGCTATATCATTGGCAGTTAGGTGGAGTTCGGTAAGGTTCTCGAGTTTCAAAAACATGCTCAACTCCACAGTCCCATTCAAGTAATTATACTGAAGATAAAGATGCTTCAGATTGGTAAGTTGAGATAAAGACTTGGGGATTGAACCAGTCAACTTGTTTCCATACAGATGAAGATCAGTTAACATTGCCATATTTCCAATCCAAGATGGAATCTCACCCGTCAATTCATTTTCACCCAAAAGTAGCTGTTCCATGTTAGTCAAATTTCCAAGAGAAGGCATAAGAGTACCACCTAACTTAATACCAGAAAGAGCCAAGAAAACAAGCTTCTTCTGATTACCAACCCAAGACAAAGTTGCATTACTAAACTCATTATAGCTAAGAAACACACGATTCAGCTCAGTTAGGCGTTCGAGCGAGGAAGGAATTTGACCGCTAAAGTTGTTTAAATGAAGTTCCAACTCCTGTAGTCCAGTAATATTACCAAGTGAATCAGGAACTATCCCAGAAAAACTACAATTTCCCAACTTCAAAGAAGTCAAGGACTTAAGATTTTCAATGGAAGAAGGTATTTCACCATGAAATGAACTTTTTTCAACCCATATCCTCTGAAGAGAACTATTATAGTTAAACTCAGGGAAAGTACCAGAGAGATTTGGATTGTAAGGAATTACAAGAAGTTGCAAATTTGGTAAGTGAAAAATTTTCTGAGGAAAATTTCCATTCAACTCACATTCTCCTAAGCTAAGAGACATCAAAGAAGACATATTTGCAAGAAAATCAGGAACAGCAGAAGATATATTAACCCGACTTAAACGAAGATTTTCTAACTTAGACAACCTTGAAATTGCTGAAGGGATTGGTCCAAAAAATCTAGAATTACCAAGATCCAGCTGCCTCAAATCAGAAAGTTGCCCAATACCTGAAGGGATTTGAGAGAGATTGAAGTTGTTGTCAGCAAGAATAAGTGTTTGAAGATGAACTAGTCTAAAGAGGCTGTTGTTAGAGTCAACAGAACCATAAAGACAGCCGCCGGCAAGGTTAAGTCCAATAACATTTCCAGTCAAGTTGCTGCATTCGACACCATCCCATGAACAGCAATCATCTGTTTCACCCCAAGAAGCAACCACTGAAGGTAAGCCTGAGCAAGATGGATCAGAAACGAAGGTGTTCTTGAACTGTAACAGAGCAGATCTGTCTGAAGTTTGACATTTAGCTGCTGATGAGGAGTGGATGAAGAATAGCAAGAATAATAGAGATAAAAATGATGAGTTCATTTTCATGGTTGTAATGGAAATGGAAATGGAAATGGAAATTGGGATATTCCTTCTCTCTCCTTTTATGGGTTCAGAGAAAGTTTTGAAATTTTTTGGGTTTGGGAATGCAAGTTGGACTTTTGATGAATGGATATTCAAAGGGTATGCGTGGAATACGGTAGATTGATTATATGGTTTGAAGGTTGAGGTCATTAAAGCTTTTTCTTATTCAAATTTTCTCAGCTTTGTACGAATGAAGTGGGGAAACAAGAAGTGTATTGGTCAATTTCATGTTTTTTCTTGACCACTATGAATTATTTTATGTTTAAATGGTTTATTTTAAATTGATTTATTTGTATGGATTGTTTTCTAATACAAACGAAGTTAAGTTGTCATTTTTATTAGAAACTATGTGAACTAGAGGATGATATTGTCAACCGTTTGATTGCTCGATCGATAGAAGAAAAACCGGGATAGAGAGAGATAGAAGAAACAAAAAATAAAGAGAAGGGAGGGAGGGAAAGAGATATGGTAAATGGAATATTGGTTTTGTTTGTCTTTATCGGCCAGTGGATCGGTTTTTCTTTATACAAAACCGCTTTTCGATCGAGATATATGTTGAATAGGTCGAAGTATGTTTGTTGGCCAACTTGATTTGGTGTGTTATCCTCGTCCTACATCTAAAGTAAAATATCAAGTACTATTTAAACCAATTATTTATGATTATGGTTTTTTTTTAATTACAAAGTAAAAAAAATATTCGTTAATTTTTATACTTTATCACCTAAAGACTTCAACGTCAACAAAAAAAAATAAAAAATAAAAAAGTTGAAATAAAAGGTTCAAGAAAAGAAGTTTAAAATAAAAAAGTTGAATAAAAGCTTCAAGAAATTTTTTTTTAAAAAAAAGTTGAAATAAAAGCTTGAATTGTTATAATTAATAAATCACAGATTAATAAATTTAAAGGTTCGAGAAGGTTTACATTCTTTTTACAATATAAATATTAAAAAATATTTATTAAGTTAAAATAATTACCGATAAAATATGTTTTAGAAAAAATGATTGTTATATAAATCAAATTAGTGTTTGGTAAATTCAAACCAAATTGAATTAGGTATTATTTAATTATTTATAAAAAAATCATTTAAAATTGAAGTTAGTTATATATAATTTTTATAATTTAAATTACAAACAACATTTAGAAAAATACATTAGTAAAAATATGTATCATTATATTGACAAAAATATTAATAACAAATAACAAAAATGTTAATAAAATAAAATTATAATAATCACAACAAATTGATTGATGTTTGTTTTGTTAGAATGGATTACTTCCTAATTACAAGTGATAATATAAATAAATGAGGATTGAAAACAATTGGCTTTGAGAACCATTTGGTGTTCTTATCGTTTTGTTATTTGAAAACATCTCTTGGTTATTCACATTTGTTCACTATTCTAGTTTGTTACACTTTATATAACAAAAACAGACCAAATTCGTTACATCTTGAAACCTAAATATTTTATCAATTTCTTTTTACAACTTTCATTAATAAATATATATATATAATATGCTTTAAATTCACGAAAGTCATTCAATTTTTTTTTTATTGTTTGGGGTTGCATATATTTTAAGTATAACAAATGAATTCTCACCCAAATTCTTAAAAAAAATGTTTTTTTTTTTTACTTAAACAAACAATTTTTTTGTAAGTTACTTTTTAATTTTTAAAAATTTAGTATTTTTTAAAAAGTGTAGCCAAAGAAATAGTGTGTCTAAGTTTATAAACAGAAACATAAAAGCTAAATAGTTCCTAGACGTGACCTTATTGTAATAAAATATGTTTGAAAGGATATATATATATATATTAATTGTAAAAGGTCATACGAATATAGATCAAACTAAAAATAAAAAAGTTTTTGCTAACGATTATAACATTTTTTACAATTTAGATGTGGTTTTGATAATAATTTTATAAAGTATGCTAATTAAATAAAAAATTGAACCAATAAACTTGAATAACTTGCTAAAACTCATTAAGAAAATACGATAAATAGTTAAAATTAAATTCTCAAATTTACCATAACTATAAAGATTTGACATTTGATAATAAAAATTAAACTCTTAAACTTGTACATATCTACGATCATATAAATTTGATGATCTAACTTTAACACAGGTAAAAATTGAAGGACTCAAAATTTATAATTAAATGTTGAGGTGTTTTTTTTGGTAAATATTTTAATTCATTATTTAGAAATTATTGCAGAAAAAACAGCGAACGTTAAGCCCTCTTTTGCAATTATTACCGTTTAAGGAATCTATCAATAAAAGAAAAATGAAACTCGGTTGAATGTTTGGGAAAAAATGTCAAATTCGGAATCCAATTTACCATACAGCCCCTACAAGTAGCGTAAAATCACAATTTGATGAAGGTTATTATTGTCATTTAGATACTACAGAACGTCAAATTTCAATTACTTTCCCAAAGTGGGTTATTTCTCCTTCCATAACTGGAAAAAAAAAAACCCTCTTCTCGCCTGAGCGAGCAAAAACTATCTTCTTCATCTTCACCGTGAACTTCCATGGCGTCTTTCCCGGCATATGGCGGAGCCGCTGGGCCAAGATCCGGCGGGAAAATTGTTAGAGCTAGGCGAGTTCAAACTAGGAAGACTCCTTATGAGCGTCCTGGACCTTCGAATTTGGGCCCTGGAGAAAACCCTAGTTGGATCTCTAAGTTCATTTTCTCGCCTACTCGTACCATTGCTTCCGGTGCTGGAAAATTACTCTCTTCTGTCTTTGTTTCCGACTCCTCGTCATCCTCTTCGGAGAGTGATTCAGGTTGGTTTAACTTTGAGCTGAATTTTGGTATATGGTTTTTGAAATTATGCGGATGGAGTAGTTGTTGTACTTAGAGTTAGTAGTGGTTAAAATGTTTGTAGTTGTTTGGTGTGCTGCGAAATGTAAGGTTATTTTGAGGAAATGAAAAGTTGAAGGAGTTCTGAACTTGTGTACTAGCTAAAGAAGAGTCAATGTGGTTCGAACTTTGAAAGTGAATTTGAAATGGAGGTAGTATAGTACTTGAAAAGAAGTAAGCAACACTTCGTGAACTTAATGGTGTTTGCTATTTAGTATGCGCAGTAAGCTGGCTAGGATGCTTAATTAGCTGATTTCTTTAGTTAACGTAATGAATCTGCATTTTAAAGTTAACTTAAGAATGCAATTTCTAGTTTTTGGACTTTCGGTTACAGATTCAAACTATACAAGCATTTCTAAGCTCCTGGCTTATATTTCAAGGTTGTATCGTTATCATATGTCAATTTAAGTTTGATCTATTTTAGAACAAGAAATAGTATTTCCATTGTTTTAGAGAAAAGTTACAATAAATGATCTATACTCTCTTATGGGAGCTTATTAGAATACACGCCAATTAGAACCAATTACAGCAAAAGTATAATTACAAAAGGCCTCAGGAAATAGTTTCCTGTTTCATAGAAAGGAAAGAAAAAGGCCTAACCACCTAAGGAAATATTGTGAAGACTAAAGTGCAATGAAACTTTCCACTGCCTTGGTAATTGTAAGAGTTGGTGAGTTCAATTAGGGCTTCCTTCAAGGCCCAAGTTGAAAGTCCAACACGATCTTAGGAGTCTTAAACTCCCAGCTTGCTTGGCTCGATCCATTTTTCCATGGGATTGCGGCCACCCATGGCGTTTAGGCGTGTAGGAGCAAACACCATGGACCATTTCAATTATATATTTAGCACTGAGGCCATCTCAAATCACTTTACAACATCAAATATGGACAGTTATCGTCCTAGAAAATTATTGTATCATTCTTGTTTCCCTTTTTTCAAAAAAAGGAAGATAATAGTATCATCATTGGCGTAAAAGTGAATTGCATGAACCTGCTTATTTGCACTCTCGGACTAATCATTCTACCAAGAATGCCTTTGACAATTACGAAGGAGGGAGCTAGTTGCCTTATCTTAGACTCCTTGATACCCTATTATTTCTCTTGGTTTTCCATCGAAAAATGTTGAAAATTTAGTTAGTGAAAGGCATGTCTGTTCCCCATCTGCATTAGCCATCTAGGTCCTGATTTATTTTTTTAACAGTATCATTTATCAAATCATTGATTATGTCTGTTTAGTGCATTTGGAAGATATGTGATTTGATTTGCAATGGAAATTTGATTTAAAACTTGTATCAAAGCAATGCTATGTCAATTCATGTGTGTATGCACACAGTTGTGTGTTAGATCAATGGACTATGTTGATGACTAATAATACACCTTTTATGTTGGATGTTTCGTTCATATTGTTTCTTTTAGTTCCTTCTACATCTTTCATTCTCTTTTCACATTTATTATTCATTTGAGTGTTAAGTTCTCAGCCTTTAGTTCTGATGATGTGGCTCAAGATTTATTGTATCTTATTTTAACAGAGGATGATGATGAGGACGATGTTCCTGATGAACGTCATGTCTTTCAGGGAGCTGAAGGAGGGAAGAAGGTAAACAATCTATATGTTAAATCATGTGCTTGCTTAGATGCTTATCTCACTATTGCACAATGTCAGAAATATCTCAATATAGTTATAGCAGACCTGCTATCGAGTTTGATATGTGACTGAGTGCTGCAGTATAATGTTTCTCAGTTCTTTCTATGTTGAAGGAAAGAGTTTTCATGACTAAGTGATGCAACATTGTACTGGACCTTACGGTTTGAGGGTTAGCTAGTGCTATGTTGGATTGTGGGTATACAAAATTTCAAATTAATAAAAGATGTGGATCAAAGATATATTCTTAGGTCAACATGATAGTTATATGAATAAAATATATGTGAGAAAGTCGAAGTGTAAGGCAACATATTAATTGGTATTTGATTTATAGACTACAGCATTGTGTCTGATTGTCAATGTTTATGTTGGAAGAATGGGACATCGGAGATGGTCAGCTTATTTAGGAAGGACTTTCCACCAGAGAAAAAAGATAGCAAGCATCTAATTGAACAGCTACTGATGCAGGAGACCTTCTCTAGGTACGGCAATGATTTTGTAAGATGTTCTGTATGAACTTGTTCATTGTTTCATGCATTAGTTCTATCTATTTTTCACTATAACCAAACCATTTTTTTGGTGTTGGTTTAACCATATAAATTGTTCTAGACATTTCTTACGTAATTCTCTATCAATTAACTGGAAAACATTAATCTCCATTTTGTTTCCTGTGATTAACAATGCTCTCTTGGTTTTTCTAGCTTGCTTGTACTTTTATCTTGATCAAGGATATGGTTTCAGACTTTCAATTTTCTTTAGACTTTCTGCTCATACTGAAATTATGCTGAAATTAGTTGTTCTTCCTTTTCAAACTAAAGTTCTATATGTTCAACGGTGATGGTTTCATGGTTAAATAGTTTAGTTCATGAGTGGCAGGCAAATGACAAAAAAACGAGCTTAGTTTTTTCAATTACCACTTAGATGAGAGCCTTCAATTATTTGTTCAAGTGGGTTCTGGTCCATATCATTCTCACTTTTATTCAAGCAGGGCAGAGTGTGACAAGTTAGTTCAGATAATTGAATCAAGGGTTGTAGAATGTCAAACCTTTGAAGGCCAGGCTGCAGGGAGGCTGACTGAGATATCAAACAGAACTGTTGATAGTGGTACTGAGCCTCCAATTTCTGTAAACTAGAATTTTGATTTTGTGCAAACAATGACTTCTGTTAACATTTAGAAAAACAAAAAAGTTCGTGAGTTTTCTTAGTAAGAAATTCAATCTTTATTACCAGATTAAGATGTGTACAAATTGATACAGATGATGGCAGGCCTGCAGTCTGCAGCTCAGCAATTCTTGAGGCAAAAAAATGGTTGAATGAAAAACGATTAGGACTGGTGTCTACTTCGACATTAAAATTGGACGATGGACCATGCACCTTGAATTCCACGATGTTGCCTATGGTTGGTGATTCTTCCTATTGTTGTTCTTGAATGGCATATGAATATTCACGGAATAGATTCAACTTTTATTTACCTTACAGTTGACTATTCCTCTCAGTTCAAATGTCATGGACTCCTTTTCTGAGCAAAAGATTTATCTGTATACATGGCATATCCCAGTTTCCGTAAATTTGCTCATTTCTTGCTAGTTTTTTTTTTTTTTTTTTGAATGCCATTTGAATTCATGATTTTATTCTTCTTTTTCCCTTTCAACACCTTTTCTCCCAAGTGCATTTCCACATGGATATTAGATTTTCTTTTTGCTGATTGAGTTAAATTTCAGCTGATTTCTTCAATCAATTTTAAGCCATTAGGTTAGACTGATGTAAAAATAAAAAGAACTACTGAAGAAAACATACAAGTGTCCTTGCACTTCGTGGTATATCAAATTTCTCTAGGAATGAGAATAGAGTGAAGAAATTTTGTAATCACACCTTTGTCCTTGGCCCGTCCACATTGCACATTTTTTTTAACTTGTGTATAATCATATTATTACCAATTAGTTTTTGTGATCAGATGGTTTATTTAGCTACTAACTTGGTATAAGCTGAACATTTTTTTTTCTTTTTTTGAAACAAACTGAACATTTCTTTATGTAACTATGATTTAGCTTGTATCTGTGCTAAATTGATAATTGGAATTCTTTTTGATACCTTCCTAACTAGGGCTGTGATCTCCTCCCATGTGTATGTTTCTCCTCTTTCAACAACTCATTGCTTGCTAATGTTAAACAACAATGACGATTGTAGATTAATTTTATAATACTATAATACAGAATCTAGAGTTGATAGACGTTTCTATATATTGATTTCTTCTTAGAATATTGAAATATATGCTGGTGCAGGTTAACAACGAAGAGATGGGTTCACCTGTAGATGTAGCCAAATCATACATGCAGGCACGCCCTCCATGGGCCTCTCCGTCCACGAATAATTTTGAGTTCAAGTCTCCTTCGCCATTAGGGTTACAGCTTTTCAAAGAAGAAACATCATATTCAATTAGTGGAAATCCATTGTCTTCATCTAGGGTAACATTTTATCCACTAAACTACACTCATGATGCTTTCCCCCATCATTTCTCTTATGTTACATTTTTTTATTTAAGTACGACTGTCTCTCGACGACATGAAGCTCAATTCATATATGTTTTTTAGTTTCTAAAAAATTATGTAATAAAATAGCACCGTGAGGGCCGACCGTCATTGGCCAGTAGGTAGATTGTTGTTTTGGGTTTTCCTCTCTTTCTCATGTCCCTATCATGTATGGATACTTGTAAGAACATGAACATATATATTTCTAGTACAACACAACCCGTCATTCTGTTTGTTAACATTGGAATGCAGATTAAAAGGGAATCTCCTACCAGTGGATCATGGAACATTCAGGAGGAACTAAGACGCGTGCGTTCCAAAGCAACTGAAGAAATGCTAAGATCTCCCTCTTCCAAACTTGATTGGTCTTCACTTGCCTCAGGCTCAGACTACAAAACAAATTTAAGCTCTACACATTTCAACCATCTGAAAATTCCTAGTGGAGATAAAATACAGCATGCTGTGAAGCCAATAGATAAATCAATGAATTGGTCCGCAGTCAATACTGTCACTCATAACTTAACGGGTACACATTTCTGCGAGTGCAATCTATTTGTAGTTTGGAATTCCATATACATCGTTAACCTCATTTGCACTCACAGAGTCAAAGACTGCAGAAGATGTGTCAGAAAATGAAGCTTGCCAACTCGGTACAACAAGCATTGTTCTACAACAGGATAAGGTAACAGACTTCCAGAAGGGCTTCGCTGGGCCTCCAGCTGTGAATGTATATTCTAGGAGGGGTAAAATGGAAAATTGCATATCTGACCGTTAACTTTTGTACTTTGTATGTATGAGTGGCAACTTGAGTTTGAAAGTGTAGGGAAGGGGAAGTGACCAGCCCTCTTAAATTGGCTGGGGTGTTATTGTAAGGCTATATGACCCTTTTCGATATTGATATACGTGAATAAGACTAGATATGTATCATTCTTGTTCTACTTCTCTCTCGATCCGCCATCTCAAGAAGTATTTAGTTTCTGTTCTATGAAACTTTTTTTTTCGTTAATAACTCATTTGGGTGAATTTGTATCGATATTACTTGATATTTGATACAGTTCAATTATTCCCTTTCTTTGCAGGATTTGGAAACCAATCCTACCACTCAGATGAAAGGTACGTAATCGTTCTTTCTTAACATTTTACATTACTCTTTTATATATATAGGATTAAGCAGTAGTTTCTACAGGATTTATGATTTATCATAGTGCTAACAAAAGATTTTGACATCCATGATTATCAAAAATCAAATGATCATTATTTTTTAAACAAATATTGAAAAAAAAATGAATTTGCATCAATTGGTGAACTGTATGTTGCTTTCTTTGCAGTATCAAATTCAAGTTTAGATGCGAGAGAATGCTCTACACCACACAAAGATGCGGGGCTGGCCAACGGTTTTCCTCCGCTACCTAGGTACCCTGGTGCCTCATCTCTTCCGACGTCTCAATCCAAATAAATATTGTGCGATAGCTGAGTTTCTTTTCTTGCATTGCAGTTCTTCTCGGGAGCTTGGTGTAGAACAGAACCATTTTAACAATATAGTTGAAGAAAGCAATTCATCAGGTCACGACCACAAGGGGAAAGACCCGCCTGTGGAGGAGCGATGCGAACTATTAAGTGAAGTGTCCATGGAGGTTCCAGATATAGAAACCGATACTGATAAAGTTGTATCGGACGGAAATGATGCTAGTAAAGTTGTATCAGAAGACAACAGTAGCTGTCAAATCTCCAAAGAAAACGGTGGTGGTAATGTTAAGAGTGTGGAGAAGCCAAGTTCAGCAAGCGGGGTCGCAGCGGGGAAGACTGGGAGCGGAACGGCGTATCTGCGACGGGGAAGACGGAGAAACTGAGGTGGGGGGAAGGGAGAATGTAGTTTGTGCTGAATTTTTGTTTAGAAACAAACGTTGAATACAAAACTTTTGACCATAGCTCAAGCAAGGCGGTTGTATGATGAGTAGTTTGGATTAGTTTGTATGGATTTGTATAGAGCTAGATCATAGAATCAGCTTGAATAAGCAGCAACAACAACAACGAAGAAGCTTTGTGTATTTAAGTTGTGGAGGAATTCTATGTTATAAGTGGCTAAATTCTAGGGTTTTGTATCCGTTTTAATTCTTAATACACAAATATCACTCGTGTATACTTGATGAATATAATACTAGAATCAAATGGGTACTCTTAATGCAAATAGCAACGAGGTTTCGTACGTGAGTGATTTTAAGGTGCTAAAACTAATCTTAAAAGTACAATGATAGTTGCCGTTCTATTCTTGAACTTTTTAGTTTGCAAAATGATAATAAAGTTGTTGAAAATATTTACTAATAAAGTTTTAAACTTTTTAACGTGATTTTGAAATTTTACTGTATTAAAAAATGAATTAAGTGTCAAAGTCATATAAACGTTAAAATTAAGTAGGTAGAAATGGATTTAACTCAAACCACAGCAAAAAAAACAACTTGAAACGTGTAGTTTTTTCTAATTGGATTTGTTAGGTTTGAATTTGACAAATAATTCAAATTTTTTTATTTGTACTTTTTTTTATAAAGCTCTCTTTTAGATAGATTTAGCCTTTTATTTACTAAAATAAATAAATATTATTTTTAAATATAACAAAATATTTATAAAAATAATAAAATACCATGATCTATGAATTGTGATAGATCAACATATATTATAATCTATATAATTGTATCTATCTAGCTATATCATGATATACATATATAATAATTTATCTTAATCTATCGTGGTTGTGCTACTTATTATATTTATAAATATTATTAAATGTTTTAAGATTTAAAATAATAACTCAATAAACTATTTCTTCAACATTTTGGTTTCGTAAGAAGCTAAGAGAAATAGATAATTAGAAAAACCAAAATCAATACAAATTCTTAGTATTTTGAACAAAACGATGCTTTTATAAAAGGAATAAAAAGCACATCATTTATTAATTTAAATTTTCTTAAATATTACAAATACAAATATTATATTAAAAAGTTTTTTTTTAAAAAAATAGAATAAAAAGCAAAAATATTTATACACAATAAACTATTAGAAAAAAAACTCACAAATCTACATCATTAAATAACAAAATTATTTAACAACAGGGGGCTACATAAAACTTTTAATATAAATGATCGTATAAATCAATTTTGTTCTATATATATATAAATTGACCTATTAAGGAAATAGTGTGTGAAATTAGTGCCACGTGGCGGTCTTTAACAGAGCGGAATTGAATAATAAATCCTCACATTTTCCATATTCCTTTTTTACTAATCCAAAAATACACACTATAAATACAAAATTCCACCACGTTTATTCTCATGCGTGTTCCGTTCACTCACTTCGTTCTTCTCAGTCTTGCTCTTGCTCTTGCTCTCGCTCTTACTAACGTAACAAATGGCTAATCCCATCACTCTCCAACAGATTCCTAATGACTCTGTTGATCTTGTAAGTCTTTTCCATTCCTATTCCGATTGACCGTTATTGTTTAATTGTATGGTTTTGCATGGCGTTTTAGAATTGCTAAAAACTTTTTTTTAATTGTTCTATCGTTTAGTTTGTGTGCTGAATTTAATGTATGAACCGATCAATCAATCTCTGAGGCTGTTTTGCATATGTGACGGATTGATGGATTGAAAGAAAATGAATAATGTGAGGATTTGTGTTTGTTAAATGTGATGGAGATTTGAAGTCTGTGACGTACTTTAATTGTTTTGTTGAAGGAATTATGGTGATTGATAGGTGATAACTGTGAGAAGAGTTTAGAGTTTTTTTTTTCTGGTTCTATTATTATTTTATTTTTGCAAAACGAAGCCCTTTTTATAGCTTGATGTTTGAGTTGATTGCTAACAGTTTGTTGATATTTGTATCTTCTTCAATTTTATTATTTGGATATTGTATGTATTAATTATGATTTTTCCTTTTGTAGGAACATATTCCAATTGATGATGTGTTTGAGAAACTCAAATGCACAGAAGAAGGTCTTACTTCAGAGGAAGGGGCTAGTCGGCTTCAAGTTTTTGGACCTAACAAGCTTGAAGAGAAGAAGGTTTCAACTATATGACTTTTTTTTTTGTTTTGTACAAGGAGAAATTACTAGTTATGAGTAGAGTTTTATAGTGTTTTTTTTTAATGTGTGGAAACAGGAAAGCAAAATTCTGAAAT